>NC_134351.1:25096368-26503365 GCF_964195595.1 Calonectris borealis | reverse complement strand
AATCTCCAGAGGTGCCTTCCAACCTCAACCGTTCTGTGATGCTGTGACTCAGACAGAAATCTCCATGGTCATTTAAAACAAATATTAAGAGACTTCTGAGAACAGAAAGGCCACATTTTGAGAAAGGCCTAAATGGCCTATAGCTTTAAGCCACATTTTCTTAAGTCATTCAGAAATTTCTAAGCCTGAGTCCTACTTGCTTTCAGCAAGACTTAGGTTTCTTAAGAAATGTAAATCTGAATTTTGCTTTGTTTCTGCAGTTCCTGGGGGGAGGGGGTTGGGTTTTTTTTAATTGTCTTTGGCTTTTATTACTCAAGGATTTCTTATGTCTTGAAAGCATGACAGAGTTTGTTTCATAAACAAAAATCCTGGACATGTGGTCAGACAGGCAGAAATCCAGTATGTAAAATGTTCTGGTTTGTGTTCTTTCTTCCTCCTCTGTAGGATGGTTCCTGTATGCCAGCTGCATATCCAGTAGTCAACCTCAGTGCTGAGTACTTCTGTGAAAATGCGAAAAATCATTCAGCTAGTTCACAGATTCTTTCGTATTAATGATGGAGATCTGCTTGTTTGCATCTGACAGCCTATCAGTCTATTAGTTAAAGCAGAAGGCATGACGTTATTGAGCACTATAATACACTAAGCATCAGTTTCTTTTTATTGGATTCAGTTGGAGAAAGGTTTCACTGAGAAGAAAGGAGTTTCATGTGGTACCAGAAATCACTTTAGAGATTAGTTTCTATTCAATTTTCAACCAGCAATACTCTTTGCAAATTGCTGCTGCGGCCAAGACTTCCTTAGGGTTCCCATAGGCTTTCAACCAATTTAAAAAACCAAAACTCTCTACATGTTTTGAAACAACTTATATCAGATTTCTTTGGTTTTGGTTAAATTATGCTGAAATTACAGTAGTAGATAAGTAACAAACACTTAGAAGGCATGCCTGTATAATTCTGATGGGAAAGATTGAACGCTGGCTGCAAGCAGTCAGGAGACATCCTGTGCTAATAACGTAAAGATCTCCAGCTAAATAGAAGAAATGAATAGTTTTTAGACAAAGCAGTAGTAACCCAACATTTATTGCATTAAAATGACATTTTGTCTTTCAGTCTTAATTTTAATTTAACAGTGTATCAGATGGCAAATATTCAACTTGGATTTCCTGAGTGGAGGGGCAGCGTAGTGGGCCAAAGCTTCTTAATATCTTAGATACAAATAAGAAGTCACGGATGTACGCTCTGTAGTCTTCATCGAAAGCAAACACAAAACTGCAATGGTCCATAGATCCCCAAAGAGCTTGGCTGTAATGACACTAGAGGGAGTCCTGAGGCTGCAAGAAAATCTTTTTCCTGTAACAATTTCTTAAGTAAATTGTGCCTTATAAATGAAAATGTTGTTGAAATACAGCTTCTGGGAAAAATGAAGGAGCCATTCAATTCAGGCGGGATCAAACAGTATTCAAGTTCTAAATTCCAAGTTTTCCAACGATTCATTAAGCAAGCCAAGCGAATTTTAAAAAGGGCATTGTTAATAAGGACTTTATTTTTTCAGTAAAGAGGATATTTAAGTCAGCATTCAGCATTCAAAATGGAGTAAAAGAATCTCTTACATTATTGTTCTGGTAATTTAAATTACAAGGGCCCTGTTCTACAAAATCAGTGCTCCCCTTGAGATCCTTCATTGAAGACTTAAAAGTTAGACCATGTGGTTCTGAGTTTTCAAGTTGGACAACTGAATTTTTACTGAAGTCAATAGCAGCTGTCAGTGCTCAGCACCTTGAAGTTCAGGCTACACATTTGCAATAAAAATAGGTTTCCCAAAAGTGCATAAGTGAGTTGGGAACACAAGTTACTGTGGGATGCTGGTCCACGCATGTTCTTAAGCCACTTTAGCAATTTTGAAAATTCTGTTGTAGGTATCTGAAAGAGAAATTCGCGTGCACCCAGGACTGGCAGTCCTCAGTAGCTCAGAATGATAGCTTATCCTGTGCCTCTGGGATTGGGAATAAAGCTTGTGCTGTGGGAGGTCATAATGTGTAAGCCTGAAGCAAGGCAAGGCTGTCTGCTCTGAATGGAGGAGAATGGCATTGGCATTTACTAGGGATCCAAATGCTTCCTTTCTTCCCCTTGGTGGCCCATGCCTCAAACCATGACCTCTTAGCCTTCTTCAGGTATTCGCCATACAAACCCTGTCCCTTCCAAGACATCCCAGTGAGTGCTCAGCTCTTGCTCCTCTCCTGATGTTGGGTGAGCTCCATCAGAGAGCTCTAAGATTGCATTCAGGAAGAGGTTATCCAGGAAACTAAAATCTTCCTCTTTTTCAGCCAGTGGCACAGCCTGAGGGACTCAGCACAGGAGGCTGCAGCTGCCACTGGGAGGATCCAGAGAAGAAATTGATGGGATGACACTGATGGGTAGTGGTGCCCTTTACCTGCACAGCAATAGCATGCCTTTGAGAAGAAGCTGCTAAGTGGTAGTCCTCACTGGGCTGCTCATGTGGCCAGCCCAATGGAGATCTCCAGTGTAGTAATGTTACCAGGGCAAGAGGAAAATCATAGCCATGTAGGCAGGCCAGCTATTGCATTTTCTCCCTGGAGCTATCCATAGGCTGAGGGCTTAGGCATTCTCCTCCTCCTCTTTCTTTCCTTGTGTCTGTGCACATCTACAGGCTGTGCGGTGAAGGACCTGCTGTCCTCATCTGCTGCTCTCCATGTGGTCTCTTCTAGTCACAGATCAACCTCTCATCATTTCTTTAGCAACACATTTCCTTAATTTACAGAATATAATAATGAGTATATTAGTTTGCATAGTAAGTGTTATTGAAATCAAACTACGATTATTAAAACAAATGTGGGAAGTGCACTGAATTATGCAGTAGTCTTAGTTTGTATTATTTTTGCTTGTTTGTTCAGTTTCAGTATGTGGAGATGTGTTTCTTTATCCCAGGTATTTATTGATATACATATATGCAAGAGTCTGAACTGTCACATTGGCCTTAAAAGAAATATTCATTTGTCCCAAGTTCAGTATTAAGTGTTGCAGTTTAGTGTCCTCTCTTCTGCAAATCCATATGCAAGTCTCAGGTAATTTCTTTCAAGGGAACCTATTTAAAGCTTCCAACTCCAGAAGCTTCCTCAGGGATAAACTGTCAGAACTGGAAATCTTGAACCAGATCTTCACCCCTATCTGCCACAGCAAAGCAACCATCAGTCAGCCAAAAGTCCAGCAAAGAAAAAACAGAAACACAACTAGAGCAAAACTATGCAAGTTATCTTAGCACAGGGAGGAGACTAGAATTTGGCTTTTGTATAGGTCAAAGGAGGCAGAGGATCTTGAAGGGATGGTGCTAAAGAAAATGCTTTCATGCCCCTGACTTCAGCATGCTGAAAGAGAAAAGCAACTTCCCAGGGAGGGCTTCACTTTCAGGGCAGTGGCACATGGTCTCCCTCAAGACATATGAAGAAATTAAGTTCTTGGGTTTTAGTGAAAAACATGTCTCATTCCATGACATGGCTGGTTTAGAGACTGTCTAGAGATAAGACAGCAGCACATTTACAAGCAGTGTATGCCAGAATGCTGAATAAAAGTAGTCAAATAGAAAGAAACCTTTTATACAGTTTTGAGTTTTATTTTCCTGATGCGTTTTGCTTCACTGATTTATGCAGTTTTACTAATCCTTTTTGGCTTCAGCAGGTTTTTTATGATACTCCAGTTGATCAGTAACTTCATGATTATTGTTTGTAACTCAGTCCCCTTTGGTTAGACCCTTACTCTCTAGGAAAATCATTTATATTCATCCACACTGACCTGTTTTTCTCATTAGCCTGTGCAAATGATCCAGACTCTTCCAATAATGGTAATATATCTTTCTTTCACCAAGTGAATCCTGGATTAGTGAGAACTGTCCTCAGCATCATTGTTATTATTCTGGTTGAGCATCTGGTGCTTTTGTGTGTGCTGCCTTTAACATCACTAGAAGTGAGTGATGTCTTTACATCCCTCCTGCTCTCATACTCACATGGCTCTCATTCCTGTTGCCTATATTAAAAGGTGCATTTGCAAATGCGTTTTGTACGGCTTTGCTTTTGAGATTACTTATCAAATTGCAGCTGTAGTAAGTTCACACCATTGCTATGCAGAAAGCTGCCTCTTCCTGTAAATCAATACCCTCTGTTGATAGTAGCTTTTACATCTGCATTGGATTCCTGACTTGCATCAATCTTAAACAGGTGCTGCTGCACTTGCTAAATTATCTCTGGCCATTGCTAGCTATTTTCATAGCCTTCATGATTTTGGCTGTTTTGCTCTTATTAAAGCACTTGCATTAGAAGTAATGAGAAACTCTCTTTTTTCTGTTGGCCATGGGTTTAGAATAACATTGGCTGCGGGTGCATAATAACATAGGATGGAAGGGACCACCTGAATCATTAAATCCCCCTCCCAGCTACTGCAGACATTATCTCATAAAATAATCACTGTTATTCATTTATTGAGCTCTTCCTTAAAACCATTCAGATGGCTTGGTCTCATCCCTGTCCTGTACCTGATTTCCCCTTGTGGTTTAACCCCAGCCAGCAACTAAACACCACGCAGCCGCTCACTCACCCCCCTCCTCCTGTAGAACGGGGGAGAGAATCGGGAGGGCACAAGTAGGAAAACTCGTGGGTTGAGATAAAAACAGTTTAATAATTGAAATAAAACAAAGTAGAACAGTAATAATAATAATGATAACAACAACAATAATAGAATATACAAAGCAGGCGATGCACAATGCAACTGCTCACCACCCGCCGACCGACACCCCACGTGTCCCAAACTGCGAGAGCCCCTCCCGCCCCCCTAGTTTTTATGCTGAGTGTGACATCACATGGTAGGGAATACCCCATTGGCCAGCTGGGTCAACCACCCCAGCTATGCTCCCCCACCCCCAGCTTTCCATGCACCTGGCAGAGCATGAGAGGCCAAAAAGTCCCCGGTGCAAGCACCACCCAGCAACAACTAAAGCATCAATGGGCCATCAATGCTCCTCTCATACTAAACCCAAAACACAGCACCACCACATCGTTGCACTTTGCTCGATTTCATCAGAGTTCATTCTTCATTAATCTGGGTGATTCTTACTGCAATACTGTTGATATGGCATATAGCAACCATAGAAGTGATGACATACAGTATTCTATAGCAATTAACATCATACAATTCGGTTCATTAGCTATTTTCACCCAAAATCAAATCCCCTTGAGGTACACACCGGACTTCCCCATCCTTCCGCATTACCCACCAAGGGCACCCAGGTCCTTGAGCAAAAGCAATCCCACGGAAGGGTTTTCCCTTGCCCGAGGCAGGAGTAACCCAGACTGTCTTCCCCAGCATATTTTTTATGTGCACAAAAGGGACTTTATCCCCTTGTACAGTACGCAAAAGTTTTGATTGGGCAGGGCCAGCTCGAGTGACAGATCCCCTGGTGTTGAGTAACCAGGTGGCTTTTGCTAAATGTGTATCCCAATGCTTGAATGTCCCACCACCCATTGCCCTCAGCGTAGTCTTTAGCAGTCCATTGTATTGTTCGATTTTCCCGGAGGCTGGTGCATGATAGGGGATGTGATATACCCACTCAATGCCATGCTCTTTGGCCCAGGTGTCTATGAGGGTGTTTCGGAAATGAGTCCCATTGTCTGACTCAATTCATTCTGGGGTGCCATGTCGCCATAGGACTTGCTTTTCAAGGCCCAGGATAGTGTTCCAGGCGGCGGCATGGGGCACGGGATATGTTTCCAGCCATCCGGTGTTTGCTTCCACCATGGTGAGCACATGTGGTGGTGCATCCCCCCCCTCCACTTTTTCCCTGGGCTGCTCGTTGATCTCAGAAATTCCCATGAAACCTCGGCCTTGGTGTACCGAGTCTGGTGGTTGAGCGCTCCTTGACCATATCAGAAACTCTGCATGGCTGAGGCTGGGAACGTACTCCCACTGCCTGGCCCAGGCACCATCTTATCTGAGTTGTGGCTCAGTTGTAACAACACCGAAACCTTCAGAATTTTAGTCACTACCACCTTGGACTGTGGCCAGGATGGAAATTTACAGATGACTAAAGTCAATCATCTTGCGCACCTATAAATGCTGGTCCTAAGTGAGACCCTTTGAGCTCTCCTGGACCGCAGCGAGCTGCACCCAGAATCTCCCTCTGAGATGAATGCTCCTCAGAGTTTGCAAACTCTCAAGTTTGCAATATTCGGAGGACGGTCGCCAGCTGGCACAGGACCTGGGCTGCAACACTCCTCGAGGCTCAACCCTTCGCCCATTGAGAAATGCCAGGACATTTTACGTGAGTATTTCTCTGAACTCGAGGGGGATTTTTAACAGGTATATCTTTGTATATTTATCCGTCTTTGCATCCATGTGCGTGTGCGTGTGAATTGATGGAAGTACCTGCTAGCAAATATAGTCTGCTAACATCTTATGATCTACCTTAAGATTATAAATGAACCTTAGACTGCTGCTAAACACATATAATCCCTTAGACATATACCACTGACCAAGTCTGGGACTAGGGGTAGATCTAGCCAGGTCTACTCTGAACCTTGTGACTCAACGGGAGGGTCTTCCTTAACCTTTTCGATCTCGGCCTCTGTATTAATCATCCCAACTCAGTTCTAACAAGATACCCTGGTTTCAGCTAGGATAGAGTTAATTTTCTTGCTAATAGCTGGTATAGTGCTGTGTTTTGGATTTAGTGTGAGAATAATGTCGATAACACACTGATGTTTTAGTTGTT
Organism: Calonectris borealis; assembly: GCF_964195595.1. Lineage (NCBI taxonomy): Eukaryota > Metazoa > Chordata > Aves > Procellariiformes > Procellariidae > Calonectris > Calonectris borealis. Next base: position 26,496,591 of record NC_134351.1, on the reverse strand, counting down.
GCTAAGTAGTGTTTACATTAGCCAAGGAGTTCTCAGCTTCCCATGCTCTTTTCCTTTCTATGCTTCATCTGTGTAGTAAGTGATAGAGTGAACCTTGCCATCGAACTCTGTTAAGTCGCGCTTTTATAAATTTCTATTAAAATCACTTTCTGCTAATACCATCAACAGTGATTCTTTGAGCGGCCTCTAACCACTCATTCGCAACAGCACATAATGCTTGCCTTGGCGGGTTTGTGGGAGTGTGATATAATCCATCTGCCAGGCCTCCCAATATTTATATTTCAACCATCGTCCTCCATACCAAAGAGGCTTTCCTTGCTTGGCTTGCTTGATTGCAGCGCATGTTTCACATTCATGGATAACCTGGGCAATAGCATCCATGGTCAAGTCCACCCCTCGATCACGAGCCCATCTATATGTTGCATCTCTTCCTTGATGGCCTGAGGCGTCATGGGCCCACCAAGCTATAAATAATTCACCCTTATGTTGCCAGTCCAGATCCACCTGAGCCACTTGAATCTTAGCAGCCTGGTCCACCTGCTGGTTGTTTTGGTGTTCTTCAGTGGCCCGACTGTTGGGTACGTGAGCATCTATGTGATGTACTTTTACAACCAGGTTCTCTACTCGGGCAGCAAGACCTTGCCACAATGCGGCAGCCCAGATGGTTTTCCCTCTGCGCTGCCAGTTGTTCTGCTTCCACTGCTGCAACCACCCCCACAGGGCATTTGCCACCATCCATGAGTCAGTATAGAGATAAAGTACTGGCCATTTTTCTCGTTCAGCAATGTCCAAGGCCAGCTGGATGGCTTTCACCTCTGCAAACTGACTCGATTCACCTTCTCCTTCAGCAGTTTCTGCGACTTGGCGTATAGGACTCCATACAGCAGCTTTCCACCTCCGATGCTTTCCCACAAGGCAACAGGACCCATCAGTGAACAGGGCATATTGCTTCTCGTTTTCTGGTAGTTTATTATACAGTGGGGCCTCTTCAGCACGCGTCACCTCCTCCTCTGGGGATATTCCAAAATCTTTGCCTTCTGGCCAGTTCGTGATCACCTCCAAGATTCCTGGGCGACTGGGGTTTCCTATTCGGGCCCGTTGTGTGATCAGTGCAACCCACTTACTCCACGTAGCATCGGTAGCATGATGTGTAGAGGGGACCCTCCCTTTGAACATCCAGCCCAGCACCAGCAGTCGGGGTGCCAGGAGGAGCTGTGCTTCAGTACCAACCACTTCCGAAGCAGCTCGAACCCCTTCATATGCTGCCAATATCTCCTTCTCAGTTGGAGTGTAGCGGGCCTCGGATCCTCTGTATCCCCGACTCCAGAACCCTAAGGGTCGACCTCGAGTCTCCCCTGGTGCTTTCTGCCAGAGGCTCCAGGTAGGACCATTCTCCCTGGCTGCGGTGTAGAGCACATTCTTTACATCTTGTCCTGCCCAGACTGGCCCAAGGGCTACTGCATGAACTATCTCCTGTTTAATTTGTTCAAAAGCTTGTCATTGCTCAGGGCCCCATCTGAAGTCGTTCTTCTTCCTGGTCACTTGATAGAGAGGGCTTACAATCAGGCTGTAATTTGGAATATGCATTCTCCAAAAACCCACAACGCCTAAGAAAGCTTGTGTTTCCTTTTTCCTAGTTGGTGGGGATATGGCTGTTATTTTGTTGATCACATCCATTGGGATCTGACGATGTCCATCTTGCCATTTTATTCCTAAAAACTGGATCTCCTGTGCAGGTCCCTTGACCTTACTTTGTTTTATGGCAAAACCGGCCTTCAGAAGGATTTGGACTATTCTCTCCCCTTTCTCAAAAACTTCTTCTGCTGTGTTGTCCCATACAATGATGTCATCAATGTATTGCAGGTGTTCTGGAGCCTCACCCTGTTCCAGTGCGGTGTGGATCAGTCCATGGGAAATGGTAGGGCTGTGTTTCCACCCCTGGGGCAGTCGCTTCCAGGTGTACTGGACACCCCTCCAAGTGAAAGCAAACTGTGGCCTGCACTCTGCCGCCAAAGGGATTGAGAAGAACGCATTAGTGATATCAATTGTGGCGTACCACTTGGCTGCCTTTGACTCCAGTTCGTATTGGAGTTCTAGCATGTCCGGCACGGCAGCACTCAGCGGCGGCGTGACTTCGTTCAGGCCACGATAGTCTACTGTTAGTCTCCACTCTCCATTAGACTTTCGCACTGGCCATATGGGACTGTTAAAGGGTGAGCGCGTCTTGCTGATCACTCCTTGGCTCTCCAGTCCACGAATCAGCTTATGGATGGGAATCGGGGAGTCTCAGTTGGTGCGATATTGCCGCTGGTGCACCGTTGTGGTAGCCCACAACAGAAGGGTCCTCTGAGAGACCGGGCAAGGTGGACAGCTGTTTAATTTCCTCCGTCTCCAGGGCAGCTATACCAAAAGCCCACCGGTGCCCTTTTGGGTCCTTGAAATACCCTCTCCTGAGGTAGTCCATGCCAAGGATGCATGGAGCCTCTGGGCCAGTCACAATGGGGTGCTTCTGCCACTTATTCCCGGTTAGGCTCACTTCAGCCTCCAATACAGTTAACTCTTGGGATCCCCCTGTCACTCCAGAAATACAGATGGGTTCTGCCCCTTTATAGCTTGGTGGCATCAGGGTACACTGTGCACCGGTGTCTACGAGAGCCTTATACTCCTGTGGGTCTGATGTGCCAGGCCATCGAATCCACACAGTCCAGTAAACCCGGTTGTCCCTTTCCTCCACCTGGCTGGAGGCAGGGCCCCTCTAGTCATGGTCATTGTGTTCACTATCCACTTTTTGTAAGTATGAATCAGAAGTCCCTTCATCAATATCGGAAGTGGAATCAGCCCTTCTACTCTGTCTGGGGAACTGCTCACTGGAGACTGGAGCAGCAGTTTTCCTGGGAGAACCCCCTTGTGTGATTGTTTTTCCTTGCAACTCACGTACCCATGCCTCTAGAGTTGAGGTAGTTTTTCCATCGCACTTCCTCATGTCCTCTCCGTGGTCACGCAGGGTGCCCCGGGCTGTGTACCCACGATATCTCCTCTCTTGAGCAGAGGGACACTTACTCCTAATGGCTGAGATTCTGGTCCGTACAGGTGGGGAGTAGGACATATCCTCTTTGAGTTGCTGGACCTCCCGAGACAGTTTCTTGGCTATCATGTCCGGTAGTTTCTCCACAGCAGAGACGCAGGCCCGTAGGGAGGAAGAGACACTTTCTTCGTATTGCCGGAGTCTGCCAACCACGTCATCCACCGTTGGTGCTTCTTCCTTTTTCCAGGACAGTACTGCCAACGAATTGGCATACGATGCTGGTGTGCTCCGTACCAACTTCCGCCACATGGGTCGCCTGCACTGGACTTCATCTGGATCTTTGGGTACTTGCTTGTTGTCCAGGTCACTATAAACCACCTCCAGCACGGCTAATTCTCTCAGGTACTGGATACCTCTCTCCATGATGGTCCACTTGCCTGGGCGATATATAACATCTTCCTTGAAGGGATACCTTTCCTTCACGCCTGACAGGAGTCGCCTCCAGAGGCTGAGGGCTTGTTCCCCTTTTCCAATTGCTTTCTCAATGCCCCCTTCCCTAGAAAGGGATCCCAGCTGCTTGGCTTCCTTCCCCTCTAATTCCAGGCTACTGGCCCCATTATCCCAGCATCGGAGCAGCCAGGTGACAATGTGCTTGCCTGGACGACGGCTGAAGTCTTTTCGCATATCTCGCAGCTCACCCAGGGATAGGGATCGGGTGGTTACCATCTCATTTACGGTTCTGCCTCCTCCTCCTCCTGTTCTCGTGATGGCCCTGGTTCATTTTCATCCCTTTCTAAACAAGCTGATTTCCTTGTGTATTTTTTCTTTTTTGTATAGGGGCGACTGATACTGGCATGGTTTGGTTCTCTGTCGCAGGGGGCAGAGTAGCCACAGTGCCTGCCGTGGGGGTTGGGGTGGTCACAGGGCCTGTTGTTTTGTTGTCAGATGCAGAGACCTTTTCTCCCCCTTGAGGGTTCTGAATAGTGTAAACAGGGCTCGGTAGGCATGGACCAGGCCCCAGCACATTGTAGTGATTTGTGTCTCCCTAGAATGGCCAGGGTGACAGCATACTTTTTCCAAATATTCTACTAATTGTTCAGGATTCTGCACTTGTTCAGGGGTGAAGTTCCAAAACACTGGGGGTGCCCACCGTCTTAGGCATTTGCCCATGCTATCCCACTCGCCCTGCCACTCATAACTATCCAGCCTTGGGGCAGATCTCTGGATGACATTCTTAAATTGCTTATTAACCTTGGACAACACCGAAACAATATTCCCAAGGAGTACCAATAGATGTATCTTAACTACCCAGGGATGTTCAAGGTACTGGCAAGTTATTTTAACAAAGGAGACGACATCATAGAGGAAGGTAGTGAAGGGGCCATTCTCTATTTCCTCCATAAAAAATCTCTCAGAGGAAGAGGTATAATTGCTAATGGTCTCCATGAGGATCCATGTGGAGGTTAACCCAGCTGGCCAATGCGGTATTCCATACCATGTGACGTCATGCTCTGCATATAATTAGGAGGCATGGTCCGGGAAAAGGGGGGCTCTCGTGGTTCGTGACACGCGGTCGGCGGGTGGTGAGCAGTTGCATTGTGCATCGCCTGCTTTGTATATTCTGTTATTGTTGTTGTTATCATTGTTGTTATTACTGTTCTACTTTGTTTTATTTCCATTATTAAACTGTTTTTATCTCAACCCGCAAGTTTTTCTACTTGTGCCCTCCCGATTCTCTCCCCCATCCTATGGAGGAGGGGGGTGAGCGAGCGGCTGCGTAGTGTTTAGTTGCTGGCTATGGTTAAACCACGACAACAAGTTGCCTCATTGCAGTTTTTTTCTTGAGGACTCTCTGCCAGTTCTCCTCTGTCACTTCATCATTATCCTTTATTTGCTTGGGGTAACAGAAGTGCTGCACTTCTCACTGTGTAGGCAGTTTAGAAACAAGCACAGCCCAATGGGATCAGTAGTAGGTCTGATGAATAATGAGGAAATAGTGAAATGGTAGACTGAAATGAGCTGGGCTACAGAAGGGACATTATGTAGAACTGCCTCTAGGTTTTGAATACTTTGGGGATATGTTTCTGTAATGGTTAATATGGTTAATGTTTCATATATTGTGTAGGTTTTGCTGCAGAGTTTGGAAGAATGAGATTTGAAGTCTGGGCTGTTGGCTTGGCACTCAGGTGCTTGGGAGCATTGCACCAGATGAGAGGATCTGGGAAACTACAGGAGGGATTTTGAGTGAAGAGGTGTATTGGGTTTGTGTGGCAAGGCTTTGGTAGCAGGGGGGCTACAGGGGTGGCTCCTGTGAGAAGATGTCAGAAGCTTCCCAATGGAGCCAGTGCCAGCCAGCTCCAAGACGGACCTGCCGCTGGCCAAAGCTGAGCCAATCAGCGATGGTGGTAGCGCCTCTGTGGTAACATATTTAAGAAGGGGAAAAAACTGCTGCGCAACAGCAGCCGGGAGAGAGGAGTGAGAATATGTGAGAGAAACAACTACGCAGACACCAAGGTCAGTGAAGAAGGAGGGGGAGGAGGTGCTCCAGGCACCAGAGCAGAGATTCCCCTGCAGCCCGTGGTGAAGACCATGGTGAGGCAGGCTGTCCCCCTGCAGCCCGTGGTGAAGACCATGGTGAGGCAGGCTGTCCCCCTGCAGCCCATGGAGGTTAACGGTGGAGCAGATATCCACCTGCAGCCCATGGAGAACCCAATGCCAGAGCAGGTGGATGCGCCCAAAGGAGGCTGGAGCAGGCTCCTGGCAGGATCTGTGAACCTGTGGAGAGGAGCCCACGCTGGAGCAGGTTTTCTGGCAGGACTTGTGATCCCGTGGAGGACCCACGCTGGAGCAGCCTGTTCCTGAAGGACTGCTACCCGTGGAAAGGACCCACGCTGGAGCAGTTTATGAAGAACTTCAGCCTGAGGGAAGGACCCACATTGGAGAAGTTCATGGAGGACTGTCTCCTGTGGGAGGGACCCCATGCTGGAGCAGGGGAAGAGAGTGAGGAGGAAGGAGTGGCAGAGACAACGTGTGATGAACTGACCGCAACCCCCATTCCCCATCCCCTGCGCCACTCAGGGGGAGGAGGTAGAGAATTCGGGAGTGAAGTTGAGCCCGGGAAGAAGGGAGGGGTGGGGGGAAGGTGTTTTAAGATTTGTTTTTATTTCTCATTATCGTACTCTGACCTTTGATTGGCAATAAATTAAATTAATTTCCCCAAGTCGAGTCTGTTTTGCCCATGAAGATAATTGCTGAGTGATCTCCCTGTCCTTATCTTGACCCATGAGCCTTTTGTCATATTTTTCTCCCCCTGTCCAGTTGAGGAGGGGAGTGATAGAGTGGCTTGGTGGGCACCTGGTGTCCAGCCAGGGTCAACCCACCACAAGAGGAGATACAAAGAACATCAAAAAGAGCATCAAAACTAGTGTCCTTGATGAAGCAGGTGCTACAAACTCAGTGATGTATGGCCTTGAATGGAGAGACAAGTACTAGTACTAACCTAAAGGCCTACTAACACCAACAAAAGCATTTTCATTGAGCTGGACAGGGCTGGAATTTAATCCAAAAAGTCTGAATCTAGTACACATAGAAACATGGAGACATGGCAGGTCTCGAGGTGACATGGTCACCGGTAAAAGCTGATTCCTAACAGCTACAATTTTTGCAGGCTGGAGGGACAAGTCCTTACACAGCTTCAGTTTTTGTCACTCTGGCTAACTTGTCATCCAGCCAGGTTTCCTGATGTTTCCCAGCCCGGACAGTTCCTTATACAAAGAAAAGCAAGGTTGTTTTAATTTTTAATCCATTAATTTCCTTAAGAAGGATGGTATTTGTTTGAAAAGCTATCTCTTAACACTTCAGGCATGTTTGACTCATCCTGTCTGGCAGATCCCTCAGTGCCCTAATAAACCTGGTGTGAACACTTTGTTCTGGTGTGTGGTATTTCAACCCTTGAGATTACATTTTGGAAGCAGCCTGGTTATTGTATCCCACTCCACTGTCCAGACCAACTGAATTTGAGACAGTTCACTCTGCGCTGTTACTACCAAGGAATGATTTTGTGGTTTGGATGGCACCATGGGAGCTGGGACGGTGAAAGACATACTCTGAAACCAACATGAGCTACAGACTTTCCCATCTGTAAATGGTGTCAATGATGTTTTCTCCATTTTATGGAGTGTCTTGACTACTACAGGTGGTATACTTGTAGACTACTGTATGGGAGGTACTAGACTCTTACCTCCTTCCCTACCTTGTGTATAAGCAGTCCATAAACCTAACAATTGCCCACCTACTGGCAGTGCATATAGTCCCACATCTCACTGTATGCCTGTACAGCCACCTGTTCAGATAGGGGCTCCAATATCAGTAACGCTGTTGCTCTGTGGTTTTTTCCAACTGTCTGATCACATGCCATTCCTGTGTATCTTTTTTAGACTGATCACTGATGAAAGCTTGTTTTCTTGCTGTTATTTATCTAGGGGAACTCGGTTGCAAAAGCCATAGATGGCAACAAGATCATCTGAGAGACATCAAGCTTCTCCCTTGACAGCTCATGTTCATGAAGGACTGCTTGTAGCAAAAGAAATATGAGTTCAGGCCCTGACCAATCACAGGTGATGGTAGGGCTCATCTGCAACGTCTTTCAGTGCAAAATCTGTATCAAATATTATGAGAGCTAGTTTTTCCTTCCAGCTTTTACCGGTCATTTCAGATCTACGTAGTCCTGTTCTTCAGCTGGTGCTTCAGGGTTCTGCTGGGATGGGAATCGCTTTTCTCTTCAGCAGTTTAAGAATGGCAGCTCTCATCTGAGCAGACTTTCCCCACACTTTCCCACTGTGCCCAACCCGGCAATAGCACTATCAGCACTAGTAAAACTTGTGCCCTTGTTTGAGACCAGGTCTCTAAACTTGCAGTGACACTCTAAGCACTAGGTACAGTCCTCCCAGCGAGAGCAGTCTATTGATATGGTGGTTGAAAAAAGCAGCTGGGCCTGGACACCCACCTTCACTCTGACCCGCAGCATCAGACAAGTGGACCTGAGTCAGTGCTGAGAGCAGAAATAGGGCCAGGTATGCTAAGTGCCAGTATTACTTCCTGAACTGTATCCAGGCTGCCCCAGGCTGCTTTAAACATATGTCCACTACCCAAGGCAGTTTCAAAGTAGAAATTCTTCACAGCAGCATCACTGGAGTCAAAAGCAAGCAGAGATGAGTTGCTTCAAAACAAAGAGAGCCTGGATGCTGATGGTCGGTCCGACTTCTGTCAGGAACCAGGAAGACCTAGAAAGGATTGTGGGGGATGGATAAAGAATAGAGAGTAACAGATGTTGACAGACAAGGAAAAGCAAAAAAAAATGTGTAAAGGAAAAAAAAAAGCAGAAGGGAAAGAGAAAGGAAACAGTTTGTTCCTTGCTTGTTCCTGTCTTGCTGTCTGCCTTGCAGGCAGTAGGTAGCTATCTGTATATGCGTAGCTGGGATATAGAAACCAGAAAGAAGAGTAAGTATCCTAATAAATTAGGGAAGGGGTTTTACCGATCATTTATTTTTACAGTCTGTCAGCATTTTCCCTAAAGCCAGGGTAATCCAGAGAGCTTATAATTATTTTGTAGGCTTATAATTATTTCCCAGTTGCAGTCCTGTTCCCCTTCAAAAGAAGGGAGCTTGTCTCCCCTCTTTTTTATGCTCACGATGAAGTGTGATTTTCCAAGGCTCTAGATTTGTATTCTTTGCACAGAAGAACAATACTTTTTATTGTTACATACTCCAGCTATGCTGCTTCTGCAAACACTTTAGCTTTTAAGCACAGCATGTCTGGTTTATTTTGGCTTCCTTACTCTTTTTACCCAGCATATGAGGAAAATAGACATGCATGTCCATTGCACTCTGCTCAGCTCTGTATTCACAGCACACCGATCTGTGCAATTTTCTGGAGACACTCTTGCTTCTCCTGGCAGGGTTGATCTTGCACTGCCAGTGAGAACCCTTTGAGGTAGACATTGACCAAAACACCCTAAAACTAGAAAAAGCTTTGCTTTCCCAGTATTGTCCCAATTTTCTCATTAACAGTGGCAGAGGTCAGCCAAATCTAATACAATTCCTGTGATGAGATCTCAGGCCTAACTACTTGTGTGGGTGTTTCCTGAGGAACAGTCTGCCCGCAGAGAGCCCGACTCCCTCCTCACTCCTACTGATGTGGCACCACTGAATCCAGTTGAATTCCAGTGTTTGAAAACTGCTGACAATGAGAGCAGCATCAGACCCGCCCGATGGTGTGCATTTTACTGGTCTGTGTAAACTTTTTCCAACCTGCTCCTGACTCCACTTCAGGGCTATAAACTTGATGCTCATAAACTATAATGCTTGATAAATCAAATGAGATATTTTTGTAATTCTTAAAGAGTGTAGAGTTTTGAAAGAAAGCAATTGTTTACCTTCCTTTGTGCAAATGCGGTTTTTCATATGGAAAAAACAGAATTAGTCATTCGATATCTGACATTTGAATAGTGTTATGTTGCAGATGATAGTAATTTTTCCCTTAAATATGGCGTGGAGGCTTTTTTTTATGTAAGCTGCAGCTTTCAGCCATGTGATCTAATGAAAATAATTAAGTAGGAAAGGGACTCCCTATGGATCTTAGTGATCCAAGTCTCTTTGACTTCACGAGTACCTGCTGTTTTGACCATCAGAATCTATCTATCTATTGTAAAAATGTTCTTAACATTTGGTTTTGCTCACAGAGGTAGTTTTAATCCTCCACCTGACAGTCAAACAACGATTTTGCCAATATGGGCAGCCTTAGAGCTATATTTTGCAACTGCTCAGAATTCTCTGAATGCAGCATGACTTCAGAAACAGACCCATTGAGAGCATTACTTTCCCTGGTATATAATCTTCTTTATAGGATATTCCCACATCTGTGTAGCAGTCCTCAAGAGGAAAGTAATAACAAAGGCGGAAATGTACTTGTTCTGTTATTCTCCTCCTTTGATGCTATCACCATGCAGGGCGTGCATGGCTGAGCTCTCCATCCTCCAGCAGAAAGAAGAATTTCCTTTGTACTTCCAGTCCTTTTCCCCGAAAGTGTTGAGCATCCAGCATCTCCTTCCAGTTCCAAGACAAACTACTGCATGGCCAGTTGTTTTCAAAACACAGGCAGCCTGTTCACCTGCCTAGAAAGTGGAGTTAGGAGTTGTACACATCTTAACCAATGGGCTTAACATCTTGTCTTTGTCTTGAAACTTAATACTCCCCAATTGCTGCTGGTTTGGATGATCAGACTAAGCAATTATGTTATTTTGACTGTTTAATACCTCCCTTGTGTTAATTTTCAGTGGAAAGACTTGCAGTAAAAGGTCAACATTTGCCAAAGAAACCACAAAGTCACCAGTTATTTCTGTTTGTGTAACTGTGGAATCTCATGTACTGCTGGCTAGTGAGGATAGGCACATGCCAGCACCAATGTGACAGACACCACAGCAATATCAGGCAAAGAAAACTTTTGAAGTGTGAAGGGAGATGCTTTGGAGACCATTGAGACTTACAAATAAATGTCCATTAATTAATCATTGGAATATGAACACTACAGTGATTTGCTTTTCCATGGAGAACTTGTGAAAACTTATATCAGACTAACCAGACCCCAAGTCCAGCTGAGAGAGAAATAGCCTCAGTTCTGCTTCAGTGAGTGCAGTGATGCTGATTTACACCATCTGAGCATCTGAGTTGGTGTTGCTGCCTGTTACCATGGTGAGAAAGGTATATTCCAGTGAGCTAACTGAATAACATAGCATGCTAGGGTTTAATTTTTATTTTTTTCTAGTAGTACTATATCATATTATAGAGCCTTCCCATAGGAAAAAGAGAGCTCCTCACTTTCTCTTAATCTCATTAATGTTATAAGCAACAGCAAGAGTAACATGAGAAAGAGATACAGAAATACAGATACAATTTTTTATGGGCAACTTTTACAAACTTGCACTTGTTGAGATGGGGACACAGCAAGTTTGTATGTTTATTTGTCTGCAAATATTTCAGTAAGTTCCAGGAAATATTACCTACTGTTCTTGTCAAAAGGTCAAAATCTTAGAGTATTATATACCATTCATTTTCCAGTGTAAATGTGATTCATTCCTAATTTTTCTGATGACTCATTCCCTCTTCTCATCTTGACTTCTCCAGATGTAAATTGGAAAATATATGCAGTCCTTGTCTAATTCACAGGGCTGTTTTGGTACCTAGGTGAAGTTCACTAGGTGTTTTAAGAAATTCTTAGGAAGTATGCAAGGCAATCTCATTTTTCTTGCAACAATGGAGAAAAATGCTCAGCTTAAAATTATTTGTTATCTGTCTTTGTTAACAATTTTCTGAAAACACTGAAAACAGTCAAAGAAGTAGTTGGCTCTAAAATATTTGTTTCTTAGACATATGCTTGTAGAACGGTGTGAATTATTTGATTTTTCAATTAGGGGGGCTAAACCAAAAGAATTTGGGAGGAAATATTTTGGGTCTACCTTGAAAAAAAAGTGGTAAAAAAATGTGGTGAAATTAAATATTTTATTAGATCCATAAACCAATCATTTATTTCATTTTCAGCAGTGCTGGGAAGCAAGCACAGTGAAACAGTTTGCTTGCTTATAGGCATGAGGATGTTGAAGCATTTCTCCTAAATAGCAAGCAGATGTGTTTGCCCACTTTATCACAACAGCACTAATTTCTTCTTTGTCAGGGGCAGCAGGGAGAAGAGGCATCTTTAAAACTTTTCTAATTACATTTAGCTGATCTTAATCTTAAGCATGCCTTTTAGCTTTGGTTTTTAATCATAACAAATAATCAATTGAAAGAATACTTTTAAGAACTCATAAGCCAAAAATAACAACTCTGTTGCTGACACCACCTCCCCTTCCCACCCAGCTCTGGCAAGTACTTCCCTTCCTCTCTTATCCAGTCATGTCCTCCAACAGGACCAGAGGTTGGGGTCTGAAATCATACAGGAAGGCAGCTGGGGAGAGAGGAGATAAAAGCATTTTAGGTATGGAGAGGACAGAGATGTTTTCTCTTGTTCCTTATATACTTTCTAAGCATCCTGCCTGCCTTAGAGGGGAAAGACACCTTATCTGCCAACCAGCTTTAATGTCTTTTAAACTGATATCCTTTTCCTAATTTGGTATTTGGAAAACTGGAATACCAATTGACAGTCCTGAAGTGTCATTTAAAAAGAACATTTGGAATGTTTTATTTGGAAACTTTAAATGACACATCTTGAGTTTTCTAAAAATAAAGAAATTCTCTCCTTTTTTTCACTCTGAAACTGTTTACAGAATCAAACTAAAACATACAGATAGCTCCATCCAGCTCCAGCAGTACCTTTTTTTAACAAACTGAATGTCTGCAGCCTGCTCTAGTGCTTTGTCAGATCCCGAATGTCATCTGCAACCTGCCAGCCACTGACTTACATCTTGATAAACAGTGTTTTTCATTCCATGTGAACTGGGTTTTGTTCTTGTTTATACCCAGCAGTATAGAACAGCTCCTATTGTCCATTGTTCCCTTATGTACTTTCAGAAAACCTGTTTGTTTCTGGCAGCCTTCTCTTCAAGGAATGTGATGCAGAGCACAGATAAAAGCACAAGCATCTGTTAAGATGATTGGCATTATCCTGACAACAGTGTAGAAATCGTCTGCTTGGGATGGCAGGCAGGCACAGCCAAACAAAATTAACAGTAGCTTCAATTTGCAGTGGGTATGATAAAGCATATGCTTTAATTCAAGGAGACTGTGCAAAGCTTGATGCTTCCTATGCACAGCAGTCATGCACACGCTGATTCATTCAGTAGGAGCTGACACTTACATAGCTGCTAAGCACCAAAATACTTTTGCGGATAAAGGCAAAAAAATAGAGTTCTTCAAATATTAGTTCGTTCTTGGGAGCTTCAGGGAATGTTTGCAAGTCCTAGAAGCTGGTACTTGACAGACTTCAAGTGTTGATGCTTTATTTCAGTCCTGAGTGATGGAGGAAAGTCTCCCCAGTCATCGGTGCCATTTCAGGCAACACCAAGAAAATTCTTGATGTTTTCTTGTTCAAGCTTTGACCTGACCTAACCCTGCTTAACTTTAAAATCTGACAAGCATAGTCTGGAATTATTTTTCTGTAGCTAAGGATTGAATGCATATTTAAATGCTTTAGGCTTTCTACTATAAATGTTAGTCCTCTGTTCAAAGATATATTGTTCTGTTTGGCTTTTACATAGCTGATTTTGCCTTGGTATCCCTAAAAAATATTTCTGTAGGGAAAAATTGCTGGAAACTGACATCCTATGTGTTTTTTATATTTCTCACTAAAATATATTTTTAATAAGGAACTAAGAAGCTTCACTGTTCTCCATTGAAATTCATTGCTGTGTTTCTGCAAGGATTTTTTTTTATCATTATTCCTGATTTGCTGGCTAGATTCAGCAACATAGTCTTCCTGGAAGAGACCATCTGTTACTATTCCTTACATTCTCTCCTCCCCCACTGTTTTATTTTCAGTTTTGTAATACAAAATGCAAGAAAACCTTTTAGATGCTTTCAATGAATACAAGTGTCAAATTCCCTAAACATCAGCAAGCGAAAATAGCTGTGGAGAGTCTTCTGCAAGACCCCAGTCCCCAGCACTTTCATAAAATGATCAAAGAGAGATGACTGGCATGCAAACCAGGGAAAGACTCTCTCCCATCACTGACGTTTCTCCATGGACTGCAGAGAGATATCAGGTTGATACTTTCATAGATTGCAATCTGTTTTCAGCAGCTGACCCAGACATAACATCATCATTTCCTGATTTTATTGATATGTGTTTCTATTATTTGCTTATTTTGTGCCTTCAGAAACAATTCCTTTTTGTTGTTAAACTGTAAACAGCATTGCAAGGCCTCATATTAAATCATAATTATTTACCATGCTGTTCACGCACCTTTGTCCCTGGGGGTTGTGGTGACGTGAATTTACAGGAAGATCGGGGTATTTCTCACCAACAGTTTCCTGTTATTGATATGCTTTTGTTTAGTTGTGATCTTTTTTTTATCCTTTCAGGTTCTCAGGGGAAAAATAAGCAGGCACATGACATTAATCACAGTCCTTGGGTATCGTATTGGAGGCCTCACAAATACTTTCAATGTGGAATTGTGAACTAGGTTTGGATCTTTTAAAAACACCAATGACAGGTTATTGTTCATTAGTACTTACTCTCCTATTCTGATAAATTATTCCAATAATTCTTAAAAATTCTTTTGTGATCATGTTCCTTTTTAGAAGCCAGAAGGATTCAAAAGTTTATGAAGACAACCTTGAACGGTTTGCGTCTGTGTGTGTAAATTTGCATAATTGGGCTGTTTCCATTTAAGAGAAAACACAGATCTCATAGAGATACAGAGGTAATTCAAAACTTCAGAGTCCTTTCAGCAAATACTAGCAAACATGGCCAAAAATGTTTTCTTCAAGATGGTTTGCCAACTTCTTTTCTTTATAAATAAATGAAGCCCATATCCTTTCTGCAAAAAGGTAGTGTATAAATTATATTCACTAGTGTGTCAAGAGCCACCAGCATAACTACCAGGGTAGTTATCTGACACATCTAACACATAGATCTTAAATCTTTTTCACTGGTTTTGGCTATCCTACTTTTATTTCTGTCTCTGTGGACGTGTGGTACACTCCTAGCCAGTGACCTTTGCATAATATCTTGATTTTGCAATAAGGAGCTACAGCAGAGCAACCAAGAAATTTAATGTCAAACCAGAGTTTGGGAGTTTTAGATTTTTTTCTTCCAAGTCACTGTAGAAATATTGTGGTAAAAGGCAAAATGGCAGTGTGTCCCAGAGAACCCACACATGGAAGACCACCAAGGGATAGATCTGTTGGCTAAAACAAGCCATTTAAGTAAGCTCACAAGTAACGTAGTATCTATTCAGGTTCACTGTCAAATTCTCAGGGTTTAATATTTTTGTTTTGTTAAGTAGCATCTTTCTGAGAAACTGTGTTGTAAGATTTAGAGCAAAATCTCAAAGCTACGTGTCCATATCCTATTAGTGGCTGCGGATTTATTGTATTTGGTACTTAGTGTTCTGCTTTGATTGTGTGTCACCGTTATTTTCCTTCATTACTGCTGCTAGTATTAAGGACTACTAAGAATAGGCCAACAAAAGTTGTATGTGATATAACATGAAGAAAAATCCATGTTATATGACTTCATACAGAGGTTTTTAATTGCCTTCTTTTCTCCTTTTGGAGTATTTAACTTCTGGATAACCTGTAGATTTTATTTGAATTCTTAAAATACCCAATTGTTCTCCTTCTAGCAGGCGATGTAATCCAAAAGACTCTGTAAAAGTTTCTCTATGGCCACGCACATTAAGAGCACAGTCCTGCTCCCACTGGATTCCTGTAAATTTGTCCTCATTTGTAAGCTAAGCCAAGTGAGATCTGGCCACTTTTCAGATGACAAAATTCTAAGAAATCTCAGGTTATTAGGTTGTTCTAGTTGTGACATTTCATCTTCTGGACTTCCAGGCCTTGAAAGCAATTTTTTGTTTCCATCACTGAATCAGATATATTCCCTCCCAACAGCATCAGTTTACAATTTCACAAACTGAGCAAAATAGCTTTTTCTTTCTAGAAATCCCACTGGAAAAAAAGAAGTGAAAAAACCACAGATGTTTTATTAAGCGGACCATAACAAAGCTTCCTATTTGATTTTGTTCTCTAAGCACATTCATCCCTCAAACCATAAAAGTGTGCATTCCCCCAAATTAAGTTCTTTCCATTCTAAGTAAAACTCAAGACTAACAGATGAAGTCCCCAGCACACCAGTAAGCTCACCTCCCACTCTTTGATATCACCCTTGAATTCCTTGGGTACTGGGAGAGAAGCAGAGAGACCTCTAGATTAAGATCTCCTATTGCTTTTTCCAACATACTGCCTTTTTAGCAGCACCTGTTGGGATGTCAGCTTCGAGTTCTGTACCTGTGCACTGTGCCCTGGCTATGCTTGAGCAATTGTGTGGTCTAAACAAAATTGTGGCTTAATATTTCATTCATACAGCTGATGTATCCTTTCACCTGCTGTCAGAGACCATTGACCTGGTGAAGATGGACTCAGTTAAAATGTTTTAGAAATTAATGAAATGCCTAATTCCCTTGTCATATCCGCAGTTGCTCACCCTCTGAACGCGCAGAGTTTTAACACAGTTCTTCCTTCCTCAGTAAGGTTTAAGATAGGAATCTGGATCTTCTATTTAAGTACCAGACAGGATGGAAGGAAGTCAGAATTACATTTCATCCAAGACATTTCAGGCTCTTCATTGCTCCTAGTTTGGTGTTTGGGATCAGTCCTCAGCAGAGAGGAAGGGAAAGGGTCCATCATTTCTCTGAGTCCCTAAGCATTTTGTTGCTGTTCTTCCTCTGTGGTTCTTGATCTCTGCTAACTACCTCAGGAACTATTTCTACCAAGACAGTGAGACTAGCTTGTACTTTATCATATCCCTCTGAAACCTTGGTTAGTGATTTTGATACTTTTAGTATCTCTGTGGAGAATTTTTATTATTATTATTCTTTCACGCCACAGTAAAAAGTTATTTCTATTGTTGTTAAGTGCCTTTGGGAAGCAGAGTTGTCAATCATGATCATGACAGAATCATGGCACCAAATAGGGATGCCTTTCCCTCTGCATGGATGCTCGTGGCCACTTTGGTTGGTTTTATGTTTGACCAACCGATTGCTTTCATATTTGTCACGCTTAGGAGGACAAATGATCAAGATAACAGACGAAGGCTAGGTGTTCGGAGGTCAATGTCAGATAAAAACACTTATTCACAAACCCTGTCCCATTTTCAGAAATACCCAAGTTCTGAAAAACTAAACTTTCCTAAAAGCTCACAAGTCTCTCTAGTTTCTTCAGTTCAATATCATGTTGAAAAAGATTAATTTCACGCAGGATGTACACTTATCTATTAAATCAGCAGATATTTTACATATTCCTCTTCTTCCCTGAGGACAATTCTATAATGTTCTTATTATTTCCTACTGGTCAAATAACACTAAAAAGGCCTTGATTTTCTTGCCACTGCATTTTAGCCTTACATGATATTTAACTTCCATTCAGCAACTGCAGGGTAATGTACCCCCTTGATGGGTTCGGGCACTGTGTTATCCTCATGATATTGGTTCACTATTTCCAATCTCTATATAGCTATACATGCTATTTTAACACAGGGGCGAGAAGAATACTGTGGTATTTATCTCAGTTGAAAGCGTGGGGTAGTATTCACCTGACCTAACTCAGACAACTGCAGCGTAGACACCTACTGCTGATCTATTCTCCCTAGTTCCCCTATATAATCTATAGAGAAAAATAAGTTCTTTGAGTGAATTCTTCTCACCCTCTAGAGGACACCAAGAGTAGGTCAGATGAGTGTGTAAAGTTGTTGCGACTGACCTGGGTTTAGGAGTGTAGAGGTTTAGCAAGAAAGCAAATGGTACTGTGGCTACAGCTGTATGTACACTTTAAACACAGAATTGTAGAAGTGGTGGTTGGAGGGCTCGAGCCCAACCTGCCCCTCCAAGCAAGACTCACCATCACTGGATCAGGTCATCCATAGCTTTGTGTAGCCCCATGTAGCCCTGGGACTAACACACACAAACTGGCCACACCATTAAAGCTCTCTTAGTCTAGTCTCTTGGTCTCTGCAGCGTATCTCCGTTTAGTGTGGTAAGCCCCACTCAGAACCCTAGTACTGTATGTGCTTTCCCTTCTTCTCACTTTGGCAGTTTTTCATCATTGCTGGGTTTTTTTGGCATTGAATTGTTCATTGAATAAGTGTGATTTAGCCGTGAACTTGTCAAGCACGCAGAGGTACCCAGCACACAGTAGGGAGCGCAAATGGAGTGCACTCTCTGCAAACGTTTTCACCAGGTTGTGAAATTAATGCTTTGAGGGCTCAGCCACAGTTATAAGGAATGGCAGATATCTTCTGCCTTTGAGGTGCAGGGTGCAAACAGCAGGTCAGCCTTAGGTGGACCTGTGCACTGTCTTAGATTCCTAAATAAGATCTCAGTTTTGCAGTTAAAAACTCTATTGCCTACCTGAGAGGTCAATTACACAGGTGGGATTTTAGATATGCAAATGCCCATGGGTGAAATATACAGCCCTCTTATCTGCTGTTTTGTTTGCAAACAGAAGCCCCAGAGCAGTGTCCCTTAGTATGTAAATCTGACTGATTTGAAGGTAAATGTAGGTTGAAGTTGGACCAAGTGTAAATTCCAGAGTTACTGTCTTGCTGGGCAAAGCTCTCAAAGCTATTGGCAAATGTTTCCCTGGAGACAGCGTGGTCTCACTGAGACACTGCTCAAACCCAACACAGAAAGAGGGAAAGCGAATATAAAATCACTCCGCTCTGTTTAAGAATTCCAGTGGCAGAATCATGGGACCCAAAAAAAGTCTCCAGGAAACCCGGCCAGTTTGAATGTTTGAATCCAGCATTTCCAAACAGCTTTAGTTTTAGCTGAGAAAGGGTAACACAGGTCTATTCCAGTACAAGTCCTGAAGACATTTCAGCTGTGGTGATGTCCTCTGCTGACTTATTTAGCTAATGAGAGCTGAGTCACAGCAATCAGGAGACTGACACAGAAATGGGAGTGTTTGAGTGCAGACACCCTCTCCATTTATTCCAGAGGTGTTTACGGTATCCCACACCTGTGAGATGCAGAGCACTCTCATCTCATGCAGGGAAATTTTCGAGTACTTTTAAAGCTGCACATTTGAGTAGAGCTTATAATGTTATTATAATATTATATTATATGCTTAAATTTAAACACACCAGTCAGAAAGCTGATCCCACTGGAGAACTGAGCTCCCAGCCATTGAGGTCTAACACGGAGAGTACATTTTTAAAACATAAAAACCCACTATCTTTTCTCTTGCAAAATATTTATTCTTGCTTTTCCTAAGCTTTGTTTTTCTCCAACATTTTTCAGATATTGGTGCCAATGTCATTTTACAATGATTTTGGCTCAGAGTACGATATATTAAACTCTTCCTCTCTACACAAAACAAACAAATGAAAAGAGAAACAGAAAATCCTTTATCTGTTGTCTTTTTTCCCCAAAGTAAATAGTTACCTATTGTTATGATAACCACAAATCACTCATGAATGAGAAAAATTAAGAACAATATAGATGCCACTAACTAGTTCTTAGTTAAAAAAATTATATGTTATCATAGCAATATGCACTGATTTTATTTATAGAACTTCACTTCGAAGTACAAAATGCCTGTTTGCACTTATAGTGAATTATGGCATGATACAAAGATGTATGCTTTTCATTATTTTTTCTCTGGATTTCACATAAAATTCAGCAAGCCACAATTGAAAAAAAAAGTTCAGCAGAATCCAAACCTGCAATGTTCCCAGAGCACTTTGCTGCTGATTTTAATAAAAAATAGCACAATAATTATTCAAAATGTCCAGGTTGCATCTCTTGTTGATTCTTTATTTGATCCCACCTGCTTTCTTCCATTGCACTTTTAACTCCCCTGATTCCATCCAGTAAAAATCCTATTTAAATAAGAGATTTAAATCAGCATGAGCTAAGCAATACATTTTCAGTGAAGGTGGTGGAACACAAGTACAATCCCAGGAAAGTTTACACAGGTAGAGAAATGATTTAATTCTTAATGACAAGAAAGGAGCAGAGCACTTGGCTCTTTCCCTTGGAAATGGGGTTCTTTGGCATTATGATTTGAATGAAGTGCCACCCCGCAGTGGGCTAGTGCATCATGGTAACATTGACTGTGAGCCTGAAGAAAATTGACAACAAAAGCCTTTTAGTGGGTATGCAGTTATTCCGGAAAAAGAGTCTCCTGTCAGCAGAGCTTATTCCATGCTGAACTGATTTGAGCAACGTCAACAACTTGCTCAGGTGAAGAGATGCTGCCAGTATTGCTAAAACAGAAAGCCTTTTATGTGTAGACAGCCCAGCAGCGTGAGTGCAGAATGCGCTGCTGGTGTTGCATGGCTGCAGAGCTGCAGGGGGAACCCTTGGGGGATGCACACAGCCTGGCCAGTCCCCCAGTGCCTGTTTTGTCTTAAGAGATAGATAGTTTCAGATTGGCAGTGCGAGGAACAGACTTCAGAAGGACCCACTTGTCAGCTCCCTCCCAGGCTGCTTTGATGAGTCCTCGATCCCTTAACCCACACACACGAGTATTACTGGCTGCACACACATGAGTATTACTGGCTGCATTCATGTCATCCCACAGAGGTGGCCCAGCCACTGCAGAAGTGGCATCTCTGCCCCAGGAAGGGCCACGATTGCAGGTTCACAGCACATACAGGCAATGTGCTAGGTCTGGAGGATAACCTCCATGCAGCCCACGTAGCTCTACCCAAAGCATTTTCAAGAGGACTGTGAATGAGGTGCAAGGGGGGAGCCTGGACAGGGGGTTGGGAAGCGTGTGGTGCTCAGCAAGTGGCATGCCTGGGAGGGGGGAGGCACAGCCGGGGAGAGGACCAAAGCACTAGCAGAGCAGGCACACCTTGGGGAATGAAAGGAAAAAAAGAAAGCAAGGTGGAGGGAAGTAATATGACAGACAGGACCCGGCCAGGGCACAACCTAGTAGGCAACTTATCCCCATAAGCGATGCTGGGTGTAGCTTTTTGGTTTTCCCTTTGCTTTTGATTTATATGTTGGCTTGTTTTTATTTCTCCCCAGAAGTTTGAGTGTGGGTGCGAATTCAATGGCAATGCCTCTTCTCCCAAACTTGGGAATATTCTACAGGATTTGGGATTTACACTTCCAACTTGCAAGACACAGAGTAAGTTCTTTTCCCAAAATGATGCCTCATTTTAACAAACCAAGTAGTAAATAAAAATCTCAAGCACAAGGAGATTTGCTGTTCAGTTGGTAATGAGTGAGTTTAAACAAGGTTTCTGGCTTTTTTTGAAATGTACTTTATTAGTAATAGACTATTTCTCAAATATAACTTTTGACTGAATCATTTATTTCAAACAAGAGGACAGCATCATGTGGCTGATGAAAACATTTGAAAGTGCTAAGTGTACAAATCAGAAAGAAAAATATTTACCTTTCATGAAGGCATGATGGCAAGGAAAAGATTCTGGAGACATTTTCAGCTGCTGCTTGGAAACTTGGCACCGTGGCCAAGGGACTCATTCTTGCAGTCTTTACTCCTCTCGTACAAAACCCCACTTGCCCTTCTATATGCACTTACTGGGGAAGCACTGCAGAAACAGACCCATTCGTCCTCAAGGAGAAAAATCCTAAGGCACAGGCTTAGGTTTTAAAAAGCAACAAATTATTTTCAACATCTCAAGGATTATCAGGAGACCTGAGTCTTTTTCCAGCTCTCCCCCATCTGTTGGGTGAACCCGGCAATGTTACATCAGTACTTTGGGTCTCACTTTCTTCCTCTTTAAACAGGAAAGGGAAATGTGCTTTAGAGATAAAGATGCAATCATTATATAAGAGGTAAATATGGCTATTATTTTTTGTTACAAGTGTAGGATATAGTCATTGCACTATAGTGTTAAAAGCTTCTCAGCTTCAAACACTGGCTCAATGTTTCTTCTATTTTTTTCTGTTTTCTTTATTGCATGTTCCAGATCATGGAAGGAAACTTACCCTTACCAGGAAGAACTGGACAAAAATAGTATGAAGAAGCAAACATTTTAAATTTAATTAAAGAAAATAATTTAAACTTGTGGGAGAGGGAATAGATAATCAGTTTTATAACAAGATGTCATTCTGTCTCACAGAATTGGAGGTGAATGAGACATGGTTTGTCTGCTGAAATAACCTTCACTGCACCTTGGAAAAGCATCTGTGGTGGTGATAAAAATATAAAAGATCTTTTTATAACAAGAATTAGAAAAAATGCAGACAGGAAGAAACAAATTAACATAGTAGAGAGGCTGAATTTACTTGAGCCCAGCAAGAGGCAAGAAGAGAACACTAAATAGGAGCTCAAAGAGCTACTCTAATACAGACAGCAGTAATATATAACGTTGTCCATATATGAGGATATACTGCTAGTCTGATTCTCCTTGTGTGTAACTCATGCTATAGAGTCATAGAGGGAATATCAGGGATATTGAACCATGATTATGAGTTACAGGTGTGATACATCACTATGCATGTTAATTTTAGCCAACATTTCAAGTATATGTATTTGCATGCTTAGCTGCCAGCATTTATATGTGTGTGCTTTTCTCAGAGCAGCACGGGACTGGGACTTCTTTGTATTTCACTCTTTATAAGCTCACAGGAAGACATGGTCTTTGTCCCAAAGCATTTTAATGTCTACCTAGAAACAATGGCATGAAACAAAAGGAGGGAAGCAGAGAGGGAAAGGGACAATGAGGTCTCGCAGTTAACTCGCAGAGCAGAGTGAGTCAACTCCATGTACAATAGAATTGACCTGAATCATCTGAAAGGCTCCTCAGGTAAATAGCTTTGCTGTCCTGGTGTGTGTCCAGACAGCTGGTGCTTTTACACGGCTTTGATGGTCTGTCTATTCAGTTTTTGTTCTGATGTGGAGGATGTTGTTTGCATTGTAGGAGAAGCAGGCCTGGTTTTGAGGAGGGAAACAGGACTTCCAGGTTTCCATGCCACTGCAATGAGTTTGGGAAATAAAATAAAACCTAGGACATACAATGTTTTTAACAGCATGTCTGAGGAATACAACAGGAATTGATATTGGTGTTATTATCTGTCCTTCTGGACTTTTCTGCCTCTCAAGTCCCAGCAGGTTCAGAGATATATGCGGGCAGGGTCTGTGGAGAGGATCCTCCTGTGATTTAGTTTATGTTCCCTGAGAAATCAATAAAATTTGATTGCAGATGACAATCAGTCAGCATAACGCATGTGCACCCTCTGTCTTACATACAAATATACTTGTGTGAAGAAATGCTGGTCCCAAAATCTGTGTGAACAAAAATATTTTCACATGGGTCTTCCTGGAGAAACAGTTGTGAAGATGCACAAGCCTGCTAGAAGCAAACATCTGTCCAGAGACAGAGGAAACATTCATAACTGTTGTGCAAACTTGATGAGCTGTGATAAATCAAACTGCAGCAGTAGCCATCTCATGCTCAGAGCTGCTTCATTAAAATTATAAGGCTCTAGGATACAGAGAAAGTGCACACCCTGCACCATAATCAAGTCCCCCCCATACCAAATCATAGCAACCAGAAGTCAAACTAATAGACATCTTTCTTCTTATTAAACCACTGGATGCCTGGAGGTTTGCCCTGCAAACGTTTTGAAAGCACTTTGTGAAAGAGGATGAATCAATATGTAGGTCACTAGTCTGGTACCTGCAACAGCTGGCTGGAGCCCTTGCTTTGGCATGGAGTACCAGTGGAGTCCTGGGTGGGACACTTAGCTTCCTCTTTCCTCAGTTTGCCATCTGTAAGCTGTAGTGCCTTTCTGTCTATGAGTGCAGCAATGGGGAACACACTAACAACTGCAAGATGCTCATGAAATGGTGAAGGAAGCAGCATAATGTGGTGAAAGGTTTTTGTAATACACAGGGCTCCCCGTTGTTGTTTTCAGATGAAAAATACTCCTATCTGCTCAGCGCAGATTCAGCTGAGTTCCTATATAAATTGTATCTGTGCTTTTTAGAGCACAAGAGCTACAGGTAGCTCATTTGCTATTTCTCCGTATGTCAGCACTGCCAGTTGAACTCTAAATGCTTCTGTCTCCTTCCTTATTAAGGGTGCTATTTATAACCCCTTTGGCTGCATTCCACCTGAAGGTCAGATTGTTTACGTGGAGTGAGGCTATACTGTGTTTTGCTAAATAGAGAGCACATTTTTTGATTCATAAAAAAACCCCTCTTTTCCCTGCACAACATAATGGACAGATCTTACTTCTCACTCACAACAGAGGCCTAGCTGCAAATCCAAGGAGTTCCAGAGAACGGAGATGGCTGAAAAATTGGGAAAGCATAGTAAGGGTATTCACACGCATGCAGGAAAGTAAAGAACATCCAAGTAATAAACACAAATAAATACAGATAAATGCAAGGGCATTTATCTCCATTGAATGTTTAACCCAGGTTTATGTTTGTATTTCTTGCAGCAACTCCTGCTCTGCTACTAAACAGCATATGAAGTCCTGCACAATTTCATACTCCTCAGGCAATGCTACTGTTCCCATTATTTCTTTTCCAGTCACAGGAATTTTCCTGTTTCCTTTGCTGGAAGCAGGATTGGGTCAAAAATATTGGGAACCTACAAACCCAAATGGAAAAGGAAAATGGCAGACACTGTATAAAGTAAAATGTCAGTTTATGTGGATATATTATATCGTTTTTTTTCTTCCACCAATTTCCCCATGTAATATAGAAGTACTTCATGTCCCAGTGGAACAAAAGAGTCCCTGTTGTTTTTTAGTTCTTCAG
Source organism: Calonectris borealis (assembly GCF_964195595.1). Classification (NCBI taxonomy): domain Eukaryota; kingdom Metazoa; phylum Chordata; class Aves; order Procellariiformes; family Procellariidae; genus Calonectris; species Calonectris borealis. Next base: position 26,472,105 of record NC_134351.1, on the reverse strand, counting down.
CACCTCCTCACCTTAATATAACATGGGGGAAAATATCACAAAGATAAGAACTATTCTCTCCATTCCAACATTTCAAAAAATAAAGAAAATGAGACATTTTAGGACTTTGTTATTGCAGTAGTTTGCAGGATAGAAACACATGGAATGGGCAGAAACTCTTACATGTGGAACCAGGTAGTTCACATCTATCAGCTGAGAGCTATTTTTGGCATATTATTTTGATCCTAGGAAATTAAGTGTCCTGAGAAAGAATTCTTATCCAGTATACAGTAAGAGAGGCCAGTGTGCGGCCAGTGAGCTGATTATAGGCTCAGATTTAATTGGAGAATTAAGGTCGTTAGCCTCTCCTCTCCAGTTAATTCCAGCCACTGCCATGTCATGCAGTTGCAGCAGTACAGCCTGCCCCTGAAATTCAGCCTTTTAACAGCCTTTAAACCTGGTCTTTTCTTTCTATTACTGAGACTACTGCAAAGTTAAGAGCCTAAGGAAAAGACAGACAAGTAAAAAAGAAAAAAAGTTAAAAATTAAGTGACTGGAAAGGGCTGTTGAGTATCCACCACCCTGCGAAGGCATCCAGGGAGCTATGTGGGGGGTACTGCCCAGCTGAGCTTTGCCCAGACATATGGCAAGGGGGAAAAGAGCACATGCAAACCCCACAGTTGAATTTGCTAATGTGCTATGAGCAGCTGGGAGGCTCACGTGGCTCACATTGGAGAATGAATACCGTGGGGCCAGTTAAGGTTGGATGGTGCTTCTTCAAGAGTCACTTGAGAGAACAGAAAACCAAGGGTTTCAAGGAAGTCATCCTATCTTGGACTAAAAGGTGTGAGAAGCTGCAGGTGGGCTACCAGTTCATGAAGTGACTAGACTGGGGTCTGCCCAATCCCTCCGTTCACAGCTAAGTCTTTCAGGGCTATTCTGCAGCACAGCACAAGCTGGTAGGTACCTCCCAAACAGTCCCCTGTCTTGTTGGTTATGATAGACCTGGTCAGTGGAAAGAGCTGCCAGATCCTAGGGAGGTCCTGAGAAAAAGACTGGCAGTTTGGATGGCTGTTAGGGAGCTAAGGGTCATTATGAAGAGGATATTGCGCTAGAAGGATCTTCAGTCTGACCTAATATGACCATTCTTACTCCCTCCTTATGTTACGCTCTTCACTGAGGTGAGCAGCAGCACTGGAAGATGGCTCTACCTTAACTAATGTTAGGGTTGAGATCAGCTACCATGTACTTCCTATGTGAAGTCATCAGGTTTCTGGTGTCCCAGTATTTGCCCCTTTGAGTCAACTGAGACTGAGCTCACCTTCTACTTTTTGTGTGTCCACCCTGGTGATCAATAGAAAACAGACCCCACACTAGATCATCTACTTATCTGAGACAGAGCCAAGCTAGCTATAGACTTGAACACCATCAGGACCTGGGAAAGACTTGGACCCAGGTATAGCCTATGCTGCCTTGGTAATTATTTAATTTTGTGCCTAGAGCATTTGTGCATAGTTTTCATCAAACGTCATTTTATCAATGTTAAACCAGGTGTGATGGTGGAAAGGTGCTGTGGTTGGCAGTGCTGGGTATGCCTGCACTCACGCTGGCTGGAGGGAGCCAGCCATTGTTGCTCGTCATGGTAGCAGCCAAATTTCAGCAGCTTGAGGAGGCTTTTTAAAGTAGGGAGATGAGAGGATTAGGGGAGGGAAACAGATGCTTTCACTGTTCACCCTTCTTTGTTGTGTACTCTGGTTTTATACTTACTGTTGGACAGTATCAATATTGCCAGCCCCAAGCTTTCAGTTTCAGTTGAGAGCCAAGTCCCAAGAAATCATGACACCAATTTCAAAATCTTCAAGGGTTTGGTTTGGTTTGGGTTTTTTAACAACACCTTTTGGATTGGACGTGTGGCTACTGATTTCTGAGTCTCTGGGTGAACACTTGCAGTGAAGTGCATTCCCCTGCAATGAGGTTTATTGTGGGGGAAATAAAACTTTTCCCCAAAAAACTTTCTATTTTTTTAAACATCAGCTGAGGTTCTTAACTAATTCTGTGCAGATAGGTCCTAGGCTGCTAGCAAAGCATTCAGTAACGTGAGATTTGTGGTATGGCTTTAAGAGGTGATAACATTTCCTGTTTTATAGATAAGCTATATGTCTGTAGAAGATTACAAATACTTCAACATATAAATAAGGAAAAAAAAAACCACAACTTTTTTGTAATACAGTGTTTCACCAGAGCCCATTTTGTTCTTTTTTTTATTAAATGCCATCCTGGTGTTGTCCGAAAAGCGGGTTCGTGCCCAGCATGCAAGTAACCAATTCCACACGCTCAGGAGAGATATTGTTTTATTCAGGCCTGGGTGCTCAGTGGACTTGCCACAAATCAAGCACACCTGGTCTAGTCACCTTTCTGTTTATATCCATGCTTCTCATACATATTTTAAATTTCTCTTTTACATATTCATTACATTTCTGAGAACTAATTATAATATTACATCATCTTAAACACATGCGCACTAAAGCCTTTAGGGTCTCCTTGAGGGTCTCGGGTGGTCTCTGGTGGTCGGCAGGGTAGTGAACTCTTCATGAACTTATTTCCTCTTTACCTTATAGGGTCGCAATTTGTCCCTGAGCCATGCTTGGACCACGTTTGTTTATAGTTTCCATAGCTAAAATTAATTATCACTACCTCTAAAACACACAGTTTATAATTAATTACTACTCCACACAATTACAAACACACACCTGTTAGTTACCTAACTTCTAAGCAACAAATCTTCATTGTTTAAAATTACAGAAGCGAGCAATATAGAATCCACAACAAACTAAACTATCTATCACCATAGTGTTCTTAAATTAAAACATATACATCTTGATCTCCTCCAATCAAACACCCACTCACTAGCTTCATCATTCTGGTTTCTTATTAACTGGTCTTTTAACCCAGTTCTGGGCGAGGGCTATACACAGGACAAGAACACTTTGAGGATTAATGTTGATTATGATTAACATTAACACTGGAACTTTAATATGGGACTGGATACTGGCAGTTTCCCAGGTGCAAAGACCAGGACATACTGAAGAGCAGACTAGGGCTGTCCTTGTGTGCTGCTCTTTTCTTATGCTTATAAAGCCCGAGCATGTTCAAAGCTGAAAACTAGCAATGTAAATTTCCTAAATGCCTTTAGAAAACCAAGAACTCGACCACTGCCAAGAGAAACATGAGTTCCTGAAACTGGACAGCGTTGCTTGGGTTTCCTTTGAAGAAAAAAAAAAGAGAAAAAAAAAAAAAAAGAGCCAAATGCCTGAAATATGTAAGACAGAGCTATACAGGAGTTAAAGGGAAGCTGCATAGGAAGCAAAGCAAAGCAAAGCCCCCCCAAAAAAGCAGGAATGGAAAACTAAAAATAACAAACAGGAAAGTGTGACACAGCTGCAAGGGCTCTTGCGCATTCTCCCCCAGCATTGTACCCCAGCATTGCACCCCAGCAACATACTAATATTGTGTTTGGTTTTCAATGGCATTCCAATCCATTATTTGTTCTTCAAAAATAGATGTTTCTCTTGTGAGGAAGAAAGATATTTTCAAGTAATGTTCATATGATTTCGGTTGTCCCAATTTATCAAATAACAGTTTCATAGTCTCAGCATTTGCAGAACAGAAAGACTGCATCAATTATGTGTTTTCAAGAAAAATTAAACCACATCTCGTTAGAATGGTGAAGATCAGTTCATGCATAATTAACTTTTCATCCTTAATTTCAGTTGAATATTTAACTGATAGCTTTCATAAGTAAGAAGAGTGTTAGAACATGAATGAGTTGCAGCTGCTTTGGAAGCACAGTGGATGGGAGGGGATCAGGGAGGATCAGGAGCATCGTGTACTAATAAAGTTAAGGAAATCTCTGTCTTTTTCTTCATCCAAACACAGGTTGGTTTGTTTACACAGAGCATTTTGCCTGCCCTGAGAATCCTGCAGGAAGGCAGCATGGGGGATACGGGGCTGCCAGGGCTGCAAGCGGATTCCAGCTGGTGCTTGCAGAAAAGCCAGGCTCTCCAGGCGTGGGTGCGACACAACCACCCCAGCCACGACCGAGGCACCCAGCACATGCACAGGGGTCACTAGCAGCTGCTACTTAAGGAGACAGGAAGGAATGCTTCAGCATTCAGAGGTCTCGCTGTATTAACACCTATATAATTGCTTGTCCTGGTTTTGGCTGGGATAATTTCCTTCCTAGTAGCTGGTATAGTGCTGTGTTTTGGATTTAGTATGAGAAGAATGTTGATAACACACTGATGTTTTAGTTGTTGCTAAGTAGTGCTTACAGTAGTCAAGGACTTTTCAGCTTCCCATGCTCTGCCAGGTGCACAAGAAGCTGGGAGGGAGCAGAGCCAGAACAGCTGACCCAACTGGCCAACAGGGTTTTCCATACAATATGACATCATGCTCAGTATATAAGCTGGGGGGAGTTGGCCAGGGAGCAGTGACCGCTGCTCAGGGACTGCCTGGGCATCAGTCAGTGGGTGGTGAGCAATTGTATTGTGCATCACTTATTTTGTATATTTCATCATCATCATCATCATCATCATCATCATCATCATCATCATCATCATTATTATTATTATTATTTCCCCTTCCTTTTCTCTTCTATTAAACTGTTCTTATCTCAACCCACGAGTTTTCTCACTTTTACTCTCCCGATTCTCTCCCGCATCCCACCGGAGGTGGGAGGAGTGAGCGAGCGGCTGTGTGGTGTTTAGCTGCCGGCTGGGGCTAAACCATGACATTGCTATATTCACCCATTCTGCAAAGATTAAGCCGCGCAGCTGGGTTATGCACTGAATAGTGCTGGTGCCTATTTTGGGAGAGCAAGTAAGCCAGAACATGTCAGTTTGTCAGCCCAAGTTCCTTTGGACAGTCACAAACCCCAATGGAAACCACATTAAGACCTGTCAAACTGGAGATTGTGGTGCCTGTCAAATTATGAGTCCAACTTGTAAAATTCCTATTTTCAGCAGACACAAAAAAAACAGGAAATATTTACCAACTTTGCAGGTGTCAGGAAATATTTTCAAAGCACTGCTGTGACCTGACAGTCCATTTAAATATATATCAAGCATGTACAGAGGTGATAATAAATATTTTTTCATTTAAAATGTATACTTTGGTGTGTTTGCTCTAATATGTATGTCCCAGCAGATCAGAGAGGCAAATTTATACTGTTAATCACACTACGGTGATTAGGCAGTGATATGTCTCACAATATTTGTGTGAATGTATTTATACAAGGAAATTGTACATTAAAGTACATTAAAGATGTTTTGCACAGTTGAAGATGATAATGCTGTTTGTCATTAAAAGTTGGTCTACACTGGAAATGTCATGGTTTAACCCTAGCCAGCAAATAAACACCACACAGCCACTCGCTCACTCCCCCCACCTCCGGTGGGATGAGGGAGAGAATCGGGAGAGTAAAAGTGAGAAAACTCGTGGGTTGAGATAAGAAATAAAATAGTAGTAGTAATAATAATAAAAATAATAATAAAAATAATAAAAGAATATACAAAGCAAGTGATGTACGATGCAATTGCTCACCACCTGCTGACCGACACCCAGCCAGTCCCCAAGCAGTGATAGCTGCCCTCTGGCCAATTCCCTCCAGTTTATATACTGAGCATGACGTCATATGGTATGGAATACCCCGTTGGTCAGTTTGGGTCAGCTGTCCTGGCTCTGCTCCCTCCCAGCTTCTTGTGCACCTGTGTCCTGGTTTTGGCTGGGATAGGGTTAAATTTCTTCCTAGTGCTGTGTTTTGGATTTAGTATGAGGAGAATGTTGATAACACACTGATGTTTTCAGTTGTTGCTAAGTGCCCTCCTAGTCCAAGGACAGCTCCCGTGCCTACTGACTGAGCTAGGTACACAAGATGGGAGGGAACATAATCAGGACAGCCAGCCCAGCTGGCTAATGGGGTATTCCATACCATGTGACGTCATGCTCAGTATATGAAGGGTAGGCATGATCCAGGAAGTACCGATCGCTACTTGGTTATTGGTCAGCGCGGGTGGTGAGCAATTGCATTGTGCATCACTCATTTTGTATATTCTATCATTATCATTATTATTTTCCCTTTTTTTTCCCTGTTCTATTAAACTGTCTTTATCTCAACCCACGAGTTTTTCCTCACTCTTACCCTTCCGATTCTCTCCCCGTCCCGCTGGGGGTGGGGGGAGTGAGTGAGCGGCTGCGTGGTATTTGGCTGCTTGCCAGGTTAAACCACGACAGTCCTTTTTGGCGCCCAACGTGGGGCTCGAAGGGTTGAGATAACGACACATCTGACCCGAACGGGTTAAAACAAATTTGTTATAAGCATTCATTATATCAGTTTAGTACTCGATGTTCACAATGTTGATTTATTTGCTCTCAGAGTTTTTGGATCTGTTCTTGCAGTTGTGGTATATAGCACCTTACTGGCTGTCTATACTGCTGATTATCAGTTTGTATGTGGGGTTGGTCATCTCTGGGAAATGGATTAAGGTCATTGCTTTGCTATACTGTGTGACCTGGCTTTATGTTATGATAAAATTATTGGTCACGAGCCTGTACTCAGCACTGCCATCATTCCTGTTCTTTGGGAGCTATCTTTTGGAAACTATTAATAATTACACTTCTTACGTCTTCACCTCAGAGGATGAATTTAGGGGGGAGACAGGATGGGACACTTTCTCCCACTTGTTCACCTTCCCCTCCATATCTTCAGAAACTCCTTTTTCTTCTATCCTCTTCATGAAGACGTCCACAATATTCCCTGAGAATTTTGAATATCCTTGGGATGTTCAAACAAGCATGTTCATATTGCTATGTCTTCTGAATGTGGTTCAGGCCTTGTTTAGAGTTAAACAACTATTCAGGAATACTGTCCAGAGATCAACCCCAGCAACAGACACGGTGACTACTCAAACCCCCATGACAGGCACTGTAGCTACTTCAACCCCCACGACAACCACTGTGGCTACTCAAACCCCTGCGACAGGCACCGTGGCTACTTCAACCCCCACAACAACCACTATGGCTACTCAGACCCCGGCAACAGTCACTACAGTTACTCCAACCCCCGCAACAGGCACTGCAGCTACTCAAACTCCGCCAACAGTCACTGCAGTTACTCCAACCAGTGCGACAAGCACTGCAGCCACTCAAACCCCGGCAACAGTCACTACAAATACTCCAACCCCCGCGACAGGCACTGCAGCTACCCAAACCCTCGCGACGGGTAATACAGCTGAACCAGAGGACCAACCCTTGCTGGTATCCGTCGCCCCTGTACAGAAGAAGAAATCTTTGAAGCGGAAGTCAGGTCGTGTAGAAAAGGATGATGGAAAACCAGGGCCATCACGAGGAGGGGAGGAGGAAGAGGAAGAACTCATAAACGAGACGGAAACCACCCGATCCTTATCCCTGAATGAGTTGCGAGATATGCGGAAAGATTTCGGCCGTCGTCCAGGCGAGCATATTGTTACCTGGCTGCTCCGATGCTGGGATAATGGGGCCAGTAGCCTGGAATTAGAGGGGAAGGAGGCCAAACAGCTGGGATCCCTTGCTAGGGAAGCGGGTATTGACAAAGCAATCGGAAAAGGGACACAGGTCCTCAGCCTCTGGAGGCGACTGCTGTCAGGCATAAAGGAAAGGTATCCCTTCAAGGAAGATGTTATATATCGCCTAGGCAAATGGACCACTATGGAGAGAGGTATCCAGTACCTGAGAGAACTAGGCGTGCTGGAGGTGGTTTATAGTGACCTGGATGACCCCCGAACACCCAAAGATCCAGATGACGTCCAGTGCACGGGACCCATGTGGCGGAAGTTGGTACGGAGCGCACCAGCATCGTATGCCAGTTCGTTGGCAGTACTGTGCTGGAAAGAGGAAGAAGCACCAACGGTGGATGAGGTGGTTAGCAGACTTCGGGATTTTGAAGAAACTATCTCCTCCTCCCTTGTCTCGGCTGTGGAGAAACTGTCCCGGGAGGTCCAGCAACTCAAAGAGGATATGTCCTATTCTCCACCTGTACGGACCAGTATCTCAGCCATTAGGAGTCAGCGTTTTTCTCCTCAAGAGAGAGGATATAGAAAGTACACACCACGGGGCACCCTGTGGTTTTACCTGCGTGACCACGGAGAGGACATGAGGCAGTGGGATGGAAAACCTACCTTCATCCTAGAGGCACGTGTACGTGAGTTGCAAGGAAAAACAATGACACAAGGGGGTTCTCCCAGGGAAAATGCTGCTCCAGTTGTCAGGAAAAACCTGTCTCACGACGGTCCAGTTTCCAGTGAACAGTTCCCCAGACAGAGTAGAAGGGCTGATCTTACTTTGGATTGTAATTGCAATGAAGAAATTCTTGACTCACGTTTGCAAGAAGTGAGAGATGGATACTATGACCAGAACTAGAGGGGCCCTGCCTCCAGCCAGGTGGAGGAAAGGGACAACCGGGTTTACTGGACTGTGTGGATTCGATGGCCTGGCACATCAGACCCACAGGAGTATAAGGCTCTCGTAGACACCGGTGCACAGTGTACCCTGATGCCATCAAACTATAAAGGGGCAGAACCCATTTGTATTTCTGCAGTGACAGGGGGATCCCAAGAGTTAACTGTGTTGGAGGCCGAAGTGAGCCTAACCGGGAATGAGTGGCAGAAGCACCCCATTGTGACTGGCCCAGAGGCTCCGTGCATCCTTGGCATAGACTACCTCAGGAGAGGGTATTTCAAGGACCCAAAAGGGTACCGGTGGGCTTTTGGTATAGCTGCCCTGGAGACGGAGGAAATTAAACAGCTGTCCACCTTGCCCGGTCTCTCACAGGATCCTTTTGTTGTGGGGTTGCTGAGGGTTGAAGAACAGCAGGTACCAATCGCTACCACAACAGTGCACCGGCGGCAATACCGCACCAACCGAGACTCTCTGATCCCCATCCATGAGCTGATTCGTTGACTGGACAGCCAAGGAGTGATCAGCAAGACTCGCTCACCCTTTAACAGTCCCATATGCCCAGTGCAAAAGTCCAATGGAGAGTGGAGACTAACAGTAGACTAACGTGGCCTGAACGAAGTCACGCCGCCACTGAGTGCTGCCGTGCCGGACATGCTAGAACTTCAATACGAACTGGAGTCAAAGGCAGCCAAGTGGTACGCCACAATTGACATTGCTAATGCCTTCTTCTCCATCCCTTTGGCGGCAGAGTGCAGGCCACAGTTTGCTTTCACTTGGAGGGGCGTCCAGTACACCTGGAACCGACTGCCCCAGGGGTGGAAACACAGCCCTACCATTTGCCATGGACTGATCCACACTGCTCTGGAACAGGGTGAGGCTCCAGAACACCTGCAATACATTTTTGACATCATCGTATGAGGCAACACAGAAGAAGAAGTTTTTGAGAAAGGGAAGAAAATAATTCAAATCCTTCTGAAATCTGGTTTTGCCATAAAACAAAGTAAGGTCAAGGGACCTGCACAGGAGATCCAGTTTTTAGGAATAAAATGGCAAGATGGACGTCGTCAGATCCCAACAGATGTGATCAACAAAATAACAGCCATATCCCCACCAACTAGCAAAAAGGAAACACAAGCTTTCTTAGGCGTTGTGGGTTTTTGGAGAATGCATATTCCAAATTACAGTCAGATCGTAAGCCCTCTCTATCACGTGACCAGGAAGAAGAACGACTTCAAATGGGGCCCTGAGCAACGACCAGCCTTTGAACAAATTAAACAGGAGATAGTTCATGCAGTAGCCCTTGGGCCAGTCCGGGCAGGACAAGATGTAAAGAATGTGCTCTACACCGCAGCCGGGGAGAATGGTCCTACCTGGAGCCTCTGGCAGAAAGCACCAGGGGAGACTCGAGGTCGACCCTTAGGGTTCTGGAGTCGGGGATACAGAGGATCCGAGGCCTGCTACACTCCAACTGAGAAGGAGATATTGGCAGCATATGAAGGGATTCGAGCTCCTTCGGAAGTGGTTGGTACTGAAGCACAGCTCCTCCTGGCACCCCGACTGCCGGTGCTGGGCTGGATGTTCAAGGGGAGGGTCCCCTCTACACATCACGCAACTGATGCTACGTGGAGTAAGTGGGTTGCACTGATCACACAACGGGCCCGAATAGGAAACCCCAGTCGCCCAGGAATCTTGGAGGTGATCACGAACTGGCCAGAAGGCAAAGATTTTGGCATATCCCCAGAGGAGGAGGTGATACGTGCTGAAGAAGCCCCACTGTATAATAAACTACCAGAAAACGAGAAGCAATATGCCCTGTTCACTGATGGGTCCTGTCGCCTTGTGGGAAAGCATCGGAGATGGAAAGCTGCTGTATGGAGTCCTATACGCCAAGTTGCAGAAACTGCTGAAGGAGAAGGTGAATCGAGCCAGTTTGCAGAGGTAAAAGCCATCCAGCTGGCCTTGGACATTGCTGAATGAGAAAAATGGCCAGTACTTTATCTCTATACTGACTCATGGATGGTGGCAAATGCCCTGTGGGGGTGGTTGCAGCAGTGGAAGCAGAACAACTGGCAGCGCAGAGGGAAAACCATCTGGGCTGCTGCATTGTGGCAAGATATTGCTGCCTGGGTAGAGAACCTGACTGTAAAAGTACGTCACGTAGATGCTCACGTGCCCAAGAGTCGGGCCACTGAGGAACATCAAAACAACCAGCAGGTGGACCAGGCTGCTAAGATTTAAGTGTCTCAGGTGGATCTGGACTGGCAACATAAAGGTGAATTATTTATAGCTCAGTGGGCCCATGACGCGTCAGGCCATCAAGGAAGAGATGCAACATATAGATGGGCTCGTGATCGAGGGGTGGACTTGACCATGGACACTATTGCACAGGTTATCCACAAATGTGAAACGTGCGCTGCAATCAAGCAAGCCAAGCGAGTAAAGCCTCTTTGGTATGGAGAACGATGGTTGAAATATAAATATGGGGAGGCCTGGCAGATTGATTATATCACACTCCCACAAACCCGACACGGTAAGCGCTATGTGCTCACCATGGTGGAAGCAACCAGCGGATGGCTGGAAACATACCCTGTGCCCCATGCCACTGCCCGGAACACCATCCTGGGCCTTGAAAAGAAAGTCCTGCGGCGACATGGCACCCCAGAAAGAATTGAGTCAGACAACGGGACTCACTTCCGAAACACTCTCATAGACACCTGGGCCAAAGAGCACGGCATTGAGTGGGTCTATCACATCCCCTACCATGCACCAGCCTCCGGGAAAATCGAACGATACAATGGACTGCTAAAGACTACGCTGAGAGCAATGGGTGGTGGGACATTCAAACATTGGGACACACATTTAGCAAAGGCCACCTGGTTAGTCAATACCAGGGGATCTGCCAATCGAGCTGGCCCTGCCCAATCAAGACTCTTACGTACTGTAGATGGAGATAAAGTCCCTGTCGTGCATATGAGAAATATGCTGGGGAAGACAGTCTGGGTTACTCCTGCCTCTGGCAAGGGAAAAGCCATCCGTGGGATTGCTTTTGCTCAAGGACCTGAGTACACTTGGTGGGTGATGCGAAAGGATGGGGAGGTCCGGTGTGTACCTCAAGGGGATTTGATTTTGGGTGAAAATAGCCAATGAACTGAATTTTGATGTCAACTGTTACATGATATTGTATATCATTATTTCTATGGTTGCTATCAATGGTATAGCAGTGAAAATCACCCAGATTAGTGAAGAATGAACTAACTCCGATGAAACCGAGCGAAGTGCAACGATGATAGAACTGGACGAGCGCAGCAGTACCGAAATGAGAACTGGCTTCAGGATGCAACGGCCCAACACCGCACACCATCTCTTCGGCCCTGAAAGACTGTTATAACAGACGGAGCCCAAAGTCATGGACTAAATGAACTCAGTGGACATTTTAGAGGGATAGTCCATAGACCGAGGGAATGATATCTGTGCGTGCATATATATATATGTGTGTATATATAAAGGAAGATAGTGGTGGTTAATTGAAATGTATTAAAAAAGGATGTGAGACCTAAGCACGACGTAAATGGTATGGAATAAGGGGTGGATACTGTCCTGGTTTTGGCTGGGATAGGGTTAAATTTCTTCCTAGTGCTGTGTTTTGGATTTAGTATGAGGAGAATGTTGATAACACACTGATGTTTTCAGTTGTTGCTAAGTGCCCTCCTAGTCCAAGGACAGCTCCCGTGCCTACTGACTGAGCTAGGTACACAAGATGGGAGGGAACATAATCAGGACAGCCAGCCCAGCTGGCTAATGGGGTATTCCATACCATGTGACGTCAGGCTCAGTATATGAAGGGTAGGCGTGATCCAGGAAGTACCGATCGCTACTTGGTTATCGGTCAGCGCGGGTGGTGAGCAATTGCATTGTGCATCACTCATTTTGTATATTTTATCATTATCATTATTATTTTCCCTTCTTTTTCCCTGTTCTATTAAACTGTCTTTATCTCAACCCACGAGTTTTTCCTCACTCTTACCCTTCCGATTCTCTCCCCGTCCCGCTGGGGGTGGGGGGAGTGAGTGAGCGGCTGCGTGGTATTTGGCTGCTTGCCAGATTAAACCACGACAACCTGGCAGAGCATGAGAAGCTGAAAAGTCCTTGACTAAACACTACTTAGCAACAACGAAAACATCAGTGTGTTATCAACATTCTTCTCATGCTAAATCCAAAACACAGCACTATACCAGCTACTGTCACTTGTACAGGAGGGCAGCAGAGACGACGCCTGTGTGCGCTGTGACCAGGTGGATGATCTGCTCAGCCTGGTGGCAGAGCTGAAGGAGGAAGTGGAGAGGTTAAGGAGTATCAGGGAGTGTGAGAGGGAGATAGATTGGTGGAGCCGCACGCTACCATCCCTGAGGCAAAGGCAGCAGATGGAGGCTCCACAAGAAGCAGAGGATCCCCTGCCCTCTTGCCACCAGGCAGAAGGAGGGGACCCAGGAGACCGGGGGGAATGGACACAGGTCCCTGCTCGGGGCGCCAGGCAACCCCCACCTGGCCTCCCTCACCTCAAACTTGCCAGTTGCCCTTACAGAACAGATATGGGGCTCTGGATCTTGAGGGCCAGACAAACGAGGACGAAGATGAAGGCCCATCCAGGGGGTTGCCCGAGGCGAGTCAGTCAGCCCCACGCATTACGACTGCCTCTGCTAAGAAAAAAAGGAGGGTAATTGTCATAGGTGATTCCCTTCTGAGGGGGACGGAGGGCCCAATATGCCGACCAGACCCATCCCACAGGGAAGTCTGCTGCCTCCCTGGGGCCCGGGTGAAGGACATTACTAGGAAGCTCCCTAGTCTCGTGCAGGCCTCCGATTACTACCTGCTACTGGTTATACAGGCTGGCAGCGAGGAGGTTGCAGAGAGAAGTCCCGAAGCGATCAAAAGGGACTTCAGGGCACTGGGGCGACTGGTGGGAGGATCGGGAGCACAGGTAGTGTTTTCCTCGATCCCTTTAGTGGCGGGGACGAATACTGAAGGGAACAGGAAAACTCATCGGATCAACACGTGGCTTAGGGGCTGGTGCCATCGGCAGAATTTTGGCTTCTTTGACCACGGGGAGGTTTACAGGGCACCGGGCCTGCTGGCGACGGACGGAGTTCAGCTGTCTCACAGGGGGAAAAGGATTCTTGCGTATGAGTTGGCGGGGCTCATCGAGAGGGCTTTAAACTAGGTTCGAAGGGGATAAAACCAGGCTCGCTAGAGAAGAGCCTAGGGGCGGCACGCCAATGTCGGGGGAGAAATCGGCAGCCCAGCTCAAGTGTATCTACACCAATGCACGCAGCATGGGCGGCAAACAGGAGGAGCTGGAAGCCATTGTGCAGCGGGGTAGCTATGATTTAGTCGCCATCACGGAAACATGGTGGGATGAGTCTCACGATTGGAGTGCTGCAATGGATGGCTATAAGCTCTTCAGAAGGGACAGGCGAGGAAGGAGAGGCGGTGGGGTAGCCCTGTATGTTAGGGAGTGCTTTGACTGTCTAGAGCTCAATGGTAGTGATGATGAGGTCGAGTGCTTGTGGGTAAGGATGAGGGGGAAGGCCAACAAGGCAGATATCCTGCTGGGAGTCTGTAATAGACCACCCAACCAGGACGAGGAGGCAGACGAAATATTCTACCAGAGGCTGGCAGAAGTCTCCCAGTCGCTAGCCCTTGTTCTCGTGGGGGACTTCAACTTTCCGGACGTCTGCTGGAAATACCACACGGCAGAGAGGAAACAGTCGAGGAGGTTCCTGGAGTGTGTGGAAGATAACTTCCTGATGCAGCTGGTAAGCGAGCCCACTAGGGGAGATGCCTCGCTTGACCTGCTGTTCACAAAAAGAGAAGGACTGGTGGGAGATGTGGTGGTCGGAGGCCGGCTTGGGCTTAGCGACCGTGAAATGGTAGAATTCTCCATACTTGGTGAAGTAAGGAGGGGGGCCAGCAAAACCGCTACCATGGACTTCCGGAGGGCGGACTTTGGCCTGCTCAGGACACTGGTCGAGAGGGTCCCTTGGGAGACAGTCCTGAAGGGCAAAGGGGTCCAGGAAGGCTGGACGTTCTTCAAGAAGGAAGTCTTAAAGGCGCAGGAGCGGGCTGTCCCCATGTGCCGCAAGAAGGACGGGCGGGGAAGACGACCGGCCTGGCTGAATGGGGAGCTCTGGCTGGGACTCAGGAAAAAAAGGAGAGTTTATCACCTTTGGAAGAAGGGGCAGGCAACTCGAGAAGAGTACAGGGATCTCGTTAGGTCGTGCAGAGAGGAAATTAGAAAGGCAAAAGCCCAGCTAGAACTCAACCTGGCCACTGTCGTGAGAGACAACAAAAAATGCTTTTACAAGTATATTAATGACAAAAGGAGAGCCAAGAAGAATCTCCATGCTCTATTGGATGTGGGGGGGAAACGTTGCTACCAAGGACGAGGATAAGGCTGAGGTACTTAACGCCTTCTTTGCCTCAGTCTTTAATAGTCAGAGCAGTTATCCTCAGGGTACTCAGCCCCCTGAGCTGGAAGACAGGGACAGCGAGCAGGATAAACCCCCCATAATCCAAGAGGGAGCAGTTAACGACCTGCTATGCCACCTGGACTTTCACAAGTTGTCATGGTTTAACCCCAGCCAGCAAAAATAAACGCCACGCAGCCGCTCGATCACCCCCCCTCCGGTGGGATGGGGAAGAGAATTGGGAGGGCACAAGTAGGAAAGCTCCCGGGTTGAGATAAAAACAGTTTAATAATTGAAATAAAACTAAGTAGAACAGTAATAATAACAGTGAGAACAACAACAATAACAGAATACACAAAGCAGGCAATGCACAACAGAACCGCCCACCGACCGCCGACCGCGTGTCACGAACGGGGGGCGAGCCCCCCCACACACCTGGTTTTTATACTGAGCATGATGTCACATGGTATAGAATACCCCATTGGCCAGCTGGGTCCACCACCCCGGCTGTGCTCCCCCCTCCCGGTGCAAGCATCACCCAGCAACAGCCAAAGCATCAATGGGCCATCAACGCTCCTTTCACACCGAACCCAAAACACAGCGCACCCCCCAGGCTACTGGGAAGAAAGTTAACCCTGTCCCAGCTGGAACCAGGACAATATCCACCCCTTATTCTATACCATCTACATCATGCCCAGGTCTCACATTTTCCCATACATTCCAATTAGTCACCGCTACTTTTCCCTGCCTTTTGATATATATACGCACACAGAGATATCATTCCCTTAGTCCATGGGCCATCCCTCTAAAACGTCCGTTGAGTTCATTTAGTCCATGACTTCGGGTTCCACCTGTCATAACAGTCTTGCAGGGCAGGAGAGATGGTGTGTGGTGTGGGACCCTTGCATGCAGAGGCCAGTTCTGGGCGCTCGTCTGGTTCTATCATTGTTGCACCTTGCTCAGTTTCATCGGCGTTCATCCTAAATTAATCTGGGTGATTCTTACTGTAATACTGTTAATATGGCATATGGTAACCATAAAAGTGATGACATATAGTACTATGTAATAACTAACATCGTACAATTCAGTTCATTGGCTATTTTCACCCAAAATTAAATCCCCCTGAGGTACACACCGGACTTCCCCATCCTTTCTCGTCACCCACCAAGTGCACCCAGGTCCCTGAGCAAAAGCAATCCCACGGATGGGTTTTCCCTTGCCAGAGGCAGGAGCAACCCAGACCGTCTTCCCCAGCATATTTCTCATATGCACGACAGGGACTTTATCCCCCTCTACAGCACGTAAGGGTTTGGATTGGGCAGGGCCAGCTCAAGTGACAGATCCCCTAGTGTTCACTAACCAGGTGGCCTTTGCTAAATGTGTGTCCCAATGCTTGAATGTCCCACCACCCATTGCCCTCAGTGTTGTCTTTAACAGCCCGTTGTATCGTTCAATTTTTCCGGAGGCTGGTGCATGGTAGGGGATGTGATAGACCCACTCAATGCCATGCTCTTTGGCCCAGGTGTCTATGAGGGCGTTTCGGAAGTGAGTCCCGTTGTCTGACTCAATTCTTTCTGGGGTGCCATGTCGCCACAGGATTTGCTTTTCAAGGCCCAGGATGGTGTTCCGGGCGGTGGCATGGGGCACAGGATATGTTTCCAGCCATCCTGTGGTTACTTCCACCATGGTGAGCACATAGAGCTTGCCCTGTCGGGTTTGTGGGAGTGTGATATAATCAATCTGCCAAGCCTCCCCATATTTATACTTCAACCATCGTCCTCCATACCAAAGAGGCTTTACTCGTTTGGCTTGCTTGATTGCAGCGCATGTTTCACATTCGTGGATAACCTGTGCAATAGCGTCCATGGTTAAGTCCACCCCTCGATCACGAGCCCATCTATATGTTGCATCTCTCCCTTGGTGGCCTGAAGTGTCATGGGCCCACCGAGCTATAAATAATTCACCTTTATGTTGCCAGTCCAGATCTACCTGAGCTACTTCGATCTTGGCAGCCTGATCCAGCTGCTGGTTGTTTTGGTGCTCTTCACTGGCCCGACTCTTGGGTACGTGAGCATCTACGTGACGTACTTTTACAGTCAGGTTCTCTACCTGGGCAGCAATATCTTGCCACAACGCAGCAGCCCAGATGGGTTTACCTCTGCGCTGCCAGTTGTTTTGCTTCCACTGCTGCAACCACCCCCACAGGGCATTTGCCACCATCCATGAGTCAGTATAGAGATAAAGCACTGGCCATTTTTCTCGTTCGGCAATGCCCAAGGCCAGCTGGATGGCTTTCACCTCTGCAAACTGACTCGATTCACCTTCTCCTTCAGCAGTTTCTGCAACTTGGCGTATGGGACTCCATACCGCAGCCTTCCATCTCCGATGTTTTCCCACAAGGCGACAGGACCCATCCGTGAACAGGGCATATTGCTTCTCGTTTTCTGGTAGTTTGTTATATGGTGGGGCCTCTTCAGCACGCATCACCTCCTCCTCTGGGGATATTCCAAAATCTTTGCCTTCTGGCCAGTTCGTGATCACCTCCAAGATTCCTGGGCGACTGGGGTTTCCTATTCGGGCCCGTTGTGTGATCAGCGCGACCCACTTACTCCACGTAGCATCAGTTGCATGATGTGTAGAGGGGACGCTCCCTTTGAACATCCAGCCCAGCACCGGCAGTCGGGGTGCCAGGAGGAGCTGTGCTTCAGTGCCAACCACTTCCGAAGCAGCTTGAACCCCTTCATATGCTGCCAATATCTCCTTCTCAGTTGGAGTGTAGCGGGCCTCGGATCCTCTGTATCCCCGACTCCAGAACCCTAAGGGTCGACCTCGAGTCTCCCCTGGTGCTTTCTGCCAGAGGCTCCAGGTAGGACCATTCTCCCCGGCTGCGGTGTAGAGCACATTCTTCACATCTTGTCCTGCCCGGACTGGCCCAAGGGCTACTGCCTGAACTATCTCCTGTTTAATTTGCTCAAATGCTTGTCGTTGCTCAGGGCCCCATCTGAAGTCGTTCTTCTTCCTGGTCACGTGATAGAGAGGGCTTACGATCTGACTGTAATTTGGAACATGCATTCTCCAAAAGCCCACAACGCCTAAGAAAGCTTGCGTTTCCTTTTTGTTAGTTGGTGGAGACATGGCTGTTATTTTATTGATCACATCTGTTGGGATCTGACGACGTCCATCTTGCCATTTTATTCCTAAAAACTGGATCTCCTGTGCAGGTCCCTTGACCTTACTTTGTTTTAAGGCAAAACCAGCCTTCAGAAGGATTTTGACTATTCTCTCCCCTTTCTTGAAAACTTCCTCTGCTGTGTTGCCCCACACAATGATGTCATCAATGTACTGCAGGTGTTCTGGAGCCTCACCCTGTTCCAGTGCGGTGTGGATCAGTCCATGGCAAATGGTAGGGCTGTGTTTCCACCCCTGGGGCAGTCGGTTCCAGGTGTACTGGACACCCCTCCAAGTGAAAGCAAACTGTGGCCTGCACTCTGCCGCCAAAGGGATGGAGAAGAATGCATTAGCGATATCAATGGTGGCGTACCACTTGGCTGCCTTTGACTCCAGTTCGTATTGAAGTTCCAGCATGTCCGGCACAGAAGCACTCAGTGGTGGCGTCACTTCGTTCAGGCCACGGTAGTCTACTGTTAGCCTCCACTCTCCATTGGACTTTCGCACTGGCCATATGGGACTGTTAAAGGGTGAGCGAGTCTTACTGATCACTCCTTGGCTCTCCAGTCGACGAATCAGCTCATGGATGGGGATCAAGGAGTCTCGGTTGGTGCGGTATTGCCGCCGGTGCACTGTTGTGGTAGCGATCGGCACCTGTTGTTCTTGGACCTTCAACAACCCCACAACAGAAGGGTCCTCTGACAGACCGGGCAAGGTGGACAGCTGTTTAATTTCCTCCGTCTCCAGGGCAGCTATACCAAAAGCCCACCGGTACCCTTTTGGGTCCTTGAAATACCCTCTCCTGAGGTAGTCTATGCCAAGGATGCACGGAGCTTCTGGGCCAGTCACAATGGGGTGCTTCTGCCACTCATTCCCGGTTAGACTTACTTCCGCCTCCAACACAGTTAACTCTTGGGATCCCCCTGTCACTGCAGAAATACAAATGGGTTCTGCCCCTTTATAGCCTGATGGCATCAGGGTGCACTGTGCACCGGTGTCTACGAGAGCCTTATACTCCTGTGGGTCTGATGTGCCAGGCCATCGAATCCACACAGTCCAGTAAACCCGGTTGTCCCTTTCCTCCACCTGGCTGGAGGCAGGGCCCCTCTCGTCCTGGTCATCATATTCGCTATCTACTTCTTGTAAGTATGAGTCAGAAGTCCCTTTGTTAAGGTCGGAAGTGGAATCAGCCCTTCTACTCTGTCTGGGGAACTCACTGGAGACTGGAGCAGCGGTTTTCCTGGAAGAACCCCCTTTTGTGGTTGTTTTCCCTTGCAACTCATGTACCCGTGCCTGTAGGACTGAGGTAGGTTTTCCATCCCACTTCCTCATGTCCTCTCCGTGGTCACGCAGGTAAAACCACAGGGTGCCCCGGGGTGTGTACCCACGATGTCTCCTCTCTTGAGCAGAGGGACGTTTGCTCCTAATGGCTGAGACGCTGGCCCGTGCAGGTGGGGAGCAGGACATATCCTCTTTGAGTTGCTGGACCTCCTGAGACAGTTTCTCCACAGCAGAGACACAGGCCCATAGGGAGGAAGAGAGGCTTTTTTCATATTGCCGGAGTTGGCCAGCCAGTTCATCCACTGTTTGTTCCTCTCCATCTCTCCAGGTCATTACTGCCAATGAGTTTGCATGTGACGCTGGTGCGCTCCGTACAAACTTCCGCCACATGGGTCGGGTGCATTTGATCTCATCTGGGTCTTTGGATAACTGCTCGTTGTTCAGGTCATCATAAATCACTTCCAGCACAGCTAATTCTCTCAGGTACTGGATACCTCTCTCCATGGTGGTCCACTTGCCTGGGTGGCATATAACATCTTCCTTGAAGGGATACCTTTCCTTCGCACCTGACAGGAGTCGCCTCCAGAGGCTGAGGACTTGTGCCCCTTGTCCAATTGCTTTGTCAATGCCCCCTTCCCTAGAAAGGGATCCCAGCTGCTTGGCTTCCCTACCCTCTAATTCCAGGCTACTGGCCCCGTTATCCCAGCATCGGAGCAGCCAGGTGACAATGTGCTCCCCTGGGCGACGGCTGAAGTCTTTTCGCATATCTCGCAGCTCACCCAGAGATAGGGATTGGGTGGTCACCATCTCATTTACGGGTTCTGCCTCCTCCTCCTCCTGTTCTCGTGATGGCCCTGGTTCATCTTCATCCCTTACTAGACGAGCTGATTTTCTTGTGCATTTTCTTTTTTGTATAGGGGCGACTGATACCGGCATGGGTTGGTTCTCTATCGCAGGGGGCGGAGTAGCTGCCGTGCCTGCCCTGGGGGGTGAGGGAGCCGCTGTGCTTGCCGTGGGGGGTGGGGTAGCCGCAGGGCCTGTTGCTTTGTCATCAGCTGCAGAGACGTTTCCTTCCCCTTGGGGGTTCTGAGTGGTGTTAAGCAGGGCTCGGTAGGCGTGGGCCAGGCCCCAGCACATTGTAGTAATTTGCGTCTCCCTAGAATGGCCAGGGTGACAGCATACTTCTTCCAAATATTCTACTAATTTTTCAGGGTTCTGCACTTGTTCAGGGGTAAAGTTCCAGAACACTGGGGGTGCCCATCGCCCTAGGCATTTGCCCATGCTATCCCACTCGCCCTGCCACTCATAACTATCCAACCTTGGGGCAGATCTCTGGATGACATTCTTAAATTGCTTACTAACCTTGGATAAAACCGCAACAATATTCCCAAGGAGTACCAAGAGATGTATCTTAACTACCCAGGGATGTTCAAGGTACTGGCAAGTTATTTTAACAAAGGAGATGAAGGTAGCGAGGGTGCCATTCTCTATTTCCTCCATAAAAAATCTCTCGGAGGAAAAGGTATAATTGCTAATGGTCTCCATGAGGTGGTACCCGAAATGCAGAAACGGCTTCATTACGAATCCCAAATACCAAATAACCCCCAATGCCAGCGTTTTAGTAACAAATCTCCCAGGCAAAACATCATTAATCACGGCAGAGCACAACAGACTACAAAACCCAACTCCAATTTTTAACAGGTACAGTAAAAACAAGAGCATGGTGCAGAACAAACGAATATGTTACCAGATATAAATTCCTTAATATGTTCTAAATAATCTGTCGTTATCTCAACCCTTCGTGCCCCACGTTGGGCGCCAAAAAGGACTGTCGTGGTTTAACCCCAGCCAGCAAAAATAAACGCCACGCAGCCGCTCGATCACCCCCCCCTCCGGTGGGATGGGGGAGAGAATCGGGAGGGCACAAGTAGGAAAGCTCCCGGGTTGAGATAAAAACAGTTTAATAATTGAAATAAAACTAAGTAGAACAGTAATAATAACAGTGAGAACAACAACAATAACAGAATACACAAAGCAGGCAATGCACAACAGAACCGCTCACCGACCACCGACCGCGTGTCACGAACGGGGGGCGAGCCCCCCCACACACCTGGTTTTTATACTGAGCATGATGTCACATGGTATAGAATACCCCATTGGCCAGCTGGGTCCACCACCCCGGCTGTGCTCCCCCCTCCCGGTGCAAGCATCACCCAGCAACAGCCAAAGAATCAATGGGCCATCAACGCTCCTTTCACACCGAACCCAAAACACAGCGCACCCCCCAGGCTACTGGGAAGAAAGTTAACCCTGTCCCAGCTGGAACCAGGACTCAAGTGTATGGGGCTGGATGGGATCCACCCGAGGGTACTGAGGGAGCTGGCGGAGGAGCTTGCCGGGCCACTCTCCATCATTTACCAGCAGTCCTAGTTAACTGTGGAGGTCCCGGACAACTGGAGGCTTGCCAATGTGACGCCCATCTACAAGAAGGGCTGGAAGGAGGATCCGGGGAACTACAGGCCGGTCAGCCTGACCTCGGTGCCAGGGAAGATTATGGAGAGGTTTGTTTTGAGGGCGCTCACGAGCCATGTGCGGGACAACCAGGGGATCAGGCCCAGCCAGCACGGGTTCATGGAAGGCAGGTCCTGCTTGACCAACCTGATCTCCTTCTATGACCAGGTGACCCGCCTAGTGGATGAGGGAAAGGCTGTGGATGTGGTCTACCTGGACTTCAGTAAAGCCTTTGACACTGTCTCCCACAGCATTCTCCTAGAGAAGCTGGCGGCTCACGACCTAGACAGGTACACTCTTCGCTGGGTAAAAAACTGGCTGGACGGCCGAGCCCGGAGAGTTGTGGTGAATGGAGTTAAATCCAGTTGGCGGCCGGTCACGAGTGGTGTTCCCCAGGGCTCAGTTTTGGGGCCGGTCCTGTTCAATATCTTTATCAATGATCTGGACGAGGGGATCGAGTGCTCCCTCATTAAGTTTGCAGACGACACCAAGTTGGGCGGGAGTGTTGATCTGCTGGAGGGTAGGAAGGCTCTGCAGAGGGACCTGGACAGGCTGGATCGATGGGCTGAGGCCAACTGTATGAGGTTCAACAAGGCCAAGTGCCGGGTCCTGCACTTCGGCCACAACAACCCCAGGCAACGCTACAGGCTTGGGGTAGAGTGGCTGGAAAGCTGCCAGGAGGAAAAGGACCTGGGGGTGCTGGTTGACAGCCGGCTGAACATGAGCCGGCAGTGTGCCCAGGTGGCCAAGAAGGCCAACGGCATCCTGGCCTGTATTAGAAATAGTGTGGCCAGCAGGAGCAGAGAGGTGATCGTGCCCCTGTACTCGGCACTGGTGAGGCCGCACCTCGAATACTGTGTTCAGTTTTGGGCCCCTCACTACAAGAAGGACATGGAGGTGCTGGAGCGTGTCCAGAGAAGGGCAACGAAGCTGGTGAAGGGCCTGGAGCACAAGTCTTATGAGGAGTGGCTGAGGGAACTGGGGTTGTTTAGCCTGGAGAAGGGGAGGCTGAGGGGAGACCTCATCGCGTTCTACAACTACCTGAAGGGAGGTTGTAGCGAGGTGGGTGTTGGTCTCTTCTGCCAAGTAACTAGCGATAGGACGAGAGGAAATGGCCTCAAGTTGCACCAAGGGAGGTTTAGACTGGACATTAGGAGAAATTTCTTTACTGAAAGAGTGGTCAGGCCTTGGAACAGGCTGCCCAGGGAAGTGGTTGAGTCACCATCCCTGGAAGTATTTAAAAGACGTGTAGATGAGGCCCTTAGGGACATGGTGTAGTGGGTATGGTGGTGTTGGGTTGACGGTTGTACTCGATGATCTTAGAGGACTTTTCCAACCTTAATGATTCTATGATTCTATGATTCTACTAGGAAGAAAATTAACTCTATCCCAGCCAAAACCAGGACAGTTATATATTTTTTGAATCATGGATGGAATATATCTGAATATATTTCAGGCTTTTCTCTTCCTCTGTGTAGTTCAGACATCACTCTAAAACATATGATGATTTATTGTTGGTACTGTAATGGTGTCTGCAACATCCTATAATACAGGCTGTAATAGAAACTATAATATTGCGTTACAGCATACTTCTTATCAGTGTCTTTGTACATTAAATATAAAATGAGAGGTAATGCATATATTACTAGCTTACTGTTTAGTAGTTGAGAAAATAAAGTCTACCTACTAGAAATGAGGCCTATTTGCCAAACATATCAGACTGGAAATAATATATGACCCCACTATAAACAAATCTAGAAATTAGATGGCAGGAGCACTTTGTGTGACAAACCATCTCGTAACTTTTACCCCAGGAGAGAAGAGCATCTGTAGCTAACTTCAGGCTTGTGTGGGAAGGAAAGGTCGGCTGAAAATAGAATGCCTGGAACACGGATGTCCTGGTTTTGGCTGGGATAGAGTTAAATTTCTTCCTAGTGCTGTGTTTTGGATTTAGTATGAGGAGAATGTTGATAACACACTGATGTTTTCAGTTGTTGCTAAGTACCCTGCTAGTCAAGGACAGCTCCCATGCCCTACCAACCGAGCTAGGTGCACAAGATGGGAGGGAACACAGTCAGGACAGCCAACCCAGCTGGCCAATGGGGTATTCCATACCATGTGACGTCATGCTCAGTATATGAAGGGTAGGCGTGATCCAGGAAGTACCGATCGCTACTTGGTTATCGGTTAGCACGGGTGGTGAGCAATTGCATTGTGCATCACTCATTTTGTATATTCTATCATTATTATTATTATTTTCCCTTTTCTGTTCTATTAAACTGTCTTTATCTCAGCCCATGAGTTTTTCTCACTCTTACCCTTCCGATTCTCTCCCCGTCCCACTGTGGTGGGGGGGGAGTGAGTGAGCGGCTGCGTGGTATTTGGCTGCCTGCCAGGTTGGAAAATAAAGAGGCTGGTTAAGAGCCCTTGGTTCCATGAACATCACTTCATCATTTGCATTATTTCTTCTAGCAGTGTAGTCCCATTGCCACTAGTAGCAACAGGTAGACGTTTCAAAGGATAATGGATAAAATTTGCTTTTATTATAATTTCATGCTGGAACCTATTCTGTGTGGAGCAATCTGTTGCCAGAGCAGCTGAGGAAATGCAAAAGCATTTTATAAATTTGATGGAAAACAGAAGAAAACATCCCAAAAAAGATTGCAGATGTCCCACTCCTTCGCCTTTCTCCTTACTTGCCAGGTGTGGATCCACAGGTTACTCCTATATGGTAAATCAAACAGTGCCAAGGAGTTGCAGTCACTGCCCCAGGACTAAATGGTCCCTGGCATGGCAGCGGCCTGGCCAGCAAGAGGACTCCCAAACCCTTCCTGTGCTCTGCTCAGGGGTTAGCCAGGGAGGGGCTGTCCCCAGTAGGCAACCTGGATGCAGCCACCTTGTTTTGGAGGTGAAGATGTTTGAATGGTATAGACACAAGCCATTCTGGACACGGGCCACCACTCAGCTTCAGCAACGGAGAATGGTCCCCAGCAAATTCACTTAAATATATGCAGCCATTGTAAAACCATTTCTATGGATTTGGGAGCAAAATTGTGCCTAGTCTGCATGCACCATGGCTATGCCATCACCAGCAGTCTTACTCTGTCATTAATGGATAGACACATGTCCTGGTTTCGGCTGGGACAGGGTTAAATTTCTTCCTAGTGCTGTGTTTTGGATTTAGTATGAGGAGAATGTTGATAACACACTGATGTTTTCAGTTGTTGCTAAGTGCCCTCCTAGTCCAAGGACAGCTCCCGTGCCTACTGACTGAGCTAGGTACACAAGATGGGAGGGAACATAATCAGGACAGCCAGCCCAGCTGGCTAATGGGGTATTCCATACCATGTGACGTCAGGCTCAGTATATGAAGGGTAGGCGTGATCCAGGAAGTACCGATCGCTACTTGGTTATCGGTCAGCGCGGGTGGTGAGCAATTGCATTGTGCATCACTCATTTTGTATATTTTATCATTATCATTATCATTATTATTTTCCCTTCTTTTTCCCTGTTCTATTAAACTGTCTTTATCTCAACCCACGAGTTTTTCTCACTCTTGCCCTTCCGATTCTCTCCCCGTCCCATTGGGGGGTGGGGGGAGTGAGTGAGCGGCTGTGTGGTATTTGGCTGCTTGCCAGGTTAAACCACGACAGTCCTTTTTGGCGCCCAACGTGGGGCTCGAAGGGTTGAGATAACGACACATCTGACCCGAACGGGTTAAAACAAATTTGTTATAAGCATTCATTATATCAGTTTAGTACTCGATGTTCACAATGTTGATTTATTTGCTCTCAGAGTTTTTGGATCTGTTCTTGCAGTTGTGGTATGTAGCACCTTACTGGCTGTCTATACTGCTGATTATCAGTTTGTATGTGGGGTTGGTCATCTCTGGGAAATGGATTAAGGTCATTGCTTTGCTATACTGTGTGACCTGGCTTTATGTTATGATAAAATTATTGGTCACGAGCCTGTACTCAGCACTGCCATCATTCCTGTTCTTCGGGAGCTATCTTTTGGAAACTATTAATAATTACACTTCTTACGTCTTCACCTCAGAGGATGAATTTAGGGGGGAGACAGGATGGGACACTTTCTCCCACTTGTTCACCTTCCCCTCCATATCTTCAGAAACTCCTTTTTCTTCTATCCTCTTCATGAAGACGTCCACAATATTCCCTGAGAATTTTGAATATCCTTGGGATGTTCAAACAAGCATGATCATATTGCTATGTCTTCTGAATGTGGTTCAGGCCTTGTTTAGAGTTAAGCAACTATTCAGGAATACTGTCCAGAGATCAACCCCAGCAACAGATACAGTGACTACTCAAACCCCCACGACAGGCACTGTAGCTCCTTCAACCCGCACGACAACCACTGTGGCTACTCAAACCCCTGTGACAGGCACCGTGGCTACTTCAACCCCCACAACAACCACTATGGCTACTCAGACCCCGGCAACAGTCACTACAGTTACTCCAACCCCCGCAACAGGCACTGCAGCCACTCAAACCCCGGCAACAGTCACTACAAATACTCCAACCCCTGCGACAGGCACTGCAGCTACCCAAACCCTCGCGACGGGTACTACAGCTGAACCAGAGGACCAACCGTCGCTGGTATCCGTCGCCCCTGTACAGAAGAAGAAATCTTTGAAGCAGAAGTCAGGTCGTGTAGAAAAGGATGATGGAAAACCAGGGCCATCACGAGGAGGGGAGGAGGAAGAGGAAGAACTCATAAACGAGACGGAAACCACCCGATCCTTATCCCTGAATGAGTTGCGAGATATGCGGAAAGATTTCGGCCGTTGTCCAGGCGAGCATATTGTTACCCGGCTGCTCCGATGCTGGGATAATGGGGCCAGTAGCCTGGAATTAGAGGGGAAGGAGGCCAAACAACTGGGATCCCTTGCTAGGGAAGCAGGTATTGACAAAGCAATTGGAAAAGGGACACAGGTCCTCAGCCTCTGGAGGCGACTGCTGTCAGGCGTAAAGGAAAGGTATCCCTTCAAGGAAGATGTTATATATCGCCTAGGCAAATGGACCACTATGGAGAGAGGTATCCAGTACCTGAGAGAACTAGGCGTGCTGGAGGTGGTTTATAGTGACCTGGATGACCCCCGAACACCCAAAGATCCAGATGACGTCCAGTGCACGCGACCCATGTGGCGGAAGTTGGTACGGAGCGCACCAGCATCGTATGCCAGTTCGTTGGCAGTACTGTGCTGGAAAGAGGAAGAAGCACCAACGGTGGATGAGGTGGTTAGCAGACTTTGGGATTTTGAAGAAACTATCTCCTCCTCCCTTGTCTCGGCTGTGGAGAAACTGTCCCGGGAGGTCCAGCAACTCAAAGAGGATATGTCTTATTCTCCACCTGTACGGACCAGTATCTCAGCCATTAGGAGTCAGCGTTTTTCTCCTCAAGAGAGAGGATATAGAAAGTACACACCACGGGGCACCCTGTGGTTTTACCTGCGTGACCACGGAGAGGACATGAGGCAGTGGGATGGAAAACCTACCTTCATCCTAGAGGCACGGGTACGTGAGTTGCAAGGAAAAACAATGACACAAGGGGGTTCTCCCAGGAAAAATGCTGCTCCAGTTGTCAGGAAAAACCTGTCTCACGACGGTCCAGTTTCCAGTGAACAGTTCCCCAGACAGAGTAGAAGGGCTGATCTTACTTTGGATTGTAATTGCAATGAAGAAATTCTTGACTCACGTTTGCAAGAAGTGAGAGATGGATACTATGACCAGAACTAGAGGGGCCCTGCCTCCAGCCAGGTGGAGGAAAGGGACAACCGGGTTTACTGGACTGTGTGGATTCGATGTCCTGGCACATCAGACCCACAGGAGTATAAGGCTCTCGTAGACACCGGTGCACAGTGCACCCTGATGCCATCAGGCTATAAAGGGGCAGAACCCATTTGTATTTCTGGAGTGACAGGGGGATCCCAAGAGTTAACTGTATTGGAGGCCGAAGTGAGCCTGACCGGGAATGAGTGGCAGAAGCACCCCATTGTGACTGGCCCAGAGGCTCCGTGCATCCTTGGCATAGACTACCTCAGGAGAGGGTATTTCAAGGACCCAAAAGGGTACCGGTGGGCTTTTGGTATAGCTGCCCTGGAGACGGAGGAAATTAAACAGCTGTCCACCTTGCCTGGTCTCTCACAGGATCCTTCTGTTGTGGGGTTGCTGAGGGTTGAAGAACAACAGGTACCAATCGCTACCACAACAGTGCACCGGCGGCAATACCGCACCAACCGAGACTCCCTGATCCCCATCCATGAGCTGATTCGTCGACTGGAGAGCCAAGGAGTGATCAGCAAGACTCGCTCACCCTTTCACAGTCCCATATGGCCAGTGCGAAAGTCCAATGGAGAGTGGAGGCTAACAGTAGACTACCGTGGCCTGAACGAAGTCACGCCGCCACTGAGTGCTGCCGTGCCGGACATGCTAGAACTTCAATACGAACTGGAGTCAAAGGCAGCCAAGTGGTACGCCACAATTGACATTGCTAATGCCTTCTTCTCCATCCCTTTGGCGGCAGAGTGCAGGCCACAGTTTCCTTTCACTTGGAGGGGCGTCCAGTACACCTGGAACCGACTGCCCCAGGGGTGGAAACACAGCCCTACCATTTGCCATGGACTGATCCACACCGCACTGGAACAGGGTGAGGCTCCAGAGCACCTGCAATACATTGATGACATCATCGTGTGGGGCAACACAGCAGAAGAAGTTTTTGAGAAAGGGAAGAAAATAATTCAAATCCTTCTGAAATCTGGTTTTGCCATAAAACAAAGTAAGGTCAAGGGACCTGCACAGGAGATCCAGTTTTTAGGAATAAAATGGCAA
The DNA here is from genome assembly GCF_964195595.1 of Calonectris borealis. Taxonomy (NCBI): domain Eukaryota; kingdom Metazoa; phylum Chordata; class Aves; order Procellariiformes; family Procellariidae; genus Calonectris; species Calonectris borealis. Next base: position 26,443,361 of record NC_134351.1, on the reverse strand, counting down.
GATGGACGTCGTCAGATCCCAACAGATGTGATCAATAAAATAACAGCCATGTCTCCACCAACTAACAAAAAGGAAACGCAAGCTTTCTTAGGCGTTGTGGGTTTTTGGAGAATGCATATTCCAAATTACAGTCAGATCGTAAGCCCTCTCTATCACGTGACCAGGAAGAAGAACGACTTCAGATGGGGTCCTGAGCAACGACCAGCCTTTGAACAAATTAAACAGGAGATAGTTCATGCAGTAGCCCTTGGGCCAGTCCGGGCAGGACAAGATGTAAAGAATGTGCTCTACACCGCAGCCGGGGAGAATGGTCCTACCTGGAGCCTCTGGCAGAAAGCACCAGGGGAGACTCGAGGTCGACCCTTAGGGTTCTGGAGTCGGGGATACAGAGGATCCGAAGCCTGCTACACTCCAACTGAGAAGGAGATATTGGCAGCATATGAAGGGGTTCGAGCTCCTTCGGAAGTGGTTGGTACTGAAGCACAGCTCCTCCTGGCACCCCGACTGCCGGTGCTGGGCTGGATGTTCAAAGGGAGGGTCCCCTCTACACATCATGCAACTGATGCTACGTGGAGTAAGTGGGTCGCACTGATCACACAACGGGCCCGAATAGGAAACCCCAGTCGCCCAGGAATCTTGGAGGTGATCACGAACTGGCCAGAAGGCAAAGATTTTGACATATCCCCAGAGGAGGAGGTGATACGTGCTGAAGAAGCCCCACTGTATAATAAACTACCAGAAAACGAGAAGCAATATGCCCTGTTCACTGATGGGTCCTGTCGCCTTGTGGGAAAACATCGGAGATGGAAAGCTGCTGTATGGAGTCCTATACGCCATGTTGCAGAAACTGCTGAAGGAGAAGGTGAATCGAGTCAGTTTGCAGAGGTGAAAGCCATCCAGCTGGCCTTGGACATTGCTGAACGAGAAAAATGGCCAGTACTTTATCTCTATACTGACTCATGGATGGTGGCAAATGCCCTGTGGGGGTGGTTGCAGCAGTGGAAGCAGAACAACTGGCAGCGCAGAGGTAAACCCATCCGGGCTGCCGCGTTGTGGCAAGATATTGCTGCCCGGGTAGAGAACCTGACTGTAAAAGTACGTCACGTAGATGCTCACGTACCCAAGAGTCGGGCTACTGAGGAACATCAAAATAACGAGCAGGTGGACCAGGCTGCTAAGATTGAAGTGGCCCAGGTGGATTTGGACTGGCAACATAAGGGTGAACTATTTATAGCTCAGTGGGCCCATGACACGTCAGGCCATCAGGGAAGAGATGCAACATATAGATGGGCTCGTGATCGAGGGGTGGACTTAACCATGGACGCTATTGCACAGGTTATCCACGAGTGTGAAACGTGCGCTGCAATCAAACAAGCCAAGCGAGTAAAGCCTCTCTGGTATGGAGGACGATGGTTGAAATATAAATATGGGGAGGCCTGGCAGATTGATTATATCACACTCCCACAAACCCGACACGGTAAGCGCTATGTGCTCACCATGGTGGAAGCAACCACCGGCTGGCTAGAAACATACCCTGTGCCCCATGCCACTGCCCGGAACACCATCCTGGGCCTTGAAAAGCAAGTCCTATGGCGACATGGCACCCCAGAAAGAATTGAGTCAGACAAGGGGACTCACTTCCGAAACGCCCTCATAGACACCTGGGCCAAAGAGCATGGCATTGAGTGGGTCTATCACATCCCCTACCATGCACCAGCCTCCGGGAAAATCGAACGATACAATGGACTGCTAAAAACTACGCTGAGAGCAATGGGTGGTGGGACATTCAAACATTGGGACACGCATTTAGCAAAGGCCACCTGGTTAGTCAATACCAGGGGATCTGCCAATCGAGCTGGCCCTGCCCAATCAAGACTCTTACGTACTGTAGATGGAGATAAAGTCCCTGTCGTGCATATGAGAAATATGCTGGGGAAGACGGTCTGGGTTACTCCTGCCTCTGGCAAGGGAAAACCCATCCGTGGGATTGCTTTTGCTCAAGGACCTGGGTGCACTTGGTGGGTGATGCGAAAGGATGGGGAGGTCCAGTGTGTACCTCAAGGGGATTTGATTTTGGGTGAAAATAGCCAATGAACTGAATTTTGATGTCAACTGTTACATGATATTGTATGTCATTATTTCTATGATATAGCAGTGGTATAGCAGTGAAAATCACCCAGATTTGTGAAGAATGAACTAACTCCAATGAAACCGAGCGAAGTGCAACGATGATAGAACTGGACGAGCGCAGCAGTACCAAAATGAGAACTGGCTTCAGGATGCAACGGCCCAACACCGCACACCATCTCTTCGGCCCTGAAAGACTGTTATAACAGATGGAGCCGAAAGTCATGGACTAAATGAACTCAGTGGACATTTTAGAGGGATAGTCCATAGACCGAGGGAATGATATCTGTGCGTGCATATATATATATGTGTGTATATATAAAGAAAGATAGTGGTGGTTAATTGAAATGTATTAAAAAAGATGTGAGACCTAAGCACGACGTAAATGGTATGGAATAAGGGGTGGATACTGTCCTGGTTTCGGCTGGGACAGGGTTAAATTTCTTCCTAGTGCTGTGTTTTGGATTTAGTATGAGGAGAATGTTGATAACACACTGATGTTTTCAGTTGTTGCTAAGTGCCCTCCTAGTCCAAGGACAGCTCCCGTGCCTACTGACTGAGCTAGGTACACAAGATGGGAGGGAACATAATCAGGACAGCCAGCCCAGCTGGCTAATGGGGTATTCCATACCATGTGACGTCAGGCTCAGTATATGAAGGGTAGGCGTGATCCAGGAAGTACCGATCGCTACTTGGTTATCGGTCAGCGCGGGTGGTGAGCAATTGCATTGTGCATCACTCATTTTGTATATTTTATCATTATCATTATTATTTTCCCTTCTTTTTCCCTGTTCTATTAAACTGTCTTTATCTCAACCCACGAGTTTTTCTCACTCTTACCCTTCTGATTCTCTCCCCGTCCCGCTGGGGGTGGGGGGAGTGAGTGAGCGGCTGCGTGGTATTTGGCTGCCTGCCAGGTTAAACCACAACAACACAACAGACAGTGATGCTTTCAGTTGATTTTTTATTGAACAATAATAATCATATACTTTTTAAAACCAACCAGCTTATTAGATTTACATTCAAGAACTCATGTCATTTATTACACTGTTGCAAAATAGTAATAATGTATGCAAATATTTGCTACATTCTTTAAATAATTCTCTTCAGTCTGCTGAAGGACCGTGGGTTTGATCCTGCTTTCACTGAAATCAAGAAAAAATTACTTTTTATATCAGTAGATGAGAATCAATATGCTTGCTTGTAAATAGCCCAAGATAATATTGCTCCCTCTCAGACCTAAACATTCAATACAGGTTAAAATGTGGTATATGCTAGTTTGAGATTTATGTTTATGTTTCTCCAGTTATTGTGGCAAGAGAGCCTGCACTGCCATACTGACGTTTGGATGTCTACTGCTGTCATAGTCTTTTTTTCTAGAACAACGTTGTTCAGTGCTGACTTCCCAGGTGAAAGCAGCCTGCTTTCATGGACATTGGCTTTGGATCAGGATTTGGACTCTTTAAAGGTTTGGTGTTTCTGTTGTTCATAGTTTTAAAGTATGTTTTCAGATCCTGCACCAAACTTTGGCTGCGGTACTGTGTGCTCCTTCTTTCACTGAAGTCACTGTCAAAGCTCACATTGATTTCAAAGGAAATATCATTTCAAACCACATTTCCAATGAGAGTGCTCTGCATTACGAGGCAGTTCCTAAACTCATGCAATCCAGGTTCACTCTGATACAGCTACATCAATTTCCATTATCTGAGGATCTGGTTGTTTCCAAACATAATTAGCAAACCCATCTCAGTGTGGATTTTTATGTTACAAATATATAGTCTAGTCTGGACTGAATGAGGGGCTGCCAGTTCCTACAACACTTTAATGTATATGAGTTATTCTCCTGGCTGAAATGGGGCCACTTGCTCATACAAGTAAGAAACAAAGGACTGGGCACCCAAGTACTGCACTACCACTTACTGAGGGTCCATGTCTTCCCTACATTGGATCAGATGAACTCCCTGTGAGTTGCAGCTGGGCCGCAGCCAGAGATGAAGATGGAAAGTATGAAGGTCTGTTTGCTGGCCTCTGGCCTTGGACCTGCTCTTCCCCAAGAAATGCAGACATCACCTTAATGGCACCAAAGTAGCTGCTTGTTGTGGTTTAACCCCTTTATAGAAACATATGCATTTAAATACTGCTAAGCAGCTTCTTTCGTTTCAGGTCCTCCTCTACAAATCTGTATAATTTACCAAGCAGGTGTTTCTCTGTACAGAATTTAACTTTAGAAATCCGCCTTAATACATGTCTGCAGTGTCTCAGCTAAGTTATTCACAATGTATAAACTGAAATGCTGGGTGTTTTCTCACTGAAGAAAAGTGTATTTATCTCCAAGGAATTGTTACAAAACTTCCAAAAACCAGAAAATTACTAACGACTAACGTTGGTTTATTTAATTCACATCCTTGTGCTCCTACATTATTATTATTATTGTGATTCAGGGGTGTTGCTTTCTGTCCTGGGATTTGTTGATGTGCGTTTCTTCCACGTTGGCTCCACACCAATAGTTTCACTCACCCAAATTGTCCACTGAATTCAGTGAGAGCTTTCCCACCCTCAGGCTACAAGAGTCGGCCTCTGGCATTATTTAAATGAGGAGGGTTGAATCGTGTTGGTTTTTTTAATACTACTATACATTCAGGAATCCACAATACATTTCTCTGTTCAAATACTTATCAAAACAAATATCAAAAATCATATACACTGTACAGTCTATTTTTTAAGTAAACATTTTTCTCACGAAAAACAGAATCACAATTGGCCTTCAGTGGTTACATTTTCATATGCTATAGATCTACTTTGTTCTTAAAGAGTGTTGTTGCATATTCAATAATCTGTGAGAAATGCATTCATTTGAAAGTCTTATTAGTGTAAGTAAATATCAGCGAGGATTTAGCCATTTCATTACTGGAGAGCGAATAGCTTTCTCCTTAACGAATTCCTCTTTTACAGAATTGCCATCCCCTGATTCCATGTCATTCTCTGAAAATATACAAAAATAAAGGTGGATTTCATGAAAATGAAAGAATTAAAATATTCTCCTGCAGCAATGTCCCTGGTTTGGGGTACACTTAAAAAAAACCTTAGTTGACAATTCTTGCAGGAATCTCCCTGAATGCCTCCAGTTATCTAGTTGCAAAATTCCTGCCAAAATATGGCATAAGCCAGATGTGTTTTCTAATAGTTTAAGCATAAGGCAGGTGATCTGAGTTCAGTTTCCAGTTCTCGCTGTAACACTCCAGTGTGACATGGGACCAAGCAGCACATCCTCAATAGCTACAGCAGTAAATTAAACATGCCTGGAGCTATTTATTCTCTTACTGAGGCCAGCTGGTGTGCAATAGGCTGGTGCATGCTATTAAACTCTCTTACTCTCCAAAAAAAGGTAAAAGATATCCAGTTTTTCTATTGGAAATGGTCCCTGGCTGACACTAGTTCCTGAGCTGTGGCTGAGGTTGCTTGGCACGGCTAGCTGGCCTGGCACAAAGCACACCAGCTGCTGCCCTACTGTTTGACTGTAAAAGTGGTCAAATTGCAATACACAGGAACATGCTCTGGCACCATTAAATTTACTAGGATATATCTAGCCATAATGTCTTTATAAAATATACAGGCCAGAAACTCACCTGATTAAAATACAGAAGCATTCACAGCTGTTTTAATTCACTGAGGATCTGTCCTAGATTCTATAGCTACTTCTGAAGGCCACTATTAAAAGAAATCCTGTGTGACCATCCCATGCAGTACTACCCACAGTGTCCCTGGTCTACATCCAGTGATGAACCTCTGAGGACAGAAATCAGTGTGAAATCTTTGCATGGGTAAGAAATTCCATTTGTTTCTATGGGGTCAGGATCTCATCCTGGCTGGGATCAGACAAGCTGCTAAACATTGAGGTTGCAGAAGATTTGGGACTAAAGGCAGGGAGGAAGAGGAAAGGGGAGGAGGAACTGATGAAAATAGGCTACCTGGGAAGATTTGGAATATAGGCTAGATACAGAAAAAAGTAAAACAGGAATATTTTTTCATGTTATTTCAGCACTCTTGGTAATAAACAAAACCTGGAAAGGCAAAAGAGCACAATCACAGAGAAAAATCCCAAAGGATCAGGACTGATCCATCTTGCAAAGTTTTTTTTAAAGATCATTTTAAATGTGGTATGAGCATAAGCTGAAAAAGTTTGTTTCTGTCTAACTTTCTCTAAATGGAGAGTGGGAGAAAGATAACGCATGTATTAAGGCAACAAACTCTAGATAGCTTAGTATAACAGGAGAAAATCAAAATAAGGCAAACAAACTGCATCTGGAGGAGAAATAAAATTCAAAGACTTCTGGGTGAAACCCTAGAAAAGATCCCAGTAGGTCTAGGATTAAATCTCTGGTATTTATTTAAAATGTTTACATTTGTATTGATTTTCATTGGTGTTTAAATTTAGAGTAAACATTGTTCAGCCAAATATACCTCAGTATCATCAGGTGGAGAATCAAAAGGGGATGAAATTTTAATCCCAGCTTTAAAAACTTCAGTGATCTCTCCTTCCTGCCTCAAAACACTCCAGTTTCTCACACACTTTTTTTTTTTTAATTCTGGAAAGGTGTTACAGGCTTCAGACATAATCTTAAAGATAAGAACTTATTCCAGAGATACTGTGATAAATAACTAAAATAAAACATTTCATAAAACAGTTCACTGACATCTGAAGATGTATAAAGCTCTGTCTTCATGGAAAAAAGATGTTATTTTTACCATATATTAGCTAACAGTAGTAAATGCGACCTAGTGAAATACTATTCTACATGAAATAGTTAAATGCAAATCCTCCCATTGCACAGGTGACGTTGTACTGCTAGTCCATGCAACAGCTGCAAAGTATTTTGCCCATGTTAGGATTTCAAAATGTTTTTACCATGTGTCACAGCTCACCTAATTCCTTGCCTTAAGAGAGCTGCCAATGAGAAAAATAAATGTACCTTGCGCTGTTAGCTGTTTGCACAGCTCCACCAAAGTACACATCACTCATGCATAGCATACACAGCATACTAGTAGATCACTTACAAGGTGATTTCTGCTAAAATCAACTGCCCCACAAAGTCTTACCTGTGTATGAAATTATTTTTCGTCGATTTGGAGGCTTTGAAGCAGTCAGTTGAAAAAATGGGAACTTCAAACACTTGCCGGTTACTCTGTCACAGATGCCAGAGGGACAGTTGCAGGTTTTCCTGCATTCCATTCCATAGGTACCATAGGGACACTCTGAAAAAAAGTAATATAGCAAAGCAGTCCTCAGTGATCCAAGTCAGCTGCCAGCACTCTTAACAGCTGGTCTGCATATACCCTTAAAAGCGGAAAACCTTTGAGTGGAGGTCAGCTAAACCTTAACTACAGGATTTCAGGATGCTGACTGTTTGTTACAAGTATTTTCCAGTTTTAATAATCATAGGTTTTCCTTACCACACATCATATACATCTTTTCTTTTCCTATAGCTTATCTACAATGTGCTATCGGTAATCCTTCTCTGAAACATTCATAGTATTAAAATGCAAATTAAAGGCAATATGAATATGTAAAAATGTATTCATAGAGGATGTAGTTAAAGAATTAGCATTGGATTTAGAAAAGAAGATGACTTCAGAAAGTTTCTGAATTCACTATTTGGGCATGATATTATCCAACTTACATGACACTCATGATTTAGAGCTGCAATCTATTGCCGGCGCTGGGCTGCTTGCAGCCAGGGCCACTGCGCGTAGGCTCCGTGGAAGCTGCCGCCCCAACCCTGAGGAGCTATCCAGCATGGCAAACGCATCCTCTGCCTGTGAGACGCTCCCCTGCTCCTGGGGGAAACCCTACCCCTATGCAACAACTTCTCAGACAGCAAAGGTCTGCCTTCCCATGGCAGACAGCAAAGAGCTCACCTACATCTCCAGCCTAAAGAGTGAGTATGCTCAAAAGGGATCACTGGCACTAAGGTGGCTGCCTGGCTATACTGCATCTGGTCACATACTGCCCTGATTCAAAACTCCTATCCCTGAGCAAGCTCATAGAGGAGCACCAAAAGGCAGCTGTCAGGATGGGACCAAATGTTTTTTGAAAAAGATTAAATCAGGTGCAGAGGATTTGCCCCATCCCATAGCTGACACGGATCACATGATAGGGGATGCTATGCTTTTGCTAGATCGCATAACTTCCCAGAGGGTTTAGACCTGGAGTCACAGCCCTTGTCTTCCTCTGCCTTGCTGTTGAACAGGGTACCTTTCCAGGACCATAGCTTAAGAGATGGAGACAAGGAAAATACAGCTCCAACATCCCCTTTCCAAACCCCCAAATAAGAGATCATCCCAAGATAAGTTTGGGGTGTCCCAGGAGAAAGGTCTTTATGCTCAGGCTGTTCTTGCCACCCCAGGATACATGGTCACCTTAAATGGAGAGTCCTGGAGAGTTTCTAATTCAAGTCCTAAGAGCAGATGAATGGCCATTCAGGGTTGAACCAAGAATCCATTTAGCCCAGGCTCCCACAAAACACTCCAGAAAGAAGATGACCATGGTAAGCACAAATGATACCTCCTCCTCATGTTCTCCTGATCGCCCCCATTTTCAGCTCTGGGACCTCCTCAGCCAGACGTGGTTTCTGTGCATTTAACACCCCACAATAGGGTTATCCTTCTGTTTGTCCAGTCTCTTCTTGAACCAATACAAATATTTAGTTTTGCCATACAGCCTAGGCTATCTGAAAATCAGGCTAATGCCCCAAAATGAAGCCAACATTTTACAATTCTCTGCATGCCCAATGGGTATGCTTTTGTAAAGGAAAAGCACTGGAAAACCAACCAGTTCCCTCCTAGGGACTGCACAGTGAATCCCTCCAGCCTGGAGGACCTCACTGAGCTTCACCATACTCCCCTTCTCAAGCAAGGACACTCTTTTATCTGCTGTTTGTCCACATAAAAACAAAATCCTGCCAAAGCAAAGCAGTTTGTGAGTGCACAGTCCTCCTTGAGGGACAAGCAGGGCTGAGAGCACACACCATATGGAGCATCAATCTTCCCGCTGCAGGTACTCAGCCACTCAGGTTGTGGGATGCAAAGCTGTGCACAACAGCATGGAAACAAGTCTGAGCCCAAAGCACTTGGCTCCATATGGAATAATCCTGGCATTGATGATGCTCTTCAGGTTTGATGAAACTGAGAGAACTGAGTCAATTTTGCTGTTAGAAGGTTTTGTTTGGCAGGAGCCTGCTCCTACATAAATTAGCAAATAGCTCCCAGTGATTTAAGGGAAGCAAGAGCAGGTTCTTAACTGTGACAGTAATACCTCAAGTTTAGAGGGTATTTACTAATAAAAGTGCAGAGCACCAGTCTTCCCTAGTCTGTTTTGGACAATAACAACATTGCTATTGATAATAATATGATGCACTCTTATAATACTTTTTAGACAAGAACCACCAAGAACATTAATTTATACTAAAAAAACTGCTCTGAAACATATACTGTGCATGTTTTACCCATTTCAGAATTAAGAAATTGAAGAACAGAGAGGAGTTCAGGTAATTTTTCCACAACTTCAAAGTAAATCAGTTACATGCAATTAGAGAGAATCTAGCCATCCTGACTCCGTGAATTATTACAATCATGAAAGTTACTAAAATGAGTGAGTGATCTGGTATCATAGCTATAAATGGATATATAAAATAACAATACTTGGCCCCATACTTTGCCTAATAAAATTCACATACGTACAGAAAGAGATTGTACTATCTCAGAGCTGAGATGAAAAAAGAAAAAGAATTAGAAATTAGATCTATAATATTTAGTGCAAATAAATATATGGGGAACATAAGCCTTAAATATCAATTTACAACTCTAAGTCAAGATATGGCTTTATTGAAATTAATGAGAGTTTTTCCACTGACTCACTGGGAAAAAAGATTTTACTTTACATTTTCTACAGAGCTTCCAAGATTCAGCTACAGAATTCAGATCTCATGTCCCTCAGTGTTTCTTTTTTCCCATTTTAAGTGTGCTATTGCAAAGAAATTCCTGTGAGGACAGTGAAAAGTATATAATCATTCAAAAGAACTGTTAAAAGAATTATAGGTGGTACCTTGTACTGCAGTATTTTTAATAAACTGAAGATCAGTCAACTAGCTCAGTAAAATACTTTTCTGGTAGGTGCACCAAAGATGATATCTTTATGCGTAAATTCTGGTCTTTAGAAATAAAAACAATATTTTGGGTTTCACCCTTAAACATGCACATGAATTTGGTTTTAAATACCAATGTAAATAAGTGTGTGCTCTATGTGAGTCAGCCTGTATGACTTTTGCAGCATCTGGTCCTAAGTCATTCCTTTAACTAAGGCTATTAATACTCCTAATATTTAACTGCCAAGACATCTCCATTTTTAAGGAAGTTATTCAAAGGCATATCTGTATCTACTTACTGAAGTGGTACACGAACACAGGAAAACTCACTGCATTCATACTTTGCAAAGCTTTTTTTTTAATTATTTCTTTTAAAAACTTTCATCCTACCTCTCAGTAATTTAATACCTCCTCTCCTTTAAAAGATTCTCCTTTTTGTATGGAGTGAGAATAGCTTTTAAATTAAAAATGCCATTATAGTCTACGACTAAAGAAATCAGCATGCAGCATACCTGGAATAAGCTGAAAGCAGTGGCTGGCTGCTCATCTCACAGTCAGCTCCTGTTCTGTTATTCCCATCCTTCATGCAAGAGGGTCTCTGTTTGCCTCCCCTGACCACATCCCTAGGGTAGCTGAGCACCTCAAAGGCAGGAATGAATTAAACACGACAACGTCCCCAGGCGCTTGGGCAGTGCTGTTATCTCCAGATCCCAGAGAGAGCACCTGGTCCCTGGGCAGGCAGCTGGCAGTGCCCGAGGGAACCTCACCCCAGGAAGAGTGCGGCAGGGGCAGGGACCCTGTGACAAGGTTGGACTTGCAGGATTAAAGTCTTTGCAATTTATAGAAAGCCACCCACCAAATCAGTGGAAGGATCAGGACTAGTGCCTGGGTCTCCCAAGTCCCAATCAAAAATCTTATCTCCAAGCACACCCCATCCGTATTTCCTCACACATGTTCCCAAGTCTAATCAATATTCTCACATTAATAACCCTGTCCTGCCTACATGTAACACCTTTTAATACCAGCAGGTATTTTTCACTTTCTTCTTCTCTAAGGGCTGAGCTGGAAAAATCCCATTTTAGACCTTTCAAGCAAGAGGCAAGCTCTATATGTAGGTTGCTGTCAAATTGCCACAGTGGGTGCATGCAAAGTGAATGTTGTTACCTTTGCAGATACCAAATTCATCACCAAAGTCATCCTCCTCAGTGTAAAACTGGCACTTCAGCCCAGGACCACACTTGACACCATCCATACCCGAGACCGTACGATAGCAAGTCTCCCCCAGAGCAGCTGCACACACTCTGCAACAGCCACAGTCATCCAGCACCATTCGCTTACAGTGCAAGGTACTTTTGCATGCGTTACTGTCACAGGGCTCGGGACAATCTACTGCGTATTTCGCACTCCAAGCAGTTCCAGCGTGCACGGGCATCAGGAGGAGTGTGAGAATCAGGAAGCCCTTCATGTCTTGCAGGGTAAATGCTCTGTTCCAAAGAGCAGGCTTTAATGCTCAGCCTGCTGGTGCCTTGTGCCGAGGGAAGCAGCGGTACAGAATCCAAAGTGGTAGCTGCACACATCAGCCTACAAGTTTATGAGCTTTATACAGCGTGTTGCCCACATGCTGCACCGTCATCAGCTTCCTCAATCCAGCAGCACTGCTCCTGCCAGCCTCCCTTGTTTCAGTTTATGAAATCCAGGATGAAGGTTGGATTAGCACTCTGCTGCCATCCAGGAATTGAAAAGCCTGAGCTGATGTAATCTGTTATGTTTAGTTGGTTGTTTTGCATGAGGACTAAAAACTCTCTCACATCTGTCTCAAATGCTCAAGGACGTCTGCCAAAAGGAAAAAACCACAACCCATACACAACCAAAAAAAAAAACCCAAACCCCTGAGCAGGTTGCATACCTTCCTGCAGGACAGGGATCGCTCTGACACTGGGCACACTGCTGACAGGACAGCTCTGCCTCACTGACACAGCTCGTGCAGCCAGAAGAAAATCACACTGAATTGTCTCACTGCTGAAAGAATAATTTTTAAAAGAATAAATCTTTGCCTTTCCCTTCAAGGGGATGTGGACAGTTACTTTAAGGAACAAAGTGAGATCATGCCATTTAACAGCCGAGCTCAGATGTTTCAGAAGTGTTTTTCCTGCCTGCATTGAAAATGGTACTTTTTAATCAGTATTTAGGTGGAGATGAATTAAACATTTCACTCAAAGATTATTGCTAGAACTAGAAACGGGTCAGACAGAAACCAGCATTTTGTGGGATCTTCTGCAGGAAGTTCAGGAGAATGATCAATGAGCTGCCCCTGACCTCATAACCAAAGGGGGAAATCCTCATCCATCACCAGCACCGTCTGCACAGCCTTAACGTGGATCTGGGGGGGGGCGATTCTCCTCCCCTTTACACCACTTCTATCCTGATCAAACTCTATGGGATGCCCTGATGTTGCTCTTGAATGAAATCAATGTAAATAAACAGAAAATAAGTCTCAATTTCCCCTGTCCCCCTCTTAGACTTTATTCATGCTGCCAGAACCTTGACAAGAAACAGCAAACCACCAAAGAGTTCAGTGAAACAGATGAGCCACCAGAGAGATGGAAATTTCTGCTCTAAAGAAAGATCTACAGGAAAGGAAAAAAGGAATAAAGCTAGCCATAAATAAATCTCTAAATACCATAAGTTGCTGCCACTGAGGTTAGTGGGAACCGAATCAATCTAAACTTGTACGTGACCAGCTTGCCATTTGGGAATCCTGTGTCTTGAGTGGGCTGAGGACACTGCCAGTAGGCTGCCAAATAAAATGAAGGGCTATGCTGGAAATACAGAAGAGCAGGAAAGCCTTTTCTTAATGATGCAAATGTGAATGGATAGATCCAAACCAAAATGTTTAACTCCTCTCTTGTGAAGAGGATGAGAAAACCAACATATTGTATGTGGCATTTGAGTAGGTTGTTCATATACTTCTGGTATATGTGGGTATAAGAACCTGGATAGGATAGGATAGGATAGGATAGGATACCATAGCATAGCATAGCATAGCATAGCATAGCATAGCATAGCATAGGAGAGAAAGAGAAGAGAAGAGAAGAGAAGAGAAGAGAAGAGAAGAGAAGAGAAGAGAAGAGAAGAGAGAAGACCTAATATGTTTAACACGTCAAAGGGAGAGTACACTCAGGCAAATATTTGCAGGCACTGCATCCATCTTAAGCAGTATATAATTACACAAAATACAGTTCTTCTAATCACAGTTGCCAGCTGGCAGATGTTTACATGCACTAGCTCATGCCTGTTTTCACATGTAATCTTGGACCAATCAGTGAACTTAAAGTGTAAAAAATAAAGCATTAGGTTGAAGTCTTGTATAAACTGACAAAGTTCTATTGGTAGCCGTGAGGTGACAGCAATTAGCAGTAGTAGACAACTTCATCTTCAAAATCCAATGCAACTATCCTCTGGGAAGCAAAAGGAATACTTCAAACATGGAAGTGAAGATCACAGCTAAAAAGCTGAGGAGGAACAAAAGTGCAAGGTTATAATGAGCAGATAAATTTGAAATGGATGTGCTATCCCTGACCCCATCACAACTACAACATGGCAAAAGCCTGTTTTCCAAAAAAACCGCAACCCAATATCTGTGAAGACTTCCCCATAGTTCACAGCTCAGCAGAGTAATGTAAACCACTGCCCATTTCTGCTGGCATTAACATCAACTAAAATTGACATTGGTTTATATTAATAGGTCAGGCTGTAACCTGTGAGGCTGAGGAGCCTATGTAAATCCCACTGGGCAGTCCTTCAGTGGGAGAGAGAGGCTAAGTTCGATCAGAGGGCCAGGAAGCACAGCTAAGGGCAGTAACCTTTTCAGTCCCCTGGCCAAATCTGCTTGCAAGGGTGAAATAGCCCAAAGACACGGGTTGCATACTTAGTGCATGAGACTTCACAGGTCTGGAGCAATGAGGAGCAGGAAGGCTCTCCCTTAAGTTCCTCTCTTAAGTCTCCCTTAAGTTAATTCACACCTGCCCTTAAATTCATACCTGCTTGCTCACTCAGAGGAGATAACAGGAGAGTGTGCAGACCCATCCACACATGCATTTAGGCATTTATGCCTGGTAGTAAACACCAGCTGTTAAAATCCTGTTCTGTAAATATATTTAGGAAATGCTCCTTGTATAAAACACCAAACAAGATCTGAAAGGGCTGCATTTCACGTTTGGGTTTCTCACAGGGAAAATGTCCTGGGGAGATGATAAATAAAAAAATTACACATAGATGTGGTGAGGAAAAGAAATCATAAAAGAAATCAGCACACTCCCCTAGCAACTAGCCAATATTCTTTGGAATAAACTGGAAACTGTATTCTGTGCTTGGAGCTAGAAGCCAAAGTAAATTATTACAATGGATCAAAAAATACATGTCATGGAAGAAAACAATATGAACAGATAGAGGTCTGGCTTATACATGAGTATCATAGAGGAAATAATGATACTATAATCTTCCACACTGTCCACTGATTAAGTAGTGAAATAAATCCAATGTTCGCTCCCTCTGGTTTTAATGTTTCTTTGTTGTTTTACCTGTTGAATCCATTAAGCTTTTATTTCCAATGAACAGCTTGATCCTGTAAAGCCCTGAACTAAGCTCTCCCTTGAAAACTGGTGCAACGGGAATTAATGAAGCTTCCCCAGCTATCAACAGCAGAAAATTTGGCACTATTATTTAACTTGCAGTATAAATATACTTTTAAATGCAGAAGATTTTCTGGATCAGATCAGAACAGTGCTAATTTTTTTTTTTAAATTTACAGTATAAATTGTCTTGGTGTCAGTTTACATCATAATTACATCATCATATATAATGTTTGGCATTCCTTCTGGAAGCAGAAAAGGTTTCAGCCCTTAGGTTCAACGCTTTACAGGGAACTGAGCAATCACTGCTTTAGTCTCAGTGAGCTGTGAATTGTGTTTCCAGCTGAATACTTCAGAGCACAATTTTTCTAGTGCTTTTGCAAATAATCCATTTCTCAAGCAAAAGCAGCTTGTGTGGGGGTCTTGAGGTTGTATTTATGCCCTCTGAAAAGTTTGACCCCACCTGTTAAAGATCACCATGAAATTACATACCTCACGATACATGATTAATCTGTGCTGATACACAGGAGCAGTCTATTCATCAGGCCAATACTCCAAAGCTTTGCTCGTTTTACTCTTTAGATAGAGAGAGTATCATTCACTTCAATGCTTCTGAACTTAAGCATTCTGACCACTGAAGTTATCCAGTCTTTTGAACATGTAAAGTCGGGATAAGCAGGAAGCATTAATATCTTTTTAAACATAGGAAAAGGTTTAATGCGTGACCCTTGTTGCTCATTTCCAAGAGGCAGTCCCTAAACTAAAAATATGTTGCCGTACATTCCTGAACAATCCAACCTTTTCCCAGGCTTCCTTTACAAAAAGCAAAGATTCAAAGGGAAACACCAAAAGGAAGCTGAGCTGCAAAGTCCAAAATAAAAAGCCAGAAATAGGAAGTAAGAGATAAGAATCAGGAAAGTAAGATAGCGGCAAGGACTCTCCTTTGTATGATTTCTTTTCTTGTATCTTTTCAATGAATTGCTAATTACTCTTTGTTTCGACTGTAACATGGCAACTTGACTTCACCCCGGTAAAAATAGATGCTTTAGGACATTTCCTACTTGCTGAAGGCAAGAGGTGTTCACATCCTTTCTCCAGGCAGACCAGGTGCTACGCAGAGAACTGGGTAGGCTGGCTACCTATGCACAGACCTCAGGAGCTACTATAGAAATGACTGCATATGGTGGGGTTATCTGCAGAGAGCCTCAGGAACTAGAGCCATAGCTTGTTTGAAGCATATTAAAAATATATTTGCCCATAACACCCCATAGGAATATGTGGCATGTCCAGTCTGGGAGCTGGAAGCCAAACTGGCTGCAGAAGCAATGTAGCTGCACACAACTTTTGCTCTGAGTTTCTTCCCTCAAACCTATGGCCATACAAATGGAGCTGGGCACCTGTCAGGTCTGTGCTGCTGAGTCTGTATGGCACAGTCCTGTTCTTTGATGGGTTATGGTCATGGCCTGGCTCTGATTAAAGGATCTCTGCACTGTGTCATCCCTGCATAGTGTGGCTATTCCCAGTGATTTTACAACTGCGATGATCTGCGTAGCAGAAATCATTGGCTTTCCCTCAATTAATTCATGAATCGAGTCAATAATTCTGCTCTGCTTGGAGAACATGCTCAAGAGACAAAAGACATCACACAGAGGTGGAAAAGCTCTACTACGTGGTAACAGGGGTCAATTTTCTTCAAGGCAGACAAGTCTGGGTTTGTCACACGCAATAAATAGGTAGTTGATATAAGTGGGAAAAAACAATGAAAAAATAGGTTGTGATTCTGTTATGCTGAAGTCTTTTTTTTACTACTTTCAAATCATCTACATTTCTAGAGGAAGAAAGGAGTTTCAGTGCCCAAGACCTCTAAGATCTATACTAGAGAGTTTCTTAAAAGTACGAGAAAGTCACATACCTTCTCTCTACTTCAAAAAATTTACTTCTCTGAATACAATGCTAAACTTGACTGATCACTCACAGCCCAAACCAATGCTCTGCCTTCATACACCCCCACCTTATCAATAGTTTTGTCAGTAGCTGTTTCTTTTGTGAGACCTCTTGCTCCTAGGAATCTAAATCACCCTGATTAAGCCATATGTCCACCTAGGAAAAAGCCTTTCCACGTAGAAAAATATCTCCACTATTTTTCACAGTTATTGATTTTCAAGCATTTGCAAAAAAAAAAGACTCTTTTGGGAATGATCTTCAAACGTTCAGTTCAATAAAAGAAAACAAGATGTGAATGATGGTTCTTCGCATGTTCTACTTAGGTGCTCAGATGCATATATTCTGCCCATATGGTACTCAGCTTTAATGCTGAGATAATGTGAAAGATTTTGTCTCTCGCTATTTGATATAATTAACTGATGTAGGAATACACACTCATTTCTCTATTGCCATGCAGCCTATGCTCTCGGTAGTTCACTGCAGAACTAGAATAAAACATATTAGACTGGAATAAGCATTTTCATTAGTTTTGTCATGACATAAATGATAACACAACAGTCAATAAAACGATAACACAACAGTCAATATTGTGAATTTTATCCTTTCCCTACTCAATGTGAATGGTAATTGCATTCTGAATCTATCAGTCCCTGATAACTAAGCCAAATTCCCATTTGAGAAATGTTTGTTCTTGGTACCTGTGCAGAATCTCAACGTGCACCATTTGGTTTTCAAATCCTAGGTATAAATTTTAGAATCAAACATTTTAGGATTGGTGAGAAGTATCCTTTTACTTGCAACTCAAGCTGATTTTAATCTGTGCTCTTTAAGAAAAAAAAAGGTGATGTCTCTATAGACACTTATGGGAATAGAACCGCACCTTAAATATTAATGTGATTTCTACTTTTCTGTACTAAAACATGTTTTTGAAAACCTTGTTGCAATTAAGCAGTGCTATTGCCTTACAACAATTCTGCAAAAGTTTTAGCTATGCTTTATACATAGTTTAGACTTGACTAAGTAGCTATTTCCTGTAATGAATGGCAAAGCTATTAAAAGCTCAGCTCTTCTTGTACTCCATAGGATGCTAACAAGAAAATCTGTGGTCATATGTGTGAAATGTTGAGTTGTTTGAGTTTGGGATAGGTGTCCTCATGAGGTAATATTTCCATGTATTCTTTGCAATTGTGGTTTAACCCGGCAGGCAGCCAAACACCACACAGCCACTCACTCACTCCCCCGCCCCCACAATGGGATGGGGGAGAGAATCGGGGAAAAAAGTAAAATTTGTGGATTGAGATAAAGACAGTTTAATAGAACAGAAAAGGAAGGGAAAACAATAATAATAATAATAATAATAATAATGGTAGAATATACAAAATGAGTGATGCACAATGCAATTGCTCACCACCCACCAACCAATACCCAAGCAGCGATCGCTACTTCCTGGACCACGCCTCCTAGTTTATATACTGAGCATGACATCATATGGTATGGAATACCCCTTTGGCCAGTTGGGTTAGCTGTCCTGGCTATGCTCCCTCCCAGCTTCTTGTGCACCTGGCAGAGCATGGGAAGCTGAAAAGTCCTTGACTAGAGTAAGCACTACTTAGCAACAACGAAAACATCAGTGTGTTATCAACATTCTTCTCATCCTAAATCCAAGACACAGCACTATACCAGCTACTAGGAAGAAAATTAACTCTATCCCAGCCGAAACCAGGACAGCAATATCGCCAGGATAATAACCTTTCCATTGGCAGAGAAAAAACAATTTGAACTAATTCATTTAGATATGCAAAATGATCAAATTTTTATCAATCATCATTTTTCTTTAGGAAGAAATCTCCTTTTCATAAGTACCCATCTTTGAAGCATAAACACTTTCCAGAATAATTAGATGATCACAGAAAGGCCATAAGAGGACTTCAGCATCTCCTAGGTAATAAAACTTCAGGGAAGAGCCAGCCAAAGGCTGAAAGCAGTAAGGACACCGATGGGAGCTATTAAAGAATTTTCTTTCCTTAGGATGAGTGGCTGTTTTATTCTGGCTTCTCTCTGCCACACAATCTCTTCATCTCACCCTTAGTCCTCATTATGCTGTTTTTCTTCACTGATGACATTTTCATCTCTTTATTTAAATGTGTTCTCTCTCTGATTTATATGCAGCTTTATTCTTCACAAGTCTACTTATGCCACACACAAAACACACCCTAAAAATAAGAGTGGAACAAGAATGTATCCCTTCAGCCCATTTTTATTGCTTTCTCTTGTTCACAGTCCTCACACTATCCACCTTGTCTATCCAGACTGAAGCCTCTTTGAGACTTTGGGCTATCTGGTGCAGAGTCTTCTTCAAGGAGGAGACTTTTGACAGTTGGTCTTCAGGCATTTCCATGCTATATGCAATTGGTATGAACTTCAGTGAACAGGTTTGGACAGGAGCTGAATTAATATCTTGACTTCCATGAAAAGAGACACCAGTCAAGGTCTCCCAGAACAATGCACTTGGCAGGATCTAGGACAGGTCCATTTGTTTCCCCGGGGAGTTAACAGGATTTTCATGTGTGCACATGTGTCCTGGTTTTGGCTGGGATAGAGTTAATTTTCTTCCTAGTAGCTGGTATAGTGCTGTGTTTTGGATTTAGCATGAGAAGAATGTTGATAACACACTGATGTTTTAGTTGTTGCTAAGTAGTGCTTACTCTAGTCAAGGACTTTTCAGCTTCCCATGCTCTGCCAGGTGCACAAGAAGCTGGGAGGGAGCATAGCCAGGACAGCTGACCCAAACTGGCCAATGGGGTATTCCATACCATATGACATCATGCTCAGTATATAAAGCTGGGGGGAGTTGGCTGGGGGGCAGCAATCGCTGCTCGGGGACTGGCTGGGCGTCGGTTGGCAGGTGGTGAGCAATTGCATTGTGCATCGCTTGCTTTGTATATTCTATTATTATTATTACTACTACTACTACTATTTTACTTTATTTTATTTCAATTATTAAACTGTTCTTATCTCAACCCACGAGTTTTCTCACTTTTACTCTTCTGATTCTCTCCCCCATCCCACCGGAGGTGGGGGGAGTGAGCGAGTGGCTATGTGGTGTTTACTTGCTGGCTAGGGTTAAACCTCAACAACATGCTTCCTACATCCTTTGTCCTTTGCCTCATCAATCACATGGCTGTATTTTCAAATATTTTGATACATTTTTGTGGGTTTTTTCTGGGGTACATATATTGTGGGTGATCACAGACACCCAAGACATAAATGTTTTGCCACTCATTTCAGTGGGGCCACGATTGCACACAATACTTTCAGCGTGGTATGATCTCCTCTGCTGCAAAGAAACCAAAGGCAGTTCAAAGCTTTTTTTTTGTGTTTTTTACTCAAAGTAAGGAAAGGAATGTTTGCAAACAAGCTCTAATTAGAAAGCAATGAGGGGTAACAGCTGCACATTGCCTGTGATAAGTTTGTGTTTCATTAAACAACAAAACTTCTACATTCTTAATATATTGCTAAAAGAAAAGAGGTCTTATAACTAAGCAGTTACATGTGCAGAAGACAACCTTGCGTTCTTACTCAGACAAACCTGTCTTCTGCTTCGCCTCACAGAGACCTGCATTAGTAAGTGTGTGCCTAGCTCAAATCTGTTACACTAGTGCATAAAGTTGGGATTGACCTAAAGATGCTTTTTTTTTTAACATGGTTAATTATATGAAACAAATTTTGAATCCAAAGCTGCAAATCTCCTTGAAATGGATTTGTTTTCTTACGTCACTAAAAGAATGGAATAAAAACTTCAGCATTGGCCTATTTTAACAGCCCAGAAGGGCAACCGTATCCTGGGCTGCATCAAAAGAAGCGTGGCCAGCAGGTCGAGGGAGGTGATTCTGCCCCTCTACTCCACTCTCGTGAGACCCCACCTGGAGTACTGCGTCCAGCTCTGGAACCCTCAGCACAGGAAAGACATGGACCTGTTGGAGCTGGTCCAGAGGAGGGCCACAAAAGTGATCAGGGGGATGGAACGCCTCTCCTATGAAGAAAGGCTGAGAGAGTTGGGGTTGTTTAGCCTGGAGAAGAGAAGGCTCCAGGGAGACCTTATTGCAGCCTTCCAGTACTTAAAGGGGGCTTCTAAGAAAGATGGGGACAGACTTTTTAGCAGGGCCTGTTGCGACAGGACAAGGGGGAATGGTTTTAAACTAAAAGAGGGTAGATTCAGACTAGATATCAGGAAGAAATTTTTTCCAGTGAGGGTGGTGAAACGCTGGCACAGGTTGCCCAGAGAGGTGGTAGATGCCCCATCCCTGGAAACATTCAAGGTCAGGTTGGACGGGGCTCTGAGCAACCTGATCTAGTTGAAGATGTCCCTGCCCATGGCAGGGGGGCTGGACTAGATGACCTTTAAAGGTCCCTTCCAATCCAGACTATTCTATGATTCTATGAACTAACATTCAACAGCAGGTAAAATATGTGCAAATGGATGAAATCCACTTTAAGTGGGACTTACCAGAAATTTGATAATTTATACAGATTTATATCCATTCAACATATATGAGAGAATGAAATAAAATATGGTGAGTTGTATTGCTTTTTTATTTTATTCATAGATCAACATTAATTATTTGATCAAAAAATCAGTGTTAATTTTCAGTCATTTAATCAAATGCCCAGAACCTTAATCCTTTAAGACAAATGCCTGAAAAAAAATTGACTAAATTATTCAAAGCTGCAGCTGTTTTTCCAAATTATTAATCTGACAGACTGAATAAGTGATTTCTCCATACTGACATAGTCGTCTTCTCTTTTACTTTATCCTCTGAATTGTCATAGACTGACCATGGGTTATTTTAGAATCATAGAATCATAGAATCATTAAGGTTGGAAAAGACCTCTAAGATCATCAAGTCCAACCATCAACCCAACACCACCATGCCCACTAAACCATGTCCCTAAGCGCCTCGTCTACACATCTTTTAAATACTTCCAGGGATGGTGACTCAACCACTTCCCTGGGCAGCCTGTTCCAAGGCCTGACCACTCTTTCAGTAAAGAAATTTCTCCTAATGTCCAGTCTAAACCTCCCTTGGCGCAACTTGAGGCCATTTCCTCTCGTCCTATCGCTAGTTACTTGGGAGAAGAGACCAACACCCACCTCGCTACAACCTCCTTTCAGGTAGTTGTAGAGCACGATGAGGTCTCCCCTCAGCCTCCTCTTCTCCAGACTAAACAGTCCCAGTTCCCTCAGCTGCTCCTCATAAGACTTGTTCTCCGGACCCTTCACCAGCTTCGTTGCTCTTCTCTGGACACGCTCCAGCACCTCCATGTCCTTCTTGTAGAGAGGGGCCCAAAACTGAACACAGTATTCGAGGTGTGGCCTCACCAGTGCCGAGTACAGGGGCACGATTTAGATGCTTCCTGTCCCTGATTGATAGAATAAATTATTTAAGCAAGCAGAATTTCTGAAATAGTTCACAATCAGATATACTTTCTTGATTTAATTAAAATCAGATAGTTACTGCTCAGCCCCCAATCCTATGTTCTAATTGCCCCTTGTGCTGTATCATGGATCCTCTTCACTGTGCCAGGGGTTGGCCTATAATGTAATATACTATGAATGCTGGGTAAGTATCTCATCCTGCCTGTCAAGTAGCTGTAAAGGGGACTGAGAGGAAGGTCAGCTACAGATGGTTGTTTACAGTAGGAAGCAGCCCCCAAAGCTGTGGCACATTAGATATTCCCTCATGTGGATTCCATGAGGCCAGTTGGGCCAGAACTGGACAATAGTATCTTCAGTTCTGGCTTTAGTGGCTTTTTCTGTTTTATAAAATGAAAAATGTTTTTTCATTTTATAAAGCATTGGTAGTAAACAAATAAGTCTGTTTTCTACAACCAACATAGAGGGAAAGGATTTTTTTGTTTGTTTATTGCCTAAGATAAATGCCTGAAACAGGACTTACAAATCACTGACTGTGCCCATTGAAACCCACCCAGAATCACCAGCAGTGTTTGACTAGGCAAATGATGGCTAAGATGGAACCAAGTATCATGAGATGGGCAAAACCCAACCCAACACAGCTGATTGATAGAATAACAAACCCTTCTGAAAACCACTGTCCCAAATCAGCATATCAAAACTGGTAACCATTACCGTGACCCTGACTTCAGTAACTGGGTACAGGACAAACAAGGGGAGGGAAAGAGGTCTGGAAGAGAAACACTTTAAATATCCCATTAGAACTGAGTCTATTTCTTGCATTGTCTTATCACCAGCTGTGCTCTTACCTAGTGCAGATACTGTCAATATTTCTGCATAATAAGGCCAAGACCACCCAATAAGATCAACACCATTGTTCTTAAGACAGAATACACAAATTGACTTTGTTTAATAATTCAGGGCTCTGATGTGCAATTCTTGTCAAATCTCACTGTGGCACTGCCTTGCTGATTGCTGCTGCATCAGAGTCTCATTTCACAGCTCCACAGACTAATTCACAGGGCAGCAAGTTAACTCAAACCACCTGTTTCCACTCCTGGAGGAGCACAAACACCACTCCCTCTCCAGCTGCAGAGGTGATAACTTCTGAAGTTGGTGTATCATAGAATCATAGAATGGTTGGGGTTGGAAGGGACCTTAAAAGATCATCATAGCCCTCTGTATCATGCTTTTCAGCTCACTCATGTTCTCATGTACTCGTGTTTTAGTGTAGAGACATCCCCAAGAAAACTTGCTGTTAGAACCCATCCCTTTGAAATATTGCAGCAAGAAAATGAACTACGCAGCAGTAGCAGCCAGTTTATCTTCTGTCTCTGTGTGTGAGATCTTTACTGCTGCAAGTATAGCTGTTGCCTCCAGATTATTCTTTTCATTATGATGTGTATTGTACATAGTAGGAATTCATTGACAAGATCTGGCTGGACCACCTTGGAAGATGGGACCTCTTACTATCCCCAGGGGAAGGAAGCAGTGCAAGTTTCTCCATAGTGTTCCATCAGCATGCCTGAAGCCTCAGTTCAGAGAATAATTGTGTGCTTTGTTTGACCATTTGTTACTTGAACTCTGCTAAGACCAGTGTTAGGACATGACTGTGGCTTTTGGCATGGGGTGCATGCCCCAGAGTTTAATCAGTGAAAGCCACATCATTGTCAGCATGGTCCATTGCCATTTGAAAATGTCAGGGGGTTTGCAAATGAGCTAGTCCACAGCTCCCCCTTCTTTTCATGCAGCTGCTTTTATCTGGTACCAAGGGGGCTGAAAGGATGTGTTATGTGCCTTTGGTTATGACAGCTTGAGATATGGATGTTCTGAGAAACCTGGACACATCCTGATAGGTCATGTCCTCTACACGGTTTCAAGATATCTAAACCAACAACCATGTGCTATTTATTCATTTAAATGGAAATGGTTAATTAAATACTCATTACCAGTATTTTTTTATGACGGTAGTGATTCAGAGTGGTTAAAGTAACATTTTTTTTCATTTACTGATCTTGTCACTGTTTTAATTATTGCTTATCTTAATTTTCTATGTGGTTGCAAAGAGGTTTGATATTTTATCGAAATAAAGGTTTTGTGAGAGTGTGTTAATAGGGCAAAGTTTCTTGCTTTTTACAAACTAATGTACGTAAGAATGAACCCTGTGAAACTCCACTGTTTATACATTGAATCTAATCTGTGCCTTTGGAAGTAGCTAAGATCTGTAAGTTTCTGTTCTAATTTTCATTAAAATAAGGGCTTTTGTGCTTGTCTTTCTAATGTGGTTTCCTCTTTGTCATGACAAGGATGTGAGTCTTGGTACAGCTTTTAGACTCAATCACATTTTGTGAAATTAGTGGCTGACTTTCAATGCACATTTCACAGCTGATTTCAAAGGCTTTGAAGCAACCTGTGCCACGTTGAATTGAATTACAGCTAAATTTAACCTACTTGCAATCTGCTAGATATTGATTATTACATATTATTAGTAAATCCAAAAAGAACTTCATCAGACCAATGAAGGCTAACCGGGGAGGTCCCAGTTGACTGGAGGTTAGCAAATGTGACGCCCATCTACAAGAAGGGCCAGAAGGAGGATCCGGGGAACTACAGGCCGGTCAGCCTGACGTTGGTGCCGGGGAAGGTTATGGAGCAGATCATCTTCAGTGCCATCACACAGCACGTAAAGGACAACCAGGTGATCGGGCCCAGTCAGCACGGGTTTATGAAAGGCAGGCCCCGCTTGACTAACCTGATCTCCTTCTATGACAAGGTGACCCGCTTAGTGGATGAGGGAAAGGCTGTGGATATTGTTTACCTGGACTTTAGTAAAGCCTTTGACACCATTTCCCACAGCATTCTACTAGAGAAACTGGCTGCTCATGGCTTGGACGGGTACACTCTTCGCTAGGTAAAAAACTGGCTGGATGGCCGAGCCCAGAGAGTTGTGGTGAATGGAGTTAAATCCAGTTGGCGGCCGGTCACGAGCGGTGTTCCCCAGGGCTCAGTACTGGGGCCGGTCCTGTTCAATATCTTTATCAATGATCTGGACGAGGGGATCGAGTGCTCCCTCATTAAGTTTGCAGATGACACCAAGCTGGGCGGGAGTGTTGATCTGCTGGAGGGTAGGAAGGCTCTGCAGAGGGACCTGGACAGGCTGGATCGATAGGCCGAGGCCAACTGTATGAGGTTCAACAAGGCCAAGTGCCGGGTCCTGCACTTCGGCCACAACAACCCCAGGCAACGCTACAGGCTTGGGGAGGAGTGGCTGGAAAGCTGCCCAGAGGAAAAGGACCTGGGGATGTTGGTCGACAGCCGGCTGAACATGAGCCGGCAGTGTGCCTAGGTGGCCAAGAAGGCCAACGGCATCCTGGCCTGTATTAGAAATAGTGTGGCCAGCAGGAGCAGGGAGGTGATCGTGCCCCTGTACTCGGCACTGGTGAGGCCGCACCTCGAATACTGTGTTCAGTTTTGGGCCCCTCACTACAAGAAGGACACTGAGTTGCTGGAGCGTGTCCGGAGAAGAGCCACGAAGCTGGTGAAGGGTCTGGAGCACAAGTCTTATGAGGAGCGGCTGAGGGAACTGGGACTGTTTAGCCTGGAGAAAAGGAGGCTGAGGGGAGACCTTATCACGCTCTACAACTACCTGAAAGGAGGTTGTAGCGAGGTGGGTGTTGGTCTCTTCTGCCAAGTAACTAGCGATAGGACGAGAGGAAATGGCCTCAAGTTGCGCCAGGGGAGGTTTAGATTGGATATTAGGAAAAATGTCTTCACTGAAAGGGTTATCAAGCATTGGAACAGGCTGCCCAGGGAAGTGGTTGAGTTACCATCCCTGGAGGTATTTAAAAGACGTGTAGATGTGGCGCTTAGGGACATGGTTTAGTGGTGGACTTGGCAGTGTTAACGGTTGGACTCGATGATCTTAAAGGTCTTTTCCAACCTAAATGATTCTATGATTCTATTATTCTGAGATGATTGTGGGGTTATAAACATACTGGAAAGGAGGTGTCTGAACCACCTGCCAGATCTTTAATGAGATGGAGATAAATTTTGGAAACTAGTAAATCACGATTAAAAGATATAACAGACATATTAAAATGACTTGCTGTAATTTGTCTGCCTATGGTGAACTGACCTATTCAGACTTCAAAAGAGTCCTTTGAGTTTATTTCTCTTTGGTAAGTATCCAAGAAAATTATCTTGAAAATCTGATGGCTTTGTTTGTTTTAATTTTTTTCTCTAAATGTTTCTTCCTGATGCCAGACTGAGTTGCCCAAAAGGAAGGTTACTTTTATAGCTTGCTAGACGGGTGGGCGGTTCTGTAGTCAGAAGATAAAACAAAGACTTTGACTAGGAGCTGTGGAGGCAATCCATGCTCCAAACATATCACCACACTTTCAGGAAACAACATTTGTTGACAATAGATAATGCCACCCTCTGTCCTGAGAACTAGAATTTTGTTTTTTTAAAAAAAAAAGATTCCCACATTGAACATACAGTGCATTAGATGTACAGACAAAACAAGTACAAAACATCAGTCACTACTGCCCAGTACAAAGGCGAGGTGGCAGAACGAACGTAAGGACTAAAGCTAACTGGCATCTGCGTCCCTGTGCGATGTGTGAACGCGAGTTGTCAGCCCCTTCTATTGGATAGAGAACTGTCAGCCGTACGTCAGCACTGTATGCTCCATATCAGCACCATACATCGCATGTCAGTGCCATATGTCTTGTCAGTGCATGGCCTGGTCAACCTTAGGGGCTGCTCTCTATGCCTGAATATGACTATGTGACAGGCAACGAGCAAAAAGTCAGACTCCTCAGCGCATACTCCTTAAGAAATATTGCTTAACTGGAAGACCTCAGTAAAACCAGAAATAGTTGCAAATGTCTGACAAAGAAGTCAACACAGCAGAGACCAAGCTGCAAAGTGCAAGCGTAGATAGGAGCCCAGCCCTGGCCAAGGGCAGAAGGATTTCTGGGGCAGCATTCCTTTAATCCACTCAGAAATTTCCAGTAAAGATAAAAACAGATAGTATGGGGGAGCTGGTCTGGTACAAGAAGCCAGTATTTGGAAATTGTGAGGTAGTGTGAAAGGGGACACCTCACAGACACCTAGAGATTAGTGTTGAGGAAGGACAGGTTAAAACAGACAAGACTAGATTTCTCCTACTGAAGGAAAGTGGAATCACAAATGCTGTGCTGGAAACAACTGAAATCTATAGTAAACTCTGCCACAAGCTGCTGAATACGAGCTCCTCTCAGTCTTGTAAGAATACATTTCTAGCTTAATTTTGTCAGAGCTTTGTGGGTGTCTGTTATTGTAAAACTGTAACGTACCTGGAGCTACTTTCTGTGGCTTTCCTGTTTTCAGCTAAGTTCTGAGAACCAGCCCAGCAGTGGTTTCAGCAGTGAGTGACACTAGTGGTCACCTTGTTTAGCCAACACTCACCCTTTCCTTGACCTTCGCCTACCCCCGGCTGCAGAACCGGTCATCCTTCCACCGTGTGTTTTCATGGTTGCTAATAAAATGCAGAATTGCAGGACATTTTGCAGCCTTGCTGCAAAACTCTTACCATGCTCCCTGGCCCAGACTGCCCGTCACCCAGAGGGGCTGATGGGCAGGCACTCTCTCAAGACACAGGGATTTCAGCTACTATCACGAAGGAGAGGTTTATCACCTTGGATTTTCTTGGGTGGGTTGACTGCCCACAAAGCTTTTATACAATTACATTCAGTTTCAAGAACCAGATTGATGGATGTTTGTGAATATGCAGCTTTTTTTGCGAATACTGGATGCGAGTACTGCTGGATGTGAACATTCAACCGTGTGCCTGTTATACAAAAAGTCAAGGCACTGATCTATCCACGTACATGCAATCATGAGCACGCAGGCATTTCTCTGTGTTACAAAAGCAACCTGCTTACTGCAAGCAAGACAAGGTCTGATAGTATGTATGTGTGGCCATGTGTGTGTATGCATCTAAAACCCAGGTGTACATGTACTGCCAGCCCCCAATCCTCATACAGCAACCCACAGGGAATGTACGTTGATACAGATACCAGCTAGGGAGTTTCACCCCGAGAGCAGGCAGTAACCTCCAAATTGCAACTGTCAACATGTACTGTAGACTGCATGTGCTGATTTTGGCTGGGATAGAGTTAATTTTCTTCATACTAGCTAGTATGGGGCTATGTTTTGGATTTGTGCTGGAAACAGTGGTGATAACACAGGGATATTTTCATTACTGCTGAGCAGTGCTTACACAGAGTCAAGGCCTTTTCTGCTTCTCACATCACCCCACCAGCGAGTAGGCTGGGGGTACACAAGAAGTTGGGAGAGGGACACAGCTGGGACAGCTGACCCCAACTGACCAAAGGGGTATTCCATACCATATGACGTCATGCTCAGCATATAAAGCTGGGGGAAGAAGAAGGAAGGGGGGACGTTCGGAGTGATGGCGTTTTGTCTTCCCAAGTAACCGTTACGTGTGATGGAGCCCTGCTTTCCTGGAGATGGCTGAACACCTGCCTGCTTATGGGAAGTAGTGAATTAATTCCTTGTTTTGCTTTGCTTGCGTGCGCGGCTTTTGCTTTACCTATTAAACTGTCTTTATCTCAACCCACGAGTTTTCTCACTCTTACTCTTCTGATTCTCTCCCCCATCCCACTGGAGGGGGATTGAGCGAGCAGCTGTGTGGTGCTCAGTTGCTGGCTGGGGTTAAACCATGACACTGCAGTATAACAATATCCCTTTAGTGCAGATATCCCTCTCACTAGGTTATATTGGCTTATCCTGTGCATCCCCACAGCAGACATTTAAGGAGTGTCATGTCAAATGAAAAACTCCACTGGTCTGAGAGCAATCCCTTAATGTAAAATGGAGAATAGTTGTAGAGACATCAGGATTTCTTAAATCATTATAGTCCTTATAGTGCACCCTGTAAGCATAGCCAAAGAGAAATAGTGTATAAAATTCTCTCTGAGACTATTACCATTTTCAGTGTCTTTTTAGGTGTGCAATTTTTGCTTGTTTCCCTCTACTGCCCAAGAGTTTAGTAGTTTTCCACATATAATTAGTTTAACGACCTAAGTAGTAAGTACGGGAGGACCAAAATCCTAGCCAGAAATGACTGAATTTTTACCATTTCTGCCTGTGCAGAGTTCTAGCATTTGCCAGATAGTGGGATTAAGCCAGCTGTGGCTTGCCGTGAGCTCCCTGTTGGGGTGGCTCATGACTGCAGGGAGTTTGCTGGTCACAGTGTGTAGACCACAAACATCTCCACTGGTGATGCACAGTGACACATTAGTGAAGGGAATAAAGACTCTACTTGCCTCAGGGTGGCCAGAAAATGAGTCAAGGTTACTGCTTGGCTTACTGTTCCTGCCGTGTGCCCACGGTCGACCCTACTTGCCTCAGGGTGGCCAGAAAATGAGTCAAGGTTACTGCTTGGCTCACTGTTCCTGCCGTGTGCCCACGGCCGACCCTACTTGCCTCAGGGTGGCCAGAAAATGAGTCAAGGTTACTGCTTGGCTCACTGTTCCTGCCGTGTGCCCACGGCCGACCCTGAATTCAGCAGCACAGCTAGCTGGGACAGAAAACCCTCAGGGCACTGCAAGGGCCAGGGGCTCCCTGGGGGCCCTGAGGGCCCCCTGGTCAGCCAAGGCCCATCCCACCACCCCAGCCTGGAGCAGGGCAGCTGGGGGGCAGCCAGGGCAGCCCCAGCCCCAGGCATCAGGCACCTCCCTGGGGACAGGCCAAGGCAAGGCTGAGATGTAGGCCTGTGGGTAGGCCCAGCTCGGCAGGGCCCATGGCTGGGCAGGGCCAGGCTGTGGGGAGCTGGAGACTGGCCCTGCTGTGGCGTCGCTGGGGCAGGGGCTGATGCCCCCAGGTGCTGACATGGAGTCCTGGGCTATGGGTGGGTGGGTGAGCCCTGGGGGGCTGGGCAGGGACAGTCAGGCCTGGTGGTGTCCTGGGGGCCTAGCAGTAATGCCCTTCCACCTGCTACATCGCCCATAAAAGAAAAAAAATGCTGTAAATGAAGTAATGACATTACAGGAGATCACACACACAAAGCCCAATATCTAAACTGGAATTAACCTGCTGGGTTATGGTTTCCAGACTATATCACTCTTTATAACCCATCAGTGACTGAGATACAGCTACTGCTCAGCATGAACAGAATGAGTGAAATCTTTGCCTTTGAGAGGTTAAACACCAACGTCATTGGGCTGCGGGGTGTGAAAAGTCTCTTGTGGGATAGGAAGAAGGATATCCTTGCTGTCATTTACCTTACAAAGGTAAAAGGGACTAATTTCTGTTTACAACATTCTCTGAAACCCCCAGCTGAAAAGTGTTAACAGCAGTATATTATTCTTTCCACTTTTATATTGTTTCCCCTTTTTTTCCCAGTTTTTCCCAATTTCTGTCTGTGTTCCAGGCCTGAGCCAATTCTCACTGGCATCTTTTAAGATATTTCCATGACCTTCAGTGAGAATTGGATCAAGCCCCCATAAACCATATAGGCAAGTTTTATTGCACCATGACAGATTACCAACCCAGCTTTGTGGCGTCTGTTTGCTCCTTTATCTGCATAGCCTTTATGAGACAGGGCTTTGCTCTGCTCAGCGCAGTGATACGGCTGCTGGTCAATAATCAAGGCCAGTATGTTGATGTGTTGGAATTATTTATTCATGCCTCTGCAACATCCCAAAGTTTACAGTATTCAGTACATATTAATGCAATAACCAAAGAAGCAGAGAAACCCTGCAGATGGTCACTTCCAAACTGTTGGCAAAAAAAGACCTGATAAATATTTGGAAGATAATGGGAATACAACAAGCTAACCACAGGCTTCTTCAGAAACACAACAGGTACTTCTGTTAGTAGAAGTCTGTTGAAATCCATAGCAAAATTCCTGTTTGTTTTGATAGATGTTAGATAGGCAGTGTATTAGAGAAGTATAATTACTCCCATTACAATCAATATTTATACTTTTTTCAACAGACCATTCATTGAAAGGGTGATATCATGAACCAAGCTGTGAGAAGAGATGATTTTGTTGATTTGATCACACAAAAAAAATTAGGGAACAAAATCTAGGGGAAAAAAAAAAGAGAAATTATTTTTTTCTCTCTAGTAATGGAAGATAATTGGAAAAATGTTTATCTGTTTAATACTTTAACTTTCTGAAAATGAATTTAGTTAAATAAATATTTAGCAATGGAAATTTGAAGTATTTGGTTTTGAAAAATGTAAAAATGAACATTTAAAGCTTTTTTCCTGGTTTTTCTCATTCAGCAGACATCTCATTCACTATCAGTCTGAAACTGAATTTTTCTGTGAGTACACATTCAAAAATGTTGCCTCATCCCAGGCATAATGAATGTGAGCAGTACTTTCCCATCACACTAAAAAGTAGGGTGAAGTCCAATACAAATTGTGTTATCTAAGAGGCAGTTTCCTACTAAAAATGAGTAAACATGTTATCTGTACAAAGGGGAATATTTTGAACTGTTCTCATAAAGGTGTGGTGGTGTTAGTAAAGCTGTAAAGCTGGGAGATACTTTCTAAAGGTGGCACACTAAAGCAGCAGCATCTAGTTCTAATGCACAGCACAGTATTTATTAAAATTGTCTTGCCTGTCTCATGGATCTCTGTGAAGGAATTTTTTTTTTATCCAGTCAATATATTTTTCAGTCAGTCATGTATAAACTCCAGGCATGTCTCTTCTTACACATCTTTTTCCAAAAGAAACAATCCCACTGTATCGACTGGCACAGATTAACGGCCCACCTGAGTCTCCCTAAAACACAAAATAGAAATAACTATCAATGTATGTTCATTGCTCTCCAGAGGAGCATGCAGTGCAACCTGCAGTGCATAAGCATGTTTGGAAATGTTGCTTCTAACCTGTTCAAACCGATGAAATGGATCAGTTGGCATACATCATTTCATGGGAGTTGGGTGAGGTATAAGGAGAGGTTGCTTGTAAAACCTGAGGGAGCCTCTGATGTAAATGTTGTAGACCAGCACAGTGCTATCATAATTCTATTTCCAAAGGTATGTTTTTATTGTTGGTATAAATTGATTCTCACTTCTTTAAGCAATTGGCCCTTCTAGACTCAGCACAGAAGACATCAAAAACAAGATCCAAACAGCAGCACTTTTGAGTGTACAGTTAATTCTGTACTATTCAGATGTTGACATCTGGAAAGGATCAGATGATTTAGACCCTGAAAGTTCTCTTGTCTCCGATAACTAAAAGTGGTGCCTAAGGAGAGCACTTTAGCTGAAGAAATGCACCTGAAGTTAACTGAGATAATCCCAGACTCAAACTCCCATACTCTAGATCTTGTTGTGTACATTGACCTAAACTACTCAAAGTTTTAACATTTCTTTTTCACAACAATAAAGTTTCTTACAAATGTGGTTAAAATCGCTGTGAATCTGGTCAGCCTCATTAAGTTTGTTCCCAGTGAAAAGGGATCCATTGTTAAAAGCACGTCCCCTCCTCTTTGTAACTTTGCTTCTTACCTGGCAAGCATCTCTCTTATTTTGCCCTCCAGCACACAACATGTTGCTGGTTATTTTTGTGTATTTTCTATATTTGCTCTTGCAGCTTTTTCTATCAACAATTTTAAGAATTGTTTCCTGAAGATATGTTGATGGCTTTCCTGAAGATGTGACTCCCCAGCTGGCCACCTTGCACTTTGTGCCAGGTTTGATATCTTCACAAGAGTCAGGCAGAGGCAAAAGTTGCACATATTTATTCAGCTTTGCAATACCGTTCAGCTGGAAAAAAAGAAGAAAAAAATGCTTTCTCATGCAGAAAGGAAGGAAAGTATAATCACTAGTTTCAATTGGCATTTAGTCTCTTTTTACCAATATTTTATCTCCTAATAAATCACTTTTCGATATTTAGGAACTGATTCTGAGCTTAATTGCACTTTTGCAAATCCAAAAGAATTTCCCTGGTGTCTGTATAGCAATTCCCTATCTACGGCAGCAGTAGTGAGTTCAAGCCCAGCTTCCCATTGATTACAGCAGGAAATTAAAAACCTACACAGGAGTTAGGCTGTTGGATCCACATCCTATTCGAGAACCTAACTTGCCACTGGACTTCTGTGTTGAAATCAGACTCTGGTGCTTGACTGACACACAGAAGAGTGATCCATTTTGGTATTGTGTTCATACTCACCAAATAACCTGGTGCTCCTGATAAGCTGGTGGTGGCCACCAGGAGAAGCCAGTGAAATGAACCTGTCTGCCTTTGCAATGAAGCAGATGGAGAATGCTTATTAACATCTGGGGGAAGGAGCTTCTCACACTTGGACGGTGATAAGTTGCTGGGGGCACAGATGTCTGTAAATGCTCCAGCTAGTTCCAGAAAGGGGCATTGCTAGTTTCCCCCCTGTTTCATTGTCATACCAAACTGGTGATAACATCTAAATATTAGAAATCAGGTTCAAGTCATCACTTCCTTTTCCATATAATTCCACCAATTATTTCAAAGTGTGGTAATATTCATAATATACCGTACCTAGTCAGTTATTTTAAATATACATCTTGATCTTTCACATAAAACAATTTCTTGATTATCACAGGCGTAACATTAAAGCATAGCCTGAACAAAGATCCAAGATTTCTTAGACATTGTACTGAAGTCATGATATTTCTAAAGATATAGGCAAGATGATATACAAGTCTTATCTTTCTCAGGGACTTTAGATTGGCACTGAAACTGCTGGTACCAGGAAGCCAGTCCTCCAGAACCATTTTGACCATCTACGGGTTTCCTGCATAGAGACTGCCTTCTCCCTATTCAAAACACCCATGACTGCCTCCATGTCAATCTGAGTGCTGGATTAACAGAGTTCTCAGTGCAGGGACATGTGAAGCATGAGCCAGGCTGAGCAGGAGCTGGTACACAGGAAATTCTTACAGCCCTGCCCCACTTTGGCATCCAGGATGATGGTGTTGGCAAGGACATCTTTCCATGCCTCATTCTGCAGTGTCCTGAGCCTTCACTCTGTGCTCCTAGAGCTGAATTCATCTATGATGTCCTGTATTATCCATACTTTTATTTTATGTGGCTACCCCAAATAATTAACAATAGGTTTCATCCCCATTTTTGCTCAGTCCAGCACAAGGCATCCCTTTGGGATACAGCTGTGGCCCAGATTCCATTGCATACATCACTTCAGTACTGCCTTTGAAAAATGACTAAAGAACGTGGTTTGGGTTTTTGGAGGGGTTGCTACAGTGAGTGGGTTAAAGGGAGTTTCAGAGCACAGAACGGGCTTGAAATGTCATCCCTGCTCAGAGTGCCAGTGATCCTGTAACCTTATCTAGATTAGTACAACCAAAAGCAGGGTGTTCTGTGATATTGTTAAGCTATCTGTGGGAAAATAACAGAAGATTGTAAAG
This sequence comes from Calonectris borealis, assembly GCF_964195595.1. Taxonomy (NCBI): domain Eukaryota; kingdom Metazoa; phylum Chordata; class Aves; order Procellariiformes; family Procellariidae; genus Calonectris; species Calonectris borealis. Next base: position 26,408,616 of record NC_134351.1, on the reverse strand, counting down.
GAGGATTGTAAACACGCCCAAGTGACTTGCAGCTGGGGTGTTGAAAAACACATATATCATATTAATTGTTGTTTAGCCTTGTGTGTTGGACAAGTAGCACATCTGTGTTTAGATAACATAGGCCTGTGATAGACTTAGAGGCACCCTATCGAACATGCTTGAGATTCCTGCCCTGCTGTGGGAAAGATCAAAGCACAGTGGTAAACTACGCCTGCACGAATCCCTGATATACAGGCGAAAACAGCAGGTTCGGTGATCCTCTAGCATGGACTGAGCTCTGTGGTGCCTGCATCCCTGCTTGTGTGCCTCTGCCTGGGTGCTGCTTCAGGGATCCCCCAGTTGGCGAGGTAACGAAAATAAATTTACTCTTTGCATTTCATCTGTGGTTTTGTGGTTGTTCCTGCATCCTGTCTGTGCCGGCTCACACACTATCTAAACAATGTACTCTTCGATATCAAAGAATAGCCAAAATGATCATCAGCAAAATTCCTTTTATAATAATACAACAGCAATTAACACAATACCTTGAGGAGCATTATATCATTTTCCTTGGAAGACCTGCCAAACCGGGGATTAGGAAAGTAGTACATAACCTTAAATATCTGCTGTTCTTTTTCAGCTATGGATGCTTGATGGGCTCTAAGAACAACTCTAACTTCTGATTTGTTTAATCTGTAATTTAAAGAAAGTACAGGGAGAGAAGAGGTCACTACTGGAACTGAGCAACATCTCTCAAGATAATCAAAAGCCATGTAACATAATACTCACAATTTCATTTTACAACAACATGATTAAAACATAGGGAAGGATATTGTTCATTTTGATGTTTTGACATGAGCTTGTATTTTCCTCTACAAAGTAACATTTCTTTACTGTAAATCTAGTCTGGTGAAATAACAGTGCGATAGCTGACCTTCAGGGGATTCCAGAGTTTGGAATTAATTTCATGAAAAAGCCTATTGTTTTTTTTAGGGGGAGTCCCTTGCACAAGGACTGCTGGTACTGATGCCTTTCATTAATCTTTTAATGGTCTCCTTTGGACTTATGACCTAATCCTGCAAAGGACTGAAACATGCCTGACTAATAGCATGTAGGTTGTCTTGCTGACGTCAGTGGGATGTCAGTACACACATCGATACTCAATACTCATTCTGAGCATTATGCATACAGGTAAGTGCTCTGATAAAGTGGAAATCTTTAATATTAATAAGAGTTTTGTCCTTAACTTCACTAAATACAGGATTCAGCCCATCAAGGGAGAAGGATGGATGTTGCCTAACTCAAGACACCCTTATAGTGAATATTAAAAAGAGAGACTGCCAAAACCCAAAGAGAGTTATATGTCCAGTTCCTGCTAATAAACAGCAAGAGTTAAGCAACTCATAAATCTCCCTCTCCCCCAAACTCTCTGAGTATCATCAGAAATGTATTTATTAGAGTTTGTCTTTCTTCATTTTGCCCTGATAAACTTAATGCAGCCCAGTAAGACGACATTGCCAGAAGACATACTGATGGTTTCCTGTGCTTCATCTTCAGAACACAAGCTCACTACACACAGGACAACTTATTCAAGCCAGAATGAAGACTTTATCAATCCAAACAAAAAAAGAGTTATTTTCTTCATTCCAGCTGCATGTCTCACTGAAAGATACAATCCATTTATTTGTATGTGAATTTTTGCTTGTGAAAATAGCTGCAAAGGCAGTGCTGGAGCCTAAAAATTTCTCTTTTTATCTACAAAGCATACTTACACAGTGAGAATGATATAAGAGTCACAAAACTCCATCCCTGGGACTCCTTCATGTATCATCCCCAACAGAGGTGTAACTGCTGGACTTGCAGAAAGCCCAGGCAATAGGCTATTGTGCATACAGAGAAGCGCGAGAAAAAAACCCAAAAAAATCCCACTGTCACCTCATCCAGGTTGTTTGCAGGCCACAAAGAAATTAATGTTGCTGGATTCATGCTATTTGGTCTAAGACAAAAATGGTTTCAGAAGTGATTATCACATAATATTCATTAGTTAGGAAAGCTTACATGCACTGCAATTGCACCTGCTAAGAAAAGTCTAGACGTAGCATAGAGTTGGGTGGGTTTTGCATGGGCATCATCATACGGCTCAGGAGAAGGAGACAAGACAGATGTTGTTTCAGTTTGCCCCAGTGACAAAGACTCAAAGTCAGCCCAAACTTATGTGTTTGTTAGAAAACCAAACCAGTGACCAGAGCTGTCCTCTCCACAGGACCAGAGACACCAGTGCCCTTTCCACTGAATAGCTCCCAAATCTGAATTTTTATAACTGTAACTAACTGGATATCTCTAACCCTTTGACTGAAGAGTAGGAATCATAGAATCATACAGGTTGGAAAAGACCTCTAAGATCATCGAGTCCAACCATCAACACAACACACCATGTCCACTACACCATGTCCCTAAGGGCCTCATCTACACGTCTTTTAAATACCTCCAGGGATGGTGACTCCACCACTTCCCTGGGCAGCCTGTTCCAAGGCCTGACCACTCTTTCAGTAAAGAAATTTCTCCTAATGTCCAGTCTAAACCTCCCTTGGCGCAACTTGAGGCCATTTCCTCCCATCCTATCACTAGTTACTTGGCAGAAGAGACCAACACCCACCTCGCTACAACCTCCTTTCAGGTAGTTGTAGAGCGCGATGAGGTCTCCCCTCAGCCTCCTCTTCTCCAGACTAAACAACCCCAGTTCCCTCAGCCGCTCCTCATAAGGCTTGTGCTCCAGGCCCTTCACCAGCTTTGTTGCCCTCCTCTGGACACGCTCCAGCACCTCCATGTCCTTCTTGTAGTGAGGGGCCCAAAACTGAACACAGTATTCATGGTGCGGCCTCACCAGTGCCGAGTACAGGGGCACGATCACCTCCCTGCTCCTGCTGGCCACGCTATTCCTAATACAGGCCAGGATGCCGTTGGCCTTCTTGGCCACCTGGGCACACTGCCGGCTCATTGTCGCGGTTTAACCTGGCAGGCAGCCAAATACCACGCAGCCGCTCGCTCACTCCCCCCGCCCCCAGCGGGACGGGGAGAGAATCGGAAGGGTAAGAGTGAGAAAAAACTCGTGGGTTGAGATAAAGACAGTTTAATAGAACAGGGAAAGAAAAGGAAAATAATAATGATAATGATAAAATATACAAAATTAGTGATGCACAATGCAATTGCTCACCACCTGCGCTGACCGATAACCAAGTAGCGATCGGTACTTCCTGGATCACGCCTACCCTTCATATACTGAGCATGACGTCACATGGTATGGAATACCCCATTGGCCAGCTGGGCTGGCTGTCCTGATTATGTTCCCTCCCATCTTGTGTACCTAGCTCAGTCAGTAGGCACGGGAGCTGTCCTTGGACTAGGAGGGCACTTAGCAACAACTGAAAACATCAGTGTGTTATCAACATTCTCCTCGTACTAAATCCAAAACACAGCACTAGGAAGAAATTTAACCCTATCCCAGCCGAAACCAGGACAGTATCCACCCCTTATTCCATACCATTTACGTCGTGCTTAGGTCTCACATCTTTTTTAATACATTTCAATTAACCACCACTATCTTTCTTAATATATACACACATATATATATATGCACGCACAGATATCATTCCCTCGGTCTATGGACTATCCCTCTAAAATGTCCACTGAGTTCATTTAGTCCATGACTTTGGGCTCCATCTGTTATAACAGTCTTTCAGGGCCGAAGAGATGGTGTGCGGTGTTGGGCCGTTGCATCCTGAAGCCAGTTCTCATTTCGGTACTGCTGCGCTCGTCCAGTTCTATCATCGTTGCACTTCGCTCGGTTTCATTGGAGTTAGTTCATTCTTCACTAATCTGGGTGATTTTCACTGCTATACCACTGCTATATCATAGAAATAATGACATACAATATCATGTAACAGTTGACATCAAAATTCAGTTCACTGGCTATTTTCACCCAAAATCAAATCCCCTTGAGGTACACACCGGACCTCCCCATCCTTTCGCATCACCCACCAAGTGTACCCAGGTCCTTGAGCAAAAGCAATCCCACGGATGGGTTTTCCCTTGCCAGAGGCAGGAGTAACCCAGACTGTCTTCCCCAGCATATTTCTCATATGCACGACAGGGACTTTATCTCCATCTACAGTACGTAAGAGTCTTGATTGGGCAGGGCCAGCTCGATTGGCAGATCCCCTGGTATTGACTAACCAGGTGGCCTTTGCTAAATGTGTGTCCCAATGTTTGAATGTCCCACCACCCATTGCTCTCAGCGTAGTTTTTAGCAGTCCATTGTATCGTTCGATTTTCCCGGAGGCTGGTGCATGGTAGGGGATGTGATAGACCCACTCAATGCCGTGCTCTTTGGCCCAGGTGTCTATGAGGGCGTTTCGGAAGTGAGTCCCGTTGTCTGACTCAATTCTTTCTGGGGTGCCATGTCGCCACAGGACTTGCTTTTCAAGGCCCAGGATGGTGTTCCGGGCAGTGGCATGGGGCACAGGGTATGTTTCCAGCCATCCGGTGGTTGCTTCCACCATGGTGAGCACATAGCGCTTACCGTGTCGGGTTTGTGGGAGCGTGATATAATCAATCTGCCAGGCCTCCCCATATTTATATTTCAACCATCGTCCCCCATACCAAAGAGGCTTTACTCGCTTGGCTTGTTTGATTGCAGCGCACGTTTCTCATTCGTGGATAACCTGTGCAATAGCGTCCATGGTCAAGTCCACCCCTCGATCACGAGCCCATCTATATGTTGCATCCCTTCCTTGATGGCCTGACGCGTCATGGGCCCACCGAGCTATAAATAGTTCACCCTTATGTTGCCAGTCCAGATCCACCTGAGCCACTTCAATCTTTGCAGCCTGGTCCACCTGCTCGTTATTTTGATGTTCCTCAGTAGCCCGACTCTTGGGTACGTGAGCATCTACGTGACGTACTTTTACAGTCAGGTTCTCTACCCGGGCTGCAATATCTTGCCACAACGCGGCAGCCCAGATGGGTTTACCTCTGCGCTGCCAGTTGTTCTGCTTCCACTGCTGCAACCACCCCCACAGGGCATTTGCCACCATCCATGAGTCAGTATAGAGATAGAGTACTGGCCATTTTTCTCGTTCAGCAATGTCCAAGGCCAGCTGGATGGCTTTCACCTCTGCAAACTGGCTCGATTCACCTTCTCCTTCAGCAGTTTCTGCAACTTGGCGTATAGGACTCCATACAGCAGCTTTCCATCTCCGATGCTTTCCCGCAAGGCGACAGGACCCATCAGTGAACAGGGCATATTGCTTCTCGTTTTCTGGTAGTTTATTATACAGTGGGGCTTCTTCAGCACGTATCACCTCCTCCTCTGTGGATATGTCAAAATCTTTGCCTTCTGGCCAGTTCGTGATCACCTCCAAGATTCCTGGGCGACTGGGGTTTCCTATTCGGGCCCGTTGTGTGATCAGTGCGACCCACTTACTCCACGTAGCATCGGTTGCATGATGTGTAGAGGGGAAGCTCCCTTTGAACATCCAGCCCAGCACCGGCAGTCGGGGTGCCAGGAGGAGCTGTGCTTCAGTACCAACCACTTCCGAAGCAGCTTGAACCCCTTCATATGCTGCCAATATCTCCTTCTCAGTTGGAGTGTAGCGGGCCTCGGATCCTCTGTATCCCCGACTCCAGAACCCCAGGGGTCGACCTCGAGTCTCCCCTGGTGCTTTCTGCCAGAGGCTCCAGGTGGGACCATTCTCCCCGGCTGCGGTGTAGAGCACATTCTTTACATCTTGTCCTGCCTGGACTGGCCCAAGGGCTACTGCATGAACTATCTCCTGTTTAATTTGCTCAAAGGCTTGTCGTTGCTCAGGGCCCCATTTGAAGTCGTTCTTCTTCCTGGTCACTTGATAGAGAGGGCTTACGATCTGACTGTAATTTGGAATATGCATTCTCCAAAAACCCACAACGCCTAAGAAAGCTTGCGTTTCCTTTTTGTTAGTCGGTGGAGACATGGCTGTTATTTTATTGATCACATCTGTTGGGATCTGACGACGTCCATCTTGCCATTTTATTCCTAAAAACTGGATCTCCTGTGCAGGTCCCTTGACCTTACTTTGTTTTATGGCAAAACCAGATTTCAGAAGGATTTGAATTATTTTCTTCCCTTTCTCAAAAACTTCTTCTGCTGTGTTGCCCCATACGATGATGTCGTCAATGTACTGCAGGTGTTCTGGAGCCTCACCCTGTTCCAGTGTGGTGTGGATTAGTCCATGGCAAATGGTAGGGCTGTGTTTCCACCCCTGGGGCAGTCGGTTCCAGGTGTACTGGACGCCCCTCCAAGTGAAAGCAAACTGTGGCCTGCACTCTGCCGCCAAAGGGATGGAGAAGAAGGCATTAGCAATGTCAATTGTGGCGTACCACTTGGCTGCCTTTGACTCCAGTTCGTATTGAAGTTCTAGCATGTCCGGCACGGCAGCACTCAGTGGCGGCGTGACTTCGTTCAGGCCACGGTAGTCTACTGTTAGTCTCCACTCTCCATTAGACTTTCGCACTGGCCATATGGGACTGTTGAAGGGTGAGCGAGTCTTGCTGATCACTCCTTGGCTCTCCAGTCGACGAATCAGCTCATGGATGGGGATCAGAGAGTCTCGGTTGGTGCGGTATTGCCGCCGGTGCACTGTTGTGGTAGCGATTGGTACCTGTTGTTCTTCAACCCTCAGCAACCCCACAACAGAAGGATCCTGTGAGAGACCGGGCAAGGTGGACAGCTGTTTAATTTCCTCCGTCTCCAGGGCAGCTATACCAAAAGCCCACCGGTACCCTTTTGGGTCCTTGAAATACCCTCTCCTGAGGTAGTCTATGCCAAGGATGCACGGAGCCTCTGGGCCAGTCACAATGGGGTGCTTCTGCCACTCATTCCCGGTTAGGCTCACTTCGGCCTCCAACACAGTTAACTCTTGGGATCCCCCTGTCACTCCAGAAATACAAATGGGTTCTGCCCCTTTATAGCCTGATGGCATCAGGGTGCACTGTGCACCGGTGTCTACGAGAGCCTTATACTCCTGTGGGTCTGATGTGCCAGGCCATCGAATCCACACAGTCCAGTAAACCCGGTTGTCCCTTTCCTCCACCTGGCCGGAGGCAGGGCCCCTCTAGTTCTGGTCATAGTATCCATCTCTCACTTCTTGCAAACGTGAGTCAAGAATTTCTTCATTGCAATTACAATCCAAAGTAAGATCAGCCCTTCTACTCTGTCTGGGGAACTGTTCACTGGAAACTGGACCGTCGTGAGACAGGTTTTTCCTGACAACTGGAGCAGCATTTTTCCTGGGAGAACCCCCTTGTGTCATTGTTTTTCCTTGCAACTCACGTACACGTGCCTCTAGGATGAAGGTAGGTTTTCCATCCCACTGCCTCATGTCCTCTCCGTGGTCACGCAGGTAAAACCACAGGGTGCCCCGTGGTGTGTACTTTCGATATCCTCTCTCTTGAGGAGAAAAACGCTGACTCCTAATGGCTGAGATACTGGTCCGTACAGGTGGAGAATAAGACATATCCTCTTTGAGTTGCTGGACCTCCCGGGACAGTTTCTCCACAGCCGAGACAAGGGAGGAGGAGATAGTTTCTTCAAAATCCCGAAGTCTGCTAACCACCTCATCCACCGTTGGTGCTTCTTCCTCTTTCCAGCACAGTACTGCCAACGAACTGGCATACGATGCTGGTGCGCTCCGTACCAACTTCCGCCACATGGGTCGCGTGCACTGGACGTCATCTGGATCTTTGGGTGTTAGGGGGTCATCCAGGTCACTATAAACCACCTCCAGCACGCCTAGTTCTCTCAGGTACTGGATACCTCTCTCCATAGTGGTCCATTTGCCTAGGCGATATATAACATCTTCCTTGAAGGGATACCTTTCCTTTACGCCTGACAGCAGTCGCCTCCAGAGGCTGAGGACCTGTGTCCCTTTTCCAATTGCTTTGTCAATACCTGCTTCCCTAGCAAGGGATCCCAGTTGTTTGGCCTCCTTCCCCTCTAATTCCAGGCTACTGGCCCCATTATCCCAGCATCGGAGCAGCCAGGTAACAATATGCTCGCCTGGACGACGGCCGAAATCTTTCCGCATATCTCGCAACTCATTCAGGGATAAGGATCGGGTGGTTTCCGTCTCGTTTATGAGTTCTTCCTCTTCCTCCTCCCCTCCTCGTGATGGCCCTGGTTTTCCATCATCCTTTTCTACACGACCTGACTTCCGCTTCAAAGATTTCTTCTTCTGTACAGGGGCGACGGATACCAGCGACGGTTGGTCCTCTGGTTCAGCTGTAGTACCTGTCGCGAGGGTTTGGGTAGCTGCAGTGCCTGTTGCGGGGGTTGGGGTAACTGTAGTGACTGTTGCCGGGGTCTGAGTAGCCATAGTGGTTGTTGTGGGGGTTGAAGTAGCCACGGTGCCTGTCGCAGGGGTTTGAGTAGCCACAGTGGTTGCCGTGCGGGTTGAAGGAGCTACAGTGCCTGTCGTGGGAGTTTGAGTAGTCACTGTATCTGTTGCTGGGGTTGATCTCTGGACAGTATTCCTGAATAGTTGTTTAACTCTAAACAAGGCCTGAACCACATTCAGAAGACATAGCAATATGAACATGCTCGTTTGAACATCCCAAGGATATTCAAAATTCTCAGGGAATATTGTAGACGTCTTCATGAAGAGGATAGAAGAAAAAGGAGTTTCTGAAGATATGGAGGGGAAGGTGAACAAGTGGGAGAAAGTGTCCCATCTTGTCTCCCCCCTAAATTCATCCTCTGAGGTGAAGACGTAAAAAGTGTAATTATTAATAGTTTCCAAAAGATAGCTCCCAAAGAACAGGAATGATGGCAGTGCTGAGTACAGGCTCGTGACCAATAATTTTATCATAACATAAAGCCAGGTCACACAGTATAGCAAAGCAATGACCTTAATCCATTTCCCAGAGATGACCAACCCCACATAAAAACTGATAATCAGCAGTATAGACAGCCAGTAAGGTGCTATATACCACAACTGCAAGAACAGATCCAAAAACTCTGAGAGCAAATAAATCAACATTGTGAACATCGAGTACTAAATTGATATAATGAATGCTTATAACAAATTTGTTTTAACCCGTTCGGGTCAGATGTGTCGTTATCTCAACCCTTCGAGCCCCACGTTGGGCGCCAAAAAGGACTGTCGCGGTTTAACCTGGCAGGCAGCCAAATACCACGCAGCCGCTCACTCACTCCCCCCACCCCCAGCGGGACGGGGAGAGAATCGGAAGGGTAAGAGTGAGAAAAAACTCGTGGGTTGAGATAAAGACAGTTTAATAGAACAGGGAAAGAAAAGGAAAATAATAATGATAATGATAAAATATACAAAATTAGTGATGCACAATGCAATTGCTCACCACCCGCGCTGACCGATAACCAAGTAGCGATCGGTACTTCCTGGATCACGCCTACCCTTCATATACTGAGCATGACGTCACATGGTATGGAATACCCCATTGGCCAGCTGGGCTGGCTGTCCTGATTATGTTCCCTCCCATCTTGTGTACCTAGCTCAGTCAGTAGGCACGGGAGCTGTCCTTGGACTAGGAGGGCACTTAGCAACAACTGAAAACATCAGTGTGTTATCAACATTCTCCTCGTACTAAATCCAAAACACAGCACTAGGAAGAAATTTAACCCTATCCCAGCCGAAACCAGGACACTCATGTTCAGCCGGCTGTCAATCAGCACCCCCAAGTCCTTTTCCTCTGGGCAGCTTTCCAGCCACTCTTCCCCAAGCCTGTAGCGTTGCCTGGGGTTGTTGTGGCCGAAGTGCAGGACCCGGCACTTGGCCTTGTTGAACCTCATACAGTTGGCCTCGGCCCATCGATCCAGCCTGTCCAGGTCCCTCTGCAGAGCCTTCCTACCCTCCAGCAGATCAACACTCCCGCCCAACTTGGTGTCGTCTGCAAATTTACTGAGGGAGCACTCGATCCCCTCGTCCAGATCATTGATAAAGATATTGAACAGGACCGGCCCCAGTACTGAGCCCTGGGGAACACCACTCGTGACCGGACGCCAACTGGATTTAACTCCATTGACCACAACTCTCTGGGCTCGGCCATCCAGCCAGTTTTTTACCCAGCGAAGAGTGTACCTGTCTAGGTCGTGAGCCGCCAGCTTCTCTAGGAGAATGCTGTGGGAGACAGTGTCAAAGGCCTTACTGAAGTCCAGGTAGACCACAACCACAGCCTTTCCCTCATCCACTAGGTGGGTCACCTGGTCATAGAAGGAGATCAGGTTGGTCAAGCAGGACCTGCCTTCCATGAACCCGTGCTGGCTGGGACTGATCCCCTGGTTGTCCCGGACATGGCTCGTGAGCACCCTCAAAACCAACCGCTCCATGATCTTCCCCGGCACCGAGGTCAGGCTGACCAGCCTGTAGTTCCCCGGATCCTCCCTCCGGCCCTTCTTATAGATGGGCGTCACATCGGCGAGCCTCCAGTCGTCCGGGACTTCCCCAGTTAACCAGGACTGCTGGTAAATGATGGAGAGCGGCTCGGCAAGCTCCTCCGCCAGCTCCCTCAGTACCCTCGGGTGGATCCCATCCAGCCCCATAGACTTGTGAGCGTCCCGGTGGCGTAGCAGGTCATTAACTTCATCCTCTTGAATTATGGGGGGTTTATCCTGCTCGTCGTCCTTGTCTTCCAGCTCAGGGGGCTGAGTACCCTGAGGATAACCACTCTGACTACTAAAGACTGAGGCTAAGAAGGCGTTGAGTACCTCAGCCTTTTCCTCATCCTTGGTGGCAACGTTCCCCCCCACATCCAATAGAGGATGGAGATTCTCCTTGGCTCTCCTTTTGTCATTAACATACTTATAAAAGCATTTTTTGTTGTCTCTCACGACAGTGGCCAGGTTGAGTTCTAGCCGGGCTTTTGCCTTTCTAATTTCCTCTCTGCACGACCTAACGCGATCCCTGTACTCTTCCTGAGTTGCCTGCCCCTTCTTCCAAAGGTGATAAACTCTCCTTTTTTTCCTGAGTCCCAGCCAGAGCTCCCCATTCAGCCAGGCCGGTCGCCTTCCCCGCCCGTCCTTCTTGCGGCACATGGGGACAGCCCGCTCCTGCGCCTTTAAGACTTCCTTCTTGAAGAACATCCAACCTTCCTGGACCCCTTTGCCCTTCAGGACTGTCCCCCAAGGGACCCTCTCGACCAGTGTCCTGAGCAGGCCAAAGTCCGCCCTCCGGAAGTCCATGGTAGCGGTTTTGCTGGCCCCCCTCCTTACTTCACCAAGTATGGAGAATTCTACCATTTCACGGTCGCTAAGCCCAAGCCGGCCTCCGACCACCACATCTCCCACCAGTCCTTCTCTGTTTGTGAACAGCAGGTCAAGCGAGGCATCTCCCCTAGTGGGCTCGCTTACCAGCTGCGTCAGGAAGTTATCTTCCACACACTCCAGGAACCTCCTCGACTGTTTCCTCTCTGCCGTGTGGTATTTCCAGCAGACGTCCGGAAAGTTGAAGTCCCCCACGAGAACAAGGGCTAGCAACTGGGAGACTTCTGCCAGCCTCTGGTAGAATATTTCGTCTGCCTCCTCGTCCTGGTTGGGTGGTCTATTACAGACTCCCAGCAGGATATCTGCCTTGTTGGCCTTCCCCCTCATCCTTACTCACAAGCACTCGACCTCGTCATCACTACCATTGAGCTCTAGACAGTCGAAGCACTCCCTAACATACAGGGCTACCCCACCGCCTCTCCTTCCTCGCCTGTCCCTTCTGAAGAGCTTATAGCCATCCATTGCAGCACTCCAGTCGTGAGACTCATCCCACCACGTTTCCGTGATGGCGACTAAGTCATAGCTACCCCGCTGCACAATGGCTTCCAGCTCCTCCTGTTTGCCGCCCATGCTGCGTGCATTGGTATAGAGGCACTTGAGCTGGGCTGCCGATTTCTCCCCCGACATTGGCGTGCGGTCCCTAGGCTCTTCTCTAGTGAGCCTGGTTTTATCCCCTTCGAACCTAGTTTAAAGCCCTCTCGATGAGCCCCGCCAACTCATACGCAAGAATCCTTTTCCCCCTGTGATACAGCTGAACTCCGTCCGTCGCCAGCAGGCCCGGTGCCCTGTAAACCTCCCCGTGGTCAAAGAAGCCAAAATTCCGCCAGTGGCACCAGCCCCTAAGCCACGTGTTGATCCGATGAGTTTTCCTGTTCCTTTCAGTGTTCTGCCCTGCCACTAAAGGGATCGAGGAAAACACTACCTGTGCTCCCGATCCTTCCACCAGTCGCCCCAGTGCCCTGAAGTCCCTTTTGATCCCTTCGGGACTTCTCTCTGCAACCTCCTCACTGCCAGCCTGTATAACCAGTAGCGGGTAGTAATCGGAGGCCTGCACGAGACTAGGGAGCTTCCTAGTAATGTCCTTCACCCGGGCCCCAGGGAGGCAGCAGACTTCCCTGTGGGATGGGTCTGGCCGACAAATTGGGCCCTCCGTCCCCCTCAGAAGGGAATCACCTATGACAATTACCCTCCTTTTTTTCTTAGCGGAGGCAATCGTAATTTGTGGGGCTGGCTGCCTCGCCTCAGGCAACCCCCTGGATGGGCCTTTATCTGCGTCCTCTTTTGTCTGGCCCTCAAGTTCCAGAGCCCCATATCTGTTGTGTAGGGGCAACTGGGAAGGTTGAGGTGAGGGAGGCTGGGCGGGGGTTCGCCTGGCACCCCGAGCAGGGACCTGTTTCCATTCCCCTCCGTCGCCTGGGTCCCCTCCTTCTGCCTGGTGGCAAGAGGGCAGGGGATCCTCCGCTTCTTGCGGAGCCTCCGTGTGCTGCCCTTGCCTCAGGGACGGCAGGGTGCGGCTCCACCAATCTATCTCCCTCTCACACTCCCTGATACTCCTTAACCTCTCCACTTCCTCTTTCAGCTCTGCCACCAGGCTGAGCAGATCATCCACCTGGTCGCAGCGCACACAGGCGTCATCTCTGCTGCCCTCCTGTACAAGGGACAGCCTCAGGCACACCCTGCAGCCGGAGGTCTGGACAGATGTATGTTTGCGTACGGGCTCGGTCTGGGTCGCCACGTTTCTCCTGGCGATGGCTTTCGGCCGAGTGGAAACCATGGCCAGGTCCTCTTCTGGGAGGGCGACGACCACGAGTTGAGCTAGCCTCTGGAGCCTGGAGGGGGGCTGCGCCCTGCTCGCACGCCCTGCCGGCGCGAACTGCCGCGCCGCGCCGCGCCGCGCTCCGGGTCGCTCGCGCTCCCTGGGGGCTGCTTTTGTATCTGAGGGGGTTTGGCCGCCGTCCCTCCTGTCCCCGCCCACGCTGAGTCAGAGCTGCCGCTCGTCAGGACTCACTCCTCCGGCTCGGGGGAGGGGGGCTGGGGCACCCTCTCGCTCCCTGCGCTTTTGCCTTCGCGGTTTTTGCCGCGGTTTTGCCGCTTCAGGAAGGGTCCCCCGGCGCGATCCTCCGCTCCGGAGCCCTTCGTCTCGGTGGCTTCGAATGAAATGGCGGGTGCCCTGGGTTTTAAACTGCCGCCGTCCCTCCTGTCCCCGCCCACGCTGAGTCAGAGCTGCCGCTTGTCAGGAGCTCGCTCCTCCGGCTCGGGGGAGCGGGGCTGGGGCACCCTCTCGCTCCCTGCGCTTTTGCCTTCGCGGTTTTTGCGGCGGTTTTGCCGCTTCAGGAAGGGTCCCCCGGCGCGATCCTCCGCTCCGGAGCCCTTCGCCTCGGTGGCTTCGGCGGTTGTTCCTCTGGTTCAGCTGTAGTACCCGTCGGCATTAGAGAAATGGCTTTTTACCACATCGCACCCCGAGGAGACTTTCTACATTCCAGCTCCCTTTCCAGGACTTCCCCTGAGCAATTTCCAGATGAGGGGAGGAAAGGATTCACCCCTCCAGGTGCATCCAGCTGAGATTAGCCTCAGGGAGCTACAGGCAGGACGGGCAGGTGAGACACGGCTGGGTGGGAATGGTGCACTGCCTACCTCCATCTTCTCTGCATTGTGATATTGCTGTCTCCACTGCAGCCCCAAGCCCGCCCCAGCATATGTCCTGTCCCTTCCCCAGCGAGTGACTGGGAGTGTGTTCCCCAACCACTGAGGGATGTGGCCAGGGAAACACACTGGAGTGGGGGTGGGGATGGAGCAGCACAGGGAGGACACTGAGAAGGCACCCCAGCTCTGCCTCGCTGTGCTCCCGGTGGCTGCCAGTTCTGCACCACTCTCCTGCCCTCCCTTCCCCAGCCCCGGGTGCCAGCCCTGCAGCTGAGCTAAGATGCTGCCTGAAATCGGGCACCCAGCAACTCTGGAAGGTTTAGAGCTGAGGTCTAAATTGGTCTCCTGAAATGATATCCTAAAATCACACCTGATGTTCACCTTTAGCACCACAGAAAGCAGCATAAAGGAAGAAGGAGCATAGTCACTGGGGAAGCAAAATGATCAAAATGACTGAGTATGAGATAAGGGACAGAAGTGCTCTACACAGTACAGAATAGAGCTGAAAGTGATCCACTGACCCACGCTTAATGCCGGTGAGAAATTTCCACAAAGGCAAAGGCTAGAAATAGAAGCTGGATAGACTTGTTCTTTTACTCAGGCAGTGGTTTCTGCTGAGGGAGTGGCTATGCCTCGTGGGCACTGCAGAGGGGAAAGAATGGAACATTTTGCTTACATATGTCAGCCCTCCTGAAGACCAATTGCTTCTGCAGCAGAAGAGCTAATAAAAAAATTTGACAATGCACTCAAATGGAAAAGAAAGTTTTGCTTTCAGGTTTCCTCCCTGTCGTGGGGGTTGAAGTAGCCGCAGAGACTGTCGTGGGGTTTTGAGTAGCCACCGTGTCTGTAGCCGCTCCCGGGACCCGCCGCTCCGCCCGCCCCGACGAGGCACCGCCATTTGCCCTCCTTCTTCTCTTGTTCCTGAGGGTTGATCTCTGGACAGTATTCCTGAATAGTTGTTTAACCCTAAACAAGGCCTGAACCACATTCAGGAGACATAGTAGAAATATGAACACGCTTGTTTGAACATCCCAAGGATATTCAAAATTCTCAGGGAATATTGTGGATGTCTTCATGAAGAGGATAGAAGAAAAAGGAGTTTCTGAAGATATGGAAGGGAAGATGAACAAGTGGGAGAAAGTGTCCCATTCTGTCTCCCCCTTAAATTCATTCTCCGAGGAGAAAAAAGTGCAATTACTAATAGTTTCTAAGAGGTGGTTCCCGAGGTACAGAAATGACGGCAGTGCCGATTACAGATACCAGATTAGACTTACGACCAATGATTTTATCACCTCATAAAACAGCAGCAAAATGATAATCTTGGCCCAGTTCCAAATAATGATAAACAGCACAAAAGGGAACATATACTGCAAGCAAGGTATTACATGACCCAACATTGAGAGCCAGCCCCACAACTTTGACAGCCAATACATCAACATTGTGACCAAACAATATAATGAATGCTTATAACAATTTTGCCTTAACACACTTTGGTCAGATCTATTGTTATCTCAACCCTTTGTGCCCCACGTTGGGTGCCAAAAAGGACTGTCGTGGTTTAATCTGGCAGGCAGCCAAATACCACGCAGCCACTCGCTCACTCCCCCCCACCCCCCAGTGGGACAGGGAGAGAATCAGAAGGGTAGGAGTGAGAAAAACTTGTGGGTTGAGATAAAGACAGTTTAATAGAACAGAAAAGGGAAAATAATAATGATAATAATGATAGAATATACAAAATGAGTGATGCACAATGCAATTGCTCACCACCCGCGCTGACCAATAACCAAGTAGCGATCGGTACTTCCTGGATCACACCTACCCTTCATATACTGAGCATGACATCACATGGTATGGAATACCCCATTAGCCAGCTGGGCTGGCTGTCCTGATTATGTTCCCTCCCATCTTGTGTACCTAGCTCAGTCAGTAGGCATGGGAGCTGTCCTTGGACTAGGAGGGCACTTAGCAACAACTGAAAACATCAGTGTGTTATCAACATTCTCCTCATACTAAATCCAAAACACAGCACTAGGAAGAAATTTAACCCTATCCCAGCTGAAACCAGGACACTCCTTTACATACAAAAGACCAATATAAATTAACTTATTGCCATAACCAAAGGAGCCCAGCCAACTTGTTGCACACCCTAAAAATTGAAGTCCTGGTTTCAGCTGGGATAGAGTTAATTTTCTTGCTAGTAGCTGGTATAGGGCTGTGTTTTGGACTTAGTATGAGAAGAACGTTGATAACACACTGATGTTTTAGTTGTTGCTAAGTAGTGCTTACGCTAGTCAAGGACTTTTCAGCTTCCCATACTCTGCCAGGTGCACAAGAAGCTGGGAGGGAGCATAGCCAGGACAGCTGACCCAAACTGGCCAATGGGGTATTCCATACCATATGACGTCATGCTCAGTATATAAACTAGGAGGCATGGCCCGGGAAGCAGGGATCGCGGCTCAGGGACTGGCTGGGCATCGGTTGACGGGTGGTGAGTGGTTGCATCCTGCATCACTTGCTTTGCATATTCTATTATTATTATTATTATTATTATTACTACTACTACTATTTTACTTTATTTTGTTTCAATTGTTAAACTGTCTTTATCTCAACCCACGAGTTTTCTCACTTTTACCCTCCCGATTCTCTCCCCTGTCCCACTGTGTGGGGGGGGAGTGAGCGATTGGCTGTGTGGTGTTTACTTGCTGGCTAGGGTTAAACCACGACAGTCAGTTTTTCAGCCTCATCTAAATAAGTTATAAGCTGAAGAGGTCACTTTGACAAAAGCATTTGGGT
Source organism: Calonectris borealis (assembly GCF_964195595.1). NCBI lineage: Eukaryota > Metazoa > Chordata > Aves > Procellariiformes > Procellariidae > Calonectris > Calonectris borealis. The sequence goes on along the minus strand of NC_134351.1, from coordinate 26,391,872 downwards.
ACAAAACTAGAGGCTGAGGGAACTGGTGGATGAAGTTGCTAAGCCACTATCCATCATATTTGAGAAGTCGTGGCAGTCCGGTGAAGTTCCCACTGACTGGAAACTGAAAGGTGCTGCGGCTACCCCAACCCCCATGGCAGGCACTGCGGCTACTCCACCCCCTGCGACAGAGAACCAACCCATGCCAGTATCAGTTGCCCCTATACAAAAGAAGAAATACACAAGAAAATCAGCTCGTTTAGTAAGGGATGAAGATGAACCAGGGCCATCACGAGAACAGGAGGAGGAAGAGGCAGAAGCCATAAATGAGATGGCAACCACCTGATCCCTATCCCTGAGTGAGCTGCAAGATATGCGGAAAGACTTCAGTTGTCATCCAGGCGAGCACATTGTCACCTGGCTGCTCCGATGCTGGGATAACGGGGCCAGTAGCCTGGAATTATAGGGTAGGGAAGCCAAACAGCTGGGATCCCTTTCTAGGGAAGGGGGCATTGACAAAGAGATTGGACAAGGGGCACAAGTCCTCAGCCTCTGGAGGCGACTGCTGTCAGGTGTGAAGGAAAGGTATCCCTTCAAGGAAGATGTTATATGCCACCCAGGCAAGTGGACCACCATGGAGAGAGGTATCCAGTACCTGAGGGAATTAGCTGTGCTGGAAGTGATTTATGATGACCTGAACAACGAGCAGTTATCCAAAGACCCAGATGAAGTCAAATGCACCCAACCCATGTGGCGGAAGTTTGTACGGAGTGCACCAGCATCACATGCAAACTCATTGGCAGTAATGACCTGGAGAGACGGAGAGGAACAAACGGTGGTTGAATTGGCTGGCCAACTCCGGCAATATGAAGAAAGTCTCTCTTCCTCCCTACGGGCCTGTGTCTCAGCTGTGGAGAAACTGTCTCGGGAGGTCCAGCAACTCAAAGAGGATATGTCCTACTCCCCACCTGTACGGGCCAGTGTCTCAGCCATTAGGAGTAAGCGTCCCTCTGCTCAAGAGAGGAGACATCGTGGGTACACACCCCAGGGCACCCTGTGGTTTTACCTGCGTGACCACGGAGAGGACATGAGGAAGTGGGATGGAAAATCTACCTCGACCCTAGAGGCACAGGTACGTGAGTTGCAAGGAAAAACAACCACAACAAGGGGTTCTCTCAGGAAAAATGCTGCTCCAATTTCCAGTGAGCAGTTCCCAGACAGAGTAGAAGGGCTGATTCCGCTTCTGACCTTAATAAAGGGATTTCTGACTCGTACTTACAAGAAGTCGGTAGCGAATACGATGACCAGGACTAGAAGGGGCCCTGCCTCCAGCCAGGTGGATGAAAGGGACAACCGGATTTACTGGACTGTGTGGATTTGATGGCCTGGCACATCAGACCCACAGGAGTATAAGGCTCTCGTAGACACCGGTGCACAGTGTACCCTGATGCCATCAGGCTATAAAGGGGCAGAACCCATTTGTATTTCTGGAGTGACAGGGGGATCCCAAGAGTTAACTGTGTTGGAGGCCGAAGTGAGCCTAACCGGGAATGAGTGGCAGAAGCACCCCATTGTGACTGGCCCAGAGGCTCCGTGCATCCTTGGCATAGACTACCTCAGGAGAGGGTATTTCAAGGACCCAAAAGGGTACCGGTGGGCTTTTGGTATAGCTGCCCTGGAGACGGAGGAAATTAAACAGCTGTCCACCTTGCCCGGTCTCTCAAAGGACCCTTCTGTTGTGGGGTTGCTAAGGGTCGAGGAACAACAGGTGCCGATCGCTACCACAACGGTGCACCAGCAGCAATATCGCACCAACCGAGACTCCCTGCTTCCCATCCATAAGCTGATTCGTCAACTGGAGTGCCAAGGAGTGATCAGCAAGACTCGCTCACCCTTCAACAGTCCCATATGGCCAGTGTGAAAGTCTAATGGAGAGTGGAGACTAACAGTAGACTACCGTGGCCTGAACGAAGTCACGCCGCCACTGAGTGCTGCCGTGCCGGACATGCTAGAACTTCAATACGAACTGGAGTCAAAGGCAGCCAAGTGGTACGCCACAATGATATCGCCAATGCGTTCTTCTCCATCCCTTTGGCAGCAGAGTGCAGGCCACAGTTTGCTTTCACTTGGAGGGGCGTCCAGTACAGCTGGAAGCGACTGCCCCAGGGGTGGAAACACAGCCCTACCATTTGCCATGGACTGATCCACACCGCACTGGAACAGGGTGAGGCTCCAGAACACCTGCAATACATTGATGACATCATCGTGTGAGGCAACACAGCAGAAGAAGTTTTTGAGAAAGGGAAGAAAATAATTCAAATCCTTCTGAAATCTGGTTTTGCCATAAAACAAAGTAAGGTCAAGGGACCTGCACAGGAGATCCAGTTTTTAGGAATAAAATGGCAAGATGGACGTCGTCAGATCCCAATGGATGTGATCGACAAAATAACAGCCATGTCCCCACCAACTAGCAAAATGGAAACACAAGCCGCCTTACGCGTTGTGGGCTTTTGGAGAATGCATATTCCAGATTATAGCCTGATTGTAAGCCCTCTCTATCAAGTGACCAGGAAGAAGAACGATTTCAAATGGGGCCCTGAGCAACGACAAGCCTTTGAACAAATTAAACGGGAGATAGTTCAGGCAGTAGCCCTTGGGCCAGTCTGGGCAGGACAAGATGTGAAGAATGTGCTCTACACCGCAGCCGGGGAGAATGGCCCTACCTGGAGCCTCTGGCAGAAAGCACCAGGGGAGACTCGAGGTCGACCCTTAGGGTTCTGGAGTCGGGGATACAGAGGATCCGAGGCCCGCTACACTCCAACTGAGAAGGAGATATTGGCAGCATATGAAGGGGTTCGAGCTGCTTCGGAAGTGGTTGGTACTGAAGCACAGCTCCTCCTGGCACCCCGACTGCCGGTGCTGGGCTGGATGTTCAAGGGGAGGGTCCCCTCTACACATCATGCAACCGATGCTATGTGGAGTAAGTGGGTCGCACTGATCACACAACGGGCCCGAATAGGAAACCCCAGTCGCCCAGGAATCTTGGAAGTGATCACGAACTGGCCAGAAGGCAAAGATTTTGGAATATCCCCAGAGGAGGAGGTGACGCGTGCTGAAGAGGCCGCACTGTATAAGAAACTACCAGAAAATGAGAAGCAATATGCCCTGTTCACTGATGGGTCCTGTCGCCTTGTGGGAAAGCATCGGAGATGGAAGGCTGCTGTATGGAGTCCTATATGAAAAGATGCAGAAACTGCTGAAGGAGAAGGTGAATCGAGTCAGTTTGCAGAGGTGAAAGCCATCCAGCTGGCTTTGGATATTGCTGAACGAGAAAAATGGCCAGTACTTTATCTCTATACTGATTCATGGATGGTGGCAAATGCCCTGTGGGGGTGGTTGCAGCAATTGAAGCAGAACAACTGGCAGCGCAGAGGTAAACCCATCTGGGCTGCCGCATTGTGGCAAGATATTGCTGCCCGGGTAGAGAACCTGGTTGTAAAAATGCGTCACGTAGATGCTCACGTACCCAACAGTCGGGCCACTGAAGAACACCAAAACAACCAGCAGGTGGACCAGGCTGCTAAGATTCAAGTGTCTCAGGTGGATCTGGACTGGCAACATAAGGGTGAATTATTTATAGCTTGGTGGGCCCATGATACCTCAGGCCATCAAGGAAGAGACGCAACACATAGATGGGCTCATGATCGAGGGGTGGACTTGACCATGGACGCTATTGCACAGGTTATCCATGAATGTGAAACATGCGCTGCAATCAAGCAAGCCAAGCGAGTAAGGCCTCTTTGGTATGGAGGACGAAGGCTGAAATATAAATATGGGGAAGACTGGCAGATGGATTATATCATACTCCCACAAACCCACCAAGGCAAACGCTATGTGCTCACCATGGTGGAAGCAACCACCGCATGGCTGGAAACATATCCCGTGCCCCATGCCACCACCTGGAACACTATCCTGGGCCTTGAAAAGCAAGTCTTATGGTGACATGGCACCCCAGAAAGAATTGAGTCAGACAACGGGACTCATTTCCGAAACACCCTCATAGACACCTGGGCCAAAGGGCATGGCATTGAGTGGGTCTATCACATCCCCTACCATGCACCAGCCTCTGGAAAAATTGCACGATACAATGGGCTGCTAAAGACTACGCTGAGGGCAATGGGTGGTGGGACATTCAAGCATTGGGACACACATCTAGCAAAAGCCACCTGGCCAGTCAACACTAGGGGATCTGTCACTCGAGCTGGCCCTGCCCAGTCAAAACTTTTGCATACTGTAGAAGGGGATAAAGTCCCTGTAGTGCGCATAAAAAATATCCTGGGGAAGACAGTCTGGGTTACTCCTGCCTCTGGCAAGGGAAAACCCATTCGTGGGATTGCTTTGGCTCAAGGACCTGGGTGCCCTTGGTGGGTAATGTGGAAGGCTGGGGAAGTCCAATGTGTACCTCAAGGGGATTTGATTTTGGGTGAAAATAGCCAATGAACTGAACTGTATGATGCTAATTGCTATGTACTACTGTATGTCATTACTTCTATGGTTACTTGTCCTCATTTCGGCTGGGATGGAGTTGATTTTCTTCCTATTAACTGGTATAGTGCTGTGTTTTGGATGTAGTATGAGAATAATGTTGATAACACACTGATGGTTTAGTTGTTGCTAAGTAATGTTTACGCTAGTCAAGGACTTTTCATCTTCCCATGCCCTGCCAGGTGTGCGGGGGGCTGGGAGGGAGCATGGCCAGGATGGCTGGCCCAGCTGGCCAATGGGCTATTCCATACCATATGACGTCATGCTCAGCATATAAGGCTGGGCGAAGAAGAAGAGGGGGATGTTCGGAGTGATGGCGTTTGTCTACCCAAGTAACCACTATGCATGATGGAGCCCGGCTTTCCTGGAGGTGGCTGAACACCTGCCTGCCGATGGGAAGTAGTGAATGAATTCCTTGTTTTGCTTTGCTTGCGCGTGCGGCTTTTGCTTTCCCTATTAAACTGTCTTTATCTCAACCCACGAGTTTTCTCACTTTTACCCTTCTGATTCTCTCCCCCATCCCACCTGGGGGAGTGAGCGAGCAGCTGTGTGGTGCTCAGTTGCCGGCTGGGGTTAAACCACGACAGTCTTTTTTGGCACCCAATGTGGGGCTCGAAGGGTTGAGATAACAACACATCTGACCTGAACGGGTTAAAACAAATTTGTTATAAGCATTCATTGTATCAGTTTAGTACTTGCTGTTCACAATGTTGGTTTATTTGCTCTCAGAGTTGTTCGATCTGTTCTTGGAGTTTTGGTATATAAGCACCTTACTGGCTGTCTATACTGCTGATTATCAGTTTTTATGTGGGGTTGGTCATCTCTGGGAAATGGATTAAGGTCATTGCTTTGCTATACTGTGTGACACTGGTTTATGTTATGATAAAATTATTGGTCACGAGCCTGTATTCAGCACTGCCGTCATTCCTGTTCTTCGGGAGCTATCTTTTGGAAACTATTAATTATTACACTTTTTACCTCTTACCCTTCCGATTTTCTCCCCATCCCACTGCGGGGGGTGGGGGGGAGTGAGTGAGCAGCTGCGTGGTATTTGGCTGCCTGCCAGGTTAAACCACGACATTACTGTATGTCATATCAACGGTATTGCAGTAAGAATCACCCAGATTAATGAAGAATGAACTTTGATGAAACCGAGCAAAATGCAACAATGATAGAACCGGACGAGTGCAGCGATAATGGAACCAGAACTGGCCTCAGCATGCAACAATCCAACACCACACACCATCTCTCCTGCCCTGAAAGACTGTTATGACAGATGGAGCCCAAAGTCATGGACTAAATGAACTCAATGGACATTTTAGAGGGATGGCCCATAGACTAAGGGAATGATATCTCTGTGTGTGTATATATCAAAAGACAGGAAAAGTGGTGATGATTGTTTGGAATGTATTGGAAAATGTGAGACCTAGGCATGATGTAGATGGTATAGAATAAGGGGTGGATACTGTCCTGGTTTTGGCTGGGATAGAGTTAATTTTCTTTCTAGTAGCTGGGGGGTGCTGTGTTTTGGGTTTGGTATGAGAGGAGCATTGATGGCCCATTGATGCTTTGGTTGTTGCTGGGTGGTGCTTGCACCGGGGACTTTTCGGCCCCCCCATGCTCTGCCAGATGCATGGGAAGCTGGCAGTGGGGAGCATAGCCAGGGTGGTTGATCCAGCTGGCCAGTGGGGTATTCCCTACCATGTGACGTCATGCTCAGTATATAAACTAGGAGGGGTGGTCCAGGAAGGGGGGGCTCTCGCGGCTCGGGACGGGCTGGGCATCGGTCAGCGGGTGGTGAGCAGTTGCATTGTGCATCGCCTGCTTTGTATATTCTGTTATTGTTCTTGTTATCATTGTTATTATTACTGTTCTACTTTGGTTTATTTCAATTATTAAACTGTTTTTATCTCAACGCGCGAGTTTTCCTACTTGTGCCCTCCCGATTCTCTCTCCCATCCTACAGGAGGCGGGGGTGAGCGAGTGGCTGCGTGGTGTTTAGTTGCTGGCTAGGGTTAAACCACGACAATTGGATACTTCCATATTTTAATCGGATTTCCAGGAAGGCCTTGTCCAGTCATCAGTTTGCTGGTTTTGGGTAACAAATCTATTGCAATTTAAAATTTTGCTTTAGTTTTCAGAAAGGGTCAACATACACCATTCACTAGATTTGAAATGTTATCTACAATGTTTAAACAAGCTACTGAGAAATAGCCCCAGCAGAATATTTACTTATTTAGAAAGATCATTTAATTCCTTACAATGCTTCGAAGTACAGTTGCCTTATTGTCCCGTCTGAACATGATAACAGCCTATCAGTATAAAACCAAAGCCCTTCAAACACATCCTCAGCTAAGTTGTCATAGCTCCAGGAAAATCAACAGCTATGCTGCTTTACTCCAGCTGAAAATCTATTCCTCTATCTCCTAATATTCAAACTCCAGAGACTGATGTTTGCCCTCTGACTCTTACACCTCTCCTCACCCCAGCACTCTGGGAATTTTCCCTCTCCCTCAACTTTCTCTCCACATCAAGAGTTTTGGCCAAAACTATCATTGCCAATAAGGAAAAGATGATGAGAAGCATCTGGCTGCGAGACCACCTCCTCTTCAATCACTTCTGTGTGGAGACAGAAGTGGTGAATGAAAAACAACAAACTGCTGAGTCCAATCACACACTGCAGTGCCAAATGTAGCACAATCGCATATTCAGGGAAAATCCTGCTGTTCCTCTACCCGCAGAACCACCCTTAAAGTCAGTGGGAGTTTGCCAAATTAGCACAGCTATACAAGAGCATAGCCTAAGTATACAGACATTTCATCATTTCACCTGATAATCTGAAGTTGCACTTTGGATGATTTTCTCACAATTTATGTCCCAAACATGCAACATCCCATCTTTCATTCCACCCCCTGTAGCAAGGACTTTGGAAAGAAAACAGATGCCAGAACAGACTAGGAGGTTAGCTGGAAAAACAGAGTAGATTTTGCTTAAAAGCCTAGTTGGAAAAAAAGAACTGCAACAAGCACCCAGAATTTCTCTTTTCCTTTTTTCCACCCTACACCATGCTCTTCCTCCATACACATACAGAAATGTAGGATCCCAAAACTCCAAATGCTGCTTCCTTTGCCATTACTTCACAGTAGCCTACACTGTCCCACATATGCTTGTAAAACTCCAGCTTCTCTGCTTACCCTTCACAGGCCACAGATTCACACCTCAGTACCAGAAAAACCCAGCAGAATACAGTCTGTCTTACTGCCTAAGCCAAGCCATCACAGAAGCCTGAGAAATGTGACTTACAGGGCTTACAAGAGACCTGGTATCTTCAGAGATATTTCCAGGATATGCCTAAGGCCCAGACTCTACCTGAAGAAAAGCTACTAAGAACTGAATTCCACCTATTTCAATAACCTCCTCTGACATTTAACATCAGTGCTTCAGGCCAGCCTCAGACTTTTCTGGGAGGATAAACAGCTTATAAATGCTGGACTCCCCCTGCCTCTTATTGCTGATATCTGTCCTCTCTCCCATGCAGACTGGGACTTCATAAAGATGAAGAATCTAAGTTGTCTCATTTCCAATTTCTTACTTCAGATTCTTTGCTACAAGCAATGACATGAAAATATGGGCAGGAGGGCAAAAGAAACCTCATATTTAAAATAATTTCAGCAGAGAGAATTTTCCAAAACTCCAAAAATTGAAAGATCTTGTATGTTAACTTTTAAGTATTGTGCCACCAAAGTTTTCTGTGCAAGACAGAGAAGACTGCAAATTTTATTTCTATTTGGCATTATATTTACTACTAATCCAGTAAAATTTCGTAATCAATCAAAGCTCTAGCAAACTTATCTGTGACTTGGAATACTGCATGAGAACTGGTCTTAAAATTAACTGCATCACAGTCAGGGGAGAAGAAACTAATAGATATCAGTGAGATAATTTGAAAAATTCCATGACTGTCCACAGCAACAACATGATTTCACAAGAGCAAATATTCTTGGGACAAGTTGCCTTGCAGAAGGATCTGGATAGATTGGAGCATTGGGCTATGATTAATGGGATGAAATTTAACAAGTCCAAATGCCAGATTCTGCACCTGGGATGGAGTAACACCGGGCACAAGTATAAATTGGGAGAGGAGTGGCTGGGGAGCAGCGCTGCAGAAAGGGATCTGGGAATGGTGGTTGACAGCAGGCTCAACATGAGTCAGCAGCGTGCCCTGGCAGCCAAGAGGGCAAACTGCATCCTGGGGTGCATCAAACACAGCATAACCAGCTGGTCAAAAGAGGTGACTATCCCTCTGTATTTAGCATTGGTGCGGCCTCACCTTGAGTACTGTGTGCAGTTCTGGGCCCCACAATTTAAGAAGGATGTGAAGGTCCTTGAATGCATCCAGAGGAGGGCAACAAAGCTGGTGAAAGGGCTGGAAGGCATGTCCTATGAGGAGCGGCTAAGGACTTTGGGCTTGTCTAGTTTGGAGGAAAGGAGGCTGAGGGGCAACCTCATTGCTCTCTACAGCTTCCTGAGGAGGGGAAGTGGAGAGGGAGGTGCTGATCTCTTCTCCCTGGTATCCAGTGACAGGATGCATGGGAATGGTTCAAAGCTGCATCAGGGGAGGTTTAGACTGGACGTTAGGAAGCATTTCTTTACCGAGAGGGTGGTCAAACACTGGAACAGGCTTCCTAGAGAGGTGGTCGATGCCCCAAGCCTGTCAGTGTTTAAGAGGCATTTGGACAATGCCCTTAACAACGTGCTTTAACTTTTGGTCAGCCCTGAAGTGGTCAGGCAGTTGGACTAGATGATCGTTGTAGGTCCCTTACAAATGAAATAGTCTAGTCTATTCTATTCTAATATGCAAAGGCATCATCATTTGCCTCCTGAAGATGTATATAGATTTTTCCTACTAAATAATAAGCAGAAAATCCAACCAACAAAAACAGAATTGAATTGCCAGTGTTGGCCATATTAAGGTTTTCAGTAATTCTAGTGGTATGAGTGGGAAGGAACTGGGCTCCTGAGAAACCTGGTTGAAAGGAAAATTTTTTGCTTGGCATAAGAAGAAATCAGAATTATTTGCTTTTGAAACAGAAGATGTTTTGCTGTTCTGTTTTGCTAAAGACAAAGAGAAGCCAATAAAAATTTGTGATGAGTTAATTTATGGTACTGAAATTTATTTACAGGTTCATGATGATGTGTTGTTGGACCATTTTTAACCACAGGAATTAGTATGTAATCCCAAACTATCAATTGTCCATAGTGAAGCTTACTGTAAAAATGCTGCTCTTATTTTAGTAACAATGTATATTAACTCCACATCTTTTTTTCTGCTTATACAGTTATTATAACGTTAGGGCAGAGTTAAAATTAACTGGTTAGTTTCAAACCTAGCAAGAGAAATAAATGTTATCTCAACCTAATCTGTCAACAATAACTGCAGTTCACAGGTTCATGCTGAATTTTATAATCAATTTCTACTCAGAGAGATCTGTAATTTAAGTTTCTGTTGTTTTTACTCCTTTGGCCAAGCTGAAATGCAAACTGAAACTAATGCTTACTGTAATAAGGTTATGCCTCTTGGCATTGGCAGGATGTTCTAGCTGCATCCTTGTAACTTCATCCACACAGCGTACCTACTCCAGTAACAGCATTTTATTAACTGGTTGTTCACCTGGTATCCTTGTACCTCACTCCACCTAGCAGACCTAATACAACCAAAAGCCACAGCATCTTGTGAAATCAAAATAAAACTACCTCTAGTGTTCTTTTCCAGAGATACTAGTTTCATTTTGAGTTTAACAATAAAGTCAGTCCACCCTTGCTATTATTTCTGTGTTTAAGTAAAACAGAAGTTGGTATACAACATTTAATACCAACCCAGGACACTCCCAATGTCAAGAGAAATCCTCAGCTGTCCATTTAGAGCAGCTTAAAAGTCATTTTGCACGACCTCTGAAGCACAGAAGATTGTTACCATAGGCCAAGGTCTGACATCATATTTTGGTAACTAAAATTACTCTGAAGAACAGCTGAATCTGTCAATCAGTTTGACTATAGCCCTGGTTGTTGCAGCCAGAAATAAGTATTAAGAAATCACTTCCAAAGACTTCTGCTAATGCTGTTATTCTTGGGACACACCTTGTGCACAACCAGTGTAAATCATCCAGGTAGAAATATAGCCTCAACCTGCGTACAAAGAAACCTTTGTCCTGTTCATAGATTGTCCTGGTTCCAGCTGGGACAGGGTTAACTTTCTTCCCAGTAGCCTGGGGGGTGTGCTGTGTTTTGGGTTCGGTGTGAAAGGAGCGTTGATGGCCCATTGATGCTTTGGCTGTTGCTGGGTGATGCTTGCACCGGGAGGGGGGAGCACAGCCGGGGTGGTGGACCCAGCTGGCCAATGGGGTATTCTATACCATGTGACATCATGCTCAGTATAAAAACCAGGTGTGTGGGGGGGCTCGCCCCCCGTTCGTGACACGCGGTCGGCAGTCGGTGAGCGGCTCTGTTGTGCATTGCCTGCTTTGTGTATTCTGTTATTGTTGTTGTTCTCACTGTTATTATTACTGTTCTACTTAGTTTTATTTCAATTATTAAACTGTTTTTATCTCAACCCGGGAGCTTTCCTACTTGTGCCCTCCCGATTCTCTCCCCCATCCCACCGGGGGTGGGGGTGATCGAGCGGCTGCGTGGCGTTTATTTTTGCTGGCTGGGGTTAAACCACGACAGTCCTTTTTGGCGCCCAACGTGGGGCACGAAGGGTTGAGATAACGACAGATTATTTAGAACATATTAAGGAATTTATATCTGGTAACATATTCGTTTGTTCTGCACCATGCTCTTGTTTTTACTGTACCTGTTAAAAATTGGAGTTGGGTTTTGTAGTCTGTTGTGCTCTGCCGTGATTAATGATGTTTTGCCTGGGAGATTTGTTACTAAAACGCTGGCGTTGGGGGTTATTTGGTATTTGGGATTCGTAATGAAGCCGTTTCTGCATTTCGGGTACCACCTCATGGAGACCATTAGCAATTATACCTTTTCCTCCGAGAGATTTTTTATGGAGGAAATAGAGAATGGCACCCTCACTACCTTCATCTCCTTTGTTAAAATAACTTGCCAGTACCTTGAACATCCCTGGGTAGTTAAGATACATCTCTTGGTACTCCTTGGGAATATTGTTGCGGTTTTATCCAAGGTTAGTAAGCAATTTAAGAATGTCATCCAGAGATCTGCCCCAAGGTTGGATAGTTATGAGTGGCAGGGCGAGTGGGATAGCATGGGCAAATGCCTAGGGCGATGGGCACCCCCAGTGTTCTGGAACTTTACCCCTGAACAAGTGCAGAACCCTGAAAAATTAGTAGAATATTTGGAAGAAGTATGCTGTCACCCTGGCCATTCCAGGGAGACGCAAATTACTACAATGTGCTGGGGCCTGGCCCACGCCTACCGAGCCCTGTTCAACACCACTCAGAACCCCCAAGGGGAAGGAAACGTCTCTGCAGCTGATGACAAAGCAACAGGCCCTGCGGCTACCCCACCCCCCACGGCAAGCACAGCGGCTCCCTCACCCCCCAGGGCAAGCACAGCAGCTACTCCGCCCCCTGCGATAGAGAACCAACCCATGCCGGTATCAGTCGCCCCTATACAAAAAAGAAAATGCACAAGAAAATCAGCTCGTCTAGTAAGGGATGAAGATGAACCAGGGCCATCACGAGAACAGGAGGAGGAGGAGGCAGAACCCGTAAATGAGATGGTGACCACCCGATCCCTATCCCTGGGTGAGCTGCGAGATATGCGAAAAGACTTCAGCCTTCGTCCAGGGGAGCACATTGTCACCTGGCTGCTCCGATGCTGGGATAACGGGGCCAGTAGCCTGGAATTATAGGGTAGGGAAGCCAAGCAGCTGGGATCCCTTTCTAGGGAAGGGGGCATTGACAAAGCAATTGGACAAGGGGCACAAGTCCTCAGCCTCTGGAGGCGACTCCTGTCAGGTGTGAAGGAAAGGTATCCCTTCAAGGAAGATGTTATATGCCACCCAGGCAAGTGGACCACCATGGAGAGAGGTATCCAGTACCTGAGAGAATTAGCCGTGCTGGAAGTGATTTATGATGACCTGAACAACGAGCAGTTATCCAAAGACCCAGATGAGGTCAAATGCACCCGACCCATGTGGCGGAAGTTTGTACGGAGCGCACCAGCATCACATGCAAACTCATTGGCAGTAATGACCTGGAGAGATGGAGAGGAACAAACAGTGGATGAACTGGCTGGCCAACTCCGGCAATATGAAGAAAGTCTCTCTTCCTCCCTACGGGCCTGTGTCTCTGCTGTGGAGAAACTGTCTCAGGAGGTCCAGCAACTCAAAGAGGATATGTCCTGCTCCCCCCCTGCACGGGCCAGCGTCTCAGCCATTAGGAGCAAACGTCCCTCTGCTCAAGAGAGGAGACATCGTGGGTACACAGCCCGGGGCACCCTGTGGTTTTACCTGCGTGACCACGGAGAGGACATGAGGAAGTGGGATGGAAAACCTACCTCAGTCCTACAGGCACGGGTACATGAGTTGCAAGGGAAAACAACCACAAAAGGGGGTTCTTCCAGGAAAACCGCTGCTCCAGTCTCCAGTGAGTTCCCCAGACAGAGTAGAAGGGCTGATTCCACTTCCGACCTTAACAAAGGGACTTCTGACTCATACTTACAAGAAGTAGATAGCGAATATGATGACCAGGACGAGAGGGGCCCTGCCTCCAGCCAGGTGGAGGAAAGGGACAACCGGGTTTACTGGACTGTGTGGATTCGATGGCCTGGCACATCAGATCCACAAGAATATAAGGCTCTCGTAGACACCGGTGCACAGTGTACCCTGATGCCATCAGGCTATAAAGGGGCAGAACCCATTTGTATTTCTGGAGTGACAGGGGGATCCCAAGAGTTAACTGTGTTGGAGGCGGAAGTAAGTCTAACCGGGAATGAGTGGCAGAAGCACCCCATTGTGACTGGCCCAGAAGCTCCGTGCATCCTTGGCATGGACTACCTCAGGAGAGGGTATTTCAAGGACCCAAAAGGGTACCGGTGGGCTTTTGGTATAGCTGCCCTGGAGACGGAGGAAATCAAACAGCTGTCCACCTTGCCCGGTCTCTCAGAGGATCCTTCTGTTGTGGGGTTGTTAAAGGTCCAAGAACAACAGGTGCCGATCGCTACCACAACAGTGCACCGGCGGCAATACCGCACCAACCGAGACTCCTTGATCCCCATCCATGAGCTGATTCGTCGACTGGAGAGCCAAGGAGTGATCAGTAAGACTCGCTCACCCTTTAACAGTCCCATATGGCCAATGCGAAAGTCCAATGGAGAGTGGAGGCTAACAGTAGACTACCGTGGCCTGAACTAAGTGACGCCACCACTGAGTGCTGCTGTGCCGGACATGCTGGAACTTCAATACGAACTGGAGTCAAAGGCAGCCAAGTGGTACGCCACCACTGACATCGCTAATGCATTCTTCTCCATCCCTTTGGCGGCAGAGTGCAGGCCACAGTTTGCTTTCACTTGGAGGGGTGTCCAGTACACCTGGAACCGACTGCCCCAGGGGTGGAAACACAGCCCTACCATTTGCCATGGACTGATCCACACCGCACTGGAACAGGGTGAGGCTCCGGAACACCTGCAATACATTGATGACATCATCGTGTGGGGCAACACAGCAGAGGAAGTTTTCAAGAAAGGGGAGAGGATAGTCCAAATCCTTCTGAAGGCTGGTTTTGCCATAAAACAAAGTAAGGTCAAGGGACCTGCACAGGAGATCCAGTTTTTAGGAATAAAATGGCAAGATGGACGTCGTCAGATCCCAACAGATGTGATCAATAAAATAGCAGCCATGTCTCCACCAACTAACAAAAAGGAAACGCAAGCTTTCTTAGGCGTTGTGGGCTTTTGGAGAATGCATATTCCAAATTACAGTCAGATCGTAAGCCCTCTCTATCACGTGACCAGGAAGAAGAACGACTTCAGATGGGGCCCTGAGCAACGACAAGCATTTGAACAAATTAAACAGGAGATAGTTCAGGCAGTAGCCCTTGGGCCAGTCCGGGCAGGACAAGATGTGAAGAATGTGCTCTACACCGCAGCCGGGGAGAATGGCCCTACCTGGAGCCTCTGGCAGAAAGCACCAGGGGAGACTCGAGGTCGACCCTTAGGGTTCTGGAGTCGGGGATACAGAGGATCCGAGGCCCGCTACACTCCAACTGAGAAGGAGATATTGGCAGCATATGAAGGGGTTCAAGCTGCTTCGGAAGTGGTTGGCACTGAAGCACAGCTCCTCCTGGCACCCCGACTGCCGGTGCTGGGCTGGATGTTCAAAGGGAGCGTCCCCTCTACACATCATGCAACTGATGCTACGTGGAGTAAGTGGGTCGCGCTGATCACACAGCGGGCCCGAATAGGAAACCCCAGTCGCCCAGGAATCTTGGAGGTGATCACGAACTGGCCAGAAGGCAAAGATTTTTGAATATCCCCAGAGGAGGAGGTGATGCGTGCTGAAGAGGCCCCACTGTATAACAAACTACCAGAAAACGAGAAGCAATATGCCCTGTTCACGGATGGGTCCTGTCGCCTTGTGGGAAAACATCGGAGATGGAAGGCTGCGGTATGGAGTCCCATACGCCAAGTTTCAGAAACTGCTGAAGGAGAAGGTGAGTCGAGCCAGTTTGCAGAGGTGAAAGCCATCCAGCTGGCCTTGGGCATCGCCGAACGAGAAAAATGGCCAGTGCTTTATCTCTATACTGACTCATGGATGGTGGCAAATGCCCTGTGGGGGTGGTTGCAGCAGTGGAAGCAGAACAACTGGCAGCGCAGAGGGAAAACCATCTGGGCTGCTGCATTGTGGCAAGATATTGCTGCCCGGGTAGAGAACCTGACTGTAAAAGTACGTCACGTAGATGCTCACGTACCCAAGAGTCGGGCCAGTGAAGAGCACCAAAACAACCAGCAGGTGGATCAGGCTGCCAAGATCGAAGTAGCTCAGGTAGATCTGGACTGGCAACATAAAGGTGAATTATTTATAGCTCGGTGGGCCCATGACACTTCAGGCCACCAAGGGAGAGATGCAACATATAGATGGGCTCGTGATCGAGGGGTGGACTTAACCATGGACACTATTGCACAAGTTATCCACGAATGTGAAACATGCGCTGTAATCAAGCAAGCCAAGCGAGTAAAGCCTCTTTGGTATGGAGGACGATGGTTGAAGTATAAATATGGGGAGGCCTGGCAGATTGATTATATCACGCTCCCACAAACCCGACAGGGCAAGCGCTATGTGCTCACCATGGTGGAAGTAACCACAGGATGGCTGGAAACATATCCTGTGCCCCATGCCACCGCCCGGAACACCATCCTGGGCCTTGAAAAGCAAGTCCTATGGCGACATGGCACCCCAGAAAGAATTGAGTCAGACAACGGGACTCACTTCCGAAACACCCTCATAGACACCTGGGCCAAAGAGCACGGCATTGAGTGGGTCTATCACATCCCCTACCATGCACCAGCCTCTGGAAAAATTGAACGATACAACGGGCTGTTAAAGACAACACTGAGGGCAATGGGTGGTGGG
This sequence comes from Calonectris borealis, assembly GCF_964195595.1. NCBI lineage: Eukaryota > Metazoa > Chordata > Aves > Procellariiformes > Procellariidae > Calonectris > Calonectris borealis. The sequence continues at coordinate 26,375,746 of NC_134351.1, read as the reverse complement.
ACATTCAAGCATTGGGACACACATCTAGCAAAAGCCACCTGGTTAGTCAACACTAGGGGATCTGTCACTCGAGCTGGCCCTGCCCAATCCAAACCCTTACGTACTGTAGAGGGGGATAAAGTCCCTGTCGTGCATATGAGAAATATGCTGGGGAAGACGGTCTGGGTTGCTCCTGCTTCTGGCAAGGGAAAACCCATCCGTGGAATTGCTTTTGCTCAGGGACCTGGGTGCACTTGGTGGGTGATGAGAAAGGATGGGGAAGTCCGGTGTGTACCTCAGGGGGATTTAATTTTGGGTGAAAATAGCCAATGAACTGAATTGTACGATGTTAGTTATTACATAGTACTGTATGTCATTACTTTTATGGTTACCATATGCCATATTAACAGTATTACAGTAAGAATCACCCAGATTAATTTAGGATGAACGCCGATGAAACTGAGCAAGGTGCAACAATGATAGAACCAGACGAGCGCCCAGAACTGGCCTCCGCATGCAAGAGCCCAACACCACACACCATCTCTCCTGCCCTGCAAGACTGTTACGACAGGTGGAACCCGAAGTCATGGACTACATGAACTCAACGGACGTTTTAGAGGGATGGCCCATGGACTAAGGGAATGATATCTCTGTGTGGGTATATATCAAAAGGCAGGGAAAAGTAGCGGTGACTAATTGGAATGTATGGGAAAATGTGAGACCTGGGTATGATGTAGATGGTATAGAATAAGGGGTGGATATTGTCCTGGTTCCAGCTGGGACAGGGTTAACTTTCTTCCCAGTAGCTTGGGGGGTGTGCTGTGTTTTGGGTTCGGTGTGAAAGGAGCGTTGATGGCCCATTGATGCTTTGGCTGTTGCTGGGTGATGCTTGCACCGGGAGGGGGGAGCACAGCCGGGGTGGTGGACCCAGCTGGCCAATGGGGTATTCTATACCATGTGACATCATGCTCAGTATAAAAACCAGGTGTGTGGGGGGGCTCGCCCCCCGTTCGTGACACGCGGTCGGCGGTCGGTGAGCGGCTCTGTTGTGCATTGCCTGCTTTGTGTATTCTGTTATTGTTGTTGTTCTCACTGTTATTATTACTGTTCTACTTAGTTTTATTTCAATTATTAAACTGTTTTTATCTCAACCCGGGAGCTTTCCTACTTGTGCCCTCCCAATTCTCTCCCCCATCCCACCGGGGGTGGGGGTGATCGATCGGCTGCGTGGCGTTTATTTTTGCTGGCTGGGGTTAAACCACGACATAGATATACATCTAATGAATGCTTGCAAGGACATGTTGAAAAAATCTCTGCAGGGACAATTTCTAACACTTGCACATACAGAATTGTTAGATCTTATCAAGTGTTAAAACATATTTACTGCTATAAACCAGAGATCCATGTGTGTTCATGTGTAAGTTGTGCATGCTTAATTTTTGCCTGTACATCACCAAAAATGTAGGTGAGAATTTAGTTCAGAAGGTATCTATCATCTAAACCATAAACAAAGTCACTGATGTCTCCCAAAACAAGAGATCTCAAAGTCTGTTCAAAAAAGTTGCTGCTGTGTTGACTGGCTGCTAGATATCCAAAGCTAATACCTGAAAATTCCTTAACTTAATTAAGCAGGGGTAAGTATATTAGTTTGATATGAAAGTTTTATTGAAACAACTGCATGAGAGTTAGGTAGTATTGATTCTAGGATTTGATCAGTCATCTCTACATCCTGGGACAGGCAGTTTTCAAAGATGCATCCTTATAAGAAAAATGACATCACGCATAAGTCTTGCAGAGTTTCAATTTGAACTGAAGGGGACACACCTTCACCATCTTTCTTGAAACATATTCCCAACCTCTGCAAAAACCTACACACGGAAGAAATTAACTTACAGTAATCATTGCACAAGCCAGTAATATGAAGCCTCACTTCTGGCTCCAATGGTATGGAAGGCTTCATGGAGGTAAGAGCTATAAACTCATTCTGGGTCTCTTCTCGGCAACCCATATTGAAGATTCAGTGGACGTGGGAAGAGCTACAGATGTTGTCTATCTGGACCTCTGTAAGGCCTTTGACACAGTCCCCCACAACATCCTTCTCACTAAATTGGAGAGATATGGATTTGATGGGTGGACTGTCCGGTGGGTGAGGAATTGGTTGGATGGTTGCATCCAGAGGATAGTGGTCAATGGCTCAATGTCCAGATGGAGATCAGTGACAAGTGGAAGAGGAATCTTGGAAGTGATCATGGACTGGACAGAAGGCAAAGATTTTGGAATATCCCCAGAGGAGGAGGTGACGTGTGCTGAAGAGGCCCCACTGTATAATAAACTACCAGAAAATGAGAAGCAATATGCCCTGTTCACTGATGGGTCCTGTCGCCTTGTGGGAAAGCATCGGAGGTGGAAGGCTGCTGTATGGAGTCCTATATGAAAAGATGCAGAAACTGCTGAAGGAGAAGGTGAATCGAGCCAGTTTGCAGAGGTGAAAGCCCTCCAGCTGGCCTTGGACATTGCTGAATGAGAAAAATGGCCAGTATTTTATCTCTATACTGACTCATGGATGGTGGCAAATGCCCTGTGGGGGTGGTTGCAGCAGTGGAAGCAGAACAACTGGCAGCGCAGAGGGAAAACCATCTGGGCTGCCGCATTGTGGCAAGATATTGCTGCCCGGGTAGAGAACCTGACTGTAAAAGTACGTCACGTAGATGCTCACGTACCCAAGAGTCAGGCTACTGAAGAACATCAAAACAACGAACAGGTGGACCAGGCTGCTAAGATTGAAGTGGCTCAGGTGGATCTGGACTGGCAACATAAGGGTGAATTATTTATAGCTTGGTGGGCCCATGACGCATCAGGCCATCAAGGAAGAGATGCAACATATAGAGGGGCTCGTGATCGAGGGGTGGACTTGACCATGGACGCTATTGCCCAGGTTATCCATGAATGTGAAACATGCGCTGCAATCAAGCAAGCCAAGCGAGTAAGGCCTCTCTGGTATGGAGGACGATGGTTGAAATATAAATATGGGGAGGCCTGGCAGATGGATTATATCACACTCCCACAAACCCACCAAGGCAAGCGCTATGTGCTCACCATGGTGGAAGCAACCACCGCATGGCTGGAAACATATCCCGTGCCCCATGCCACCACCTGGAACACTATCCTGGGCCTTGAAAAGCAAGTCTTATGGCAACAGGGCACCCCAGAAAGAATTGAATCAGACAACGGGACTCATTTCCGAAACACCCTCATAGACACCTGGGCCAAAGGGCATGGCATTGAGTGGGTCTATCACATCCCCTACCATGCACCAGCCTCCGGGAAAACTGAATGATACAACGGACTGCTAAAGACAACACTGAGGGCAATGGGTGGTGGGACATTGAAGCCTTGGGACACACATTTAGCAAGGGCCACCTGGTTAGTCAACACTAGGGGATCTGTTAATCGAGCTGGCCCTGCCCAATCAATACTTATGCGTACTGTAGAAGGGGATAAAGTCCCTGTCGTGCACATAAAAAATATGCTGGGGAAGACAGTCTAGTTTACTCCTGCCTCGGGCAAAGGAAAACCCATCCGTGGGATTTCTTTGGCTCAGGGACCTGGGTGCCCTTGGTGGGTAATGTGGAAGGATGGGGAAGTCCGGTGTGTACCTCAAGGGGATTTGATTTTGGGTGAAAATAGAATCAGAGAATAATAGAATAGTTTGGATTGGAAGGGACCTTTAAAGGTCATCTAGTCCAACCCCCCTGCCATGGGCAGGGACATCTTCAACTAGATCAGGTTGCTCAGAGCCCCGTCCAACCTGACCTTGAATGTTTCCAGGGATGGGGAATCTACCACCTCTCTGGGCAACCTGTGCCAGTGTTTCACCACCCTCATCGTAAAAAATTTCTTCCTGATATCTAGTCTAAAACTACCCTATTTTAGTTTAAAACCATTCCCCCTTGTCCTGTCGCAACAGACCCTGCTAAAAAGTCTGTCCCCATCTTTCTTAGAAGCCCCCTTTAAGTACTGAAAGGCTGCAATAAGGTCTCCCCAGAGCCTTCTCTTCTCCAGGCTAAACAACCCCAACTCTCTCAGCCTTTCCTCATAGGAGAGGCGTTCCATCCCCCTGATCATTTTTGTGGCCCTCCTCTGGACCCGCTCCAACAGGTCCATGTCTTTCCTGTGCTGAGGGCTCCAGAGCTGGACGCAGTACTCCAGGTGGGGTCTCACCAGAGCAGAACAGAGGGGCAGAATCACCTCCCTCGACCTGCTGGCCACGCTTCTTTTGATGCAGCCCAGGATACGGTTGGCCTTCTGGGCTGCGAGCGCACATTGCTGGCTCATGTCCAGTTTTCCATCCACCAGTACCCCCAAGTCCTTCTCGGCAGGGCTGCTCTCAATCCCTTCATCCCTGTTGTGGTTTAATCTGGCAGGCAGCCAAATACCACGCAGCCGCTCACTCACTCCCCCCCACCACAGTGGGACGGGGAGAAAATCAGAAGGGTAAGAGTGAGAAAAACTCATGGGTTGAGTTAAAGACAGTTTAATAGAACAGAAAAAGGGAAAATAATAATGATAATGATAGAATATACAAAATGAGTGATGCACAATGCAATTGCTCACCACCTGCGCTGACCGATAACCAAGTGGCGATCGGTACTTCCTGGATCACGCCTACCATTCATATACTGAGCATGACGTCACATGGTATGGAATACCCCGTTGGCCAGCTGGGCTGGCTGTCCTGATTATGTTCCCTCCCATCTCGTGTACCTAGCTCAGTCAGTAGGCATGGGAACTGTCCTTGGACTAGGAGGGCACTTAGCAACAACTGAAAACATCAGTGTGTTATCAACATTCTCCTCATACTAAATCCAAAACACAGCACTAGGAAGAAATTTAACCGTATCCCAGCCGAAACCAGGACAGTATCCACCCCTTATTCCATACCATTTACGTCGTGCTTAGGTCTCACATTTTTTTTTTAATACATTTCAATTAACCACCACTATCTTTCCTTTTATATATACACATATATATATATGCACACACTGATATCATTCCCTTGGTCTATGGACTATCCCTCTAAAATGTCCACTGAGTTCATTTAGTCCATGACTTTGGGCTCCATCTCTCATAACAGTCTTTCAGGGCAGGAGAGATGGTGTGTGGTGTTGGCCTGTTGCATCCTGAAGCCAGTTCTCATTTCGGTACTGCTGCGCTCGTCCAGTTCTATCATCGTTGCACTTTGCTCGGTTTCATCGGAGTTAGTTCATTCCTCATTAATCTGGGTGATTTTCACTGCTATACCATTGATAGCAACCATAGAAATAATGATATACAATATCATGTAACAGTTGACATCAAAATTCAGTTCATTGGCTATTTTCACCCAAAATCAAATCCCCTTGAGGTACACACTGGACCTCCCCATCCTTTCAAATCACCTATCAAGTGTACCCAGGTCCTTGAGCAAAAGGAATCCCACGGATGGGTAACCCAGACTGTCTTCCCCAGCATATTTCTTATGTGCACGACAGGGACTTGATCTCCATCTACAGTATGCAAAAGTTTTGATTGGGCAGGGCCAGCTCGATTGGCAGATCCCCTAGTGTTGACTAACCAGGTGGCCTTTGCTAAATGTGTATCCCAATGCTTGAATGTCCCACCACCCATTGCTCTCAGCGTAGTCTTTAGCAGCCCGTTGTATCGTTCGATTTTCCCGGAGGCTGGTGCATGGTAGGGGATGTGATATACCCACTCAATGCCATGCTCTTTGGCCCAGGTGTCTATGAGGGTGTTTCGGAAATGAGTCCCCTTGTCTGACTCAATTCTTTCTGGGGTGCCGTGTCGCCATAGGACTTGCTTTTCAAGGCCCAGGATGGTGTTCCTGGCGGTGGCATGCGACACAGGATATGTTTCCAGCCATCCAGTGAGTTGCTTCCACCATGGTGAGCACATAGTGCTTGCTGTGCCGGGTTTGTGGGAGTGTGATATAATCCATCTGCCATGCTTCCCCATATACAGTGGGGCCTCTTCAGCACACATCACCTCCTCCTCTGGGGATATTCCAAAATCTTTGCCTTCTGGCCAGTTCGTGATCACTTCCAAGATGCCTGGGCGACTGGGGTTTCCTATTCGGGCCCGTTGTGTGATCAGCGCGACCCACTTACTCCACGTAGCATTGGTTGCATGATGTGTAGAGGGGACCCTCCCTTTGAACATCCAGCCCAGCACCGGCAGTCGGGGTGCCAGGAGGAGCTGTGCTTCAGTACCAACCACTTCCGAAGCAGCTTGAACCCCTTCATATGCTGCCAATATCTCCTTCTCAGTTGGAGTGTAGCGGGCCTCGGATCCTCTGTATCCCCGACTCCAGAACCCTAAGGGTCGACCTCGAGTCTCCCCTGGTGCTTTCTGCCAGAGGCTCCAGGTAGGACCATTCTCCCCGGCTGCGGTGTAGAGCACATTCTTTACATCTTGTCCTGCCCGGACTGGCCCAAGGGCTACTGCATGAACTGTCTCCTGTTTAATTTGTTCAAATGCTTGTTGTTGCTCAGGGCCCCATTTGAAGTTGTTCTTCTTCCTGGTCACTTCATAGAGGGGGCTTACATTCAGACTGTAATCTGGAATATGCATTCTCCAAAAACCCACAACACCTAAGAAAGCTTGTGTTTCTTTTTTGCTAGTTGGTGGGGACATGGCTGTTATTTTATTGATCACATCCATTGGGATCTGATGACGTCCATCTTGCCATTTTATTCCTAAAAACTGGATCTCCTTTGCAGGTCCCTTGACCTTACTTTGTTTTATGGCAAAACCGGCCTTCAGAAGGATTTGGACTATTCTCTCCCCTTTCTCAAAAACTTCTTCTGCTGTGTTGTCCCATACAATGATGTCATCAATGTATTGCAGGTGTTCTGGAGCCTCACCCTGTTGCAGTGCGGTGTGGATCAGTCCATGGCAAATGGTAGGGCTGTGTTTCCACCCCTGGGGAAGTCGGTTCCAGGTGTACTGGATGCCCCTCCAAGTGAAACCAAACTGTGGCCTGCACTCTGCCGCCAAAGGGATTGAGAAGAATGCATTAGCGATATCATCTGTGGCGTACCACTTGGCTGCCTTTGACTCCAGTTCGTATTGGAGTTTTAGCATGTCCGGCACGGCAGCACTCAGTGGTGGCGTGACTTCTTTCAGGCCACGATAGTCTACTGTTAGTCTCCACTCTCCATTGGACTTTCGCATTGGCCATATGGGACTGTTAAAGGGTGAGTGAGTCTTGCTGATCACTCCTTGGCTGTCCAGTCGACGAATGAAGCTCATGGATGGGGATCAGGGAGTCTCAGTTGGTGCGATATTGCCGCCGGTGCACTGTTGTGGTAGCGATTTGTAACTGCTGTTCTTCAACCCTCAGCAACCCCACAACAGAAGGGTCCTCCGAGAGACCGGGCAAGGTGGACAGCTGTTTGATTTCCTCCGTCTCCAGGGCAGCTATACCAAAAGCCCACCGGTACCCTTTTGGGTCCTTGAAATACCCTCTCCTGAGGTAGTCTATGCCAAGGATGCACGGAGCCTCTGGGCCAGTCACAATGGGGTGCTTCTGCCACTCATTCCCGGTGAGGCTCACTTCGGCCTCCAATACAGGTAACTCTTGGGATCCCCCTGTCACTCCAGAAATACAAATGGGTTCTGCCCCTTCATAGCTTGATGGCATCAGGGTACACTGTGCACCGGTGTCCACTAGAGCCTTATACTCCTGTGGGTCTGATGTGCCAGGCCATCGAATCCACACAGTCCAGTAAACCCGGTTGTCCCTTTCCTCCACCTGGCCGGAGGCAGGGCCCCTCTAGTTCTGGTCATAGTATCCATCTCTCACTTCTTGCAAACATGAGTCCAGAATTTCTTCATCGCAATTAGAATCTAAAGTAAGATCAGCCCTTCTACTCTGTCTGGGGAACTGTTCACTGGAAACTGGACCGTCGTGAGACAGGTTTTTCCTGAAAACTGGAGCAGCATTTTTCCTGGGAGAACCCCCTTGTGTCATTGTTTTTCCTTGCAACTCACGTACACGTGCCTCTAGGATGAAGGTAGGTTTTCCATCCCACTGCCTCATGTCCTCTCCGTGGTCACGCAGGTAAAAACACAGGGTGACCCGGGGTGTGTACCTTCTATATCCTCTCTCTTCGGCAGAAAAACGCTGACTCCTAATGGCTGAGATACTGGTCCGTACAGGTGGAGAATAGGACATACCCTCTTTGAGTTGCTGGACCTCCCGGGACAGCTTCTCCACAGCCGAGACAAGGGAGGAGGAGACAGTTTCTTCAAAATCCCAGAGTCTGCCAACCACATCATCCACCGTTGGTTCTTCTTCCTCTTTCCAGCCCAGTACTGCCAATGAACTGGCATACGACGCTGGTACGCTCCGTACCAACTTCTGCCACATGGGTCGGGTGCACTGGACGTCATCTGGATCTTTGGGCATTTGGTCGTTGTCCAGGTCACTATAAACCACCTCCAGCACGCCTAATTCTCTCAGGTACTGGATACCTCTCTCCATGGTGGTCCATTTGCCTGGGCAATATATAACATCTTCCTTGAAGTGATACCTTTCCTTCACGCCTGACAGCAGTCGCCTCCAGAGGCTGAGGGCCTGTGTCCCTTTTCCAATTGCTTTGTCAATGCCGCCTTCCCTAGCAAGGGATCCCAGCTGTTTGGCCTCCTTCCCCTCTAATTCCAGGCTACTGGCCCCGTTATCCCAGCATCGGAGCAGCCAGGTAACAATATGCTCGCCTGGACGACGGCTGAAATCTTTCTGCATATCTCGCAACTCCTTCAGGGATAAGGATCGGGTGGCTTCCGTCTCATTTATGAGTTCTTCCTCTTCCTCCTCCCCTCCTCGTGATGGCCCTGCTTTTCCATCATCCTTTTCTAAACGACCTGACTTCCGCTTCAAAGATTTCTTCTTCTGCACAGGGGCGACGGATACCATAGAATCATAGAATCATTAAGGTTGGAAAAGACCTCTGAGATCATCATGTCCAACCGTCAACCCAACACCACCATGCCCACTAAACCATGTCCCTAAGCGCCTCATCTACACGTCTTTTAAATACTCCCAGGGATGGTGACTCAACCACTTCCCTGGGCAGCCTGTTCCAAGGCCTGATCACTCTTTCAGTAAAGAAATTTCTCCTAATGTCCAATCTAAACCTCCCTTGGCGCAACTTGAGGCCATTTCCTCTCGTCCTATCGCTAGTTACTTGGCAGAAGAGACCAACACCCACCTCACTACAACCTCCTTTCAGGTAGTTGTAGAGCGCGATGAGGTCTCCCCTCAGCCTCCTCTTCTCCAGGCTAAACAGTCCCAGTTCCCTCAGCCGCTCCTCATAAGACTTGTGCTCCAGGCCCTTCACCAGCTTCGTTGCCCTCCTCTGGACACGCTCCAGCACCTCCATGTCCTTCTTGTAGTGAGGGGCCCAAAACTGAACACAGTATTCAAGGTGCGGCCTCACCAGTGCCGAGTACAGGGGCACGATCACCTCCCTGCTCCTGCTGGCCGCACTATTTCTGATACAGGCCAGGAAGCTGTTGGCCTTCTTGGCCACCTGGGCACACTGCCGGCTCATGTTCAGCCGGCTGTCAACCAGCACCCCCAGGTCCTTTTCCTCTGGGCAGCTTTCCAGCCACTCTTCCCCAAGCCTGTAGCGTTGCCTGGGGTTGTTGTGACCCAAGTGCAGGACCCGGCACTTGGCCTTGTTGAACCTCATACAGTTGGCCTCGGCCCATCGATCCAGCCTGTCCAGGTCCCTCTGCAGAGCCTTCCTACCCTCCAGCAGATCAACACTCCCGCCCAGCTTGGTGTCGTCTGCAAACTTACTGAGGGAGCACTCGATCCCCTCGTCCAGATCATTGATGAAGATATTGAACAATACCGGCCCCAAAACTGAGCCCTGGGGAACACCACTCGTGACCGGCCGCCAACTGGATTTAACTCCGTTGACCACAACTCTCTGGGCTCGGCCGTCCAGCCAGTTTTTTACCCAGCGAAGAGTGTACCTGTCTAGGTCGTGAGCCACCAGCTTCTCTAGGAGAATGCTGTGGGAGACAGTGTCAAAGGCTTTACTGAAGTCCAGGTAGACCACATCCACAGCCTTTCCCTCATCCACTAGGCGGGTCACCTGGTCATAGAAGGAGATCAGGTTGGTCAAGCAGGACCTGCCTTCCATGAACCCATGCTGGCTGGGACTGATCCCCTGGTTGTCCCGGACATGGCTCGTGAGCGCCCTCAAAACAAACCGCTCCATAATTTTCCCTGGCACCGAGGTCAGGCTGACCGGCCTGTAGTTCCCCAGATCCTCCTTCCGGCCCTTCTTGTAGATGGGCGTCACATTGGCAAGCCTCCAGTCGTCCGGGACCTCCCCAGTTAACCAGGACTGCTGGTAAATGATGGAGAGTGGCTTGGCAAGCTCCTCCGCCAGCTCCCTCAGTACCCTCGGGTGGATCCCATCCAGCCCCATACACTTGTGAAAGTCCAGGTGGCTTAGCAGGTCGTTAACTTCTTCCTCTTGGATTATGAGGGGTTTATCCTGCTCGCTGTCCCTGTCTTCCAGCTCAGGGTCTGAGTGCCCTGAGGATAACTGCTCTGACTATTAAAGACTGAGGCAAAGAAGGCATTAAGTACCTCAGCCTTATCCTCGTCCTTGGTGGCAATGTTCCCCCCCCGCATCCAATAGAGGATGGAGATTCTCCTTGGCTCTCCTTTTGTCATTAATATACCTGTAAAAGCATTTTTTGTTGTCTCTCACGACAGTGGCCAGGTTGAGTTCTAGCTGGGCTTTTGCCTTTCTAATTTCCTCTCTGCACGACCTAACGAGATCCCTGTACTCTTCTCGAGTTGCCTGCCCCTTCTTCCAAAGGTGATAAACTCTCCTTTTTTTCCTGAGTCCCAGCCAGAGCTCCCCATTCAGCCAGGCCGGTCATCTTCCCCGCCCGTCCTTCTTGCGGCACATGGGGACAGCCCGCTCCTGCGCCTTTAAGACTTCCTTCTTGAAGAACGTCCAGCCTTCCTGGACCCCTTTGCCCTTCAGGACTGTCTCCCAAGGGACCCTCTCGACCAGTGTCCTGAGCAGGCCAAAGTCCGCCCTCCGGAAGTCCATGGTAGCGGTTTTGCTGGCCTCCATCCTTACTTCACCAAGTATGGAGAATTCTATCATTTCATGGCCGCTAAGCCCAAGCCGGCCTCCGACCACCACATCTCCCACCAGTCCTTCTCTTTTTGTGAACAGCAGGTCAAGCGAGGCACCTCCCCTAGTGGGCTCGCTTACCAGCTGCGTCAGGAAGTTATCCTCCACACACTCCAGGAACCTCCTCGACTGTTTCCTCTCTGCCGTGTGGTATTTCCAGCAGACGTCCGGAAAGTTGAAGTCCCCCACGAGAACAAGGGCTAGCGACTGGGAGACTTCTGCCAGCCTCTGGTAGAATATTTCGTCTGCCTCCTCGTCCTGGTTGGGTGGTCTATTACAGACTCCCAGCAGGATATCTGCCTTGTTGGCCTTCCCCCTCATCCTTACTCACAAGCACTCGACCTCGTCATCACTACCATTGAGCTCTAGACAGTCGAAGCGCTCCCTAACATACAGGGCTACCCCACCGCCTCTCCTTCCTCGCCTGTCCCTTCTGAAGAGCTTATAGCCATCCATTGCAGCACTCCAATCGTGAGACTCATCCCACCATGTTTCCGTGATGGCGACTAAATCATAGCTACCCCGCTGCACAATGGCTTCCAGCTCCTCCTGTTTGCCGCCCATGCTGCGTGCATTGGTGTAGATGCACTTGAGCTGGGCTGCCGATTTCTCCCCCAACATTGGCGTGCCGCCCCTAGGCTCTTCTCTAGCGAGCCTGGTTTTATCCCCTTCGAACCTAGTTTAAAGCCCTCTCGATGAGCCCCGCCAACTCATACGCGAGAATCCTTTTCCCCCTGTGAGACAGCTGAACTCTGTCCATCACCAGCAGGCCTGGTGCCCTGTAAACCTCCCCGTGGTCAAAGAAGCCAAAATTCCGCCAGTGGCACCAGCCCCTAAGCCACGTGTTGATCCGATGAGTTTTCCTGTTCCCTTCGGTATTCCTCCCCGCCACTAAAGGGATCGAGGTAAACACTACCTGTGCTCCCGATCCTTCCACCAGTCGCCCCAGTGCCCTGAAGTCCCTTTTGATCGCTTCGGGACTTCTCTCTGCATCCTCCTCGCTGCCAGCCTGTATAACCAATAGCGGGTAGTAATCGCACGAGACTAGGGAGCTTCCTAGTAATGTCCTTCACCCGGGCCCCAGGGAGGCAGCAGACTTCCCTGTGGGATGGGTCTGGCCGGCATATTGGGCCCTCCGTCCCCCTCAGAAGGGAATCACCTATGACAATTACCCTCCTTTTTTTCTTAGCAGAGGCAGTCGTAATGCGTGGGGCTGACTGACTCGCCTCGGGCAACCCCCTGGATGGGCCTTCATCTGCGTCCTCTTTTGTCTGGCCCTCAAGATCCAGAGGCCCATATCTGTTGTGTAGGGGCAACTGGGAAGGTTGAGGTGAGGGAGGCCGGGCGGGGGTTCGCCTGGCACCCCGAGCAGGGACCTGTTTCCATTCCCCTCCGTCGCCTGGGTCTCCTCCTTCTGCCTGGTGGCAAGAGGGCAGGGGATCCTCCGCTTCTTGCGGAGCCTCCGTGTGCTGCCCTTGCCTCAGGGACGGCAGGGTGCGGCTCCACCAATCTATCTCCCTCTCACACTCCCTGATACTCCTTAACCTCTCCACTTCCTCCTTCAGCTCTGCCACCAGGCTGAGCAGATCATCCACCTGGTCACAAGGCACACAGGCGTCATCTCTGCTGCCCTCCTGTACAAGGGACAGCCTCAGGCACTCCCTGCAGCCGGAGACCTGGACAGATGTATGTTTGCGTACGGGCTCGGTCTGGGTCGCCACGTTTCTTCTGGCGATGGCTTTCGGCCGAGTGGATACCATGGCTAGGTTCTTTTCTGGGAGGGCAACGACCACGAGTTGAGCTAGCCTCTGGAGCCTGGAGGGGGGGGCCTGCGCCCTGCTCGCACGCCCTGCCGGCGCGAACTGCCGCGCCACGCCCCGGGTCGCTCGCGCTCCCTGGGGGCTGCTCTTGTATCTGAGGGGGTTTGGCCGCCGTCCCTCCTGTCCCCGCCCACGCTGAGTCAGAGCTGCCGCTCGTCAGGAGCTCGCTCCTCCGGCTCGGGGGAGGGGGGCTGGGGCACCCTCTCGCTCCCTGCGCTTTTACCTTCGCGGTTTTTGCGGCGGTTTTGCCGCTTCAGGAAGGGTCCCCCGGCGCGATCCTCCGCTCCGGAGCCCTTCGCCTCGGTGGCTTCGGCGGTTGTTCTTCTGGTTCAGCTGTAGTACCCGTCGCGAGGGTTTGGGTAGCTGCAGTGCCTGTCGCGGGGGCTGGAGTAATTGTAGTGACCGTTGCCGGGGTTTGAGTGGTTGCAGTGCTTGTCGCATTGGTTGGAGTAACTGCAGTGACTGTTGGCGGAGTTTGAGTAGCTGCAGTGCCTGTTGTGGGGGTTGGAGTAACTGTAGTGACTGTTGCCGGGGTTTGAGTAGCCACAGTGGTTGTCGTGGGGGTTGAAGTAGCTACAGTGCCTGTCGTGGGGGTTTGAGTAGTCACCGTGTCTGTTGCCAGGGTTAATCTCTGGACAGTATTCCTGAATAGTTGTTTAACTCTAAACACGGCCTGAACCACATTCAGGAGACATAGCAATATGAACATGCTTGTTTGAACATCCCAAGGATATTCAAAATTCTCAGGGAATATTGTGGACGTCTTCATGAAGAGGATAGAAGAAAAAGGAGTTTCTGAAGATATGGAAGGGAAGGTGAACAAGTGGGAGAAAGTGTCCCATCCTGTCTCCCCCCTAAATTCATCCTCTGAGGTGAAGAGGTAAAAAGTGTAATTATTAATAGTTTCCAAAAGATAGCTCCCGAAGAACAGGAATGATGGCAGTGCTGAGTACAGGCTCGTGACCAATAATTTTATCATAAAATAAAGCCAGGTCACACAGTATAGCAAAGCAATGACCTTAATCCATTTCCCAGAGATGACCAATCCCACATAAAAACTGATAATCAGCAGTATAGACAGCCAGTAAGGTGCTATATACCACAACTCCAAAAACAGATCCAAAAACTCTGAGAGCAAATAAATCAACATTGTGAACATCGAGTACTAAACTGATATAATGAATGCTTATAACAAATTTGTTTTACCCCATTTGGGTCAGATGTGTCGTTATCTCAACCCTTCAAGCCCCACGTTGGGTGCCAAAAAGACTGTCGTGGTTTAACCTGGCAGGCAGCCAAATACCACGCAGCCACTCACTCACTCCCCCCACCCCCCAGCGGGACGGGGAGAGAATCGGAAGGGTAAGAGTGAGAAAAACACGTGGGTTGAGATAAAGACAGTTTAATAGAACAGAAAAAGGGAAAATAATAATGATAATGATAAAATATACAAAATGAGTGATGCACAATGCAATTGCTCACCACCCGCGCTGACCAATAACCAAGTAGCGATCGCTACTTCCTGGATCACGCCTACCATTCATATACTGAGCATGATGTCACATGGTATGGAATACCCTGTTGGCCAGCTGGGCTGGCTGTCCTGATTATGTTCCCTCTCATCTTGTGTACCTAGCTCAGTCAGTAGGCATGGGAGCTGTCCTTGGACTAGGAGGGCACTTAGCAACAACTGAAAACATCAGTGTGTTATCAACATTCTCCTCATACTAAATCCAAAACACAGCACTAGGAAGAAATTTAACCCTATCCCAGCCGAAACCAGGACAATCCCTCAGCCTATATTAATACCGGGGGTTGCCCCGACCCAGGTGCAGGACCTTGCACTTGGCCTTGTTGAACCTCATGAGGTTCACACGGGCCCACTTCTCGAGCTTGTCCAGGTCCCTCTGGATGGCATCCCGTCCTTCAGGTGTGTCGACCGCACCACTCAGCTTGGTGTCATCTGCAAACTTGCTGAGGGTGCACTCGATCCCACTGTCTATGTCATTGACGAAGATATTAAACAGTACCGGTCCCAATACGGACCCCTGCGGGACACCACTCATCACCAATCTCCATCCGGACATTGAGCCGTTGACCACTACTCTCTGGATGCGACCATCCAACCAATTCCTCATCCACCAGACAGTCCACCCATCAAATCCATACCTCTCCAGTTTAGAGGGAAGGATGTTGTGGGGGACCATGTCAAAGGCCTTACAGAGGTTCAGGTAGATGACATCGGTAGCCCTTCCCTTGTCCACTGATGTAGCCACTCCATCATAGAAGGCCACTAGGTTGGTCAGGCAGGACTTGCCCTTGGTGAAGCCATGCTGGCTGTCTCGAATCACCTCCCTGTCCTCCATGTGCCTTAGCATAGCTTCCAGGAGGATCTGTTCCATGATCTTCCCAGGCACAGAGGTGAGACTGACAGGTCGATAGTTCCCCGGGTCTTCCTTTTTTCCCTTTTTAAAAATGGGGGTTATGTTTCCCCTTTTCCAGTCAGCAGAAGCTTCACCGGACTGCCACGACTTCTCAAATATGATGGATAGTGGCTTAGCAACTTCATCCGCCAGTTCCTTCGGGACCCGCGGATGGATCTCATCAGGTCCCATGGACTTGTGCACCTTCAGGTTCCTTAGATGGTCTCAAACCTGATCGTCTCCTACAGTGGGCGGCTCTTCATTCTCCCAGTCCCTGCCTTTGCCTTCTGTGGCTTGGGCAGTGAGGCTCAAGCACTTGCCGGTGAAGACCGAGGTAAAAAAGTCGTTGAGTACCTCCGCCTTCTCCATATCCCAGGTAACCAGGTCTCCCGTTTCGTTCCGGAGAGGGCCCACATTTTCCCTAGTCTTCCTTTTATCACCAACGTACCTGTAGAAGCTTTTCTTGCTTCTACAAATAGCCAATTAACTGAATTTTATGATGTTAATTGCTATAGAATACTCTGTGTCATCACTTTTATGGTTGCTATATGTCATATCAACGGTATTGCAGTAAGAATCACCCAGATTAATGAAGAATGAATTTTGATGAAACTGAGGAAAGTGCAACGATGATAGAACGGGACGAGCGCAGCGATAATGGAATCAGAACTGGCTTCAGGATGCAACAGTCCAACAGCACACACCATCTCTCCTGCCCTGAAAGATTGTTATGACAGATAAGAAGAAGGTTGATAACACGCTGATGTTTTTAGTTGTTGCTAAGTACCCTGCTAGTCAAGGACTTTTCAGCTTCCCATGCTCTGCCAGGTGCACAAGAAGCTGGGAGGGGGCACAGCCAAGACAGCTGACCCAAACTGGCCAAAGGGATATTCCATACCATATGATGTCATGCTCAGTATATAAACTGGGGGGAATTGGCCGGGGGGCAGCGATCGCTGCTCGGGGACTGGCTGGGCATCGGTCGGCAGGTGGTGAGCGGTTGCATCACTTGTTTTTTTCCCTGGGTTCCTCTCTCTCTCTCTCGTTGTTTTACTTTTTATTACAATTTGTTATTATTATTTTTATTATTTTATTTCAAGTATTAAACTGTTCTTATCTCAACCCATGAGTTTTCTTACTTTTGCTCTTCCGATTCTCTCCTCCATCCCACCTGTGGGGAGGGTAAGCAAGCGGCTGTGTGGTGCTTAGTTGCCAACTGGGGTTAAACCACAGTAGCAGAATGTTTCATATGTGCTCTCCCATCTCAAAACCCCCTCATACAGCAATTAACTTTTTTGCTTTCTAGTGTTGATTTCCCACCAAAAGGTCTTCCCCATCAATACCTAACCACAGGAAAATGTTTTTAAAGCTCACAGCATACTAAACTTGTGACAACACACAAGCAAGAAACAAAAGCAACAGTAAAATACAAGTATGAGCAAGCAGAAGAGTCAGCCTTTGTGGTCATTTTCTACATTATGCTGCAAAAACTCCTCAACATCATAGAAAAAAAGCAAGATCATTAGCACTATGAATCATTTAATGCTAGATTTTTATGTGTAAGAGATTATCTTGCTGTAATGTGCAGAGCAGAAAGCTGGAGATTCACATTTCTGCACTTTTCTCTGGTTTGACTTTCTTTTTGAATTATTCTCCAGAGATGAGTATTTAGAATGAAGATCAAAAGCTTCAGGTGCAGAAGAATCTCTTATCTCTACAACCAACCTTCTCTGTTCAAAAAAATTCAACACTGACAAAGTTTTTGTATTCTGTAACTTAAATACACACATAAACATCCTATACAGAAGTCACATCTATGACAAATTGTAGAGAACTTCTTTCACACAGTCCTTCCCTACTTTGTCCTCAATCTTCTCCCCTAATCCAAAATGAATTTCTGCCAGACAACGAATGTTTCCCCTCTCAGCTGTGGTGCCCCCTCTCTTTCCAAATAAAGACTGAAGATGAGCAAGAAGCAGGGCACAGTGATTTTCTTCTGTATCTAAAATTTTGTGGAGTTAAACAATCAAGTAAGCTTGCAGGAACGACGTTCTCAGACCTGCCCAATGGGTTATGTAACACTGCATTCTAACCCTGAAAAGGTCTAATATCACTGAAATGAGATTTGTCTGTACAGAAAAATCTGTATTTCTAATATCTAGATTTTTGGGTTTTTTTTTTAAAACTTTACCAAACGTTTCTGAACCCAGTCAAATAAGATAATTCAGGAAAACTAATGCACTTAATTATAATAGTTGTATGAATGGCAACACTTCTGAAACACTCTGAAAATGGTTTTCTTCTTTAACATTGGTAGCTGGTATTGAGCCGTGAGATATAAAGGATGAAATAATCTCTAACTCATTTCAGGTTTCTCTTCTATCATGAGTAATTCATTTACCCCAAATTCATACTGATCACACTTTCAGCTCTATTCACGTACTTCATAGACACATGAATGTGCATAACCGGCTTTTTAATTAGTGGAAATTAAGCTTCATTACACCATTTTGTGTTATTTTGCCTGGATACTAGCAGATTATCACTGACTTTTGATAGGATTTCGGCTCTCACATGCCTGTGTCACTTCTCAAAATGAGACTCAGGAAGTGGTAAGTAGTTAGTACACAAGACCACTTGATCAACAAGTAGGTGGGTGGAATAAAACCCAGTATTCCTGATAGCTGTATTCATTTGCCATCAAGAAAAAAACCACTGTGACTAATCCCTATACTGTTGCTATTGACTGCTCTGAAATGAGTCTTATTTGCATGGAGAAGAGCAACAAAGGAATATATAAGTCTATCACATAGTCCTGTGACAGATACATTTGACTCCTAGCCGTACTTTGGTTCCTTGGGGTGAACTTGCGAGCTGGAAAGCCCCTGGCTCATGTACAAGGGAGTGAAGGTGTTTCGAAAAATATTTCAAAAGGTGGTTTCAAAACCCAAAGGTACAAGATAACCAAAAGTACAGAACAAGGTATCAGAACTAAAACAAGACATCTGTCTTGTCTGTACTATTGACTAGCAGCCAACTGCTTCACTCTATAAACATGGACAGCCCGTGGAAAGCTTTGAGCTCTCCTTGCTGAAGCAGCAGGCTGCACAGCGGTGATCTCCCCTTGAGCAGGGACACCTCTCAAGGTTACTCCTCAAGGTTGAGAGATTCTTTACCTGAGGCTGAGAGATCTCTTACCCACAACAGATCCTTGGTAAGTGACTGATAGCATGCTGAATTAATACTATGAAGCATTACTAATCTATGTAGCTACTCAAATATTATAAACATTGTATGGATAATTCCATTAGACATGAACCGTTGACCAAGTCTGAGACTAAGATTGGATCCAGCCTCACCTAGGCTCCAAAAGGAGTTTAGAAAGCAAGGGGGTCCACTCTGAACCTCGTGACTCAACAGGAGGGTCCTCTTTACTCTTCGCACCTCCGGTCACTGTATGAGCTGTTCTAGCTCAATTTTTCTTTGTATGTTTCCTCCATGCAGTAATTAATAAGGTGAACCTTGCCGCTGAACTTTGTCAAATTCCATCGAACTTTGTCAAAACATTGTTTTACCTCAATAAAACACATTGCTGCTTCTCTCTTTTGAGTGAGGTGCATTCTACTCTTCCGTGACAAGTCCCCAACTTCTTCTACAGGAACTGAACTCCAGATTCATAAAGAGGCTGTTTCTCACTGTTTTTACATGACAATGAATCAGGCCCTGACTGGCAAGAACCCGTCATACACAGAAATAGCCAGATCACCAAAACAAATCATCTGTCCAAGACAGAACACAACAAAATATTGGTCTGATATTTAATGAACTGCCTCATACCCAAATAACTCTGGGAATATATGTATTATTTCACAGGTTAGCTCCTCACATCGCACCTGGCTTCCAATCCCCTGATCATTCACATTCCCTTATGCTCATTCATTCCTAGGATATCTTTTGGAGTGAACCAACCAACTCCCCCGCAGATGAAACCAGAGGCAGTGCTAGGGACAGTTTGCTCCAGCTATGTTTCCCTACAGGTAGGAGCAACAAGACCCCACCATCTCTGCATGTCTTGCACTCTCATGTACCCAACAGTCCATATGATACATATCCTGTAACCATTCTGCAGCACAACCCTACATTATTTGTAGGGTTCTGAAACTGAAAAGCCAAAAGGAAATTAATGTTTTAGGGCCACCAGTGTGTCTGATGAGGCTCAAAGGAGAGCCAGGTAAAATACTAGGAGTTAGCCACACTGGAAGAGGTGGAATACTATCTCTTCACAGGTGGTGGGAACTCTAGAAGTAGCCCTGAGCAGCGTAGATCTTAGCCACTTTGTATTATTCTGTAACACTTGCTGGAACAGGTGTCTTTTCCAGTGTAGATGCAGCCTGCTGTATCTTACTGTTCAGTGTGCGTGAGGATATTTGCTATATTGGAACATACCTTTCCAGATCCAATTGGTATTTTCACTGACCTTCATGTCACCACTTTCTGCAATGCTATATCCAACCTCTTGGACCACTGGAAGCCAAGAAGGACATTTCTGCTAATACATTGAAGTTAAAACATGAGTGAATTAAGAAATCTGTTGAAAAACATATTTAAGCATCATGGATAACAACTCCCATCAAAGGGCTCAACACTTTTTACATAAAAGCTTCAAAACAGCTTGTCTCTTGGATAGGAGCTCAGTAACAAATACAGAATACCAGGTCCAAATCATGTGCTCTAACTAGAGCCACCATCTTTCCTTCCATAAAACACCAATTCACTACTAATGATCACACAAACTTTAACAAAGCTGTTTGAATAAGGCCATCTTACCAGTGGAAGAGGTCCTAGACCCTGTATGTCTGTAAGTACTACCACAGGTCACCTGCCAAACCTTAGTGCCCTCTTGTCCTGTTTTGAATTGGCATTTGGGCTAGTTTTACCAGCATAAAATGCCATGTTTTCTGCATGCAGAAAATAACTCTGATGCCTCAGGCTTGCTCTACAAGAGAAGATCAGGTTTGTGGTGCATACACTGCAGGGCCATTGATTTCAGCATGAGACCTACTGGATGTCAGAGTCCTCTCTCAAACCAGGGTCCCAGAGCCTGGACTCCATGAATCCCATTCCTTAAACCAGTATTACAATATGAAACTAAAAATATATACAGGGTGTCTCAGAGGAATAAGTGTGCTGGTTTTGGCTGGGATAGAGTTAATTTTCTTCATAGCAGCTAGTATGGGGCTATGTTTGGATTTGTGCTGGAAACAGTGGTGATAACACAGGGATGTTTTCAGTACTGCTGAGCAGTGCTTACACAGAGTTGTCCTGGTTCCAGCTGGGACAGGGTAAACTTTCTTCCCAGTAGCCTGGGGGGTGTGCTGTGTTTTGGGTTCGGTGTGAAAGGAGCGTTGATGGCCCATTGATGCTTTGGCTGTTGCTGGGTGATGCTTGCACCGGGAGGGGGGAGCACAGCCGGGGTGGTGGACCCAGCTGGCCAATGGGGTATTCTATACCATGTGACATCATGCTCAGTATAAAAACCAGGCGTGTGGGGGGGCTCGCCCCCCGTTCGTGACACGCGGTCGGCGGTCAGTGAGTGGTTGCGTTGTGCATCGCCTGCTTTGTGTATTCTGTTATTGTTGTTGTTCTCATTGTTATTATTACTGTTCTACTTAGTTTTATTTCCATTATTAAACTGTTTTTATCTCAACCCGGGAGCTTTCCTACTTGTGCCCTCCCGATTCTCTCCCCCATCCCACCGGGGGGGGGTGATCGAGCGGCTGCATGGAGTTTATTTTTGCTGGCTGGGGTTAAACCACGACAAGAGTCAAGGCCTTCTCAGCTTCTCACACCACACCACCAGCGAGTAGGCTGGGGGTGCACAAGAAGGTGGGAGGGGACACAGCTGGGACAGCTGACCCCAACTGACCAAAGGCATATTCCATACCATATGACGTCATGCTCAGCATATAAAGCTGGGGGAAGAAGAAGGAAGGGGGGGGGGGGGGGGAGGGGGGCGGCGTTTAGTCTTCCCAAGTAACCGTTACACGTGATAGAGCCCTGCTTTCCTGGAGGTGGCTGAACACCTGCCTGACAATGGGAAGTAGTGAATTAATTCCTTGTTTTGCTTTGCTTGCGTGCGCGGCTTTTGCTTTACCTATTAAACTGTCTTTATCTCAACCCACGAGTTTTCTCACTCTTACCTTTCTGATTCTCTCCCCCATCCCACTGGAGGGGGAGTGAGCGAGCGGCTGTGTGGGGCTTAGTTGCTGGCTGGGGTTAAACCACGACAATAAGATTTTTTTTTTAATTAGATTATAATTTCTTTGGGTGTCAAAGAAACAGATGATGCAGCAGACAAAGATAAGAAAAGGGAGATCTGAATTGTTATTAGAACTTTTTCTTTCTTAAAAAAAAAAAAAAAATTAGCTTAGGCCTTTGGCCAAGATACAGGCAAAGGCTCAGATCAGCTCACACAGGATATGAATCTCTTCACCAATGCCTAATAATATGCATTTCTTCACAATGTTCACCGAGTTGAATGCTCTGATGCCAGTTGTCTGTTTGGTCTGTAATTCTTTATTTACAGTCAGGTGGAAATGCAGCTGATGTTCTTACCAGCCACTCAAGATTAGTACGTTCTTCCTCCCATGTCTGTGAAATCTATCCTTCCAAGCACACCCAGTGTTACTCTTCTTCAAAACCCTGTTGCAATCATGATAAGAAATGTCTTACAAAAACATAACTGGAAAAAAGTGTTCCTCCTTTACATATCCCAGCTGTTCTACAGCAGGCCTTCAGCTTTGAGAGGCACTTTCTGCATGATTTATATAGACAACTTGGCAGAAAGCTAATTAGATTGCTTGGATCTGTGTCCCTCTAAAATAAGTGCAGACATTTCTATGGAAAACCAAACGTGTATACAGGGAAGTAATCTTTTGGCCCACAAGAGACTACGCACATTCACTGGAACATGAGAAGATTTTATTCTCAATGCATCCTATCCCTTTATGCTACCAGGCAGCGCAAATTAAATAGTCGTCAATTACTATATCTAAGAAGATTACTAGATTTTCATATGGTCTTAGCCAGGACTGACCATTCCAAATGGTTTTTAGGAATGACTTGGGTTTTGGTCATCCCACAATGTTATCTTAAATACCTCCACATCACACTTATGGGAAGTGGTTTTGGTCCTTGATGTAGAACTCTGAATATCTTAGTTCTAACTCAACTCCTGCTTGTAAATTACAGTGTAATTCTAGGTAAGAGACTTCACTGTAGAGATGAAAGACTGACACATGAAAGAGTGAAGACAATAACATGTACTCATCATACGTTGCATTTTAAGGAAGGAAGAATGTTTTACATATATTACTTCATAGAATCATAGAATCATTAAGGTTGGAAAAGACCTCTAAGATCATCGAGTCCAACCGTCAACCCAACACCACCATGCCCACTAAACCATGTCCCTAAGCGCCACATCTACACGTCTTTTAAATACTTCCAGGGATGGTGACTCAACCACTTCCCTGGGCAGCCTGTTCCAAGGCCTGATAACCCTTTCAGTGAAGACATTTTTCCTAATGTCCAGTCTAAACCTCCCCTGGCGCAACTTGAGGCCATTTCCTCTAGTCCTATCGCTAGTTACTTGGCAGAAGAGACCAACACCCACCTCGCTACAACCTCCCTTCAGGTAGTTGTAGAGCGCGATGAGGTCTCCCCTCAGCCTCCTCTTCTCCAGGCTAAACAACCCCAGTTCCCTCAGCCGCTCCTCATAAGACTTGTGCTCCAGGCCCTTCACCAGCTTCGTTGCCCTTCTCTGGACACGCTTCAGCACCTCAATGTCCTTCTTGTAGTGAGGGGCCCAAAACTGAACACAGTATTCGAGGTGCAGCCTCACCAGTGCCGAGTACAGGGGGACAATCACTTCCCTACTCCTGCTGGCCACACTATTTCTGAATCTTATCTGAAGTTCTTATCACCTCACAAAAAGGTTTTATTAAGTTTCTCTGTGGGGTAGATTCAACTAAGATTACTAAACCCATTGAGCTGTATATTTTAACAATCCTAAAATTCACAGACTCTCCAATGAGACCACGGGATGGGGAAGAAAGCACTGTTGTTGAAAGGAGGATTTTCCAGACTATTTTACTTATTTAGAAAGGATAGTGATTGCCCCAAGGACCAGGTTTCCCAGAATGATGTAAAAGCATGGTCTTTTTGCAACATCCAATGACCTTCAAGAGTACAAATATTAAAAGATATCAACCAACAAGCCTGGTAGCCCAGCTGTCCTGATACTACCTCCTTTTATTAGAAGTTGAGCTTGGTACCCTCACAGAAACTTCTCAGTAATATTAAGGATTATAAACCAGTATAGGCAAGGACATTGAGTATGCATCTGTGAAGCATCCTTACTCAATAGTTATGGTCAAAAAAGTAATCACGTGAAAACAGTTATCAGCATCTTCAGTACTGACCTTGCAACTGGTGCAATCAAGGAAAGGAGAGCACAAGAAAAAGTGTAGTCACTGACTAAAAGTTTACAACTTAATATATGAACAGTCACAATGAGATAGCACTAAAATAGAGAGGTGTTTTTGAGTGCCATGTTATAGTAATAACTTTTACTAATACAGACAAGTATCACCGTGCTTCACATGAGAAGTCAATTTTCAATAAGTTAGTGAACAGAAACAGGTGGGTGGCTGGTGCCTAGGTTTATTTAAGATGACCAAAAAGCAATGGATAAAGCCAAAAAAAGAAAAAATCTGGTGTGTCAGTGTCCACTAGCAAAAATGAAGGGATAAAGCATACAGCGATAAAAAATAGCACCTAAATGGGAAGTGATCTGAAGTCTTTGTTTCACATGTTAGACAGATTCCACGTGTTCTTTCATCCTTGGCCAAGAATCTGACCTTCTATTGTCATGACAAAAAATTTTATTCTCAGAAAGCTACATCCTGCACAACTGGAGAAATTATCTTCTTCACACATAGTGGTTATTAAAGCAAGTGGAAAACTGAGTCCTTCATGCTTTTCATATGTATTTTTTATAATATACGTTTTCCCTCAGAGATAACAAATGCATCTTGAGGGCTTCGTTAGCTTGGTTTTGATTTTAGTTTGCAGGATGATAGCTTGAAGGAAGGGGAGAGAAGCTGAATCAAGTAAATGACAAAGCAATTGCTCCTGACATTTCTCTAGCAGAGATTTCCTAAATGGACCTCTTCTTGTTACTGTTCTCCATGTCGATAAGGTAGTATCCGCATAACAGATTCCAGGCCAAAGATAAGGTAACAGAATACATCAGGAAAGCAAATATCCTACCTGTGCATTTGAATGTTGCATTACTCACCTGTTTCTTTCCCATTTCAGCTCTCCTGTTATTCCTCCCTTCCAAGCCTGCTGCAGCATGACTACTAGGTAGAGTCACAACAGTTTTCATGATAGAGAGTTTCTTAGGCACCTGAAGTGTCACTGAAAAAAACAATTTTAATGGAAACGATTCCTTTAAAAAACATACACAGGGATATTTGTCAAGTACTTTTCAGAATAGCACTGATTTTGTAGTAGCAGTACTCCAAAAGCAGATCTGACACACTAAGCGGTACAATACAAATACTGACATTTGAGCTAGTTACCCTGCTTTCCTTTTATTATCAGTGGAGAGAAAGAGACATTTCTACAGCACTATTAATCTCATCCTAAAAAGAGATGTTTAAAAAAGGTCAGACTGATCAATCCCTTTATAAAGAGTCCGTATTTACTACCACAGCTCAGATCCAGCCTTATTGACTGGTTACACAGGATCCTACCCCATAGGAAATCAATATCTGATTTCCCAGAACCATACAGGCTTTTATCACTGCTGGTGGAGACAGCATGCAGGACTTTCTGTTCTAGAAACTGAAGTAGGGAAGACTTCACCTTGTTTTAGAACCTGAATTTCCTAGAGCTGAGCATGCAGCTGT
Organism: Calonectris borealis; assembly: GCF_964195595.1. Lineage (NCBI taxonomy): Eukaryota > Metazoa > Chordata > Aves > Procellariiformes > Procellariidae > Calonectris > Calonectris borealis. Next base: position 26,350,319 of record NC_134351.1, on the reverse strand, counting down.
GGTATTCTGCTTAGCAGAAGATAGAATTGCACTTGTGCCCAACAGCCATGGCATCGTAGGAACACATCCTGAACACTAAACAGCATCTTTTATTTGCTGTCTAAAGATTTCAATTATTAATCAAGAAATGAGCCTTGTTTAGTTCCCTAGATCTTCCAGGAAGCTCTTCTTGTACATGCAGCATGTAAACCCTTCCCCACTGTCCCCTAGCACTGATGGAAGTAGGAGTCAGTGAGTTCAAAGGCTCATTTAGCCTTTCCTCAGCTCCCTCTGTTGTTGATGGAGAGAAACAGCCTCCTCTACAGTCAGTTCTCCAGACCAAGTCAGAGTACTGAAAGTTTGATCTGTGCTCTGAACAGCCCTCAGATAAGTCTCTCCCTAAGGTGAGTTGAAGGTGAGTGTCCCTTGGCCACTGTCCCTTTGTCAATACCTGAAACCTTACGCATTGGAGGGGAGACAATAACACAGGGCAAGCTTCTCCTTCAGTGAGTCATCTCTGAGTGTACACTACACCACATTCAGGCATGCAGACTGGTCCGAGTTCTGCAGTTATGGCCAGGTCCGTGGTAGCTGTGTGTAAGGCAAAGGAGAAGCAGAAGGAAGGGGAGAGGTCTGCATGAATTCTCCTACTGTCCTGTCAGTTATTGTTAACTATTCCAGATATGAAGGTGCAGCAATAAACCCTGTGCACTGTTACCAGCCCAGTGCAACTTAAACCCAGTCCAATACAGCCCCCATCATAGAGGCAAAAAGGTTGGTCTGCAACAGGCATTACTTGGTTGGAGATGAGTCTTTCACCCCCCCCTTGATGTCAGCTGTCTGCACACTGGTAACAGGAACCTTGGGCTCAGCTTTCCTCTCACGACAGCAGTGTAATCCTGCTGAGAGGAAGCTGGCCCTGCACTTGCTCTGCCTGTGAAGGTCTACACAAACTGCTGTTGCTGCTGCACGCTGCCATAGCCAGAGCCCTTGTCCACTGGGACATGGGGGAACACCAACTCACACCTTACACTAATTCCCTGCTCCGGGTTATTTCAGAAGTCCCTGCATGAGGTCATCCTCTATATGAAAGTGTTCCTTCGCATCCCATCTGACCTGGAGTCTTCTCAGGTGTGCTGATGAGCTGGAGCCCCCCGAAGGCACAAAGATCAGTCATGCAGCAGGCCCTGTGCGGCTCCTCTGCGCCGCCTCCCACGTGCAGCTGCTGCCATCTTGTGACAATAGGGCAGCTCGCCACCGGAACCCTGGCTGCCAGCTTCTTTTTAATGGAGCTCTTAAACCTGTAGTACGTGGTCCTTCCTGAGTCTGGGACCTGCACAAGTGAAGGGAGACAAAACACCAAAATTAGTCATAACTTAATATCGTTTTGTCCCTTCACGCTGTTTCAAGTTTTCCTCTGCCACGCCACGTGGGCTCAGTCCACCTCAGAGCAGTAGGCCATGGAAATGGATGTTGGGCTAAGGATGGCTCCAGCAGTCAGTACCTGGGTGGAGAAGGGGGGGGGGGGAAGAAAAGGAAAAAAAAAAAACACCACACAACAAAAGAAAAAAAAAACAGAAAGAAACAAATGTTCTTGGTCAGGTAAGTACCCCTGAATCAACTGGCAATGACATCAGGTGAAGGCAATAGACAGAAAAATAAATTAAGGCAGGCAAAATTTCAGGTAAAACTTGGGAAGCCTGAAGATCAACTAATACAAGGACATAACAAGCGGCATCACTGGTCCCTATCACTGTAACAATCAAAAATGAAAATGTATTTCTTGCCAAGGTCACACAGAAAGACTGTGGCAGAGAAGAAAACTAGATTTGTGTAACTCATGCACTAGGCTATGGCACTGGCCTTTGAAAGACCCAAGGCGTTTTCAAACATTTGGTGTAGGATCCTGGGTTTGGTCTTTCCTAAGAGATGGTCATTCAGGCAAACCCACATGCTGGCTGTTTAGAACCAGGCTGGTTTTCCAATCTTTACCCAAAGAAGGACTTAGCTCACTTCTGATTTCTAAATCTTCTCACCACCATTGTGGTTTGCTCATATTATTATTTTTAACGTTATATTATACTTTTTAATATATTAAGGCATACTAAATAAAGATTAAATGACAGATTTACATTTCTTACTTTCAAATTAATTCATAGAGCAATTTGTCAGAAAAACACAAAACATAAGAATGTATCAAAATTTGAAATGTAAGATCCTAGATAATACTGAACACAAGATTTTGCTTTTCTAACAGTTTTAAAGCAATGTTTTAGGGAAAACAGTGAAAGTAACAACAGTAAGGAAGCACAGCAAGTATAATAGGCTTCTGGATCATTATTAGGTACTCCAGTAAATGTTTATAATATAATGTCTTGTAATTTTTTTTAATTTCTGAAATAATATTAGATGCAAATTACAAGCTGTTGAGATATAACTTAGACACCAGGATATTGCATGGATTTTCTGAAATCAAACACATTCAAACTTGCTTTTAAAGTCAGCATTAGCCACCTGTGTTTGCTTTTTGAGTACAGCTTTGTTCATTTCAGCACAGAAGTCTCTGCCTTTTCTGTCCCCACCACTGAAACACCACATTCATAGGCCTCATTGCCAGGCAGAGATCAAGCCTCACATGTCCTAAGATGACAGGAAACACCCACACAAATACTGAATTTTCATAGTATTTCCCAAACATCTCTCTTATGTAGAGCTGTGTGAAACTCTCTATATAGTCTTGTTAAACAAAATGAACATGGACTTTATCTATTCAGAGAACATTATAGAAATGGTTGAACATACCACTATGATGTACAAATCAAGGGTAGTTGAGGTGATATTGAATTCACTGAAAAGCAACAGACCCCCAGATTCCAGGTTTCACCTTCAGAAAGTCCTGTTCTATTTTCATCCTTTAAAAATGTAGCCTCTAAGCGCAGAAAAAAGCAAAGAGAAGAGAAAAATGACTGAGACAGAAATCACTCTTAAACAGTGGTTTGGACTGGAAGGAAAAGAATGTTAGCAGAGACTGACAAGCAACGTGGTCTGAAAGACAAGTGATAGCTTAGAAAAGCCCAAGAACAGAAATGTAAGGAGGAGAAAACAAAACCCTGAAAGCTGAGAGGAAGAGAGGGAATAGCAAATGGACAGAAAGAAAGAAGAAGAGCTGAACAAGGGAAGACATGAAGAAAGAGAGAAAAATTTGATTTTCCATAACTGAGTTGTCACCACTACATGTTGATGTGCCTTCAGAAACCAAGAGGAACAGGCAAACATCTTTAAAATAGAAAACAATTAAAATTAAGACAGAGAAGACACCAGATTCGTGTGGCTCAAGTTCAGTTTCTTTCACAATTGCCTCAGCAAAACATCACTGGAGCTGCCTGGCTTAGATCTGAGATTCTCAGCTAACTCATTCTTCTCTTGTGCACACCTTCCATCTTCTCATCTCAGCATAGCTAGCTGCCAATTAGCCAGTAGTAATAAAAAAAAGCAACCCATTTTCCACCATCAGTCCTGTCCCCCATCCCCCCCCACCAATTACAAAAAATATTTTATTTTCTTCTCTTATGCCAGCCTATAAACAAGGAGTTTTTCTCTGCCCCATGTGCTGTAAAAGAGTTTTTACAAGTAAAGCTGCCTGTGATCCCACAGTAGCTTATGAGAGGCAGGACAGAGGCTGTAAACAGGGCAGTTAAGCCATACTGCGCTCCTTCTACCTGAACAGCTGGCCCCCAAACTGCTTCTCCAGGTCTGTCTGATAGCACAGGTGCCTGCTGCTGAACAACTTTGTCAGGGACACCTCAGGGGCCCAGGGGATGTGCTAGAGCTGCACTACAGACCCACAAAAGAGGCCCCAGCAGCTCTCAAGACAGCGTGCAGACAAACACTGGAGTATCCCATGTAGGTCAGTTAAACAGAGCAATCAGCATCCTTAGGTGATGGGAACACACTTTTCATTTGTTTCTTTTTTTTTCCCAGCCAGAGAGATTTCTGTACTTTACCAAGCACTCTGAAGCCCAGCAGAGTCACTGTGAAATGAAACAGGGACAAAACGAGCAGCTTGTTCTTTTCAGTCCGAGCTGCAAGTTTCATATTTCAGCTCCTCCTTTACATTCCAGGCCTGCCCAAGCTCCTCTCCAAAGTTTTCGAAAATGGAGCCTCTCACAACTACTTATCCTCCGAAATACTCAGTGCCCAAAGCCAGAGTCTTTGTTGTCTTTCTGTCGATGGTTTTGTGTACTGCCATTCTCTGCCTGCTGCAATTCAGATTTTTTAAATGTAAAATCAAAGATTTTTATCCTTTCAAAGACAAGGATTCACGAGGAAGGATCTTTGCCTTGGAGAAGTACAGAGGGAAAGTAAGTTACAACTTCATTATATCTTTGTCTTGAATCTTTACTGAAAAACAGATGTTCATTTATAGGTAAACAAGAAGTTTGGTTATGGGAATTTACAAGTAGAGATTTGTGCTAAATTCCCATTCTTCAAACAGTAAGCTGGAGAGAAAATTATTTTATCTAGGCCTGCTCCAGGAATTAGTTATTTGAGCTAATAAATCAAGAAAAATGTTCTTTCATATTCTTTATTATAAATCAATATAGTCTAAAAATGGAATTTGTGCATTTTAAGCTTAGTTAAGAATGGTAGCATCTTGTGTTGAATTCTGGAAATTGATCTAATAAATATGATTTTAGTGCCTGCCCTAAATATCTGCTTTTTTACATGCTTATATTTAAACAAAGCTGTAAGTTTAAAGTTTATCCATTTATTGGATTTTTAAAACAGGATGTCTGAAAGTAAATATCTTCACCTGCTATCATTCTTATCTGTTTAATGAAATTATGATCAGATAGATTAAATTTAGCCTTCAGGCAGGCACGATTGTGGTAGTGGGATATGCCATTTTAAGACTTAATTGTAATCTCTATGCCATCTCTAGTTCTTCGAATCATAGAATCATAGAATCATTAAGGTTGGAAAAGACCTCTAAGATCATCGAGTCCAACCGTCAACCCAACACCACCATGCCCACTAAACCATGTCCCTAAGCGCCTCATCTACACGTCTTTTAAATACCTCCAGGGATGGTAACTCAACCACTTCCCTGGGCAGCCTGTTCCAATGCTTGATAACCCTTTCAGTGAAGACATTTTTCCTAATATCCAATCTAAACCTCCCCTGGCACAACTTGAGGCCATTTCCTCTAGTCCTATCGCTAGTTACTTGGGAGAAGAGACCAACACCCACCTCGCTACAACCTCCCTTCAGGTAGTTGTAGAGCGCGATGAGGTCTCCCCTCAGCCTCCTCTTCTCCAGGCTAAACAACCCCAGTTCCCTCAGCCGCTCCTCATAAGACTTGTGCTCCAGGCCCTTCACCAGCTTCATTGCCCTCCTCTGGACACGCTCCAGCACCTCCATGTCCTTCTTGTAGTGAGGGGCCCAAAACTGAACACAGTATTCGAGGTGCAGCCTCACCAGTGCCGAGTACAGGGGCACGATCACCTCCCTACTCCTGCTGGCCACACTATTTCTGATACAGGCCAGGATGCCGTTGGCCTTCTTGGCCACCTGGGCACACTGCCGGCTCATGTTCAGCCGGCTGTCAACCAGCACCCCCAGGTCCTTTTCCTCTGGGCAGCTTTCCAGCCACTCTTCCCCAAGCCTGTAGCGTTGCCTGGGGTTGTTGTGGCCGAAGTGCAGGACCCGGCACTTGGCCTTGTTGAACCTCATACAGTTGGCCTCAGCCCATCGATCCAGCCTGTCCAGGTCCCTCTGCAGAGCCTTCCTACCCTCCAGCAGATCAACACTCCCGCCCAACTTGGTGTCATCTGCAAACTTACTGAGGGAGCACTCGATCCCCTCGTCCAGATCATTGATAAAGATATTGAACAGGACCGGCCCCAAAACTGAGCCCTGGGGAACACCACTCGTGACCGGCCGCCAACTGGATTTAACTCCGTTGACCACAACTCTCTGGGCTCGGCCATCCAGCCAGTTTTTTACCCAGCGAAGAGTGTACCTGTCTAGGTCGTGAGCCACCAGCTTCTCTAGGAGAATGCTGTGGGAGACAGTGTCAAAGGCTTTACTGAAGTCCAGGTAGACCACATCCACAGCCTTTCCCTCATCCACTAGGCGGGTCACCTGGTCATAGAAGGAGATCAGGTTGGTCAAGCAGGACCTGCCTTCCATGAACCCGTGCTGGCTGGGCCTGGGCCCCCGGTTGTCTCAGACATGGCTCGTGAGCGCCCTCAAGACGAACCGCTCCATGATCTTCCCCGGCACCGAGGTCAGGCTGACCGGCCTGTAGTTCCCCGGATCCTCCTTCCGGCCCTTCTTGTAGATGGGCGTCACATTGGCGAGCCTCCAGTCGTCCGGGACCTCCCCAGTTAACCAGGACTGCTGGTAAATGATGGAGAGTGGCTTGGCAAGCTCCTCCGCCAGCTCCCTCAGTACCCTCGGGTGGATCCCATCCAGCCCCATAGACTTGTGAACGTCCAGGTGGCGTAGCAGGTCGTTAACTGCTCCCTCTTGGATTATGGGGGGTTTATCCTGGTCGCTGTCCCTGTCTTCCAGCTCAGGGGGCTGAGTGCCCTGAGGATAACTGCTCTGACTATTAAAGACTGAGGCAAAGAAGGCGTTGAGTACCTCAGCCTTATCCTCGTCCTTGGTGGCAATGTTCCCCCCCCGCATCCAATAAAGGATGGAGATTCTCCTTGGCTCTCCTTTTGTCATTAATATACCTGTAAAAGCATTTTTTGTTGTCTCTCACGACAGTGGCCAGGTTGAGTTCTAGCTGGGCTTTTGCCTTTCTAATTTCCTCTCTGCACGACCTAACGAGAACCCTGTACTCTTCTCGAGTTGCCTGCCCCTTCTTCCAAAGGTGATAAACTCTCCTTTTTTTCCTGAGTCCCAGCCAGAGCTCCCCATTCAGCCAGGCCGGTCGCCTTCCCCGCCCGTCCTTCTTGCGGCACATGGGGACAGCCCGCTCCTGCGCCTTTAAGACTTCCTTCTTGAAGAACGTCCAGCCTTCCTGGACCCCTTTGCCCTTCAGGACTGTCCCCCAAGGGACCCTCTCGACCAGTGTCCTGAGCAGGCCAAAGTCCGCCCTCCGGAAGTCCATGGTAGCGGTTTTGCTGGCCTCCCTCCTTACTTCACCAAGTATCGAGAATTCTATCATTTCATGGCCGCTAAGCCCAAGCCGGCCTCCGACCACCACATCTCCCACCAGTCCTTCTCTTTTTGTGAACAGCAGGTCAAGCGAGGCATCTCCCCTAGTGGGCTCGCTTACCAGCTGCATCAGGAAGTTATCCTCCACACACTCCAGGAACCTCCTCGACTGTTTCCTCTCTGCCGTGTGGTATTTCCAGCAGACGTCCGGAAAGTTGAAGTCCCCCACGAGAACAAGGGCTAGCGACTGGGAGACTTCTGCCAGCCTCTGGTAGAATATTTTGTCTGCCTCCTCGTCCTGGTTGGGTGGTCTATTACAGACTCCCAGCAGGATATCTGCCTTGTTGGCCTTCCCCCTCATCCTTACCCACAAGCACTCGACCTCGTCATCACTACCATTGAGCTCTAGACAGTCGAAGCACTCCCTAACATACAGGGCTACCCCACCGCCTCTCCTTCCTCGCCTGTCCCTTCTGAAGAGCTTATAGCCATCCATTGCAGCACTCCAATCGTGAGACTCATCCCACCATGTTTCCGTGATGGCGACTAAGTCATAGCTACCCCGCTGCACAATGGCTTCCAGCTCCTCCTGTTTGCCGCCCATGCTGCGTGCATTGGTGTAGATGCACTTGAGCTGGGCTGCCGATTTCTCCCCCAACATTGGCGTGCCGCCCCTAGGCTCTTCTCTAGCGAGCCTGGTTTTATCCCCTTCGAACCTAGTTTAAAGCCCTCTCGATGAGCCCCGCCAACTCATACGCGAGAATCCTTTTCCCCCTGTGAGACAGCTGAACTCTGTCCATCACCAGCAGGCCTGGTGCCCTGTAAACCTCCCCGTGGTCAAAGAAGCCAAAATTCCGCCAGTGGCACCAGCCCCTAAGCCACGTGTTGATCCGATGAGTTTTCCTGTTCCCTTCAGTATTCCTCCCCGCCACTAAAGGGATCGAGGTAAACACTACCTGTGCTCCCGATCCTTCCACCAGTCGCCCCAGTGCCCTGAAGTCCCTTTTGATCGCTTCGGGACTTCTCTCTGCATCCTCCTCGCTGCCAGCCTGTATAACCAATAGCGGGTAGTAATCGCACGAGACTAGGGAGCTTCCTAGTAATGTCCTTCACCCGGGCCCCAGGGAGGCAGCAGACTTCCCTGTGGGATGGGTCTGGCCGGCATATTGGGCCCTCCGTCCCCCTCAGAAGGGAATCACCTATGACAATTACCCTCCTTTTTTTCTTAGCAGAGGCAGTCGTAATGCGTGGGGCTGACTGACTCGCCTCGGGCAACCCCCTGGATGGGCCTTCATCTGCGTCCTCTTTTGTCTGGCCCTCAAGATCCAGAGGCCCATATCTGTTGTGTAGGGGCAACTGGGAAGGTTGAGGTGAGGGAGGCCGGGCGGGGGTTCGCCTGGCACCCCGAGCAGGGACCTGTTTCCATTCCCCTCCGTCGCCTGGGTCTCCTCCTTCTGCCTGGTGGCAAGAGGGCAGGGGATCCTCCGCTTCTTGCGGAGCCTCCGTGTGCTGCCCTTGCCTCAGGGACGGCAGGGTGCGGCTCCACCAATCTATCTCCCTCTCACACTCCCTGATACTCCTTAACCTCTCCACTTCCTCCTTCAGCTCTGCCACCAGGCTGAGCAGATCATCCACCTGGTCACAAGGCACACAGGCGTCATCTCTGCTGCCCTCCTGTACAAGGGACAGCCTCAGGCACTCCCTGCAGCCGGAGACCTGGACAGATGTATGTTTGCGTACGGGCTCGGTCTGGGTCGCCACGTTTCTTCTGGCGATGGCTTTCGGCCGAGTGGATACCATGGCTAGGTTCTTTTCTGGGAGGGCAACGACCACGAGTTGAGCTAGCCTCTGGAGCCTGGAGGGGGGGGCCTGCGCCCTGCTCGCACGCCCTGCCGGCGCGAACTGCCGCGCCACGCCCCGGGTCGCTCGCGCTCCCTGGGGGCTGCTCTTGTATCTGAGGGGGTTTGGCCGCCGTCCCTCCTGTCCCCGCCCACGCTGAGTCAGAGCTGCCGCTCGTCAGGAGCTCGCTCCTCCGGCTCGGGGGAGGGGGGCTGGGGCACCCTCTCGCTCCCTGCGCTTTTACCTTCGCGGTTTTTGCGGCGGTTTTGCCGCTTCAGGAAGGGTCCCCCGGCGCGATCCTCCGCTCCGGAGCCCTTCGCCTCGGTGGCTTCGACTGACTTGCGGAAAACGGACTCCACAATCTAGAAGACTGTAAAGTAGGTATGTTTATTCAGCGCTGGGCAGCACGGGGGGTAGTCCCATCAAAGTCGTGCGCGCCCCAACGGGGCACTCACCATAAATATATACAGCAAAGTGTTGCATTAACATAAAGTTTCACAATACGCCTATACATATGCATGACCTGTCCCCGCTTCGTATTAAAATGAGTTCCAAGACGTTATTTCCATGAACCCCTCCCATCTGCGCTTGCGCACTGCCTCCTAGTGGTGGTCGTCGGGGGTCGTGGGGATGAAGGTTTGTGGTTCCTCTTCGTCACCGCTAGTAACCTTTTGTTCTTGCGCAGGCTCAGTTGTTCCTTGGCTCTTGCTCAAACTGCAGGGTCGGTTTTAGCTGGTTTCTTAAGGCAAGTTCTTAGTTCTTATCAGGAGCTGTCCTTGTGAGGCGCCTCAGTTAATTTACACAACAAAGTATCAGACTTTGCCTACTAATTCAATCCTTTAACTACTAAAATTCCTTTAACCCCCTTCTCTCAGGACTATAGAGGAGTCATGGGCATGTAGGTACCAGCTGGGTGGTATGAATCCAGATTCTAACTCCCAGTGCAATCAGTATCAGACATTAATATCTATACAGAAACAGAACTGCCTTATTCACTCACTCGGTTCTTATTTGACATGCTGTTCACCCACAAGAAGGAGAAAGATCATCTGGTACTTAAATATATCCTCTGGATATATTTAATAATATCCTCTAATATATTAATATCCTCTTAATATATTAAATATACCTTGGATATATTTAATAATATCCTCTTAATAATATCCTCTGGACCTTAAATAAGATCTGTCTTTTCCTGCATTCCTGTGCTTCACATGAAATTACTGTGCATCTTCAATTAAAGAAGCACCTGTTTTCTTCACATCTTGACTATCAGAAGGTTGAACATCTTCATGCTATGTCCCCTCCTGCCTGCGACTGCTAGCTACCATTTGTCCAGCACTGTCAGATAGTCTAGTGCAAAAAGAATCCACTGGCAGCATAAACATGGTGCCAGTGCCTTTACACAACTGCTTCTTGTTGCTTTTATAGCAGTAAGGCATTTTGCTGGGTTTGTAGCCTCACCTTTCCTAAAATAATGTCCAGCTTCCTATGTGTACTTTGTATGAGTTATTCATATGCATTAATGAACACTGGAAAAATATTCAGAGACGGGTTACGTTACTTCAAGACTGTTATAAATGATTTAGTCCCAAACAGGATTCCAATTTAAGTTAACAATTTATTAAACGAATAGAGGCAAGCAAACAGCGTTGGGTGCGCCGGGAGTCTCTGCTCCACCAAGACGCGCACACCATACAGTTCCCGCCTTCGGTTTATACCCCATCTGCTAATACATATTCATAACTATTCCACGAATGGTGTATCTTCTTCGGCGCATGTCCTCTTGCTTATCACTATGCAGTTAGCAACAAAACCGGTTTGGTGGCTTTTGCAAGAGGCAAGAACTATACATGCCCTCTTGCTTAGCAACAAAACCTGATTGGTTGCTTTTGCAAGAGGCAGGAACAGAAGTTGAAACTTAGTTTCAAAGATAGGGCTCCTCCACCCAAACAACCAGGACACAGAGGCGCCACAGACACAACCCCCAAGACAGTTCGTCGGGAACAGACCCGATGAACTATACATGCCCTCTTGCTTAGCCATCACTAGCCTGCGGCTATACAAGAACCATCAGACATATACAGAGTGGGTCACATTTCACCATGCGGCCTTGCATTGTTCTATATTGACACGAATCAAGTGAACATATTTCACAAAGACTGATCCTAGATACAACTCAGCAAAGATATAATTACCAGCTGGGCCAGAGCCTCCATGACATGAGCTTTACCATACCCATTTGCTTGCCATGGTGTCCTCTTACAGTCATGACATTACAAATGTAGTCCAATGGCAAAATTCAACCCATTGCTTCCAAGAATCAGTGTAGGGCTGAGCACTGTTCCCCACTAGGCACCTGTTCCCCAGTCAAAATCTCCTAGAGTTTTCTTCTAGTTCTTCTCTCAAAAAGAGATTTCCCTCGAAACCTGTGGGACTCTCCAAGGACAAAGCCAGAGTCAAGAAACTGCTTCTGCCTCCTCTAGGAGCTACATAGTTTCCTGATAGCCCCTTGATCCCAGAAATTATCTCTGCCAGGTATTCATGACAGCAAAGGTACCAGTAGGGTTTTGCCTCATGGGATGAAAGGAGCTGAATTAAGCCACTACCACCAGTATGACTGGTGCTGTGGCCTGCTCCCATTTCACTCCCCCTAAACCAACATAAAACTGGGGATTCCCCAATGAGTGTGCAGCCCCCATATCCTCCTCCCTAAGAAGCAGAGCATAGTAAAAGTAGGAACTCTTAAATAGTTTCACAAGAAGGGGAGAGCATCATTCACTTCCCACTTTTCAGATCATTAACACCAACCAGTAAGTCCATGCCCAGACTTCTAGCAAAGAACAAGGTGGGATTATTTCAACATAAATAGTTGAAGAATCACTGCAGGGTAATGAACCAATTACAAGTGTAAGTCACACTAAAATGATCTGATGTCATTCTTACAGATTCTTCAAAGAAAGAGCCTCGATGGAATTTCTGGAAGTACCTTGTCAGCCCTGAGGGTAAAGTTGTGAAATTCTGAAGACCTGAAGAGCCTATAGAAAGTATCAAGCCAGAAGTAGCATCATTAATCAGGCAGATTATAATGAAAAAAAGAGAAGACCTTTGAAAAAGCCATTCACGCTGTGAATCCGTTCAACAGCATGGGTGCACAACCTTACTACATTCCTGGGAAATGCTGCTAGAAGCTAAACCATCAGATGATTTTACTTCTCTTTGGTGTTAGTATTTTCAGCTACACTATGTCAATTAATGTTGGATTGGCTCCTGAAACAACCTTGAGAACCACTGAGGTTACTGAGAATGGCAAGGCACTCAGTACTTTGCAGGAATGGACCTTCAATTTGCATAAAGTTTCTGAATGTTTCTTTAAATTGCTGACAATAGCTAATTACAATTGTCACCAGCAGGAAGATAGCTAAAAAGAAGAGGATTGGTTGATAAATTACTCAGTATTTGCACAGAAGAGTTTTGTTTCCCATCTACCAGTAACAAATAGATTTTGATATTCCATTAACACATAATTGCCCTGACTGAAAGACATGGGGCCCAGAGGCATCATACCAGGGTTTTTAGAGACAAATGCAACTGAAGGTACCAGCTTTGCAATATCTTCTTGAGGAAGATTACTGAATTGCGAAGCTGTCAACTTAGTTGTAAAAAACTGTATATAGAAAATAAGATTATTATTAAAAGAAAAAAATTGCAAAAATGTTTCCTTACCTGCTTTGTGTGTATTTTGATTCATTTTACATTTCACCTTTACAGCAACACCTTTAACCTCTTTAGCCTTCTCCATACATTTGCACCACAGTACAGTACTGTTAATGTTAATCATAATCAACATTAATTCTCAAAGTGTTCTTGTCCTGTGTATAGCCCTCGCCCAGAACTGGGTTAAAAGACCAGTTAATAAGAAACCAGAATGATGAAGCTAGTGAGTGGGTGTTTGATTGGAGGAGATCAAGATGTATATGTTTTAATTTAAGAACACTATGGTGATAGATAGTTTAGTTTGTTGTGGATTCTATATTGCTCGCTTCTGTAATTTTAAACAATGAAGATTTGTTGCTTAGAAGTTAGGTAACTAACAGGTGTGTGTTTGTAATTGTGTGGAGTAGTAATTAATTATAAACTGTGTGTTTTAGAGGTAGTGATAATTAATTTTAGCTATGGAAACTATAAACAAACGTGGTCCAAGCATGGCTCAGGGACAAATCGCGACCCTATAAGGTAAAGAGGAAATAAGTTTATGAAGAGTTCACTACCCTGACGACCACCAGAGACCACCCGAGACCCTCAAGAAGACCCTAAAGGCTTTAGTGCGCATGTGTTTAAGATGATGTAATATTATAATTAGTTCTCGGAAATGTAATGAATATGTAACAAGGAAATTTAAAATACATATGAGAAGCATGGATATAAACAGAAAGGTGACTAGACCAGGTGTGCTTGATTTGTGGCAAGTCCACCGAGCACCCAGGCCTGAATAAAACAATATCTCTCCTGAGCGTGTGGAATTGGTTACTTGCACGCCGGGCACGAATCCGCTTTTCGGACAACAGTACCTCGTCTGTGAGCTCATCTCCTGCTGGATTGCCAGTCTTCTGACCTGGATGAAGGCAGGGCCTGTGTGAATATACATGGTTGCTTACAGTAGGATTCAAGGGGAAACAAAAATCAACAGCCTGGCACTCTAACAAACATCATCTCGCACATCTTTCTGAGACAGTCCAAGATAATGTTCCCCAGCCATCTACCTCACATCTCTGTAATAAATCAACAGTCTTCAAGTAGAGGTAGAAGAAGGGGATGAAGGTTCATGCCTCAAGCCCCACTCTTCTTACCTTGCAATCTCCCTAGTCCAGCATGTAACTGCAAACCCATTTCCGGTTCTCTTCCACTGTTCTATTTCAAACTGCCAAGTGTTTTGATTTATCTGTTTGATGAAGGGAGACAGTAAATTGGAATAAGGAACCTCATTCCAGCTGTCCAAGTCTTAAAGGAGAGCTGACAAAACAGAAAGGAGAGAAACCAGTGTCTCAGAAGAGTTTTCTATATGAAAAAGGACTGGTAGCATTAGTGCTGTTCTCCTGTAAGACTAACAGTGACTGAAAAGAACTGAAGTGCTTCAAAGCATTTTCAAAGAAAGATGGCCGCTTAACTGTCTTAAAAAGGTGAGAAATTAAAAAGCAATTAAAAAAATAAGCATTTTTCATTAACCTACGGAATTCATTGAGAATTTCACAGAAAACCCCTGAGGAATAAGGACATAAAAAGATTTTAAAAGAAAAGATTGAGTAATGATATTGATGTGGAAGATTAAACAGTCACCCTCATTAATGACAACCATCATTTTAGAAGGGAAGTCAAATCTTATGTATAACAATTTTAGTCACACTCTAACTTTTAGAGATCAGTTAAGCCCTATGTAAGGATCCAGTTGGTCCAAATGTGCCTACTGCCGAGGTTTTAGACCAACCTCTGAGTTGTTTGCCATTAGCCAGGAAGAATCCACATCTGATCCATTAAGACAGTTCCCGTTCTTATGTTGAGGTCCTGTGGTTTACTCCAGTCTCCTCGTGCATGTACAGTTCCAGCCTTGGGAACATTTTAGTATAATCTTGGCAGTGAGGGATTCTGAACATGTACTAACAACTGCCGCTGGATAAAAGCCAGAACACACCAGGTGATTTTTGTCACATATCCCTGCTGCTTTGATGGAGCAGGAAGGGAATTGAGATATAGATCCTCTCCCCTTGCTGGGAGCAGTCTAGATTCCACAGAACTAAGTCGCAGGACACAATGTTTTTCCCATAAATGGTGGATGATATCTTTACTTGAAAATGTACATGGCTAAAACATGCATATTCATTCATGTGCACTGCTATACCTCCCTGCTTTTTGTATCACTGAATAAAAAAGAGTAGGTATAAAGAAGTGTCGGGTGCAGTTAGTGGAACACCTGGGAAAAAAAATCTATTTTAGTCCTGGTATTGCCTGATAGTTACTCAGCATATGGGAAATTTCACTCAAGTTCTTTAAATACCCTATGAAAGATAACAGTGCAATATCATTTTCTAGTTTGGAAGGGATCAGGAAGGAAGGGAGTGTGCACACCTTGCTTGTGATTCACTCACTAAAGCTCATATTCTGCTTTTCACAGGATATGCTGTAATCTTAAATAACTCAATGCCAGCATTAAGATCAAATATCTTTCCTGGTATTCAGAAATAGCATGGGATATTAGCAAATGAGTGGACAGAATTATTTAACTCACTGCTTCCTGAATTACTTTTATTTCAGATTCCTAGAAAAAGAAGGTTTTGCCTGAGAAAACAGGCATTGAATTTCTTATTTCACTGTTTGGTCACAATCTGCTATAGCCATCTTCTGTAGAAACATGAATATAGGTACCATTCAGTCCTGAATCTAAACAGAGTTTAAGTTTTTCAAAGTTTACTGTTTAATTAACATTCTTCAAAAAACTCACTATATTTGTATTACTTATTCTTCATGAGACATACCAGCTCTTCCAATGTAATATTTAGGGCAGATCATTGATAAACTAATCACTTCTTTCCTAAAACCAAGTTACCAGTTATCCAGGGTAAAAATAAAGCATCTTTAACTGTCAAATTTACACAGACTTGGAAAGGCGAATAAATAAAATGAAAATTAGAACACTGTTATATAAGCACACACTTAAGCCTTTCCAGCTTCTAATTACTCAGTTAAAAAACAAAAAACAAACAAACAAAAAAAGACAACCCCCCCAAAAAAAAAAAACACAAAAAAAAGACAACCCCATTTGCCAAATATCATTCTACAAAATTTAAAAATCAAACTTTAAAACTCACGTGAAGTTTTTAACTGTGCTTCTTTTGCTTTAAGAAAACTTCCAGAGAGCTTAAAATTGTTTGAAATGTTTGAATTATTTACCTGTTTCAAGTATTTATAAACTTTCTGTTACCTTGGTATCTAAAAGCAGATGAAACCCAGAGTCTAAATCAACCAGAAATTCTCACAATTCTTTGGATAATGGTGAATAACAGGAATACAAGATGCCGCTATAATACCAAAAGTGAGCCTGACAGTCAAAGAAAGTAATAATCAAGTGCACCCAAAAGATTCTTTATACAAAAGTAGTAGCTCTCCAGTTTGATGATCAAGGTATGTGGAAAAGGATAGCAACTGCACGTTAGCTGATGTCAGAATTTCAACCAGCTAATATACACTGCCATCCCATCACACACAGATGCACCACCTGCATTCCTGGAAATTAGAACCCTAGCGCTTTCCAAAGTAACCGCCTTTAAACAGCGATGAGCTGGCCCTGCAGCAGGTGACAGTGCAGTAGCGACTGCTACATTCAGATACAGCAGCCAGCTAGCAGTACACTGCCTACCAGACACAGAGTCCATGCAGACTGAGATGTCTCATGAAATAATATGTGCCTGGAGACATCTCTTATTTTCTACCTAATTCAGCATTGCTCACCTCTTCTGAGGTTCATGTTTCATATATGTGTATATATACATATATATATATGTTCAAGCAGTAATTACTGTCATGAAATAAATGGTACAGGTAAGTTTCTGAATCAGTAAGACCCAAATTAAAGTCATAGTATAAAACCTATGTGGAGTATGACTAGAATCGGATACCAGACTGTCAAAAAGGAACTGGATAGTGTTGCAAACAGTTTCTTGCCTTAGTTGTATGAGCACCAGTATAATATGTTATTTCCACAAGTTAATTAGTATCATACACACTTATTTCAGTCCTTTTCTTCCTTGGGCATCCATTTATGGTTATTGTTGGAGCCCAGACCTCGGTCTAAATGAGCCCAGAGTCTAACTCAGTATAGTCAATTTTAGGTTATTTTGAAATTAGAATTATCATTGGTTACTCCATAGTGCAACTTAACTTTAGGTGATGAGCCATGCTGTACCTCCGTTTACAGCCATGCAATGGCGGATGCATAAAGATCCCGAGATTCAAGCTCATGGATGGAGCTAAAATTTTACCTACAACATCCATTTTGATGGAAAGCAGCCACTGAGTTAGATGCTTTGTATAAAAGTGAATGAATACCAAATTTGAAGCCTTCCCTTTGCTTCTTAAAAACAGGTCTTAAATCACTCAAAATAAATCTCAACTCAATACAAAACAAAACACTAAAACATTTACTTGCCTGAGTGCTGCTGTTAGCAGCCACAGAAAAGCGTTGCCTGACTTCTGCTTGTTCCACAGCAAGAGGAGGCCACCTCTGAGTTTTCCACGATGCTTTTGAATGAAACAATATGGAGTGCAGCTAGCAGCTGTTCACACATCAGAGACAACAGCCAGCTAACGCGCACTGCCAGACTGTTACATTCTCTTGAGTTTTGGCCATTATCTCCCCCTCACCCCCCAACAGAATTTTCTTCTAGAGCCCAGTCATTGCTCACTTTAACAACATGGCTTTTCCCATGGGGTCACTTACATAAAATATTTTATGTTGGAGCAACATTCTCAGCATACTGGTGGCTACATTTCTGTACTGTCGTTGTATCTAAGGGCACACTGCTTATCTCCTGCTTTAGTATTTTCAGTATGATCACTTCCTTTTACACCTTCACCTCCCACTCCATCAGTTTGCATATTTCAGTCTCACCAGGTTTTGTGATCTTTGTCAACTCCTTAAGGCACAAGCTGCCTGTATTTTGCCTCTTGCTTACTGTCAAGCATATTGTTGGTGATTAATAGGTTTTTCACCTGTGTTCCTACTGTATACGCAAGTTCTTCATTGTCCCTTTTATCTTTACCACCCTCTAAATACGGACAAGTCAGCTTGCAGTGCCAATAAAAAGACGACTCTGTAAATCCATACAATCCCTTCAATCGGGTCAAGTAACTTTTGCTCTTAAACAGCAAGCAGTCCCTCTAGTGCCAAAAGGAGAGAAGCCCACAGGTGTTTTTGATTCCTCTCAACAGATGTCACTTTACCATAACTTGTGTTTTTCTGACATTTCAGATCCTACAGTTAAGAAAGTGTAATAAGGATTAATAGGAAAGGAAAAAAATAATATAATTTGTTTTTTCAACAGTTTCCTCCTCTCCCTCCCCCAAAAATATAAAAAGGGGAACTCTTTAGTGCAACACATACAGAGGAGCGTGAATGTCTGTGCCTGCCCTTACCTTAGCCACTTTCTGTAGGCTTTGCTCTCTGCTCCGCTTAAGGTCTTTTCCAAGCGTTCTCATCACTTTCTTCTTGAAAGAAATAGAAGCACAACACTTAATAACCACCTGGCTCCCACAGGAGCAGCAGTTCCTTCACCCTAAATCACCTGCCACCAAGCCTAGCTGCTTGCAAGGCTTCACTGCAAGCCACAGCCCTCGGGCCAAGGCAGAGCAGCTGAGCCAGGCCAGGAAGGTGTCTGCCAGGCCGGCTCCTAAGCCATGACCATCCCCATAGCACAAACAGCCCCCCACAGCCCCGGGCTGAGAGCAAACCCGAATGCAATTACCCATAGCAAATCTTCATCCATCCTGCTCTTCCTCCGGGAAGATTTTTCTAGTTTCCACTCCATCTCCACCAGGGCTGACTGAACCCACTACCTGAGGCAAGGCGACCTGACCTCTAGGTAGGTCCCTGCAGGTGAAACGGCCCATAAAGAGGTAAACTGATAGGGCAGGTATGGGAAAGACAGCCTGCACGCATGGCAACCTATAGGAAAGGCAACTTAAACACCAGCCAGCCCTCGAGAATGCTGGCTGCTGGGGAGGTGGTGCCAGCCCCGCCGCCACACACTCCCATGCCACTCCTCGGCAGCCGTTGGTGCTCTTTAAGCAGCCCGCAGGCGCGGCCGGTGAAGGTGGGAATTCACGGGCGGCGCTGTGGTCCAGTCCGGTCCGGTCTGGCCCGCTGGCGGGACACAGCGCACCCGGGCTGCGCGGCGGCGGCGCCAAGGAGCGGCAGCGGCTGGTGGCAAAGGAGCGCGGCGCGGCGGGTCCCACTGCCCCTGCGGGGAAGGGGGAGAGGTGGGGGAGGGCTGCGGCCGGTGCCAAACGGCCCTGGTTTGTCCCCGGGGACGGGCAGGCCGCGAGGACATCACCCCATTCGGCTGCCATCCTGCCCCCGCCAGGGCCGCTGGGTCGTCTCCACAGGACTGTGCAGCGTGGGGCTGCCTGCATGGCTGTGCCACACTCAGGGTACCACCGCCTCATCCCCTTCCCGGGCCAAGGAGCGAGGGAGGCTTCGTCCCACTCCATATGTAAAAAAACCCTTGTTAATGTTAATCTTAATCAACATTAATCTTCAAAGTGTTATCATCCTGTGTATAGCCCTCACCCAGAACTGGTTTAAAAGACCAGTTAATAAGAAACCAGAATGATGAAACTAGTGAGTGGGGTTTTGATTGGAGGAGATCAAGATGTATGTGTTTTAATTTAAGAGTACTATGGTGATGGATGGTTTGGTTTGTTGTGGATTCTATGTTGCTCGCTTCTGTAATTTTAAACAATGAAGACTTGTTGCTTAGAAGTTAGGTAACTAACAGGGGTGTGTTTTAGAAGTAGTGATAATTAATTTTAGCTATGGAAACTATAAACAGACGTGGTCCAAGCATGGCTCAGGGACAAATCGCGACCCTATAAGGTAAAGAGGAAGTAAGTTCATGAAGAGTTCACTACCCTGCCGACCACCAGAGACCACCCGAGACCCTCAAGAAGACCCTAAAAGCTTTAGTGCGCATGTGTTTAAGATGATATAATATTATAATTAGTTCTCGGAAATGTAATGAATATGTAACAAGGAAATTTAAAATATGTATGAGAAGCATGGATATAAACAGAAAGGTGACTAGACCAGGTGTGCTTGATTTGTGGCAAGTCCACCGAGCACCCAGGCCTGAATAAAACAATATCTCTCCTGAGCGTGTGGAATTGGTTACTTGCATGCCGGGCACGAATCCGCTTTTCGGACAACAGTTTTTGGCGACCCAGGTGGGACTGCTGTGAAGCCTTGCCCGGATCGACTTGCCGGCTCTCGGTGGGGAGACTCTGCTCTCCGGACTCCAGTGCGCACTGACCTTTTGATCGGGGACTCCGTGAGTATCCTCCCCGACCAGAGCAGGTGAGCGACTCAACGGTGCAACGCTAAGGTAAATGAGATATTGTTCTGGGGTATAAAACTGTGAAGGAATTGTGGCCACAGGTAAAGAGGTATATTCATATGCGTTTGACAGTGACGACTGGAGTATATGAAGTTGTAGGCGCCAGGGGTAAACCGGTATATTCATATGCGTTTGACAGTGATGACTGGAGTATATGAAGTTGTGGTAAAGAACGTTCTTTTTTGGTAAAGATATGGAAGCTCAACCATCAAAAGTAACACCTTGTTCCCCCTTAGGATGCATCATTAAACATTGGGGAAGGGTAATCCTTTGAGAAAGGATAAATTAATTGAATATTGTACTAAATGGTGGCCAATGTATAAATTAGAAGATGAGGAAAAATGGCCAGAATTGGGAACCTTGCAATATAATACTATTTTACAATTAATGTTATGAGGTACCTTATGTAATTTGTTTTTTTTTTCTTTGAGAAATGATCATGAAATTCGGAAAAAATGTAAGCTTTTAAATTCAGATTCTAATATGATGATGATGATGATGGAAAATAAGGAACCAAAAGCGCATTGTTGTTCTGCATGTAGCATAGGAAAACGGTGTTTAAAACTAGGAGAAGAAGAGGAGGATACACAAATGTTAGTACCACCAAGTAAAAATGAAACTTCTGAAACCGAAGCAAGAGGAAGCAATACTTTTAGTCCGATAGCTGGCAGGACTAGAACCCAGCAAGGGTCTGTATTGTTAGCACCCCTTCGCCAGGCAGTGGGCCCAAGGGGGGAGCCAGTATTTGTGAAAGTACCATTTACAACTTCTGATTTAATGAATTGGAAAGAATTAGCAGGATCATATAGAGAGAATCCAGAAAAGGTGTATAGATCCTTTCGAACAATTATTGAAAATCATAATCCAGATTGGCAAGATATTCAAATTCTTTTGAATAATTTGTTTACTCCTGAAGAAAAGAGAGTAGTATTAAAAAAAGCAAATATGGAAAATGAAAGAATAAATGCAAGAGAAGGTCCTGCTCATTTTATGCCAACTCAAGACCCAAATTGGAATCCTAATAGTAATGATGGGAAATTGATGATTAAACAGTATCAACAATTAATTTTGTATGGAGTAAAGAATGGAATATCCCGCCCAAAGAATTTGGCGAAATTGACTCAAATAATTCAGGGAAAAACAGAGGACCCATCCACCTTTTATGAACGATTATGTGAGGCAGCTAGGAAATGGACAGACTTAGATCCTGAGAGTGATGAGAATAGAGCAATATTTACTACTTTCTTTGTAAAGCAAGCTGCTCCAGATATTCGAAAGAAATTGCAGAAAGTGGATGGGATTACAGGAATGACTATATCACAGTTAATTGAAATTGCTTATAAGGTGTATAACAATAGGGAAGAGGAGGAAAAGAAAAATCAGGAAAAAGAAAAAATAAAAGACAGGAAACAAAAAGCTGCTATTTTAGCAGCTGCTTTTGTGAATGCCCAAGGATCAGCTGGAGGAAGAGGTAGAAGATATTTGAGAGGTAGAGGTAGAGGGTATTTGAGAGGAAAAGGTAGAGGAGGTAGAGATATGTTTAAACAATATACCCCATTAGGATTTAATCAATGTGCTGTATGCAAGAAACAGGGACACTGGAAGAGTGAGTGTCCGGAAAACAAAGGAGCAGTCGTGACTCAGTCACAGCAGATACCACCTGAAGCTGATTTACTTATGATGGGAGGAGATTCTGAATGATGGGGACCGGGGGTAGAAAATAATATTTTCCCAGCTGAGCCCCTGGTTCCAGTAAAGCTGGGAGATGAAGTAGTCGATTTTTTAGTAGATACTGGAGCAAAATATTCTGTTATAAATACATGTAAAGGACCAATGAGTAAATGTCGTGGTTTAACCCCAGCCAGCAAAAATAAACGCCACGCAGCCGCTCGATCACCCCCCCCTCCGGTGGGATGGGGAAGAGAATTGGGAGGGCACAAGTAGGAAAGCTCCCGGGTTGAGATAAAAACAGTTTAATAATTGAAATAAAACTAAGTAGAACAGTAATAATAACAGTGAGAACAACAACAGAACAATAACAGAACACACAAAGCAGGCAATGCACAACAGAGCCGCTCACCGACCGCCGACCGCGTGTCACGAACGGGGGGGAGCCCCCCCCCCACCTGGTTTTTATACTGAGCATGATGTCACATGGTATAGAATACCCCATTGGCCAGCTGGGTCCACCACCCCGGCTGTGCTCCCCCCTCCCGGTGCAAGCATCACCCAGCAACAGCCAAAGCATCAATGGGCCATCAACGCTCCTTTCACACCGAACCCAAAACACAGCACACCCCCCAGGCTACTGGGAAGAAAGTTTACCCTGTCCCAGCTGGAACCAGGACAATATCCACCCCTTATTCTATACCATCTACATCATGCCCAGGTCTCACATTTTCCCATACATTCCAATTAGTCACCGCTACTTTTCCCTGCCTTTTGATATATACGCACACAGAGATATCATTCCCTTAGTCCATGGGCCATCCCTCTAAAACGTCCGTTGAGTTCATGTAGTCCATGACTTCGGGTTCCACCTGTCGTAACAGTCTTGCAGGGCAGGAGAGATGGTGTGTGGTGTTGGGCTCTTGCATGCGGAGGCCAGTTCTGGGCGCTCGTCTGGTTCTATCATTGTTGCACCTTGCTCAGTTCCATCGGCGTTCATCCTAAATTAATCTGGGTGATTCTTACTGTAATACTGTTAATATGGCATATGGTAACCATAAAAGTGATGACATACAGTACTATGTAATAACTAACATCGTACAATTCAGTTCATTGGCTATTTTCACCCAAAATTAAATCCCCCTGAGGTACACACCGGACTTCCCCATCCTTTCTCATCACCCACCAAGTGCACCCAGGTCCCTGAGCAAAAGCAATCCCACGGATGGGTTTTCCCTTGCCAGAGGCAGGAGCAACCCAGACCGTCTTCCCCAGCATATTTCTCATATGCACGACAGGGACTTTATCCCCCTCTACAGCACGTAAGGGTTTGGATTGGGCAGGGCCAGCTCGAGTGACAGATCCCCTAGTGTTCACTAACCAGGTGGCCTTTGCTAAATGTGTGTCCCAATGCTTGAATGTCCCACCACCCATTGCCCTCAGTGTTGTCTTTAACAGCCCGTTGTATCGTTCCATTTTCCCGGAGGCTGGTGCATGGTAGGGGATGTGATATACCCACTCAATGCCATGCTCTTTGGCCCAGGTGTCTATGAGGGCGTTTCGGAAGTGAGTCCCGTTGTCTGACTCAATTCTTTCTGGGGTGCCATGTCGCCACAGGATTTGCTTTTCAAGGCCCAGGATGGTGTTCCGGGCGGTGGCATGGGGCACAGGATATGTTTCCAGCCATCCTGTGGTTACTTCCACCATGGTGAGCACATAGCGCTTGCCGTGGCGGGTTTGTGGGAGCGTGATATAATCAATCTGCCAGGTCTCCCCATATTTATACTTCAACCATCGTCCTCCATACCAAAGAGGCTTTACTCGCTTGGCTTGCTTGATTGCAGCGCATGTTTCACATTCGTGGATAACCTGTGCAATAGTGTCCATGGTTAAGTCCACCCCTCGATCACGAGCCCATCTATATGTTGCATCTCTCCCTTGGTGGCCTGAAGTGTCATGGGCCCACCGAGCTATAAATAATTCACCTTTATATTGCCAGTCCAGATCTACCTGAGCTACTTCGATCTTGGCAGCCTGATCCACCTGCTGGTTGTTTTGGTGCTCTTCACTGGCCCGACTCTTGGGTACGTGAGCATCTACGTGACGTACTTTTACAGTCAGGTTCTCTACCCGGGCAGCAATATCTTGCCACAATGCAGCAGCCCAGATGGTTTTCCCTCTGCGCTGCCAGTTGTTCTGCTTCCACTGCTGCAACCACCCCCACAGGGCATTTGCCACCATCCATGAGTCAGTATAGAGATAAAATACTGGCCATTTTTCTCATTCGGCAATGCCCAAGGCCAGCTGGATGGCTTTCACCTCTGCAAACTGACTCGATTCACCTTCTCCTTCAGCAGTTTCTGCAACTTGGCGTATGGGACTCCATACCGCAGCCTTCCATCTCCGATGTTTTCCCACAAGGCGACAGGACCCATCCGTGAACAGGGCATATTGCTTCTCGTTTTCTGGTAGTTTGTTATACAGTGGGGCCTCTTCAGCACGCATCACCTCCTCCTCTGGGGATATTCCAAAATCTTTGCCTTCTGGCCAGTTCGTGATCACCTCCAAGATTCCTGGGCGACTGGGGTTTCCTATTCGGGCCCGTTGTGTGATCAGCACGACCCACTTACTCCACGTAGCATCAGTTGCATGATGTGTAGAGGGGACGCTCCCTTTGAACACCCAGCCCAGCACCGGCAGTCGGGGTGCCAGGAGGAGCTGTGCTTCAGTGCCAACCACTTCCAAAGCAGCTCGAACCCCTTCATATGCTGCCAATATCTCCTTCTCAGTTGGAGTGTAGCGGGCCTCGGATCCTCTGTATCCCCGACTCCAGAACCCTAAGGGTCGACCTCGAGTCTCCCCTGGTGCTTTCTGCCAGAGGCTCCAGGTAGGGCCATTCTCCCTGGCTGCGGTGTAGAGCACATTCTTCACATCTTGTCCTGCCCGGACTGGCCCAAGGGCTACTGCCTGAACTATCTCCTGTTTAATTTGCTCAAATGCTTGTCGTTGCTCAGGGCCCCATCTGAAGTCGTTCTTCTTCCTGGTCACGTCATAGAGAGGGCTTACGATCTGACTGTAATTTGGAATATGCATTCTCCAAAAGCCCACAACGCCTAAGAAAGCTTGCGTTTCCTTTTTGTTAGTTGGTGGAGACATGGCTGTTATTTTATTGATCACATCTGTTGGGATCTGACGATGTCCATCTTGCCATTTTATTCCTAAAAACTGGATCTCCTGTGCAGGTCCCTTGACCTTACTTCGTTTTATTGCAAAGCCGGCCTTCAGAAGGATTTGGACTATTCTCTCCCCTTTCTTGAAAACTTCCTCTGCTGTGTTGCCCCACACGATGATGTCATCAATGTATTGCAGGTGTTCTGGAGCCTCGCCCTGTTCCAGTGCGGTGTGGATCAGTCCATGGCAAATGGTAGGGCTGTGTTTCCACCCCTGGGGCAGTCGGTTCCAGGTGTACTGGACACCCCTCCAAGTGAAAGCAAACTGTGGCCTGCACTCTGCCGCCAAAGGGATGGAGAAGAATGCATTAGCGATATCAATGGTGGCGTACCACTTGGCTGCCTTTGACTCCAGTTCGTATTGAAGTTCCAGCATGTCCGGCACGGCAGCACTCAGTGGTGGCGTCACTTCATTCAGGCCACGGTAGTCTACTGTTAGCCTCCACTCTCCATTGGACTTTCGCACTGGCCATATGGGACTGTTAAAGGGTGAGCGAGTCTTACTGATCACTCCTTGGCTCTCCAGTCGACGAATCAGCACATCGATGGGGATCAGGGAGTCTCGGTTGGTGCGGTATTGCCGCCGGTGCACTGTTGTGGTAGCGATCGGCACCTGTTGTTCTTGGACCTTTAACAACCCCACAACAGAAGGATCCTCTGAGAGACCGGGCAAGGTGGACAGCTGTTTAATTTCCTCCGTCTCCAGGGCAGCTATACCAAAAGCCCACCGGTACCCTTTTGGGTCCTTGAAATACCCTCTCCTGAGGTAGTCTATGCCAAGGATGCACGGAGCTTCTGGGCCAGTCACAATGGGGTGCTTCTGCCACTCATTCTCGGTTAGGCTCACTTCGGCCTCCAACACAGTTAACTCTTGGGATCCCCCTGTCGCTCCAGAAATACAAATGGGTTCTGCCCCTTTATAGCCTGATGGCATCAGGGTACACTGTGCACCGGTGTCTACGAGAGCCTTATATTCTTGTGGATCTGATGTGCCAGGCCATCGAATCCACACAGTCCAGTAAACCCGGTTGTCCCTTTCCTCCACCTGGCTGGAGGCAGGGCCCCTCTAGTCCTGGTCATCGTATTCGCTATCTACTTCTTGTAAGTATGAGTCAGAAGTCCCTTTGTTAAGGTCGGAAGTGGAATCAGCCCTTCTACTCTGTCTGGGGAACTCACTGGAGACTGGAGCAGCGGTTTTCCTGGAAGAACCCCCTTGTGTTATTGTTTTCCCTTGCAACTCATGTACCCGTGCCTGTAGGACTGAGGTAGGTTTTCCATCCCACTTCCTCATGTCCTCTCCGTGGTCACGCAGGTAAAACCACAGGGTGCCCCGGGCTGTGTACCCACGATGTCTCCTCTCTTGAGCAGAGGGACGTTTGCTCCTAATGGCTGAGACGCTGGCTCCACAGCAGAGACACAGGCTCGTAGGGAGGAAGAGAGACTTTCTTCATATTGCCGGAGTTGGCCAGCCAGTTCATCCACTGTTTGTTCCTCTCCATCTCTCCAGGTCATTATTGCCAATGAGTTTGCATGTGACGCTGGTGCGCTCCGTACAAACTTCCGCCACATGGGTCGGGTGCATTTGTCCTCATCTGGGTCTTTGGATAACTGCTCGTTGTTCAGGTCATCATAAATCACTTCCAGCACGGCTAATTCTCTCAGGTACTGGATACCTCTCTCCTTGGTGGTCCACTTGCCTGGGTGGCATATAACATCTTCCTTGAAGGGATACCTTTCCTTCACACCTGACAGGAGTCGCCTCCAGAGGCTGAGGACTTGTGCCCCTTGTCCAATTGCTTTGTCAATGCCCCCTTCCCTAGAAAGGGATCCCAGCTGCTTGGCTTCCCTACCCTCTAATTCCAGGCTACTGGCCCCATTATCCCAGCATCGGAGCAGCCAGGTGACAATGTGCTCGCCTGGACAACGGCTGAAGTCTTTTCGCATATCTCGCAGCTCACCCAGAGATAGGGATCGGGTGGTAACCATCTCATTTACGGGTTCTGCCTCCTCCTCCTCCTGTTCTCGTGATGGCCCTGGTTCATCTTCATCCCTTACTAGAAGAGCTGATTTTCTTGTGCATTTTCTTTTTTGTATAGGGGCGACTGATACCGGCATGGGTTGGTTCTCTATCGCAGGGGGCGGAGTAGCTGCTGTGCTTGCCCTGGGGGGTGAGGGAGTCGCTGTGCTTGCCGTGGGGGGTGGGGTAGCCGCAGGGCCTGTTGCTTTGTCATCAGCTGCAGAGACGTTTCCTTCCCCTTGGGGGTTCTGAGTGGTGTTAAATAGGGCTCGGTAGGCGTGGGCCAGGCCCCAGCACATTGTAGTAATTTGCGTCTCCCTAGAATGGCCAGGGTGACAGCATACTTCTTCCAAATATTCTACTAATTTTTCAGGGTTCTGCACTTGTTCAGGGGTAAAGTTCCAGAACACTGGGGGTGCCCATCGCCCTAGGCATTTGCCCATGCTATCCCACTCGCCCTGCCACTCATAACTATCCAACCTTGGGGCAGATCTCTGGATGACATTCTTAAATTGCTTACTAACCTTGGATAAAACCGCAACAATATTCCCAAGGAGTACCAAGAGATGTATCTTAACTACCCAGGGATGTTCAAGGTACTGGCAAGTTATTTTAACAAAGGAGATGAAGGTAGTGAGGGTGCCATTCTCTATTTCCTCCATAAAAAATCTCTCGGAGGAAAAGGTATAATTGCTAATGGTCTCCATGAGGTGGTACCCGAAATGCAGAAACGGCTTCATTACGAATCCCAAATACCAAATAACCCCCAATGCCAGCGTTTTAGTAACAAATCTCCCAGGCAAAACATCATTAATCACGGCAGAGCACAACAGACTACAAAACCCAACTCCAATTTTTAACAGGTACAGTAAAAACAAGAGCATGGTGCAGAACAAACGAATATGTTACCAGGTATAAATTCCTTAATATGTTCTAAATAATCTGTCGTTATCTCAACCCTTCGTGCCCCACGTTGGGCGCCAAAAAGGACTGTCGTGGTTTAACCCCAGCCAGCAAAAATAAACGCCACGCAGCCGCTCGATCACCCCCCCCTCCGGTGGGATGGGGGAGAGAATTGGGAGGGCACAAGTAGGAAAGCTCCCGGGTTGAGATAAAAACAGTTTAATAATTGAAATAAAACTAAGTAGAACAGTAATAATAACAGTGAGAACAACAACAGAACAATAACAGAATACACAAAGCAGGCAATGCACAACAGAGCCGCTCACCGACCGCCGACCGCGTGTCACGAACGGGGGGGAGCCCCCCCCCCACCTGGTTTTTATACTGAGCATGATGTCACATGGTATAGAATACCCCATTGGCCAGCTGGGTCCACCACCCCGGCTGTGCTCCCCCCTCCCGGTGCAAGCATCACCCAGCAACAGCCAAAGCATCAATGGGCCATCAACGCTCCTTTCACACCGAACCCAAAACACAGCACACCCCCCAGGCTACTGGGAAGAAAGTTTACCCTGTCCCAGCTGGAACCAGGACAGTAAATTTAATGTATCTATTGTTGGGGTCACGGAAAGAAGGAGATAAGGCCTTTTTTGAAACCTTTAAAATGTAAAATTGGATGAAAAACACTGATGCATGAATTTTTATATATACCGGAATGCACCATGCCTCTCTTAGGACGGGATTTATTGAATAAATTGGGAGCACAAATCAACTTTAAAAAAGGAAGAATCCAAGTTCATTTGTCTGAAGCTAATGCCTGGCAAGCCCAAGTTTATTTATTACAGACAAACGCAGATGAATCTGAAGAAATTCCAGAAGAGATTAAAGATGCAGTTTACCCTTTTGTTTGGGCAACAGAGAAACCAGGAAAAGCGAAAAATGTGGAACCGGTAAAAGTTGAATTGAAAACAGGAGTTCGACTGGTAAGAAAGAAACAATATCCTATTAGTATAGAAGCCAGAAAAGGTTTGAAACCAATAATAAATAATTTTCTTAAATACGGACTTTTAAGAGAATGTCAATCTGATTATAATACTCCTGTTCTTCCAGTGAAAAAGCCACATAACCAAGGATATAGGCTGGTTCAAGATTTAAGAGCGATAAACCAGTTAGTGGTGGACATTCATCCAGTAGTCCCTAATCCATATACGCTGCTAACAACTATCAATGAATCAAATGCATATTTCTCTGTTATAGATTTGAAAGATGCTTTCTTTTGTATACCTCTGGAAGAAAAAAGCCAAAAGATTTTTTGCTTTTGAATGGGAAAATCCGTCGACTGGGAGGAGGACTCAGCTCTGCTGGACCGTGCTGCCACAAGGGTTTAAAAATAGCCCAACCATCTTTGGAGCAGCCCTGAATAAAGAACTGGAACAGTGGTCCGGTAAGGAAAATCAAATCACCCTCCTTCAATATGTTGATGACATCCTATTGGGAGCAGATACTATTGAAATCTGCAAAGAAAAGACTGTTAGCCTCCTAAACTTTTTGGGAATGGCCGAGTATAGGGTGTCAGAGAAGAAAGCACAAATTGCAAAACAAACTGTAATTTATTTGGGGTTTGAGATTTCCCAAGGACAGCGAAGATTGGGAAATGGTAGAAAAGAAGCCATTTGCAGGATGGCACCCCCTCAATCCAAAAGAGAGTTGAGAGGATTTCTAGGAATGGCTGGATGGTGTCGCCTTTGGATTCCAAATTATGGTTTGATGGCAAAACCACTGTATGAGGCAACCAAAGGCCCTGAAGAATTGTTAGAATGGACTCCAGAGTGCCGAAAAAGTTTTGATGACATTAAACAGACTTTAATGAAAGCTCCAGCTTTAGAACTTCCAAATCTGACCAAACCCTTTGAGCTATTTGTTCATGAGAAGAGACATGTAGCTATGGGGGTTTTGACTCAACTTTTGGGAGACTGGAAAAGACCAGTGGCTTACTTTTCCAAACAATTAGATAAAGTAAGCTCAGGATGGCCTAGCTGCTTGCGGGCAGTTGCGGCAACAGTTCTCATCATTCAAGAAGCTAGAAAGTTGACATTGGGACAGAAAATAACGGTTCACGTCCCGCATGCGGTACTTGCAGTACTGGAACAAAAAGGACATCGTTGACTAACCCCTAGTCGTTTGTTACAATATCAGGCTTTGTTAGTGGAACAAGACGACATCATTTTGAAAGTGAGTACAATTTTAAATCCTGCCTCTTTAATGCCAAGTGAAAAAGAGAGTGATCTTAACCATGATTGTTTACAAGTTATCGAACAGATATATGCCAGCAGGCCAGATCTGAAAGATGTCCCTCTCCAAACTCCGGATGAAGAATTATTTACTGATGGAAGCAGCTTTGTTGTAAAAGGAGAAAGGAGAGCTAGTTATGCCGTGGTAACTAAAAGCATTACCTCCAAATACATCCGCCCAGAAAGCAGAAATTATAGCCCTCACAAAAGCCTTAAATTTGGCTAAAGGTAAAAGAATCAACATCTATACAGATTCTAAATATGCTTTTGGAGTTGTGCATGCTCATGGAGCAATATGGAAAGAGCGAGGACTTTTATCTGCTAACGGTACCCCTATAAAATATGGAACAGAGATTTTGAATTTGTTGGAAACAGTACAGAAACCTAAAGAAGTTGCGGTGATTCATTGTAAAGCTCATCAAAAAGGGGACTCAAAAGTAATACAAGGAAATCGAAAAGCAAATGAGGCTGCTAAATGTGTAGCATTAAATACTATGATTTATGTTTTAATTCCATCAAAAGAAATTCAGGTGGAATCCCCAAATTATAGTAAGAAAGAAAATAAATTAGCTATGCTATTACATTGTAAGAAGAATGATCAAGGATGGTGGATAACTTCACATGGACAATGTATAGTAACCCCTGAAATTATGAAGAAATTAATGATCAAAACCCATGCTGAAACACATATGGGAGCAAAGACAATAGTGGAATCTTAAGAACAATACAAATCCGACCCCCTCCTGGAGAGGTAAAGAAAAGCATAACTTCCGGTGAATATTGGCAAATAAATTTTTCAAAGTTACCGCGATCTATTGGTATTAGTAAATACCTTCTCTGGATGGCCGAAAGCTTTCCCGTGTCGAACCAACAAGGCAAAAGAAGTTATGAAACATTTGTTAAAAGAAATAATTTCAAGGTTTGAAGTCCCTTTAGGAATGTCCTCTGATAAAGGCCCACATTTTGTAGCGGAAGTTATTAAAAATGTAAAGAACCAAATATTAAAGAAACAAATTCCTAAAATATATCCAGAAGCTCAGTGGAAATAGATTGAAACTTTACCATTTGCCTTGTTAAGAATTAGGGTAACCCCGAAAACTAAAGAAGAAGTAAGTCCATTTGAAATTTTGTATAGTAAACCTTATGATGTTAATCTAACAAAAAAATCTAAACAAATGCATATAATAAGAGAAAAATGTTACACCAGAATAAAAAAAATATATCCTAAACTGTGAACACCTATACCTAAGGGACCATTGAAATTAACTTTAAGGCGTACTTGATGAGTTATCAGAGATGTTGTTAAATTATTTGTGATATTTAAAATATTTATTGTTAGAAAAAAAAAAAACCAAATTAATTAAGAAATTGTAAATTTAAGAGTAGAAAATATAAAGCCTGTTGATATTAATTATGACGATCAGTAAAGCTGAATCCTAATTTCTATTGCCAAAATAAGATAGAAATTCCAAATTTAAATTGGCACAGACAATTGTTCTTATTTGCAATACTGATCGTCATCTTAATTATAATTATTTGTTGTATGATTTAATGTATGTCTTTTTGTAGACCAAATGCTTACAAGTAAATGATGTGAGACTCATGATGCTTAACATCATAAGTCTCAAAGGGGGGAATTGTTAATGTTAATCTTAATCAACATTAATCTTCAAAGTGTTATCATCCTGTGTATAGCCCTCACCCAGAACTGGTTTAAAAGACCAGTTAATAAGAAACCAGAATGATGAAACTAGTGAGTGGGGTTTTGATTGGAGGAGATCAAGATGTATGTGTTTTAATTTAAGAGTACTATGGTGATGGATGGTTTGGTTTGTTGTGGATTCTATGTTGCTCGCTTCTGTAATTTTAAACAATGAAGACTTGTTGCTTAGAAGTTAGGTAACTAACAGGGGTGTGTTTTAGAAGTAGTGATAATTAATTTTAGCTATGGAAACTATAAACAGACGTGGTCCAAGCATGGCTCAGGGACAAATCGCGACCCTATAAGGTAAAGAGGAAATAAGTTCATGAAGAGTTCACTACCCTGCCGACCACCAGAGACCACCCGAGACCCCCAAGGAGACCCTAAAAGCTTTAGTGCGCATGTGTTTAAGATGATATAATATTATAATTAGTTCTCGGAAATGTAATGAATATGTAAAAGAGAAATTTAAAATACATATGAGAAGCATGGATATAAACAGAAAGGTGACTAGACCAGGTGTGCTTGATTTGTGGCAAGTCCACCAAGCACGCAGGCCTGAATAAAACAATATCTCTCCTGAGCGTGTGGAATTGGTTACTTGCACGCCGGGCACGAATCCGCTTTTCGGACAACACCCTCACGTCAGTTTGTTTCTCATTGAGGTTTTTGCCCGCTGTGAGGAGTTGGGCACAACCACACAGCAGTGGCCTTGGAGCAAGGTCTTGGGGGAGCAACACCTCACTGAGGCGTTTGGGCCTGGCTATCCGAAACAGAGCTGGAGCAGGGGCAGAGACCTAACGTACAGCACCACATCTCTGTGCACCTTGTGGTGGCCTGTCCTCTTGAGCTAAGATCCCCCAAAACCAAAACTGAGCAAAACCTAAACACCACCATGAACAACCAGACTCATAGAAATAACCTGCAATCATTTGCTTTAACGTGATAGGCAAAGGCAGAAGTTGTAGGAGAAAGTGTGAAGAATCATTTTATCCCAGCAGATGAGTTGCTTATGTACTTGTTTTATGAAGTGCAGATGACAGGAGGATTGTACATGCCCTTAGGCACTCACTTCACCTGAGAAAACTTGAGCATAGATTTGGTAGGAAAGAAGTCAAACATATTTTTGTTAGAAGATAGGGTTTAGTTAAATCCAAAGAGATAGGAAGGCAAAAGAAGAGTTACCACTTCATATACCTTCCATATTTTTTTTTAAATAAGTTCAGAACAGTCCTTTTTCAACCCT
This sequence comes from Calonectris borealis, assembly GCF_964195595.1. NCBI lineage: Eukaryota > Metazoa > Chordata > Aves > Procellariiformes > Procellariidae > Calonectris > Calonectris borealis. The sequence goes on along the minus strand of NC_134351.1, from coordinate 26,317,112 downwards.
TGTAATAGTTTCAAAATTTGGAGTGACGCCACTTGGGTTTTCAACCAACAGAAGCTGAGAGTCACATAGCATGTAAAAGAGCCCATTTTCCCTTTTTCTAGCTTTTGGCTCTTAGAATCAACATTAAAAGTGTTATTTTCTAAGAGTAAGAAACAGAGTGCCACTTTTAAAAATGGTCTCAAAGTTTTTTTTGCTTTCTTACAGGTTCACTTTTTTCCCCCAGGAAAACAGGAGAGTTTTTTCTAAATTTCCCATTGGAAAAGTATTATTTGACAAAAAAAAAATCTTCTGCAAAAATTTTCTCATGTAAAGTCCCATTTCCCACTCAATTCTATTTCTATAGCTGCATACATCACATCTGCAAAAGGACATCATGTAAGTAAGACGATGGAGGATAATATTTTTATTGATGCCGGAGTTATAGGCAATACTTAAATATCAGATGATAGAGCTGTTTTGCCAAATCAAAGTAAAACTATTTCAAAAGTGCCATTTTATTATCTCACTATGTATTGGTAAGGACACAGCTAAGCATACCCAGGACATGAAGTGGCTGAGTCACTCATCATTTTAATGCTTTCTGTAAAGCAAACAAACAAACACAAGGCATTGCTAGAGTACCATCACAAAGGATTGTTTGCAATGCTTCAGATGTTTGTTTAACTGAATACGAACTCTTCCTACAAGAGTAACGTTAAGCAAACATGGCCAACTAGTGTTACCCTGCCTAACAGCAGCTGCTGGTATGTGCTGCAAAGCCAGCTCACTTTAATACTCAATGAATAATGAATCAGCAACACACAAGCAAAGTGTATTGAACTGTTACCTATCAGACCAGTGTTTGGGCCTCTTTCATTGCTTTTGCTCACACTGAAAAGTTTCTTTCAGATGAGCAAACCTGTAACCACGCAATTTTACGTAAGACTAATTTGTTTGATAGTGGGAGGAAAGGGGTCACAATCTGAGAGCTATATGGTTGTAAACTGGAATAAAAGCCAGAAGTCTTTCAAAGTCAACAAGCTTTTATATGAGTGAATTAGAATTAGGATTAATTAAACTTCAGTGGAGAAAATATGCAGCACCTTTAATCCAAAATAATTATTATTCAAAAGTTGTCCAACAGCAAATTCATTAAAAATATTTTTGCAAGAATATAACAAAATAAAACATGCTAATTATATATATATTCACCTGTCTCAAAGTCAAGTAAAATATGTACCCAAATTTTATAAAAACTTGATATTATCTATTTGCTAGTAGCCTTAAAATAACTAGGACCCTGAGATTAAGTCAGTGGTAAATAAAATCGAGAAATAAGCAGAAGTGCCATGGGGAAGTCTGAATTGCTTTGTGTTTGTTAAGAAGGATACATTGGATTGTTAGACAGGTATTATAACATCAAGGATATCTTTAAAACTCACTTCTTCGCTTGAAGTGCCTGGTATTTTGGAAATTATGTGATAGGTAAAAGCTCTGTTGTCACTTAGAAATTGTAACTGAATTTTAAACAAAGGAGTTTTGTTTTAGAAAAGCTGTCCATGGCTGAGCGTATCACTTCTGAAATGCTTCCAGCATCTCACTAACGTTTCTTCAAAGTGAAATGAAAAGGTCATCTTGGTTAAGTGTCTTCATTTCCCTCTCACTGCAGACTCATTTTAGGCTCCACATTATGGAACCTATGCAGCCAATTGCTCAGTTATTTCACTTATGTACTAGAAACGCGGGTGAATTTTTATAACTCACTGTAAAAATATTCCCAAACCAGTATGTAGAAACCGTGTGGTTTGTCCCCGCTGGCAGCAGATGGTGCTGATATGTTGTGCTTGGTACATCCTTGAAAGCCAGGGTGCAGGTTCTCAATCCCATAGTAACTTATTTTTTTCTCATCCATTATCCTTGAGGTCTTTTCATTCTAATTTGTCATCATCGGCAGACTTCAGAATTTATTAAGATAAAATACCAGTTTACAGTTTGAAGGTGAGATTTGGGCATCAATAGCGAGCCTCACATTATCAGAGAATTAAGCACTGACTGAAATAACACATTTCAGGAAAAGTTGGATTCATCACATACAGACTGCTGAACAAGCACCACTAATACTTGTAGGGCCCAGGTATCTCAGGACATGATAATGAGGGTGCCCCTTGCCAAAAGATTGCTGATAAGAGGTGATGCTAGCTTACACCAAGTTCTGGCAAGTAGAAAGATCACAAGAGCTAGTCGTAGAAAATTGTCTTAAAGCAATAGATCACAGATTGTCTCCATTTCAGTGAAAGAGAGAGGTAAACAAAACTATTCTTTAGATAAGTTTCTAGATTACCAACAGGAAACTTTTGCTTAAACCAAAGGCCTAGTTAGAGAAACCTTCCTGGCTAAGGAGCACAGACCTGAACATCGAGGGCATACTGGACTGAATAGTTTTCCAGAGAGGATGTAGGCACTGTCTGTGATACCCAGTTGGATAAACTAAGAAAGGTGTAACAAATTATGTTAAGAAAAAAAAGACCCTTTTGGAAGTGTGAGGGATCTGAATAAGATTTACCACAGTTTTGAGTTGCTATTTGAAATAAGTGGGAAAAAATTGTTGAACACATTTTGGTGAAAATTTGTTTCCATTTTGCAGTTGCAAAGTGATGAGAGGTTTCTGGGAACTGAGGCTTCTAACCTCCTGCCAGAGAGAAAATGATGTCCCAGCTTTGTTAGACACTCACAGAGCAGAAGTCTTGAGGCATGGAAACATCTTAATTTTTCTTCCTGTATTTATTCACTGCTTTCTCTAGCTTTTCAGCCAGTATCCCAGAAAGATCCCAATCTTGTTGCCTGCTCAGTCGTATCAGTACTGAGATGCTTCTGAGTGGGTTAGAGGAACGGTTCTCACAGTGGTACAGGGCAAACCATGGGGCCTCTCTAAGTGACTGACAATAGTAGTAGATAGTGGTTTCCATTTGTGAAAGGCAGCTTTGACCCTCAAGTGTTTCTGACTGTAATGGTAAGCAGAGAAAGGGTGGGGAAGGAAGGAATCAGGAAAGGGAAGGGACTGGCCTCAGTTCACGTGGCTGTTCACATCATTTTGCACTGCAATGAGCAACCGTTGTTTAGACTCCAGTATGAAATATTGTTGACCAGGCAACTGGAATATTCTGGCAGTGAACCCACAGCTTCATTTTAGCTGTACAAAGCACGGGTTATTAAGTTTTCCTTCAGAGGATGAGGGGAAAAAAGTTCCTGCTTCTTTGCTGGGGTTTACCTTAAGCCATGTACTTAACATCTCAGTCCGGTAGTCTGCTTATCAGACAACTCCCATTTCATTTATCTTTGCCAGCACAGTAAAAGTGGTTGTGAACATGTGGGGAGTGAGCTCTGGAAATGACTGTTCACTATTCCTCCTCAGATGAACCTCAACACTTCAGACATTAAGGAAAATTACATCTCCTATGCAAAGAAGTGAGAAAACAAACAAAAAACCTGAACCTGTTCCTTATGTGCTGGATTCTGTCACCACAAGTATATGCTGCATTATCTGGATAGACTAACACATGAAAGATGGACTACCATCTTTATATTTTTCTGGCTTTTGTCCATTTGTACCACACCTTCCCCAGTACCTAAACTTCTTTTATTTCCAATGTTAAATTTAGCAATAATGACAAGCCTGGTTGGCAAGCATGCATAAGTAGACTAAGGAACTCTTTAGCTCAGGGAGGAATTTGTGTCATCTGTCAGTTTCTGGCTTGTAAAAGATTTTTATTGGTTTAAAAACAGAGGAAAAAACCCAAGAAAACAAGTGTACCAAGTGATAAGTGCTGGGAGGAATGCATTTTAATAAACTATATAACTTTTAATATAACATGCTGTTGACTCCCAGGATTGTCAGTTTTAATGTGACCTTTAGCTTTCATAAAACAATACAATTCACAATTGATTTCTTCAGCAGCACACTATAGTAATTGCCTCTTTTTGCAGTTCAGCGGGCAGATAAAGAGCTGTCCTGCTCTCAGGACATCATCCCATTCCAGGCCTTTCTGCTAAGTTTGTCTCTTCAGTGTATACTCCCTTTTTCTGTGCACATTAAGAATCCATTTTTGCACGCCACTGCTACAAAGACTGTCTCAATTAAGGCTTCCAACACACTGGAATCCCATGCTGGCTTTGGGGACTGCACACAACATACGACTACATTTTGTTTACCTTGGCTAAACTCCAACCCAACAACAGAACCTCTGGGTTTGTTGCCAGCTGCCAACTGTGTGCCTAAATATTTCATCCTGGAATCCCGAGAGTCTGGATTAACAAACTGCCAAAATGCCACTCAGATGTGGTTCTTTCCAAAGCTTCTCTAGCAACTTCTATTGTTAGCACAGTACTTATTACTACATTACTAGTACCAAACTGCTATAAGTTATTGTAAAATCAAGTTATGTGAAAAATAATTATGGCTTTGAATAATTATGGATTGTAACTATATCCAAGGCTTCAGGCACCTGTTGTGGATGATTCCTCTCAGGTGGTCTCAGCGACAGGGAAAGGTTTCTAACATCCTTTCCTGGATAAGGGCAATTAAATATACACTTTTAAAACCAACTGTCATCTCCCTTTGCAAACATGTTTCAATCAAATAATTGCTGACAAGTTCAGCTCCATCAGCTGTGAGTTCCTGAAATTCTGTTGCATCTCCATACCATTTCCCATGGAAACAAGTTTCTGGTTTCAGTTCAGAAAACTAATATTCAGGGAATCGGGTCAGACTATATTTTCAATATAGTTGAAAATATAAGCTAAGTTTTCAGTTAAAATGTATTTTGTTGGGTTTTTTTTCTGTTGGGTACTATACTCTCTGAAAACAGGTCAGTAGTTATAATCAGATAATATTACTCACTATCAAGATACTGACTTTAGCAAACCAGTGGTTTAGTTTCTAGATGACATAGGTTAATTCATATCCTGAGACTGTGTTCTTACAGTTAAGCACTTTTAAAAGTTCATGTGTTGAAGATATGCAGTTCATACCTAACTACATAGTAGATGTTTATCTATTTCAACTCTTCCAGCTTTTTAAGCTTCTAAAACCCTTTCTTGATATTCAGGGTGTGGGTATAGGTCAAATCATCTCTGTCCACCCACAATATGTGAAATTCTTTCCTCTCACAGCAGATACAAGTCCATTCCAGCTCCTCTCAGAGGGAGTGTGAGTCTCCAGTCCTGCAAAGACCTTGGAACAGCTGGATTCCTGAGCCCACTCAAAGGCCCACTGAGGCAAAGGGGACTGACTCTGAATTTCACCAGGAGATACAAATTTGATAACAAAAGAAAAGAGAGGAACACAATACGAACATATCTACAAATGGAGCTATTTTGGGGACTATCAGACCAAACAAGAATAAAATGGTAGAAAGTATTTATCAATAAATATATCTGTAGCTATTTTATTAGTAACACCTTTCACACAAAGAACCCCGTGTAAGAGATTCACCTATTATTTTTAGCCTCATCTCCTCCTTTCCTCTTCATTTTGTTGAAATGCACTTGTTCTGCATTGCACACCCCGGGACATCCTGGAGTACGTGTTGCCCATTACTGTGATAATGTGAATGCATATTTGATAGCTCTAATTAGATTTCTGAAGAATACTTTATAGAGGTGCTGGGTACATACCTCTTATCAGCTATGCAGTCATCCCTAGAAAACCAACCAATTGCAAAGGAAATAACAGGTAGGAGTTTCCTAAGAGAAGAAAGAACTTAGGGCTTTTAGAAAGCTGAGCACTGATGCATCACAGGTGAAATAGTGACTTTGTAGCACTGTTTACCTCTCACCACACAAAATGGTGCAAAATGTCCCAAGGATGCAAACAACTGTAGGAAGAAAAATTGAAATGTGTTAGGAAACCTCCTTCATCTGTTTATTTCCACCTGAGATCCACCTGAGTTAGGGAATTACAAAACAACTACTTTGTTGCCGTACAGTGAAGGCCATTTTGCCCCATTAGAGCATAACAATATAGATTGCCTTCAAGACAAAACTCTTTGCAGTCATGTAATGTTTTCAAGCATTCAGCATCAGTCTATGAACTCTTCTCAGGATTCATTTAAAGTTAGAAGCTCCAACACTTGAAGCAGAGAACTGATCTGCTGATTTTGAGCAAGGGGGACATTTTTCTGTAAATGGTATAATTCTTTTTATTGCATCCCTCATGATTGCTATTACATACAGTAATAAAGTACTGAAATGCAAAACAGTAGAATCATGAAATGATGCCACTTCAAAAAAAAAAAAACAACCTCCCTTCTCTTAAACCTCTCTATTCAAATATAAAAAAGCCTAACGTGGCCTCAAATCCTGTGAGATCCACACCTTACCACACAAACCACACAGGTAGAGCCATCACATATATTGCGTGATTAGGACCTAAGTAAAGCAGTCCTGCTAAAGTCACTGGGACAATTTACATACTTAAGGTTAAGTGGATGTACTAGTGTTCACAGACCTCAGGCCACAGAGTCCTCCCATGCATGCCCCAACAGCAGCTCAGCTATTGTCTGCTGACAATATCTGGGACAGGCTTCAGTAAAAGGCTTAGACACCTAAAAGTCAGGGGGGGATGCAACCAAGCACACTGGCACTGGATGCCAGATCTGAATACATGCCTGAAGCAAAAAACATTAATAGAGACAACTGTATGAGTCAAATGCAGTGTTTTGGTAATGCCCTTCAACTCCTAGAAAGGAACCTAAAGCCTGGAGAGAAGAGGTGCCTCCATACACTGGCAGTCACATGCTGTTCTACCCACATCTGGAGCAGCACCCCTTTCACTACCTGACCCAGGATGCTGTTGGGAGGACCTGCCAGTACTGAACAGCCGTACACCAACACGTCTGAACAGCTACAAACCACTCCTGCCGGCTCAGAGCACGGGTGGAGCCAGTGCTTGACTTTCTGCCCCTTGCTGAGTACACACACCATTACACATTTAGATTGCCTACACAGAGCCAGAGCAGGGAGAAAGAAGGGCACCTCAGAGTAGATACAAAGCCAAGAAAACCTCCATGTTAAGCTGCCTGAGGAGTGCATTAAGTACAGGGGGGCTGCCCCAGCACCACAGCACCCACTTGCAGCCTTGAAACAGCCACCTCTAAATACACAAGATGAAGGGTCAAGACCCTTCCCTGAGGTCTCTTACAGCTGTTCCTTGCAAAGGCTGAGAAAGACATGCTGTTTCCTATTTTAGTACAGCCAAAGTTGGTGTTGCTTTCTACTACCTACCTTTTATACAGGGGCCTCATGGTTAAAGCACTTCCCCGCAAAGTGGGAGATCCAGGAGGCATTGCAATGCCTCAACCCCTGCTGGGTTGTTACCTCCCCATGTAATGTTGACACTTGGACACTGGTTGTCAGGTGTGTGGTTATGTTTTGGAGCATGGATTGCTATGATCTGATCTCTTTCCCAGTGGATTTGTGAAAGCAGTTGTGAGCAGTCTGTCTCTATTTATTATAATGGCAATACAACCTTGTGTGCTACTGATTGCCTTCTCATTTGTCCCTAACTTCTGCCTTCACCTTTTTTGCCTTGACTGTAAATACTACTGCTATATTTCTTGCTTTTTGTGTGTCATCTCTCTTTGCTACTTATTTTTTGTTCTATGATTTTAGTATTTTCTCATTGAAAAATCTTGAATATGAGCATTAAAAACCAGTGCAAATCCCTCAGTACTTTTCTCCACATCCTGGTTTGTTTCGGTCTTGATTCTCACTGAAGAACTTTTCCTTGCCATCATATTCACTTCTAAATCTAGACCATGTGTATTTACTGAAATGTAAACATAATTGACAAACATTCATTATCTTGAAATTATGACCTCCTTGCTAATTTGCACTGTACTGAATGCTAGTAAAATGCCCCCTTGGTTACACAGGTATATTTGCTTTGCGATAAAGCATACTTGGAAGCGTTTCATTTAAACAAAGTTATTTGGTTAGATTGTGGGGCAGTTTTCAAAAGCATCTGACACCCCTAAGGTTCATTTGATTAACTCTTTCCATACGTTGCTTAAGGCTTGGAAGAAGAAGCATCCTGTGAAACAGAAAACCTTACTTGTTGATCTGGAAGAAGAACATAGACGATTCCACAGATACCAATAGAGTTTCACATGTTTACAACCAAGGCTCCTTCTGTAATAGCAGATGGGTGAGGACTTAGGCCAACAAACAGACAAAATTCGGGGACTAAAACCCATTTCTAGTCCTCTCTAGATGGATCCCCTAGTTGGCAGCAAAAATTCAGGTCTGATATCTGTTTGCTGGCTCTTTGTTTATTTTATTAAAGTAAGTCAGACCAATGTGTTTGCTTGCTTGCTGGGTTGTGTGTGTGTGTATGCAGAAGGGAGGGAAGGTCTACACAAAGGTTCAAACTGGCTGAGGTGCATCTCCATTTTCCAGTTCCTTTCAGCTTCGTGCACTAAGGTGAGTTCTGTCACTCATGTATTTGGTTACTTTCATTCCTGAAAACATTGTGTTGGCTGCTCTGATATTGTTTGACACCTTCCTGGGAGATACATCACCAGTGCAATAGTTATGATCTTTTTTTTGCTGTCACAACTGTACTACCATGACCAGTAGAAGTTACACACAATATATGAGATTCCCCCATCTTCTACAAGACATGCTCTGGGAAAGTTGCATAGAATGTCCTTACCTATATCTGCAGTAGCAAGTAGTGAGGAGTGGCTTGAGTGGACCTGGGAAGCGAAACAGCTGATGCTGAGATCCAGGGTCCACTCTGTACACGCTTGAGGGGAGAGTAACTGAGAACTGGCTCTAGCCCAGCCATTTGGACTAAATGCCCATTAGCAGTTGAGGCAAATTAGATGAGCTCCTGAAGGTCATCTTTGGTTTCATTTCATCTGAAAGGAATCCAGTTGACAAGCTTCAAGACTACTGTGCAATACGAAACCAAGGCAGGGAAGATGGGATCAAGCATGAGACTCTCTTCAAACATGCAAATGTGATAATGTTGCTGTAGCCCTTATACAGCTGAATACTGTCAGTGAAGAGCTTTTGAAGAGCCATCTCCTGCACAGCTGCCCATCTTCCCCAGATAGGTACCCTGCAGAGTGAAACAGGGGAGACAGCAGAGGAGGCAAAACAGAGTCCAGCTTTCTCTATTCCTGATTTTCTACTGGTGCAAATTAGACCTTCATGCAGAAAAGCTACTGAGTATCAGTGAATAAGGACCCACTGCTCCCTCTGTACGCTTCAATAGACTGGAGCCAAAGTGAACAGAGAATCTCTCCCATCAAGATTTATTTTATTCCTCAAGTGATTTTGATACAGTCACTCCCAGAAAAAAAAATCAGAAAAAATAAGATCAAAATGCCGAGTAACAAATGCCCACCATAGCTGTCTCCAACAACTCATGGAAAGTTGTTTAATCAGTATAACCAAGGAAAACTGATGTACTCGAAAAGTTTATGCCTTCCCATCCTGCATAACCTGATTCAAAGCCCACAGAAGGGAGTGACAGCCCCATTTATTGTTTTGAAGGGGCTGTGGCAAATATGAACAATCCAGGAAGAATATTAGAGAGCTTCCAAAGAGATTCAACTGGACCATGGGGGTTTCCAAGATAATATCTTAGTAACTAATGAGGAAACAAACAATTGAGTCATTAATTATTTCATAATCTTCAAGCTTAACCTCGGATGCTGAACTTAATATATGCACTGACCAGCAGTAACACTGTTTCATGTATTTTGCGACTGGGGACTGAATAAAGCAAATTAAAGCTTAGCTCCTAGGACTGTGTTCACCTAATTCAATGTGAGTACATAAAGCTGCATCTCTCTGTCTAAACTACTGTAGAGGTACCCATCACCATCATAATCTAGGAGCTCTCAAAAAATTACAATTACAATTACCCTCCTATCCCCTCCCTTCTTGTTGAAAAGAGACAAGTTTATGACCACTATCCTTGTCAGAGCACAGCTGGAAGCAAATCTGAATAGAGATGGGTTCCACACTTCGTTCTGAAAGTCACATGGGGAATACTTGTGCTTTTTCTTTTACCACCTAAATCTATGGCCCAATTTGCCTCCATTAATGGTTTTGTCCTCATGGATCCTCCATCAGTGAGTTGACAATTTCCTTCTTCCTCTGAAAGCAGCTTTCATGGGAAACTACGATTGCAGACAGAGAAACAATGTCTTGGGTAATGAAGATATTATTTCTAATCAGGCTTTCTAAATCAGGAAAAAGACAGTGAGCGAGATACACGTTCAATGGAAATCCTGTGCAGAGATACACTGTTCTGGGAGATTTGGTGGTTGTTTTCTCGTCAAGCTGAATCATTTCCAAAATTGCAGTAAATGAGACTAAAGTTACAAATGCAGGGCCAGATACCAGATGTGCGGTGAGGGACAGATGTTTTGCGTTTTTGCCAACAGGCCCATGGGCCTTCAAGGGCAGTTTGTAATCTGGCTGATCCCAGGGCTACAGCCCAGTCTAAGGTACAGAAGGGAGCACCTGTACATGGATGAGGCTGTGATTCACCCATTTTTCTAATATTTTTGTCCCCTGTCAGAGACAAAGTCCATGCTTTTGAAGTTTTCATGTTTTTAATTTTGCAAAATTTTGGTGGTACAAATCAAAACGGAACAGAGCAGTTTTCTACATTTGAATTCAGCCTTGCTTTGAATTTTTGATGTGCTTCTACTTCATCCAGGAAGAAAAGCATATACAAGTGAGATGAACTTTACTTATTTGATAACTCCACACATGCCAGAAGCGGCAAGTTAAACTTCAAAACTTTGGTTGAGTGTCCATCCTTTGTTGGACATTTGTTCAAATGCATTCATAAGCTCTCAGGGTCTGTGTTGTAACTGTTGACTGAAAATAGTGTAACAATATACTGAGGTGTGTCTTTGGTACAATAAACAGGTTAATCTGGCTAAATCTTTTGTTAACATGGAAAGAGTTTAGGGCTGTAACGTAATTTTTTATCGCTTTATTTAAACAGCTGTATACTGTTCAATAAATTGTAAAGAATGCTTTTGTACTGAAGTTTAGTTTTAAAATGTTAAATATCTTTTTTTACAGTAAAAAAATCACCTTACATAACCTTAATGATTATTAATATACCTTAACAAATCTTTGACCACATGAAACTACAGCTCAGTTGTCTATTGCAACCACTCAAAGTATCATGACAGTAGTGGAAACTGAATTTAGTTTCCCGTGTCCGTTCCACCTGAGCTAAAAGAAGGTGAATCATAAGGAGTAAATTTGCTAATTCTTGTTGTATTTGTTGCCAGAATAGTAGACAACTGAGCATCTGCAAAAAAAAAAAAAGGAAAAAATCCCAAAGGAGCTATGATTCAAAGTTGAATTGTTTGGATAACATCCAGTGGAAAGTAATCAGACATACAGAGGCTACAATATTTCAGAGCACCTGCTAAACAAATAAATTAAATTATGATAATCCTTCTAGTTTTGAGCATTTACAACAATAAACAAATGTTTTCAGCCAGCTTTTTTTTCTGATGACATATTCATATGCTCAACCTTTTTTTTTCCTAAATCAAGGTTGTGTAAGAGTTCATACAAAAGTAACAGCATAGTATTTATAAATACTTTCTGCAGGTTCATAGTTCTTCTTGTAGGCGTTGATTTTGGCCTTAACCCAAAACCCCAAAATGAGAGGTAAAAAGATTTAATTCTGAGGATGTTGAATCCATTGCTGACAGGGAATTCTACTTATGGCAAGTATTTAATGTAAAACAAATACTTAGCTACAGATCTCGATTCCACCTGCTCTGAGATTTATTCAAATTTAAAAGGGATTTTTCTGTGTTATGTGAAAAATTGGACATATCATTCTATTTAATCATTTCAAAAGGCAGCGCTGAACTTCAGGGGCTAAAACTAACATTATAATTGTACACTGCCTCAGTTTTAATGCCATACAATCCATACTGAAAACACTAGAAAGCTTTACAGTTCACAGCTATTTCACCCATTTTTCATTTCCCTCCTTTGTTTTTATTCCCAACAGTTGCCTCTACCACCATGCTAGGGTTGTAAGATTTGGTGGGAGGGGGCAGGAGCTGAACATGGGGTTACAGTGTCTGACCCACCAGTTCTGGGTCTGTTCTGGGCCCTGGTGTGAGAACACAAGATGAGATGACCAAGGAGCGGGCAGAGTAGGCTGCCTGAGACTAACTGCTAGCACAAAGGGACTGAAAGCCTAGAAATGGTTGGCAAATGAAATACATTATGAATTCTTTTAGCAATAGTGTAAAGTCACCTGTCTGGTATCTTTCCTTCAGAAAATGATTCTCTTAAAAATGCGGTATATTATTCACAGTGCTATGAACCCAAAGGTCACTGCTAACCAATTTGGAGTATAACACAACAGGAATTTAAAAAACAAAAACCTGCAAGGGATTCCTTAGAAATACCTTTCTTTTTTTACTAGAGAACTGAACATAATCATGAACATAAATGCCTTTTTCTGGAAGAGTTCAGTGATTTGAATTACGTTTTTAATGTGCAGATCCTGACCAACTTCTAAAGCTTTTTCAACCAAAAAAAATTTGCTACAAAACCTACAATTTGTTTTGCAACGTGCTTCCTTTCCTCCTCTTCCTCACATGCCTCTCCTTACCCCTAGCTCCAATATTGGCTAGTTACAGTCCTCCAAGAGGCAGGATGAGTTCAGGGCACAGAGAAGAGACAATACATAGTTATGAAGAGCGACCTGAGCGGGTTGCAGGAGATCAGGATCCTGTCTCTTATTTTGTCACAGACACGTGCAGTGACCTATATCAAATCATGTTACACCTCTGTGCCTCAGTTTCCCAACTGTAACCAGGGTATAAGATGGTATTACTCCTATTTATTTGGAATCAAAGAGTCTCCAGGCTATCTTTCACTATGTGCACGTGCAGGGCACCATGGCCTCTGTGTGCTATTGCGGCACAGCTTAAAAGAATGGCAATCCCATTAGGTTAGAGGAGAAAACTGTCTCTAGCAGGTCTCTGGCTATACTCCCTCAGCACTATCATAAATGGGAGCTCACTTGATGTCTGGGACAATTCAGCTGTCACCACAAATCCCCAAGCAGTAACTATTAATGATTCACATTGCAAAATGCTGAAAAAAGGGCTGCGTTTTAAGGTACCAAACCAGCTGTACACATCACTACAAAAAGGCTTAAAAGAGAGGACATTTCTACTGTTCAAGGATATAGAAGAGAGAGTTAGAATTGTTAATATTTACTTACATTAAATGCCTGCAAATGTGGTCAACCAGAGTTGAGATTTCCCTGCAATCCCTCCAGGGTGTGGAGGCTCTCTGCTGAGTCAATGTGCCATCGGCATGCCCCCCTCTGAAAGCGGGAGCAGTCCACCCAGAGGGATTCAGGGAGATCCCTGATACATGGGCTAAGGCTGTTTGAAACTGTAAAGCATCTGCTGAGGTGAGCTATGTGCAAATAGAAATATGAGATTCAATACAGGAGTCACTGCCTGAAATCCTGAGACCTGTGCTGTAGAAGAGATCAGAGCACAAAATGTAACCGTCTTCTGCATGCTTGGTGTCTGTCAGCCTGTGACAGAGAGACTTACATGGAGGATGTCTGGGACATACCCTCACAGGCCATTGCAACAACAATTTACTGGGTGAAAAAGAGAATAAGCTTCAAAATTTCCAGCTACTCTATTTTAACAAGTGAGTTCTAATTATAACTGCATTATCCATGCAAGAAATCCTGAGACTTTACCAAAAGTGATCACAACATGTGAATAAACTTGAAGACATTTATTAATTTTGGGTTTTTTCATAGTATTTTGTTGAAGTAAATATTGAACATAAATAGTCACTTGCTATCAGAGTTTGAACAGGTGCTAGGTGCAAGGCGGACTTTAAGACTGTTTCTGATATACACCTATGAAATAGTTGTGCCAAAGCAAACTGCAGCCTCTTTTGACCTCATTAGCTTTAGTTGTTTGTTAAGACTGTGCAATGCAAAATGTAAACAACGGCCACTGACCAGAAGTAAGTCAGTGTTTAGAAAAGATGAAGAGGGCTGCTGCTGTCATATAAAACTGACTGCAAAATGTTTGTCTTTTCCCTGAAGTTAGACATAGGGGGAATTTTCTTTGGAAAAGTATTCAGGAAAACAAAGGGAGAAAAGTCAGTGAAATTCCATTTCTCTGCAATCACTGAATAGAAGAGCCAAAACCAATAGAGTACTTTACTACTGCTGCTACAGTGCCGTAGTTGCATTACAGTCTGCTCTCTACACGATTACCAAGCATCCAAGACACCTCAGTGCCTGCCTGCTGCCACCCAGGGTCTGTGGCAAACCGACAGGAGCACCAGCTGGATATTTCTTATGGACGTTAGCTTCTTATGAATGGAAGTTGTAGGAACCCATGTGCTTCAAAAATGGTAGTCAGGCCAATTAAATGTCACCAAATGCGTGCCTGTGTTTATGTACAAGCTGATATGAATACCAAAGCAAAGGCATTTTTATTACAAACACGTGGAGAGTAGCTCAGATTCGTGAACAGGCAATGTTTTCTCTTTATGACCCATTGAACAACCTTGGCAACCCCCACAGGAAAATGCCATGCTGACACTTAGCCTTGGGTATTGCCTTTAGACCAGGAAATGGGCAATATTGCTGATAAAAAAGACTTTCACAAGCTATAATTATACCAAAAGCCCTATGGCTTTTCTAACTACATCTATCCAGGTCCCTTTTGCCCTTGCCATCTTGAAGAGACCTAAAATTACTTAATATGCAACTATTTACTAAAAGATAGTTCCTCTTTCTAGTATTTCTTTTTAATCAAGCTGTATCTTGAGTGTCCTGGTTTCGGCTGGGATAGGGTTAAATTTCTTCCTAGTGCTGTGTTTTGGATTTAGTATGAGGAGAATGTTGATAACACACCGATGTTTTCAGTTGTTGCTAAGTGCCCTCCTAGTCCAAGGACAGCTCCCGTGCCTACTGACTGAGCTAGGTACACAAGATGGGAGGGAACATAATCAGGACAGCCAGCCCAGCTGGCCAATGGGGTATTCCATACCATGTGATGTCATGCTCAGTATATGAAGGGTAGGCGTGATCCAGGAAGTACCGATCGCTACTTGGTTATCGGTCAGCGCGGGTGGTGAGCAATTGCATTGTGCATCACTCATTTTGTATATTCTATCATTATTTATTATCATTATTTTCCTTTTTCTGTTCTATTAAACTGTTATTATCTCAACCCACGAGTTTTTCTCACTCTTACCCTTCCGATTCTCTCCCCGTCCCATTGGGGGGCGGGGGGAGTGAGTGAGCGGCTGCGTGGTATTTGGCTGCCTGCCAGGTTAAACCACGACAGTCCTTTTTGGCGCCCAACGTGGGGCACGAAGGGTTGAGATAACGATAGATCTGACCAAAGTGTGTTAAGGCAAAATTGTTATAAGCATCCATTATATTGATTGGTCACAATGTTGATGTATTGGCTGTCAAAGTTGTGGGGCTGGCTCTCAATGTTGGGTCATGTAATACCTTGCTTGCAGTATATGTTCCCTTTTGTGCTGTTTATCATTATTCAGAACTGGGCCAAGATTATCATTTTGTTGCTGTTTTATGAGGTGATAAAATCATTGGTCGTAAGTCTAATCTGGTATCTGTACTCGGCACTGCCATCATTTCTGTACCTCGGGAACCACCTCTTAGAGATTATTGGTAATTGCACTTGTTTCTCCTCGGAGAATGAATTTAAGGGGGAGACGGGATGGGACACTCTCTCCCACTTGTTCATCTTCCCTTCCATATCGTCAGAAACTCCTTTTTCTTCTATCCTCTTCATGAAGACGTCCACAATATTCCCTGAGAATTTTGAATATCCTTGGGATGCTCAAACAAGCATGTTCATATTGCTATGTCTCCTGAATGTGATTCAGGCCTTGTTTAGGGTTAAACAACTATTCAGGAATACTGTCCAGAGATCAACCCTCAGGAACAAGAAAAGAGGGAGGGCAAGCAGCGGTGCCTCATCGGGGCGGGCGGAGCGGCGAGTCTCGGGGGCGGCTACAGACACGGTGGCTACTCAAAACCCCACGACAGGCATTGCGGCTACTCCAACCCCCACGACAACCCCTGTGGCTACTCAAACCCCGGCAACAGTCACCGTACCTTCTCCAACCCCTGCGACAGGCACTGCAGCCACTCAAACTCCGGCAACAGGCACTACAGTTACTCCAACCCCCATGACAAGCACTGCAGCTACCCAAACCCCAGCAGCAGGCACTACAGCTGAACCAGAGGACCAACCCTTGCTGGTATCCGTTGCCCCTGTACAAAAGAGGAAATCTTGGAAGCGGAGATCAGGTCGTTTAGAAAGAGATGATGAAAGAGCAGGGCCATCACAAGGAGGGGAGGAGGAAGAGGAAGAACTCATAAACGAGACGGAAACCACCCGATCCCTATCCCTGAGTGAGCTGCGAGATATGCGGAAAGATTTTAGCCGTCGTCCAGGCAAGCATATTGTTACCTGGCTGCTCCGATGCTGGGATAATGGGGCCAGTAGCCTGGAATTGGAGGGGAAGGAAGCCAAACAGCTGGGATCCCTTGCTAGGGAAGGAGGCATTGACAAAGCAATTGGAAAAGGGACACAGGTCCTCAGCCTCTGGAGGCGACTGCTGTCAGGCGTGAAGGAAAGGTATCCCTTCAAGGAAGATGTTATATATCGCCTAGGCAAATGGACCACTATGGAGAGAGGTATCCAGTACCTGAGAGAACTAGGCATGCTGGAGGTGGTTTATAGTGACCTGGATGACCCCCGAACACCCAAAGATCCAGATGACATCCAGTGCACGCGACCCATGTGGCGGAAGTTGGTACGGAAGTTGCCAGTTCGTTGGCAGTACTGTGCTGGAAAGAGGAAGAAGCACCAACGGTGGATGAGGTGGTTAGCAGACTTCGGGATTTTGAAGAAACTATCTCCTCCTCCCTTGTCTCGGCTGTAGAGAAACTGTCCCGAGAGGTCCAGCAACTCAAAGACAATAGGTCCTATTCTCCACCTGTACGGACCAGTATCTCAGCCATTAGGAGTCAGCGTTTTTCTCCTCAAGAGAGAGGATATCGAAAGTACACACCACGGGGCACCCTGTGGTTTTACCTGCGTGACCACGGAGAGGACATGAGGCAGTGGGATGGAAAACCTACCTTCATCCTAGAGGCATGTGTACGTGAGTTGCAAGGAAAAACAATCACACAAGGGGGTTCTCCCAGGAAAAATGCTGCTCCAGTTGTCAGGAAAACCCTGTCTCATGACGGTCCAGTTTCCAGTGAACAGTTCCCCAGACAGAGTAGAAGGGCTGATCTTACTTTGGACTGTAATGAAGGAATTCTTGACTCACGTTTGCAAGAAGTGAGAAGCGGATACTATGACCAGAACTAGAGGGGCCCTGCCTCCGGCCAGGTGGAGGAAAGGGACAACCGGGTTTACTGGACTGTGTGGATTCGATGGCCTGGCACATCAGAGCCACAGGAGTATAAGGCTCTCGTAGACACCGGTGCACAGTGTACCCTGATGCCATCAAGCTATAAAGGGGCAGAACCCATTTGTATTTCTGGAGTGACAGGGGGATCCCAAGAGTTAACTGTGTTGGAGGCCGAAGTCAGCCTCCCCGGGAATGAGTGGCAGAAGCATCCCATTGTGACTGGCCCAGAGGCTCCGTGCATCCTTGGCATAGACTACCTCAGGAGAGGGTATTTCAAGGACCCAAAAGGGTACCGGTGGGCTTTTGGTATAGCTGCCCTGGAGACGGAGGAAATTAAACAGCTGTCCACCTTGCCCGGTCTCTCAGAGGACCCTTCTGTTGTGGGGTTGCTGAGGGTTGAAGAACAACAGGTACCAATCGCTACCACAACAGTGCATCGGCGACAATACCGCACCAACCGAGATTCCCTGATCCCCATCCATGAGCTGATTCGTCGACTGGAGAGCCAAGGAGTGATCAGCAAGACTCGCTCACCCTTCAACAGTCCCATATGGCCAGTGCGAAAGTCTAATGGAGAGTGGAGGCTAACAGTAGACTACCGTGGCCTGAACGAAGTCACGCCGCCACTGAGTGCTGCCGTGCCGGACATGCTAGAACTTCAATACGAACTGGAGTCAAAGGCAGCCAAGTGGTACGCCACCATTGATATCGCTAATGCCTTCTTCTCCATCCCTTTGGCAGCAGAGTGCAGGCCACAGTTTGCTTTCACTTGGAGGGGCGTCCAGTACACCTGGAACCGACTGCCCCAGGGGTGGAAACACAGCCCTACCATTTGCCATGGACTGATCCACACCGCACTGGAACAGGGTGAGGCTCCGGAACACCTGCAATACATTGATGACATCATCGTGTGGGGCAACACAGCAGAAGAAGTTTTTGAGAAAGGGGAGAGAATAATTCAAATCCTTCTGAAAGCCGGTTTTGCCATAAAACAAAGTAAGGTCAAGGGACCTGCACAGGAGATCCAGTTTTTAGGAATAAAATGGCAAGATGGACGTCGTCAGATCCCAATGGATGTGATCAACAAAATAACAGCCATGTCCCCACCAACTAGCAAAAGGGAAACACAAGCTTTCTTAGGCGTTGTGGGTTTTTGGAGAATGCATATTCCAAATTACAGTCAGATCGTAAGCCCCCTCTATCAAGTGACCAGGAAGAAGAACGACTTCAGATGGGGCCCTGAGCAACGACAAGCCTTTGAACAAATTAAACAGGAGATAGTTCATGCAGTAGCGCTTGGGCCAGTCCGGGCAGGACAAGATGTGAAGAATGTGCTCTACACCGCAGCTGGGGAGAATGGCCCTACCTGGAGCCTCTGGCAGAAAGCACCAGGGGAGACTCGAGGTCGACCCTTAGGGTTCTGGAGTCGGGGATACAGAGGATCCGAGGCCTGCTACACTCCAACTGAGAAGGAGATATTGGCAGCATATGAAGGGATTCGAGCTGCTTCGGAAGTGGTTGGCACTGAAGCACAGCTCCTCCTGGCACCCCGACTGCCGGTGCTGGGCTGGATGTTCAAAGGGAGCGTCCCCTCCACACATCATGCAACCGATGCTACGTGGAGTAAGTGGGTCGCACTGATCACACAACGGGCCCGAATAGGAAACCCCAGTCGCCCAGGAATCTTGGAGGTGATCACGAACTGGCCAGAAGGCAAAGATTTTGGCATATCCCCAGAGGAGGAGGTGACGTGTGCTGAAGAAGCCCCACTGTATAATAAACTACCAGAAAACGAGAAGCAATATGCCCTGTTCACTGATGGGTCCTGTCGCCTTGTGGGAAAACATCGGAGATGGAAAGCTGCTGTATGGAGTCCTATAAGCCAAGTTGCAGAAACTGCTGAAGGAGAAGGTGAATCGAGCCAGTTTGCAGAGGTGAAAGCCATCCAGCTGGCCTTGGACATTGCTGAACGAAAAAAATGGCCAGTACTCTATCTCTATACTGACTCATGGATGGTGGCAAATGCCCTGTGGGGTTGGTTGCAGCAGTGGAAGCAGAACAACTGGCAGCGCAGAGGTAAACCCATCTGGGCTGCCGCATTGTGGCAAGATATTGCTGCCCGGGTAGAGAACCTGATTGTAAAAGTACGTCACGTAGATGCTCACGTACCCAAGAGTCAGGCCACTGAAGAACATCAAAACAACCAGCAGGTGGACCAGGCTGCTAAGATTGAAGTGGCTCAGGTGGATTTGGACTGGCAACATAAGGGTGAATTATTTATAGCTCGGTGGGCCCATGATGCCTCAGGCCATCAAGGAAGAGATGCAACATATAGATGGGCTCGTGATCGAGGGGTGGACTTAACCATGGACGCTATTGCACAGGTTATCCATGAATGTGAAACGTGCGCTGCAATCAAACAAGCCAAGCGAGTAAAGCCTCTTTGGTATGGAGGACGATGGTTGAAATACAAATATGGGGAGGCCTGGCAGATTGATTATATCACACTCCCACAAACCCGGCACGGCAAACGCTATGTGCTCACCATGGTGGAAGCAACCACCGGCTGGCTAGAAACATACCCTGTGCCTCATGCCACTGCCCGGAACACCATCCTGGGCCTTGAAAAGCAAGTCCTATGGCGACATGGCACCCCAGAAAGAATTGAGTCAGACAACGGGACTCATTTCCGAAACACCCTCATAGACACCTGGGCCAAAGAGCATGGCATTGAGTGGGTCTATCACATCCCCTACCATGCACCAGCCTCCGGGAAAATCGAACGATACAACGGGCTGCTAAAGACAACACTGAGGGCAATGGGTGGTGGGACATTCAAGCATTGGGATACACATTTAGCAAAAGCCACCTGGTTAGTCAACACTAGGGGGTCTGTTAATCGAGCTGGCCCTGCCCAGTCAAGACTCTTACGTACTGTAGATGGAGATAAAGTCCCTGTCGTGCACATAAGAAATACCCTGGGGAAGACAGTCTGGGTTACTCCTGCCTCTGGCAAGGGAAAACCCATCCGTGGGATTGCTTTTGCTCAAGGACCTGGGTGCACTTGGTGGGTGATGCGAAAGGATGGGGAAGTCCAATGTGTACCTCAAGGGGATTTGATTTTGGGTGAAAATAGCCAATGAACTGAATTTTATGATGTCAATTGTTATATGATATTGTATATCATTATTTCTATGGTTGCTATCAATGGTATAGCAGTGAAAATCACCCAGATTAATGAAGAATGAACTAACTCCGATGAAACCGAGCAAAGTGCAACGATGATAGAACTGAACGAGTGCAGCAGTACCGAAATGAGAACTGGCTTCAGGATGCAACAGCCCAACACCACACACCATCCTTCTGGCCCTGAAAGACTGTTATGACAGATGGAGCCCAAAGTTGTGGACTAAAAGAACTCAATGGACATTTATATATATTTATGTGTATATATGTATGTATATGTATTATATGTATATATGTATGTATATGTATTATATATGTATATATATATAAAGATAGTGGTGATTAATTGAAAGGTATGAAAAATGTGAGACCTAAGCATAACGTAAATGGTATGGAATAAGGGGTGGATACTGTCCTGGTTTCGGCTGGGATAGGGTTAAATTTCTTCCTAGTGCTGTGTTTTGGATTTAGTATGAGGAGAATGTTGATAACACACTGATGTTTTCAGTTGTTGCTAAGTGCCCTCCTAGTCCAAGGACAGCTCCCGTGCCTGCTGACTGAGCTAGGTACACAAGATGGGAGGGAACATAATCAGGACAGCCAGCCCAGCTGGCCAATGGGGTATTCCATACCATGTGACGTCATGCTCAGTATATGAAGGGTAGGCGTGATCCAGGAAGTACCGATCGCTACTTGGTTATCGGTCAGCGCGGGTGGTGAGCAATTGCATTGTGCATCACTCATTTTGTATATTCTATCATTATTTATTATTATTATTTTCCTTTTTCTGTTCTATCAAACTGTTTTTATCTCAACCCACGAGTTTTTCTCACTCTTGCCCTTCCGATTCTCTCCCCGTCCCATTGGGGGGCGGGGGGAGTGAGCGAGCGGCTGCGTGGTATTTGGCTGCCTGCCAGGTTAAACCACGACATTGAGGTTTGGTATAATTTTTTAACTAACACCTAAAGATTTTATCCAATGAAAAACTTAAGTGCCCAGAACAAGGCTTATGTGGAATTGAGGTGCTTATATTCAAAACATGATCACTAAACTCTTCCCCTGGCACCCTCCCAAATTAAAAGGTATTTTTCTGTTTCACCTCAAAGTGTCCCAGTTGTCCACAGTTCTGCACCGCCACACGTCCACAGCCACCTATCCCTGTGGTCTAGCACCTTGCTCCTGACGAAGCCTGCCAGGCAGTGGAAACCAGCAGGGCAGGGAAAGGTGGAGGAAGCTTACTTATGAGCAAGAATAAGGCTCACGAAATGTCATTGCATCTACTTTATTTTAAAAACATCACTATGCATCCCACACATGCCTTTTACGTGTCTTCATAAGGGTCAAAACACATTTTTTTTCCCCTAGTTAACCATGAAGTGTCCAAGGTAGGTAAGGCTTCTGTTATGGGCTTGGCCAGCTCCCTTCACCCATTCACTGCATGGACCACGCACCACCAGGAAGAGAAAATCACAGTGAGCATAAACCATAGACCAACATGTTCTTCAGTCCATCATGCCTGCACATTCAGGAGCTCTGCCCTGTGCCTTATGGCACAGATCCTGCCCCATACACTAAGCATAAAGCCAGTTCTGTTTGGACATAAGGTTTCCTAGGCATATGTGAACCTTCTTGGGCACAGATCTCCAGTGGTGGTGGATTTCCAGCTTCTCCAGGGATCAGCATCTGATGGAACAACCATGAAGCATGAGTGTGCATCAAGGGGCCAAGCTTCATCCCCTGTTATCCCACCAACTCCTGCCTGATAGAAAGACAAAGGGCACTGGGAGCCCTTTTAAGTTACTGTTGACGAAAGCAGTTGTCGGGCTGCTTTAATCTGTACAAGAGATTTGTCCACTTTTTATGAAGTTCCTGTATGGAAGTGGATGGATAAGTGTGAATTTAAAATACACCTTTATAGTTTAAAGGAGATGTTTATAGTTCACCACTATAACTATATAACTATGTTTGTAGCATAACACTATAACATACAGTGTTGCACAGCAAACACCTTTTCCTTTTACCAGTTATGTGTCTGTGTGATGATGGTCCTGTGAGTCTCAGTGAGAAGCAGCTTGATCTGATTAGCCAATTTTCAGCCTGTCCAATTAACAGGGATGAAAATTAAATAAATTTCAAAAAGTCATCTACGATCATTTTCTATTACTTTTAGATCACAACTCAAAATTAATCAAGGATACTTTTAACATAGAAACACTATGAGTAAGAGTAATCAGTGGAAACTTTTTAGCAGGTTAACTGCAAAAGTAAGTGGATAAACATGTATTTGTAATTCTGAAAAGACTTGAAATAGCAGCAAAAACAACACTGGTGACAATCCAACAGGGTGATTACTTTATTGTTGCATTCTATGAGAAGTCTACAGTTTTCATGTGTCACTTTATTTCTGAGGAATTAATATGCTTATGAGCATTACAAAGGTGTACACACTATATGTTTTGTGTTTAACTTCATAAAACATGTGAAGAGGAACTGTAGATATCTATAAAAGCTGCCTTATGTTATCAGTTTATTCCCTGCTGAATTCAGCACAGCCTGACAGGTTTTGTCTCTCCTGTCCGCTGCAGAACCAGAGCTTTCACACAGCATTTCGGCCAAGGCAGCAAAGGTCGTCTCCTGAAATATGAACGGCTCTGGAATCGTCCCAGGATTGAGCCCTTGGCGTCCCAGACAGTGCTTCAGCATCTCCCCTGCTAGAAAATGTCGGTGCCGCAGACATGAAGGACCACAGATACTGAAGGACCACCTTTGCAGTCTCCTAGGAGCCACATAACTACATGTCGTGCTGGTGATAAGAACCATTCTCCTTTCTAATACAGTCTCTGCTTGCCATAAGCACAACACTACGTGCAGGGTTACAGCTCCCCTAAGAAACCTGCCACTGAGATGATGATGAGGTGCTGTCACCTTAACCATCATACAAGTGTGTTACAGTTGGATTGCTGTTAATGTGCATGGACCCATGCAATAATACTGGAAAATCTGAGTATTGAAAAGTAGAAAAAACTGATAACTTCACAGATATAAAATCTCTATCCTGGGTAGAGCACGGTGCCTTCATTCATTTATGTGCAACAGAAAAAGAAACTTCAGGTACTATTTCATGTGTGCTGTCAGTGGTTCAGCTTTCAAACCAGTGGGTGCAAGTGAAATGTATCCATTTGGAACACTTGAATGTCATTCACGCTTCTCTCTACTTGACATAATATCACTGAATGTTAACAGCAGCATGTTTTATTCTAAAAGTTTCTGCTTGAGCACATCAAGCAAAGTAAACTTTGTGTAGATGCTCAGCTTTCTGCTATTTTTCTCTAATGAAAGCAAATATGCATACTGGATGCAAAACACTGTGTTTACATTAAATCAGTACAAATAAATGGCAATTTTAAGCACTATTTAATCATCACACCAAGTGCAAATATACACCTACAGTTGCACACATGAATGACACAATTGCAATTTGTAAACATTGTATATTTAAAATTCCATGATTGCGAAGGTGTATCGTGTTTAAAGTACTTTGGATGGTGTGTCCTTTTTCACACAGGCCAACCATAGTCATTATTCTGTAAGTTACATTTTTCTGTTCAACTGAGTAAAATCTCTGGATAAAACCAGGCGGATCTTCATTTAAAGGTATCTCTACATTCATTACGTTCATTAGCAAACTACTGAGGGCGAGTTGCCGACTTGAAAACCACAGCTCTGTGTAAAGCCTGGTGACCGCTGCAGCGCCCGCCCGAGGCTCGCTGCCCTCGCTCTTTGCGGTGTGGCCGTGTCCTGGTTTCAGCTGGGATAGAGTTAATTTTCTTCCTAGTAGCTGTTATGGTGCTGTGTTTTGGATTTAGCATGAGAATAATGTTGATAACACACTGATGTTTTCGTTGTTGCTAAGTAGTGCTTATACTAAGTCAAGGACTTTTCAGCTTCTCATGCTCTGCCAGTGAGAAGCTGGTAGGGGGCACAGCCAGGACAGCTGACCCAAACTGGTCAGTGGGATATTCCATACCATATGATGTCATGCTCAGTATATAAACTGGGGGAGATGGCCGGGGGGCAGCGATCGCTGCTCGGGGACTGGCTGGGCATCAGTCGACGGGTGGTGAGCAACTGCATTGTGCATCACTTATTTTGTATATTCTTTTATCATTATTATTATTATAATTTTCCCTTCCTTTTTGTCCTGGTTTCGGCTGGGATGGAGTTGATTTTCTTCCTATTGACTGGTGTAGTGCTGTGTTTTGGATGTAGTGTGAGAATAATGTTGATGACACACTGATGTTTTAGTTGTTGCTAGGTAATGTTTACGCTAGTCAAGGACTTTTCATCTTCCCATGCCCTGCCAGGTGTGCAGGGGGCTGGGAGGGAGCGTGGCCGGGATGGCTGACCCAGCTGGCCAATGGGCTACTCCATACCATATGATGTCATTCTCAGCATATAAGGCTGGGTGAAGAAGAAGGAGGGGGGGATGTTTGGCGTGATGGCGTTTGTCTTCCCAAGTAACCGTTACGTGTGATGGAGCCCTGCTTTCCTGGAGATGGCTGAACACCTGCCTGCCGATGGGAAGTGGTGAATGAATTCCTTGTTTTGCTTTGCTTGCGTGCACGGCTTTTGCTTTCCCTATTAAACTGCCTTTATCTCAACCCACGAGTTTTCTCACTTTTACTCTTCCGATTCTCTCCCCCATCCCACCGGGGGGAGTGAGCAAGCGGCTGTGTGGTGCTCAGTTGCCGGCTGGGGTTAAACCACAACAGTCTTTTTTGGCGCCCAACGTGGGGCTCGAAGGGTTCGAGATAACGACAGGTTTGATTGGAATGTGCTAGATCGAATTTATAGCTGTTATTGCTCTTTAGCTATTAATTGGCAGGCTCCTCTGCTTGCCATGGGGCTTGCTTGCCTTACTGTATATTAGAGTCTAGTGCTCATTAGTGGCTGCTTTTTGCTTTCGCTGCTTGCTGTACTGCTGGACTGCTTATCACCTTACTCTGCTGTGCCTGGGAACATTTTGATAACAGCAATGGCCGTGCACCTGGGCTGGCAGATGGCCAGGGCATCGCTGCTGTTTCTGTGCTGCTGTACTGGACAGGCTGGAACTCCAGTGTGAACTCGAGCCGAAGGGACTGTGACCTGTGGATGAGTCCACACGGGAGCAGGACACCCCGAGACGTCTGTGGCCGTGGATAAGCCCATGCCCAAGCAGGTACATCTCGAAGCATCTGTGGCAGTGATTATGTCCGTGCCGCAGCAGGTATACCTCTGAAGGGATTGTGGCCTAAGGATAAGTCCACGCTGGAGAAGGTACACCTCGAAGCATCTGTGGCTGTGGATAAGTCCATGCTGCAGCAGGTACACCTTGAAGTGTCAGTGGCTGTGCATGAGGCCATGCTGGAGCACCTCAAAGCATGTGGCCGTGGATAAGCCCATGACAGGGGAGGTACACCCCTGGAGGGACTGCAGCCATGGGTAA
This sequence comes from Calonectris borealis, assembly GCF_964195595.1. Lineage (NCBI taxonomy): Eukaryota > Metazoa > Chordata > Aves > Procellariiformes > Procellariidae > Calonectris > Calonectris borealis. The sequence goes on along the minus strand of NC_134351.1, from coordinate 26,290,948 downwards.
GGCCATGTTGGAGCAGGTTTACTTCTGAAGGGACTGTGGCTGTGGGTAAGGTCACGCTGGAACCGGTGCACCTCAAAGCGACTGTGGCTGTGGATAGGTCTATGCCGCAGCAGGTATACCCCTGGAGAGACTGTGGCTCACAGATAAGGCTCCACGTGGAGCAGGTACACCCCTAAGGGACTGCAGTCTGTGGATAAATCCAAGCCGGAGCAGGGGCAAGGGGAGGAGTTCATTGCAATGTTAAACCTGATGGTCTGGCCCAAAGGGACCAGGGGTGGAGATTGTAATGGATATATCTTTAAATTGTTGTAACCCATGATTTGAGTTGCATGTTACAGGATTTACTATAGCAGGAACCACCTGAACCAATGGAGGACAAGCTTTACAAGAAGCAGCGCAAGCGCAGCAGTGACCTGACCTGAGCCGGCTTTGGTGCCCAGTAACTCCATGCAACACACCACCTCTCCTGTCCTGAGTGACCACCATAACAGATGGAGCCCAAAGTCAAGGACTAAATGAACGCAGTGGACATTTTGTGGACATTTATGGATATTTTATGGACATTTTACAGGGGTGGTCCATAGACTAAGGGAATGATATCTGTGTATTATATCAAAGGATGGGAAGGGGGATGGTGGGTAATGAGAATGTATTGGATAGTGTGGGACCTGAGCATGATGTAAATGGTATGGAATAAGGGGTGGATACTGTCCTGGTTTCGGCTGGGATGGAGTTGATTTTCTTCCTATTAACTGGTGTAGTGCTGTGTTTTGGATGTAGTGTGAGAATAATGTTGATAACACACTGATGTTTTGGTTGTTGCTAGGTAATGTTTACGCTAGTCAAGGACTTTTCATCTTCCCATGCCCTGCCAGGTGTGCAGGGGGCTGGGAGGGAGCGTGGCCAGGACGGCTGGCCCAGCTGGCCAATGGGCTACTCCATACCATATGATGTCATGCTCAGCATATAAGGCTGGGTGAAGAAGAAGGAGGGGGGACGTTCGGCGTGATGGCGTTTGTCTTCCCAAGTAACCGTTACGTGTGATGGAGCCCTGCTTTCCTGGAGATGGCTGAACATCTGCCTGCCGATGGGAAGTAGTGAATGAATTCCTTGTTTTGCTTTGCTTGCGTGCGCGGCTTTTGCTTTCCCTATTAAACTGTCTTTATCTCAACCCACGAGTTTTCTCACTTTTACTCTTCTGATTCTCTCCCCCATCCCACCGGGGGGAGTGAGCGAGCGGCTGTGCAGTGCTCAGTTGCCAGCTGGGGTTAAACCATGACACTTTTCTATTCTATTAAACTGTCTTTATCTCAATCCACGAATTTTACTTTTTTTTTTTTTGATTATCTCCCCCATTCCACTGTGGCGGGGGGGAGTGAGCGAGCAGCTGTGTGGTGTTTGGCTGCCTGCCGGGTTAAACAACAACAGTCCTTTTTGGTGCCCAACATGGGGCACGAAGGGTTGGGATAACGACAGATCTGACCAAAGCGTGTTAAGGCAAATTTGCTATAAACATTCATTATATTGGTTTAATAGTCGTTGGTCACAATGTTGATTTATTTGCTCTCAAAGTTGTCGTGCTGGCTCTCAATTGTGTTTTATGTAACACCTTACTTGCAGTATATGTTCCGTGTTGTGCTGTTTATCACTGCTCAAAGCTGGGTCAAGGTTATAATTTTGCTGCACGGTGTAACACTGTTTTACAATATGATAAAATTATTGGTCGTGAATCTAATCTGGTATTTGTACTCAGCATTGCCGTCATCTCTGTACCTTGGGAGCCACCTCTCGGAAACTATTAATAATTACACTCTTTACCTTTTCTCCTCGGAGAACCAATTTATGGGGGAGACAGGGTGGGACACTTCCCCCCACTCCTTCACCTTCCCTTTCTCCTTCAGGCTATTTACAACAGTTCTTGAGAATTCTGAATATCCTTGGGATGTTCAAACAAGCATGTTCCTACTGCTATGTCTCCTGAATGTGGTTCAGGTCTTGTTTAGGGTTAAACAACTATTTAAGAATGCCATCCAGAGATCAACCCCAGCGACAGGCACTGTGGCTATTCAGACTCCGGCGACAGGCACTGCAGCTACACCAACCCCTGTGACAGGCATTGCGGCTACACCAACCCCTGTGACAGGCATTGCGGCTACTCAACTCCAGCGACAGGCACTGCAGCTACTTGTTGTGGTTTAACCCCAGCCAGCAACTAAACACCATGCAGCCACTTGCTCAACCCCCTCCTCTGGTGGGATGAGGGAGAGAATCAGGAGGGCACAAGTAGGAAAAACTCGCAGGTTGAGATAAAAACAGATTAATAATGGAAATAAAACAAAGTAGAACAGTAATAATAACAATGAGAACAACAACAATAACAGAATATACAAAGCAGGCAATGCACAATGCAACTGCTCACCGACCGCCGACTGCATGTCATGAACTGGGGGCGAGACCCCCCCACCCCTAGTTTTTATACTGAGCATGACGTTACATGGTAAGGAATACCCCACTGGCCAGCTGGGTCAACCGCGCCGGCTGTGCTCCCCCACCCCCAGCTTCCCCTGCACTTGGCAGAGCATGGGAGGCCAAAAAGTCCCTGGTGCAAGCACCACCCAGCAACAACCAAAGCATCAATAGGCCATCAACGCTCCTTTCATACCAAACCCAAAACACAGCACCCCACCCCCAGCTACTGGGAAGAAAGTTAACTCTGTCCCAGCCGGAACCAGGACACTACTCCAACTCCCGCGACAGGCACTGCGGCTACTCCAAACCTGGCGATAGGCACTGCAGCTACTCCAACCGTGGCAACAGTCACTGCAGCTGAACCAGAGAACCAACCTGTGCTAGTATCAGTCGCCCCTATACAAAAGAAGAAATACACAAGAAAATCAGCTCGTTTAGTAAGGGATGAAGATGAACCAGGGCCATCATGAGAACAGGAGGAGAAAGAGGCAGAAGCCATAAATGAGATGGTAACAACCCGATCCCTATCCCTGGGTGAGCTGCGAGATATGCGGAAAGACTTCAGTCGTCATCCAGGCGAGCACATTGTCACCTGGCTGCTCCGATGCTGGGATAACAGGGCCGGTAGCCTGGAATTAGAGGGTAGGGAAGCCAAGCAGCTGGGATCCCTTTCTAGGGAAGGGGGCATCGACAAAGCAATTGGACAAGGGGCACAAGTCCTCAGCCTCTGGAGGCGACTCCTGTCAGGCGTGAAGGAAAGGTATCCCTTCAAGGAAGATGTTATATATCGCCTAGGCAAATGGACCACTACGGAGTGAGCCTAACCGGGAATGAGTGGCAGAAGCACCCCATTGTGACTGGCCCAGAGGCTCCGTGCATCCTTGGCATAGACTACCTCAGGAGAGGGTATTTTAAGGACCCAAAAGGGTACCGGTGGGTTTTTGGTATAGCTGCCCTGGAGATGGAGGAAATTAAACAGCTGTCCACCTTGCCTGGTCTCTCAGAGGACCCTTCTGTTGTGGGGTTGTTGAAGGTCCAAGAACAACAGGTACCAATTGCTACCACAACAGTGCACCGGCGGCAATATCGCACCAACCGAGATTCCCTGATTCCCATCCTTAAGCTGATTCGTCGACTGGAGAGCCAAGGAGTGATCAGCAAGACTCGCTCACCCTTTAACAGTCCCATATGGCCAATGCGAAAGTCCAATGGAGAGTGGAGACTAACAGTAGACTACCGTGGCCTGAACGAAGTCACGCCGCCACTGAGTGCTGCCGTGCCGGACATGCTAGAACTCCAATACGAACTGGAGTCAAAGGCAGCCAAGTGGTACGCCACAATGATATCGCTAATGCATTCTTCTCAATCCCTTTGGCGGCAGAGTGCAGGCCACAGTTTGCTTTCACTTGGAGGGGCGTCCAGTACACCTGGAACCGACTGCCCCAGGGGTGGAAACACAGCCCTACCATTGGCCATGGACTGATCCACACCTCACTGGAACAGGGTGAGGCTCCGGAACACCTGCAATACATTGATGACATCATTGTATGGGGCAACACAGCAGAAGAAGTTTTTGAAAAACGGAAGAGAATAGTCCAAATCCTTCTGAAGGCCGGTTTTGCCATAAAACAAAGTAAGGTCAAGGGACCTGCACAGGAGATCCAGTTTTTAGGAATAAAATGGCAAGATGGACGTCGTCAGATCCCAATGGATGTGATCAACAAAATAACAGCCATGTCCCCACCAACTAGCAAAAAGGAAACACAAGCCGCCTTAGGTGTTATGGGCTTTTGGAGAATGCATATTCCAAATTACAGTCTGAATGTAAGCCCCCTCTATCAAGTGACCAGGAAGAAGAACAATTTCAAATGCGGCACTGAGCAACAACAAGCCTTTGAGCAAATTAAACAGGAGATAGTTCAGGCAGTAGCCCTTGGGCCAGTCTGGGCAGGACAAGATGTAAAGAATGTGCTCTACACTGCAGCCGGGGAGAATGGTCCTACCTGGAGCCTCTGGCAGAAAGCACCAGGGGAGACTCGAGGTCGACCCTTAGGGTTCTGGAGTCGGGGATACAGAGGATCCGAGGCCCGCTACACTCCAACTGAGAAGGAGATATTGGCAGCATATGAAGGGGTTCGAGCTGCTTCGGAAGTGGTTGGTACTGAAGCACAGCTCCTCCTGGCACCCCGACTGCCGGTCCTGGGCTGGATGTTCAAAGGGAGGGTCACCTCTACACATCATGCAACCAATGCTACGTGGAGTAAGTGGGTCATGCTGATCACACAACGAGCCCAAATAGGAAACCCCAGTGATCACAAACTGGCCAGAAGGCAAAGATTTTGGAATATCCCCAGAGGAGGAGGTGACGCGTGCTGAAGAGGCCCCACTGTATAATAAACTACCAGAAAATGAGAAGCAATATGCCCTGTTCACTGATGGGTCCCGTCATCTTGTGGGAAAGCATCGGAGGTGGAAAGCTGCTGTATGGAGTCCTATATGAAAAGATGCAGAAACTGCTGAAGGAGAAGGTGAATCGAGTCAGTTTGCAGAGGTGAAAGCCATGCAGCTGGCCTTGGATATTGCTGAACGAGAAAAATGGCCAGTACTTTATCTCTACACTGACTCATGGATGGTGGCAAATGCCCTGTGGGGGTGGTTGCAGCAGTGGAAGCAGAACAACTGGCAGCGCAGAGGGAAAACCATCTGGGCTGCTGCATTGTGGCAAGATATTGCTGCCCGGGTAGAGAACCTGGTTGTCAAAGTATGTCACGTAGATGCTCACGTACCCAAGAGTCAGGCCACTGAAGAACACCAAAACAAGACCAGGCTGCTAAGATTGAAGTGGCTCAGGTGGATCTGGACTGGCAACATAAGGGTGAATTATTTATAGCATGGTGGGCCCATAACACCTCAGGCCATCAAGGAAGAGATGCAACATATAGATGGGCTCGTGATCGAGGGGTGGACTTGACCATGGATGCTATTGCACAGGTTATCCATGAATGTGAAACATGCGCTGCACTCAAGCAAGTCAAGCGAGTAAGGCCTCTCTGGTATGGAGGACGATGGTTGAAATATAAATATGGGGAGGCCTGGCAGATGGATTATATCACACTCCCACAAACCCACCAAGGCAAGCGCTATGTGCTCACCATGGTGGAAGCAACCACTGCATGGCTGGAAACATATCCCATGCCACTGCCCGGAACACCATGCTGGGCCTTGAAAAGCAAGTCTTATGGCAACATGGCACCCCAGAAAGAATTGAGTCAGACAACGGGACTCATTTCCGAAACACCCTCATAGACACCTGGGCCAAAGAGCATGGCATTGAGTGGGTCTATCACATCCCCTACCATGCACCAGCCTCTGGAAAAATCGAACGATACAACAGACTGCTAAAGACTACGCTGAGGGCAATGGGTGGTGGGACATTCAAGCATTGGGACACACATTTAGCAAAAGCCACCTGGTTAGTCAACACCAGGGGATCTGCCAATCAAGCTGGCCCTGCCCAATCACAACTTTTGCATACTGTAGAAGGGGATAAAGTCCCTGTAGTGCACATAAAAAAGATGCTGGGGAAGACAGTCTGGGTTATTCCTGCCTCTGGCAAGGGAAAACCCATTCGTGGGATTGCTTTTGCTCAAGGACCTGGGTGCACTTGGTGGGTAATGCAAAAGGCTGGGGAAGTCCGGTGTGTACCTCAAGGGCATTTGATTTTGGGTGAGAATAGCCAATAAATTCGATTGTATGATGTTAATTGCTATAGAATACTGTATGTCATCACTACTATGGTTGCTATATGTCATATCAACGGTATTGCAGTAAGAATCACCCAAATTAATGAAGAATGAACTCCGATGAAACCAAGCAGTGCAGCAATGATCGAACAAGACAAGTGCAGCAGTGATGGAACCAGAACTGGTTTCAGGATGCAACAGTCCAACACCACACACCATCTCTCCTGCCCTGAAGGACTGTTATGACAGATGGAGCCCAAAGTCATGGACTAAATGAACTCAATGGACATTTTAGAGGGATGGCCCATAGACTAAGGGAATGATATCTGTGTGTATATATCAAAGGACAGGAAAAGTGGTGGTGATTAATTGGAATGTATTGGAAAGTGTGGGACTTGGACATGACGTAGATGGTATGGAATAAGGGGTGGATACTGTCCTGATTTTGGCTGGGATAGAGTTAATTTTCTTTCTGGTAGCTGGTATAGTGCTGTGTTTTGGATTTAGCATGAGAAGAATGTTGATAACACACTGATGTTTTCGTTGTTGCTAAGTAGTGCTTATACTAAGTCAAGGCCTTCTCAGCTTCTCATGCTCTACCGACTGAGATGGCTGGAGATACACAAGAAGCTGGGAGAGGGCACAGCCAGGTCAGCTGACCCAAACCGGTCAGTGGGATATTCCATACCATATGACATCATGCTTAGTATATAAACTGGGGGAGTTGGCTGGGGGGCAGCGATCGCTGCTCAGGGACTGGCCGGGCATTGGTCAACGGGTGGTGAGCAATTGCATTGTGCGACACTTATTTTGTATATTCTTTTATCATTATTATTATTATAATTTTGCCTTCCTTTTCTGTTCTATTAAACTGTCTTTATCTCAACCCATGAATATTACTTTTTTTTTCGATTCTCTCCCCTATCCCACTGGGTGGGGGGGAGTGAGCGAGTGGCTGTGTGGTGTTTGGCTGCCTGCCTGGTTAAACCACAACAGGCCACCTCTGCCATGCTTGTCCCTTCTCTTCTCCAGCCTTCAGGAACGGAAAAAAACCCGCTAATACCCCTTTTCAAAGAGAAAAAGGAGAGCGTGCCGCCGGGCGGGGTTGCCCTGCCAGCCTCACGCTGCAGCTGGCACCGCTCCGCCTTGCCCGGGACACGCGTGTGTCCGGGGCGTCTCAGCGCGGCACCCAGCGGAAGCGGTACCGCTGGCGGCCGTGCGGAAGGTGAAGGTGTTGCCCTGCGGAAAGGCCAGGGTGCGGATGCCGCCCGCCTCCCTCAGGGACGCCCGCAGGCTGCCGCCACCCTCCAGCCCCCCGCCGCCCGGGCGCGGGGCGGCGCGGCCGGTGCGCAGCCCGCGGAAAGTACCGAGCAGGCGCGGGGCCGGCCGCGGGCGCTTGGCCGTGGGGCTGTCCCCCGGGCTGTCCCCCAGGCTCCGCAGGGCGGCGTGGCACTTCTCCGACACCTTCCGCAGCACGGCGCCTCCTCCCACGGCTCCGGCCGCCCGCGCCTGCCCCAGCTCCCGGCCGGGGCGGCGGCGGCGGGAGAAGGAAGAGGAAGAGGAGGAGGAAGGGCCACCCCGTCGGCGCACTGCGGGAGCAGCGCGACTTCTACGGGCTGTGCCGCGCCCCTCCGCACCGCACCATCCCGCACCGCCCTGCCCCGAACCAAACCACGCTGTCCTGGCCTGCACGCCTCACACCGCACCACACTGTCCTGCACTGCTCCTTCCCGCACCGCACCATCCCATCCCACACCTCACTGCTCTGCCCCACACTGCCCCATCCCGCACTGCCCTGCCCCAAACCAAACCATGCTGTCCTCCACTGCCCTGCACCATCCCACACTGCTTTACCCCACCCCACACCACCCCGATCCACACTGCTCTGATCCACCCTGTCCTACCCCACCCCACCCACACCACACACTGCCCTGCCCTGCCCCACACCACCCTGTCCCGTGCCACACCGACCCACACTGCACCACCCCATCCCACCCTACACCTCCTTACCCCCGCCCTGCATGGCCCTGTCCCACCCTGCACTGCTTGGCCTAACCCTGCACCCTGTCCCCCACCGCACCCCCACACCGCACTGTCCCCCAGGGACCAGCTGGGCCATGGGGCAGCCAGGCCAGATGGGGCAGCAGCACTCATGTCAAGGACAGTGGCCAGCTGCCTGGCCTGGCTCACCAGCTCCTTCAGCTGCACGTTGCTCTCTCACAGCGTCGCCAGCTCTTCCTGCCTCTGCATGAGGGTCTCCTGCAGCTGTGAAGGACAAGTGGGTACAGGGCGATCGGGACAGCCCCACCACCCAGGGGCCGGGGGATGCTCACACCGGGGCTGTGCAACTGTCTCAGTGGGACGCGAGGGTGAGAAACCCAGCACAGGCCCTTGGGGAGGGCTTGGGGATCCCTACCTGGCTGTTTGCCTCCAGGGCATCTCCCAGTGCTTTCTGGTGCTGGTCCACCAGATCCCTCCAGCACAGCTCGGGGGAAGGCAGGCGCTGCAGGGGCATCTGTGCCAGCGTGCTGCTCTCCGGCTGCAGGGTGCAGGGGCCAAAGACCACCTCCTCGCCAAGTGAGAAATCAAAGTCGGCACAGTCCAGTGGCAGTGGCATTGAGGTGGATGCATCTGGAGGGAAGAGCTGCAGGCGTTAGGGCAGAGGAGGTTTTCACATCCTCTCTTCCTCCCAACCCTAGCGCTCCATCCTGGTTCTGAGCATCTCCCCAAGCCGGTATGTCCCGACATGCTTTTACTCTACTGCAGCAGCTGTGCACCCTAAACCTGTTTGGATTTCATTTCTATGACTGAACACAGCATGACTGCTGATGTGCACACGCAGGCGTGTTTGGCTCAGGTAAGGAAAAATATCTACTTGCCAGATAAAATCATTGACAGCATCTCTGAACTCCTGGAAATCAAACTCCGGTCCATCCTGGAAGCTGGGACCCTGGGAGGGGCGAAGGAAACGTGCCCATGAGCAGAGCCCAGGGCTCAGACATGCCCGCCACTGCCCCGAGTGCTCTGACACTGACTGCTGCCTGCACCCCACCACCTCCCCATGGCCCTAGCACCCCAGGACGCCTGTCCCCTGCCCTGCCCTCGCCACCCCCCGCCTGGCACGGGCCCCAGGGAGGACAGGGTGAGTCACAGGCCCATGGGTCGTCATCTGCGGGGATGCAGGCCCCCAGGCCCCTGAGCCAGCTCCTCGGGGAGTGCCTGAAGCGGAGAGCTCTACCGGCATCTGCCTGAACCCCCTCCCACCTGCCAGGTGCCCCACAGGGCTGTGGCTACTGCTGAAGAGCTGAGCCAAGGGACAGCGCTTAGCAAAACCCCCGGGCACCTTACAAACATGCTGACAAACATATCTAACATGTGAGGTGAGATGAGACGCTGTCCTCCACTGTGCCCATTTCACAGGTGGTAAGCCTGAGGCCAGGCAGGCTGCCAGCACCCATCAGCTTGAGGGGGCCACCCCCCCGGGTGTCCTGTGCTGGGGGTGGCCAAGTGAGCCACGAGGGGCCTGCCCCAGCTGGGGGTTACCTGCTGTGGGGTGGCAGGGCCAGCCAGGGCAGCAGGAAGGATGGGGGCACACACTGCCAAATCCTGCCAGTCGATGGTGGTGAGGGCTGGGGACAGTGAGAGACAGAGGTGAGGAGCCCGGGCAGGGATAGGCATGGCCGGGGGGGTCACGGTGGTGGTGGTGGGAGCACAGGTGGGGGGCATCCTTGAGGGGCATGGCAGGGGAGCGTGGCCGGGGTTGGGCACGGCGGGGGGAACGGTGTGGGGGTCACGGCCTGGGTGGGCAGGGCTCCCCGCCGCGGACAGACTCACCGAGGGCGGGGCCGGCGGGGCGCCGCTGCAGCGCAGGCGGGGCGGGGGCGCACGGGTGCTCAGCGCCGCCGGGGGGGTCCCCGCCGTCCCCTCGCCGGGCCGGGCCGGGCCGGCTTCTTGGCGAGGCGGGTGGGCGGGCCCTGGACCCTGTTGGGGCAGATAGAATCATAGAATCATACAGGTTGGAAAAGACCTCTAAGATCATCGTGTCCAACCGTCAACCCAACACACCATGCCCGCTACACCATGTCCCTAAGTGCCTCATCTACACGTCTTTTAAATACTTCCAGGGATGGTGACTCCACCACTTCCCTGGGCAGCCTGTTCCAAGGCCTGATCACTCTTTCAGTAAAGAAATTTCTCCTAATGTCCAATCTAAACCTCCCTTGGTGCAACTTGAGGCCATTTCCTCTTGTCCTATCGCTAGTTACTTGGGAGAAGAGACCAACACCCACCTCACTACAACCTCCTTTCATGCTGTCGCGGCGCCCCCGGCTCCAGCGGGCGCCCTCCGCCCCGCTCGGCACCGCCCCGCGGGCAGGGGCGCGGGCGCGCAGCAGGGGCGTGGGGGGCCGGGACCATGCCGCGGGCTGCCCGCCCGTCCGCCTTCCCTCTGCCGGGGCGCGGAAACCTCCCGCCTCCTCCCCGGGCCGCGTCGGCTACTCCCGCGCCTCCGGAGCCCTTCCCCGCGCCCGCCGGGCCGGGGTGGGTCGAGGGGGACTGTCCTGGACGGAAACCCGAGAAGAGGCGCTGCCGGTGGGCGAAGGCTCCCGCTGCCGAGGCCCCTTCGCCGAGGTGGGGGGAGCCCGGCGGGGAAAGCGAGCCCCGGCCGTCCCCCCTGCCAGCACCTCGGTCCCCCAGCCCCCTCCAAGGGTCCCCTGCTGTGCTGCATGTGGGCGTCAATTTACAGGCTTAGCTTTTTTTTTTTTTTAAAGGATATTTATTAAATTCTAGGGTTAGGGGCCGTCAACGTTAAAAGCATAAGGTGGGGGCAGGGAAAAAAAAGAGAAACCAGCCCACAGCATCTTGAATTTACTCAGCCACATACTGGGAAAGGGTCCCCCCATTGCACACCAAGGGCCACTCCTTCCTACACTTGCTGTGTGTGGGTGGCTTCTACGCCGAGCCCAGCTGAAATCACCGACAGGACTGGCGGAGGTTAAACTGACCCTTAACCTGTTGTGATGGGCTTGTAGGTATTTTCTGTCCCAGCAGTTTGGACAAGGAGTTATCTTTCCCAGTTCTGCATGAACACTTGAAGCCAGATAGGGCACTGAACTCAGTTTAGTGTGCAATTCACCCATTCTCTGCTGCCTTGAAAGGCAAGCATCTCAGAGGGCAACTTATGAACTGTAGAGGCTTTAGATGCTTATGTGAAAGGAAGAGGACAAGGTTTCTCCACAATTTTGGTCTTCTTACAGTTCTCCATTCTGCAGTGCTGAAAAGGAAAATGGATCCATCAATACAAACTGCTGCGCAAAGAAACTCTCACAATTGGCTACAACCTTTCCTCCAAAGGGCACTCTTGAGCTATCAGAGGTGGGGATCCTGAAAAGGCACATTCAAAATATCAGCAAGAATGCCCTACTCGCACTGAGGAGTCACTTGTATCCCAGTCTTCCTTGGCACGTACCTACAGCATGAACATTGCCACAGGGCAGCTTGGGCCCTGGCAGGCAGGCAGTAAAAGGAACAGGGCTGGTGTTGTGACCCTAAGCAGAGTGAAGTAAAAAATACAGGCAGTATCCCAAGGAAAAGCAGAGAACAAATGGGTGAACCGAGGTTATCAAGAACAGAAGCCAGTGGGATACTGACCACTGCTGCACCCCGTGAGCTGCACCGGAATGTGCACACAATGAACCCAGGCACAGCTCACTTTCAGCAGCTCGGGTACATTACAGAAACAGGCTCGTATGGGTTTTGAGCCCCATGACTGGCCAGCCTAGGTGTAAGGCCAGGAACCGAATACTTGATGAAACAGTGCAGGTCACATGGGAGATGGCAAGCCAGGGGTTGCAGGCAGGAGACATGGCCAGCAAGAAGCAGAACAGAAAGGCACATGATGAACAAAAAAGGGGCTCTCCGAGGGAAAGTGAAAGACAGAAAGGTCCAGTCTCGTAGCTCCCCTCTGCCAAGGCAGGGTCCCTCTACTACACTTTCCTGACCGATGCCTGCCTAATCTGTGTAGGGCACCCCCCTCCCCACCACGGAAAGCCCAAGGTGCCCAAGCATGCAAGCGCTAAGGCTTTGTTATCTGTAGGCTCGTGAGCCCTGTTTCACCCAGAGCCAGCATCTTGTACCCCATCCCCTATGGAGAGAGAGCAGGTCAATGCCCCCTCTCTGTACCTAGGAAGCACGTGTCCTCCCACGAGGCCCTCACCCCCAGCATGGCAGCAGGCTACCATCGGTGCTAGGGGGCCCGGCACGCACCTTGCTCTGCTGGGGAAGAACAGCGCCAGGCCATGCGATAGGAGTTGGGGACATCACTGCTACAGGGATGGGGATGCGGGCTGCCACAAGGATGGCGAGGAAGGTCGAGCTCTCTGCTGTACAGGTTAGGAAGGCCAAGCCACTGCTAGGAGGTTGTGACCGGGACAGGTGAGGGATTTTGGCGAAGCCACTGCTATTGGGATGGGGGAGCAGGTGAGGATGGTGTCCCAGGGCCCTAGGAAAGGCCAGGCCACTACGGCAGGGAACGCACAGCGGGGGCTGGCAAAGCCCCTGCTACTGGGGGAGGAGGGAAGCCAGGTGGCTTCTACAGGGGCCTGAGGGGAAGCCAGGCCGCTGCTGTGGGGGATGAGGCGGGCGGGGGGGGGGGGGAAGTGACAGGCTCCACTATGAGGGTCTGTGGGGAGGCCAGGTGCCCCTATAGGGTCGCAGGAGGAGGCCGGGCGGCACTATAGGTGCCTGTGGGGAAGCCGGGCCTCTCTATAGCGGGGGTGGGGGTGCGGGAACGACTCTCACCTGCGGCCGCCTCGGCGTGCACCTCGCTACAAGATGGCGGCCGGCGCGAGGCGCGCGCGCAGGGATGGCGGAGGTGGTGCGCACCTCCCTGGCACCGCCCCCACCTGGCGTCACTCCGGCGCTATAACGTCACAGCGGCGTCCCTGCGGTCCGGACCCCGGCTCTGCCAGTGCGGCCGCATCGGCTCCGCGTGATGGGTGACGGCAGCTGCCGGTCCGCCCCGGGCCTCGGGAGCTGGAGGAGGCAAGAGGCGGTGCGGCTGCTCCACGGGACAGTGTCCGGTGCCCTCCCAGCATGGGCAGCCCTGCCCTGCTCTCCCTTGCACCGGCCATGCCAGATGCCTCCATGTGCACCCACACAAGGACACGTGTGAGTGCATTTGTGTGAAGAACTTGGTTCTCATGGTGTTGCTGAAGCAGTCTCAAACTACTCCCCATTACCCGACCAGGAGGAATATTAAGTCCCAGCGTGGTCCCAGGGCCAGCAGAGCTTCCCAGGCACCCAGAGAGCTTTCTGCAGGCTTGCAGCCCCACCGTTGTTTGCCCAGAGATGAGCTTGCTGACCAGGTGAGAGTACTGGCTCCACAGTGGGAGCATACAGACAGCCAAGCCCCTCTGGACTTCCCTGCTAGGATCCTGCCCCATTCCTGCAGGGCTCCCAGGTCACACACAGCTGGTCCGTTTCTTACCAAGCAGGAGTGTTTGGGACCCTCCCAAAAGCATGACCTCAAGTCAAAGAGATCTTTGTGCTAGGAGAAACTCCAGACTCTAGCCTGACCAGTCAAGGCACAGATAACACTCCTCTGAACAAGAAAGGACCAGCCACAGGCTCTGGCTTGTAGCAGCCACTTAGGTAAGCAGTGGCAGGATGAAGGCAAGATCTGCTCCCTCCTCCCAGCACAGGGATGGGAGAACTGCCTGGGGGAAAAGCCTCATCAGGCCAGATTCCCCTGGGCGCAGGCAGTTCACATGAACAGAAACAGCAGGAAGAGCACATACTGCAGCCCAGGGAAGGCTGCGGGACTGGAAGGGATTTACTTGCCCTTGGCCCAAGGCTGAAACCACTATACCAGGAGCCACCAGCAATCTCCTACAAGCTGTCATGAGGTCTCCACAGTTCACTGCTTGGGGAAAACCACACGGGGAGGGACAGTCAGTCTGTGCCACAGCTGCCCCCAGGGGAGGAAGAGACAACCCAGTTAGCATTTCAGGACTTTACTATGGTCCACAGTAAGAGCAGAAAGGGATTTTTAATTATGTTACAAACCAAAACGTATTTCATGGAAGTGCAAGATTTGCAAACAGTGGCATATTAAGGAGTAGCGTGGCTTCGATTTGGGGCTGACACAGTGCAGCCACAGAGCCAGGGTGCCCCCAAGAGCCTGCAATATCACTCGCAGCATGCTCACGACAAGTGGAAAGATGCCAAGACAAGACAACAGGGTACAAGCTGTGCTGCAGCCTCTCCTGAGAGATGCAAGGCCAGCAGGGTCCCCAGGGTTCTCTGGGCTCTGCCATCACTCTGCCACAGGTTTTGCTTCCTTGGCCATTTCCAGCCGCGTCAGTATTTCATTCCACTGGACGAACTGCTTGGAGAGAAGCAGGGTCTAGACATGTCTCTTAAGGAAAGAGATGTGGAAACTTCAGGGAAGAAACCAAGGTCAGAGCACAGCCTGAGACTGCCCTGGCAGCCCAACAGCACCATTACAATCCCGATTCCTTGGGAGAGGAAGAGACCTGGGGCACCAGGCTGTAGAAAGCCTGCACGGACTCAAACCATCCAGGCCTTGAGCCATTGCACAGCACCAAACACCGATGGGAGTCCAGGAAGCACTTCTGAACACTGCGTAGCACTGCATTTCAAGGGGCTTTCTACAGAAAAGAGCAGAGCTCCCTACCCACTGTGGTTTTAGGACGTGTCTCAGCACTGGGATCCTAACACGCCCAGGATTAGCCGCTATTTGGCTCAGGCAGGTCACAGAGACCAGCAGCCACCTGACAGAGATACCAACGTCCAGCTGGCCAGCACAAGCTCTGCACCAGCGCATAGGCTGCACTGCTCCTTCATGCCGAGCTGCACTGTGAGCGGATCCAGCACAGAGGCTCTGGCTCGCAGGTGGCACCCTGCCCTTCCCGTCTCAGAGAGACAGGCAGTTCTGGACCTCATCTCTGCTCCCAAGAGGAGTATGACAGGGACATAGGCATCACCACGCCAGAAAGGGCACTGGCCATTAAACCCAGGGCTGGGGATCGCCTGCTTCCAACAATATCTGATGGGGCGAGACAGCCCAGGAGACAGGCGGGCAGTTCAGTTGCGTCAGGCCCAAGGCTCAAAGGATACCATTTTGTTGTAGTCTTCAAGGAGCGTCTTGACACTGTTGGTGAGATCTTGACACTGTTCCTGCGAAGAGGGGAGCCTCAGTGAGCAAGCAATAAATGAGCCGAAGGACATCTGTCCTCCCAGTCCCTGACGGCACAGGGGGAAACTCATCCAAGGCCAGTACTGAGATTAGAGCTCAGACCCTGGCTGTGGCCATTCATTGCAGCTGGAAGGGTTTCAACAGTCAAGAGAAAGGTTACAGAGAAACACCCAAGCTCATGAAGCGCCAAAGTCATGGGCTTTGCACTACTGCCTGCCTCTCCTCAGCACCCGTACTTTGCTTGCCCCAGAATGGAAACTCACAGCAAAATGCTGAAAGGGGGCATTAGGCGCTGCCCAGGTGTGCTCAAATGGGGAAGGAAAGGGCGAAGAGACCAGGTGACAGTATCAACAGCCTTCCAGAGACTGGGACACTGGAGGAGTGCAACGCTTTACCTCAGTGTCTCGGTGAGAGGGGGAATGCCAGCTGATTAAACCCACCACTGCTTATTAAGTGTCACTCAAACCTCTGTTTTGAGCAGGCTTATGGTAGGCAAAGCGCTTTTCCAACTCAGACTCAGTTTTCAGAAATCCTAGCTAGTTCCCCCCCCAAATTGCTTAAACCTCTTTAAAACTGCAGCATGAATATCCTGGACAAGATGGGGAAAAAAAACTGCTGTAAATGAGCAATTCAAACAATTGCAAATACAGGGGCGTCAGTACAGCCACTAACAAGTGGTTCCTTCCCCCTGCTAATCAAGACTGTCAAGAATATTCACACTACCTGCTGCTGTATGTGGATTTGAGAGAGTCGCTGTAGTTTGGATGCATGGTCAGGAACCGCTGAAAGCACAGAAGAGAAATCCATTTTGTTTGTTTTACATCACATGGGATTAGTTACCAAAATAAAGACCATTCCTTAGAATCATAGAATCGTTAAGGTTGGAAAAGACCTCTAAGATCATCGAGTCCAACCGTCAACCCAACACCACCATACCCACTACACCATGTCCCTAAGCGCCTCATCTACACGTCTTTTAAATACTTCCAGGGATGGTGACTCAACCACTTCCCTGGGCAGCCTGTTCCAAGGCCTGATCACTCTTTCAGTAAAGAAATTTTTCCTAATGTCCAATCTAAACCTCCCCTGGCGCAACTTGAGGCCATTTCCTCTCGTCCTATCACTAGTTACTTGGGAGAAGAGACCAACACCCACCTCGCTACAACCTCCTTTCAGGTAGTTGTAGAGCGCGATGAGGTCTCCCCTCAGCCTCCTCTTCTCTAGGCTAAACAGTTCCAGTTCCCTCAGCTACTCCTCATAAGACTTGTGCTCCAGGCCCTTCACCAGCTTCGTTGCCCTTCTCTGGACACGCTCCAGCACCTCAATGTCTTTCTTGTAGTGAGGAGCCCAAAACTGAACACAGTATTCGAGGTGCGGCCTCACCAGTGCCGAGTACAGGGGCACAATCACCTCCCTGCTCCTGCTGGTCACACTATTCCTAATACAGGCCAGAATGCCATTGGCTTTCTTGGCCACCTGGGCACACTGCCGGCTCATGTTCAGCCGGCTGTCAACCAGCACCCCCAGGTCCTTTTCCTCCTGGCAGCTTTCCAGCCACTCTTCCCCAAGCCTGTAGCGTTGTCTGGGGTTGTTGTGACCCAAGTGCAGGACCTTACACTTGGCCTTGTTGAACCTCATACAGTTGGCCTCAGCCCATCGATCCAGCCTGTCCAGGTCCCTCTGCAGAGCCTTCCTACCCTCCAGCAGATCAACACTCCCGCCCAGCTTGGTGTCATCTGCAAACTTACTGAGGGAGCACTCGATCCCCTCGTCCAGATCGTTGATAAAGATATTGAACAAGACCAGCCCCAAAACTGAGCCCTGGGGAACACCGCTCGTGACCGGCCGCCAACTGGATTTAACTCCGTTCACCACAACTCTCTGGGCTCGGCCGTCCAGCCAGTTTTTTACCCAGCGAAGAGTGTACCTGTCTAAGCCATGAGCCTTCTCCATGAGCACATCACAGCAGAACTCCGCTCACTGAATGCAAGTGCCACAGACCACAAACACACCTTTTATACCATAAAAAAACCCTAGCTACACTGTACATTAAATATCAAGTTTATTTGCTAACTGCTTCTGAATGGCAAGAGTTAGGGGATGCCTGCACTGGGGGCTACTCAAGAGCTACATCAGAGTAAACTACTTGGATGAACGTTATGGCAAGCAATTAAAAAGGCATCTCTGCCTACACCAGGAGCAGGGATGTTCTGGACATAAACCAGCTCATAAGCAATAGGCAGGAGTGGCTCCACAGCCTGGTGACTGTACACAGTGCTCACTCTCTTTGCCAAGCCACAGGTCTCTAACCTACTTCCTAACCTACTCTATCACCTCCTTGGCCTTGATGCAGGAGCCACATTTCCACCCCACCAGTGCTGGGTGACAGCTACAGCACTCAGCAGTGCTCTGCATGACGTTGCACACTTCCGACAGAGATCAGGCATGGGATGTTAGAGCAGCATGAGGGAGGAGCAGACATACCACTAAGTTTGTACCTACTTTACACCAGGTTGTGTGCTTAGCTGTCCTCTACTCAAGTCTGAGGCTCAAGAAGAAAAAAAAAACCCAACAGGATAGGCAGCAGCTTGGGGGGTGGCATTTGCAGCTTAAACTTGTGGAAGAACATGCATACCTTGGATACTAGCACTTTCCAAGATGGGCTGGAGGTTCTTCACCTGCTCCAGAAGGGCTGCTCGGGAAGGAATAACCTGCTCCTCTGATTGGGGAGGGACAAGAAGGAACATCAGTAAATACAAGACGCTGCTTTGGCTTTTCACAAAGACTGGCGAGGTAACTTTGGATTAATGGGTACAAATTGGTTTTCTAAACCATTCACACCTAACACACCAGAGAACAGCTTGGCAAACATAGAGCATCTCATAGCCAAAGCTAGAGCAAAGTCACAAAAACCTCCAACTGCAGACTCTAAAGTCTCCGAGGGGCAAGTGCTCTTAAACAGGTCAACCATAGCCCACCCCCCAAGGGTGGTTTGTCCTGCTCCAAACTGATGATCAAAGAGCTGGGACTGACACTTGTATTCCAGCTTCCCTTTTCCAGTTGATCTAGCTATACAGAAAGGGGCTTTTTTATGATTTTATTTAGACTTTTGTGTTGTTCACCACTGGATTCTCATTCACACCAACTTAAGGCAGGAGAATCTCCAAGTTTCATTTGCAGACAAGGCTGAACCAAATTCTTTGGGGCAAAAGAGGATAAGGCTATAAGGTGTTTAATATACATCCAAAGGTCTTCAATTTTTGTCACAGCCTAGAGAGTATTAGAAATGGGGTGAGGAAAACTGTTCTAGCTCCAGTTTTTCTTTTCAAGCTTTTATTAATTCGGGGTTAAACTGATCAATACTAGAAAGATCAGAACTGATAAAACTGCAGCATGGACACGCACAAGGGAGCACTAAGGGTGACAGGCATCCTTGTACAAACCATCTCTCTGAGAGCTCTAAAGAGGATGCCTTGCCATATCTTTACAACTAAAGAAAAGAAATATATCCCAATCCAGCTTATGTAAAAGACGACTTTTGCAGTGCTAAAAAAAAAAAAAAAAATACCAAACCCTGTCTCCTCTCATTTCATGCCATACCTGCCAAGATGAACTGCAACTTCATGGCATCTGGAACAGCCATCCTATCAATATACTGAGGGTCAAGGTATTTTATTACATCTTCAACTAGAGTGAAAAATAGGTTTGGAGACAAGTAGTAGGAGAGATGTTATTGCCTTTACAGGTGCAATTCCCCCCCACGCTATATATCAGGTTACTTTGTAAACACTGCCCATTTAGGGTCATTTTTCTTCAGATTCATGAATTTCTACAGCACTCAAAAACAGGTGACTTTGGAACACTGTGACCAAGAACTTACAAATGGCTCAAGCCAAGTAACTGTTTCGTTACAGACACCTGCAACACTTGCTTTTTATTTGGCTAACAATATTAGAGGTGAGTGAAATCTGCTTCTTCCTGCCCTTGAAATAAAACCAGGAAATAGCCCTCCATCCTTAAAATTATCTACAAATACACAGTTTACATGTTTATACCAAACAGCCACTGCAGCTTTGGACCACAACAACCCTCCCTACGCAGCCTGCTCCTTCTGTGATACCAGACAGCAAAATTTGGCCAAAAGACAACTTTGCAGGACAAAGCACCACTCTGGTGTCCATTCCCAATATCCCCCAGTTCAGAGTCGGCTCCCCAGATCCATCCACCAGTGGCTGCGTGTGATCCTTATCGCTCCCACCACACACACAGGGGAGAGCTGCTCTAGCATGCCCAAGAAGTCCAAGCATGCAAGAAGCCATTTCAGGAGCTCACGCTCCAACAACCCTTGAGGGCTGCATTTCAGGCAGAGTAAATTGCTGTGCTGATGTAGGCAGACATAAAGCAAATAACAGGTTGCAGCAGCCCATTTCCCACCCCAACAGCTGAGCAGGAGAAGCGCAAACAGAAAG
This sequence comes from Calonectris borealis, assembly GCF_964195595.1. Classification (NCBI taxonomy): domain Eukaryota; kingdom Metazoa; phylum Chordata; class Aves; order Procellariiformes; family Procellariidae; genus Calonectris; species Calonectris borealis. The sequence continues at coordinate 26,271,050 of NC_134351.1, read as the reverse complement.
ACACCCCACTTGCTTACTTCTCTGCCAAACACACAAAACAAGAGCCCAAAATCAAAGGGGCTCACACAGAGAGCGTGGAAAGGATTTTTGTTTAGAGGAGCAAACACAGGGGTTTCAAGCTTCCCTGCCCCTCCCCCCCCCCGAGGCCGCTCACTTTTCTTAAACAGGATTTTGATCCTCTCCCTCTTGCCGGCGATATTGCTCAGCGCCACCTGCACCTTCACCAGCTCATCCGCCACCTGCAGGGGCACAAAGGAAGGGGACGGACTCATCAGACCCCGCCGGGCCGAGGCGTCTCGCTCCGGGCCGGGCCCCCGGGGGGCCAGAGCCGTCCCCCGAGCGCTGCGGGACCTCCCGGCACCTTGCGCGGCCTACAAATCCCGTCGCCGACACGCTGCTCTAGCTCCTCCAATCGCCACTGCAGCCGCCGCAGCTCCACCACCCCCACCGCCATCTTGCCGCCGGCCGGAAAGAGCCGCGCGCCACTTCCGCCCCGCCCCTCCCCGTTGTCATGGCTAGGGGCTCCGTTGCTAGGGGCCGCCGTTGCCGTGGAGACGGAGCTCCCCGGGCCGGGAAGGGGTGATGGAGCCGGGAGGGTGGGAAGGGGGGAGGCGGCTCCCGGGGAGTGGGGCGGGAGGTGCGAAGCCCCTGTAAGAGGCAAGGAGGGGAGACTGCAGCTGGTCGATGGTGATTTGCACTGCAGAGGGAGGCGTGCAGGCGTCCCGCCACCCAGGCGGTCGATCGCTGCTTCGTTCCAGCGTGGTCCTTCAGGAAAGAGGCGCTCGGGTGTATTAAAAGAAATAGCTATAGTGATCTACGGGCCGTGTGGATGCAGGGCCTTTGAAATCCAGGAGGCTGCCGTGGGCTTTCCCCCAAGCCTTGGCCTGCCTGGGTTCACCTTTCTCCTATCGACCACCGCAGGTGACGCTCACTAGAAAATGAGATGCTAATGAATGCAGCAGCCAACCCCAGCCCCACCACTGCCTGCAATTGGCACTCACAATTACAAGGATCCCTCAAAGAGATGAGATGAATTCTTGGTAGCAGCATCCACCACAGAGGAAAGTCCAGAGACTTTCCAAACTGTGGAGGGAGAAGTTCAGGAGCCTCCAAAGCACCTTGTGATGTTCCCTGCACCCCAGGGCTCAGCCTGCTGCTGCCCCATCATGCCCATGTAGCCTCAGCAGTGCCAGAGCTGCCCCAGGCTGGAGGGCAGTCTCTGTCCCTCTTGGGCTGCGAGCATGGGGCTGGGTGTTGCACCACCATGCCCCAGGCACCAGGGAACCCCTGGTAGGGGTCCCAGGTCAGGCTCTTAGGTCAAAACCATCTGCTAATAGAAAATACTTCGTTAGCGTGGCTGGTGATGTCAGCTGCATGGCTTTGGGGACCCTCCCAGTGCCCGTTGCAGAGAGCAAAACCCACTGTGCCCTGAAAAAGAATCGTCCTTCTAGATACGTTCCTGCAGGGAGTTGTATGGGGCTGCCAGGCTGTAGGAGGGAGCTGTGGGGTGGCCCAGGGCCCCAGCAACCCCTATGGCCCCCCAAATCTCCCTGGAGGAGCTATGCAGAGCATTCGGGCAGGAGGAGCAGGCTGAGGCCCTGTGCGCTCTGCCTTTCTTCCCAGGGATCAATAGCTGGGCTGTGGGAGAGGCATCCTCAGAGGGGAAGAGCTGCACTTTGTTCCACAAAAGTGACAATATTAGAAACAGCCTCATTAGCAGAAGTGGCTGGGGGCTGCAGCAGGGGCTGGGGGCTGCGCACATAGTGCTGCTCTGTGTTTAGAGGATACTGGCTCTACCGTGACCTGTGCCCAGAGTGGTGGGCGATGCCCACGAATATGCAAATCCCTGTGCTAGAGGGCCACAGATAACCCACCCCCCCAAGGTGAGAAATCCAGGCAGTCCTGGGACTCAGGCACTCGGGGGGGCTTTAGGGTTGGAGGACATCCACCCTTTAGGGTCCCATCTAGCCCGTGAGCCTTGGAGCAGGGCTGAAGCCACAGCACTGGCTGCCCACAACCCAGCATGGTGCACGGCGAATCTGCTCCCCGCTCCTTGGGGCTGAGAGGAGGGCTCCGACCCTGTCCCCATCCCTGGAGCCTGCAGTGGCACACTTATGCCATGGACACCTGCCCCCAGCCTGGTGCTGAGGCCAGATCCAGCACTCCTCCTGCTAGGCTGGATCATCCCCACATCCCTCCGTCTCCTCCCTCCCACTCAGTTACAGTCCCTGCAGGACATGGGAAGCAGGCATCGATCAGGGCTGGTTACTCAGGTGACAGCAGCTGTGTCCCCAAGCCCCCCTGGGGAGCGTGGCAACACACATCACCCCCTGAGCTGCATAACAAGTGGGGATGCGGGTCCATGTGTGCCCTCCTGGCTCCCTGGGGCCCTGGCGCTCGATGAGCTGTGGCCAGCGCTGCCCAGCAGTGACAGGGGACACAAGACCCCAGTTAAGGCTGCATCGATCCCACTCCAGCTCCACTTGGTGGGCTGTGCCGGGGCTGCAGGAGCTCTGTACCGGGGCTTAGCTGTCTCACACACGTACAGCCCTGGCACCTCTACCCCGGGGCCTGGTGCAAACACCCCGGGGCCCCCTTGCAGCCTGGGGTGCACACAGACACACTCACAAACGCAGACACACAGGGAACCCCACTGCAGCCTGGTGCACGCACTCACAATCACATGCACACACTCACACACGGGGAACCCTACTGCAGCCCGATGCGCATACACACACACACACACACACAGGGCCCCCCACCGCAGCCTGGTGTGCGCGCACACACACTCGCGCACACACTCACACCCCCACCACCACTCCCACGTTCACACACCCCCTCATCCTCATACCCACCTACAGGGCCCCTCTGGCCGGACCCGGCCCGGGGCAGCCCTAGGGCGGGCGGCCCCGCTCCTCTGCACGGCCCCTGTGTCCCTCCCGTGTCCCTGCCCCGAGGTCGGGTCCCGGGGCGGGCAGCACCGCGCTGCAGCACCCTGGACAGCGCCCGCGCCACCCGGCTGGGCCCGGGGGTCCCGGAGTCCGGGCTGGGGCTGTCCCCAGGGGACTGGGGGCTGTCCCCATGGGCGACCCCTGAAACAGGAGGTTCTGTCCCCTTGGGTGCCAGGGACCTGTCCTCATGGTTGCCATTAGCGAGGGCATCTGTGCCCATGGGAGCCCCCTGTGCCTCCTCATATGTATGGGTGGCTGCATGTGTGTGCAAGTGCATGTGCATGTGTGAGTGATGGCATGTGTGTGCTCGCACACATATGTGCGAGTGTGACTGTGTGTGAGTGTGCATGCATGAGTGCATGCCACTGAGTTTGTGCGAGGGAGCACAAGTGATCTGTGTGTATGTGTGGCGACTTAGCTGCTTGCATGTCTCCATGCTTTCCCATGTGCACCTATATATGCACCTGTGAGCACCAATGTGTGTGCCTGTCTCCCTTCCAGCTCCAGCTGGGTCATCCGTGCCCTCTGTGGGTGCTGCCTGGGTGCCAGGCTGGCCCAGAACCTCTTGCATTTTGCCTGGTGCAACCTCACAGCCCCATGACCATGGTCTTAGCGGCCCCACAGCCATGCCCCTTGCCCCATGTCTGGCATAGGCAGCCTAACGGGGTCCCCCACCCATGGCTGAGCTGCTGCTGGGCAGCTTGTGGGGCCAAGCAGCCCCATGCCTGAGGGTTTTGGTGGGTGCAGGGCACCTGTTTGCACCCCAGAGCCCCCAGAAACTGGGGTGACCCTGTGCTGGAGGCAAAGGTGAGGCAGGCTGTGAAACCTCAGGCACTATAGCTGCTACCCCAGGGTGTCACAGGCTGTGAGGGTGTCCTGCATCCCCAAACTGTCCCCAGTCTGGGCACTGGAGCTTAGCAGGTAGCACCATGTCACACATACCACCCTCAACACCGGTTTGGTTCAGCAGTTCATTTCCTTTAATAGATACACAGAGTCACGCGGCCACAGTGGGAGTGCCGGGAGGAGCCCGGAGGCACTGAGCCCCAGCCCCCCGTGCTGAGGTAGAGGTGAGCTCGCCTGCTTTGGCACCCAGGGGTGTGAGCAGGTGGGGGAGGCGCCCGCCTGGCCCCAGCGAGGTAGTTTGGAGTGCCTGGCATGGTGCCCTCCGTTGCCCTGCCCCCTGGCTGGGGACCCTGGCATCTGGGTGGTCTTTGGTGGTAGGGGACACTGCTGGGCCTCCCTGCCCTGTCCCCACCAACAAGCTCCTCCCAGTGCACAAACCCCACCCTTGGCATTAAGCCCCACCCCAATAAGCTCCACCCCCACCTAATAACCTGTCACATCTCACCCCCACCAGTCCCACCAGTTTCCCCAGTATCTGCCCCTCAGGGTGACCCCCCTGAGCTGGGGACCTGGGGGACTGAGGTGCCCCCAGCGCAGGGTGGCTGGGGGGCACCCAGGACCCTGGGGTGCAGGGTGGGGGCAGTGAGCCCAGGCAGCGCAGAAGGGCTGCGTAGGAGGGTCTGCAGTGTATAGGGGATGCAATGTATAGGGTCTACAGTCTATAGGGGCTGCGCTGTGTAGGGGCCACAGTGTTTGCACTGAGGGTGTGCAAGGGGATGTATATGTGGGCACCAAGGGTGTGTATAGGGAATGCAGTGTTTGCATTGGGGGTATGTATAGGGGATGCAGTGTGTAGGGGATGCAGCATATGCACCGACAGTGTGTATAGGGAATGCAGCGTGCATAGAGATGTGTATAGGGGAGGCAGTGTGTAAGAGATGCAATGTGTACATTGAGAGTGTGGCAATGTGGAGGATGCAGTGTGTGCATCGAGGTGTGTATAGGGGCTGCAGTGTGTAGGGGATGCAGCATGCGGGGCCCGGGGGTGCCCCAGGCAGCAGAGCAGGCAGGAGCTGTAAGGGGGAATCACCTGGGGCAGTGCTTGGGAAGGACGGTGCGTGTGTCGGTGGGGGTAAGGAATAAAAGGGCCCACGTGGGTGCTCACAGCCTTGCACGGACACAGCTCAGTATTGCAGCAAGAGGCACCTTCGGGTTCCCCATCCCGCCTTGGTGGCCCAGCTGGGTCCCATGGCTCAGCCCCCCAGGCCCTGGGGACCCCCAGCTGCTTTAGAAGGGGGGGCATCTCCCCTATGGCGAGGCGCTGGCGGGAGTGTGGCTGTGCAAGGGGGCTGGGAGCAGTGGGTTCAGGGCAGGCAGGGGGTTCGGCTGGCTCTGGGTGCTCCTTCCACTGGGTGCCGGGGAGGCCAGGGGCTGGCAGGCAAACAGGATGCCTGGGGAGCAAGAGCAAGGGGGTTAGGGCAAACCCAGGGTTGGGGGCTCTGCTCGCCTGGCCCCCAGCATCCAGGCTGGGGAGGGTGGGACCAGCACCCCTGGGGGCTCCAGCCCCCCCGGGCTGCCCTCCCCATCACCCTTGGTGCCTCCCCCAGCCCAGCTGCTCTCACCCGTGTGGGGCAGCCTGTGGGGTGGCCTGGGACTGTTTGGCTGGCAGCCCCACATGCTGATTAGCCCTGACCTTTCCAGCTTGTTAAATATTTACGTCCTGAAGGAAAAGCCATTGATTTTAATTGGGGGTGTCTCAGTGAGGCAGACAGGGAGCTGGGGGGCACAGGGTGAGCTGCTTAGCCAGGTAGGTGCACACCAGCACCCCGAAGGAGCCTCTGCTCCAGCAAAGCACCCCAACATCTTCCCCTGCTCCCAACGCCCTGCTCTGCACCCAGCCAACCCCTGCACCCATCCAGAGACCCTCTGGGCACACCAGCATCGGGGTGACCCCAAATTCAAACCCTGCCTGCAGGACCTTGTGGAGGGGGATGACCCCAGGTGCCTTTTTGCACCTCAGCCTGAGTTCATCCATCCATCCATCTGTTCATCCATCCATCCCCCACTTTGGCCCTCCTGGGGGCCCATTTCCAGCCTCACTGACCCCCTCCTTCGCCTGCTCCCTCTCCCGAGGCCCTGCCACTTCATTACGATGGATTTTATAGTAAAGACATCAGACTGAAGGAAGGACTTGCTGGCCAGGCAGTGGCTATAAGTTATTGGATTTCCCGGCTGCAATTACACAGGCCAAGCGGCCCTTCTATTTACCTGTGTAGACAACTCCATTTATTTCTATTGACATGTTGATACTGCTAATGCCGTTGGTGGACAGGTTCAATGCGGTCTGCTGTCTGTCATCTGGGGAAAGAAAATACCAATATGAGCGTTAAGAGAAACAGAAACAAGAACCTGCCCAAGAGAGAGGAGCAGGGCCCCGGCCTCTCTGGGCAGTCCTGCTCCTCTCTGGCCGCGGCAGCTCCCTCCTGGGGTGCCAAGGGATGGGGTGACCCAAGTGGGGAGTTGCATCCTGCTACCTCGGTTGGAGATCTTGACGTTCATGGGGAACTGGGAGGCCACGGCCAGGAGGTTGTGCTGCAGCGCGTGTTGCACCAGCCACTGTTGCTCCTCCACCGTCAGGGCCACCTTCTTCTCTGGGGGTTCCCCCGCCTCCAGCTTCTCCCGCAGCTGCTCCGGCACCGCCACCTGCGAGGTGGCTGCCGCTTGGGCTGCTGCGAGATGGTGGCTGGCCAGTCCCACTGGGATAGCAATGCTTCCCGGCACTGGTGCCGCCAGCATGCTGTCTTCTGCAACAACCAGGAGAGCTCAGTGGGTCCCCCCATTGCCACCCCATCTCACCATCCCCAGCCGGTGACACCTCCATCCCAGTAGCAAGGGTGGGCCACCACCCCCAGCATCTGGGCTTGGTCCTTCTCCAAAGTCAGGAGAAATAAAGTTTTCTCAGTCCCAGAGAGGGACTAAATGTACAAAATTGTTCCTTTTTTCCCCAAGCAAAAAGGGCAAGAGCAGCTGGGGAACATCCCTGCTGCCGGAGTGGTGCCCATCCCTGGGGGAGACGCCCACTGAGGGGCAGACATGGTCCTCACCCACCTTTCTTAATGGTGTGCAGTTGGCTGAGCTGGCCACAGCTGTGTGTGGAGATGCTGAGAGATGGCAAAGGCATTTTGGGGGAGCCCAGCAGGGTTGGGGTGCCAGCCGGCAAGTAGTTGAAGAGCACTGTGCCTAAAGTCTGCCTCCGTCCCTCCCGCCGGTTGCTGTCGATGGCAGCTTGGAGCTCCCTGGGAGAGCTGAGTGCTTGCTTCTCACATTCGTAGGGGTACAGGTACTTCATGTATCTGCACAGGGAGAGAGCCAGGATGAGACCTAGCATCATGTGCCTCCCAGCCAGCCCTGCGCTGAATGGGGACCAGGGTGGGGATGGCATCTGGGAAGGGGCAGAGCCCTCCATCCCCCTTTGGGGCACCCCATGCTGCACCCCAGTGGGGGCTCTGGGACATCTGAGCCAGCAGATGCCCCAGGGTGGGTGCCCCCCACCCGCCGCCACTGCCAGGCTCTCACTGCGTGCGGAGGGTGAAGGCAGCACTGGTGATGGAGGTAGGTAGGTTGAGGCCCTTGGTGATCTCCCGCCAGATCTTCTTGTTGATGACTTCGACCAGGCCACCCTTGTCCGTCACCAGCCGGTAGAGCATGTACAGGTCCAGCACTTGCTTGGCCATGATGGGGATGCGGGTCACGGGTGTCCCTTCCAGCCACATGCAGGAGAGAGAAAAGGGTGCAGGGTGAGTCCACAGGGACCCTTGCTCCCCAGGGACATGGCCCCCACCTTGTCCCCACTGCCACTGCAGGTACCGGCTGTCCCCCAAGGGGAGACCCATCTCTCCATGCCCGGGTGAGCACCGATGGGCACGGGGGGTGCAGGCAGGATCCCAGGGTGCCTGGGAGAGTGGCGCCATGCCTGTGAGTGGGGCAGACCCTGGCGTGCTGGCACAGGGTTCCCATCAGTGGAGCTATCGGTGGGATGGGGGAGCCAGATATGCTCTCAGCTGGGATGCGGAGGCTCGTCAGGCCGGGCAAAGGGCCTCCTCCAGAGCCCCTTAGAAAGAGTCTTCCCCCCAACTCTTAGAGCTCCCTATAGAGAATCTCCCCCCGAAATGTCTCAGAGCATCCTAGAAGGACTCTCTTTGTTACCCCCTTTCAGAGCCCCATAAAGAAAGACCACCCCCTAAAGTTTATAGAGGGACTCACCCTATAACCCTCTCTGAAGAGGGACTCCTCCCATAACCTTTCTGGAGGTACTCACCCTATAACCTCCCCATGGAGAGGTTCTGTCTCTTAAAAATCCCCCTCAGAGCCCCATAGAGAGGGACTCCCCCATGAGTCCCCAGAGAGACTCCCCACCCTACAGATCCCCCCAGCAGCCCCCCAACTTCTTAAAGGCCTTTGGCACCTCCTCCCAAGAGACCTGACCCCAAATTCCCTTCAAGTGCCCCCAATAGAGACCCTGACCCCTGGCCCCCCAGCATCATCCCCCACACCAAGGCCATGGGGCAAGGGGACATGGGGTCATCAGGGCTCTGCGAGCCCAGCATGGACCAGCATGGTCCCCACAGCCACCAGGTCCTTTTACAAACCCCTCCCCACTTTCCCAGCACCCCCAAATAGCTCCATAGCCTTGCTCTGCCCCATGGCACCTCGGGGCAATGGTCCAGGCAGAGGCTGGGGGCTGCAGCAGGGCAGAGGAGGGACGAGCATCCCATCCTGTCCTGTCCCATCCCATCCCATCCCACCCTGTATTTATTCCTCCTGCAGGGCAGCAGGGCATGGGCGGTATCAGAAAGCCATCCATTTGGCCGGGGGAGGCTGTCACGGCCGCGCTTTGCCCCTCAAACAAAGCCGTCACTCACCGCCATCCTCCAGCATCCCTAATTTATGGCCCTGATATTGGCTTGGCTTCTTCGCATAAGCCTGAAAAATGAGCTCTTTTTATTCCTTTACTGAGTTCATTTAACTTTTTGTTTTGTGTCTGCATTGTTCGCCCAGTCGGGAAGGGGGAGAGAAGTTTATCCTCCTGGGAAAAAGGCAGAGATATCGACTCAATATCTGCTGGCAGTCCCTCACCAGCCCTGCCCAGGGGCTGCCGGCACCAGCCCCATCACCTCGGGGGGGCTGGATTTGAGGGCTCCCCATCACCCTGGCAGCTGCCAACAAGTTTGCAGGGTCTCAGCCCCCGATCAATGGCCCACGGACTTCTTTTCTCTTCCCCCCTCCCCGGCTGTGGCAGCTAATGAAAGCGTCTCGCCATTAATCTCGGGGCCACACGGGGCAGGCAGACAGTGCCTGTCCTGCTGACAAAGGGACCTGTCTGCATCCCTGCAAAGTGATGGCCCCAGCCCTGGCCAGGGCAAGTGGCACAAAAGCCCAGGGAGGTGCCACGGCCATTGTGGCGCTGCAATTAGCTCCTTGATTGATTAATGGCCTCATGTTATTGGCAGGGCCCTTGGCTCGGCGAGGGGACAAGGGGGCCCTGCAGACCCCCGGCGAGCAAATGCAGAAATAGTCTCCCTACGTCCCAGCTTGCCACTTTCAGGGGTGCCACGGAGGTTGGGGCATGGGGGCGATGTGCCCCACTGCCTGCACCCCATGTCTGTCCTGGTGATGGCATCACCCCCATCTCATCCCTGCTCCCCCAGATCCCTTCCAGCAGTCACCCCCACGTGCCACTGGGGCTGGGTGTCCCAGTGCCATGCCATGGGGTCCCTGATGTCCCCCCCAGTGGGGCTGTCCCCAACCCATTTTTCAGCCCCGCTAATTTTCTACCCCGCTGACAAATGCCAGTGCCAAAACTGCCCTGACAGACAGCAGGGGGGACGTGGCCCCTTTCATTAGGGCTCACCCTGGAGGCATCGATCCCCCCTGGCCTGCTGCCATCCCGGGGACACAGCCCAGGAGTCGCAGCCCCCTGCCCATGCATCCCTGGGTGCCCCAGCAGCACTCGCGCTGGCTCATGGGTGTTGCTTCTCAGCCAGCTCCCGATGGCCCCTGCCACCCCAAGGACCCCCGGGATGCTGTCCCTGTCCCACAGCCCCGCCGTCCCCTTTCTCTTTGCTACCCATCTCCAAAATCCCCCACTCCTCCAACAGGCACACACACACCTGCCTGCCCTCCCCTGGGGGAGGCGTGGGGCGGAAGGGATAGGAGCAGGACAGCTGGACGCAGAGGGATGAGGAGCAGCATTGCAGGGAAGCATTGGACTCCTTCTCTCCTCCCCGCACCACCAGGCATTTGCTTAATTAGCCCCGGCCCCAATGGCAAGGGAGTTAATTAGCTCTGGAGAGAGAGATAATGAAGCCCCGGAGCAGCCCATGAATCCTGTAGCTGATGGATGCTGGGCAGGGCCAAGGCAGCACTGATGCTCCTGCCTGTTCCCCCCAGCCTGCCCCCCAGCCCCTCACTGGGGACAGGGGGACAGGGGGGGGCACCTGTGGGGCAGTACCCAGCTCCCCACCTCCAGCCAGGCTCCAGCATGAGCCCCACGGCCACACCAGCCCCCTGTGGCACAGCCTCAGGCGACACGAATTTGTGGGGTCTCAACCTGACCCAAAAGCCGGTCACTGCTGCCCTGCAGGTGGGTGGGCACCCTCACCACCCTTCCCACGGGCATGGCTTGGGGGCAACTGCCCCTTTCTGCCCACCCTCGCCCCGCACACAGCCATCCCTGCTGCTCCCGTGCCCCCCCCAGCCTTCTCCCGTTAATTAGCTCAGCATTAACCTCTTCCTAGGGTTTACTGGCTATCGAGCGGCGTGTTCATTAATCCACACACCAGCAAAAAGCTCTAATTAACACGGCCAGCCACACGCCCGCACTCGGCAACTTTTAATTGTCACAAGCCCAGCTGGGGAGGGCCAATGTTAAAGCATTTATCGAGTCCCTGGGAGCTGGCTTGGCCCCCCATGCCAATAGCAAAGATTTCCAATGTGGCCAGGCTGGCTGGCGGGCCCTTAACCCCTGGGCACCTGGCACTGCCCGAATCGCTGACTCCACTCCTGCAGCATCAAGGGCATTGCTCAGAAGATCCGCTAATGGGCATCCCCATCAGGCACTGCTAATGGGCAGCGCTAACAGGCATCGCTAATGGGCACTGCTAAGGGCATCCCCACCAGGCATCACTAAAAGGCCCTGCGAATGGGCACTGATAATGGGCATCATTAATGGGCATCCCTGCTGGGTACTGCTAATGGGCATCACTAACGGGTTTTGCTAACAGTCGTCACCAAGGGGTATGCTAATGGACATCCCCACCGGGCATTGCTAGCGGGCATCCCTGCTGGGCATCGCTAATGGGCATCGCTAACAGGCATCCTTAAGGGGCATCGGCAATGGGCATCACCACCAGTCCCATCTCGGGGGTCCAGGGGAGCCCCTCCAGCCAGCAGGCACCCCGTGGTGGGGTCCGCCTGGGGCAATGGGGGCAAATCTGCAGGGTGTGAATTTGTGTATGTGAGTGTGTGCATGTGTGTGTGCATGCTGACCCAGGCGTGTGTGTGTGTGCGGGATGTGGTATGCACATTTGAAGGCACCCATAAGAACATGGAGGGGGGAGGCCCTGCAGGACCTGCCTGGGGGGCTCACAGAGACCTGCAGCAGCTTGGTGCCCAAGTGGCCTCGCTGTCAGCCCCCCCAGGCAGCCAGGGCAAGGGTGCCAGCGGCGCCCACCCCAGCCACCAACCTTTACCTCTCTTCTGCATGAAGCCGAAGAGGTCGTCCAGGAACTCCTTGCGTTTCGGGTCCTCATCCAGTTCGTAGAGCTGGAGGTGGGAGAGAGAGGGGTTAGCACTGCCGGCACACGTGGGCACGCGAGGCAGAGGGGGTCAATGCCAGGATCAGGGCCCCTGCCTGTGCCAGGACCCGGCATCACCCCTGGCCTCACCTGCCCACTCAGCCAGCAACAAGAGGCTCTCCCTGCACCACAGACAGGACCCCCCAGCGCACCTTCTGTGCTGGCAGTGCTGGGCTCTCCCTGTGCCCAGGGGCTGGTGCAGGCTGCCTACGCACCACTGACTGTTTTGCAGCCTTGCTGCAGAAATGCTGCATCTGTGCCTCAGTTTCCCTGCCCCTCGCCTTGCTAGGTGAAGAGGTGTTTCAGCCAGGAAGATGATGCCAATGTAGATGGAGCAGCAGCAAATCCCAGGCCCCTGGGTAGGTCCCCGGGACCAGGATGCTCAGCCCTGCTCTGGCTCAGCAGCCTCCCGGCACTGCCCAGTGCCAGTGTTTACCAGGTACCAGCATGGGCTCAGCATCCTCAATCACAGGAATGCGCATCCACCCGTGCGGGGGAGATGCTGGTCCCATCCTGGGGCAGGGCGAGCTGGCAAGGCCATGGTGCTGGGTGCCGGCGAGGGAGCCGCGTGCACCAGGGCTGACCCACGCGACTGGGGTGACAGGGCTATTGACGACCTGATAAGCACAGCCTGAGCCGTGTCACCATGAGACGGGGCCTAATCAATGGCCAGGGACAGCTCAAGGCGCCTCCACAAAGGGACATGCTGCCAGATCCTCCTCCCTCGGCTGGGCATGGGGACCCCAAATCCATCTTCCTTGGCTGCACATGGGGACCAGGGTGTGAGCACAGCAACAACACATCCCTGCAAGGCACAAGGACTTCCCGCAGCGGGATACGGGTGCGTGCGTGCAAAGCCAGATGTGCGTGCACTGTGTGCAAGTGCATGAGCACGAAACCACGTGTGCAGTGCTGTGTGTGCAGACACTGGTGCATGTATGTCCCAGCAAGTCTGTGGGTGCACCAATGCGTGTGCAAGCCAGTGAGCATGCACATGGTTGCACAGATGCACACGTATGGCTGTGTGGATACTTATGCGTGTTGGATGGATGCAGCTCTGGACACAACCCCCCAGGCTGAGCTGAGGGACAGCACCGGGGAGGTGAGCACAGCCCCTACACCAGGGACACGAAGCACCAGCTCCGTGAGAAAGTCGGGGCTCGCCTGATTCCAGCACAGCACCTGGGTGATCATGACAAATTGGAGCCTGCCAGATCGATGGCCCAGCAGTAAAAGTCAGAGCATATGAAGGAAAAATTAGCACCAATCAAAGGAGCTATAGACACCAATTCGTCCCAGCCAGCCCAGCAAGAATTTAAAGCCATTGAAAAGAAACAAAACTCAGCAGTCCAGAATGGATTTCCAAAACATATACAAAGACATGCAAGCTGGAAAACAAAGTCAGGCACAAAATAGAGTCGTTTAAAAACAATTGTGCTGGGAAAGGCCGTTAAAAACCAATAGAAAGGGTGCTCCACACAGCACATCCTTCACCAGGCAGATAAAGGGAGCTGGGCTGTGGGGATGTGTCAGGCTGTGGGGACATGGGGATGTGGGGATGGGGGGACATGGGGACACACAGGAATGCGGGGATGCAGGGATGAGATTTGGGGATGCTCAGGCTGGAGAGGAGGTGGGTTTAGGGAATTCTTGCTGATGTGGGGGTGGGCTGGGTCCTAGCAAAGGCTGGCTATGGGATCCAGGCTTCACAGGGGTGGCATGGGTGGTGGCATGGGTGGTGGTCTGCCACAGCCTCCAGGCATGGAGGGACCCCCAGACACCCCAGCCCTGAGGAAGGAGCCAGCTCCATCCCCTACCCAGGGCTCCTGGCCCTGCCACTCACCCTCCTCCTCCTCCTGCAGGGTGGGCACCACGGTCCCTTCCTCCCTTGCTTGGGGACACACAACCCCACATGAAAGCGCACAACCTTGTGCGGGTACACATAAGTTGATGTGACGAGTCAACGGCTCCATGTTCAGATGGAGATCGGTGACGAGTGGTGTCCCACAGGGGTCTGTATTGGGACCGGTACTGTTTAATATCTTCATCAATGACATAGACAGTGGGATCGAGTGCACGCTCAGCAAGTTTGCAGACGACACCAAGCTGAGTGGTGCAGTCGACATGCCTGAGGGACGGGATGCCATCCAGAGGGACCTGGACAAGCTCGAGAAGTGGGCCCGTGTGAACCTCATGAGGTTCAACAAGGCCAAGTGCAAGGTCCTGCACCTGGGTCAGGGCAACCCCCAGTATCAATACAGGCTGGGGGATGAAGGGATTGAGAGCAGCCCTGCCGAGAAGGACTTGGGGGTACTGGTGGATGAAAAACTGGACATGAGCCAGCAATGTGCGCTCGCAGCCCAGAAGGCCAACCGTATCCTGGGCTGCATCAAAAGAAGCGTGGCCAGCAGGTCGAGGGAGGTGATTCTGCCCCTCCACTCTGCTCTGGTGAGACCCCACCTGGAGTACTGCATCCAGCTCTGGAGCCCTCAGCACAAGAAAGACATGGACCTGTTGGAGCGGGTCCAGAGGAGGGCCACAAAAATGATCAGGGGGATGGAATGCCTCTCCTATGAGGAAAGGCTGAGAGAGTTGGGGTTATTCAGCCTGGAGAAGAGAAGGCTCCGGGGAGACCTTATTGCAGCCTTTCAGTACTTAAAGGGGGCTTCTAAGAAAGATGGGGACAGACTTTTTAGCAGGGCCTGTTGCGACAGGACAAGGGGGAATGGTTTTAAACTAAAAGAGGGTAGATTTAGACTAGATATCAGGAAGAAATTTTTTACGATGAGGGTGGTGAAACACTGGCACAGGTTGCCCAGAGAGGTGGTAGATGCCCCATCCCTGGAAACATTCAAGGTCAGGTTGGACAGGGCTCTGAGCAACCTGATCTAGTTGAAGATGTCCCTGCCCATGGCAGGGGGGCTGGACTAGATGACCTTTAAAGGTCCCTTCCAATCCAGATTATTCTATGATTCTATGTGAGTATGCACAACCCCTCATGGGCATGTACAACTCCACACAAGTGTGCACTACCCTATAAATGCACACATATCCCCCCAGGGGCACACACAAGCTTGCACAGGCACGCACAACTCTGCACAAGCATACATAACCCTGCATTGGTACGCACAACCCTGCATGGGCACTCACAGCCCTGTATGGGCACACACAACTCCACGTGAGTGTACACAACCTTGTACACACACACACGCACAACCTGCACAGGCACACATCCTGAGACAGGCACATACAACGGCGTCTGGATGTGCACAGCTTCCTACGGGCATGCACAACCCCAGGTGAGCATGCACAACCTTTCATGGGTGCACACAACGCTGCATGAGCGTGCACAACCCTGTATGTGCATGCACACATGGGCACACACCCCAGACGGACATGCACAACCCCAGACGGGCACAAACAACCCCAGATGGGTATGAACAACCCCAGACAGGCACAAACAACCCCAGACAGGCACAGACAACCCCAGATGGGTACAAACAACCCCAGACAGGCACAGACAA
Organism: Calonectris borealis; assembly: GCF_964195595.1. NCBI lineage: Eukaryota > Metazoa > Chordata > Aves > Procellariiformes > Procellariidae > Calonectris > Calonectris borealis. Next base: position 26,255,873 of record NC_134351.1, on the reverse strand, counting down.
CCCTATATGTGCATGCACAATCCCAGAAGGGCATGTACAATGCCAGACATGCATGCATAACCCTAGGTGGGAACACACAACCCCAGACGGGCACCCCCCCCGGATGGACACCCCCCCACCCTGCAGGGGCATACACCGCCCCAGAGCATCCCCCTGCCGTGCACCTCGGAGCAGCTGGGCAGGCCTTGCCTGGGGGCAGTTGTGCAACAAGAGCAGTGGCTCCTGCTTGCGGTGACCTATGAGCAAGGACCCTTTTAATCATGTTTGCATTGATATAATAAGTAACTCATTTAATGCCATCGATGTAACTATATTTCTCTATAAACAGAAGTATTAAACTGTCAAGCCCGGGGATCAATATCCCGCCGGTGCGCAGCACAGCTCCGCTCTGCCGACCTCGGACCCCCACAAAAGCCATGGCACCCCCAGTGCCACCCCACCTCTGCCTGGCACAGCCACTTGGGTGCTGGTGTGGGGCCAGAGCAGGGTGTCCTCATCCCCACCCTGGGTGCAGCTCCGGGGACCCTGCTCCCTCCCGTCATCCCATTGCCATGGCGACATCTTTATTCCTTGAGGGATGGGGATAACGGGGCTTGTCAGGCAGGTTAAAGGTCAGCAGGTCAAACATGGTTTATTAAAGGGACACGAATAGACCTTGTGCCCCCCTGCCTCCTCACAATGATTAAATAACATTGTTAGCACCTCTCACTCACCCAGGAGAGGCGCCTCTCCCGGCTCCAGGAGGCTTGTAGGGCTGGAGCTGGGGTCCCTGGCACCCCATGGCCCAGCTGATCCCCCAAACAGAGGAGGGATGCGGTGAGGTGCTAAGCCACCCCCCAGGCATCTCCAGGCTGCCCTGCCCTGGTCAACCCCTCCATGGCCCCCCCACAGCCCCGCTGCCAAGGGAAGTGATCGCAGCAGGACCCCTCACAGCCCCTGCTTGGCTGCCACCTCCTGCCGGCAGCGAGGGGTCAGATTGGCAACCAGGATTTAATCCACTTAATACGAGCCGTATTGATCCCAGACCCTGCTCAGCTCCCCCCTGCCTCGCACCCCACCCCCCCCAACCCCGAGCCGCTTAATATGCACCGCAGTGATTAGCCACAATGCTAATTTTTCCATCTGGCCGCTGCTCATGCAGGGAGCTCGGGCAATGTTCATCCCCATGCCGCCCCCGGGGTGCAGCTGCACGCCGCAGGTGGCCGACCACCGATAGGCTATTTTGTGGTCCTTGCGTCCCTCCAGAGCATCACTGCCACCTCCAAGCTGGGGATCCCTGGCTCTTTTCCAGGGAGATGGTGCACAGCCAGGCACTCGGACACTGGGGTGTCCCCCCTGGTGTCCTGATGGGATGGGGGGACAGGAAAGCTGTTGGTGCCTCAGTTTACCCCGCAGGCTTGCAACCACAGGGACTGGCCATTCCCAATGGATGCACAGCCCTGTGCACCCCAGAGTGCAGGGACCCCAAGAACAGCTACAGCCAGAGCCCCACCCCGCTCTCCCCACCATGGGGCACACACAAAGGAGCCAAGGGCTTGTGGGTTCCCCCCTGTCCTGGTTCCAACTGGGACAGGGTTAACTTTCTTCCCAGTAGCTTGGGGGGTGTGCTGTGTTTTGAGTTCGGTGTGAAAGGAGCGTTGATGGCCCATTGATGCTTTGGCTGTTGCTGGGTGATGCTTGCACCGGGAGGGGGGAGCACAGCCGGGGTGGTGGACCCAGCTGGCCAATGGGGTATTCTATACCATGTGACATCATGCTCAGTATAAAAACCAGGTGTGTGGGGGGGCTCGCCCCCCGTTCGTGACACGCGGTCGGCGGTCGGTGAGCGGCTCTGTTGTGCATTGCCTGCTTTGTGTATTCTGTTATTGTTGTTGTTCTCATTGTTATTATTACTGTTCTACTTAGTTTTATTTCAATTATTAAACTGTTTTTATCTCAACCCGGGAGCTTTTCCTACTTGTGCCCTCCCGATTCTCTTCCCCATCCCACAGGGGGGCGGTGATCGAGCGGCTGCGTGGCGTTTATTTTTGCTGGCTGGGGTTAAACCACGACACCCCCCATCCCCATGCCCGGAGCTGGGGGGCAGCTCACTCCCTGCCGGGCACAAACCACCCCCTGACCTTGCGAGCCACTGCTCGCCTCCACCGCCAGCCATTAATAAGTTAATGGTTACAGGACAGCTTTGCCTGGACGCTGGATGCATTCGAAGGCACTGCCATCTCATGGGGGGGAACTGCTCCCCTGAACCCACAGACCCAATGGGTGCCGGGGGGCTCGCTCACCCCAGCATCCCCAGCCTTGGCGGTCACCCCTGGCTGGAGCCCTCTCCCAGTGCTGCAGCTAACCCCCCCGAACATTTCATCGTGCTTAATATTTAACGGTGCTTTATAGAGCAGCAGGTTTAATCAACGCTGATAATGCGGCAGATCCAGCAGGTCATTAAAACCCCCTTCTCCCAGGAGAGCTGCCTGCTGCAAACATTAACCTGGCTTCGCGCAAGGTAAGGGACTGTTTGCTGGTGGCACTGGCCTTGGGACGGCAGCCCCCCGCCCACAGCCCGGCCCTGGGTTGAAGGCGGGGCTTGCAGGGTCCCCAGCTTCCTCCTCAACCTGTTTCACAGGAGGGGAAACTGAGGCACGGGGTGCTGGCATGGCTCACCCAAGGGTTGGAGCCACGTATCCGGAGGAAACGTGCTGTGTGGTGCCATCGTGGGCACCATCCACAGCCCCATCCCGCCATCCTACATCCATCCGTCTGGGGGCTGTGGTGCAGGGGGTGGGTCCCAGCGAGCGCGCGTCCCCCACGCTCGGCCCCTTGTTACTTGGTCGTGGTTGAACAGGCAGGGAGTCAATGAGGGGATTTGTTCGGGTTAACCTCCCTGACCTGCCGGCGCTTGCCACGCTGCCGTCTCCCCCTCCATCCCTGCCTTCCCCTCCATCCCTGCCTCCCCTTCCATCCCTGCCTCCCCTTCCATCCCTGCCTTCCCCTCCATCCCTCCCAGGGCGACTGGAGCTGGGGGACCCCTCTCCAGCACCGGCACCACCCCGGTGTCCCCCAAGGGACATGCATGCACACACCTGCTATATGTGTATAAGTGTGCACACGGGGCATGTGCTTGCACACGTGGGTGTTTGTGCATGCACACACCCGCTATAGGGCTGGGTGAGTATGGGGGTGCACACCTGGGGGGGGCTGTGCACATGCCTGGAATGTGCATTGGGTGCTCAGTGACCCCCCCGTGCACCTCCAGCCCCATCCTCTTCCTCCGGATGCTTTGAAGCGACAATGGAGGAAGGGCTGGTGGTCTCCCCCGCACCGCTGATCCCGGCCCCCACCGCTGGAAGAGCTGTGCACCCGAGCAGAAAGGGCGTCTGGGGCTGGTGCTTGCTCCCACCCCACCACCGGACACGGGATGTGAGCAACGGATCTGGGATGGAGCAGCTCCAAGCTGCAGCCCACGGTGGGGGAATGCGGCCCCGCCAACATGAGCATCCCCAGTGGGTGCCCTGCGCCCCAGGGGACAGGTCCCCACAGCCCCCATGTACAGTGCCCAGCATGCTCGCCCTGTGCACGCTCACACACCCAGCGCACCCCCACCCGCACACTCACACAGCCCCCAGCTTGCTCTGCACATGCACATGCACACGTCGTGTGCACGCTCTCCTTGGGCACACTCACCCCCAGACACGCTCTCCTTGGGCACACTCACCCCCAGACACGCTCTCCTTGGGCAAACACCCCCCCCCATGCATGCTCACACAGCCCCTATACATGCTCTCCCTCTGCACACACAGCCCCCTGTGCATGCTCATGCATCTCCTATACACTCTCCCTGTGCACACTCACCCATCCCCTTTACACTTTCCCTGTGCACACTCACACACCCCGTGCACACTCACACACCCCCTATACACTCTCCCTGTGCACACATACTCACCTGCTGTGCATGCTCACCTGTCCCCTACATGTTCCCCTTGTGCACACACCCCACCCACATCCCCTATGCATTCCCCCTGTGTGTGTGCGCGCGCACACAAACACCCCCACACACACCCCCGTGCATGCTCATGCATCCCCTATACACACGCTCCCTGGTGCATGCTCACACATCCCCTATACATGCTATCCCCTATGCACATTGACCCCCACGCATACTTGAGCTTGTTTCCATACCCCCATGCAGCTGCAAACCCCCGTGGGCGCCCCGGCGGGGCCGGATCCCACCTCCCTTGCCACAGCCCTGCCCAGCCCGCTGCCGGCACAGGGGATTTACCTCCATTATTAACCCAATTAGTGGATTAGTGGAGGCCCAAGCCAGCGAGGGGGTGCATCCCCCCCAACCCCCCCCACTCACATCCGATTCCAGGGCGGCAGCCAGGGAGGGAGCCAGGGGCATCCATGGGGTGGGGGCTCCTACCAGTGCTCCTCTCCTGCCCGTGGCACCTTTATTCTCACACCCTTGATTAGAGACCCCAATCCCAAGCCGTCGGGACATGGTGTCATGGCGGCTGCTGAAGCTCTCAGCATCCCCCGGACCGCAGCGGGGCTGGGAAGGGCCCTAGGGGGCAGCAGAGCGGGCAGGGGGCTGGCACCCACCAGGACCGCTCGGCACCTTGTCTGGGGGCAAGGGGTGCAGGGGTGGTCGTGGAGGGGGGCTCAGCCCCCAAACCCTGCCCCAATCACCCATGGGTCTATACGGCTCCATACATGGAGACACTGGTCCATGCACACATGTCCCTATACATACACACAGGTGTGTTCAGACATGCATGGGCACAGCATATGCATGTGGGCAGACACATGGACCCATACACACTCCTACACTCAGGAGCACACACATATGGGTCCATACACACTTGGCCACATCCATACACATGTGGGCACTCATATAGGTCCATATATACACACCAGCACTCACATGAGTTCATACACACTTGGGCACTTATATGGATCCATACACACACATAGGGTCTCCCAGGAATCCCTAGACACGTGAGCACTCATATGGGTCCACACACACACGCATCAGCACTCACGCGGGTTCAGACACACACAGGCACACCCCTACACTTATATGGGCATTTATATGGATCCATACACTCATGTCGGTCCATATGCACACAAACACACATGCCCAGAACATCCCTGTGTGTACTCCCATACCCCATCCGTATGCACCCCCAGCCATACCCCAGCAGCCCCCTGCTCCTGCCCTGTGCCCCTGCACTCCTGCTGGGCTGCCGGAACTTCCAGAGCTGCTGGAGCTGCTGCTGCCGCCGGGGATTAGCGCACTGACCCTTGCTGCCGCTGCCTCCCTGCTGCAGGTGGTCCCAGCCCTGGGGCAGAGGTCTGCCCACAGGTTTGCCAGCAAGAAGCCTCCAGGCAGCTGCGGCCAGGAACAACCACCACGTCCATCCATGTCCTCCCCCCACTGCGGTGTAACCCTCTAATTTAGCCCCAGGAGCCCTGCAGTTGTTGTTCCTGCACCTGGGTTAGGGCAGGGAGACCACCTCCCTCCCCCTGGGGTCCCCCTCCTGAGCCATCTCCATCTCCCCAACCCCACAGGAGAAAGCAATGGGGATGAAGGCAGGAGGGCGAGTGCCACACAGCCCTGCTGCCCCACTTTGGGATGACCCCGAGGCACAGTGAGGGGAACCAATGGAGTGGGACATCTGTGGCGGGGAGGGCTGCAACCATCTCAGAGCACTTTCCTTCAGGCTTTGAGACACCAGCGCATCCATTCACGGATGGCGAGCCCCCCTATAAATGCATGGAAAGGGCAGGTGGGTGCAAGAGGCAACTGCTGGCAGCAGGGACAGACAGGGCAGGAGCAGCACCACGGTGGGAGGAAGAATGGCCACGCCAGGGTTGGCCGAGGATGATGGCAAACAGCTGCTGGCAAAGCCAGCCATCCCCAAATTAACCACTGAGGCTACCAGACATCCGAGAGTCCCCAAAGGGACGTCTGGGGCTGACCCCCCCCAGCTGCTCCCGGGCACGGAGGAAGGAGCTCCAGAGGGGTCCTGATCCCCACCAACTGCAACCAGATGGGTCTGAACGCGCTGGCAGGGCCCTGGCAGAGAGGGCATCCTCCTGCCAGCGAACACTCTGCTGCCGGAGGGCTGGGCACAAAATCCAGGCATTTGAGTCCCTCCTGCCCGGGGCCTTCCTGCATTGCCGCCTCCGGGAAGAGCCAGGGGATGGAGAGGGAAGCCCCGTGTCCTGGTGCTGCTCTTCCATCGCTTGGAGGAAATCAGGGTGCCCGTCCCCACATGTGTGCATGGCTCCCTGGGGGCAAAAGCTGAATTCACGGGGCTGAGCTGGCTCCCGGCAATGCCAGGCTCTTCCCGGTGCCCTCCAAGTCAAATGCGTGACACAGCACAGCAACTTGGTGGCATCCCCATCCCCAGGGAAGGGGGGCTTGTGGGTAGTGCATGGTCAGACCCCGCTCGGTGCCCCCTGCCCCAGGACCAGGGGTCTCTCATGGCACTGGGTGCGGGAGACCTCCCGGACCTTTGCCCAGGTCTCTACCCATGTGTCCTTATCAAGTTTACATAGACCGGCGCCGGGGGCTGATGCAAGAGGCAGGGGTGAGGGGGTCTCACAACCCCATAACATCAGAGCAGCCCTCCCAGATCAGAGCAAAGGTCCCGCCAGCCCCCCCAAACCGGTGCCTCAGGAAACGTATAAAACCAGGGCAAACACATGGGATATTTCCCCAAAATGCTCCCCTGGATGAAGCAACGTTTGCCTATTAACCCTCGACGGGTTTCTCCACCGCGACCTCATCCTCTGCTCCCATTTTTAGCACCACTGTGCTGCATGGAAAACCCCCCGCGGCTGGTCCTGCACCCACCTCCCACCCCATCCCCATCAGGGCCCCCTCCTCGCTGCGGAGAGCCGGGGAAGTGGCTCCCTGCCCACCCTCCGCAAACCAGACAGGATTTAGGGATCCCGGTTCACTTAGCTGTACCCTCCGCCCAGGAGGATGACAACAAGGACAGACCCTGAGACCCATCCCGGGTGATGCCAGCGGTGCCATGTTGGGATGTGGAAGCTTTGAGCAGGGGGTCCCAGTGGGAGACACAGCCCCGGCTGCCGCGGGGTCTCTCCTCAGTTTCAGGACCCCCATGCCCACCCTGCCGGTGCCACGGCAGCTTGCGAGCAGGCACACACCACCCTCTGTGCCCCACAGCATTGCAATCCAGCCCCTGGGAAACCTCTGAAAGCCGGAGCATGGCCATCCTCCCTGCTCAGCCCTTGCCGAGAGCAGAGAAGCTGTTCCCTAGGCTGGGCTAGGCATGGCTCTGCAGCCTGGGGAGGGACTGGGGGACACACACGTTCCTCTCAGGCAGGGGTATGTCCCCTCCCAGATGATCACAGGGGAGGGACAGGAGTGACAGCCACCCTGCAGACCCAAAGGCAAGCCAGCACTGCAGCCTGCTCCAAACTGTCACCCCATACAGGGTAGCACCACGCAAAGGCAGGACAGGGATGGTCCCGGTAACTCCGTTCTGCTCTCCCAGTCCCATCCCATAAAGCCACCCAGAGGCAATCAGTCCCCTTGTCCCTGTGCACCCAGGGGGCACTGAACAAAAGGAATATCCCGCTGTCCCCTGGGCTGGCTGGGACATGCCACCTGGTGGGAAACCCACGTGTGGGTGTCTCTGGAGCAGGGACCATCGCCTTTCCGATCAGGGTTGGAGAAAAAAGAGAGCAAGCAAGCAAGGAGCCAGCTCTCACCCTGGGAAGCTGCAGCAGGATTTATCCCCCCGCCCCAACCTCCCTTTCAATCCATCTCCCCGGTATTCACACTGCACTGCCAGCTTTGCTCCTGCCCCACACGGGGAGCACAGGCAGCCCCAGCCAGGGGCAGGGCACAAGGCTGAAGGATGAGGCTTTCTCTCCGTAAAGCCTTCCCAGGCCCAGGAGGGAGGAGCCGCTTCCCACCTCCCAGCTGACCCCGGGAACCGGACAGTCAGCCTTTTTTTGCGCAGTGGGGTGTAACGTAACACTTCCCCGACGAGCTATTCGGCCTATGCAGTGCACCCACCCCGGCCCTCCCCGGGTTGCTTTTGAGGCAGTGTCCGGCGCTGGCAGCCTCCCCGGGCACGGCTGCGGGACACGCGTTGCCCACGCCCTGCCTGCACCCATACCTGCTGCTTCGCAGGTGGGTGCCCAGGGAGGCGAGCTCTGGCCCTTCCGAACAACCAGAAAGGGCAATCTCCAAACAGAAAGGGCAGTGTCATGGCCCCACGGCACCCGAAAGTCAGGTCCTTGCTGCTGTCCCCATCCCCTCCTGCCAGAGCCACTGTGGATGAGCTGGTAAGTCCCCTCGTCCCGCTGTCCCCTGAGCAGTGCCATCCTAAAAAGCTACACACTAGCTGCACAGGGACCAACTGCCTGCTCCGTCCCGCCACATCCTCCCTGCCACCCACCCTGCCACCAGCATCATCCCTCTCTCCCCCCATGATGAAGCCGAGCACTTGGGGAGTGCAAACATGACCTGGCGCTGTGCAATCCACACTCACACTCGTGCACGGAGCAGCTGCATGCAAACCAGGGCTTCCACAAGCCAGCAGGGATGGGATCCACACATGGGGGCATGTTATTAAATATGCAGAGGCCTTTCCTCCACCCTATCTATATACGAGTGCCAGGAGCCCTGTCTCCCCACCAGATCTCCATGGCACATGGGGTCCCCTATGCCCATCGGGAGTGAGGTGATGGGGCTGATGCACTGCTCCCTCCAGCCAATGTAGGAAATCAATGAGCAGCATCGACCAGCCATAATACGCCCCGGCCCTTGCAGAGACACAGGGAAGCTTGGCTCCGTGGCCTGCCGGCTCCTTGGGGTGACCACGCACCGGAGCCCTCGCCCTTGTCCATCTCTGCAAAACCTCCGCGGACAGGGGTCACCCCGTTTTACCCATCACGGAAAGCACCAGGGATGGAGTCTGCACGGGTCAGGGCAGGCACAGGGAGGTGCCTGGACACTGGGCACCCCATCATGCTGCGGGGCCTGGGGACAGGTATAGGGGACACCGGGGAGGTGGGGGACATGAGGCAGAGGTGGGATGGGGCTTGGTGGCAGGGAGATGGGGAGCACACGAAGATGCCTGTTGGCAGTGAGGAGCATTCAGGGGGTACCCATTTGGGGCAGGATGGGGTTCTGGGACAGGGGTGCTGGCTGAGGTGCACTGAATGTGCTTGCCTGGGATGTGGTTTGGGGGCAGTGGAGGGGGAATGGGGGGGTCCCATTTAGGGTGGCATGGAGACGATTTCTGGGGGTAATGGGGGTATCAGGAATGTCTGCTTGGGGTGGGACTGGGATGGGGCTTGGGGCAGTGGGGTTGCCCATTTAGGGTGGGTCACAGAAGGGGTTTGGGGGCAGTGAGGGGCATAAACCATGTCCGTTTGGGGAGGGCTGGACCCCGAGTTTGGGGGCCGTGGGGGGACACCGGGGCTGCCCACCTGGGGCAGCCAGTGCTGGTGCCGGGGCGGCGGATGCCTCCTACCTGCTTGAACTGCTCCTCATAGGTCCACTCGTGGTGCGGGGGGGGCAGTGGGTCGCGGGGCTCCCCTTCATCCTCCTCCTCCTCCTCTTCCTCCTCCTCTTCCTCCTCCCCTGCGGCGGCGGGCGGCGGGCGCGGGCCGGGAGCCGGGCGGCGGCGGGGGGCGGCGGGCGGCGGGCCGGGCTCGGCCGGGGGCCATCGGGGAGCACCGTCGGGGCTGCGGGCCAGGCGGGCCGCCTGCTGCCGCTGCAGGCTCTCCATCACCGCCGCCAAGCGCAGCCCCACCGCCGCCCCCGGCCCCCGCGGCGGGGCGGCCGGCTGCGGGCACAGAGTACGGCCTCAGCGCCGCCGCCGGAGGAGGAGGAGGGAGGGGAGGAAGCACCCCCCAGCCCACCCGTTCTCCCCTCCCCTCCCGTGGCCCCTGCCCAAAAGTTGGCCGCGGAGCCGCCGCCGCACCGGGCGCGGCACCCGCTGCCGGAGGGGCTGCCTCCCGCGCCGGGACCATCCGGCACCCTCCCCGGTCCCACCCAGCACTTTGTCCTACCGGAGACCCGGCCCTCCGGGACCTCATCCCCGCTCCTCCGGGGAACGCCCTCCCCGCTCCCACCGGGGACAGGTCCGACCGGGGACCCCCGTCCCTGTCTTGCGGGGAGCCTCCCTCCTCGGTCCCATGGGGACCGTGTCCTGCTGGGACGCCCCGCTCCCACCGGGGACCGCGTCTTACCGGGGACCTCCTCTCCGGTCCCACCGGAGACCTCCGCCCCGACGGTCCCAGCGAGGACCCTGTCCTACCGGGGACCGCCCTCCTTGGTCCCACCGGGGACCGTCTCCTACCGACCGCCCCCGCCTCGGCCCCGCCGGGGATCCCGTTCCGGTCCCGCCGGAGATCCCCCCTCGGTCCCACCGGGCGCCCTGTCCTCCCGGGACCCCCGTCCCGTTCCCACCGGGGCACCCATCCCGCTCCCTGTCCTACCCTGTCCGACCGGGAGTGCCCCCACCCCGCTCCCACCGTGCATCCCCGCGCTACCGGGGGCCCTCCGCTCCGTCCCGTCGCGGTGCGGCCGCGCCGGCCCTCACCAGGGCGGGTTTGGCCGCCAGGCTGGGGTTTTCCACCATGCCGCCGGCTCCGAGCGCCGCCCGGGGCTCGCCCCGCCGTCCCGGGGGGCACGGCAGGCTGCTCCGCCCGGTCCAGGCCCGCCGCTCACATGGCGCCGCGCCCGCCAATATTTCTTTTATTCCGCAGCAGATGAGGGTGGGTGGGATTTTTTTTCCTCTTTTCTTTCTTTCTCTCTTTCTTCCTTTTTTTTTTTGTTTTTTTGCAACAAGTGGCAGGCAGGCAGCAACACCCCTCCCCGCTCCCATTTGCTAGCGCACGTCAAGGGAGTCATCCGAGGAGGGCCGGGCTTGCGGCAGCCCCGGGACAGCGCCCCGGGACCGGCCCGCCGAGAGCCGGCCCGGGGCCGCCCTGAGCGGCGCCGCGGGAGGGGATGGGGCCGGGGGCGCAGGGGGCTGGGCGGGCCGCAGTGTGTGTGTGTGCGGGCAGAGCGTGCATGCATGGGGGTGCTGGGAGAGGGGAGCGTATGGGGTGTGTGTGCAAGGGGTCTGTGCACGCATACGTAAGTGGGTGCTGCATCCACTGTATAGATACCTGTGTGTGCTGGGAGAAGGTAGTGCATTGCATGTGTGTGTGTGTGTGCGCGCAGTGGGACTGTGCTTGCATGCGTATGTGCGCGCTCACTGGGCGAGCACCGCATGTGTGCATTCAGGGTGTCTGAGCATGCATGCATTTGTGCACACCGGGAGAGGTGAGTGCATTGCATGTGTGTGTGCAGGGGAGCCTGTGCACACCCACCGGGAGCGTGCCCTGCATGCATGTATGTGTGCACACTGTGTTTAAGGTGTGCGTACGCCCTGGGGGAGTGGAGGACGTGCATACATTGTGCGGAGCCGTTTGCATGCACATGCATACGTGCAGCCGTGTGCACTGTCGGAGGGGCTGAGAGAGTGTGTGTGTGTGTGTGTACGCTGTTGGGGACAACAATAAGTGCTTATATGTGTACACCGGCAGCTGGGTGTGTGCGTTTTGTGTGCTCACCTGTAGGTGTGTGCAGTCTGTGTTGGGAGAAGTGGATGTGTGTGCTCTGTGTACAGGCAGGTGTGTGCACGCACGTGTGTTTGGGGGAGGTGGGTGTGTGTACCCGCACTGTCAATGCGTGTGCAGGCACAAAGGGGCATTTCAGGTGAGCTGCAAGCGCTAAGCCCTGACCTCCATCTGCAAGAGCCGTGGGGTCACTGCAGTGCACCCCAAGCTGGGGCCTGAGACATGCCCACAGGCTGGGGCCACTGAGGGGTCCTCCTGAGGGGAGCTGTGTGTGCCCAGACCCCGGTTAGAGGGGTCAGACTGCAACATGGCCTGGACACCCAAAAAGGCTCCCAGAGCCCTGACCCCTGCCTGGCATGGGCAGGATGAGGCCACGCATCTCTGTCGCTGGAGGGACTCAGTGCCGCTAGCTTGCCCTGTGTCCCCGCTTGCAGCGGGGTAAACTGAGGCACTGGGGTACCATCAAACACGTCTCCGGACACTGGACAAGGGTGTGAGCCAGGGTGAGCATGCAGCACCCTGGCCCCACTGCTGCACCCACAGCACCTCACTGCACAGGGTGGGCCAGGGCCTGTGGCAAAGCACAGGGCTTCCCCTGCTGGCAGCATCCCCATGCTGTCCCCACACTCCCCCTCCACCTGCCTGCCTTCCAGTTTTTTCCTGACCCCGCTTTTCTATGGAGGCAGCTTTAGCAGGAGGAAAAGGAGGCACCTGCTCTTTCCTGGGCTTTTTTGGCCGGGGCAGCTGCAGGGCTTGCATGGGTCCCTGGGGAATGAGCAGCAGCAGCAGCATCCTGCAACACCAGGACACAAGGGACAGTGGCTTTGGCCCCATCCCACAGCCAGGGCAGCTTGTCACTGAGACCTCATGCTGCTGCACTGGGTGTTGGTGGCATGGGGTGACAGGAGCTCTGGGTGCCAAGGGCCGCTGGCTCTGTCCCCTTGTTGTGGTCTAACCCATCAGGCAGCTAAACACCACACAGCCACTCGTTCACCCCCCCCCGCAGTGGGATGGGGGAGAGAATCAGGAAAAAAGAGTAAAATTCATGGACTGAGATAAAGACAGTTTAATATAACAGAAAAAGAAATAATAATGATAATGATAGAATATACAAAATGAGTGATGCACAATGAAATTACTCACCACCTGCTGACCGATAACCAAGTAGCGATTGCTACTTCCTGGACCACGCCTCTTATTTATATACTGAGCATGACGTCATATGGTATGGAATACCCCGTTGGCCAGCTGGGCCAGCTGTCCCGGCTATGCTCCCTCCCAGCGTCTGAAGAGTCCTTGACTAGCAGGGTACTTAGCAACAACTGAAAACATCAGTGTGTTATCAACATTCTTCTCATACTAAATCCAAAACACAGCACTAGGAAGAAATTTAACTCTATCCCAGCTGAAACCAGGACAGCATCCACCCCTTATTCTATACCATATACGTCATGCCCAGGTCTCACATTTTCCAATACATTCCAATTAATCACCACCACCTTTCTTGTCTTTTGATATATACACAAATATATCATTCCCCTAGTCTATGGGCCATCCCTCTAAAATGTCCATTAAGTTCATTTAGTCCATGACTTTGGGCTCCATCTGTCATAACAGTCTTTCAGGGCATGAGAGATGGTGTGTGGTGTTGGACTGTTGCATGCTGAAGCCAGTTCTCATTTCAGTATTGCTGCGCTCGTCTGGTTCTATCATTGTTGCACTTTGTTCGGTTTCATCGGAGTTCATTCTTCATTAATCTTCATTTTACTGCAATATTGTTGATAGCAACCATAGAAGTGATGATATACAATATCATATAGCAATTAACATCATACAATTCAGTTCATTGGCTATTTTCACCCAAAATCAAATCCCCTTGAGGTACACACCGGACTTCCCCATCATTTCACATTACCCACCAAGTGTACCCAGGTCCTTGAGCAAAAGCAATCCCACGAATGGGTTTTTCCTTGCCAGAGGCAGGAGTAACCCAGACTGTCTTCCCCAGCATATTTCTTATGTGCACTATAGGGACTTTATCTCCATCTACAGTACGTAAGAGTCTTGATTGGCAGGGACAGCTCGAGTGACAGATCCCCTACTGTTGACTAACCAGGTGGATTTTGCTAGATGTGTATCCCAATGCTTGAATGTCCCACCACCCATTGCTCTCAGCGTAGTCTTTAGCAGTCCATTGTATCGTTTGATTTTCCCGGAGGCTGGTGCATGATAGGGGATGTGATATACCCACTCAATGCCATGCTCTTTGGCCCAGGTGTCTATGAGGGTGTTTCGGAAATGAGTCCCGTTGTCTGACTTGGTGGGTTTGTGGGAGCGTGATATAATCAATCTGCCAGGCCTCCCCATATTTATATTTCAGCCATCGTCCTCCATACCAGAGAGGCTTTACTCGCTTGGCTTGCTTGATTGCAGCGCATGTTTCACATTCATGGATAACCTGGGCAATAGTGTCCATGGTTAAGTCCACCCCTCGATCACGAGCCCATCTATATGTTGCATCTCTTCCTTGATGGCCTGAGGTGTTATGGGCCCACCATGCTATAAATAATTCACCCTTATGTTGCCAGTCCAGATCCACCTGAGCCACTTCAATCTTAGCAGCCTGGTCCACCTGCTGGTTCTTTTGGTGTTCTTCAGTAGCCCGAATCTTGGGTACGTGAGCATCTACGTGACGTACTCTTACAACCAGGTTCTCTACCCGGGCAGCAATATCTTGCCACAATGCGGCAGCCCAGATGGGTTTACCTCTGCGCTGCCAGTTGTTCTGCTTCCACTGCTGCAACCACCCCCACAGGGCATTTGCCACCATCCATGAGTCAGTATAGAGATAAAGTACTGGCCATTTTTCTCGTTCAGCAATGTCCAAGGCCAGCTGGATGGCTTTCACCTCTGCAAACTGGCTCGATTCACCTTCTCCTTCTGCAGTGTCTGCAACTTGGCGTATAGGACTCCATACAGCAGCCTTACACCTCCGATGCTTTCCCACAAGACGACAGGACCCATCAGTGAACAGGGCATATTGCTTCTCATTTTCTGGTAGTTTATTATACAGTGGGGCCTCTTCAGCACACGTCACCTCCTCCTCTGGGGATATTCCAAAATCTTTGCCTTCTGGCCAGTTCGTGATCACTTCCAAGATTCCTGGGCGACTGGGGTTTCCTATTTGGGCCCGTTGTGTGATCAGTGCGACCCACTTACTCCACGTAGCATCGGTTGCATGGTGTGTAGAGGGGACCCTCCCTTTGAACATCCAGCCCAGCACCGGCAGTCGGGGTGCCAGGAGGAGCTGTGCTTCAGTACCAACCACTTCCGAAGCAGCTTGAATCCCTTCATATGCTGCCAATATCTCCTTCTCAGTTGGAGTGTAGCGGGCCTCAGATCCTCTGTATCCCCGACTCCAGAACCCTAAGGGTCGACCTCGAGTCTCCCCTGGTGCTTTCTGCCAGAGGCTCCAGGTAGGGCCGTTCTCCCCGGCTGCGGTGTAGAGCACATTCTTTACATCTTGTCCTGCCCGGACTGGCCCAAGGGCTACTGCCTGAACTATCTCCCGTTTAATTTGTTCAAAGGCTTGTTGTTGCTCAGGGCCCCATTTGAAATTGTTCTTCTTCCTAGTCACTTCATAGAGGGGGCTTACAATCTGACTGTAATTTGGAATATGCATTCTCCAAAAGCCCACAACACCTAAGAAAGCTTGTGTTTCCTTTTTGCTAGTTGGTGGGGACATGGCTGTTATTTTATTGATCACATCCGCTGGGATCTGACGACGTCCATCTTGCCATTTTATTCCTAAAAACTGGATCTCCTTTGCAGGTCCCTTGACCTTACTTTGTTTTATGGCAAAACCAGCCTTCAGAAGGATTTGGACTATTCTCTCCCCTTTCTCAAAAACTTCTTCTGCTGTGTTGCCCCATACGATGATGTCATCAATGTATTGCAGGTGTTCCGGAGCCTCACCCTGTTCCAGTGCGGTGTGGATCAGTCCATGGTCAATGGTAGGGCTGTGTTTCCACCCCTGGGGCAGTCGGTTCCAGGTGTACTGGATGCCCCTCCAAGTGAAAGCAAACTGGGGCCTGCACTCTGCTGCCAAAGGGATTGAGAAGAACGCATTAGCGATGTCAATGGTGGCGTAACACTTGGCTGCCTTTGACTCCAGTTCGTATTGGAGTTCTAGCATGTCCGGCACGGCAGCACTCAGCAGCGGAGTGATTTCGTTCAGGCCACGGTAGTCTACTGTTAGTCTCCACTCTCCATTGGACTTTCGCACTGGCCATATGGGACTGTTAAAGGGTGAGCGAGTCTTGCTGATCACTCCTTGGCTCTCCAGTCGACAAATCAGCTCATGGATGGGAAGCAGGGAATTTTGGTTGGTGCGATATTGCCGCTGGTGCACTGTTGTGGTAGCGATTGGTACCTGCTGTTCTTCAACCCTCAACAGAAGGGTCCTCCGAGAGACCAGGCAAGGTGGACAGCTGTTTAATTTCCTCCGTCTCCAGGGCAGCTATACCAAAAGCCCACCGGTACCCTTTTGGGTCCTTGAAATAGCCTCTCCTGAGGTAGTCTATGCAAGGATGCACGGAGCCTCTGGGCCAGTCACAATGGGGTGCTTCTGCCACTCATTCCCGGTGAGGCTCACTTCGGCCTCCAACACAGTTAACTCTTGGGATCCCCCTGTCACTCCAGAAATACAGATGGGTTCTGCCCCTTCATAGCTTGATGGCATCAGGGTACACTGTGCCCCGGTGTCTACGAGAGCCTTATACTCCTGTGGGTCTGATGTGCCAGGCCATCGAATCCACACAGTCCAGTAAACCCGGTTGTCCCTTTCCTCCGTCTGGCTGGAGGCAGGGCCCCTCTAGTTCTGGTCATTATATTTGTTACTCACTTCTTGCAAACGCGAGTCCAGAATTTCTTCATTACAATCCAAAGTAAGATCAGCCCTTCTACTCTGTCTGGGGAACTGTTCACTGGAAACTGGACCGTCGTGAGACAGGTTTTTCCTGAAAACTGGAGCAGCATTTTTCCTGGGAGAACCCCCTTGTGTGATTGTTTTTCCTTGCAACTCACGTACACGTGCCTCTAGGGTCAAGGTAGGTTTTCCATCCCACTGCCTCATGTCCTCTCCGTGGTCACGCAGGTAAAAGCACAGGGTGACCCGGGGTGTGTACCTTCTATATCCTCTCTCTTGGGCAGAAAAACGCTGACTCCTAATGGCTGAGACTCTGGTCCGTACAGGTGGTGAATAGGACCTATCGTCTTTGAGTTGCTGGACCTTCCGGGACAGTTTCTCCACAGCCGAGACAAGGGAGGAGGAGATAGTTTCTTCGAAATCCTGAAGTCTGCTAACTAAGACATCCACCGTTGGTGCTTCCTCCTCTTTCCAGCACAGTATTGCCAATGAATTGGCATACGACTGTGGTGTGCTCTGTACCAACTTCTGCCACATGGGTCGCGTGCACTGGACTTCATCTGGATCTTTGGGCGCTTGCTCATTGTCCAGGTCACTATAAACCACCTCCAGCATGCCTAATTCTCTCAGGTACTGGATACCTCTCTCCATGGTGGTCCATTTGCCTGGGCGATATATAACATCTTCCTTGAAGGGATACCTTTCCTTCACGCCTGACAGGAGTCACCTCCAGAGGCTGAGGACTTGTGCCCCTTGTCCAATCGCTTTGTCAATTTCCCCTTCCCTAGAAAGGAATCCCAGCTGTTTGGCTTCCCTACCCTCTAATTCCAGGCTACTGGCCCCATTATCCCAGCATCGGAGCAGCCAGGTCACAATATGCTGGCCTGGACAACGGCTGAAATCTTTCCGCATATCTCGCAACTCATTCAGGGATAAGGATCGGGTGGCTTCCATCTCGTTTATGAGTTCTTCCTCTTCCTCTTCCCCTCCTTGTGATGGCCCTGCTTTTCCACCATCCCTTTCTAAATGACCTGACTTTCGCCTTCAAGATTTCTTCTTCTGTACAGGGGCGAGTGATACCAGCAAGGGTTGGTCCTCTGGTTCAGCTGTAGTACCTCTTGTGGGGGTTGGAGTAGCCGCAGTGCCCGTCGCAGGGGTTGGAGTAGCTGCAGTGACCATCGTTTTGTCATCAGATCCGGAGACGACCTCTCCCCCTTGAGGGTTCTGAATAGTTTTGAACAGGGCTCAGTATTGTCCTGGTTCTGGCTGGGACAGAGTTGACTTTCTTCCCAGTAGCTTGGGGGGTGTGCTGTGTTTTGGGTTTGGTATGAGAGGAGCGTTGATGGCCCACTGATGCTTTGTTTGTTGCTGGGTGGTGCTTGCACTGGGGAGACTTTTGGTTTCTCTTTTCGGCCTCCCATGCCCTGCCACGTGCAGGACAAGCTGGGGCGGGGTGGGGAGCACAGCCAGGGTGGTTGACCCAGCTGGCCAATGGGGTATTCTATACCATGTGACATCATGCTCAGTATAAAAACCAGGTGTGGGGGAGGGCTCGCACCCCATTTGTGACACGCGGTCAGCGGTCGGTGAGCAGTTGCATTGTGCATTGCCTGCTTTGTATATTCTGCTATTGTTGTTGTTCTCATTGTTATTATTACTGTTCTACTTAGTTCTATTTCAATTATTAAACTGTTTTTATCTCAACCCAGGAGCTTTCCTACTTGTGCCCTTCCGATTCTCTCCCCCGTCGTACCTGTGGTGTATGGTTGCACGGACTCTCACATAAGCATGCACAGAATCATTTATTGTTACAATACAGGAGAATATATCCTTTACCATAATGGGGAGGTCCCGCTGTCTCCCCCAATCGTCACCCAATTCGTATCCCTTATTAACTAAGAAAAACAGTCTCTCTTCCTTTTGGCAAAGATCCAGACGACTGCTCTCAGATCCGCTTATTCTCACGGTTAACCAGTTACATAATTCTCTTGATGTTTTTCAGTTTCCTTACAGAGGAGACAGCTAAGCCAGGTGTTCAGGTCTTATCTCAGGCGTATGTGCGCGTCTGCTAGTTCTCAGCGCACAGGCCGAATTCCTGTCTTATCTTGGCCGAAACTCCCAACTCCACAATTCTTCTCCACATCTCCCCCTTTTTTGTTTATCACCACCCCATTGGTAAGTAGGGTCACCATGACGCGAGCTTCTATTTTGCGCACGTTGCGGATCGCAGACCGAAGGACCTGCAGGAACACTAGGAACAAAATAAACATTCCTGTCCCTATGCCAATAAACACCCACATGCGTAGATTGAGGCCATTAAACCAATTTTTTGGATTTATCCAAGACAAGTCTTGCTGTAACCTGTCAAACACACTTTGGCTAGTCAATTCCTGTAATCTGTGAATCTGATCCTGTAGCTGATCATGTAAAGATTGAATATTTCGCTGCAATGACAAATCGAATGCTCCCATCAAATGTCGCTTAATAAAAGTCCAATCATGTTGTGATGAATTCCATGGTAAGGGGGTTACACATAAAGATTTGTGTACGTGTTCCCAATCACACGGCAGACTAATTCTCGTTTTTAACGCTTCCTGCCGATCCCCCAACCACATCACAGTAGCCTCTAGGCCTTGTAGCCGAGAGAATACCTCCTCATCAACTTTCTCTTGAATTTGGAATTCTTTAGTAACATTGGTTAATGCCTCACTTACCTCATGTGCAGTTTTTACAGATTGTGTCAAGGAAGCGATAGCTGCAGTGGCACTTGCTAAAATAATAACAGCAGAAATAATTGCAAAAATTAACCAACCTAAGAATCGTTTTGCTCTTTTCTTAGACTTATCTATATCTTCTACTAGAATTCTAACAAATCTACCCAAACCATCCTCCCCTTCCCACTGTCTGGTTAAATTAACTGGTATCCATAGTTCTGCCCGACGTCGAAGGGGAAAAATATAAGCAGTTTCATTAAAATCATGCTTAGATATACAACTTCTAAAAGAAGGAGAATAAAGCTGAATACAAAAGGAGTGATTACATCGAGTAATGTTTACACGCGAAGTCATAGCAAAAGGATAAGGATGAGTAGTACATACCGTCACATTAATTTCATGTATTATACTCAGATTAGCTTGTGTTTTGTTGACAATCCATACTTGAGATAGTTGCCTCGTAAAAAAAGGCAAAGCTAAACGCCACACATTCGGTTGTGGAGGAGAAAATGAACCATTATACTCCATCTGCAGGATGGGTCCTGCGGACCCACCATTGTGCCAGACTATTGAATGATTGGCTTTCTGAAAAGGCAAAACAGATTGATTCAAAGATGGATCCCAAAATGACCCATAAGGGCCCCAATCTATAATACGACCAACGGTTAAATTTTGTTCTCGAGGCCATTCTCCCAAGCATGGCTTCCAACCAAATTGTGTGATCGATGAGAGTTTGTGCAAAATGCATTGCGGAAAATCAGGAACAAAGTCACCAATTAACATATCATTATCAATAGTATTTTTTGATGCCAACCCAGGAATGGTGACCATAGTAAGGTTCGCCCGTTTTCCATGTGACACTGCTACTAAGTGTTGCTGTGTTTCAACGATCACACAATACTCTGACTTATTATCTACGGTAAGACATAATGGAGGAAAATCAGAAACAAACATTGTGTCATTAGAATAATATGTATCATCTTTCCCATCTGGAGATGGGGGAACCCAAATGCCACCTGACCATAAAGTATCACTATTGCTAATCGGTAACGACGCGTCCCACCATGTCAAAGGTCGGAAAAAAGGAGGGTCCACCACATGTGCCCAATAAACGTGAGCTTCCACAGGTTGAAACATCATGGTAGTGCCAATTCCCCATTATCGTGGGACAAGATTGAACAGAAAACAGCACTGTAGACCATATTACTGATGTTGACCTGATTGCATTACCGAACTGTCGTAGGAGCAGCATCATCTCGTTGTTTTTCCTCGGGTCCTTTTTCTGGGCCATCTGCCAACACTTGCGCTGGCTTGACATTCTTCGCAGGGACCCAATATGGGCCTGTAGGAAGAGAAACACAAGCGTATCCCCGTCCCCAGGTAAGCAAGGGAACCAGACCTTTCCATAGACCAGATTCTAAGTGTTTATAAAATACCTTCGGATACACTTCAGTAACCTCTCCTGTTCGAAAATGCCGGTCAGCAGCTGAATGATATTGCTGCTTTGAACCTGACAAATTTAAAAAATTTAATACATATGTGGCTTTATCTAACATCTCTTGAGGGGTAGTTCCCAGCGGATTCCCCCTTTTTTGTTTTTCAAGAATCAGCTTTAAGGAAGAGTGAGCACGTTCCACAATTGCTTGACCTGTGGGGGAATGCGGAATACCTGTAACATGATACACGCCCCATGCCTGTAGGAATAATAACAACCGTTTAGAGACATAGGCAGGTCCATTATCTGTTTTGAGTTTACGGGGGACCCCCAATACTGCAAAGCATCGAAGAAGATGTTTGATAACATCACGAACACGTTCACCCATATGAGCCGTTGCGACCAAAAACCCAGAAAAGGTATCAACAGACACATGAACAAAGCGCAAACGACCAAAGGAGGAAACATGAGTAACATCCATCTGCCATAGTTCATTGGAAGTCAGTCCCCTGGGATTCACAGCAGATACTACTGGCATTGGCGTGAGCCGCTGACAATCCGGGCAAGCACGAACGATGTCCTGGGCCTGTTC
Organism: Calonectris borealis; assembly: GCF_964195595.1. Classification (NCBI taxonomy): domain Eukaryota; kingdom Metazoa; phylum Chordata; class Aves; order Procellariiformes; family Procellariidae; genus Calonectris; species Calonectris borealis. The sequence goes on along the minus strand of NC_134351.1, from coordinate 26,234,589 downwards.
AGCTGTAAGAGAAAACTGCTTCCGTAAGGAGCGAGCATTCTGATGAAAAAATTCATGGGATAATTTTGCTTGTTCCAAACGGCGAGGTAGGACTGCCATCAGAGTGAGTGCATCCACAGCAGCATTACTGGAAATGAGCGGTCCTGGTAAATTAGTATGAGATTGGATATGCATAATAAAATACGGAAATCGTCTAACACGCAGCAGCTGTGCTAACTGTATTAGCAAAGAAAATAGTTGCTTATTATCTACTTCTCAAATAAATGCAGTCTCTATGCGCTGTACTATGCCTGTGACATAAGCTGAGTCTGCCACTATATTAAGTGGTATTTGAGAAAACAATTCAAAAGCGCGAACAGCAGCTGCTAATTCAACTACCTGCATAGATCCAGGTAGAGAAGTAACATCCGAAGACCAGGGGGCCTGATCTGCTTCCTCCACTTGGTGTTCAGACGTTGTCCGTCCTCCCGGCGTCTTCCACGCCACTACAGCTTTACCTGTTTTTCCAGATCCATCAATGAAAACAGTTTGCGCCTGTGGAATAGGCACAGAACTTAATAGTATGCGTGGCTGTAGTGGTAGAGACTGTAAGGAATTCAAAAGTCGATGGCGTGGTAAGTTGTGTTCTATGGAATTAACGTAATCCGCCATTGCAATCTGAAAACTCAGGCTGCTTTGTAATAATGTCCAAAATTCATCTCCTGTGAAAGGCAAATGCATAACATCTGGATCTCGACCTGTCAATTGTTGACATCGTAGTCGACCTTGTGATATCAAACGAGAGATCATTTCAATTGCAGTGGTCAATGTCTTACTAAATGAGTGAGGTAAAAACAGCCATTCCAGAACGCATAAGGCATCCTTTTCAGTTTGTACCCTAGCATCCCATTGTCCCAGTAAGGCAAACGGCTGAAAAGAGTGGTAAATAAGGAACAATCGAACTGGCAATGATAGCCGGATTCGATGCGCGAAGGTATCATTAATTTTATCCATTACCTGTTGCAATGCTTCTTGGCCTGGTTCTGAAAGATATCTGGGGGATGCCAAATCAGGATCCCCTTTCAGCAACGAGAACAAGGGTGACAGTTCATGAGTGGTAATTCCCAATAGAGGTCGCACCCAATTGATTGTGCCCAACAACTTCTGTAGATCGTTCAGAGTACTTACAGTAGTAGCAAGCCGCAAGACTTGTGGACACACATGCGACTCGAAGAGTTTCCAGCCTAGGTATTTCCAAGGAGAAACCGACTGTACCTTCTCTAGAGAAGAAACCGACTGTACCTTCTCCTAGAGAAGCTGGCGGCTCACGGCCTAGACAGGTCCACTCTTCGCTGGGTAAAAAACTGGCTGGACGGCCGAGCCCAGAGAGTTGTGGTCAACGGAGTTAAATCCAGTTGGCGGCCGGTCACGAGCGGTGTTCCCCAGGGCTCAGTACTGGGGCCGGTCCTGTTCAATATCTTCATCAATGATCTGGACGAGGGGATCGAGTGCTCCCTCAGTAAGTTTGCAGACGACACCAAGTTGGGCGGGAGTGTTGATCTGCTGGAGGGTAGGAAGGCTCTGCAGAGGGACCTGGACAGGCTGGATCAATGGGCCGAGGCCAACTGTATGAGATTCAACAAGGCCAAGTGCCGGGTCCTGCACTTCGGCCACAACAACCCCAGGCAACGCTACAGGCTTGGGGAAGAGTGGCTGGAAAGCTGCCCAGAGGAAAAGGACCTGGGGGTACTGGTTGACAGCCGGCTGAACATGAGCCGGCAGTGTGCCCAGGTGGCCAAGAAGGCCAACAGCATCCTGGCCTGTATCAGGAATAGTGTGGCCAGCAGGAGCAGGGAGGTGATCGTGCCCCTGTACTCGGCACTGGTGAGGCCGCACCTTGAATACTGTGTTCAGTTTTGGGCCCCTCACTACAAGAAGGACATGGAGGTGCTGGAGCGTGTCCAGAGGAGGGCAACGAAGCTGGTGAAGGGCCTGGAGCACAAGCCTTATGAGGAGCGGCTGAGGGAACTGGGGTTGTTTAGCCTGGAGAAGAGGAGGCTGAGGGGAGACCTCATCGCGCTCTACAACTACCTGAAAGGAGGTTGTAGCGAGGTGGGTGTTGGTCTCTTCTCCCAAGTAACTAGCGATAGGACTAGAGGAAATGGCCTCAAGTTGCGCCAAGGGAGGTTTAGATTGAACATTAGGAAAAATTTCTTTACTGAAAGAGTGGTCAGGCCTTGGAACAGGCTGCCCAGGGAAGTGGTGGAGTCACCATCCCTGGAAGTATTTAAAAGACGTGTAGATGAGGCCCTTAGGGACATGGTGTAGTGGGCATGGTGGTGTTGGGTTGACGGTTGGACACGATGATCTTAGAGGTCTTTTCCAACCTGTATGATTCTATGATTCTATGATTCTATGATTCTCTGCTGCTATCTGAAATCCATATCGATGTAATTCTGTGGACAAACACTCAAAAATTTGAGAGAGATATGATTCTGTCTCAGCTGCCAACAAGATATCATCCATATAATGATACAATACAATATTTTTATACCATTGACGAATTGACAAAAGTGCCTCTCCCACCACTATTTGACAAATGGTAGGACTATTCTTCATGCCTTGAGGTAAAACAACCCAATGGAACCGTTGCATAGGTTGATCATTGTTAATTGTAGGAACAGAAAAAGCAAACCGAATACAATCCTCTGGGTGTAGATAAATTGTAAAAAAGCAATCTTTGAGATCAACAACTTTTAAATGCCAATCATCAGGGATCATGGTAGGATTTGGGGTCCCGGGCTGCAAGGCCCCCATGGATACCATAACGGCATTAATAGCTCGCAAATCCTGTAACAATCTCCATTTTCCTGATTTTTTAGGTATGACAAAAATAGGCGTGTTCCAAGGACTGGTGGATGGCACTATGTGTCCTAATTGTAATTGCTCCTGTAATTTCCCCAGTATAATCAGTATCAATCACCCCAGGAAGGACAAAAAGTCCTGCCTTGGAGGTTGAGGAACGTCCTATCAATAAGGCACAAACCCCTGCTGGTAAAGGGCCGTACACTCCAGTGGGGAGTATGTTAACAGATTGATCTCGTATTACTGTTGATTGGCTGGTGGCCAGGTCCAACCCGGCGCTTCCGAATGTAGCTGGCTTAAGGGCATGGACGGTTGGCAATTGTTGACATTTGCTTCATGCGAATTCACCGCCCAGGTTGAGGCTTGAGCCACCGGCCTTGAAATCGGGGTCCTGTTGAAGGTTCTCGGGGCGCCGGACCTCGCGCCCCTCCTCCCGTTTCCCTGCATCAGTCCTGGGAGCAGGTTACCATTCTTATCAAATTTGGATCGACATTGGTTACCCCAGTGATATCCCTTCTGACAACGAGGACACAGCTGAGCGGGACCTTTAATTTGGCCCTTTGTTCCTCGTCTTGCTCTGGGGCAATCTTTTTTAATATGACCTTCCTGGCCACATACAAAACACTTAGTCGCCGCTCGAGCCACCGTTAGTTGTTGAGCCAACGCCGCTGCTAATATCTCCGCTTTAAACTGTTCTGACCCCACATTTTGACAAGCTCTGATCAAATCAGTTAAAGTCTTTGCCCGATTCCGAACGGGATCTATGGCTTTTCTACAATCAGAATTAGCATTCTCAATTGCAAGCTGAAAAAGCAACAACTCGGTGGCTTCAGGAGACTCTATTTGACGTTGTATAGCAGTTTGTAATCGATCTAAAAATTGCACATAGGGTTCTTGCGCCCCTTGCCGGATCGTAGCAAATGATGATTCCGGCTTGCCAGAATCCGGCACTCGCCTTAATGCTTTCATAGCCAAATCAGCCGCCTGTGTAAGCAGTTCACGGGGTAAGGTGGCTTGTGCAGCAGGTGACGCCCAATTCCCTTCACCTAACATTTGATCTCGCCCATAGGGTAGTTGCAAATTGTCCAAATTGTCTACTACCTTTGCAATAACAAGTTCACGATACTCAAAAAACCACACAGAATACTGCACCGCTGACAAAACAAGGCGTAATACAGACTTCCAATCTAAAGGAGTCATCGTATAAGATTCCCCTATTGCTTGCAGTAAGTTTATAGTAAATGAAGCCTGTAACCCGTACTCCTTTATCGATTTGCGCACCTTAATCACCTCATATGGTAAATGAGCATACTCTGGCGCTCTGCCAGGTCGATAAATTACAGGCATTGCCTGGAGAAGCGTTACATCCCCCTTTTTTAATGCCTCCGTACGACACTCATCAAAGGACAGCCTTGGCGCTACCGTACCTAAAGGCTGATATGTGGGGGGGGTGCACGGATCCCTGCAGCGGATCTCCTCGGGCGGGGGGGAGGGGGCAAATGGTGGTGGTTTCATGACGGACAACCGAGAAAGTGTCTTTTGTCTCTGTCGATGTAAGATTTCATCCGCCGTTGGCGCAGATGCAGCCATTGCTTTAACTGGCGAAAGTGGAGGGTATAAATCAGGCTCTCGTTCGGGGTCTATCGAGCCCGTGTCAAAGGGATCGTCTGGCTCCGAATCATCCTTCAGAGGCGGGGGCTCCGCGTGAGGCATTACAGTTTCATCAGGAGCCAACAGTTCAAACGAATCTCCCCCATCTTTTGATTCTCCCCCCGGTATTGCTGGATCAGTCACATTTTGCAACACCTGTTCGGCAGGGCGTAACTTTTGCAGAGCCATATACACAACTTGCCAGGTAATCAATATTCCCTCTGGAACTTCTAGTTGCAAAATCTGTTTAGTCTGTAATTCCTCACCCACTTTTTGCCATTGCTTTAAATCATAACACCCAGCCGTTCCTACAGAAGGGAACCAAGGGCAGTGATCCCGGACCCACGCAAGGAGTCTCACCAATTGTATTGGAGCGACCTTAAAACCTTGTTCCTTTAAAATACGTTGAAATATTTCAAGTTGAAGCTTTTGTGACTGAGATGCCGACTGCCCCATGACCAATGTATAAAGTTCGTATAACTTCCCCGCAGCTGCTCACCTGAATCGTCCTGCGACCGGTGATGAATCGAGCTCGATATGTTGATCCTCCGTTTATCCTCCGTCCAGCTCAACAGGGGTACACCACCGGATATTTCTATTTCCTTTCTTCAAGACCTTCTTTCTTCAGGTCGTCGTCTTTTTTTTTTTCTTTCTCAATCGTGCCCCACGTTGGGCGCCATTTGTGGTGTATGGTTGCACGGACTCTCACATAAGCATGCACAGAATCATTTATTGTTACAATACAGGAGAATATATCCTTTACCATAACGGGGAGGTCCCACTGTCTCCCCCAATCATCACCCAATTCGTATCCCTTATTAACTAAGAAAAACAGTCTCTCTTCCTTTTGGCAAAGATCCAGATGACTGCTCTCAGATCCGCTTATTCTCACGGTTAACCAGTTACATAATTCTCTTGATGTTTTTCAGTTTCCTTACAGAGGAGACAGCTAAGCCAGGTGTTCAGGTCTTATCTCAGGCGTATGTGCGCGTCTGCTAGTTCTCAGCGCACAGGCCGAATTCCTGTCTTATCTTGGCCAAAACTCCCAACTCCACAATTCTTCTCCACAGTACCAGAGGCTGGGGGTGAGCGAGCGGCTGCGTGGGGTTTATTTGCTGGCTGGGGTTAAACCACAACAGTTGGGCATGGGCCAGGCCCCAGCACGTTGCAGTAATCTGTGTCTCTCTGGAATTGCCAGGGTGACAGCATACGTTTTCCAAATATTCTACTAGTTTTTCAGGATTCTGCACTTGTTCAGGGGTGAAGCTCCAAAACATTGGAGGTGACCACTGTCCTAGGTACTTGCCCATACTATCCCCCACACCCTGCCACTCATAACTATCCAGCCTTGGGGCAGATCTCTGGGTGGTATTCTTAAATGGTTGTTTAAGCTTAAACAAGGCCTGAAACACATTCAGGAGACATAGCAATAGGAACATGCTGTTTTGAACATCCCAAGGATATTCAAAATCCTCAAGAGCTATTGTAATCAGCCTGGAGGAGAAGGGGAAGGTGAAGGAAGCTGTCTCCCCCGTAAATTGGCTCTCCGAGGAGAAGAGGTAAAAAGTGTAATTATTAATAGTTTCCAAGAGATAGCTCCTGAAGCACAGGGATGACGGCAGTGCAGAGTACAGTCTCCCGACCAATAATTTTATCATACCATAAGCCAGTGTTACACAGTGTAGCAAAGTGATGACCTTAATCCATTTCCCAGAGACAACAATCCCCGTATAAATACTGATAATCAGCAGTATATACAGCCAGTAAGGTGCTGCATACCAAAACTCCAAGAACAGATCCGACAACTCTGAGAACATATAAACCAACATTGTGACCAGCGACTACTAAACTGATATAATGAATGCTTATAACCAATTTGTTTTAAGCCGCTCGGGTCAGATGTGTCGTTATCTCAATCCTTCGTGGCCCACGTTGGGCGCCAAAAATGGCTGTTGTGGTTTAACCCAGCAGGCAGCTAAATACCACACAGCCACTCGCTCACTCCCCCCCACAGTGGGATGGGGGGGAGAATCGGGGAAAAAAAGTAAAATTCGTGGATTGAGATAAAGACAGTTTAATAGAACAGAAAAGGAAGGCATAATAATAATAATAACAATAATGATAGAATACACAGTGATGCACAATGCAGTTGCTCACCACCTGCTGACCGATAACCAAGTAGCGATCGATACTTCCTGGACCATGCCTCTTATTTATATACTGAGCATGACATCATATGGTATGGAATACCCCATTGGCCAGCTGGGCCAGCTTCCCGGCTATGCTCCCTCCCAGCCTCTGAAGAGTCCTTGACTAGCAGGGTACTTAGCAACAACTGAAAACATCAGTTTGTTATCAACATTCTTCTCATCCTAAATCCAAAACACAGCACTAGGATGAAATTTAACTCTATCCCAGCCGAAACCAGGACACCCCTCCGGGGCCACCTGTGTGCCACAGGGGCCAGGGGCAGCCGCCTTTCACAGCCTGGCGCGAGCTGAGTCCTGCCCTTTCCCTGGAGCATCTTGCAGAAACAGCCGCTGGCCACGGCTGCGGTGGGAGCTGGCTTTGCTCTTGGGCTCCACAGCCCAGGATGAACCTCTACCACCTTCACCACATCTCTTTGCGAGGAAAAGCTGCCGCTTCTGGGCTTTCCGGCTTCCCCACAAGCATCTCTGGAGAAACTGCCCCTGGTCCTGCCATGGTGCTGGTGACCCCCTGGCTGCTTGCACCTGCCCCAGGGCTGCCGGTGGCACCCAGCATGGCACAGCGTCCTCACCAGGGATGCTCTCCTGGAAAAATGAGCCCCTTTCCTGGGAGAGCAGGGCAGCTCCTGACCCTGCAGGGCCCCTGGGCGCTGTTTCTTTGCACAGGAGATAAAGCAGCTGTTGGCCATCCCATTTCAGGGCTGGACAGCTGTAGCTTGCCGTGGCCCATCCCATCCCACCACAGCAAGAGTAGGGACCTTCTGGCGCTTGCCAGCCCCCCAAGCATCAGTTTGTCACTGGCTGGCCACTGATCCTTCTGAGTTGCTCCTGGGAAGATATGGCTCAGCCCCATTTCAGGGGGACCCACAGGGCCAGCTGCCCCCCAGGACTCATTCCACAGGTCCCCATCACACAGGGCTCCAGCCTCCCCTCCTGGTGCGGGTGCATTGCAATCCAGGGTGCTGGCACCCTCTGCACTGGGCTGTGCCCCATCCCCTGCACACTGGGGCGAGGAGGGAGCCAGAGCTGAAGGCTGGGCTGGGTGGGATGAGTCAGACATGGTGATGGTGACGGGACTTCTCCATGGCCCAGCAGGAACCCAGGCATTTGGGGAAGCTCCCCTCCTCCAGGGCAGAGGGGTTGGGGTGCTGGGGTCAATGTGGCACCCATGAGTGGAGGACGTGGCCAGGCTAGCTAGTGGCAGCACCAAGGTCTGCATGGGGTGCAGCATGTCCCATCGCCCTGGGCATGACCACCAAGGGACCCAGCCCAGCTGGACCAGCACGACTCAGTTCCTCCCTAAAGCCTCCACGGTGACAGCAGCAGCTCTGAGGCTCTGCACACGTGTCATGAAGTGTGTCCATGCTCATGCTCCCCCCTGCGGCAGCAAGCAGGGCCGTGTCCTCTCCACCCTCCCGCTCAGCATCTTTGCACCGCCGGGGTCTGGTGACGCTCCTAGCTGGAGAGAAAGAGAAATCCCCCAGACAAATGGCTATCGACAGCTGCGGTGGAGGCAGCACAGGTAGATACTGGAGGTATAGATGGGCACGGCAGACAGCAGAGAAGACTGAGAGATACTCTGAGCAGAGAGATACCGCAGGAGGAATCGGGAGATAGATCCTGCGGGCTGATCAATACCCACTGCATGTGGAGGGACAACAAGATAGAGTGAGCTGCAGGGGGAAGGTGTTTGGTGGGCAGCGATGTGCATTTGTCCTGGCGATGGCTCTGAGGAGCTGCTGCTCGTGGTTGCTTCAGCTGGAGCTGGGACAGAGCCAGACCCGTGTTGCAGGTGCTCGTGGCTGAGTCTCCTTGTCCATCTCCGGCCACCCCACAGGGCTTTTGTGTCCTTTGAGGTGCCCTGGGGTCCCACCTGGTCTCTGGGTACCAAAGGGTGAAGATCTGTGTCCTGGTCACATCCTCTGGCCCCGCAGGGATGTCCCTGCCACCCGTGGGCATCTTGGAGGGTGCTGGGCACCTGCGTGTGGGCAGCCAACGGGGAGAGGGGCAGCTTGAGCGTGAGCCCTGGCCCTGGCGCAGGGGCTGTGCTGGAGCTGGGTGACTGTGGATGAGTTCCCACCCCATGTCTCAGTTTCTCCACGTGAACCAAATGATGGCAAGTCGCAGGGAGCTGGGTCTGTCCAGCATGGACATGGGCTTGGATGGGTCTTGGACAGGAGGAGCAGGGAGGAAGGGGCAGAGGCAGCAAAAGCCTGTGGGACACGCCGTGTCCAGGACCCATCCCTTGTCTGCTGGTCACTGGGGACACTTACCTGCTCTGTAAGAGGCTGCAAACACCCGCCCCGAAGGGAAGGGCTTTTTTTTGGGACCCTTGCATGCCTGGCACTGTCCCTGCTCAGCGCTGGGATGGGGGCAACCCCTCCCACCTCAGCAAAGCAGACGGGGCTCCTGGGTCCCAGCCCAGCTCCCTCCCAGTGGCACTTGCCCAAGTCACCCCATGCTGCCCGGTTTCTCCGCCGGGCACATCCCAGCATGGCCGGGGATGGTGAGAAAGGTACCCCCAGCGCAGCCCTTAGCCCGGACGGGGATGTGGCCAGGCTGGGGGGGATCCCCCGCCCATGATGGAGTTATTGACACAGGCGCTATGGAAAACACTGCTGAGATTGTTCACACTAATGTTATTTAGCAGCAATATTTCCGTAATAAAAGAAATCAATGGGCAAGAGAAAAGACCTGTCCAGAGCTTTGATTTTCTCATTTTAATGGCATACTTATTTACTCCCACCAGCGTGCCCATTGGATTTTCATTACGTGGCCTTCACTGTAAGTGGAGCGGTATTGATACGAGCTGCTGAGTTAGCACCTTCCCGTGCGGGCCAGCATGGGATTGCTCATGTTCCTCAACAGGGCCCCACTAAACCCCAGGGAATGGGCACGGCATGCCCACACACATACGTGCACACACGTATGCACACGACTCTCCTCCTTACACACATGCACATACACAAATGTCCTACCCATATGTGCCCAAGCACTCACACGTGTGCAGTTGTTCTGACCGTATGGACGGATGCCCAATTGTTCTACCTATATACACGTGTGTGCACACACATGTGCACCCCCCCCACCTGTCCTGCCTACACCCACCTGCAAACTGTTCTACCTATATGCAAGCACACACCTACACATGCCTAACTGCCCTACCAAGACACACACAAAACCAACCTGTTTGCACCTACACACACGTGCACGCGATCTGCCTGCCAGCATGCACACACACACACATACACACACAGAGCCTATAGATCCTGTGATTCCCTCCTGTGCCCTTCTCACACTGGGAGGGGTGTGTGTGTGTCTGTCTGTGTGCATGCATCTGTGTAAACCTCTCAAGAACCACCAACCCACTAGGCCTGGGTCTGTCCACCCCCAGGGCTGCACACCCAGCATCGGCACCGTCCCCTAAAAGGATGGAGCCCCCCGGGACTCCCGGGTTCCCTGTGGAGGCAGGGCCCTGGCACCAGCCCAGGCTTTCAGACCCCAGCAACTGCAGCGGAGAGAGGAGTAACAGCACCATCTCCCGCCGGTCCCCGGGAGCTGAGACGGGCCTGATCCTGCCCAGCACCGCACCCCCTGGCTCCCAGGACCCTGGGCAGGATGATGCCTGCTGCCTGGGGACACCCATCTGTCTCCAGCTGCCAGCAGGACCCCTGCTGAGCCTGGAGCCGGCCAGATCTAGCACCGTTCCCCATGGCAGGGGCTCAGCACTCTCCACAGACTCTCCCAGGGATCCAAGCAGGTGAGATGAACAATTTTATTACTGATATCTCTTTTCGGGTGGCAAATTAAGAAGTAGCCCGTGTGCGGGGCTGCCAGTTGGCGGGACGGGGACAGTCCAGGTTGTGGGAGGAGGGACATGCTACAAGCCTGGTGGCCAGGGACACACACGTTAGTTTGGCAGCAGCGTGGAGGCGAAAGCCCTCCACCAAGCAGCGAGCCCGCCCGGGTCTGGTCACGGGGCTGCGGGCGGGGTCTGCAGCCAGGCTCAGCCAGGGAATCGCGGCACTCCCTCGGTGGCCAGGACCCCGCACCGGGAGCGGAGCAGGGTGGCCATCCCCAGGGGGTCTCACAGCCAGGGGAAGTGTTTTGAGGGGTGAGATCCCGTCCTGAGCCTGCTCAGGACACTGGTCGAGAGGGGCCCTTGGGAGACAGTCCTGAAGGGCAAAGGGGTCCAGGAAGGCTGGACGTTCTTCAAGAAGGAAGTCTTAAAGGCGCAGGAGCGGGCTGTCCCCATGTGCCGCAAGAATAACGGGCGGGGAAGACGACCGGCCTGGCTGAATGGGGACCTCTGGCTGGGACTCAGGAAAAAAAGGAGAGTTTATCACCTTTGGAAGAAGGGGCAGGCAACTCAGGAAGAGTACAGGGATCTCGTTAGGTCGTGCAGAGTAGAAATTAGAAAGGCAAAAGCCCGGCTAGAACTCAACCTGGCCACTGTCGTGAGAGACAACAAAAAATGCTTTTACAAGTATATTAATGACAAAAGGAGAGCCAAGGAGAATCTCCATCCTCTATTGGATGCGGGGGGGAACGTTGCCACCAAGGATGAGGAAAAGGCTGAGGTACTCAACGCCTTCTTTGCCTCAGTCTTTAATAGTCAGAGCAGTTATCCTCAGGGTACTCAGCCCCCTGAGCTGGAAGACAGGGACAGCGAGCAGGATAAACCCCCCATAATCCAAGAGGGAGCAGTTAACGACCTGCTATGCCACCTGGACTTTCACAAGTGTATGGGGCTGGATGGGATCCACCCGAGGGTACTGAGGGAGCTGGCGGAGGAGCTTGCCGAGCCGCTCTCCATCATTTACCAGCAGTCCTGGTTAACTGGGGAAGTCCCGGACGACTGGAGGCTCGCCAATGTGATGCCGATCTATAAGAAGGGCTGGAAGGAGGATCCGGGGAACTACAGGCTGGTCAGCCTAACCTTGGTGCCGGGGAAGATCATGGAGTGGTTGGTTTTGAGGGCGCTCACGAGCCATGTCCGGGACAACCAGGGGATCAGGCCCAGCCAGCACAGGTTCATGGAAGGCAGGTCCTGCTTGACCAACCTGATCTCCTTCTATGACCAGGTGACCCGCCTAGTGGATGAGGGAAAGGCTGTGGATGTGGTCTACCTGGACTTCAGTAAAGCCTTTGACACTGTCTCCCACAGCATTCTCCTAGAGAAGCTGGCGGATCACGGCTTAGACAGGTACACTCTTCACTGGGTAAAAAACTGGCTGGACGGCCGAGCCCAGAGAGTTGTGGTCAACGGAGTTAAATCCAGTTGGCGGCTGGTCACGAGCGGTGTTCCCCAGGGCTCAGTACTGGGGCCGGTCTTGTTCAATATCTTTATCAACGATCTGGACAAGGGGATTGAGTGCTCCCTCAGTAAGTTTGCAGACGACACCAAGTTGGGCGGGAGTGTTGATCTGCTCGAGGGTAGGAAGGCTCTGCAGAGGGACCTGGACAGGCTGGATCGATGGGCTGAGGCCAACTGTATGAGGTTCAACAAGGCCAAGTGCCGGGTCCTGCACTTCGGCCACAACAACCCCAGGCAACGCTACAGGCTTGGGGAAGAGTGGCTGGAAAGCTGCCAGGAGGAAAAGGACCTGGGGGTGATGATTGACAGCCGGCTGAACATGAGCCGGCAGTGTGCCCAGGTGGCCAAGAAGGCCAACGGCATCCTGGCCTGTATCAGGAATAGTGTGGCCAGCAGGAGTAGGGAGGTGATCGTGCCCCTGTACTCGGCACTGGTGAGGCCGCACCTCGAATACTGTGTTCAGCTTTGGGCCCCTCACTACAAGAAGGACATGGAGGTGCTGGAGCGTGTCCAGAGGAGGGTAACGAAGCTGGTGAAGGGCCTGGAGCACAAGCCTTATGAGGAGCGGCTGAGGGAACTGGGGTTGTTTAGCCTGGAGAAGAGGAGGCTGAGGGGAGACCTCATCGTGCTCTACAACTACGTGAAAGGAGGTTGTAGTGAGGTGGGTGTTGGTCTCTTCTGCCAAGTAACTAGCGATAGGACAAGGGGAAATGGCCTCAAGTTGCGCCAAGGGAGGTTTAGATTAGACATTAGGAAAAATTTCTTTACTGAAAGAGTGATCAGGCCTTGGAACAGGCTGCCCAGGGAAGTGGTGGAGTCACCATCCCTGGAGGTATTTAAAAGACGTGTAGATGAGGCCCTTAGGGACATGGTGTAGTGGGCATGGTGTGTTGGGTTGACGGTTGGACACGATGATCTTAGAGGTCTTTTCCAACCTGTATGATTCTATGATTCTATGATTCTACAGAGGTTTGGGCACCCGTAGACTCTAGGTATATGCATAGACCAGAGGCCACACAGAACAGGCTCTTGGTTAAGGCAACAGACGGTGGCTCTCCCCCTTGGGGGGGACTGCAGGGAGGGGGACAGCAGGGAAAGGGACCCTCTTCCAGCCCCAGCCATCCCCTGGGGCAGATGACACGCAGGGGACCAGGAGGGACCTCCAGCACAGAGGCTGGTCATCCCCTCACTGCTGGGGGATCCCAGCGCAGATCCCGCCCTGTGCCAGGGGGACACTGTGTGGTGCCAACCCATGTCAGCGGGGACAGAGCCACGGGAGATGCTGCCAGCTGGACACAGTGCCCTGTGCTGCCCACAGACCTGGCAGCCTGCCAGGGAGACGAGGAACCTCTCGGCTGACCTTTACAGTGGGTGCTCTGGCCCAGCTCACCTTGTGCACCCTACCCTGAGGGGCACGGTGAAGCCTGGCTCGTGCCAGCATCCTCCTCCTGATGTCTTGGGAGCTGCAGAAATTTCGTGAAGCCCGGGGACAGCCAGCCCCAGCCCCTCTCCCGCTGCACGCCGGGGGCACACAGCGGTGTTCGTACCCCACAAGGCGACTCCAGCCTTGGGGGATGGAAAAGCAGGACATGGCTCTGCTCGAAACGCGGGACAGGCAGGTAGTAAAGAGAACTGGTGGTCTGCATTGCAGTGACTGCCACAGTCCCTCTGTCCTGGCACCCAGCTGTCCCATGGGGAAGTACAGAGCAATTGGGGGGAGGCACAGGGGGTCTCCTGCTGCCTCTGCTAGAGCCTGGGCCTGGGGAGGAGAAGGAGGAAGGGGGAGGAAGGCTGGGAGGAGAGGAGCCAGCTGTGCCCAGCAGGGTGCCCTGGTGAGTCCAAGGTGCTGAAGGCAGCATTGGCTTCCAGGAGCAGGCCCTTGGCGTAGACACGCAGGGTGTAAAAGAGGGTGACAAAGTCCTGAGCGCTGAAGAGGGTGTCTGCCAGAGCGAAGGTGAGCATGGAGGGGATGAAGTCCCAGTTGTATTCCACCATCCAGGTGCCTGCGCTCCACTGCACGGACCTGGCCTCTCCCACCTGGTGCACAATGGTGTCCCCTGCCAATATGCATGACCAGCACAGCTCCCAGCACAGCTTCCACTGTCTCGCATCGTTCCCAAAGATATGGGTGGGACCGGGACCTGAGGGGCTGAGCACCCCGGTCTGCACACCGCAACCCCTCCACAGTCTTGCTCACTTTTCTCTTACTGGCACCCACTGAGATGTTGGGATGTGCCCCAGGGGACACAAACTGCCCCATCCTGAGATCTTGGCTTCTGCCAGCTGGAAGGAAGAGGCTCTGCGACAGCAGAGGACCAGCCCACAGAGCAATTGTGTCCCAGGACGTGGACACAGCCCGCAGGGTGCTGTGGCTGCTGTGCTTACCTGGATAGTAGATGTATTGGGTTTGCATGGCAAGGTTTTGGTAGTGGGGGGGCTACAGGGGTGGCTTCTGTGAGAAGCTGCTAGAAGCTTCCCCCATGTCCGACAGAGCCAATGCCAGCCGGCTCCAAGACGGACCCACCGCTGGCCAAGGCCGAGCCAATCAGCAATGGTGGTAGCGCCTCTGTGGTAACATATTTAAGAAGGGGGAAAAAACTGCGCAACTGCAGCCGGAAGAGAGGAGTGAGAATATGTGAGAGAAACAATCCTGCAGACACCAAGGTCAGTGAAGAAGGAAGGGGAGGAGGTGCTCCAGGCACCAGAGCAGAGATTCCCCTGCAGCCTGTGGTGAAGACCATGGTGAGGCAGGTTGTCCCCCTGCAGCCCATGGAGGTCCACGGTGGAGCAGATATCCACCTGCAGCCTGTGGAGGACCCCACGCCAGAGCAGGTGGATGCGCCCATAGGAGGCTGTGACCCTGTGGGAAGCACGTGCTGGAGCAGGCTCCTGGCAGGACCTGTGACCCCGTGGAGAGAGGAGCCCACGCTGGAGCAGGTTTGCTGGCAGGACTTGTGACCCCGTGGGAGACCCACACTGGAGCAGTCTGTTCCTGAAGGACTGCACCTCATGGAAGGGACCCATGCTGGAGCAGTTCATGAAGAACTGCAGCCCGTGGGAAGGACTCACATTGGAGAAGTTCGTGGAGGACTGTCTCCCATAGGAGGGACCCCACGCTGGAGCAGGGGAAGAGTGTGAGGAGGAAGGAGCGGCAGAGACGTGTGATGAACTGACTGCAACCCCCATTCCCCTTCCCCCTGCACCACTCGGGGGGGAGAAGGTAGAGAAAATCGGGAGTGAAGTTAAGCCCAGGAAGAAGGGAGGGGTGGGAGGAAGGTGTTTTAAGATTTGGTTTTATTTCTCATTATCCTACTCCGATTTGATTGGAAATTAAACTAATTTCCCCAAGTCGAGTCTGTTTTGTCCGTGATGGTAATTGGTGAGTGATCTCTCCCTGTCCTTATCTCGACCCACGAGCCTTTTGTTATATTTTCTCTCCCCTGTCCAGCTGAGGAGGGGGAGTGATAGAGCGGCTTTGGTGGGCACCTGGCATCCAGCCAGGGTCAACCCACCACAGTAGATCTCACTTCTGGTGGTCCCCTCCTTCCACTGCCAGAAGGTCCCCGAGATGACGGTGTCAGAGATATCTGCCCAGTACCGACCTGCGGGAGGACAGAGCACCGGCTCAGCTCATCCCTGCCAGGGATGGCTCAGGAACCCAGGTCTGAGCCACAGAGCAGCCCTCCAGGGGGAAGGATGCCAGCCCCGGGGCCTCGACACAGCAAGGAGCACGGATGGGTCTGGTACCCAGGCTGCCTGTGTGACCGGCCACATCCCAACAGCCTGGGCTGCTCAGTGTCCTTAAGCTCCATCGTTTCCAGCATGTTTGGCATTTGCTCCCTGATGAAGTGCTGGGAGATGTGATGCCTGCCATCACCTGCCAGCTGGATGCAGAGTCCTGGCCGTGTGGCATGGCATGGCACAGCACGCGCCGGGACCTGTAGGCGCTGCGGAACACCGCGGGGGCTGGTCTCCATGCGGAGGGTGTTTTCCAGCATCGTGCTTCCCATCCAGAAGCGGAGCAGCAGGCTCCCTGCCCCAGGCACGCCATGGCCGGGGCAGCTGGACCTGAATGAGCGGGGTGGAAAGAGCTCAGAGAAACCCCCCACCCGCCAGCCCTGTCCCCCGCTTACCTGAGTGGCCCCCAGTGTCAACGGCTGTCCCGAAGAGCAGCACATACTCGGTGAGCAAGGCGTGCAGGAGGCACATGGAGCCCATCCACCTGCCTGTGTTCATGAACACCCACTGCAGGTCCTTGTTCGGCAGGATGTAGCCTGGGTGCTTCTTCCATACCTCCATGATGATCTTGGAGAAAGCCAGCTCATGGTCCAGCCCTGCAGTACCCAGGGTCGCTGTGAGTCCCTGGCACGGAGCAAGCCCTGCCGGCCCCCCCCTTGAATCCCCTCCCCAGCCACAGGGTCCCAGTGTTGTCAATTCAAAGCCCTCAAAACACACAAACGAGCATGTTTAGAGAGGAGACATTGCTTTATTCTGCGCAGGGTGCAGGGTGGATATTTTCCACAAATCAAGCACACCGCCACAAACTCCAGGCTCTCCTTTATAGTACAAAATTAGCAAAACCACGCCTAAAGCCATGCCTAACTAATACACATTCACGAGATTGTGTAAGTGTTACTTCTTATCTTCCTTGGCATTCTTCCCAGCCCTTCTGCGCTTGTGCGGGGGTCTCTGGTGGTCATCGGTGGTTGTTTGGGGAGGTGCCCCCTCCTCATTTTGAAGCAAAGTTCAGTTTTAGGGCACAGGTTTGCTGCTTTATCAGGGACGACCCTGGCAACCATTCAAGTCTTATTAAAACAGTCTTTGAAATACAGCCTTTTCTATATGTTCAGGTCATCTTGACACTGCTTATCTCAGGGACTAAGGATGATGTATTCCAGGAAGGTTTGGGAGGAACAGAAGAGCTACATCCTTGATAAGAGAATGACAATTCATCGCACTCCTCAGAAGTAGTGACGAACATTAACCTAAGAGTACATATTGTTTAAGCTTATAACTGTCTTACACATTATTTACATAATTTGCAACTGTCCAAGGCTTCACCAGCATGTCCTTTGAGGGGTCTCCCTAGGGGAGATGTCTCCTTTCTCCAGCCTTCCATCCCTGTGGCCACAGACCCAGCCCCACTGCCTCCCCGGATGGTGATGGAGGATGTGCAACACCGAGCACTCCAGCTCACCCCAGGTGCTGGGCTATATGGGGGACCCAAGCAAGGTGACAGTGACCCTGCCCTGGTGACATGCAGCCCCTCCGCTGTGACCACACACCCTGCGCCCTACGGGGCCAGCCCTCCCCTCCAGCCCTAGTTGGGGGGTCAGTTCTGCCCCGACCCACCTGGGGCTTGGTTCCTCGACCTGGCCCAGCCCCAGCACCAAGGGAGCCGCCTTAACGCCGGGTTCAGACCCAACAGGGCTGGGTGATGCTGCTGCCCCAGTCCCTATACCACCTTCATTCCAGTCCCATTACCCTACCCCAGTCCTCCATTCCAGTTCACCGTTACTGATCCTTTCCCGATACCGGTCCTGCTGCCCCAGTCCCAGCCCCCCGGCCCCTCCCTGACCCCAGTCCCATTCCCCCTGTGATCCCGGCCCCCCTGTACCGGAACCTCCTCGATCCCGCGTCCCCGCTACGGGTTCCTTCCCCAGCCCAGGCCGCTGCCCCCCCTCCTCGTCCCCATCCCTCCTCGTCCCCATCCCTCCTCGGTCCCGTTCCCCCCGCAGGCCCCGTCCCCACGGGCGGCGCGTACCCGCGTGGTGCCGGGCGAGCTGGGCGATCTCGGCGGGCGTCAACTCGTACCGCTTGGAGGTCAGCCAGCCCCGCAGTCCCTGCAGCACCAGCCCAGCGCGCCCAGAGCCAGCCCGGCCCGCAGCGCCTGTCGCAGCGCGCGCCGCCCCCATGCCGCCCGCCGCCGCTCCACCCCGCCGGCAAGGGGACGGGGAGCGGGACCGCCCCCGCCGCGGCCACGCCATGCCCGGCCGCGGGCGGCCCTGCGCCAGCGGGGCGGGGCGGAGCGGCAGCGGAGGCGGCTGTAAGGGGCCGGTCCCGCAGGGCGATGCTGGTGCTGTCGCCGGGGCTTTCGGGACGGCCGCGGTATGGAGCCGCCGGTGGGGGAGGAGGAAGTGGGGGGCGGCCGCTTCCGCGCCAGTGGTACGGCCGGGGCTGCCTCCCTACGGACCCCCGGCAGAACCCAGCCCAGCCGCGCCCCGGGAAGCGGGGGCTGCGGGGACCCTTCCTGCCCGGGGGGTGGCAGCGGGGAACCCCCGCCGGACTGGGACAGGGAGGAAGGGGTGAAGCTGGGGGGGGGGGGGGGCTGGGGGCATAAAATGGGGTGTAGTGTTACCCGAGGAGGGGGCATGGTGGGTGGGGGATGCCCGGCCCGCGGGCAGCGTCCCTCCCTCCCTGACGCCCTGCTCCTCTCTCCCCTGTCCTGGTTCCGGCTGGGACAGAGTTAACTTCTTCCCAGTAGCTGGGGGTGTGTGCTGTGTTTTGGGTTTGGTATGAGAGGAGCATTGATGGCCCATTGATGCTTTGGTTGTTGCTGGGTAGTACTTGCACCGGGGACTTTTTCGCTTCCCATGCTCTGCCAAGTGCAGGGGAAGCTGGGGGTGGAGGAGCAGAGCCGGGGCGGTCAACCCAGCTGGCCAGTGGGGTATTCTATACCATGTGACGTCATGCTCAGCATAAAAACTAGGGGAGGGGGGCTCTCACCCCGTTCGTGACACGCGGTCGGCGGGTGGTGAGCAGTTGCATTGTGCATTGCCTGCTTTGTATATTCTGTTATTGTTGCTGTTCTCATTGTTATTATTACTGTTCTACTTTGTTTTATTTCCATTATTAAACTGTTTTTATCTCAACCCGGGAGTTTTCCTACTTGTGCCCTCCTGATTCTCTACCCCATCCTACTGGAGGAGGGGGGTGAGCGAGCAGCTGCGTGGGGTTTAGTTGCCAGCTGGGGTTAAACCACGACAGTCCTTTTTTGGCGCCCAACATGGGGCACGAAGGGTTGAGATAACAACAGATTAACTAGTGCGTATTAAGGAATTTATATCTGTTAACAGTTGCCGGTCACAATTTTGATTCATCTGTTCTCGATATTAATTTATGTGATCTGCACCATGCTCTTGTTTTTGCTGTACCTGTTAAAGATTGGTGTCGGGTTTTGCAGTCTGCTGTGCTCTGCAGAGATTAGTGATGTTTTGCCTGGAAGGTTTGTTATTAAAGCACTGGCATTGGGGGTTATTTGGTATTTGGGATTTGTAATGAAGCCGTTTCTGTATTTCGGGTACCACCTCATGGAGACCATTAGCAATTATACTTCTTCCTCTGAGAGGTTTTTTAGGGAGGAAATAGAGAATGGCACCTTCACTACCTTCCTCTATGATGTTTTCTCCTTCGTTAAAATAACTTCTCAGTACCTTGAACATCCCTGGGTAGTTAAGATGCATCTGTTGGTATTCCTTGGGAATATTGTTTCGGTGTTGTCCAAGGTTAATAAGCAATTTAAGAATGTCATCCAGAGATCTGCCCCAAGGCTGGATAGTTATGAGTGGCAGGGTGAGTGGGATAGCATGGGCAAATGCCTGGGACGGTGGGCACCCCCAGTGTTTTCGAACTTCACCCCTGAACAAGTGCAGAATCCTGAAAAACTAGTAGAATATTTGGAAGAACTATGCTGTCACCCTGGCAATTCCAGAGAGACCCAGATTACTGCAACGTTCTGGGGCCTGGCCCATGCCTACCGAGGCCTGTTCAACACGATTCAGAACCCTCAAGGGGAAGAAAAGGTCTCCGGATGTGATGACAAAACAGGCCCTGTGGCTACCCCACCCCCCACGGCAGGCACTGTGAATACCCCAACCCCCATGGCAGGCACGGTGGCTACTCCGCCCCCCTGCGACAGAGAACCAACCCATGCCAGTATCAGTCGCCCCTAAAAAAAAGAAAATGCACAAGAAAATCAGCTCGTTTAGTAAGGGATGAAGATGAACCAGGGCCATCAGGAGAACAGGAGGAGGAAGAGGCAGAAGCCATAAATGAGATGGTAACCACCCGATGCCTATCCCTGAGTGAGCTACGAGATAGGCAAAAAGATTTCAGTCCTCCTCCAGGCGAGCACATTGTCACCTGGCTGCTCCGGTGCTGGGATAATGGGGCCAGTAGCCTGCAATTAGAGGGGAAAGAAGCCAAGCAGCTGGGATCCCTTTCTAGGGAAGGGGGCATTGACAAAGCGATTGGACAAGGGGCACAAGTCCTCAGCCTCTGGAGGCGACTCCTGTCAGGCGTGAAGGAAAGGTATCCCTTCAAGGAAGATGTTATATGCCACCCAGGCAAGTGGACCACCATGGAGAGAGGTATCCAGTACCTGAGGGAATTAGCCATGCTGGAAGTGATTTATGATGACCTGAACAACGAGCAGTTATCCAAAGACCCAGATGAAGTCAAATGCACCCGACCCATGTGGCGGAAGTTTGTACGGAGCGCACCAGCGTCACATGCAAACTCATTGGCAATAATGACCTGGAAAGATGGAGAGGAACAAACAGTGGATGAACTGGCTGGCCAACTCTGGCAATATGAAGAAAGTCTCTCTTCCTCCCTACGGGCCTGTGTCTCTGCTGTGGAGAAACTGTCTCGGGAGGTCCAGCAACTCAAAGAGGATATGTCCTATTCTCAACCTGTACGGGCCAGTATCTCAGCCATTAGGAGCAGGCGTCTCTCTGCTCAAGAGAGGAGACATCGTGGGTACACACCCCGGGTCACCCTGTGGTTTTACCTGCGTGACCACGGAGAGGACATGAGGAAGTGCGATGGAAAACCTACCTCAGTCCTACAGGCACGGGTACGTGAGTTGCAAGGAAAAACAACCACAAAAGGGGGTTCTTCAAGAAAACTGCTGCTCCAGTCTCCAGGGAGCAGTTCCCCAGACAGAGTAGAAGGGCTGATTCCACTTCCGAACTTAATAAAGGGACTTCTGATTTGTACTTACAAGAAGTGGGTAGCGAATATGATGACCAGGACTAGAGGGGCCCTGCCTCCAGCCAGGTGGAGGAAAGGGACAACCGGGTTTACTGGACTGTGTGGATTCGATGGCCTGGCACATCAGACCCACAGGTGTATAAGGTTCTAGTAGACACCGGTGCACAGTGTACCCTAATGCCATCAAGTTATAAAGGGGCAGAACCCATCTGTATTTCTGGAGTGTGTCCTGGTTTTGGCCAGGATAGAGTTAATTTTCTCCCTAGTAGTTGGTATAGTGCTATGTTTTGGATTTAGTATGAGAATAATGTTGATAACACACTGATGTTTTGGTTGTTGCTAAGTGGTGTTTACGCTAGTCAAGGACTCTTCAGAGGCTGGGAGGGAGCATAGCTGGGACAGCTGGCCTAGCTGGCCAACGGGGTATTCCATACCATATGATGTCATGCTCAGTATATAAATAAGAGGCGTGGTCCAGGAAGTAGCAATTGCTACTTGGTTATTGGTCAGCAGGTGGTGAGCAATTGTATTGTACATCACTCACTTTGTATATTCTATTATTATTATTATTGTTGTTGCTGTTTTTGTTATTTCTTTTTCTGTTGTATTAAACTGTCTTTATCTCAATCCATGAATTTTAATTTTTTTTCCCGATTCTCCCCCCACATCCCACTTTGGCTGGGGGGAGTGAGCGAGTGGCTGTGTGGTATTTAGCTGCCTGCCGGGTTAAACCACAACAAGTGACAGGGGGATCCCAAGAGTTAACTGTATTGGAGGCCGAAGTGAGCCTAACTGGGAATGAGTGGCAAAAGCACCCTATTATGACTGGCTCAGAGGCTCCGTGCATCCTTGGCCTAGACTACCTCAGGAGAGGGTATTTCAAGGACCCAAAAGGGTATCGGTGGGCTTTTGGTATAGCTGCCTTGGAGCCAGATTAAATTAAACAGCTGTCCGCCTTGCCCGGTGTCCTGGTTTCGGCTGGGATAGGGTTAAATTTCTTCCTAGTGCTGTGTTTTGGATTTAGTATGAGAAGAACGTTGATAACACGCTGATGTTTTCAGTTGTTGCTAAGTGCCCTCCTAGTCCAAGGACATCTCCCATGCCTACTGACTGAGCTAGGTACACAAAATGGGAGGGAACATAATCAGGACAGCCAGCCCAGCTGGCTAATGGGGTATTCCATACCATGTGACGTCATGCTCAGTATATGAATGGTAGGCGTGATCCAGGAAGTAGCGATCGCTACTTGGTTATCGGTCAGCGCGGGTGGTGAGCAATTGCATTGTGCATCACTCACTTTTTATATTCTATTATTATTATTATTTTTAGTATTATTATTTCTTTTTCTGTTCTATGAAACTGTCTTTATCTTAATTCATGAATTTTACTTTATGTTTTGTTCCGATTCTCCCCCCCATCCCACTTTGGTGGGGGGACTGAGCGAGCGGCTGCGTGGTGTTTGGCTGCCTGCTGGATTAAACCACAACACCCAGTCTCTCAGAGGACCCTTTTGTTGTGGGATTGCTGAGGGTCGAGGAACAACAGGTGCCGATCGCTACCACAACAGTGCACCGGCCACAATATCGCACCAACCGAGACTCCCTGATTCCCATCCATAAGCTGATCCGTCGACTGGAGTGCCAAGGAGTGATCAGCAAGACTCGCTCACCCTTTAACAGTCCCATATGGCCAGTGCGAAAGTCCAATGGAGAGTGGAGACTAACAGTAGACTACCGTGGCCTGAACGAAGTCACGCCGCCGTTGAGTGCTGCCGTGCCGGACATGCTAGAACTCCAATATGAACTGGAGTCAAAGGCAGCCAAGTGGTACGCCACAACGATATCGCTAATGCGTTCTTCTCAATCCCTTTGGCAGCAGAGTGCAGGCCACAGTTTGCTTTCACTTGGAGGGGCGTCCAGTACACCTGGAAGCGACTGCCCCAGGGGTGGAAACACAGCCCTACCATTTGCCATGGACTGATCCACACCTCACTGGAACAGGGTGAGGCTCCAGAACACCTGCAATACATTGATGACATCATTGTATGGGGCAACACAGCAGAGGAAGTTTTTGAGAAAGGGGAGAGAATAGTCCAAATCCTTCTGAAGGTCGGTTTTGCCATAAAACAAATAAGGTCAAGGGACCTGCACAGGAGATCCATTTTTTAGGAATAAAATGGCAAGATGGACATCGTCAGATCCCAATGGATGTGATCAACAAAATAACAGCCATGTCTCCTGTCGGAGTGACCAGGGGTCGGAGTGGGAGGCGATCCCGGAGTAATGATGAGTCCCAATATGGGTATGGTCATTCTCGTTTATTTCAAAATACTGCGCTACTTTTATAAGCCAGCCACACTAACACACGCACCTACGAATCCTCTACTGGTTTACAGTCAGCAAGCACACGAATCTTAATATACACAGATTGGTCGAAAGCAGGTGTCCACACGAACGCTTTCCCCGCCTGCATTCCGTTACCTAATCTACTGATAGTTACATTCCTCAGCCTGCTTCCCTATTCTGCTATCGCTTCAGAGACTCTAAAACTACAATTGCTCTTTAGCAACCCTTTGCCTTATACTGTTGTTAACAAATCCTCAGTGCTTGGAATGTTCATAGGATGTCCGTTATTTAATAAAAATCCTTCCACAGTCTCCACCAACTAGCAAAAAGGAAACACAAGCTTTCTTATGTGTTGCGGGCTTTTGGAGAATGCATATTCCGGATTACAGCCTGATTGTAAGCCCTCTCTATCACGTGACCAGGAAGAATAACGACTTCAAATGGGGCCCTGAGCAATGACAAGCCTTTGAACAAATTAAACAGGAGATAGTTCATGCAGTAGCCCTTGGGCCAGTCCGGGCAGGACAAGATGTAAAGAATGTGCTCTACACCGCAGCCGGGGAGAATGGCCCTACCTGGAGCCTCTGGCAGAAAGCACCAGGGGAGACTCGAGGTCGACCCTTAGGGTTCTGGAGTCGGGGATACAGAGGATCCGAGGCCCGCTACACTCCAACTGAGAAGGAGATATTGGCAGCATATGAAGGGATTCGAGCTGCTTCGGAAGTGGTTGGTACTGAAGCACAGCTCCTCCTGGCACCCCGACTGCCGGTGCTGGGCTGGATGTTCAAAGGGAGGGTCCCCTCTACACATCATGCAAACGATGCTACGTGGAGTAAGTGGGTCGCACTGATCACACAATGGGCCTGAATAGGAAACCCCAGTCGCCCAGGAATCTTGGAAGTGATCACGAACTGGCCAGAAGGCAAAGATTTTGGAATATCCCCAGAGGAGGAGGTGACGTGTGCTGAAGAGGCCCCACTGTATAATAAACTACCAGAAAATGAGAAGCAATATGCCCTGTTCACTGATGGGTCCTGTCGTCTTGTGGGAAAGCATCGGAGATGGAAGGCTGCTGTATGGAGTCCTATACGCCAAGTCACAGAAACTGCTGAAGAAGAAGGTGAATCGAGCCATTTTGCAGAGGTGAAAGCCATGCAGCTGGCCTTGGACATTGCTGAACGAGAAAAATGGCCAGTACTTTATCTCTATACTGACTCATGGATGGTGGCAAATGCCCTGTGGGGGTGGTTGCAGCAGTGGAAGCAGAACAACTGGCAGCGCAGAGGCAAACCCATCTGGGCTGCCGCGTTGTGGCAAGATATTGCTGCCCGGGTAGAGAACCTGGTTGTAAAAGTACGTCACGTAGATGCTCACGTACCCAAGAGTCAGGCCACTGAGGAACATCAAAACAACCAACAGGTGGACCAGGCTGCTAAGATTGAAGTGGCTCAGGTGGATCTGGACTGGCAACATAAGGGTGAATTATTTATGGCCTGGTGTGCCCATGACACCTCAGGCCATCAAGGAAGAGACACAACTTATAGATGGGCTCGTGGTCGAGGGGTGGACTTGACCATGGACACTATTGCACAGGTTATCCATGAATGTGAAACATGCGCTGCACTCAAGCAAGCCAAGCGAGTAAAGCCTCTCTGGTATGGAGGACGATGGCTGAAATACAAATATGGGGAGGCCTGGCAGATGGATTATATCACACTCCCACAAACCCGACAAGGCAAGCGCTATGTGCTCACCATGGTGGAAGTAACCACCGGATGGCTGGAAACATATCCCATGCTCCATGCCACCGCCAGGAACACTATCCTGGGCCTTTGCTTTGGACTCATTTCCGGAACACCCTCATAGACACCTGGGCCAAAGAGCATGGCATTGAGTGGGTCTATCACATCTCCTACCATGCACCAGCCTCTGGGACAACGGAACGATATAATGGACTGCTAAGGACTACGCTGAGGGCAATGGGTGGTGGGACATTCAAGCATTGGGACACACATTTAGGAAAAGCCACCTGGTTAGTCAACACCAGGGGATCTGCCACTCGAGCTGGCCCTGCCCAATCAAAACTTTTGCGTACTGTAGATGTAGATAAAGTCCCTGTCGTGCACATAAGAAATATGCTGGGGAAGACAGTCTGGGTTACTCCTGCCTCTGGAAGGGAAAACCCATCCGTGGGATTGCTTTTGCTCAAGGACCTGGGTGCACTTGGTGGGTAATGCGAAAGGATGGGCAAGTCCGGTGTGTACCTCAAGGGGATGTGATTTTGGGTGAAAATAGCCGATGAAATGAATTTTGATGTCAACTGTTACATGATATTCTATATCATTATTTCTATGGTTGCTATCAATGGTATAGCAGTGAAAATCACCCAGATTAATGAAGAATGAACTAACTCCGATGAAACCGAGCAAAGTGCAACGATGATCGAACTGGACGAGTGCAGCAGTACCGAAATGAGAACTGGCTTCAGGATGCAACAGCCCAACACCACACACCATCTCTTCGGCCCTGAAAGACTGTTATGACAGATGGAGCCCAAAGTCATGGACTAAATGAACTCAATGGACATTTTAGAGGGATAGTCCATAGACCAAGGGAATGATATCTATGCGTGCATATATATATACCTGTATATATAAAAAGAAAGATAGTGGTGGTTAATAGAAATGTATTAAAAAAATGTGAGACCTAAGTACGACGTAAATGGTATGGAATAAGGGGTGGATACTGTCCTGGTTTCGGCTGGGATAGGGTTAAATTTCTTCCTAGTGCTGTGTTTTGGATTTAGTATGAGGAGAATGTTGATAACACACTGATGTTTTCAGTTGTTGCTAAGTGCCCTCCTAGTCCAAGGACAGCTCCCATGCCTACTGACTGAGCTAGGTACACGAGATGGGAGGGAACATAATCAGGACAGCCAGCCCAGCTGGCTAATGGGGTATTCCATACCATGTGACGTCATGCTCAGTATATGAATGGTAGGCGTGATCCAGGAAGTACCGATCGCTACTTGGTTATCGGTCAGCGCGGGTGGTGAGCAATTGCATTGTACATCACTCATTTTGTATATTTTATCATCATCATTATTATTTTCCCTTTTTCTGTTCTATTGAACTGTCTTTATCTCAACCCACGAGTTTTTCTCACTCTTACACTTCCGATTCTCTCCCCGTCCCACTGGGGGGCGGGGGGAATGAGTGAGCGGCTGTGTGGTATTTGGCTGCCTGCCAGATTAAACCGCGACACAGGTCCTTGAGCAAAAGCAATCCCATGAATGGGTTTTCCCTTGCCAGAGGCAGGAGTAACCGAGACTGTCTCCCCCAGCATATTTCTTATGTGCACGACAGGGACTTTATCCCACTCTACAGCACGTAAGAGTCTGGATTGGGCAGGGCCAGCTCGATTAACAGATCCCCTGGTGTTGACTAACCAGGTGGATTTTGCTAGATGTGTATTCCAATGCTTGACTGTCCCACCACCCATTGCCCTCAGTGTAGTTTTTAGCAGTCCATTGTATCGTTCGATTTTCCCAGAGGCTGGTGCATGGTAGGGGATGTGATAGACCCACTCAATGCCATGCTCTTTGGCCCAGGTGTCTATGAGGGTGTTCCGAAAATGAGTCCAAAGCAAAGGCCCAGGATAGTGTTCCTGGTGGTGGCATGGAGCATGGGATATGTTTCCAGCCATCCGGTGGTTACTTCCACCATGGTGAGCACATAGCGCTTGCCTTGTCGGGTTTGTGGGAGTGTGATATAATCCATCTGCCAGGCCTCCTCATATTTATATTTCAACCATCGTCCTCCATACCAGAGAGGCTTTACTCGCTTGGCTTGCTTGATTGCCGCGCATGTTTCACATTCATGGATAACCTGTGCAATAGTGTCCATGGTTAAGTCCACCCCTCGACCACGAGCCCATCTATATGTTGCATCTCTTCCTTGATGGCCTGAGGCATCATGGGCCCACCAAGCTATAAAGAATTCACCCTTATGTTGCCTGTCGAGATCCACCTGAGCCACTTCAATCTTAGCAGCCTGGTCCACCTGCTGGTTGTTTTGGTGTTCTTCAGTGGCCCGACTTTTGGGTACGTGAGCATCTACGTGACGTACTTTTACAGTCAGGTTCTCTACCCGGGCAGCAATATCTTGCCACAACGCGGCAGCCCAGATGGGTTTGCCTCTGCGCTGCCAGTTGTTCTGCTTCCACTGCTGCAACCACCCCCACAGGGCATTTGCCACCATCCATGAGTCAGTATAGAGATAGAGTACTGGCCATTTTTCTCGTTCAGCAATATCCAAGGCCAGCTGCATGGCTTTCACCTCTGCAAACTGGCTCGATACACCTTCTCCTTCAGCAGTTTCTGCAACTTGGCTTATAGGACTCCATACAGCAGCTTTCCATCTCCAATGCTTTCCCACAAGGCGACAGGACCCATCAGTGAACAGGGCATATTGCTTCTCATTTTCTGGTATTTTATTATACTGTGGGACCTCTCCAGCACGTGTCACCTCCTTCTCTGGGGATATTCTGAAATCTTTCCCTTCCGGCCAGTTCGTGATCACCTCCAAGATTCCTGGGCGACTGGGGTTTCCTATTCAGGCCCGTTGTGTGATCAGTGCAACCCACTTACTCCACGTAGCATCGGTTGCATGATGTGTAGAGGGGACCCTCCCTTTGAACATCCAGCCCAGCACCGGCAGTCAGGGTGCCAGGAGGAGCTGTGCTTCAGTACCAACCACTTCTGAAGCAGCTCGAATCCCTTCATATGCTGCCAATATCTCCTTCTCAGTTGGCGTGTAGCGGGCCTCGGATCCTCTGTATCCCCGACTCCAGAACCCTAAGGGTCGACCTCGAGTCTCCCCTGGTGCTTTCTGCCAGAGGCTCCAGGTAGGGCCGTTCTCCCCGGCTGTGGTGTAGAGCACATTCTTTACATCTTGTCCTGCCCGGACTGGCCCAAGGGCTACTGCATGAACTATCTCCTGTTTAATTTGCTCAAATGCTTGTCATTGCTCAGGGCCCCATCTGAAGTCGTTCTTCTTCCTGGTCACGTGATAGAGAGGGCTTACAATCAGGCTGTAATTTGGAATATGCATTCTCCAAAAGCCCACAACACCTAAGAAAACTTGTGTTTCCTTTTTGCTAGTTGGTGGGGACATGGCTGTTATTTTATTGATCACATCCGTTGGGATCTGACGACGTCCATCTTGCCATTTTATTCCTAAAAACTGGATCTCCTGTGCAGGTCCTTGACCTTACTTTGTTTTATGGCAAAACCGGCTTTCAGAAGGATCTGAATTATTTTCTTCCCTTTCTCAAAAACCTCTTCTGCTGTGTTGCCCCATACAATGATGTCATCAATGTATTGCAGGTGTTCTGGAGCCTCACCCTGTTCTAGTGAGGTGTGGATTAGTCCATGGCAAATGGTAGGGCTGTGTTTCCACCCCTGGGGCAGTCGCTTCCAGGTGTACTGGACGCCCCTCCAAGTGAAAGCAAACTGTGGCCTGCACTCTGCCGCCAAAGGGATGGAGAAGAACGCATTAGCGATATCATTTGTGCCGTACCACTTGGCTGCCATATGGGACTGTTAAAGGGTGAGTGAGTCTTGCTGATCACTCCTTGGCTCTCCAGTCGACGAATCAGCTCATGGATGGGGATCAGAGAGTCTCAGATGGTGTGATATTGTCGCCGGTGTACTGTTGTGGTAGCTATTGGTACCTGCTGTTCTTCGACCCTCAGCAACCCCACAACAGAAGGGTCCTCCGAGAGACCGGGCAAGGTAGACAGCTGTTTAATTTCCTCCGTCTCCAGGGCAGCTATACCAAAAGCCCACCGGTACACTTTTGGGTCTTTGAAATACCCTCTCCTGAGGTAGTCTATGCCAAGGATGCACGGAGCCTCTGGGCCAGTCACAATGGGGTGCTTCTGCCACTCATTCCCGGTGAGGCTCACTTCGGCCTCCAATACAGTTAACTCTTGGGATCCCCCTGTCACTCCAGAAATACAAATGGGTTCTGCTGCTTTATAGCCTGATGGCATCAGGGTACACTGTGCACCGGTGTCTACGAGAGCCTTATACTCCTGTGGGTCTGATGTGCCAGGCCATCGAATCCACACAGTCCAGTAAACCCGGTTGTCCCTTTCCTCCACCTGGCCGGAGGCAGGGCCCCTCTCGTTCTGGTCATAGTATCCATCTCTCATTTCTTGAAAACGTGAGTCAAGAATTTTTTCATCGCAATTACAATCCAAAGTAAGATCAGCCCTTCTACTCTGTCTGGGGAACTGTTCACTGGAAACTGGACCGTCGTGAGACAGGTTTTTCCTGAAAACTGGAGCAGCATTTTTCCTGGGAGAACCCCCTTGTGTGATTGTTTTTCCTTGCAACTCACGTACACGCGCCTCTAGGATGAAGGTAGGTTTTCCATCCCACTGCCTCATGTCCTCTCCGTGGTCACGCAGGTAAAACCACAGGGTGCCCTGTGGTGTGTACCTTCTATATCCCCTCTCTTGAGGAGAAAAACGCTGACTCCTAATGGCTGAGATACTGGTCCGTACAGGTGGAGAATAGGACATACCCTCTTCGAGTTGCTGGACCTCCCGGGACAGCTTCTCCACAGCCGAGACAAGGGAGGAGGAGATAGTTTCTTCGAAATCCCGAAGTCTGCTAACTAAGACATCCACCGTTGGTGCTTCTTCCTCTGCCCAGGACAGTACTGCCAATGAACTGGCATACGATGCTGGTGCGCTCCGTACCAACTTCCGCCACATGGGTCGCGTGCACTGGACTTCATCTGGATCTTTGGGCGTTTGGTTGTTGTCCAGGTCACTATAAACCACCTCCAGCATGCCTAATTCTCTCAGGTACTGGATACCTCTCTCCATAGTGGTCCACTTGCCTAGGTGATATATAACATCTTCCTTGAAGGGATACCTTTCCTTCATGCCTGACAGCAGTCGTCTCCAGAGGCTGAGGACCTGTGTCCCTTTTCCAATCGCTTTGTCAATGCCCCCTTCCCTAGCAAGGGATCCCAGCTGTTTGGCTTCCTTCCCCTCTAATTCCAGGCTACTGGCCCCATTATCCCAACATCGGAGCAGCCAGGTAACAATATGCTCGCCTGGACGACGGCTGAAATCTTTCTGCATATCTCGCAACTCATTCCGGGATAAGGATCGGGTGGCTTCCGTCTCATTTATGAGTTCTTCCTCTTCCTCCTCCCCTCCTCGTGATGGCCCTGGTTTTCCACCATCCCTTTCTAAACAACCTGAGTTCTGCTTCAAAGATTTCTTCTTCTGTACAGGTGCGATGGATACCAGCTACGGTTGTTCCTCTGGTTCAGCTGTAGTACCCGTCGCGAGGGTTTGGGTAGCTGCAATGCCTGTTGCGGGGGTTGGAGTATCTGTAGTGACTCTTGCCGGGGTCTAAGTAGCAATAGTGGTTGTCGTGGGGGTTGAAGTAGCCACAGTGCCTGTCGCAGGGGTTTGAGTAGCCACAGTGGTTGTCGTGCGGGTTGAAGTAGCTACAGTGCCTGTCGTGGGGGTTTGAGTAGTCACCGTGTCTGTTGCCGGGGTTGATCTCTGGACAGTATTCCTGAATAGTTGTTTAACTCTAAATAAGACCTGAACCGCATTCAGGAGACATAGCAATATGAACATGCTTGTTTGAACATCCCAAGGATATTCAAAATTCTCAGGGAATAGTGTGGACGTCTTCATGAAGAGGATAGAAGAAAAAGGAGTTTCTGAAGATATGGAAGGGAAGGTGAACAAGTGGGAGAAAGTGTCCCATCCTGTCTCCCCCCTAAATTCATCCTCTGAGGTGAAGAGGTAAAAAGTGTAATTATTAATAGTTTCCAAAAATAGCTCCCGAAGAACAGGAATGATGGCAGTGCTGAGTACAGGCTCGTGACCAATAATTTTATCATAACATAAAGCCAGGTCACACAGTATAGCAAAGCAATGACCTTAATCCATTTCCCAGAGATGACCAATCCCACATACAAACTGATAATCAGCAGTATAGACAGCCAGTAAGGTGCTATATACCACAACTCCAAAAACAGATCCAAAAACTCTGAGAGCAAATAAACCAACATTGTGACCAGCGAGTACTAAACTGATATAATGAATGCTTATAACAAATTTGTTTTACCCCATTTGGGTCAGATGTGTCGTTATCTCAACCCTTCGAGCCCCATGTTGGTCGCCAAAAAGGACTGTCGTGGTTTAACCTGGCAGGCAGCCAAATACCACGCAGCCGCTCACTCACTCCCCCCACCCCCCCAGTGGGACGGGGAGAGAATCGGAAGGGCAAGAGTGAGAAAAACTCGTGGGTTGAGATAAAGACAGTTCAATAGAACAGAAAAAGGGAAAATAATAATGATAATGATAAAATATACAAAATGAGTGATGCACAATGCAATTGCTCACCACCCGCGCTGACCGATAACCAAGTAGCGATCGGTACTTCCTGGATCACGCCTACCCTTCATATACTGAGCATGACGTCACATGGTATGGAATACCCCATTAGCCAGCTGGGCTGGCTGTCCTGATTATGTTCCCTCCCATCTTGTGTACCTAGCTCAGTCAGTAGGCATGGGAGCTGTCCTTGGACTAGGAGGGCACATAGCAACAACTGAAAACATCAGTGTGTTATCAACATTCTCCTCATACTAAATCCAAAACACAGTATATGAAGGGTAGGCGTGATCCAGGAAGTAGCGATCACTACTTGGTTATCGGTCAGCACGGGTGGTGAGCAATTGCATTGTGCATCACTCATTTTGTATATTCTATCATTATTTATTATCATTATTTTCCCTTTTCTGTTCTGTTAAACTGTCTTTATCTCAACCCACAAGTTTTTCTCACTCTTACCCTTCTGATTCTCTCCCCGTCCCACTGCGGGGCGGGGGGAGTGAGTGAGCGGCTGCGTGGTATTTGGCTGCCTGCCAGGTTAAACCACGACAGTCCTTTTTGGCGCCCAACGTGGGGCTCGAAGGGTTGAGATAACGATAGATCTGACCAAAGTGTGTTAAGGCAAAATTGTTATAAGCATTCGTTATATTGATTGGTCACAATGTTGATGTATTGGCTGTCAAAGTTGTGGGGCTGGCTCTCAATGTTGGGTCATGTAATACCTTGCTTGCAGTATATGTTCCCTTTTGTGCTGTTTATCATTAGTCGGAACTGGGCCAAGATTATCATTTTGCTGCTGTTTTATGAGGTGATAAAATCATTGGTCGTAAGTCTAATCTGGTATCTGTACTCGGCACTGCCATCATTTCTGTACCTCGGGAACCACCTCTTAGAGATTATTGGTAATTGCACTTTTTGCTCCTCGGAGAATGAATTTAAGGGGGAGACAGGATGGGACACTCACTCCCACTTGTTCATCTTCCCTTCCATATCTTCAGAAACTCCTTTTTCTTCTATCCTCTTCATGAAGACGTCCACAATATTCCCTGAGAATTTTGAATATCCTTGGCATGCTCAAACAAGCATGTTCATATTGCTATGTCTCCTGAATGTGGTTCAGGCCTTGTTTAGGGTTAAACAACTATTCAGGAATACTGTCCAGAGATCAACCCTCAGGAACAAGAAAAGAGGGAGGGCAAACGGCGGTGCCTCATCGGGGCGGGAGGAGCGGCGAGTCTCGAGGGCGGCTACAGACATGGTGGCTACTCAAAACCCCACGACAGGCACTGCGGCTACTCCAACCCCCACGACAACCCCTGTGGCTACCCAAACCCCAGCAACAGGCACTACAGCTGAACCAGAGGACCAACCCTTGCTGGTATCCATTGCCCCTGTACAGAAGAGGAAATCTTGGAAGCGGAGATCAGGTCATTTAGAAAGGGATGATGGAAGACCAGGGCCATCACGAGGAGAGGAGGAGGAAGAGGAAGAACTCATAAACGAGACGTAAACCACCCGATCCCTATCCCTGAGTGAGCTGCGAGATATGCGGAAAGATTTCAGCCGTCGTCCAGGCGAGCATATTGTTACCTGGCTGCTCCGATGCTGGGATAATGGGGCCAGTATCCTGGAATTAGAGGGGAAGGAAGCCAAACAGCTGGGATCCCTTGCTAGGGAAGGAGGCATTGACAAAGCGATTGGAAAAGGGACACAGGTCCTCAGCCTCTGGAGACGACTGCTGTCAGGCATGAAGGAAAGGTATCCCTTCAAGGAAGATGTTATATATCGCCTGGGCAAATGGACCACTATGGAGAGAGGTATCCAGTACCTGAGAGAACTAGGCGTGCTGGAGGTGGTTTACAGTAACCTGGACAACAACCAAACGCCCAAAGATCCAGATGAAGTCCAGTGCACGTGACCCATGTGGCGGAAGTTGGTACGGAGCGCACCAGCATCGTATGCCAGTTCATTGGCGGTACTGTCCTGGGCAGAGGAAGAAGCACCAACGGTGGATGTCTTAGTTAGCAGACTTCGGGATTTCGAAGAAACTATCTCCTCCTCCCTTGTCTCGGCTGTGGAGAAGCTGTCCCTGAAGGTCCAGCAACTCGAAGAGGGTATGTCCTATTCCCCACCTGTACGGACCAGTATCTCAGCCATTAGGAGTCAGTGTTTTTCTCCTCAAGAGAGAGGATATCGAAAGTACACACCACAGGGCACCCTGTGGTTTTACCTGCGTGACCACGGAGAGGACATGAGGCAGTGGGATGGAAAACCTACCTTGACCCTAGAGGCACGTGTACGTGAGTTGCAAGGAAAAACAATCACACAAGGGGGTTCTCTCAGGAAAAATGCTGCTCCAGTTGTCAGGAAAAACCTGTCTCATGACGGTCCAGTTTCCAGTGAACAGTTCCCCAGACAGAATAGAAGGGCTGATCTTACTTTGGATTGTAACGAAGGAATTCTTAACTCACGTTTGCAAGAAGTGATAAGCAGATATTATGACCAGAACTAGAGGGGCCCTGCCTCCGGCCAGGTGGAGGAAAGGGACAACCGGGTTTACTGGACTGTGTGGATTCGATGGCCTGGCACATCAGACCCACAGGAGTATAAGGCTCTCGTAGACACCGGTGCACAGTGTACCCTGATGCCATCAGGCTATAAAGCAGCAGAACCCATTTGTATTTCTGGAGTGACAGGGGGATCCCAAGAGTTACCTGTATGGGAGGCCGAAGTGAGCCTCACCGGGAATGAGTGGCAGAAGCACCCCATTGTGACTGGCCCAGAGGCTCCGTGCATCCTTGGCATAGACTACCTCAGGAGAGGGTATTTCAAGGACCCAAAAGGGTACCGGTGGGCTTTTGGTATAGCTGCCCTGGAGATGGAGGAAACTAAACAGCTGTCCACCTTGCCTGGTCTCTCGGAGGACCCTTCTGTTGTGGGGTTGCTGAGGGTTGAAGAACAACAGGTACCAATCGCTACCACAACGGTGCACCGGCGACAATATCGCACCAACCGAGACTCCCTGATCCCCATCCATGAGCTGATTCGTCGACTGGAGAGCCAAGGAGTGATCAGCAAGACTCGCTCACCCTTCAACAGTCCCATATGGCCAGTGCGAAAGTCCAATGGAGAGTGGAGACTAACAGTAGACTACCATGGCCTGAACGAAGTCACGCCGCCACTGAGTGCTGCCGTGCCGGACATGCTAGAACTTCAATACGAACTGGAGTCAAAGGCAGCCAAGTGGTACGCCACAATTGACATCGCTAATGCGTTCTTCTCAATCCCTTTGGCGGCAGAGTGCAGGCCACAGTTTGCTTTCACTTGGAGGGACGTCCAGTACACCTGGAAGCGACTGCCCCAGGGGTGGAAACACAGCCCTACCATTTGCCATGGACTGATCCACACCTCACTGGAACAGGGTGAGGCTCCAGAACACCTGCAATACATTGATGACATCATTGTATGGGGCAACACAGCAGAAGAGGTTTTTGAGAAAGGGAAGAAAATAATTCAAATCCTTCTGAAGGCTGGTTTTGCCATAAAACAAAGTAAGGTCAAGGGACCTGCACAGGAGATCCATTTTTTAGGAATAAAATGGCAAGATGGACGTCGTCAGATCCCAACAGATGTGATCAATAAAATAACAGCCATGTCCCCACCAACTAGCAAAAAGGAAACACAAGCTTTCTTAGGCGTTGTGGGTTTTTGGAGAATGCATATTCCAAATTACAGCCTGATTGTAAGCCCTCTCTATCAAGTGACCAGGAAGAAGAACGATTTCAAATGGGGCCCTGAGCAACAACAAGCCTTTGAGCAAATTAAACAGGAGATAGTTCAGGCAGTAGCCCTTGGGCCAGTCCGGGCAGGACAAGATGTAAAGAATGTGCTCTACACCGCAGCCGGGGAGAATGGCCCTACCTGGAGCCTCTGGCAGAAAGCACCAGGGGAGACTAAAGGTCGACTCTTAGGGTTCTGGAGTCGGGGATACAGAGGATCCGAGGCCCGCTACACTCCAACTGAGAAGGAGATATTGGCAGCATATGAAGGGGTTCGAGCTGCTTCGGAAGTGGTTGGCACTGAAGCACAGCTCCTCCTGGCACCCCGACTCCCGTTCCTGGGCTGGATGTTCAAAGGGAGGGTCCCCTCTACACATCATGCAACCGATGCTACGTGGAGTAAGTGGGTCGCACTGATCACACAACGGGCCCGAATAGGAAACCCCAGTCGCCCAGGAATCTTGGAAGTGATCACGAACTGGCCAGAAGGCAAAGATTTTGGAATATCCCCAGAGGAGGAGGTGACGCGTGCTGAAGAGGCCCCACTGTATAACAAACTACCAGAAAATGAGAAGCAATATGCCCTGTTCACTGATGGGTCCTGTCGTCTTGTGGGAAAGCATCGGAGGTGTAAGGCTGCTGTATGGAGTCCTATATGCCTATATGTCCTAAGTTGCAGAAACTGCTGAAGGAGAAGGTGAGTCGAGTCAGTTTGCAGAGGTGAAAGCCCTCCAGCTGGCCTTGGACATTGCTGAATGAGAAAAATGGCCAGTATTTTATCTCTATACTGACTCATGGATGGTGGCAAATGCCCTGTGGGGGTGGTTGCAGCAGTGGAAGCAGAACAACTGGCAGCGCAGAGGTAAACCCATCTGGGCTGCCGCGTTGTGGCAAGATATTGCTGCCCGAGTAGAGAACCTGACTGTAAAGGTACGTCACGTAGATGCTCACGTACCCAAGAGTTGGGCCACTGAAGAACACCAAAACAACTAGCAGGTGGACCAGGCTGCTAAGATTGAAGTGGCTCAGGTGGATCTGGACTGGCAACATAAGGGTGAATTCTTTATAGCTTGGTGGGCCCATGATGCCTCAGGCCATCAAGGAAGAGATGCAACATATAGATGGGCTCGTGATCGAGGGGTGGACTTGACCATGGACGCTATTGCACAGGTTATCCATGAATGTGAAACATGCGCTGCAATCAAACAAGCCAAGCGAGTAAAGCCTCTTTGGTATGGAGGACGATGGCTGAAATACAAATATGGGGAGGCCTGGCAGATGGATTATATCACACTCTCACAAACCCACCAAGGCAAGCGCTATGTGCTCACCATGGTGGAAGCAACCACCGGATGGCTGGAAACAGACCCTGTGCCCCATGCCACTGCCTGGAACACCATCCTGGGCCTTGAAAAGCAAGTCCTATGGCAACATGGCACCCCAGAAAGAATTGAGTCAGACAACGGGACTCATTTCCGAAACACCCTCATAGACACCTGGGCCAAAGAGCACGGCATTGAGTGGATATATCACATCCCCTACCATGCACCAGCCTCCGGGAAAATTGAACGATACAACGGGCTGTTAAAGACAACACTGAGGGCAATGGGTGGTGGGACATTCAAGCACTGGGATACACATTTAGCAAAAGCCACCTGGTTAGTCAACACCAGGGGATCTGTTAATCGAGCTGGCCCTGCCCAATCAAGACTCTTACGTACTGTAGATGTAGATAAAGTCCCTGTCGTGCACATAAGAAATATGCTGGGGAAGACAGTCTGGGTTACTCCTGCCTCTGGCAAGGGAAAACCCACCCGTGGGATTGCTTTTGCTCAAGGACCTGGGTGCACTTGGTGGGTGATGCGAAAGGATGGGCAAGTCCGGTGTGTACCTCAAGGGGATTTGATTTTGGGTGAAAATAGCCAATGAACTGAATTGTATGATGTTAATTGTTATATGATATTGTATGTCATCACTTCTGTGGTTACTGTATGTCATATCAACGGTATTGCAGTAAGAATCACCCAGATTAATGAATAATGAACTCTGATGAAACCGAGCAAAGTGCAACAATGATAGAACCGGACGAGCGCGGCGATAACGGAACCAGAACTGGCCTCAGCATGCAACAATCCAACACCACACACCATCTCTCCTGCCCTGAAAGACTGTTATGACAGATGGAGCGCAAAGTCATGGACTAAATGAACTCAGTGGACATTTTAGAGGGATGGCCCATAGACTAAGGGAATGATATCTCTGTGTGTGTATATATCAAAAGATGGGAAAAGTGGTGGTGATTAATTGGATGTATTGGAAAATGTGAGACCTGGGCATGAC
Source organism: Calonectris borealis (assembly GCF_964195595.1). Classification (NCBI taxonomy): domain Eukaryota; kingdom Metazoa; phylum Chordata; class Aves; order Procellariiformes; family Procellariidae; genus Calonectris; species Calonectris borealis. The sequence goes on along the minus strand of NC_134351.1, from coordinate 26,196,680 downwards.
GTAGATGGTATAGAATAAGGGGTGGATACTGTTCTGGTTTTGGCTGGGATAGAATTAACTTTCTTTCTGGTGGCTGCGGGGGGTGCTGCTGTATTTTGGGTTTGGCATGAGAGGAGCATTGATGGCCTATTGATGCTTTGGTTGTTTCTGGGTGGTGCTTGCACCGGGGCCTTTTTGGCCTCCCATGCTCTGCCAAGTGCAGGGGAAGCTGGGGGTGGGGGAGCACAGCCGGGGCGGTTGACCCAGCTGGCTAATGGGGTATTCTATACCATGTGACGTCATGCTCAGTATAAATACCAGGGGTGGGGGGGCAGGCTTTTCCCCCCTGTTCGCGACACGCGGTCGGCGGTCGGTGAGCAGTTGCATTGTGCATTGCCTGCTTTGTGTATTCTGTTATTGTTGCTGTTCTCATTGTTATTATTACTGTTCTACTTAGTTTTATTTCAGTTATTAAACTGTTTTTATCTCAACCCGGGAGTTTTCCTACTTGTGCCCTCCCGATTCTCTCCCCCAGCCTACCGGAGGTGGGGGATGAGCGAGTGGCTGCGTGGTGTTTATTTGCTGGCTGGGGTTAAACCACAACATCCCCACAGAGCACCAGCATGCTCATTACAACCCGCTGCAGGATGACTGGGTGCTGGTGTCAGCCCACCGGTTGAAGCGTTCCTCGCAGGGGGTTGCTGGAGCAGCCGTCCCCGAGGATGTGCCCCGCTGGAACCCCCTCTGGGGCCACCCGGGCCAACGGCGAGGTACCGCCAGGGACCCAGGCATCCAGGCTTCCCCTGCCGCCCTGTCTCCCCTGACCCCATCTGGGTGAACCCCCAGTATGAGGGCACCTTTGTCTTCCCAAATGTCTTCCCCGTGCTGCAGCCCGATGCTCCCGAGCCTGGTAACTTCTTGGGGGACAGCAGGCTGCTGGGGACCCCCAGGCTCAGGTTCTGGCGAGGGGCTGTAGGGTGGGCTGGAGGGGCATGGGTGCTGCCCTGGTCCCCTCTCCCTCCCTGCTCTCTGTCCTTCCCCAGGTGACAGCGATCACCCCTTGTTTCAAACGGCAGCAGCCAGGACCCATGTGATGAAGCAGGACTGAGCCCGCACCCCTCCTTGCGGTGCCTGTTCTGTGCATGCCTGCTCTGTTTTGGGGGATTTCGGGGGTCTCTTCCCTGTTCAGCTTCCCCTGTCCCTCTGTGACCCAGCAGGGCCACAGGGGTCCCTGAGGATGCCCTGCAGCCCCAGCCACGTGTGTCTCCTCTGCAGCAAGGTGATGTGCTTCCACCCCTGGTCGGACCTGACGCTGCCCCTCATGTCCCTGGCGGAGATCTGGGCCGTCATCAACACGTGGGCAGAGCTGTTGGCCGAGCTGGGTGCTTCATACCCCTGGGTGCAGGTCTGAGGCTGGCGGGGTCTGCCCTTCTCTCCCTGCCCCAGGGGGCTTGGGCGGAGGTGGGAGGCTGGGGCTGGGTGCTCTGGCAGCACCCGGGGTTGGGACCCTCCCAGTCACATGTGGGTCCCCCATCCCCACCTTGTACCCCCCTTAGCCTTTCCAGGCGGGTGCAAGGCTCCGCTTTCCTGGTGCACCAGGATCACCACGGCAACCCAGGACTGGGACCTGCTGGCTGCACCTCTTCCTCCGTTGATCTTCAAGAACAAGGGAGTGATGATGGGCTGCTCCAACCCACACCTCCACTGCCAGGTGAGGCTGTCCCACCCGTGACCTGGCTTAACTGTGAGTCCCTGTGGGCGACTCTACAACAACAAACCCAGGCGGAAGATGCGAACAGGAATCACCCCCCTGGTCCCAAAGCTTTCTGCAGTGAGGATCCACCCATACTTGTCCTGTTACCTCCCCTCCTGGGGACCATCCTGGGGGCAGCATGGCTGGGGCACCCCTGCAAATGGGGAGTACCAGCACCCCATGTTGGGGTGGCATGGCTGGATCCTCCCCACTTGTCAGGGTTTAGGGGTATGTGTGTGGGGGGCTGTGGCGTGAGCCCAGAGCACCCAGGGGATGTTGAAGCACTGCAGAGGGATGTGTTGGGGTCTCTGGGCTGGGTGATGGGGCAGGGTGGCATGGCAGGGGGATTGGGTAGGTCCCTCCCAGGTGTGCGCCAGCAGCTTCCTCCCGAACGAGGCGCACCTGGAGGACCAGACCCAGCGGCAGCACCTGAGCCAGCACAGCATGCCCATGCTGCCAGAGTACGCTGAGCAGGAGGCTTGCCGGAAGGTGAGGACGCGCTGTCATCTCTTCCCCGGGAGCTGGATGTGTGCTGGGGTGGGCCCCCCAGCCCCCAAAAGCAGGGCCCCCGGGAGCGCCCATCCCCGGGGTGTCGGGGCTGCGCGTGTCCCCATCAAGCATAGTGTCCCACAGGAGCAGCTGGTGGTGGAGAACGTGGACTGGCTGGTCGTGGTGCCGTACTGGACCACCTGGCCCTTCCAGATCCTGCTGCTGCCCCGCCGCCACGTCTGCTGCCTCCAGGACCTCTGCGAGGGCGAGAGGGACAGTGAGTGGCTCTGCACTCCGCCAGCCCCCGTCCCATGTCCTTTGGGCTCGGCCTTCATTAGGAGGCAGCTCTGCAGCAGCCTCGCTGGTACCAGAGGGTCTGTGTCCCCCTTGGGGTGCAGGGCTGCCGGGTTTGGCTTGTGGGGGACGGGCACCTCTGTTATGCCAGGGCAGGAGCTGTGCATCCAGGTGCAGGCTGTACCAGTGGGGGGACTGTTGTCCTTTTTGGGGTGATGAAGCATGTGGTGCCCCATATTTTTGGGGTGCTGGCTGATTAGGAATGGGGACTCCTCTTGCTGTGTTGCTCAGGCTGTCTGCATGGATGGGGGGGGACTGGCCAGTGCATCCCTCTTGCCTGTCACCGTTGTCCACCCAGGGAGGGGTGCTGAGGGTGACCCCCTCCCCCAGCTGGGTGTGCTGCCTGCCCTCAGTGGGGGCTGACCAGCTTGGGGTGCGACCGCCTGGCACTCCCCTGCAGACCTGGCCTCCATCATGCAGAGGCTGCTCATCAAGTATGACAACCTCTTTGAAGTCTCCTTCCCTACTCCATGGGCTGACATGGTGAGTGGTGTGGCTAAGTGACCCTCAAGACCCTCTCATCTGCGTCTTCATCCCCTCCCTGGGGCTCACGCAATGGCTGCACCCCCGGCAGGAGCCCCCACGGGCCCCTACCTGGAGGAGCACTGCAGGCACTGGCAGCTCCATGCCCACTATTACCCCTGCTGCTCTGCTCCGCCACCGTCTGCAAGTTCATGGTGGGCTACAAGATGCTGGTGCAGGCGCAGTGGGACCTCACCCTGGAGCAGGCGAGTGTGGCTGGAAGGGGGCAGTGGGGAGCCGTGGGGACCCATGCTGGGGCCGTCCCCAGGACCAGCTGCTGGCTGCCCCTCACACTGTGCCCCGAGGCACACTACAAGCAGAGGGCCAAGGAGACGTTGTGACAGGGAGCAGTGGAGCCAGCTCTCGGCTCTGCTGGGTGAGGCCAGGGAGAGGAGTCAGCTGGGGGTCGTGAGAGCTGAAGCCTGGGAACTCGTGTCACTTGTGAGCCCTCAGGTCTCCCAGCTTCTCCTGAGCCTTGTCACAGCTGGTCCTGGCTTGGGGACTGGTTTTACCTGTTCAGGTACCCCAGTCCTAATCCTGCTGCATCACCGTGTACTCTGTCTCCTTCCCCATCCCAGGCTGCGTCTTCCTGCCTCCGCAGCGTGCTCCTACCACCACTAAAGGGCTCACCCTCCTCCCAGTCCAGTCTTACTGGTGGGACTGGGAGTGCTGCCAGCCCTGTGGAGGGGCGCAGCCCCTCTGGCCAATAAAACCTGGAAGCAAAGTGCCTCTGCCTGTGCCCTGGTGACTCTCGGCCCTGGGTGGGAGGTTTGGGGGCTCTGGTGGGGACCCCCAGCTGCTATGGGGGGATAACACTGGGGTCTGCAGGGAATGTGTCAGCAGCCCCATGCAGCTTGCTGCTGTCCCTGTCTCTGCGTTGCTTCTTTTTCCTCCCTGGGGGGAGCTCTGCGCCTGTCTCTGAGCGCTGCAGGCTCGGGGAGGAGCAGGAAGCAAGGAGGAGTTCCTGCCGCCCAAGGCTTAGCCAGCTCCTGGGAGAGGGCTGAGGCCTGGCAAACTTGCTGCATGGATGCTGCTGGCAGGAATGCCCGGCCCTGGAGCTGCTCCTCTTCCTCCTCTCTGCCTGGGGCTGCCAGGCTGCAGCCCTCGTCCTGCCTGCCGCGGGTACCAGGGCTGCTGGGATGCAGTGAGGGGCTGGTTCATCGCTAGCCCAGGGGATGCCAGGGGGTCCAGCTTGGCTCACTGTGCTGCTGCCCCCTCCCAGTACCCACCCCATGGCGTGGGGTAGCAGCAGCCCTGTCCCTGGGCTGGGGGGATGCTGCAACCAGCTCTGTGCTTTCCCCCCACTGTAGCCCCTTCCCCCAGGGAAGCCCCAGGGCCGTGCAGGGGTAGGTCCCAGATAGTGATGCTCCACAGCTGATGTGGGGGGATGCCCAGTGCCATCTGCCATCACGTCTTTGCACAAATATTTTTTATTTGTCACTGAAGAGCCGTTCTCATAACTCCTTAATGAAGCCCTTATCCTTGTCAAGTCCGTGAGTGGGCTCCTGGGGGCTAGAAGTATCTTGTGAGGAGGGAAATGCTCTCCTCCTACCTACAAGACCATAATTTGTGGGGAGGGCCATGTCCCTCCTGCCCCATCTGTGCATCACTCCCCCATCCCCACTCATGGGCAGGGGTGGGGGCTGGCCAGTGTGAGGCTCAGAACCAGGCTGGATGCGGCCATCCTGGGTGCTGGTCCCATCCTCCTCCCCGATCACCACATCCCAGAGCCTGCGAACCATCCCACCCCCCGGCTTCAGGGCTCCCCAGGTGCCCAAGGGTTTTGGGGAGGAGGCGGTGGGTTTTGGGGCTTGGAGCCATTGTTGCATGCAGCACCCCCCCCGCATGGCATGGGGGGTGCCCAGCTCAGAGTCTGGCCTCTTGCAAACCAATTTCTTCCTGGGACAGCCAGCACCTGGCCGGGCTTTGCGACCATCCCCATCACAGCTCCCATCCCTTCTCATCTCAACAAGTGCTTTCGTGCCAACCTCCCATCTGCCTGGCTCTTCCCCAGGGCCCTGGAAAAGTGGCAACGAATTGGCTTAAATGTGAGAATCCAGATTGGGGTAATTAGCCACTGAACCAGTTGTAACAAAGCTAGTCATCTCCCTGCACGCACAGTTAGCTCTGATTTGATAGCCCACCGGCTCCCAGCCTGGGCTGCAGCACCTCGGCCCAGGGCCGTAAATGAAACTCGCAGTAAGTCAAGCGGTATTAAACTTCACAGTCGCCGTCTTTAAAAATGAGACTCTTGCTGTAATAAATCAGAGCAAGTGGGATTGTAAATATCTGTGGCGAGTAAGGACACGGACTCCGTCTGAGTGGGCCCGAAGACGAAGACGAAAAATCCTTTATTATACAGCACAAGGGCCTTTTTATACCTCACATTATGCCACGTATACACTTCAAAGAATTCCCTAGTACATCCCCTAAGCAAAGGTCATCTCGACACTCTTCCTCTAATTTCCTTATCTTTGTCACGCCCTCAGAACCGTTAACTGCCACCTCTTATCTCCCTTTTTCCCACAGCTTCTTTCACTTTCCATCTTCCCATGGCTTCTTGTTTACCAACGCTATGATACTGCTTGTACTCTCAGGCATTGATTCCTCCACATCTCCCCCTTTTTCTTTTACAACAAACACTAAGCTAACTGACTTTTCTATTATTCATCTCACACATTGCAATAAACATAGTACACACACAAGATTACATACGAATACAATCAAACGTATAATTCCCAGTTCAGTCAAACTCATTACCCATTTTGCCAAGCCCCAATAATTCTATCTCTTGTGGCTCTACGCTCAGGGCGGATGGTACACCAAACATCCGTCCCAATTATCAGTCACATTGCGGCCGCCACTACAAAGTGATGCATGCGGCTCCGTGAGACCTAGGGTCCAATTGTTCCATGGGAGTCCCACTAAGCAGGTGGAAAAAAGGATCTCCAGGTTACAAGAGCAAAAGGCAAATGGTCTTCTGGCCTGTCTGATTCGCAAGGGTGATCCAGATGTTCTCTTTGGGCTGTGATGGGGCCCATAACGTGCTTACGCTTGCGACAACGGCGAAAAAGATGGCTTGACGGACCGCGCTGGTACCCATCTTGGTCCTCGATCTGTGGAGACACAAGCATACCCTCGACCCCAGGTTATCAATGAAAACGGGCCTTCCCACTCATGAGATTCCAGGTTTCTCACCTTTACCCACGCCTTGTCCCTTACGATTGCCTCATGACCTTCAACAGAATCGAAATGTCTGCAAATCGGGGGTCCACCTTCCTCAGCCCACCGATTGAGAAAATTAAGAACATAAACGGCTTTTGCCAATCTTTCCTGTGGGGTCAAATCCCCTACTCCCCCTTTTTGTTTTGTTAACATGTCTTTGAGCGAACGGTGCGCACGCTCAACAATGGCTTGCCCTGTGGGACTGTGTGGAATTCCCGTGATATGAGTGATTCCCCACGTTTGCAGGAATGTCTGTGTGGCTTGGGCAATGTACCCGGGGCCGTTATCTGTTTTTATTTTGCTCGGTACTCCGAGAATGGAAAAAGCAAGAAGAAAATGTTTTCGGACATCCCGGGATTTTTCCCCTGTGTGGGCTGTGGCTGCAATTGCTCCCGAAAACGTATCCACTGAGACGTGGACACATTTGAGTCGACCAAAGTCGGGAAGATGTGTAACATCAGTCTGCCAAAGTTCGAGTGCCTGCAAGCCACGAGGGTTGACTCCTCCCGGGTGTGGAGGGCCCGCACACTGGCACTCAGGGCATGCAGTGACAATTTGGCGTGCTTGCATAAGTGGTAAATGAAACATTCTAGCCAAGGCCTTAGCGTTCTGATGATAAAAGTTATGTGAACGCCTCGCTTGCTCAAATTTCCCCGGAACAACAACAGCCCCTGCAAGCGAATCAGCCAACCGGTTTCCCTCAACTAGGGGCCCCGGCAATGCAGTATGAGATCTGATATGTAATATAAAAAAAGAGTGGATCCGTTGATGAATGTATTCTCTGAGGGTTTTAAACAGGGCAAATAGCTGGGCATTATTTACATCTTTCAAATAAGCAAACTCTATGCGGGACACTACCCCTGCAACATATGCAGAATCAGTCACGATGTTGACGGGGCATTGCCATTTCTCAAACACTCGTACCACTGCCGCCAACTCCACGATTTGTGGTGAACCGTCTTGTTTCCGAATATCAGATTGCCATTGACCGTGATCGTCCTTCCAGACAAGGACAGACTTACCCGTACGCCCGGACCCATCCGTGAAGACCGTTAGAGCGTCCAAAGGGGTCACGCTACATTTCGGCAATTGCTGCAATGGTAGCGGGGACTGCAGCCATTTATGACTGGGAGGGTGAATAGAAATCGCTCCTGTAAAACCTTCCATAGCCATTTGAAAAGGTACAGACATTTGCATCAACCAAGTTAACATAGGCATCACAACAGGGATGTAAATGGTGTGTGGCTCTTTTCCGCACAGTGCTATCAACCGTTGCCTCCCTCTCATGACCAGGGATGCAAACATTTCTGCTCTAGTGGTGATGGTTTTCCCAAATTGATGGGGAAGAAACACCCATTCTATGACCAACAACTGTTCGCCGCTGGGTGTTGGCTTCCATTGAAACAACAAACCATATGGTTGGAAGTCAGTGTTCACTATTGCTAACTGAAAAGGAAGCTCTGGATCACAGCGCTGTGCTTGCCGAGCCGATATCATTGTAGCAATCCGCTGCAACGCTTGCTGAGCCTCGGGGGTTAACGTTCGTCGAGACCCCAACGCAGGATCACCTTTTAGCAAATTAAACAGAGGTCTCAACAGCTCATTGTTGATTCCCAACAGAGGCCTTACCCAATTGATGATGCCCAATAATTTCTGCAAATCAGTCAGGGTGTGGACCTGACTACTGATCTTGAGCCCTTGCGGTATCACAGTTTGCTCAGTAATGCGCCACCCTAGATATTGCCAGGGAGCAGTCTGCTGCACCTTTTCTGGGGCAACTATCAAGCCGTTACGCTGGAGGCTCGTTACGACAACCTCCATGGCCCCTGGTATCATGGCCTCAGAGGGGGTTGCTACAAGGATATCATCCATATAATGATAAATTACGACTTCAGGCAATTGGGCACGGGCTGGACTAAGGGCCCGAGCCACGAACCATTGACATATGGTGGGACTATTCTTCATGCCTTGCGGGAGCACCGTCCAATGGTACCGTTGACTCGGCTGGGCTACATTGGTCGCGGGTACAGTAAAAGCAAACCGCGGCGCGTCATCTGGGTGTAGCGGAATGGTAAAAAACCAGTCCTTAAGGTCTATTATAGTGATGTGCCAGTTCATAGGTATCATGGTTGGTGAAGGGAGGCCTGGCTGTAGAGCTCCCATGTCCTCTATAGCCTCATTTATACGTCTTAGATCGTGAAGGAGCCTCCACTTTCCTGATTTCTTCTGGGTGACAAAAACTGGTGAGTTCCATGGGCTCGTGGATGGCACAATGTGCCCAGTGCGCAGCTGCTCAGCAACTAGGTCCTGCAAGTGATGCAGCTTGTCCGTGGGGAGGGGCCACTGATCCACCCATATAGGCTTTTCACAGGACCATTGCAACTTCAGGGTGTGCTGCCGATCAGTAGCCCCTAGGATAAATTTGTCCCCAGCATGATTCCCCATTGTGACAAACAGTCTCGTCCCCACAGCGTGAGAGGGGCCGGAAGAATGAACGGTCGGACATTGGCCCGCCGACCCTCCGGTCCCTCGATTTGAATTAATTGAACACTCTGCAGTGGTGCTGTTTGCCCTCCGATACCTCTGTTCTGCAGAGACGATTCGACGTCACTATCCTGTTTCCTTTCAACAGCTCTTCTCCCGTTTCCTTTCAACGGCTTTTTTTTTTTTTTTTTTTTTCTGTTTCTCTTCAACAGCTTTCGTTCCTGTTTCTTTTCAACAGCTTTCGTTCCTGTTTCTTTTCAACAGCTTTTATCCCGTCTTCTTCCAGCGGCTTTTTTCCTGTTTCTTTTCAACAGCTTTGGCAGTTCAGCGGGGCTCGCCACCGGATCGACAATTGCCGACTTTATGGCCCTTCAGACAGAATGTCCCGGTCCCTGTTCGGGCGCCATTTGTGGCGAGTAAGGACACGGACTCCGTCTGAGTGGGCCCGAAGACGAAGACGAAAAATCCTTTATTATACAGCACAAGGGCCTTTTTATACCTCACATTATGCCACGTATACACTTCAAAGAATTCCCTAGTACATCCCCTAAGCAAAGGTCATCTCGACACTCTTCCTCTAATTTCCTTATCTTTGTCACGCCCTCAGAACCGTTAACTGCCACCTCTTATCTCCCTTTTTCCCACGGCTTCTTTCACTTTCCATCTTCCCATGGCTTCTTGTTTACCAACGCTATGATACTGCTTGTACTCTCAGGCATTGATTCCTCCACAAATATCGAGGTAGGATCCACATTGCTTAATTAAACAGCGTCTAATGAACAGCCTGTTTGTTGTGTTGTGATTTAGGATGGAGGCTGGGGAGGCGGCGTGTGCCGAGGAGCGCGGGTGCATGTGCTGGGATGCCCTCCCTGGCAAGTAGCAGCTGCTGGAGTTTAGCTGCTGCTAAAATAGCTCAGAGACGGTCTGAGAATTAATTTTTTTAAATTTTTAATAAAAATTATTTTTTTCCCCCCAAAAAGCATCTCCTGAAAAACTCAGGGGGGAAGTCAGCAGCAGGTGGAGGAGGAGTGGGGGGTGCAGCTGGGTGTGAGAGCTGGACCCTGGCTGTGCTGAGCCCCCCCTTCCCCATGACAAATCCACCTCTGCTCCCCCCTGATATTTTTAGCTTGTGTGAGGGAGTGGGAAGGGCCGTGAGGGAGAGATGAGCCTTTCCTGTGGTGTGGGGAGGTGTTGGACTGGTGAGAACGGGGCTGCCAGGGATGCAAAGGCATTGCAATTCGTAGAAACCATCACTGCTGTGCTGTAAAGCCCTGAAGCCTTTTATATTTTGGTAATTACAGTCCAGTTGTAATCAAAAACTGATTTATGGGGAGGAGATTAAAAACATCTAGCTGGGTGCGGGATGGCAGAGTGGAGGGGCTGTGGGGCACCCGGCCATTGCTCCTGACCTGGAAGCATCAAAGGGAAACTGAGGCCCATTGGGATGCCCCGTAGGTATGTGCCTTGATGCCATTTCATTTCTGCAGGGGAGCTGTTGGAGATTGTCCTGAGAAAAGTGTCCTTGGGATGGGGTCGCCCTTGTCCTGAGCCCCCGTCCCCCAGCATCAGGGCAAATACATCCTCCGCAATCCCCACGCTGAGCTGCTCTGGGAGGGCGAGTGGGGCAGGTGATGGGGGGAGTGAGGGGAGCTGAGTTGAAGCTCAAGCATGGAGTTATGCATTAAAAATGCATCAAGGTCCCACGGAGGTGTGTGCTCCCTCTGTGGCGTGTTAATAGAGCCATGAGGGATTAGGAAAGGACTGCGGTGCTTCTCCGCCAGGTTGGTACATCCTGTGCTCTGCAAGGAGCAAGGGATTAGCCCAGTGGGGTGTGCGGAGATGTAGACACACTCAAGGGGGGATGGCCATGAATTTAGTCTCATTTCCATCCTGTTTTCTGATGCTGCTGAAACAAATGGGTTGGGCTACCAAGGGACGTGGTTTCCCCAGAGCTGCTGGGGCTTTGTGGTGGTGCATTTTTCCCCCCTTCTCCTAGGCTGCTTGTTGATCTCAGAAATTCCCATGAGACCTCGGCCTTGGTATACTGAGTCTGGCGGTTGAGCGCTCCTTGACCGTATCAGAAACTCTGCATAGCTGAGGCTGGGAACATACTCCTACTGCCTGGCCCAGGTGTCCAGTAGAACAACACTGAAACCTTGAGAATTTTTAGTAATTACCACCTGGGACTGTGGCCAGGATGGAAATTTACGGATGACTAATGCCAACCATCTTGCGAACCTATAAACAGCCATCCTAAGTGAGACCCTTGGAGCTCTCCTGGACCGCAGCGGGCTGCACCCAGCATCTCCCTCTGAATGGGACGCCTCTCAGAGCTCGCAACCTCTTGGGTCTGCAATATTTGGAGGACTGTCATCTGACAGGACCTGGGCTGAAACTCTTCACTTCTCGAGGCTCAACCCTCACCCGCTGAGAAATGCCGAGACATTTTACATGAATATTTCTTCACTGAACTCAAGGGGAATTTTTAACAGGTACCTTTTGTACATTTATATATATATATTTCTGTCTGTGTGTGTGTGAACTAATAGTAAGCATAATCTGTAATTAAGTTGTGATTGTAGTAGACTCTACTAACACTTCATAAATGTTGATGATTAGTTAATGATTAAGTGCTGCTAAAGTTTGTTAATGATTAGTTAATGATTAAGTGTTGCTAAACTGTGAATGAACCCTAGACTGCTGCTAAACATATATAATCCCTAAGATATAAACCCTTAGACATAACATGATTTTTCTTTATATGTTTCATCTGTGTAGTAAGTAATAGAGTGGACCTTGCCATTGAACTCTGTTAAGTCGCACCTTTATAGGTCTCTATTAAAATCATTTTCTGCTAATACCTTTGACGGTGATTCTTTAAGCGGCCTCTAAACCACTCATTCGTGACAGGCTTTGGGTCGACCAAGACAAACCAATGCGCTCGCCTGGGCTGTAGCAGTGCCCGTCTCCATTGTTGCCCCTGTCCCGCGTGTTTGGGAGACGCAGAGCATTGTCTGGGATGTAAGTCCTGGGATGCTGCCCTGGTGCACGGAGACCCTTTGGCACGAGCACTCAATGATGGAGGGTAGCTGCTGGAGGCACATTCATCACCTTTGATTACGTGTCCATGTCCTAAGCAGCTGCCAAAGACTGCAGAGCTGCAAACCTGATGCAGATCCTGAGTCCCAAACCCTGCCCACCCCTCTTCCTCTCCTCCCTGCCTTCCAGTGCAGGTGAGACAATAAATATTGAGCAAAGGAAGTTAATCTGTGACCAGAGTGTTTTAATCAGAAAAAAAGGTATTAGTGCGGGCCTGCTGGCTCCTGCCAAACTGCAGTTTTACTGTCCCTCCTGGTACTGGGTTTATGGCTGTCATTTCATTCGTTTTACTGTTGGTTTTGCTCTTATCATCGAGTTTCTCCTTGCCTGCTGCTGCCTGTGACTGAATGGGGTTTTTAGGGATGTAATAAGGAAGAAATTATTAAATTTTTAGGGAGGAAGAAGGGAAGGGAGGGAGGGAGGGAGGGAGGAAGGAAAGAAGGAAGGGAGGGAGGAAGGGAGGGAGGGAGGGAGGGAGGAAGGATAGATGAAAAGAAGGAAGAAAGGGAGGGAGGAGGAGAGAGAGGGAGGAAGGAAGGAGGGGAAGGACGGAAGGGAAGGCCAAATCCCTTCCGTTTCTATCTAAAATACACCATCAGACGCTTAACACAAAAATTTTAAGCAGATGTGTCCTGGTTCTGGCTGGGACAGAGTTAACTTTCTTCCCAGTAGCTTGGGGGATGAGCTGTGTTTTTGGTTTGGCATGAGAGGAGCGTTGATGGCCTATTGATGCTTTGGTTGTTGCTGGGTGGTGCTTGCACTGGGGACTTTTTGGCCTCCCATGCCCTGCCAAGTGCAGGGGAAGCTGGGCGGGGGGAGCATAGCTGGGGTGGTTGACCCAGCTATACCATGTGACATCATGCTCAGTATAAAAACGGGGGGGGGGGCCTCCCCCCCATTCGTGAAACGCGGTCGGCGGTCGGTGAGCAGTTGCATTGTGCATCGCCTGCTTTGTATATTCTGTTATTGTTGTTCTTATCGTCGTTATTATTACTGTTCTACTTTGTTTTATTTCAGTTATTAAACTGTTTTTATCTCAACCTGCGAGTTTTTCTACTTGTGCCCTCCTGATTCTCTCCCCCATCCTACCAGAGGAGGGGGGTGAGCGAGCGGCTGCATGGTGTTTATTTGCTGGCTGGGGTTAAACCACAACAAGATGCTAAATGCCCTCATGCCCTGCAGCAGGCAGCTCCGTGCTGCAGGGAGATCTGCTATGCCAGGAGAATGAAAAACAAAACCCAAACCCCTTTTATATCTTGGCTTAGACAGACATACAGGAGCATGTGAGCAACCTCTGGGGCAGCAAACAGCACCCAGCTTGTCCTGGGCCTCCTGGAGCATCGCCCTTGGGCTCGGAAGCTGCCTTGGCAGGGACTTTCCAAAGGGCTGAGACCAGTGGGGAGCAATTTTGGAGGTGACTTGCCCATGCCTCAGCCAGCTGGTGTTTTTTCCTCTGCTGATGGTCACTGAAATCTCCCTGCAAGGGATTTTCAGAGCCCTTGAGGACCATGTGTCATGGTAGGGCTGCCGGTCCCAGGTGGACACAACGGGGTGTGCACGGGCTCTAGGAGGCAGCCCCAGGGCTGGAATTTAAATTTTTAATAATCTGAGACATGCAGGTAATTAAATGCCATCACACTGCAGCATCCATGAGGTCACTAAACAGTGGATTCCCCCATCTCCCCCCAAATTTCCTGCACGCCCAGAGTTGGGGAGGCACCTCGGCTCTCGGCTCTCGGCTCTCAGCTCTCAGCAATGGGGACCTGCCATCGCATGTGGTTTTGAGTCTCTCTCCCATCCTGGGACCCCATCCTGGGGTTGGGGGCCTCTATTTACAGCAAGGGGACCCTCAGCAGGGTCCAGATTCCCCCTGGATTCTCTCCAAACACAACTAGCTGGGGAGGGAGGGGAGCAGACACGGATGGGAGGGCAGGGGGCTGGTCTGAGCTGGGGGCAGGCAACACACTCGACCGCAAAAGGGGGTTATCCACTGGCAGGGGAGATGCTAAGAGAAGGCAGGAGCCCTTGCAGCACACAGGATCGGTGTGAAATCCAGCCAGCTCCTGGCACGGCCGAGATTGGGCACCCCGGCTGTGCCTGGCACCCCCTGCTGCTGGAGCCAGCTGTGAGAGCTCACAAACATCCGTGCCTGCCCTGTGGCCACTGGGATGGAGGGATCCCCCTTTGTCCTGATGTTCCAGAGAAGTAAGCTGTGTGAGCCGGCACAGGCAGGACGCAGGAACAACCACAAAACCACAGATGAAATGCAAAGAGTAAATTTATTTTCGTTACCTCGCCAACCAGGGGATCCCCAAAGCAGCACCCAGGCAGAGGCACACAAGCGGGGATGCAGGCACCACAGAGCTCAGTCCATGCTAGAGGATCACCGAACCTGCTGTTTGCACCTGTATATCAGGGATTCGTGCAGGCGTAGTTTACCACTGTGCTTTGATCTTTCCCACAGCAGGGCAGGAATCTCAAGCATGTTCGATAGGGTGCCTCTAAGTCTATCACAGGCCTATGTTATCTAAACACAGATGTGCTACTTGTCCAACACACAAGGCTAAACAACAATTAATATGATATATGTGTTTTTCGACACCCCAGCTGCATGGTGACATTGGCCAAGGCAAAGCTGCTGGGGGGCGAGCAGCCGCCCCCATCCTTTTTTCTCCTGACTTCTCCTCTTTTGACACCACCCCTGTCCCTGCAGAAAGGGCTGGCCAGGGCCCAGGGCTGTATCCAGGTTTGCTGGTGCCATCCCAAACCCAGCGTGGTAGCACCTGCCAAGGCTGGAACTCCTTGTTCAGCCCAACCTCAGCACATGTCGAGAGGCAGAAACCCACCGACAGACACACCGCTATTAATCCAGGCTATAAATAACTCCTGTAAAAATCCTCTTCCCAGCCTTTTTGTGCTCAGCCAAACCCTGCCAATGGGAAAGGAGGCAGCATCTATTTTATGGGTGGCTGGAAGCTGGCTTTGCATTTTTCTGGCTCGCGTAATCCCACAGGTACCCTCGTTTCTTTTCTTTTCTAACAGCCTTTTGATTCACATTCCTCCCAGATAAGTTTAATTACAGCTTCGGCTCCCACTGCCCGGGGATGGGAAGGGGAGAGGGCGGTTCTGCGCACCCGCATCAGGGGCATGGGGAACGGGGCGAGAGGGAGGGAAGGTAGGAAAGAGAGAAGGAGGGAAGGCAGGAAGGAGAAGGCAGGCAGGCAGGAAGGCAGGCAGTAAAGAAGGAAGGAAGGAGAAAGAAAAAGGAAGGAAAGTGCAGCACAGGTCTGTGCCCATCCTGGGAAGCCCAGAGTAATGCCCAGGTCTCAGCTTGGGTAACGGCTGCATTTACCAGCCTATTTTTTTTTAGCTAATCACAGCGAGAAGCTGTGGACACCGTGAGCTTTCAGAGTGGTCTGGGGATGCTGAGCGATTGGCTAGTAAAGTCTGATCTTCCTTGTTCTTCATTCCTCGTGCATCTGTTGCAGTCATAGCTTTCGAGTTAAGCATGCAGAGCACAGGGCCAACATGCTACGGGCTGGTAACAATTTAATAATAATATAGGGAAGTTGAATTACACTGGAAAGAGAAAGATGGTGGGATTGCACAGACCCTGCCAAGCAATCCTCAGGGGGCTGGAGCTGGGGTTTCCCTCTGGGGACCTGTGGCCTTGTTGCCTTGGGAAATGGGGTGTCCTTGGATAGGAATGGCTGGAGCTCTGCACCCCACCTGTGCCTGCCAAGGTGAACATCCCATATGCATCAGGGATCTCTTCTTCCCCATACAATAGTCACAGCCAATGCTCACTTACTTACCAGTCCTTCCCGAAAAAAGATGCCTTCAGCATCATTAGTCCCCCAGATCTCCCCAGCTAGGTGCTTGCTGTGATTGCTTCCCCATCACACCCTTTCTGGCACCATCGGGCAGTGAAGGTGACAGTCCCCACAGGAAACCCTGCAACGAGGGAGGACAGTCTGGTGAGTGGGAAGGGGAAAAAAAAATACAGAAGAAGGAAGGGAGAAAAAAAAAGGAGAAGAAATCAATTTAGTTACAATAAAGCCTCTTACTGTATTAACTGTGTCCTGGTTTCGGCTGGGATAGAGTTAAATTTCTTCCTAGTGCTGTGTTTTGGATTTAGTATGAGAAGAATGTTGATAACGCACTGATGTTTTTAGTTGTTGCTAAGTACCCTGTAGTCAAGGACTTTTCAGCTTCCCATGCTCTGCCAGGTGCACAAGAAGCTGGGAGGGGGCATAGCCAGGACAGCTGGCCCAGCTGGCCAATGGAGTATTCCATACCATATAATGTCATGCTCAGTATATAAATAGGAGGCGTGATCCAGGAAGTAGCAATCGCTACTTGGTTATCGGTTGGTGGGTAGTGAGCAATTGCATTGTGCATCACTCACTTTGTATATTCTATCATTATTGTTATTATTTTCCCTTCCTTTTCTGTTCTATTAAACTGTCTTTATCTCAATCCACGAATTTTACTTTTTTCTTCTGTTTCTCTCCCCCATTCCACTGTGGCAGGGGGGAGTGAGCGAGTGGCTGTGTGGTGTTTGGCTGCCTGCCGGGTTAAACCACAACAAACTGCTAATCCACAAATACAAAAACACACGGAGGGAGTCCTTGGAATAAAGGCATTTAATTAAGCTATTTGCTCAAAGTCGGCTCTGAAGGGTCTGGCATGATGGAGGAATGGGCACAGAAGGACCCTGGGGAGATGCTTGCTGTGGCCACCGGTGACTTTCCCCCTTGGTTCAAGGCCATGGAGCAGTGTTGTCCCCTCCACAGGGACATGGGCCACCCCACCGGTCACATCCAGATCTCTCTGAGGTCCCCTTCGCCAGTTGGGGGGGATATCTCCTGGCCCCCCATGGGTGCTGGGGTGCTGAGCGGGTGCCTCCCAGCCGAGGCGGGAGCCGTTGGCATCGCAGGGCCGTTTGCTCTTTCCTCCTTTCCTTTTCTTTGTGGGGAGGGGGCCGCGGTGGCGGGTGGTGTTATAACTCTTCTCTCCTTCCATTTGATCTGCCAGCAGGCTCAGTGGGGGGAAGACCCCGTCTTAGCAGGCTGCCCATGAGATAAAAGGCAGAGAGGGCCCAGCCAAGACATTTTTTCCACTGTTCCCCCCACCCCTTCACCCCTTCCTCCATCCCCCCAGTTTTCTCGGCAAAGGACGAAACGGGAAAATGAGCGTACTCCTTTCAAAGCCCTTCTTCTTTCAATATTGAACCGGGCCTGGATTACCTTCTGAATGCCTGATTGATTGCTGGCATTCCTGCTCCCCATGCAGCCTAAACTGTAACAGCTGTGGGCTGGGGACGATGTCGGGGGGCTGTGAGCATGTGCGGGGAGGCTGGAGCAGAAACACCAGCCCCCTGCTTCCCACCCCAGCATCAGTGCTGCTCCACACCCCTGGCGAGACTCGTTTCCCCAGGGCTCCCCCAGCCCCATCACCACCTTTGGCCAACAAAGCTCTACCGTGTCATGAGTTATGGGGTCTCTGCTCCTGGCAAGCTCATGGGTTGAAAGATGTTTGGCTGTGTCCCTTTCTCAGGGGACGCAAAGCCGGGACGAGGTGTGGGAATTGGCTCCACTGTCCCAGGATGCTTGTCAAGACTCAGGAGTCCTGCTCCGAGCTGGGATGAAAGCCACCCCGAGGAACCTGGCAGAGCACGACCTGGCTCCTGCGTGCTGCATTGGACTCAGCCGAGTGTTTCACTTCAACGTTTTCCAGAGATTTTCTTTTGATTTCACCCTTTTCTATTTTTTTTAAGATGATAACAATCTTCCATTTCCAAATGAAAAGTCATTTGGCACCTCTGTGTGTGTGTGTGAAAGATTTATTTTTCATTTAAAGCTGTTGAAACAGGATGGTTAAACCATTGTGTGTCTTTTTTTTTTCCCCAGAAGGTTTTTGGAAAGAGAAATTCCTCTGAAGTGACCTTTTCTTAGCAAGTGTTTTGATGAACTGGCATTTTCTGGATGAAAAAGCATTTTTGTCCAAAGTGCCTGGCCATTCCCAAGGGAAAGGGCAGGAGCAGAGGGGATGCAGACAGTGTGGAGGGAGGGAGCCTGATTTTGGGATTTCTCCAGTGGTCTGGAGAGGATTCTCGGGGTGGCGTGGTGAATTCAGTGCCAGGACCTGGGGGCTAATGACCGAGGTGGTGGGGATGGCTCCGGTGTGGTGACTCTCCAGGGGTGCTGGTGGGCTGAGACCGGCGCTGGGAGGCAGCAAGGGAGGGGAGGTGAGACAGGGGCAGCCCAGATCTCTGGCATGACGCTCCCCAATTCCTCCTTATCAGCTCTTTAGCATCACACTCCGTGTAACTCTCCAAGGAAGGAGAGCAGCCTACTTGCGAGGCCTTAGTGTAACCCTTCAATAACAGCTGTTTCCAGTTACTGCTTGGGATCCTCCAAGGTGGGAGGATTTGGGTTTGCAATGGGGCAGCCCTCCATCTGCTTGGTGCAATCCACCGTGCTCTTCCTGGGAGGGTCTCACATCGGCATGTCCCCCAAACCTTGGTCCTGGCAATGCAGTCTCAATCGGGCTGGAGAAGGACGCTCTGCCTCTGCTCTGGCGTGATCCTGCCTTACATCCAGGGTTGCAATAAGCTTTTTAGCTCCAACAGCCCAAGGGCTGAGCCAAGCATCCCCTGGGGCAGCATCCAAATGCTCTGCAGAGCTGCTGCCCCCAGCCAGGGTGCCCGCCCTGTCGGTGCAGCCCATGCCGTCCCCGGGAGGTTTACATCCTTCTTGCCCACATCCCACATGCACACGTGATGGATGGGGCCCGGGGACACACTGGGAAATGCTCTCTCAGAGGCGGCTCCCCTTCTTTAATCCCATTTGGGCATCCTCATTTGCCATTTTTCCGTGCGTCTCGTGTGCCATGTCGATTCGCTATTGCTCTGGTTTATTAATCAGTGCCAGGCAGGGGCAGATCAAATGGCTTACAAGAGCCTAAGTACATTAGCTATTATCTCTCTCTCCACCAAATTTGTAATCTCCACAAAAAATTAGAGCAAGTTGCTCTGATAAGCCCCATTCTTCATATTCCCCACGAGTAGGACCCTAATTATTTTACCTTTCTTTAACTCTTTATTAATCCCATCCTCCACCAGCTGTCTGTTATTTTGCCTGGGATTGATGTGGTAACAAAAAAGATTGGCTTCACACATGCTTTTAAAAACCCAGCACTCGCAGGCTGCCAATGGGGGACTGTTCTCCTTGCATTGTGATACCTGCAGAAGAGGCAGGCAGCTGCTTTTGGGGGGTCCTGCACACTTTTTGGGGTGACCCTGCCTGGCAGGGTGGTGGCAGCTGGGGATCCTTCCTGTGGTACCCAGCAGGTGGTGGTGATGTATAACTAATTCCTCCTGACCTTTTCTTATCAGGGGGGTTTAATGTTTTATTCGGCTGCAGGTTGGCATTATCCATCACTCGGGCTTCCAATGGGGGCTCGCCCTGTCGTAAGACCTTTCTTTTCACGTTTGCTGAGCTGGACGCAGGCAGGGCTGGCATTGTTCAGTGCTCGTTTCCCTTCTTGTGCTCTCCAGGCCATGCCATGTCCAGATGATCGTCTGGATGAAAAACAGGTGAAAACTCTTATCGCTCCTGCAAGTCTAGTTGACACAGTCTTTCCACTCTTTGTATTTAATACCTTTCGTTTTCACATCTTTCAGTGCTTTACAATAGGACCAAAAATCACGATACCTATAATAATGCCATTTTTGAAGGGACAAGCCAAGGTGACAGTGTCTGCAGGGAGAGGACAGGGAGAGGCGGAGGCTGGACATGGGGCATGGGGAACACTGGGTAGGAAGGTGGTGGCAGGGGCTCGCTGTCTGGGGGGGGCTGGCTCGCCCCTGCCTGGGGTTGCCATCCCTGGGCAACAGGGACTTGAGCTTTAGCTGAAACGTTGCCCTCCAGGACATTGATACGACCCTCCAGGACATGTGTGGCTCATGGGGCTGGGCTTGCTGTGTCCCCACTGCTAACCTGGCATCTGGGGACACAGATGTAGACGGTGAGGAGGTGAGGAAGAGGTGAGAAGGAGTGGAGAGGAGGATGTAGACAATACCTCCTCTGCCAGGTGCTGGTATGGCTTTGGGATGCACCTGGTGCTCGGGGGACTGAAAAGCTCAGCTGTGGGGGGTGATGCTGTGGGTGTACATGGGCAGAGAGGAGCATGGGTGGACTGGGAAGCTGGGATGCCCTTGTCCACCCTCTGGGGGGTGACAAACAGCCCCATAGCCCTCACCCAGAGCCTTCCAGGCAGCTATTGGGCCAGCTGTTGGCCTCTGGGGAAGAGTCTGGGACAGACCTGGTGAAAACTCATTACTTCTCCTTGTGAGAGCTGCGGCTGAGCTGAACAGCAAAGAAACCAGAGGGACATGCTGGAGCTGGAATTGGAGAGATCAGAAGCGTGGCTGCCAAAATCTTCAGCTTCAAGCAGCTTGGATGGCCAGAGGAGGGGCAGAGGGCACACGGGCTGGTTGTGCTGCCTACCAGCATGGGGAGCTTGGCCAGGTCTGCTGGGCTGGAGCCAGTGCGGAGCCTGGCCAGGGGTCGGCAAAGGGCTGGGACTGCAAGGACTGGGTTCAGCTCAGCGCTGCTGGGTTTGCAGCCAGCAGCCCCATTTTGTTGCAGGGATGCTCGGCCTCCCAGATGCACCCCATGGCCAGCAGTACAGACAGAGCTGTGGGGCACAGCGCTCCATCCCACTGCCCCCTTGGTGTGGAAATGCCCACAGATACCAAGGGGATTTTTTCTTCTAGGAGCCACCTGCTTCCCTAGAGAGGCCAGAGGAGTTCCCAAATTCAGCATCCTGAATGACTGGCCCCAATGCCATTGCTTTGCATGGGAAGTAACTGCTTCCTCTCTGCTTTTTACTCCTTGCCACATTTACATCCAGGTGTTTAACTCTGACCTTGGATCAATTTCTTGCTTAAAGTTATCCATTTTTCCATGACAAGGGCCTCTGAGATGATGAAAAATTGACATGGTATAATAGCAGAGAAGTGCCTCTGGATCTGCAGCCAACCTCTCCTGCGGCGTGGAAATAAAGCCCTCCGAACACTGCAGAATATCTGAGCAAATCCAATAGTCTCTCATTTTTATATAGGTATATATATGGGTACGTACATGTGTGTAGCTTTATACATATACATATTAATATTCTCCACTTATTTCATTGCAGCATCTGGCCATCAGAAATGCAACTCCTAATGCCAGGGGCTAATGGGAGATGTTTTTATTTGTCCTTGTTATAAAAGAAGTATCTCTGTATTAATTTTGCAGGGCATTATATTGATGTAGGGCAGTAAACTTCATGGCAGATTTCACAACCCTGTTAAGTGTATCGTCTTAGACTAATATCTAGCTGGGAAGACAAGTGAAACCCTTGCAAGCAATACATGCCTGGGTGGTGTGAAGCCAGGGGAGGATAGGAGAAGTGATGCTGATACCTGCAGGATCCCCCCCGGGATGTGCAGGAGGCTCCCCACGTCCCAGGGAAAGGGTTTTGCTCCCTGTTCTTTGGCTGCTCCTAAAGTCTCCTGGAGCCGTCTACGTGCCAGTGGTGATTGTTTCTGGCTGGCTGCTCTGGAGGCTGTTTGTTCTCCTGTCCCTCCGCCTTCCACGCCCCCAGTAAATCTAACATGATGCTCACTGTGGCCACCGGTCACAGATAACTGCTTAGCTTAAATCCTGCTTGAATTCCCTTGGCTTATCTGCTAAATGGGATCTTGGTTATAAATAGAGTCCTGTGGACACGGAGGCCTATTTGGGCAGGGGCTTGTTTGGCAAGGAGTTTTACAGAAGTTCAAGCAAATTGCTGGGGAGAAGCTGAGAGATAGTAAACTGACTTCTCCGCTTCCTCCTCATCCCTCGGCTGTTAGCAACTCGTCAGGAGAGTGCAGCTCTCAAGCAGACAAGATGGTATGGGTCTCCGCAGCTCCCGGCCAGTGACTGCAGTGGTGAAATGCCGCCTCGGAGCCAGGCGAGGAGGGGAAGGTCTCCCCGTGTGTGTCCCCAGGGCTGCCCTCAGCGGTGGGCAGGCAGGCACGGGTCCAGGCAGGGCAAAGGCGAGCTGCATGCCCGCTAAGGCACTGATGCTGCAGGGATGCCGTCTCTCCTGCCCTGGCTCCCAGTGGCTGGCTGCCACCACTGCTGGCTAATTGGGATGCTGATAATTATTAGCGTTTCATGATTTCATTTTCCCCTCATTACACCCTCAGCCTCAGTGGGGCTGAGTGCATCTCTGTAAAGACCTTAGGAGATGGAGGGGGTGATCCATATCCCCCACGGGTCACCGGTGAAACCAGATCAGATGCAAACTGTGCCTGAAGAGACTGGATCAAAATCCCATTGCTTTGGAGGCATCTGGAGCTGCAGCAAGGACCAGGCTGGGCAATGGGTTCACTAGGTTGGGGCTGCAATGAGTCAGGAGGATTAGGGAAAAGGCTCTGGGTTACGAGTTCAGCATTTGCAAAAGGCAATCGGCCAGAGGGGCTGTGTGGGACCATAGGTGTGTGCAGGAGAAAAGCCCTGTTGGTGCTGTGTCTCTTAAGCTTTGCACAGACACTCAGAGTGTTGTCCGAAAAGCGGATTCGTGCCTGGCGTGCAAGTAACCAATTCCACACGCTCAGGAGAGATATTGTTTTATTCAGGCCTGGGTGCTCAGTGGACTTGCCACAAATCAAGCACACCTGGTCTAGTCACCTTTCTGTTTATATCCATGCTTCTCAAACATATTTTAAATTTCCTTGTTACATATTCATTACATTTCCGAGAACTAATTATAATATTACATAATCTTAAACACATGCGCACTAAAGCCTTTAGGGTCTCCTTGGGGGTCTCGGGTGGTCTCTGGTGGTCGTTGGGGTAGTGAACTCTTCATGAACTTATTTCCTCTTTACCTTATAGGGTCGCAATTTGTCCCTGAGCCATGCTTGGACCACGTTTGTTTATAGTTTCCTTAGCTAAAATTAATTATCATTACCTCTAAAACACACAGTTTATAATTAATTACTACTCCACACAATTACAAACACACACCTGTTAGTTATCTAACTTCTAAGCAACAAATCTTCATTGTTTAAAATTACAGAAGCGAGCAATATAGAATCCACAACAAACTAAACTATCTATCACCATAGTGTTCTTAAATTAAAACATATACATCTTGATCTCCTCCAATCAAACACCCACTCACTAGCTTCATCATTCTGGTTTCTTATTAACTGGTCTTTTAACCCAGTTCTGGGTGAGGGCTATACACAGGATGATAACACTTTGAAGATTAATGTTGATTAAGATTAACATTAACAAGAGTGTTAAAGGAAAAAACAACCCAAAAAACTAATTTACTTGGATATTGGCATAGGATAAAACTTGCATAGGGAAATCAATCCACTGGACAGGATTGTTGGTCACTGTCTGGTGGTGATGGGAGTCTCCATCACAAGGGTTCTTGCTGTTGTGTCTTCAGCTGGGCCAGGAGAGACTCTGCAAAATGTTGTCTTGCTCAGTTCTTACAATGCAGCTGGCCACAATCCTACCTGAGCCCCCAGTACATGCATAATTCAGTGCCATTGACATACCTCAAGTACATGCAAAACATCTCTTAAATATCTTGACTACACACAGAGGACCATCCTACACGATCAGTTCTGCAGGGGCAGTTCCTATTGACTACTTACAAATGTCTTGTCTCTGCACAGGGCGGTCACTGCTGCAGCAGGGGGACTTGCCACCCAGGGTGGAGATCAGCACATTCAGGCACACAGATAGGACAGGACCATCTGAAATTCCCACCTGGAGGGCTCCTGTCGTGGTTTAACCCCAGCCAGCAAAAATAAACGCCACGCAGCCGCTCGATCACCCCCCCCCGGTGGGATGGGGGAGAGAATCGGGAGGGCACAAGTAGGAAAGCTCCCGGGTTGAGATAAAAACAGTTTAATAATTGAAATAAAACTAAGTAGAACAGTAATAATAACAATGAGAACAACAACAATAACAGAATACACAAAGCAGGCGATGCACAACGCAACCACTCACCGACCGCCGACCGCGTGTCACGAACGGGGGGCGAGCCCCCCCACACACCTGGTTTTTATACTGAGCATGATGTCACATGGTATAGAATACCCCATTGGCCAGCTGGGTCCACCACCCCGGCTGTGCTCCCCCCTCCCGGTGCAAGCATCACCCAGCAACAGCCAAAGCATCAATGGGCCATCAACGCTCCTTTCACACCGAACCCAAAACACAGCACACCCCCCAAGCTACTGGGAAGAAAGTTAACCCTGTCCCAGCTGGAACCAGGACAATATCCACCCCTTATTCTATACCATCTACATCATGCCCAGGTGTCACATTTTCCCATACATTCCAATTAGTCACCGCTACTTTTCCCTGCCTTTTGATATATACACACACAGAGATATCATTCCCTTAGTCCATGGGCCATCCCTCTAAAACGTCCGTTGAGTTCATGTAGTCCATGACTTCGGGTTCCACCTGTCATAACAGTCTTGCAGGGCAGGAGAGATGGTGTGTGGTGTTGGGCTCTTGCATGCGGAGGCCAGTTCTGGGCGCTCGTCCGGTTCTATCATAGTTGCGCCTTGCTCAGTTTCATCGGCGTTCATCCTAAATTAATCTGGGTGATTCTTACTGTAATACTGTTAATATGGCATATGGTAACCATAAAAGTGATGACATACAGTACTATGTAATAACTAACATCGTACAATTCAGTTCATTGGCTATTTTCACCCAAAATTAAATCCCCCTGAGGTACACACCGGACTTCCCCATCCTTTCTCATCACCCACCAAGTGCACCCAGGTCCCTGAGCAAAAGCAATCCCACGGATGGGTTTTCCCTTGCCAGAAGCAGGAGCAACCCAGACCGTCTTCCCCAGCATATTTCTCATATGCACGACAGGGACTTTATCCCCCTCTACAGCATGTAAGGGTTTGGATTGGGCAGGGCCAGCTCGAGTGACAGATCCCCTAGTGTTGACTAACCAGGTGGCTTTTGCTAAATGTGTGTCCCAATGCTTGAATGTCCCACCACCCATTGCCCTCAGTGTTGTCTTTAACAGCCCGTTGTATCGTTCAATTTTTCCGGAGGCTGGTGCATGGTAGGGGATGTGATAGACCCACTCAATGCCATGCTCTTTGGCCCAGGTGTCTATGAGGGCATTTCGGAAGTGAGTCCCGTTGTCTGACTCAATTCTTTCTGGGGTGCCATGTTGCCATAGGACTTGCTTTTCAAGGCCCAGGATGGTGTTCCTGGCGGTGGCATGGGGCACAGGATATGTTTCCAGCCATCCTGTGGTTACTTCCACCATGGTGAGCACATAGCACTTGCCCTGTCGGGTTTGTGGGAGCGTGATATAATCAATCTGCCAAGCCTCCCCATATTTATACTTCAACCATCGTCCTCCATACCAAAGAGGCTTTACTCGCTTGGCTTGCTTGATTGCAGCGCATGTTTCACATTCGTGGATAACCTGTGCAATAGTGTCCATGGTTAAGTCCACCCCTCGATCACGAGCCCATCTATATGTTGCATCTCTCCCTTGGTGGCCTGAAGTGTCATGGGCCCACCGAGTTATAAATAATTCACCTTTATGTTGCCAGTCCAGATCTACCTGAGCTACTTTGATCTTGGCAGCCTGATCCACCTGCTGGTTGTTTTGGTGTTCTTCAGTGGCCTGACTCTTGGGTACGTGAGCATCTACGTGACGTACTTTTACAGTCAGGTTCTCTACCCGGGCAGCAATATCTTGCCACAATGCAGCAGCCCAGATGGGTTTACCTCTGCGCTGCCAGTTGTTCTGCTTCCACTGCTGCAACCACCCCCACAGGGCATTTGCCACCATCCATGAGTCAGTATAGAGATAGAGTAGTGGCCATTTTTCTCGTTCGGCAATGCCCAAGGCCAGCTGGATGGCTTTCACCTCTGCAAACTGACTCGATTCACCTTCTTCTTCAGCAGTTTCTGTGACTTGGCGTATAGGACTCCATACAGCAGCCTTCCATCTCCGATGCTTTCCCACAAGACGACAGGACCCATCAGTGAACAGGGCATATTGCTTCTCATTTTCTGGTAGTTTATTATACAGTGGGGCCTCTTCAGCACACGTCACCTCCTCCTCTGGGGATATTCCAAAATCTTTGCCTTCTGGCCAGTTCGTGATCACTTCCAAGATTCCTGGGCGACTGGGGTTTCCTATTCGGGCCCGTTGTGTGATCAGCGTGACCCACTTACTCCACGTAGCATCAGTTGCATGATGTGTAGAGGGGACGCTCCCTTTGAACATCCAGCCCAGCACCGGCAGTTGGGGTGCCAGGAGGAGCTGTGCTTCAGTGCCAACCACTTCCGAAGCAGCTTGAACCCCTTCATATGCTGCCAATATCTCCTTCTCAGTTGGAGTGTAGCGGGCCTCGGATCCTCTGTATCCCCGACTCCAGAACCCTAAGGGTCGACCTCGAGTCTCCCCTGGTGCTTTCTGCCAGAGGCTCCAGGTAGGACCATTCTCCCCGGCTGCGGTGTAGAGCACATTTTTCACATCTTGTCCTGCCCGGACTGGCCCAAGGGCTACTGCCTGAACTATCTCCTGTTTAATTTGCTCAAATGCTTGTCGTTGCTCAGGGCCCCATCTGAAGTCGTTCTTCTTCCTGGTCACGTCATAGAGAGGGCTTACGATCTGACTGTAATTTGGAATATGCATTCTCCAAAAGCCCACAACGCCTAAGAAAGCTTGCGTTTCCTTTTTGTTAGTTGGTGGGGACATGGCTGTTATTTTGTTGATCACATCTGTTGGGATCTGACGACGTCCATCTTGCCATTTTATTCCTAAAAACTGGATCTCCTGTGCAGGTCCCTTGACCTTACTTCGTTTTATTGCAAAGCCGGCCTTCAGAAGGATTTGGACTATTCTCTCCCCTTTCTTGAAAACTTCCTCTGCTGTGTCGCCCCACACGATGATGTCATCAATGTATTGCAGGTGTTCTGGAGCCTCACCCTGTTCCAGTGCAGTGTGGATCAGGCCATGGCAAATGGTAGGGCTGTGTTTCCACCCCTGGGGCAGTCGGTTCCAGGTGTACTGGACGCCCCTCCAAGTGAAAGGAAACTGTGGCCTGCACTCTGCCGCCAAAGGGATGGAGAAGAATGCATTAGCGATATCAATGGTGGCGTACCACTTGGCTGCCTTTGACTCCAGTTCGTATTGAAGTTCCAGCATGTCCGGCACGGCAGCACTCAGTGGTGGCGTCACTTCATTCAGGCCACGGTAGTCTACTGTTAGCCTCCACTCTCCATTGGACTTTCGCACTGGCCATATGGGACTGTTGAAGGGTGAGCGAGTCTTACTGATCACTCCTTGGCTCTCCAGTCGACGAATCAGCTCATGGATGGGGATCAGGGAGTCTCGGTTGGTGCGGTATTGCCGCCGGTGCACTGTTGTGGTAGCAATTGGTACCTGTTGTTCTTGGACCTTCAACAACCCCACAACAGAAGGATCCTCTGAGAGACCGGGCAAGGTGGACAGCTGTTTAATTTCCTCCGTCTCCAGGGCAGCTATACCAAAAGCCCACCGGTACCCTTTTGGGTCCTTGAAATACCATCTCCTGAGGTAGTCTATGCCAAGGATGCACGGAGCCTCTGGGCCAGTCACAATGGGGTGCTTCTGCCACTCATTCCCGGTTAGGCTCACTTCGGCCTCCAACACAGTTAACTCTTGGGATCCCCCTGTCACTCCAGAAATACAAATGGGTTCTGCCCCTTTATAGCCTGATGGCATCAGGGTACACTGTGCACCGGTGTCTACGAGAGCCTTATACTCCTGTGGGTCTGATGTGCCAGGCCATCGAATCCACACAGTCCAGTAAACCTGGTTGTCCCTTTCCTCCACCTGGCTGGTGGCAGGGCCCCTCTAGTCCTGGTCATCATATTCGCTATCCACTTCTTGTAAGTATGAGTCAGAAGTCCCTTTGTTAAGGTCGGAAGTGGAATCAGCCCTTCTACTCTGTCTGGGGAACTCACTGGAGACTGGAGCAGCAGTTTTCCTGGAAGAACCCCCTTTTGTGGTTGTTTTCCCTTGCAACTCATGTACCCGTGCCTGTAGGACTGAGGTAGGTTTTCCATCCCACTTCCTCATGTCCTCTCCGTGGTCACGCAGGTAAAACCACAGGGTGCCCCGGGGTGTGTACCCACGATGTCTCCTCTCTTGAGCAGAGGGACGCTTGCTCCTAATGGCTGAGACGCTGGCCCGTGCAGGTGGGGAGCAGGACATATCCTCTTTGAGTTGCTGGACCTCCTGAGACAGTTTCTCCACAGCAGAGACACAGGCCCGTAGGGAGGAAGAGAGACTTTCTTCATATTGCCGGAGTTGGCCAGCCAGTTCATCCACTGTTTGTTCCTCTCCATCTCTCCAGGTCATTATTGCCAATGAGTTTGCATGTGACGCTGGTGCGCTCCGTACAAACTTCCGCCACATGGGTCGGGTGCATTTGACTTCATCTGGGTCTTTGGATAACTGCTCGTTGTTCAGGTCATCGTAAATCACTTCCAGCACAGCTAATTCCCTCAGGTACTGGATACCTCTCTCCATGGTGGTCCACTTGCCTGGGTGGCATATAACATCTTCCTTGAAGGGATACCTTTCCTTCACACCTGACAGGAGTCGCCTCCAGAGGCTGAGGACTTGTGCCCCTTGTCCAATTGCTTTGTCAATGCCCCCTTCCCTAGAAAGGGATCCCAGCTGCTTGGCTTCCCTACCCTCTAATTCCAGGCTACTGGCCCCGTTATCCCAGCATCGGAGCAGCCAGGTGACAATGTGCTCGCCTGGACGACGGCTGAAGTCTTTTCGCATATCTCGCAGCTCACCCAGAGATAGGGATCGGGTGGTCACCATCTCATTTACGGGTTCTGCCTCCTCCTCCTCCTGTTCTCGTGATGGCCCTGGTTCATCTTCATCCCTTACTAAACGAGCTGATTTTCTTGTGCATTTTCTTTTTTGTATAGGGGCGACTGATACCGGCATGGGTTGGTTCTCTGTCGCAGGGGGCGGAGTAGCTGCCGTGCCTGCCCTGGGGGGCGAGGGAGCTGCTGTGCTTGCCGTGGGGGGTGGGGTAGCCACAGGGCCTGTTGCTTTGTCATCAGCTGCAGAGATGTTTCCTTCCCCTTGGGGGTTCTGAGTGGTGTTAAACAGGGCTCGGTAGGCGTGGGCCAGGCCCCAGCACATTGTAGTGATTTGCGTCTCCCTAGAATGGCCAGGGTGACAGCATACTTCTTCCAAATATTCTACTAATTTTTCAGGGTTCTGCACTTGTTCAGGGGTAAAGTTCCAGAACACTGGGGGTGCCCATCGCCCTAGGCATTTGCCCATGCTATCCCACTCCCCCTGCCACTCATAACTATCCAGCCTTGGGGCAGATCTCTGGATGATGTTCTTAAATTGCTTACTAACCTTGGATAAATCCGCAACAATATTCCCAAGGAGTACGAATAGATATATCTTAACTACCCAGGGATGTTCAAGGTACTGGCAAGTTATTTTAACAAAGGAGATGAAGGTAGCGAGGGTGCCATTCTCTATTTCCTCCATAAAAAATCTCTCGGAGGAAAAGGTATAATTGCTAATGGCCTCCATGAGGTGGTACCTGAAATGCAGAAACGGCTTCATTACGAATCCCAAATACCAAATAACCCCCAATGCCAGCGTTTTAGTAACAAATCTCCCAGGCAAAACATCATTAATCACTGCAGAGCACAACAGACTACAAAACCCAACTCCCATTTTTAACAGGTACAGTAAAAACAAGAGCATGTTGCAGAACAAACGAATATGTTACCAGATATAAATTGCTTAATATGCTCTAAATAATCTGTCGTTATCTCAACCCTTCGTGCCCCACGTTGGGCGCCAAAAAGGACTGTCGTGGTTTAACCCCAGCCAGCAAAAATAAACGCCACGCAGCCGCTCGATCACCACCCCCACCCCGGTGGGATGGGGGAGAGAATCGGGAGGGCACAAGTAGGAAAGCTCCCGGGTTGAGATAAAAACAGTTTAATAATTGAAATAAAACTAAGTAGAACAGTAATAATAACAATGAGAACAACAACAATAACAGAATACACAAAACAGGCAATGCACAACACAACCGCTCACCGACCGCCGACCGCGTGTCACGAACGGGGGGCGAGCCCCCCCACACACCTGGTTTTTATACTGAGCATGATGTCACATGGTATAGAATACCCCATTGGCCAGCTGGGTCCACCACCCCGGCTGTGCTCCCCCCTCCCGGTGCAAGCATCACCCAGCAACAGCCAAAGCATCAATGGGCCATCAACGCTCCTTTCACACCGAACCCAAAACACAGCACACCCCCCAGGCTACTGGGAAGAAAGTTAACCCTGTCCCAGCTGGAACCAGGACAGCTCCCATAACAATTAGTCAGATACTTAATTGTGAAGGTGCCTGGGGGCGTTTGCAGCCAGCACTGGTTGTAGGGACTTTCTCCATCCTTTTGTTTGCAAGGCTTTTTTCTTTCTTTCCCCTGTCTGGCGACCAGACCCCAGGAGGGAAGAGGCAGGTTTTCCTGGAGACTTGGAGCTTCGAGGTGCTGCGGGGCAGGACTTTTGAGCAGACATTGCCTGCTGGAGGTTGGCACCGAGCTACTTCCCCACCTGGTCTGGGGCTCGGTTGCCAAATGAGCTTTGGCTTGGGACAGATTTTCCTCGAGCCCAGAGGGGACAGGTAAGAGAGGGACCTGGTGGCAGGGAGCCTGGGCTGGCACCTTGGAGGAAACCCGCTGACTGGACAAGTGCGAGCCCAGGTCAGTGCCAGCACCGCTCGAGGTCACCTTGGCCCCAGACTTGTCCTGGGGACATGGTGTGGTGCAAATGGGAAACGCACGAGGCGGCTTGACAGAGGGCAATTTGGGTAAAACAGCATCAGGAGTGTCAAAGTAGATTTGTTTCCAATATGGAAAACACCTCCACCGGGAGCGCAAGGGAGACTTAGGAGTTGTTACTTTTGGACGAGAGAGGCAGTGAATTTGATCTGTGAACAAATGGGAACTGGCAAAGCTGACAGCTTTTGCTCTGATTGTTTAGCTTCCTCTGTGCCGGGCTATGTCTTTTTTTTTTTTTCCTTTAAATTTTTTTTTCCTTTTAATTTATTGAAATGCTCTGGATCCCGATTCACTTTCTTCACTCTTTATTTCTTATTGCTTTGGCTGAAACATTAAATCCCCGGTATGACTGGGATCAGGGCATGAATAAAAATAACCCATGGAAAAACAGACCAACCCAAGGACGCGAAAACAAGTTGCAGCATTTCTGATGTTTGGTTTTGGTAGCAGAGGATGGGTGACTCCCAGGAGCAGGACGGGGACATGGGGATGGCAGCCTCTGGCATGAAGGGCTGTTACCAGTCCCTGCACAATGGGGTGGCCAAAGTGAATTGGTGGGCTACCCTCTGGCTCTTAAGGAGCAGGGTCTCTGCTAAAATTGGCTGCCTGACTTGATGGGCGGGATAAGGGAGAAATCTCCCTGCCAAGGGGTGGGGCCAGATGTTTTTCCTGCAGCTAAGAAAGTGCCAAGAAGGAAGCCTTGCCTTGTGAAATGTCCTTGGAGAGCTGCATGGGCATGGAAGAGTGGTTGCCAAGTGACCTCCTTGCCTGACCCTGCTTTTCCAGAAACGAGCATCCTTTGTCACAGGGGGAAACTGAGGCCCAGGGCAATGATGTGGCATCAGTAGGTGGGGAAGGCTTGGAGCAGCACCCTGCATTCCTGGGCATCAGCTGCTTTCCCTCTGTGCAGACAGCTTGTGTAGTCAATGTGTCACATTACTCCCCTTTCATCAGCCTGAAATTACCATTTGTAAAAAAGGGGAAAGAAATCCAAATCTTCAAGAAGCCACTCAGGCTGTTGTCTGAGGCTTGTTTTTTAAAAAAAATCAAAGAAACAGATGTTTCTTTTTGCTATTAAAAGGGCTGCAGGGCTGGATCCTGCTCTTTCTTCCAGCACTGTGAATTTGGAGCGAAGCAGTGGTCCCTCCGGCGGGGAGAGGCACTCCTCTGCACCACAGGCAGAGTCTGGTCCCCCGAAGTTTTGGGAAAGGGGTTTTCCCTTTTTTGTGACACCTTGCTATTAATGAGGTTAGTAACAGATGCATTTGCAGCCTGCCTGCTGTGGTAGGACATATGCATGACCTGTCCCCGCTTTGTATTAAAATGAGTTCCAAGAAGTCATTTCCATAGACCCCTCCCATCTGCGCTTGCGCATTGCCTCCTAGTGGTGGTCGTCGGGGGTCGTGGGGATGAAGGCTGATAGTTCCTCTTTCATAGAATCATAGAATCATACAGGTTGGAAAAGACCTCTAAGATCATCGTGTCCAACCGTCAACCCAACACCACCATGCCCACTACATGCCCACTTTGTCACCGCTATTAACCTTTTGTTCTTGGGCAGGCTCATTTGTCCTCTTACTTTTGTCCAAACCGCAGGGTCGGTTTTAGCTGGTTTCTTAAGGCAAGTTCTTAGTTCTTATCAGGAACTGTCCTTGTGAGGCGCCTCAGTTAATTTACACAACAAAGTATCAGACTAACCCTTTAACTACTATCAATCACTCTCTTACCTTAACCCCTTCTCTCAGTCCCCCCTTTTCTAAAAAGTTAGTAAATTCTTTTACTTTATATTAATGCCTTTTATATTATTCCATTCCTCTCCATGTTCTTTATAGATTTTTGCCTGTTTCAATTTGTTGTCGGAGCTGATGAGCATATATCAAATGCCTCATTTGTTTTACCATTCGCCAATTTAAAACATACAGCACTATAGATAAAACAATACTAATACAGGACAAAATTAGGAGAAAAATAATAGGGTGACACAAGTTATTAAGGATACCTGTAGCAGTGGGTGACCATCTGAAAAGTGTATCCCACCATTTATGTTCCCCATCCTTTTCGACTCTTTTTAGAACTTCTTTTAAGTATACTTGACTTCCGTGCATAACCACGGTAGATAGATTTGCACCCTTTCGTTTGTTGTCCGAAAAGCAGATTCATGCCTGGCGTGCAAGTAACCAATTCCACACGCTCAGGAGAGATATTGTTTTATTCAGGCCTGGGTGCTCGGTGGACTTGCCACAAATCAAGCACACCTGGTCTAATCACCTTTCTGTTTATATCCATGCTTCTCATACATATTTTGAATTTCTCTTTTACATATTCATTAAATTCCCAAGAACTAATTATAATATTACATCATCCTAGACACATGCGCACTAAAGTCTTTAGGGTCGTCTTGAGGGTCTTGAGTGGTCTCTGGTGGTCGGTAGGGTAGTGAACTCTTCGTGAACCCGTTCCTTTCTTTCCTTCTAAGGTCGAGGTTTGTAGCCGAGCCATGTCTGGACCACGTTCATTTATGGTTCTTAATTTCAAGGTTAATCATTACTAGGGTCTAACAATACTACACACCTGCAAACACAATACCTGCTAGTTACCTAACTCCTAAGCAACAAGTCTTCATTGTTTAGAATTAAAGAAGCGAGCAGTATGGAATAAGAGGTACTGTAACAGACTGTACCTACTGCATCAATTCCCCCCTTTGAGACTTATGATGTTGAGCATCATGAGTCTCACACCATTCACTTATAAGCATTTGGTCTACAAAAAGACATCCTAATTAATTTGGTTTCCCTTCTAACAATAAATATTTTAAATATCACAAATAATTCAGCAACATCTCCAGTGACTCATCAAGTACGCTTTAAAGTTAATTTCAATGGTTCCTTAGGTGTAGATGTCCACGGTCTAGGAGGTATTTTGTTTATTTTGGTGTAATGAATCCAAGAGTCTATTTCTTCTAATTTTACAACAGTGGTTGTTGTTAATAACACTTGGAATGGTCCTTTCCACTTTTCTTCAAGGGGGTCGTCTTTCCATGTTCGCAGGTAGACTTGGTCTCCTGGACTGAATGAACGTACCAGAAATTCAAGGGGTAAAAGCGTCCTCAAAAGAACATATTTGTGTAAAGAACTCGCCATTTTACTCAAAGACAAGAGATGTTCAGTTAACACTTTTTTCTCCTATTATGTGCATTTGTTCAAACCTTCCTGTTAGATTGACATTATAAGGTTTACCATACAGAATTTCAAATGGACTTATTTTTTCTCTAGCTCTCGGGGTTACCTTAATTCTTAACAAGGCAAGTGGTAAAGCTTCAATCCATTTCAACTGAGCTTCCTGACATATTTTAGAAATTTGTCTTTTTAATGTTTGGTTCATTCTCTCTACTTGTCTACTAAATTGTGATCTTCTTAGTGTCTTACTCACATTCTTAATAACCTCTGCCACAAAATGTGGATCTCTGTCCGAGAACATCCCTAAAGGGACTCAAAATCTTGGAATAATTTCCTTTAATAAGTGTTTTGTTACCTCTTTTGCTTTGTTGGTTCGACACGGGAAAGCTTCTGGCCATCCAGAGAAGGTATCTACCAATACCAATAAATATCGGTATTGATTGCACCTTGGTAATTCTGAAAAATCTATTTGCCAATACTCACCGGGAGTTATGCTTTTCCTTACCTCTCCAGGAGGGGGTCGGATTTGTATTTTCGGATTGTTCCTAAGACAAATCTCACATTTATTACTCACACTTTTAGCAATCAATAATATTTTAGTCCCTATTGCATATCGTTTTACTGACTCGACCATTGCTTCTGCTCCCATATGTGTCTCAGCATGGCTTGTGACCATCAATTTCTTCATGATTTCGGGAGTTACTATACATTGTCCATGTGAAGTAATCCATCATCCTAGATCATTCTTTCTGCACTGTAATAGTTCAGCCAACTTTTTTTTTTTTTTTTCATTATAATTTGGGGTGTGGTATTCAGCGCTACATGCTTGGCAGCTTCATTTGCCTTTCAATTTCTTTGTATTACTTTTGAGTTTCCTCTTTGACGCGCTTTACAATGAATCACAGCAACTTCTTTGGGGTTTTTTTTTTTTGTACTTCTTTCAATAACTTTAAAATCTCTGTTTCATACTTCATAGGTGAGCCACTGGCAGACAAAGTTCTCGCTCTTTCTATATCGCTCCATGGGCATGAACAACTCCAAAAGCATATTTAGAGTCTGTATAAATATTAACTCTTTTACCTTTAGCCAGATCTAAAGCTCTTGTCAAAGCTGTTATCTTTGCCTTCTGGGTGGATGTATTTGGAGGTAATGCTTTTACTTCTTGATCTTCGGTTAAGTTACCACAGCATAGCCAGCCCTCCTTGCTCCTTTCACAGCAAAGCTGCTTCCATCAGTAAATAATTCTTCATCCAGAGTTTGGAGAGGGACATCTTTCAGGTCTGGCCTGCTGGCATATACCTGTTCGATAACTTGTAAACAATCATGATTAGGATCACTCTCTTTTTCACTTGGCATTAAAGAAGCAGGATTTAAAACTGAGATTGAGGGGGTGCCATCTTGCAAATGGCTATTTTTTCCTATTATTTCCCAGTCTTCATTGTCCTTGGGAAATCTCAAATCCCAAATAAATTACAGTTTGTTTTGCAATTTGTGCTTTCTTCTCTGACACCCTATACCCGGCCATTCCCAAAAAGTTTAGGAGGCTAACAGTCTTTTCTTTGCAGATCTCAATAGTATCTGCTCCCAATAGGATGTCATCAACATACTGAAGGAGGGTGATTTGATCTTCCTTACCGGACTACTGTTCCAGTTCCTTATTCAGGGCTGCTCCAAAGATGGTTGGGCTATTTTTAAACCCTCGTGGCAGCACAGTCCAGCAGAGCTGAGTTCTCCTCCCGGTCGACGGATCTTCCCATTCAAAGGCAAAAATCTTTTGACTGTTTTCTTCCAGAGGTATACAAAAGAAAGCATCTTTCAAATCTAAAACTGAGAAATGTGCATTTGATTCACTGATATTTGTTAGCAGCATATATGGACTGGATGAATGTCTACCACTAATTGCTTTTTCACTGGAAGGATAGAGTACATTCTCTTAAAAGTTCATATTTGAGAAAAATATTTATTATCGTTCCAAATCTTTTCTGGCTTCTATACTAATAGGATATTGTTTCTTTCTTACCAGTTGAACTCCTGTTTTCAATTCAACTTTTACCGGTTCCACATTTTTCGCTCTTCCTGGTTTTTCTGTTGCCCAAACAAAAGGGTAAACTGCATCTTTAATTTATTCTGGTATTTCTTCAGATTCTTCTGTGTTTGTCTGTAATAAATAAACTTGGGTTTGCCAGGCATTAGTTTCAGGAAAATGAACTTGGATTTTTCCTTTTTTTTAAAGTTAATTTGTGCTCCCAATTTATTCAATAAATCCCATCCTAAGAGAGGCATGGTGCATTCCGGTATATATAAAAATTCATGCATCAATGTTTTTACTCCAATTTTACATTTTAAAGGTTTCAACAAAGGCCTTACCTCTTTCTTTCCCGTGACCCCAACAATAGGTACATTAAATTTACTTATTGGTCCTTTACATGTATTTATAACAGAATATTTTGCTCCAGTGTCGACTAAAAAATCAACTACTTTATTTCCCAGCTTTACTGGAACCAGGGGCTCGGCTGGGAAAATATCTTCTTTTACCCCCAGTCCCCATCATTCAGATTCCTCTCCCATCATAAGCAGATCAGCTTCAGGTGGAATCTGTCGTGGCTGACTAACTTTTCTATTTTCTGGACACTCGTTTTTCCAGTGTCCTTGTTTCTTACATGCAGCACATTGATTGATCCCTACTGGAGCAGACGTCTAAATATATTTCCACATCCTCTACCTTTGCCCCTTAAATACCCTCTGCCTCTTCCTTTCAAATATCTTCTTCCCCTACCTTCAGCACATCCTTGAGCATTCACAAAAGCAGCTGCCAGAATAGCAGCTTTCTGCTTCCTATCTTTTATTTTTTCTTTCTCCTGGTTTTTCTTTTCTTCTTCTTCTCTATTATTATATACTTTATAGGCAATCTCAATCAACTGTGATATAGTCATCCCTGTAATGCCATCCACTTTCTGCAATTTCTTTCGAATATCAGGGGCTGCTTATCCAACAAACAAAGTAGTGAATATTGCCCTGTTCTCATCACTTTCAGGCTCTAAATCCGTCCATTTTCTGGCTGCCTCACATAAGCGTTCATAGAAGGTGGATGGGTCTTCTGTTTTCCCTTGAATTATCTGGGTTAATTTTCCTAAATTCTTTGGACGGGATATTCCATTTTTCACCCCATATAAAATCAATTGTTGATACTGTTTAATCATCAATTTCCCATCATTACTATTAGGATTCCAATTTGGGTCCTGTGTCGGCATAAAATGAGCAGGACCTTCTCTTGCATTTATTCTTTCATTTTCCATATTAGCTTTTTCCAATACTACCCTCTTTTCTTCAGGAGTTAACAAATTATTTAAAAAAATTTAAATATCTTGCCAATCTGGATTATGATTGTTAATAATTGTCTTAGAAGATCTATACACCTTTGCAGGATTTTCTCTATATGATCCTACCAATTCTTTCCAATTCATCAAATCAGAAGTAGTAAAAGGTATTTTCACAAACACTGGTTCCCCCCTTAGGTCCACAGCCTGACGAAGGGGTGCTAATAAGACAGACCCCTGTTGGGTCCTAGTTCTGCCAGCTATTGGACTAAATGTATTACTTGCCCTTGCTTCAGTTTCGAAGCTTTCATTTTTACTCAGTGCCATCAACATCTGTATATTTTCTTCCTCTTCTGGTTTTAAACACTGTTTTCCTATACTACAAGCAGAACAACAATGCGTTTTTGGTTCCTTGTCCTCCATCATCATCATCACATTAGAATCTGAGTCTAAAAGTTTACATTTCTTCCGAATTTCATGATCATTTCTCAAGATAAAAAACAAGTCCACATAAGAGACCTCATCCCATTTACTCTGGTTGTCCACAAAATAACATAAGTTGCAAGATAGTACTATATTGCAAAGTTCCCAATTCTGGCCATTTTATCTCATCTTCTAATTTATACATTGGCCACCATTTAGTACAATACTCAATTAATTTCTCCTTTCTCAAAGGATCTCCCCCAAATTTTCCCCAATGTTTTATGATGCATCCAAGGGGAGAGCAAGGTGTTACTTTAGACTATTGAGTTCCCATATTTTTGCCCAAAAAGAACGTTCTAAACCATGATTTCATATACTCCAGTCATCACTGTCAAACGTATATGAATATACCCTTTTTACCTTTGGCGCCACAATTTCACATACTCCAGTCGTCACTGTCAAATGCATATGAATATACCTTTTTACCTTTGGCCACAATTTCATATATTCCAGTCGTCACTGTCAAACGCATATGAATATACCTCTTTACCTGTGGCCACAATTCCTTACCAAATGCATGCACAATTTTATACCCCAGAACAATATCTCATTTACCTTAGCGTTGCACCGTTGAGTCGCTCACCTGCTCTGGTTGGGGAGGATACTCACGGAGTCCCCAATCAAAAGGTCAGTGCGCACTGGAGTCCAGAGAGCA
Organism: Calonectris borealis; assembly: GCF_964195595.1. NCBI lineage: Eukaryota > Metazoa > Chordata > Aves > Procellariiformes > Procellariidae > Calonectris > Calonectris borealis. The sequence continues at coordinate 26,158,204 of NC_134351.1, read as the reverse complement.
GGGTCTCCCCACCGAGAGCCGGCAAGTCGATCCGGGCAAGGCTTCACAGCAGTCCCATCTGGGTCGCCAAAAACTGTTGTCCGAAAAGCAGATTCGTGCCTGGCGTGCAAGTAACCAATTCCACACGCTCAGGAGAGATATTGTTTTATTCAGGCCTGGGTGCTCGGTGGACTTGCCACAAATCAAGCACACCTGGTCTAATCACCTTTCTGTTTATATCCATGCTTCTCATACATATTTTAAGATTCTCTTTTACATATTCATTACATTTCTGAGAACTAATTATAATATTACATCATCCTAGACACATGCGCACTAAAGTCTTTAGGGTCTTCTTGAGGGTCTCGAGTGGTCTGTAGGGTAGTGAACTCTTCATGAACCCGTTCCTTTCTTTCCTTCTAGGGTCGAGGTTTGTAGCCGAGCCATGTCTGGACCACGTTCATTTATGGTTCTTAATTTCAAGGTTAATCATTACTAGGATCTAACAATACTACACACCTGCAAACACAATACCTGCTAGTTACCTAACTCCTAAGCAACAAGTCTTCATTGTTTAGAATTAAAGAAGCGAGCAGTATGGAATAAGAGGTACTGTAACAGACTGTACCTACTGCATCACGATCAGAATGTATCCCCATGGATCCAGTGTATCCGATATAAGCTTGAGACCAAGGTTGCCCAATATTATTCTGGCTAGAAGTGCTCCCCCATCCCTGAATTATAATTATGACTGTGAGAAAAATAATTTTCCTGGTTGGGCTTGTGCAACCTTCCATGGAGATTTATATGTCTTTTTCACTCTGGTGTGATGGATCCAGGGGCTCTGCTCCTTGATTTTGATTGCTGTGAAGGAGGTGAGGAGTACCTGGAATGGTCCTTCCCACTGCGGTTCCAAAGCCTTTTCTGTAAGAGACTTTACATATGTTGTATGTTATGTACAGGTCCATCCAAACCCCTACTTCGGGTCCCAACCACATATTTCTCAACTTTCCTGAGTTGTTTCCCCAATGCAACCATGTAGGAGGTCATGATTTCATCCCCGACTTGCGTGGACATCCCTTTCTGTACTCTATAGGGTCGTCCATACAAGATTTCAAAAGGGCTCAGTCCTTCTTTTGCTCTTGGTCTAGTTCGTATGCGCAAAAGAGCCAAAGGGAGAGACTGAGGCCAGGCCAAGTTAGTTTCCTGTCCCAATTTCACAATCTGCTGTTTGATTAAGTGGTTAATTTTTTCTACCTGGCCACTCGACTGAGGGCGATATGGGGTATGAAGCTGCCAATCTATGCCCAAATGGCGGCTAATTTGCTGTACTACTTTGGAGATGAAATGTGGTCCTCTGTCAGAAGATATGGTTGCTGGAACCCCAAAACGTGGTATTATTTCTTGTATTAATGTTCTAGTTACCTCCTGAGCCTTGGCTGTCCTGGTAGGGAATGCCTCTGGCCAACCTGAAAAGGTGTCAGTTAATACCAATAAATATCGATACCCCCCTTTTCTTGGGAGTTCTGAAAAATCGATCTGCCATTGTTGTCCAGGCCCATTGCCTCTCCCGATTTGGCCCATTTCTAGTTTGGGGGTGTTCTTGGGATTTGTCTGGAGACAGAGATCGCACTGCTGAGTCACTTGCCTTACAGTAGTGTATAGATTCCTAGCTAGGATTTCTTTGATTAGTTGTTTATATAGGGCCTCTGACCCCCAATGCCTCTTCTTATGTTCTTCCCTTATCAGAGACCATGTTAGATAGGAGGGAATGATCAACTTTCCTTGTGGGGTGAGAGCCCACCCCTCCTTATTGTATGACCCTTCTAGATCTGTGATAAGTTTTTGACCTTCTTTTGTATATTCTGGCTTACCTTCTAGGGAGATTTGCCCATCAGGGATTAAAGCCCCTTCTGTTTCTATCTCTGTTTTGGCTACCTGTTTTGCCTCTCTGTCCGCCAGCTCATTTCCTCTTTCCAATTCTGAGCTCACTTTCTGGTGTGCTTTAATGTGTATAATTGCCACTTTCTTAGGGAGTTGTACTGCCTCCAACAGTCTCAAAATTTCCTCTGCGTGTTTAATATTCTTTCCTTGAGAGCTCGATAACCCTCTTTCTTTCCAGATTGCCCCATGTGCGTGCACAACTCCAAAGGCATATCTTGAGTCTGTATAAATGTTCACAATTTTTCCTTGGGCCAATTCCAAGGCACGGGTTAGAGCGATTATCTCCGCTTTCTGTGCCGAGGTATTTAGGGGCAAAGGTCTTGATTCTATTATCTCCTGACTAGTGGTAATAGCGTATCCCGCGTATCTTTTACCACTCAGGACATAGCTACTTCCATCTGTGAACCAGTTTTCTCCGTCTTCTACGGGGCTGTCTTTCAGATCTGGTCGGCTTGCATATGTTGCTTCAATGGTTTCTAAGCAGTCATGATGCACTGGTTCTCCTGTGTTTCCCTCTAGGAAGGAAGCTGGGTTGGCAATGTTAGTGACTGTTATTTCTACATCATCCTGTTCTACCAATATAGCCTGATATCTTAGAAATCTTTGTTGAGAAAGCCAATGTCCACCCTTCGCTTCCAGTACTGCAGATACTGTATGGGACACCAGCACAGTCATTTTCTGACCCAGGGTGAATTTTCGGGCTTCTTGTATGTTTAGTATTACAGCTGCGACTGCCCGCAAGCATCCAGGCCAGCCCTTCGCAGTTGTATCCAACTGTTTGGAAAAGTAGGCAACTGCTCGTCGATCGGGACCCAAATTCTGTGCTAGTATCCCCAGAGCAACCCCTTGTTTTTCGTGGGAAAAGAGGAGAAATGGCTTACTCACATCTGGGAGCCCCAAGGCTGGAGCTGACATCAAGGCTTTCTTTAGTTTCTCAAAGGCTCATACGGCCTGGTTGTTCCATTCAAGGTGTCCCTGGTTGGTAGTTATTAGGGCATATAATGGTTTAACAAGCAGTCCATAATTATAAATCCACAGCCGACACCACCCAGTCATTCCCAAGAAAGTCCGTAACTCTTTCACTGTTTGAGGTCTCTGGGTTTGGCAGATTGCCTCTTTGCGGGCTTGTCCCGAGGTTCTTTCCCCAGCACTGATTTCGTAGCCTAAATAAATCACTTTGCGCTGTATTACTTGGGCTTTCTTCTTAGACACCCGGTACCCTTGGAGCCCCAAGAAATTTAATAGACTCACCGTCCAGGTGATACAATCGTTCTCTGTTTCGGTGGCAATCAGGATATCGTCCACGTATTGTAGCAGTTTTCCCTTTTCAGACGGGATTTCCCATGATTCCAAGTCCTTTGCAAGCTGATTGCCAAAAATGGTAGGGCTATTTTTGAATCCTTGTGGCAACACCGTCCAGGTGAGTTGAGTCTTGCGACCGGTTTTGGGGTTTTCCCATTCGAATGCAAACAATCTTTGGCTGGCTTCATGGAGAGGGAGGCAAAAGAAGGCATCTTTCAAGTCTATAACAGTAAACCAGGCTAATTCAGGTGTTAGTGTAGTCAACAGAGTATATGGATTCGCCACCACGGGGTAGAGATCCTCAGTTACCTTGTTTACAACCCATAGATCCTGGACCACATGGTACGACCCGTCAGGCTTACGAACTGGTAATATGGGTGTGTTAAAATTAGACTCACATTCTTTTAATAGTCCCAATTGTAAAAATTTTTCAATTATCGGCCGAATCCCTTCTCTATCTTCTCTCTTTAGGGGATATTGCTTAATCCTTACTGGTTGTTGGTTTCCCTTTTTAAGTCTAACTTCAACAGGTAATGCATTCTTTGCTCTTCCTGGTACATCGGTAGCCCATACCCCAGGGTATACCTGATTTAAGACTTCCTCCCTAATTTCTCCTTTTATGGAAGGACTGGTTAAGAATAAACTTAGGATTTGAATGTATTGTTGATCTTTTACTTTCAGAGAAATTTCTCCTTTTTCGAATATAATTTTTGCACCTAATTGTTCTAGCAAGTCTCTTCCCAATAAGGCCTTTGGTGAGTTGGGCATATATAGAAATCTGTGAATTCCCCATTTTTTTCCCAGTTTATATTTCAAAGGTTTACAGAAATACGCCTTTTCACTTTGGCCAGTTGCCCCCTTTATCATGATGTAATCATTCTCCAGGGGCATTAAGGCTTGATTCAGTTTATTGGACATTCCCTTTTCCAATGACCAAATTCCTTGCACAGTGCACGTTGATCCTTGCCTAACCGAGACGGTTCTCATCTAGGCCTCCTTTCTTCCTCTTCCCTGACAGCTGCTATTATTCTCCTTTGCCCTTGTCTATATCCTTCTTCTCTGTTACTAAATACTCTCCATGCTTCATCTAGCAACACTTCCAAATTTCTACTTTCTGTAGTACGTAGCTTCTGGAGCTTGCGCCTAATGTCCCCTGTGGACTGACCCAAGAACAGAGAGACTAGTTGTTGTATTCCTACCTCGGATCCAGGATCCAGTGGTGTGTTATGGCGCATTGCATCCCTCAATCGATCCAGGAATACGGATGGGGACTCGGAGGGACCTTGCTTAACTGCATATAAAGCTGACCAGTTTATAGTTTTGGGGATAGCCCTCTGTCCCGGTTTCGGCTGGGATAGGGTTAAATTTCTTCCTAGTGCTGTGTTTTGGATTTAGTATGAGGAGAATGTTGATAACACACTGATGTTTTCAGTTGTTGCTATGTGCCCTCCTAGTCCAAGGACAGCTCCCATGCCTACTGACTGAGCTAGGTACACGAGATGGGAGGGAACATAATCAGGACAGCCAGCCCAGCTGGCTAATGGGGTATTCCATACCATGTGACGTCATGCTCAGTATATGAAGGGTAGGCGTGATCCAGGAAGTACCGATCGCTACTTGGTTATCGGTCAGCGCGGGTGGTGAGCAATTGCATTGTGCATCACTCATTTTGTATATTCTATCATTATTTATTATCATTATTTTCCCTTTTCTGTTCTATTAAACTGTCTTTATCTCAACCCATGAGTTTTTCTCACTCTTACCCTTCCGATTCTCTCCCCGTCCCACTGGGGGGGCGGGGGGAGTGAGTGAGCGGCTGCGTGGTATTGGCTGCCTGCCAGGTTAAACCACGACACCCTCTCCATTCCTTTCGAAATCCACTCCTGATACCCCAGTAGTTTTACCATTTCTGCAGATCTGTTCGCATCCCATTTTGGATCTTGTAGAGGGAAATATTCCTTAACATCCCCTCCTGTAGTCTTATAGTGGTCATCAGCCAAACTCCCTGCTGTTTTTTAAAATCAATTGCTTCTCTGTCTCAGTCATATAGTCTCTCTGTCTCAGTCATATAGTCTAATAATAACTGTATGTCCTTCCAATCAGGGTTATGTTGTTTCACAATAAACTGAAAATGTTTGGTTACACCTACCGGATCACTCCTGTAATCCTTTGCAACCCTTTTCCATTCCCCTAAATCAGTAGTGGAAAAAGGTACCTTGATTAGCATCGTCCCGCCCTCGGGCCCTACCGCCTCTCGAAGAGGTGCCTGCAAGGCTGCTGGGACAGATTTCTTTCTGGTGCGGGAAGATACAGGGCTGTCCGGGGGAGTGGAAGTTTCGTCCGAGTCCGCACCCTGTTCCTGTGGTCGAGGGGGAGGCTTAAACAGATCAGTTAGATCTGGTTCCGATGCCTGGTGAATTTTGTTTGCTTTAATACACCTTTGTCCAATACTGCATGCTGAGCAACACCGCTTCAGTTTACCTTTTTCTTTATTGTTTTCTCGCTCAAGTGCGAGCACCATAGGGTCCTGTGGTGGCACCATTCCACAGTCCCTTTGCCACTCCGGATGGTTTTGGAGGGTGAAAAACATATCTGCATATGAAACTTCATCCCACTTCCCTTCTCTCCTTAGAAATAGCATCAATTGTAGGAGAGTATTGTAGTCTATTGATCCATTAAGTGGCCATTTAGCCTCACTTTCCAATTTATACAATGGCCACCATTGATTACAGTACTTAATAAGAATCTTTCTATTTTCCGTCCCTCCGGTCCCAACGATATCTCTCCAATGAGCAAGCACACAGCATAAGGGGCTTTTCTTCAAGACTCCCTTTTGAACGTTACCCATTTCGTATCTTCCCTTTATTGATCTTTTCTTTTAACCTTTAATAAGCTTCCGGGACTAGTTTTCCTTCCCGCACACCAACTTCACTGTCTCAGTGATTTTATCGGAGGTTTTCTTATCATAGAACCCTCTAGATGTACAATACTGCTTTTCCACAAAATTTTACAATGTTTTCGTACACAAAAAACAAAGGCTCAATCCTATCATTCACTTTGTTCGTCTCCAGCTGCTCTCCTCGCGGAGATTACGGAACCGCGGATCAGAACTCCGCACTCGCTTCGCAGCTGTGCTGCGTCTCACTCATACAACACAGACACTCAGTCACACAATAAATTGTTGCAACAGATGATAATACTTATGGCCATGCCACGTACAACTCCTCAGACTAATTGTACATTAATTACTCCAATTAACATCCACCCATCCGCTGCAACCGTAAAGATGACCCAATCGCAATTGCGAGGAGGTCTGCTTACCCTTCTCCTGCTTCTTATATACCAGTCATTAGCAGGTCCGTCCTGGCTCCCAACACTGGGATACAGCAGAAACCTCGGATTCACTCGATCTACTCCCAAGATCGCTAGCGGCCACCCTATCAGTCAGCGAATCCCCTACCGTGCAGGGTACCCTCCTCCCATACGGGGACTATGCTGCACGCCAGATGTCTCTGCGCAATTTACCAGCAGCCCCAGCCATGCGTACGACTTACAGGCCCCTCTCCTAAAACATACCTTTTCTTTCCGCGGACTCAGGAGGTTCTTGTCTACTCCCACGGTGAGTGGCTAGCAGCGGAGTCCCCTCCGAGGAAATGCTCGGGGCGCGCCCAGGGGCGTCCGCTCCCCAGCCGATCCCGCGGTGAAGCAGAGTCTCCTGCCCGGCTCGCCAAAACTGACTTGCGGAAACCGGATTCCACAATCTATGAGATTGTAAAGTAGGTATGTTTATTCAGCGCTGGGCGGCACGGGGGGTAGTCCCACCGAAGTCGTGTGCGCCTCAACGCGGCACTTACCATAAATATATACAGTAAAATATTACATATTCATAGAGTTTCGTAATACGCCTATACATATGCATGACCTGTCCCCGCTTTGTATTAAAATGAGTTCCAAGAAGTCATTTCCATAGACCCCTCCCATCTGCGCTTGCGCATTGCCTCCTCGTGGTGGTCGTCGGGGGTCGTGGGGATGAAGGCTGATAGTTCCTCTTCGTCACCGCTATTAACCTTTTGTTCTTGCGCAGGCTCAGTTGTCCTCTTACTTTTGTCCAAACCGCAGGGTCGGTTTTAGCTGGTTTCTTAAGGCAAGTTCTTAGTTCTTATCAGGAGCTGTCCTTGTGAGGCGCCTCAGTTTATTTACACAACAAAGTATCAGACTAATCCTTTAACTACTATCAATCATTCTCCTACCTTAACCGTTTCTCTCAGAAAGGCTGTTCTAGTTTCACTGCAGCCTCTGTACATGCCTTTGGCTCAGCTTCTGATTAAATAGTGCTTTTCTAGCACCCTCCATGGTTGCCCCTCAAATTGACCCAGGGTGGCCCATGGCAGCTCATCTCATGGATTTCCTGGGGAAAACCATTTCCCAATGGGATCCAGCAGTCTCACTCAACCTTAGCCCTTCTCTCAACATTGGCAGCTGTATATCAGCCTCCTGCAGCACCCTGTGTGCAGGGACTGGTTTGGAGGATGTTTTTCAGCAGCAGATGGGCTGTTGTCGCATGCCAGGACCCTTGCATTTCAACTGCAAAGGAGCTGGTGAGTAGCTATTTGCTCTGCCAATGACCTTGAAGCACGGGACCGAGAGCTTGTGTTCAGATGAAACTTCTTGCACACCCTGCATGGACATGGTCTGCTGTCAGGGTCTGATTCTGCCAGCTGTGATCTCTGGTCTGTGTCAAAGTTGGATTTGGCTCTTGGTAAACAAGCTGAGAAAGCTGGAGCTCGAGCAGTGTGGAAAGCTGGTTCCTTAGAGCTGCAGTTTGTTACTGCTCTTCCAAAAACAGATCATTGCTCTACAGATCATAACAGCTACTGGTATCTGCTCACAGGGTATCCAAGCTGAGACTAAGGAAGGAGCAACGCATAGGGCTGAATCTGAGCGGCAGATTAGCAATGGGGCTCAGCAAGGCCAGGAGCTGCGACATCTGGAGAGATGCCTGGTGGAGACAACAGCTTCTCATTCCTGCCTTCCCAGGACTCCCTGCCCTGCAAAGGGGGAAGGTATACCCCAGAAATGCCTCATCCTGGACCCAAGATGGTGCCCATCAGCAGCATCCTGCTTCTTTGAGAAGCAGCATCTCAGGGGTGGCTGCTGGGTTTCTACCACCAAGTTAACACCTAATCTAGGAAAGAAGAACCCTAATTTGGGAGGGATGTGCTGCCCTGGAAAGTGGGTGAGCGCTGCGCCTGGTCACACTGCAAATGACTCTCTCCACCCCTCTAGTACCACAGACATCCTGACAAAGCTCGAGCTGCTCCATGAGGATGCTGGGCACTTTTCAGTAAAGGTTTTGCACTCCCTGATCAATACCTGAAGCCTCCCACCACTCCACATTAGGGCTCAGGTACGGGGACTGTAGCTGATTAAGTGCAGAAGAAAGCTCTGGGCTGCATCAGAGACATCCAAGATGTCAGACCCTCTTTACTCATCAAAATACAAAAGCAAGAATCTCATCTGGCTGCTTGGCTGTGCTGAAATAATAGCTCATTCAGGAGGTGGAATTTAAGCCTAAAAGCTAACATTTGTGGTGTGTATTTATAACAGGCAGGCACAGGGAACCTACCCATACTGCATTTAATTTCTTCACAAGCTCCTTTGATCCAGGCATTACTGTCCAGGCAAAACCAGCACAAATTTCATTGCAGACATCACCAGCCGTGCTGCTGTGAGTTGCCCAGCACCGGGACTGAGAGTAGCTGCATTATAATTTATTTTAATTGAGTGTTTGGGCTAGCCATGCTGGCCAGCAATCCTGCTTCAGCTCGTCACCATGAGCTCGTTACCTCCAAAACCCAAAGGTTCACCTGCCTGGCAGACGGGAGATGAAAAAATGGGGCACTTGCCAGGCGCTTGCAGTAGGTCTCAGTTACGGTGCGTTGGGTGATGCATGGGCTGATGCTGGGAGGGAGAGGGCACCTGGTTTGGCTGGGATGGACCCAGTGGGGTATTTATGGAGGCTGCTGGATGCCTGTGGAATGTGTGGGGTCAAATCCCTGCAGAGAAGGGGATGGATTCTGGGTTTCCAGGTTGTTATCACTCTCTCTGCCCTGGGGCGAGCAGGAGGACCATGAGCCCTGGGGAAATCAGGCATCCCCTTTCCTTTGAAGGCAGGGAGGTGACTGCTGGAGTCACCAGTCCTGCTCCAATCTCCTCCTGCAGCCCATTGGCCTTCAGGATACAGTTATTCTTGCAAAGCAAGGAGAGGCACTGCTGTCGGCTGGCCCGCGCTTGTTTTGAACACATCAGAGCCAAGCTGGACCAGAGATCCAGCTTGCAGAGGAGACAAACCCACTATCTGGGCTCCTCCAGTAGCCCATGCCTAGCACATGCCTAGCGCATGCCCAGCAAAGCCTGCTCCTTCCCCCAAATAATATCGCAGCCTGCCACGAACACTGGGCTTGCCGGAGCATGGTAAGTTCACCTGCTGACCTCTCCTTCTTGTACTAAGAGAGTGAAGAATATATTTATTTCCTCCATTTCTTCTCCATGCCTTTACAGACTGTTATTCTCCCTGGCCCTGCACAATCTATTTTCCAGACAGCAAAGTCCCACCCGACTCAGTTGCTCCTGATGCAGAAGCTGTCCCAGATCTTGGGTCATCTCCATTTGGTCTTTCTGAGCCAGGGGAGCAGAACTGCGCACACTGTCCAAGGGGTGCAGATTTACACTGCAGCCTGGTGATGTTTGCTGTTTCGCTATCATTTCCTAACAACTGCTACCACTTCTGCGCTGCTCCCCGTTATGCAGAGCAGCAGCACCCAGCTCACAAGCCTGGCAGTGCCCCGAACAGTTTATTTCCATTGTGTTCATCGACCCTGTATTTAATCTGTCATTTCATTGCTGAGCAGTTTTGCCAGATCTTTTGACAGCTTTTCAAAATCAGGTCCCTTTTTGATCACCCTAAACACATGATACTGGCAGAAGATATCACCTCACTGTCTACCTCCTTCCCTGGCTCATTCATGAACAGATCGAGCAGTGCGGGTCCTTGTGCTCCCTCCTTGCAGGGCTCTGATCCTCTGCTGAGAAACTGGCTTGCATCCTGGCCTCTTTGCCCATTTCTAACCAGGGAGAAAATCTCCCTGCTCTTCTGCTGCCACCTCAGTTCCTTTAAGGGTCATTTTGTTGCTTGTCTTCAGGTTTGTTTTGAGATGGGCCATAAGAAAGCTTCCAGGATGGGAACCTTTCCAAACCTGCTTGCAGTGTGTTTGGATAAAAACAGTCCTTTGCTTTGTCCTGCTGTGGGCTTGTCCTCATCCTGGTCCTGCAGACTCTGCTGCTCCTGTGACTGAATGAAGAACCATTCATTTTTATACCCATGATGTAGTAGGTACAGTATCTACTATTCCATACTGCTTGCTTCTGTAATTTTACTGTTCGCTTCTGTAATTCTAAACAACGAAGACTTGTTGCTTAGAAGTTAGGTAACTAGCAGGTGTTGTGTTTGCAGGTGTGTAGAATTGTAACTAGTCTAAATTGTGTATCCTGGAAGCATTGTTAGACTCTAGTGAAGAATAACCTTGGAAACTATAAACAAACGTGGTCCAAGCGTGGCTCAGGGACAAATTGCGACCCTATAAGGTAAAGAGGAAATAAGTTCATGAAGAGTTCACTACCCCAACGACCACCAGAGACCACCCGAGACCCTCAAGGAGACCCTAAAGACTTTAGTGCGCATGTGTTTAAGATGATGTAATATTATAATTAGTTCTCGGAAATGTAATGAATATGTAAAAGAGAAATTTAAAATACATATGAGAAGCATGGATATAAACAGAAAGGTGACTAGACCAGGTGTGCTTGATTTGTGGCAAGTCCACTGAGCACCCAGGCCTGAATAAAACAATATCTCTCCTGAGCGTGTGGAATTGGTTACTTGCATGCCGGGCACGAATCCGCTTTTCGGACAACAGTTTTTGGCGACCCAGATGGGACTGCTGTGAAGCCTTGCCCGGATCGACTTGCCGGCTCTCGGTGGGGAGACCCTGCTCTCTGGACTCCAGCGCGCACCGACCTTTTGATTGGGGACTCCGTGAGTATTCTCCCCGACCAGAGCAGGTGAGCGACTCAACGGTGCAACGCTAAGGTAAATGAGATATTGTTCTGGGGTATAAAATTGTGCATGCATGTATTTGGTAAGGAATTGTGGCCACAGGTAAAGAGGTATATTCATATGCGTTTGACAGTGACGACTGGAGTATATGAAGTTGTAGGCGCCAGGGGTAAACCGGTATATTCATATGCGTTTGACAGTGACGACTGGAGTATATGAAGTTGTGGTTAAGAACGTTCTTTTTAGGTAAAGGTATGGGAGCTCAACCATCAAAAGTAACACCTTGTTCCCCCTTAGGATGCATCATTAAACATTGGGGAAAATTTGGGGGTGATCCTTTGAGAAAGGATAAATTAATTGAATATTGTACTAAATGGTGGCCAATGTATAAATTAGAAAATGAGGAAAAATGGCCAGAATTGGGAACCTTGCAATATAATACTATTTTACAATTAATGTTATGAGGTACCTTATGTAATTTGTTTTTTTTCTTTGAGAAATGATCATGAAATTTGGAAGAAATGTAAACTTTTAGATTTAGATTCTAATGTGATGATGATGATGATAGAAAATAAGGAACCAAAAGCACATTGTTGTTCTGCTTGTAGCATAGGAAAACGGTGTTTAAAACTAGAAGAAGAGGAGGATACACAAATGTTAGTACCACCAAATGAAATGAAACTTCTGAAACCGAAGCAAGAGGAAGCAATACTTTTAGTCCGATAGCTGGCAGGACTAGAACCCAGCAAGGGTCTGTATTGTTAGCACCCCTTCGCCAGGCAGTGGGCCCAAGGGGGGAGCCAGTATTTGAGAAAGTACCATTTACAACTTCTGATTTAATGAATTGGAAAGAGTTAGCAGGATCATATAGAGAGAATCCTGAAAAGGTGTATAGATCTTTTCGAACAATTATTGAAAATCATAATCCAGATTGGCAAGATATTCAAATTCTTTTGAATAATTTGTTTGCTTCTGAAGAAAAGAGGGTAGTATTAGAAAAAGCAAATATAGAAAATGAAAGAATAAATGCAAGAGAAGGTCCTGCTCATTTTATGCCAACTCAAGACCCAAATTGGAATCCTAATAGCAATGATGGGAAATTGATGATTAAACAGTATCAACAATTAATTTTGTATGGAGTAAAGAATGGAATATCCCGCCCAAAGAATTTGGCGAAATTGACTCAAATAATTCAGGGAAAAACAGAGGACCCATCCACCTTTTATGAACGATTATGTGAGGCAGCTAGGAAATGGACAGACTTAGATCCTGAGAGTGATGAGAATAGAGCAATATTTACTACTTTCTTTGTAAAGCAAGCTGCTCCAGATATTCGAAAGAAATTGCAGAAAGTGGATGGGATTACAGGAATGACTATATCACAGTTAATTGAAATTGCTTATAAGGTGTATAATAATAGGGAAGAGGAGGAAAAGAAAAATCAGGAAAAAGAAAAAATAAAAGACAGGAAACAAAAAGCTGCTATTCTAGCAGCTGCTTTTGTAAATGCCCAAGGATCAGCTGGAGGAAGAGGTAGAAGATATTTGAGAGGTAGAGGTAGAGGGTATTTGAGAGGAAAAGGCAGAGGAGGTAGAGATATGTTTAAACAATATACCCCATTAGAATTTAATCAATGTGCTGTATGTAAGAAACAAGGACACTGGAAGAGTGAGTGTCCAGAGAACAAAGAAGCAGTCATGACTCAGTCACAGCAGATACCACCTGAAGCTGATTTACTTATGATGGGAGGAGATTCTGAATGATGGGGACCGGGGGTAGAAAATGATATTTTCCCAACTGAGCCCCTGGTTCCAGTAAAGCTGGGAGATGAAGTAGTCGATTTTTTAGTAGATACTAGAGCAAAATATTCTGTTATAAATACATGTAAAGGACCAATGAGTAAATTTAATGTATCTATCGTTGGGGTCATGGGAAAGAAGGAGGTAAGGCCTTTTTTGAAACCTTTAAAATGTAAAATTGGAGGGAAAACATTGATGCATGAATTTTTATATATACCGGAATGCACCATGCCTCTCTTAGGACGGGATTTATTGAATAAATTGGGAGCACAAATTAACTTTAAAAAAAAGGAAAAATCCAAGTTCATTTTCCTGAAGCTAATGCCTGGCAAGCCCAAGTTTATTTATTACAGACAAACACAGATGAATCTGAAGAAATTCCAGAAGAGATTAAAGATGCAGTTTACCCTTTTGTTTGGGCAACAGAGAAACCAGGAAGAGCGAAAAATGTGGAACCGGTAAAAGTTGAATTGAAAACAGGAGTTCGACCGGTAAGAAAGAAACAATATCCTATTAGTATAGAAGCCAGAAAAGGTTTGGAACCAATAATAAATAATTTTCTTAAATATGGACTTTTAAGAGAATGTCAATCTGATTATAATACTCCTGTCCTTCCAGTGAAAAAGCCACATAACCAAGGATATAGGCTGGTTCAAGATTTAAGAGCGATAAACCAGTTAGTGGTGGACATTCATCCAGTAGTCCCTAATCCATATACGCTGCTAACAACTATCAATGAATCAAATGCATATTTCTCTGTTATAGATTTGAAAGATGCTTTCTTTTCTATAACTCTGGAAGAAAACAGTCAAAAGATTTTTGTTTTTGAATGGGAAGATCCGTCGACCGGGAGGAGAACTCAGCTCTGCTGGACTGTGCTGCCACAAGGGTTTAAAAATAGCCCAACCATCTTTGGAGCAGCTCTGAATAAGGAACTGGAACAGTGGTCCAGTAAGGAAGATCAAATCACCCTCCTTCAATATGTTGATGACATCCTATTGGGAGCAGATACTATTGAGATCTGCAAAGAAAAGACTGTTAGCCTCCTAAACTTTTTGGGAATGGCCGGGTATAGGGTGTCAGAGAAGAAAGCACAAATTGCAAAACAAACTGTAATTTATTTGGGGTTTGAGATTTCCCAAGGACAGCGAAGATTGGGAAATGATAAAAAAGAAGCCATTTGCAGGATGGCACCCCCTCAATCCAAAAGAGAGTTGAGAGGATTTCTAGGAATGGCTGGATGGTGTCGCCTTTGGATTCCAAATTATGGTTTGATGGCAAAACCATTGTATGAGGCAACCAAAGACCCTGAAGAATTGTTAGAACAATTTTAAATCCTGCCTCTTTAATGCCAAGTGAAAAAGAGAGTGATCTTAACCATGATTGTTTTCAAGTCATTGAACAGATATATGCCAGCAGGCCAGATCTGAAAGATGTCCCTCTCCAAACTCCGGATGAAGAATTATTTACTAATGGAAGCAGCTTTGTTGCAAAAAGAGAAAGGAGGGCTGGCTATGCCGTGGTAACTTTAACTGAAGATCGAGAAATAAAAGCATTACCTCCAAATACATCCGCCCAGAAGGCAGAAATTATAACCCTGACAAAAGCCTTAAATTTGGCTAAAAGAGTCAACATCTATACAGATTCTAAATATGCTTTTGGAGTTGTGCATGCTCATGGAGCAATATGGAAGGAACGAGGACTTTTGTCTGCCAGTGGTACCCTTATAAAATATGGAACAAAGATTTTAAATTTGTTGGAAGCAGTGCAGAAACCTAAAGAAGTTGCAGTGATTCATTCTAAGGCTCATCAAAAAAAGGGACTCAAAAGTAATACAAGGAAATTGAAAAGCAGATGAGGCTGCTAAATGTGTAGCATTAAATACTATGATTTATGTTTTAATTCCATCAAAAGAAATTCAGGTGGAATCCCTAAGTTATAGTGAGAAAGAAAATAAATTAGCTATGCTATTACATTGTAAGAAGAATGATCAAGGGTGGTGGATAACTTCACATGGACAATGTATAGTAACCCCTGAAATTATGAAGAAATTAATGGTCAAAACCCATGCTGAAACACATATGGGAGCAGAGGCAATGGTGGAATCAGTAAAACGATATGTGATAGGAACTAAAATGTTATTGATTGCTAAAAGTGTGAGTAATGAATGTGAGATTTGTCTTAGGAACAATCCGAAAATACAAATCCGACCCCCTCCTGGAGAGGTAAGGAAAAGCATAACTCCCGGTGAATATTGGCAAATAGATTTTTCAGAGTTACCGCGATGTAACCAATACCGATATCTATTGGTATTGGTAGATACCTTCTCTGGATGGCCAGAAGCTTTCCCGTGTCGAACCAACAAGGCAAAAGAGGTTGTGAAACATTTGTTGAAAGAAATAATTCCAAGGTTTGGAGTCCCTTTAGGAATGTCCTCTGATAGAGGCCCACATTTTGTAGTGGAGGTTATTAAAAATGTGAAGAACCAAATATTAAAGAAACAAATTCCTAAAATATATCCAGAAGCTCAGTGGAAATAGATTGAAGCTTTACCATTTGCCTTGTTAAGAATTAGGGTGACCCCGAGAGTTAGAGAAAAAGTAAGTTTATTTGAAATTTTGTATGGTAAACCTTATGATCCTTAATCTAACAGGAAGATCTAAACAAATGCATGTGATAGGAAAAAAATGTTACACCAGAATAAAAAAAAAATATTTCCTAAACTGTGGACATCTATACCTAAGGGACCACTGAAATTAACTTTAAGGCGTACTTGATGAGTTATCAGAGATGTTGTTACATTATTTGTGATATTTAAAATATTTATTGTTAGAAAAAAAAAACCACCAAATTAATTAAGAAATTGTAGTTTTAGGAGTAGAAAATATAAAGCCTGTTGATATTAATTATGACGATCAGTAAAGCTGAATCCTAATTTCTATTGCCAAAATAAGATAGAAATTCCAAATTTAAATTGGCATAGACAATTGTTCTTATTTGCAATACTGATCGTCATCTTAATTATAATTATTTGTTGTATGATTTAATGTATGTCTTTTTGTAAACCAAATGCTTATAAGTAAATGATGTGAGACTCATGATGCTCAACATCATAAGTCTCAAAGGGGGGAATTGATGCAGTAGGTACAGTCTGTTACAGTACCTCTTATTCCATACTGCTCGCTTCTTTAATTCTAAACAATGAAGACTTGTTGCTTAGGAGTTAGGTAACTAGCAGGTGTTGTGTTTGCAGGTGTGTAGAATTGTAACTAGTCTAAATTGTGTATCCTGGAAGCATCGTTAGGCTCTAGTGAAGAATAACCTTGGAAACTATAAACAGACGTGGTCCAAGCATGGCTCAGGGACAAACTGCGACCCTATAAGGTAAAGAGGAAATAAGTTCATGAAGAGTTCACTACCCTGACGACCACCAGAGACCACCCGAGACCCCCAAGGAGACCCTAAAGGCTTTAGTGCGCATGTGTTTAAGATGATGTAGTATTATAATTAGTTCTCGGAAATGTAATGAATATGTAAAAGAGAAATTTGAAATATGTATGAGAAGCATGGATATAAACAGAAAGGTGACTAGACCAGGTGTGCTTGATTTGTGGCAAGTCCACCGAGCACCCAGGCCTGAATAAAACAATATCTCTCCTGAGCGTGTGGAATTGGTTACTTGCACGCCGGGCACGAATCCGCTTTTCGGACAACACCCATGGCAAATTAATTTTCACACTCTTTTCTGGCTGCTTTATTGTGTATTTACATTTAATCTGCCAGAGGCTGTGCTCTTTTTTAATTCCTCAGTTGGACAAGCCTTCAACGTGTGAAGACTGTCCCCTTTCATCCCTTGCCCTGCTGTTTAACCTGGACGGCCTTTTAAATGTCTTTTTCTGCGAGGAGAAACGTGCCTGTGTTGAGCCTCCGAAAGGGCATCTTTAAACAGTCCCTGTACCGCCTGCAGATGTTTCATCTCTTTGGCTCTTTATCTTGTTTAGATTCTTTTTAATGAGCGTCCTCTTTGCAATGTCATTACCCTTTCTCAAGTAAACACTGACAGGGTGACTTCTGTCCTCCCTGCACGTATGTGATGGTCATGTTACATGTGGGTTTTGGGTACCGTTGGCTCGGAGGACACAGCAAAGTGTTATGGCTCTGTTTGTGGGCTCAGGGACCAACTGTTCTGTGCAAAATTCTCTCTGGTGCCAAATACCTCATCTCAGCATCACACAGGGAAATGCTCTGTAAATGCTAATTTGGTTTCAAAGAGCCCCTGGAGCCATGGTAGGAAGGGAGCCTGGAGGTGTCCTTCAAGCTGGAAATTGGCAGCAGTGTTGTCCTCACCACTTCCCACCCCTCCTCCTCCCCCAGGAGAGGTCTCTTGCTCTCCTTTCCAAATAGTTCCTCAATACTGCTAGTTCCTCAATACTGCAATTGCAACTCCGAGGGTATGTATGGAAGTGTGAAAAGCACTGGAAAAATACATCTGCTGCCTGGATCCTTCCTAAAGTTTAAATGATACTGGTAGGCTGTGGGAAACAGTTAGTTTGCAATTAGTACATGGGATGCACAATGAGATAATTAGCCACCAGTTAACAGGATGAACGTGACAACGATGTTCCCCGCTTACTGATGTTTGGCTAATTTGCCATCAGTGGCCTTGTTAAATGGTTATGAATTACACAGGAGGCATAACGAGCTGGAACTTGCTAAAAAGGGAGCAATGACGCGTGGCTTGTGGTTATTTTGCTAGCCCCACATCTGGGCACAGCAAGGAACTGAGGAGGGGAGGGAAGCGGGCAATGCTTGGTGGGTGTCTGTCCAAGCTTTGAGGCAAGCAGACGCAGATGTGCCCATGGAGGCAGCCATGTGGCTGGGTCAGCACTGTGCTAGACCGAGCCAATTGTCCTGCTGGGAGATGGAGATAATTAGCTTGAGCCCAGCATGATGCTGATGGTACTTTTGGAAGATGCTGCCTGAGATATTTCAAAGGTATACGGCTAAGCAACCCGTTAAATGCTCTTACAAATCTAACAAGATAACCAGTCCCCTGAGAAGCTGATCAAACAGTTGTATTTCCACTTGGAGGAGGCGAGCAACCTCTGCAAACGTCAAGCTGTTCACTAGGAGGCTTGGGGGCAGTGCAGGAAGAACCCCCAGGGGCCACAAAATGGGAACGGAAACTCTCGCAAAGCAGCTTGTCTTCAGCGATTTGTCTCTTTTATTCCTGGCTCAAATGAGAAGCTGCAGAGACAGCATGAAAATGAAATATAACTGGGAGGAATACCCCATTTCAGCTCTCGTGTATCTCTTACTGCTCCCTCCGGTCCCTGCTGCTCATCTGCAGAAGTCCAAGGTAAAGTGTTATTGAGCTGCTGGATCTGATTGAATTTTTTTCATATCCTCAAAGGGCCGCAGTGGCTGGAGTGCTGCTTTGCACAAGAGAGGACATCGTTAGCCAATTGGCAGGACTGGTCCTTGCGAGACCCATGTGATAGGGATTAAAGTCAAATAGGAAGGAAAGATGAAGAGATTTACAGTTCTTTGGTTGAAATGATGCAGATGGTTAGGAACACTTTGTGAATAGGCCGACCTGACACATAGTAGATAAAAAGGCCTTGAAACTTAGTATTCTAGATAAGGAGGCCAACCTTGTATCTTGAGTAGAATAGATAAGAGGGTGGTGCTAGTGAGAATTGCGCTAATTAAGCCAGGAGCTGAAACTAAGCATGCGTGAAGACTGAGACTTTTGCATATGTTAATGAATTCCGGGAAATGTAATGAATATGTATACTCTAACTGTATACAGCTTCTATGGTTAAGTGATTTGGCACGCACACTAGGTGGAGCGATCCCCTGTGCGTCCAGCGCTGCAATAAAGAATACCTGCTTTCTAAAACTCCAAATTGAGTCTTAGAGAGTTTGTCAGGAACTTCTTCGTTTCAGATTGGCGACCCAGATGGGACTTCCTCTGTGCTTGCCTGCGGGACCCGCTGAGAAAAAGGACTCCCTTGGGTACCCCCGGAGACTTCTCCGGAGGGACTCCTTGCCTCATCCGGATCACCGCAGGAGCAGACAAAGGACTATCTATTGGATAAAGGTATTCTTTAACTCCTTAACTTTTGGGATTGGCCAATTTGGGCTCTCCATAAGACGTAGGCAGAGGGACCTATGCAGGACGGTGTATACCGAGGCGCTAGCACCTTAGTGGTATACATTGGTTTTGGTTTTCGTTTTGATTTTGGTTTTGGTGCACCTCAGTGGTATACGTATACATTGGTTTTGATTCTGATTTTGGTTTTGGTTTTGATCTGAATAAGTTTGGAAGTATATGGAATCATCTGTATACTGTTGCTCGTTATGATTTTGGTACTCTAAATGAGTTTTGGGGTATACTGCGGTATACTATTGTTCATAACAATTTGTTGTTAATGTGATAAGAGAATTTTGTTATTCTTTGTGTAAGAATTTTGTGTATATCATAATGGGCGGTAAGCAGAGTGGAGGTATCTTGAAGAAGAGTCCCCATTTGGTTCAGGGTTAGAGTCCCCATTTGGTCGGGGTTAGAGCCCCCATTTGGTAAAATCTGAATAAGCCCACGGTAACTATTGTAAATATTTGTCTGTTTGCTGAGAGTGACACAGGGATTCGAGTCCCCTTCGATTGTTTTGTGTAAAGGTATTATCTATGGTCATAATGATTGAATATTTGTGGTGTTGTTACGTGAAAAGTTTGTTTGTTTGTGTGATTTCCCGTGTGTAAAATGGGATGAAGTAATGTATGCAGATATGTTTTTCACTTTGCGAAACCATCCGGAACGGCACAAGGAGTGCGGTATAAATTTAGCACAAGACCCTTTTGTATTGGCATTAGAAAAGGAACGACAGAAGGATCAGGGAAAGTCAGAGCGGTGTTGTTCAGCATGTAGCATTGGGCAGAGATGTTTGGGGCCAAAGGAACAAGATAAAGAGGAAGAAATGGAAATGTTGATAGTGCCCCAGGCTAGGTTGCTAGAAAGGGGAGCAGAGGGGGGTGTTGACTCATCTCCGAGTGAGAGTGATTTAGAAATTGCTGAGAAAAAGGAAGGCGGAGGTTTTAGCCCTGTGGCAGGGAGGACTTGGAACAAAGGTGGCAGGGGTGCATTACCCATTCAGGCTCCTTCACGGGAGGCTGTGGGACTGGAAGGTCCGGTAGTAGTTAAAGTCCCCTTTACAATCACAGATTTGAATAATTGGAGACAAGCAGCGGGCAATTATCGAGATAACCCTGAAAAGACAGCCCGAGCTCTTGAGATGTTCTAAAAACTCAAGATCCAGATTGGAGTGATTCAGGTGCTGTGATGGGAGAGGTGTTTGACTTCGAATTTCTGGTAGACACGGGTGCCTCTTACTCTGTATTAAACCAAGAATTAAGAATTAATGCCCGTGGATGAGGATTTTGTGACTGAAATAGGAGCTACTGGTCAACAAGAGAGAGCTTTCTTTTTACAGCTGCTTAAATATAAGTTAGGAAAACAAATAGGGATACATAAGTTTTTGTATATGCCAAATTCTCCAAAATCCCTGTTGGGGCGAGATTTATTAGAGCAATTGGGAGCAGAAATAACATTCAAAAAGGATGATAGAGTGGAATTTTAAAATTAAAAATGAACAATTAATCGAAGTCTTAAGCCTGGCTCTGATACAAACTGAAAAAGCAAAGCAAATACCCCAAGAAATTTTAGATCAAGTATATCCAGGAGTGTGGGCCTCCGGGATACCTGGAAAAGCCAAAAAAGCAGCACCAATAAAGATAGAATTAAAGCCAGGGGCTGGCCCAGTTAGAATTAAACAGTATCCATTGAGGCTAGCAGATCGAAAGGGAATAAAAGAAATAATTGATAATTTCTTGCAATTCGGACTACCTGTGGAATGTGAATCAGAGTATAACACTCCTATCTTACCTGTGAAAAAGCCGGATGGCAAAAGTTACAGATTGGTTCAAGATTTGAGAGCAATAAACAAAATTGTAGAAGACTTGCACCCTGTGGTAGCGAATCCTTATACATTGCTAACTAAATTAAAGAATAGTCAAATATGGTTTACCATACTGGATCTAAAGGACGCCTTTTTCTGTCTGACTTTGGCAAAAGAGAGCCAAAAATTATTTGCGTTTGAGTGGGAAAATCCTGATACAGGGAGAAAGACCCAATTAACCTGGACAGTGTTACCCCAAGGATTCAAGAATAGTCCTACTATCTTTGGTAATCAATTAGCACGAGAGATTGAGACTTGGAATCCCCTGTCACAAGATGGTACTCTATTACAATATGTAGATGATCTTTTAATTGCTACAGAAACAGAAGAAGAATGTGTGCAATGGACTGTAAGTTTGCTTAACTTTTTGGGATTACGCAGATATCGAGTCTCTCAACAGAAAGCTCAGCTGGTACAATCACAAGTGACATATCTTGGATTTGAAATCTCAGGAGGACAAAGAGTGAGAGAAGGGATTAAGGAATTTTAGTAGTTGAATGATTAATAGTAGTTAGAAGATTGAATCAGTAGGTAGGGGCTTGATACTTTGTTCCTCACAAGGCCGGCTCAGCCTGATAAGGCCGACTTAGCTATGGTGTAAATTAACTGAGGCGCCTCACAAGGACAGCTCCTGATAAAGACTAAAAACTTGTCTCAAGAAGCCAGCTAAAACTGACCCTGCGGTATGGACAAAAGTAAGAAGACAACTGAGCCTGCGCAAGAACAAAAGGTTACTAGCGGTGACGAAGAGGAACTATCAGCCTTCATCCCCACGACCCCCGACGACCACCACTAGGAGGCAATGCGCAAGCGCAGATGGGAGGGGTCTATGGAAATGACTTCTTGGAACTCATTTTAATACAAAGCGGGGACAGGTCATGCATATGTATAAGCGTATTACAAAACTTTATGAATATGTAATATTTTACTGTATATATTTATGGTAAGTGCCGCGTTGAGGCGCACACGACTTCGGTGGGACTACCCCCCGTGCCGCCCAGCGCTGAATAAACATACCTACTTTACAATCTCATAGATTGTGGAGTCCGGTTTCCGCAAGTCAAGAGAACTCCGAGCGGAACGAAAAGAAGTTATTTTGTCGCACACCAGAACCCAGGACGGTAAAAGAACTCAGAACCTTTCTTGGAATGACAGGTTGGTGCAGATTATGGATATATAATTATGGACTTTTGGTGAAACCACTGTATGAACTACTGAAAGAAAATCCGTTAAAACTAGTTTGGACAGGGGAAACAAAGAGAGCATTTCAACAGTTAAAAATGGAACTTATGAAAGCCCCAGCTTTAGGCCTCCCAGATATTTCAAAACCCTTATTTTCTCATGAGAGACAGGGCATAGCGCTGGGAGTGCTTGCTCAACAATTAGGACCCTACAAGAGAGCGGTTGCATACTTCTCCAAACAACTAGATGAAGTGAGTAAAGGATGGCCCGGATTCCTGCGAGCAGTGGCAGTGGTCGTCCTCAACATTCAGGAAGCTCGCAGGTTTACTATGGGTCAGAAAATAATGGTGTTGGTCTCTCATACAGTTTCTGCAGTATTAGAACAAAAGGGGAGTCACTGGCTTTCTCCTTCCAGATTTTTGAAGTACCAAGCTATTTTGGTAGAACAGGATGATGTTAATATACAGACTACTAATATTGTAAACCCAGCATCTTTCCTCAGTGGAGATACCTCAGAACCTGTGGTGCATGACTGTTTGGAGACAATGGAAGCTGTCTATTCCAGTCGACCGGACCTGAAAGAAGAACCACTGGAGGATGCTGAGGACTCATGGTTCACAGACGGGAGCAGCTTTGTGAAGCAAGGAGGACGTAAGGCTGGGTATGCTGTGACTACCACCCATAAGGTAATAGAGGCTAAATCTTTACCTGTTGGGACATCTGCACAGAAGGCCGAAAAAATTGCTTTGACTCGGGCCCTAGAATTATCAAAAGGGAAGAAAATTAATATATGGACTGATTCTAAATATGCCTTTGGAGTGGTACATGCCCACGAAGCCATTTGGAAAGAACGAGGATTGCTTACAGCCCAAGGAAAACAGATAAAACATGCAAAAGAAATTTTACAACTCCTAGAAGCTGTAAAATTGCCAGAGAAAGTGGCTATTATGCATTGCAGAGGACACCAAAAAGGTAACACTGACCAGGAAATTGGAAATAAATTGGCAGATCATGAGGCCAGGCAAGCCGCAGAAAAGACAGAAGTTGAGGCATTGGCTTTGATTCCAGATGGTAAATTTCAAGTATTAAAATTAAATTTAGGCTCTGAAAGATATTCAAAGGAAGATAAGAATTTGATTGATGATTTAGGAGGGAAAGAAAAAGACGATGGATGGGTATATACACCAGATGAACGTATTATAATACCCTCCAGAATATTGTGGAAATTAATTTCAGATGAGCACAGCAAAACTCATTGGGGAGCAGATGCTTTGTACAAGGATCTAAACAAAAGAATAGTAGGTTGCAATTTGTATATTGTGGTGAAACAAGTGACGCAGCAGCGTGAAATTTGTTTGAAAAACAATCCTAATACAACCAATAGGGTACAGGTAGGGACAATTGGAAAGGGTAACATCCCAGGACAATAATGGCAAATAGATTTTTCCCAACTCCCAAGAAAAGGGGGGTATCGGTACTTGTTAGTGTTAACAGACACATTCTCAGGTTGGCCAGAAGCCTTCCCTTGCAGAACAAACAAAGCTCGAGAAGTCATCCGAGTATTGCTGAATGAAATTATACCTCTATTTGGAATATCGGCAGTAATATCATCAGATAGAGGTACTCACTTTTGCGCACAAATAGTTCAACAACTTAGCAAAATGCTAGGGGTTGAGTGGCAGTTACATACGCCACATCGACCCCAAGCAAGTGGGCAGGTTGAGAAGACGAATCATTTGATAAAACAACAATTAGCCAAAATTTGTCAAGAAACTAATCTATATTGGTATCAAGTGCTTCCACTTGCGTTGCTCAGGATTAGAACAAAACCGAGAAGTAAGGAAAGCATAAGTCCTTTTGAAATCCTATTTGGAAGGCCATACCAATTGCAATATAGAGGAGAAGATTTGAATCAGTTAGGAGAAGGATATCTGCAACAATATATGATTGCTCTAGGAAAACAATTGGGCCAAATAGAAAAAGTTGTCTTAGGAACCAGAGCTAGGGGCCTAGACCAACCGGTTCACCCTTTTAATCCAGGGGATTGGGTTTATGTTAAAGTTTTTGCAGGTCAACCATTGGAAGAAAAGTGGAAGGGACTGTTCCAAGTGTTGCTGATGACCTTTACTGCAATCAAGACCAAAGAGCAAACACCCTGGATACACTGTTCTCGTGTGAAGAAAGCTCCACTAGGAGAATGGACTTCTGAGAGGACAGGACCATTAAAGTTGAAATTCTCTTGAATATAGTAAATTGCACTTGGAACTTTGACGTATCATACACTGATATTAGCTTTGAATAAGGAATGAAAACGCTAAGATAAATATCGGAGGTTTAAGACCTTTTGAATCTTTTGAATGGCCGGTTCCTGAAGGAAAAGGTTGGTATTGGATTTGTGGAAACAAGGCCCGTAAGGTCTTGCCACCAAATTGGTAGGCTTAGGATCTTACTTTGTAGGGGGGAAACTGAGTCACAGAGCAATGCAGCATTTGCTCTGGAGCTGTGCCAGAACCCGGAAGGCATACAAGTATCCTGATTGTCGAGCCCTTGATCCAGACATCACCCCACGCTGCCTTTTTATTAAGCATCCTCTAAGATGTCTTTAAAAAGTCTTACAGAAAGGCTCTCTTGTTCTCTTGCAAGCTCTATATTAGCATCTGAAATACCCATGCTAAATTTGAGGAGGGAGAGGGAGATGAAAATGCATGAGTAGCTACTTTGATTAGGTAATAAAGTATCAATTTATTTTTTATAAATACAGAGAAAATTCAAACCAGCTGGAACTTGCAGTACCTTTTTGCATGCCACATTTCTAGCAAAATTTCCTCCGATTCCCTGGAATCTACCCTATGCATTATCATGCCTGAGGGTGCGTGGACACTCTCTTTGCTGTCTCTTTGCTGGTCAGCCAGCCACATATGAAGGCAAGGAGTAGGGAGACTTTTACAACTGTTTTCACTGAATTTTTCCCCTCTTGAATGCTAAGGAGATTTTCCACAAGGGCTGCACAGCCCATGGCACCTGGTGCTTTGGGAGAGCTGGTTATTTCTCTGACAGCTCAGAGACCTGTGTTGCTGCAGGCGCTGTGAGCGCTGGTGGCTTGCAAAGGATGCTTACAGAGAAAAAGGCTTAACTCAATGTGTGCATGCTTGGAAGCACACATGCGTGGGTGTGCAAGCCCATGTGCACATATCTCTTGGGTGTCTGCTTCTCTCATCGTGTTTGTGTCTGAACGTCTACCTGTGTCACTCCAATATGACCTGTAGAGAGAAACAGTAAGCCTGGGGTTGCGAGGAAGAACAGACTGTATAGAGGCAGAATAGTCATGATGTTGTCGATTTTAAGCCCTTGAAACACACAAACGAGCATGTTTAGAGAGGAGACATTGCTTTATTCTGCGCAGGGTGCAGGGTGGATATTTTCCACAAATCAAGCACACCGCCACAAACTCCAGGCTCTCCTTTATAGTACAAAATTAGCAAAACTACGCCTAAAGCCATGCCTAACTAATACACATTCACGAGATTGTGTAAGCGTTACTTCTTATCTTCCTTGGCATTCTTCCCAGCCCTTCTGCGCTTGTGCGGGGTCTCTGGTGGTCATCGGTGGTCGTTTGGGGAGGTGCCCCCTCCTCATTTTGAAGCAAAGTTCAGTTTTAGGGCACAGGTTTGCTGCTTTATCAGGGACGACCCTGGCAACCATTCAAGTCTTATTAAAACAGTCTTTGAAATACAGCCTTTTCTATATGTTCAGGTCATCTTGACACTGCTTATCTCAGGGACTAAGGATGATGTATTCCAGGAAGGTTTGGGAGGAACAGAAGAGCTACATCCTTGATAAGAGAATGACAATTCATCGCACTCCTCAGAAGTAGTGACGAACATTAACCTAAGAGTACATATTGTTTAAGCTTATAACTGTCTTACACATTATT
The DNA here is from genome assembly GCF_964195595.1 of Calonectris borealis. Lineage (NCBI taxonomy): Eukaryota > Metazoa > Chordata > Aves > Procellariiformes > Procellariidae > Calonectris > Calonectris borealis. The sequence continues at coordinate 26,131,930 of NC_134351.1, read as the reverse complement.
TACATAATTTGCAACTGTCCAAGGCTTCAATGAGGCTGCAGAGAGGATGGGAATGATCCATAGACATTGGACAGGAAAGAAGAAACAGATATAAACTGCAGGAAGGGGATTTCAAGCAAGATACAAGTAAATCAAAGTGACAAGAATTAAGTGTTTGCTGACTGTCTGGAGACAAGTAGACTTGCTATTTTGGGGAATCTTCAAGAATAACATGTCTGCCAGGAAGGGCTGGAGAAAGTCTGATTTGGGGAGGGAGATGACTGATTGCTCTCTGTGTCCTTTTCAGCCCTCTCAGCTGTGACCCCATATCCCATAAGCTACAGCAGGAACTGAGTTGCTGTAGTGGTGGTGGGAAGCAAAACTTCTGAGTGCAGCCTGAAGGCAATCCCCATTGTACTGTTTCCCCAACCCCCCCAGGGCCTGTGCTGGATTAGGCAAAAACTTGTTGAACCACGATGTTCCAAACCCCCCACATTCTAACCCAAAGAAATGGCATCTTCTGATAAAGCTTGTTTTAATCATGAAACTCAGGAGTGACTTTGGGTAAAGGAACATATAGTATCCCATCTTCACGTTGATAAAAGCAAAGGTAGATTAGCACAGAGTGGAAAGATCCTGTTACTGGAGGGGGTTTCCAGTAGGGTCTTAGTGCTTGGTAGATCACCTGATCCTACAGAGGGGAGGCAGATGTGGGGCCCTGGCGCAACGCTGCGTTTCTCCAACCCATGCTGCACAGCATCTTGCAGGCTGTTCGTGAGATCCTGTTTGGATCTTTTCCTTTTTGCAATTTTTTCTGATAGGAGGGCTATATTTTGCAACATGCTAAACTCCACAAACAAACTAGGATTCTGTTTTAGACTCCAAATTGATGCATTCAACTGGCAAGGAAATTAGCATGAATTAATTAGAGGGAAGATGAAAGACACTGGTAAGCAGCGTTATGAGCTACAGTCTTTATTAAAGCTCCACAATACATTCTCCTCTTATCATAGGATATAGCATGCAATGAATACTAGATCTGAGTAAGCCACTGACTGGGGCTGACAGGATCGTACCGGTGCTTAACTACAAGCTCCCTTGGTTAGGAAACCGTGTGCTTTAGTTGCCAGAGGCAGTTTTGTACTTTGACACCCTCCTCTAGCCATCCTCTCCTGCACGGCTCCATTCTCTCTGCAGCCTCTCACATAACTTTAGCCTCATATAAACAAGCCCCTGTACAGCACAGCTGATAAAGAGGCTAACAAACAATCTGATAAGTAATAGCTTAGATGGCAAACAATTCATCACGTCAACAAAAGCGCTTAAGGGGGAGAAAGGGGAGGCAGCCAGCGAGCCGAAACTCGAGAGTTCAGCCGCTGTGAACTTAGTAAGGCAACATGGGGAATTTGCAAGGATATGTGCCTCTCCTCTCCATTGTCTTGTGCAGCGCAAGCGTCGGACTCTCTGTTGCAGTTTTCCAGAGTTTCAGTTCATATTGGCAACCTGTTTCACTTCAGAGCTCTGACTTCTGGCTTTTTTTCAGTGTCCTGGAAGGGCACAAGGACACACCCGCTGAGTTAACAAGTTTGGGGCAGTTTATTAGAGCAAAGCTCAGTGCTCTGTAACCCTGCCCTCAGCTCATCGTGTCATTTCTAGAAGATGGATAAAGCATGTGTTACACTTGGGTCCTCCAGATTGGAAGCTGATTTCAATGAGAGATTATGTACTTTTACCCCTGTAGATTTAAAGGAATCACTTGGCTCCTCAGCAATGCCCTCCTTCACCTCCTCTTCCTCCTTCTGCTCTTTAATTGCTCCTTTCTGCCTCCTGCTGCTCCCTCAGACCAATCAACTCCCTTCAGTCTTCTGATACATATGTTTCTCATTATTTGGGTTTATGCTGTTAACTATTTGCTCTTTGAATTCCCTCTTGGCCCTCAAGTTTCCACCATAAATGTGATAAGTTACAACATCTGTTCTGCCAGGGCTGGACTTCCACTCTCAAAAGATTGTTATTTTGCTTGAAAAAGCCCCAGAGCGCTGCAACTCACCCCTCTCAGTGCTTCTTCCTCCCTTTTCATGGGCATGATCCCCACAACCTCCTGCACGACACCTCCATGGCCGTGGGAATGCAAGGGTGTTTCACCCTTGGGTGAAACTTTCTGCAGTTTGGTGTGACTAGTGCATTTTGAAACCTTGTGTCAATTTTGCAATTAATTTGGGTGAGAAAAGACACTGCTTCAGTCAGAAATAAGCCCTTCTACAAACACTAAAATTGTTTTTTTACATTTTCCACATGAAAACTGGATTTTTTTTCTTTGCAGAGATTGCATTAGGAAATGTTGGGAAGCTCTAAAAGGAAACAAGAGACTTACTTTGAGCCAGAAGAATGTTTTTCACCTTTTAAGTAATTATTTATTTGCTGGCAGCGATTTTGCGTGTTAACCAGTGCAGCCTCACTGACTGAGGTGCTAGAGGACTTCTTTATGCTGGGAAACACCTCAAGGAATGAGGCAGGATGGAGTGAAAAACATTGCCTCGAAGGGCTCCCAAATGTAGTTGGATGAGGAGAACAAACATCTTCCTTCAGTTCACAAAGCAGGATGGTCAGAAAAAGCGTGGTCCTTCGCCCGCCTGCCACCAGCACAGATGCAACCCATCCGACCCAGGGCTTGGAAAAGTGTGTTACCATTGTGCAGGGGCTGACGGTAGAGAAACAAGTCTGAAGACCATACCAGGAGCGATGGAGAGCTGGTCCCAGTGGGTGCCGTTGTCCCAGTGGGGTGGACACATGTGGCGCAGGCCCCCTGCTCGGTCTGTGCACTGCTCCCAAGCATGCAGAGCTGTCATGGCTGCTATTGCCCACTGCATCTCCAGGGGCAAACTGCAGAGCTCGTGTCAGCCTGAGCTCCTCAGGGAAATTCATGGCAGTGAAAGGCATTGGACTGGCAGCCATGGAGCCCAGTATTTTCTCTTTCTGCCCAGTTCGGGATGGACAAGTTTTGTACCAGTTCTCTGCCTTGTTTTTAGCACAGCTCACCATGGGCTAGGAGGATTATCTGGGGCAGCTGGAGAGTCAGAAGGTGACCTGGGCTTCGATATCTTGGCTTCCCACCACAGAGTTCATCCCAAAGAGCAGGGAAGCGGTTGTGTGAGAACCTGGGGGAAGTTCAGTGATTTTAAGAGGTTTTCTGTTCCAGAATGGAACAAAAGCCAGGCAGATTTAACCGTCTTCTTGAAGGAAAATAGCAGGGGAAAAAGAAAAGATGTGGGGATGACTCAAAGGGTTCTGCTTCAGTTTCTGCTTTTTTCATTTTCCATTTGGTTTTACAATGCATTTCCCTTTTTGAAACAGGGGAAGAAGTCATCTTGAAACACTGCACTCCAGAAAGACCCAAATGAAGTTTCAACCTTATCAAAGTGCTCTTCCTCTTTTTTTTTCTTTTTTTTTTTTTTTTCTCAAAATGAGTTTTGTCTCAAAGGCAACACTTTTAAATGAAACACTTTGCTTTGGATAAATCAAACTTTTCCACTGGAATATTGTTCCAGCAGAAGGAGGTTGCACAGTTTGAGAGGAGGTCTGGCATAGTGTCAGTGTCCACACCACTGAGAAAGGGGCTCAGATATCTCCACAGTCCCTTCCCTCTGGATGGGAATCACCTGAGACAGGACCATAAGACCACAGCAAGTCAAACCAAACATCCCTCTAAATAATCTGTCCCAGCAAAAGGTCCCCAACGGTGTGTATCAAACCAGGACCAACTCATCATGATTTTTCCTCAGAACCGTCTTTGAGCTTGCAACAAAACACCGCTCCAGGATTAAGCAGCTTTTGATGAATTCTCTCCCTGTGAAATAATTCAGGTGTTTTTTTATAACCCTTATAAGCTTTTACTACTCACAACATCCTGTAGCAAGAAGTTACACAGGTGAAGAGCCAAATCCCTTTGCTTCTCTTGAACCTGCTTCCTTCTAGTGTTACATGCGGCTGCCTTGGAAAAGGCAGAAAAGCATCCAACCCCAGTCATCTTTTCCATGCTATTTTAGACTTGCTGGACTCCTGTCCTACCCCTCCTTAATCATCACCCAGGAATTATACAGACTGAAGAGTCCTAATCTGCTAGTCTGTGCAGCTCTGTTTCCACTTCTACGAGGCAGCTGCTCCTTGTCCCCAATTACTCTTAGACTTGAAGAAGACCCAATTAACACTAGTCCTCATATATTGGGGGAAAAAAAAAAAAAAAAAGCTGCTCTATCTCTGATCATGCTGGTACTTTTTCCTTCCTTCCTTATTTAGGAGAATGCATGTCTCCCGGAGTCTCTTACACAATGCTGAAATTGTCTCCATTCTGAGTTGAAGTAGGTGACTGACTGACTTTTTTTTTTGAATGAAACTTTTCCTCTTTTCCTTCTAAAAATACACCCTGGGCTGATGGGGCTAGTTCTGATATTTTTATCATTTTTGCCAAATAGCTTCAGTCTGAAAAGACACTGAAAAACATTTCTGAAGGGTTGGAACGTCTCAGTTTTGCATTTTCAAAGTGAAACCTTTGGATTTTTCTTCAAAATGGTATTTAATTTAAAAAATTTAGAATGAGAAACAAGATATTTCCTATTTGCTTAGGGACAGCATGTGTTTCCTTACCATAGAGAAGCAGTAATGTAAGAGACCTGCTATTCTGTGGCATTGGAGGGCATTTGTCAGGCTGGAGGAAATGATATGTAGTCTGGGAGTGAAGAAATAGGCAACGTGATATAATTCGGCAGACGGTTTCAAATTGGCCAAGCTGTCTGCACTGAAGTTAGAATCATAGAATCATAGAATCATACAGGTTGGAAAAGACCTCTAAGATCATCGTGTCCAACCGTCAACCCAACACCACCATGCCCACTACACCATGTCCCTAAGGGCCTCATCTACACGTCTTTTAAATACTTCCAAGGTTGTACTTCTTTGGAAGTACTTCCAAAGTTCTCTCTTTTCAAAGAAAAACCTCCCCCCATCAGTCTGACAGGCTAAAATCACCAAGCTCCCTGCAGGATGCTGGTGACATCCCATACACTGCAGCTTTCAGACGGGTTCCCAGTTGGAAATCAGCGCTCTTAAGAGTGATCGGGCTGCGATTACAGGTCCTTCGACGAGTGCCCAACAAGCTGTCGGCTCCCCCAAAAATCAGACTGTGAAATGCCAGCTGCCCTGTTCGGGCTGCTCGTTCTTTGGAGGATGCGATCCTCTGACTCCAGCACACTCCTGGCTGCGGTGCAGGCAACAGCGTGAGGATGTGAAGAGGGTGGGAAGAGGGGAGTGATTCTTGTTCCCAGCACTCCGGAGCAACTGCTTAAATCATTTAATGCCAAATAAATTATGGTGTAATTTAGCTGCATAGCATTTCATGCTCAATTAGTGCCACTTTAGAGGGAGGCAATTCTCTATGGAGGGTGAAGCTCTGGAATTTCACTCTGCACTGGGGAAAAAATAAATCTCAAAGATAAAGGGGTAACCATGGCAACAACACAACTCTGGGAGAAGCAGGGAGGAGAGGAGTGACTGCAAAGGAGGAAAACGTAGATAAGAGACAGGCCACCAATAGGTCTTATTTGGGAAACAGATATATCTGCTGGAGAAATGGTGCTGCTGGCTGCTGCAGGCAGCATTTCTGTAGGAACCCACCAGTTTGGTAAGGACAGTCTGCCCTGGGGACATGGTAATCCCTGGCCAAAGCAAGCCCAAGAGGCTGGGTCAGTGAGTGAGGGAAGGCAAAGGAAAGACAGGAAGCCCCTACAGCCAACATCCCGCAGGGGAAACCTGGTGAGGAAAGCAGAGAGGCCTGGTGGTCACACCAGAGCTTGGAGACCACTGCTGGAGGTGAGTTCACACCCATGGAGGTGCACCAGCTAGCTGTGACCACCCATCCATCATGCCCACCACAATGCAGGTGCACTGGTACGGACATCTGCATAAGATGTCTGGGATCCCCAGGGAGCCCTCTTCCTCCTGCCCATCTCCCCCACCACTGGTATCTGAGCAGGTGAGATGAGAGCCATCCAGGGGTCCACCCATGGGAGGAGGATCATAGAATCATAGAATCATAGAATCATTAAGGTTGGAAAAGACCTCTAAGATCATCAAGTCCAACCGTCAACCCAACACCACCATGCCCACTAAACCATGTCCCTAAGCGCCTCATCTACACGTCTTTTAAATACTTCCAAGGTTGGTGACTCAACCACTTCCCTGGGCAGCCTGTTCCAAGGCCTGACTACTCTTTCAGTAAAGAAATTTTTCCTAATGTCCAATCTAAACCTCCCCTGGCACAACTTGAAGCCATTTCCTCTCGTCCTATCGCTAGTTACTTGGGAGAAGAGACCAACACCCACCTCACTACAACCTCCTTTCAGGTAGTTGTAGAGCACGATGAGGTCTCCCCTCAGCCTCCTCTTCTCCAGACTAAACAACCCCAGTTCCCTTAGCCGCTCCTCATAAGACCTGTTCTCCAGACCCTTCACCAGCTTCGTTGCCCTCCTCTGGACACGCTCCAGCACCTCCATGTCCTTCTTGTAGTGAGGGGCCCAAAACTGAACACAGTATTCGAGGTGCGGCCTCACCAGTGCCGAGTACAGGGGCACGATCACCTCCCTACTCCTGCTGGCCGCACTATTTCTGATACAGGCCAGGAAGCTGTTGGCCTTCTTGGCCACCTGGGCACACTGCCGGCTCATGTTCAGCCGGCTGTCAACCAGCACCCCCAGGTCCTTTTCCTCCTGGCAGCTTTCCAGCCACTCTTCTCCAAGCCTGTAGCGTTGCATGGGGTTGTTGTGACCCAAGTGCAGGACCTGGCACTTGGCCTTGTTGAACCTCATACAGTTGGCCTCGGCCCATCGATCCAGCCTGTCCAGGTCCCTCTGCAGAGCCTTCCTACCCTCCAGCAGATCAACACTCCCGCCCAGCTTGGTGTCGTCTGCAAACATACTGAGGGAGCACTCAATCCCCTCATCCAGATCGTTGATAAAGATATTGAACAAGACCAGCCCCAAACCTGAGCCCTGGGGAACACCGCTCGTGACCGGCCGCCAACTGGATTTAACTCCGTTCACCACAACTCTCTGGGCTCGGCCGACCAGCCAGTTTTTTACCCAGCGAAGAGTGTACCTGTCTAAGCCGTGAGCTGCCAACTTCTCTAGGAGAATGCTGTGGGAGACAGTGTCAAAGGCTTTACTGAAGTCCAGGTAGACCACATCCACAGCCTTTCCCTCATCCACTAGGCGGGTCACCTGGTCATAGAAGGAGATCAGGTTGGTCAAGCAGGACCTGCCTTCCATGAACCTGTGCTGGCTGGGCCTGATCCCCTGGTTGTCCCGCACATGGCTCGTGAGTGCCCTCAAGACGAACCGCTCCATGATCTTCCCCGGCACCGAGGTCAGGCTGACTGGCCTGTAGTTCCCCAGATCCTCCTTCCGGCCCTTCTTGTAGATGGGCGTCACATTGGCAAGCCTCCAGTCGTCCGGGACCTCCCCCGTTAACCAGGACTGCTGGTAAATGATGGAGAGTGGCTTGGCAAGCTCCTCCGCCAGCTCCCTCAGTACCCTCGGGTGGATCCCATCCGGCCCCATAGACTTGTGAGCATCCAGGTGGCGTAGCAGGTTGTTAACTGCTTCCTCTTGGATTATGAGGGGTTTATCCTGCTCGCCGTCCCTGTCTTCCAGCTCAGGGGGCTGAGTACCCTGAGGATAACTGCTCTGACTATTAAAGACTGAGGCAAAGAAGGCATTAAGTACCTCAGCCTTATCCTCGTCCTTGGTGGCAACGTACCCCTCCGCATCCAATAAAGGATGGAGATTCCCCTTGGCTCTCTTTTTGTGATTAATATGACAAAAATATGCAGCAGCTTGGGGTTGAACACCACGAGGAGGGCGCACCCTCCTTCCCCAGCCTGTGCCAGGAGAGGACCCAACACCTCGAGGTCCCAGGGGTGCACAGAGCACCCAGCAACACCCTCCAAATGACACCAAAACAGTGGATGAATGGCAACGGTGCTGGGACAGTCCTGATTTGGCACAGCTCCGAGACGCTGACTCCTCAACAGGACATTTCCCTTTGATCTTGGAGGCCTGCGCGGTATCTCTTGAGCAACCATGTCCTCACCCCGTGCCTAAGGAGGCAATTCCCCAGACTAATACATCTCTGTGACAGAAAGCAGTTCCTGATATTGAGATGCAATTTTTCTTGCTCGATTTCGTTCCCTTCCGCCCAGTGAAACGACCAAGGGACCCTTAATAACTGACCACCCAGCTAGGACAACGACACCGATGAATTTTTCTACTAGGAATTAAGGGATATCTCTAGATCAGCTGCCCTTGTCCTTATGGGTGATTTTAACTTCCCAGATTTCAACTGGGAATATCATACAGTGGACACAAACATGTCCAGGAAATTCCTGAAGCATGTTGAAGATGATAACTTCTTGGTTCAGGGACTAAGGGAGCTGACTAGGAAAGGTGCCCTCCTAGATTTGTTGTTTGTAAACAGAGAGGGACTTGTGGGCAAAGTGGTGATTGGTGGCTGTCTTGGTCACAGTGACCACGAAGTAGTTGAGTTTCAAATCACTGGGGATAGGAGAAAAACTGCCAGCAAAACTTTGACCCTGGATATGGGGAGAGCAGGCTTCGGGCTGCTGAAGGAGCTAGTTAGTAAGGCAATTCCAAAGTGTCAGAAGTCAAGCCAGCGGGGCAGAAGGCTGGCTTGGCTGAGCAGGGATCTTCTTCTAGAACTTAGGTTGAAAAGGAAAGTGTATGGATATTGGAAGCAAGGGCAGGCGACATGGGAGGACTACAGAGATGCTGTTCGCCACTGTAGGGAGAAAATTTGTGCGGCCAAAGCTCAATTAGAGTTCAAGCTGGCCAGCACTGTGAAGGACAACAAAAAGGGCTTTTTAAAAATTTTTTAACAGCAAAAGGAGGATCAGAGATAACATTGGTCCATTACTTGATGAGGTTGGTCACCTCACAAATAGGGACGTAGATAAAGCAGAGATGTTTAATGCCTTCTTCGCCTCTGTCTTTAACACCGATGATGGGCCCTGGGGCCCCCAGAGCCTTGTGTTGGAAGACCATGACTGGGGGGATGATAAACTCCCAGCCGACTCTGAACTTGTTCGAGACTTGCTGCTCCAGCTGGATGCGCATAAATCTATGGGACCCGATGGGATTCATCCCAGGGTACTGAAAGAGCTGGCCGATGTTATCGTGGGACCTCTCTCCATTATTTTTCAACGGTCTTGGGAGTCTGGAGAGGTCCCAGTTGACTGGAAGCTGGCAAATGTTGTCCCAATTTTCAAGAAAGGTAAGAAGGAAGACCCTGGTAATTACAGGCCTGTCAGTCTCACTTCAGTGCCTGGTGAAATTATGGAGAAGGTTATTCTGGAAGTTATTGAAAAACACTTAAGAGACAATGCAGTCATTGGTCATAGCCAGCACGGGTTCATGAGGGGAAAGTGCTGCTTAACTAACTAAATTTCCTTTTATGACAAGGTCACCCATCTAGTTGACCAAGGGAAGCCAGTAGATGGGGTTTTTTTTGGATTTTAGCAAAACTTTTGATACTATCTCTCACAGTATCCTTCTGGACAAAATGTCCAGCATACAGCTAGACAAGTCCATAATACGTTGGGTGAGCAATTGGCTGACGTGTCGGGCTCAAAGAGTTATAGTAAATGGGGTTGCAACAGGCTGGTGGCCAGTCACCAGTGGGGTTCCCCAGGGCTCAATTTTAGGGCCAGTGCTCTTTAATGTTTTTATAAATGATCTGGACGCAGGAATCGAATGTACATTAAGTAAGTTTGCCAATGATACTAAACTAGGAGGAGCTGTGGACTCCCTCGAGGGTGGAGAGGCCTTACAGAGAGATCTGGATAGACTAGAGAGCTGGGCAATCACCAACCATATGCAATTTAACAAGAGCAAGTGCCGGATTCTCCACCTGGGACGGGGTAATCCTGGTTATACGTACAAATTGGGGGAGGAGAGGCTGGAGACCAGCCCCGCGGAAAGAGATCTGGGGTTTGGGTTGATGACAAGTTGAATATGAGTCAACAGTGTGCCCTGGCAGCCAAAAGGGCCAACCGTGTCCTGGGGTGCTGCGACGAGCGAGGGAAGGCAGGCAGTCGACTCAATGTGAGTGATAAGGCCAGCTTCAACTTTATTGTAAAACCCTACACATATTTATACACTAAGTTCTACCTTATGCATACTTGTCTCACAATCATTGGCTTAGCTCTAAAAATTACATTATCATATTCCTCCTACTTTCGGTTACTGCTATGTGGTCCGGGTTCCATCCTGTTTTTCTTATACTGTACTTTCTCAAAGTTGCTTATCTGCACAGAGCAAGGTCAGCATGACTTTCTTTTCTCCCTTCTCAGCATGACTCAGAATTTTCCCACCGCGGCCTAGTCTGGCTAACTTTCTCCAACAATTCCCCCTTTTTCTTTTTGGACCACCAATACATTGTGGTTCATTTTTACAACATTATTTAAAATACAGTGATATGCTATTTTTACCATAACTACAATTGTTAATAAAATACCAAACCAGCGCTTGCGCAGTGCCTATGTTAGGCACTAGGGAAGCAAATACATTGGCTGTGGTTGACCATAATTCTATATTGTCGTTACAATCTGCCTGCAATTGATGTATAGACCTTTTGTGTCGATTTGTCGCTACTGTAGTTATATTGAGCCAACTTTATCGGCTAACTGTGAGCAGAGTTAATTTACCTACATAACAAGGCCCTCCAAAGGCGTTCTTTGGAATGCCAGGCCATGCTCGATCCCCACAGATCAAAAAATATCCGGGGGGAAGAGCTTTGGCCATATCATTGTTCCACAAAGAGTTACTGGTTCCCTTCATACTCCGTCCATAGGCACTGAGTGTTTTGGAAGCGTTATAATTCCCACAATATTGGCCTATTTCGAATCCTTTCGTAGAAGGTGAAACAACAGTCCAACCGGTGGTATTAACAAAAGGGTTGTTATCATCAGTGCGGCTGCTTATGCCGATCAATGACTGAAAGGTCTGGGCCTGTGCGGCAAAGCGGCTAAAGCTGCCAAACACAAAACATGTCTGAGTAGTAACATTATCAGTTGCATTTCCAATTTTTTCTGACCCCAAAAGGTCAATTTCTTGGGGGTCCCAAGGGAGAGTGTGATTTAGGGCTCTTATTAGTTGTACCGAGCAATCTGCTACAGTAACATTTATACAATTAACTGTTACAGACGTCCAATTATCAAAATCTCTGGCAATAATTTCAGGAAAGCCTATCAGACATGTTTTAAAGGGCTCAGCTGCCGTAGCTGAACTCAGGCAAAAGTCTGTCGTCCCAGTTTTATTCGCCCACGCCACCCATAAGTTCGCACGGCTGGGCAACGGCATCGCTGGGATCAGTACAGACAGAGCTGCATTGATCATCATCAGCAACAGCAGCTTTGGTCCAGCGGCTTGGAATCCACTTCGGCCCTGTGGGAGTAAGTACACACATATAACCTCTACCCATATACTTCACTTCTGCTGGACCTTTCCACAGTCCGGTTGCTGGATCTCTATACATAACGAAAACTGGCTTGTCATCCTTATTTTCTTTAGGATAACCATGCACCCATGCTGGTGGCTCTTTCTGATCTGCAAAAATACGTAAATGATTTAGCACAAAAAGAGTCTTAACAAGTCTTTCTTGTACATCTGAGATTTCCCTAAATTTTTGCAAATATTGTTTCAGCGTTTGATGCGCCCTTTCAATGATAGCTTGTCCCGTGGGTGAGTGCGGAATACCAGCAGTATGTCGCACTCCCCATGTTTGGAAAAAACGTTTCACTTTGGCGCTTGTGTATGCAGGGCCATTGTCAGTTTTTATCGTTTGTGGCACTCCATAACTGCAAAACAACTAGTCAAATGTCGCATTACGTGGAGTGCTCGTTCTCCTGTTTGTGCCATGGCCCATATAAATTTGCTATAGGTGTCAATCGTAACATGTATATATCTCAGTCTGCCAAAGTCAGCAACGTGAGTCACATCCACTTGCCACAATTCTCTGGCCTCGAGTCCCCTGGGATTCACGCCGATTCCGAGACCAGGCCCATGGTGGCTACACGTAGGACAGGCCCGCACAATCTCCTGTAAAATGTCCATAAAATATCCATAAATGTATACAAAATGTCCACTGCATTCATTTAGTCCATGACTTTGGGCTCCATCTGTTATGGTGGTCACTCAGGTCAGCAGAGGTGGTGCGTTGCGTGGAGTTACTGGGCACCAAAGCCGGCTCAGGTCGGGTCACTGCTGCACTTGCGCTGCTTCTTGTAAAGTTTGTCCTCCGTTGGCTCAGGTGGTTCCTGCTGCTTGGGCATGGGCTTATCCACAGTCACAGACGCCTCGGGGTGTCCTGTCCCGCATGGACTCATCCACAGGTCACAGTCCCTTCGATTCGAGTTCACGCTGCAGTTCCAGCCTGTCCAGCACAGCAGCACAGAAGCAGCAGCGATGCCCTGGCCATCTGCCGGCCCAGGCGCATCCCCATTGCTGTTATCAGAATGTTCTCAGGCACAGCACAGTAAGACGATCAGCAGTGCAGCAGTACAGCAAGCAGCGAGAGCAAAAAAGCAGCCACTAATGAGCACAAGACTCATACACATTAAGGCAAGCAAGCCCCATGGCAAGCACAAGAGCCTGCGAATTAATAGCTAAACAGCAGTAACAGCTATAAATTCAATCTAGCACATTCCAATCAAACGTGTCGTTATCTTGAATTGTAGTCTTTGGTTGCATTCCGGTAAATATCCATTCTAATACTCTCACAGTCTCCCCCTTTTTCTTTTTGCACTGCGTGAGTGCACCAATAAAATGTGTGGGGCCGTGCAAAACGGTTAAGTCCACAGGTAAGTCAGGGTCAATACGATCCACTGCTCGGTCAACGATGTGGGTACTGAGTTTTTGAATCACAATCGATAAGTCCTCGTAATATAAAAAGTCCTTGGAGACCACTGGATGATCGCCCCAACAACAACGCTCCATGAGATTGTCCATTGATAACTATGGGCCCTTTAATTCCTGTAGCAATTTTTTCGCGGCCGGTCGTCAATTAGCGTGACATCTACTGCTGTTGCCAGATCCAGTCCGAGGCTCCCCCTGGTTGCTGGTCGAAGTTGGGTTGCTGGTCGAAGCTGGGCAATGGCGTCTGGTATCTCTGCACTGTCGTTTGGTTGGGGGCTGCCGTTGGCCTGAAGGTGACCGGAGCCGCGATTGGTGTCGGCGCGCTGCGGCTCTTGGCGCTCGGTTTCCCGTTTCCCGAATGCCGGCAGACCGTAGTATTATGATTATTCATTTGACAGTTCTGGCAGCTCCCGACACTGTCGACGCAGATGTCCTGGGTAACCACATCGGAAGCACTTATACTCTCGTCGGCCAGTCGTCTTACTTTGGTGGGCATCCGGAGGCTTCAGTGGGGCAAGAGCTGCAAACGCCTGTCCCTGCGCCTTGACTAATTTTTCCCCTAGTTCTCTGGTTGTTTCAACTAACATGGCTTGAGCTCCTACAGGAACTCTACTCATTCGCTCTAACGTGACTTCTATGGTGGCGTCTAAGGGTAAGGTGACAAGGATGCCCTTCGTATAAGTATTACAATTCTCTAATACACACTGTCTCAGCAAAGGTCCTTTCATAAAATCTGCCATATCTGCGTGGTCAATAGCGTCTGTGACTCTTTCTACAAAAGATGCAAAAGGCTCCTCTCTTCCTTGTTTAATTGACATATATGAGGGAGGAGCTGGTGTAGTTTTAACTTTCTGCAAGGCTTCTCGAGCTAATTTCATAGATTCTAACAACACGTCTGGGCCAGTTTGCATCTGCATTTCTACAGAGGCAAAAGGACCTATACCCATTAGTTGTTCTACAGTTACTCCAGCTAAACGATCATTTGGGGCTCGGGGCGAGCGCGCAGATATTTCACAAAGTCTTTGCCAGTGAGCTTGCCAAAGTAATTGTTGTGATTGCTTCAAAATAAGCCTCATTATGTTCTTAATATCTTCTGGACATAGCATTCCGCTACCCCAGATATAGTTTAGCATTTGCCTTGCACATTAACTGTGTTTCGCAATTGATTTAATATTTTCCAATCTAGGGCCTGATGCACCCCAGTCATAGCCCCCGCGTTATCTACCCGGTAGATTACCGGGAAGGCTTGAGGGCTAATTTGATCTAATAAATCAAAATCTTTTTGTTCAACAGCTTCTCGTGCTATTTTGTCCCAACTAACCCGCACTAAACGCGGCTGTTGATGAGCTTGGGACGGGGGGGGGGGTGGAGGGGGGGTGGGGGGGGTGGGGGGGTGGGGAGGGTGAGGGGTGGGGGGGGTGGGGGGGTGGGGAGGGTGAGGGGTGGGGGGGTGGGGGGGGTGAGGCCTTTAGAAGACTTTCAGCTTGAGCAGTCTCCTGTCCGCTACCGTCTACCCTCTCATTTTCACTTGGACCCTCCCTCTCCCCCTCCCTTTCCCCCGGCGGTGCGGAGGGACAAGCCCTTTCTGTCGGCGGATCAGGAGGGGGACGAGAGGGTCGGCAAACAACGGGAACAGGAATTCCCGAAGGCGGAGGTGAAAAGTAGTCACCCCCTGCTGTGAGACGTCCAGCGGCAGGATCGGACTGCTCAAGCCGATCTGAGGCGGCTGTAGCTATTCGCCTTTCAGTTTTATATCTTTTTATACAATTAATAACATCTCTCCAAGATTTCATTAATTTTCTTGCTGATTTATCATCATCAATTACTAGATCCCACAAACAATCTCCATAAGAACGCCACTCGTCTACTTCAAACATACTTTCAGGGTCTTTAAAAAACCCTTTCACTTTCCCTAACGCAATTAACCCAGCCAGGTCTTTTAATTGGCTTACTCCCCGCTCTTCTAAAAAGCATTTTAAAATATCGAAGGCTACCTCTACTTCCATTGCGCGCTTCTCTTGACCCTCTTAATTATCCGGTCGTTTGCAGCCTTTTCCCACGGGTAGCCTTCTATCGGACGGCGAACCCCTTCTTAATTATCCTGGGTTCAAGCACGGATCAGGCACGCCGCGACAGTGTCTACTGATCTTCTGCTCCCTGGTCGCTGCTACCAGTGCTTCTCCGATCTCGCTGTCCGGTGGAAAACAGGGATGGGGGGTCCCTGTTCGGGCGCCACTTGCGACGAGCGAGGGAAGGCAGGCAGTCGACTCAATGTGAGTGATAAGGCCAGCTTCAACTTTATTGTAAAACCCTACACATATTTATACACTAAGTTCTACCTTATGCATACTTGTCTCACAATCATTGGCTTAGCTCTAAAAATTACATTATCATATTCCTCCTACTTTCGGTTACTGCTATGTGGTCCGGGTTCCATCCTGTTTTTCTTATACTGTACTTTCTCAAAGTTGCTTATCTGCACAGAGCAAGGTCAGCATGACTTTCTTTTCTCCCTTCTCAGCATGACTCAGAATTTTCCCACCGCGGCCTAGTCTGGCTAACTTTCTCCAACAGGGTGCATCAAGCGCAGCATAGCTAGCCGGTCGAGGGAGATGATTGTCCCACTCTACACTGCACTGGTGCAGCCCCACCTCAAGTACTGTGTGCAGTTTTGGGTGCCTCAATATAAGAAGGACATCAAACTGTTAGAGGGTGTCCAGAGGAGAGCAACCAGGATGGTGAAAGGTCTTGAGGGCAAGATTTATGAGGAGCGGCTGAGGTCACTTGGCTTGTTCATCTTGGAGAAGAGAAGGCTGAGGGGTGACCTCATTGCAGCCTACAACTTCCTCAAGGGGGGGCAGCAGAGGGGGAGGTGCTCAACTCCTCTCTCTGGTGACCAGTGATAGGACACGAGGAAATGGAATGAAGCTGCGTCAGGGGAAGTTCAGATTGGACATCAGGAAAAGGTTCTTCACTGAGAGGTTGGTCGGTCACTGGAACAGGCTCCCCAGGGAAGTGGTCACAGCACCAAGCCTGTCAGAGTTCAAGGAGCATCTGGATGATGCTCTTAGTCATATGATTTAGTTTTAGGTAGTCCTGTGAGGATCAGGGAGTTGGACTCGATGATCCTTATGGGTCCCTTCCAACCTGAGATATTCTATGATTCTCCCCCCTTCCTCCCAAGTTCTTGCTGGCAGGCAAGTCCCCCTTTTACTCCTTCTTCAGGCCTTTACCCGCAGACCTTTCATCACTCCTGCCTGTTTCTGAAGTGTCTTCATGTTTCTGGCAACTTTACGTTGTCCAGGAAGTCACACAAGCACTGTCCCCAGGAGAGAGGACTGATCCAGATAGGTCCTGTCTTCAGATGTCTCCTTGCACAAGACCTGTGTGAAAGCAGCAGCACATTCAGCCAGCTCCCTTATGGAGTGCAATGGCAGGGTCAAGCCTACCCGCACTCTGGGCCTTACCTTTGTTGTTAACTTAAATAAAAGCAGCAAAAAAACCCCTCAGCCTTTCGCCTCCACCGTGTCTTCTTCCCGGAGTCCCAGTCCCTGGTGTCCACTGCTTCCCCCTCCCACAGCATTTGAGCCCCTCCTGCAATTTTAAGTGAGGGTGCATTTAACTGTAGGTTGAGCCAGCAAGAATACCTCTCAGGAGTTGCATTCAATGCACCTGATATCAAGTTGTCTCAGCTTAAGAGAAGATGAGGCTGTGCTGCCAAAAAGGATGCTAGCTTCACGACTGAAAAGACATTTAACAAGCACGGAGAAGAGTAAAGATTTCCTAAAAGGGAGCACAGCATAAGTTTCCTTCTATAACAGGCTCCTGCAGGTCTGGGAATAAAACAGGAGCTGTCCTACAGAGATCTTAACCACAGGTGTGGAAAATGCGTGTGGAGCAACGGACTGTGCTTTGAAATGACAGACAGCAGTATGGGGTAAATGCAGACACTGGAATAGGAAACACGACAAAACCAAGTACTCTACAGTATCTAGATATGACAAAAGAAGAGGAATGCAGATCTGGAGTTAAGGCTGTAAAGACTTAGTGGCTACACCAGCAGTTGTGGAATGAAAAGGAATGAGATGCATCATAAGCTATTTAAACATCCTCTTTCAGCCAAGTAATTCTGGAAGAAAACCACATGTCATCTGTCACAACCCCCTTTACAGCACAGCCCTCTCGTGTGGAGCAGGGAGTTGCATCTGGTTTCTATTGAACGGAGTCCAGCAACATGTATTTGACTGGATGTCCTGGTTTTGGCTGAGATAGAGTTAAATTTCTTCCTAGTGCTGTGTTTTGGATTTAGTATGAGAAGAATGTTGATAACACACTGATGTTTTCAGTTGTTGCTAAGTTCCCTGTTAGTCAAGGATATTCAGCTCAAGAAAAAAAACCAAAACAAAACAAGCGTTGGGAAGGAGCACAGCCAGGACACCTAGCCCAGCTGGCCAACGGGGTATTCCATACCATGTGACGTCATGCTCAGTATATGAATGGTAGGCGTGATCCAGGAAGTAGCGATTGCTACTTGGTTATCGGTCAGCGCGGGTGGTGAGCAATTGCATTGTACATCACTCATTTTGTATATTCTATCATTATCATTATTATTTTCCCTTTTCTGTTCTATTAAACTGTCTTTATCTCAACCCACGAGTTTTTCTCACTCTTACCCTTCCGATTCTCTCCCCGTCCCGCTGGGAGTGGGGGGAGTGAGCGAGCGACTGCGTAGTATTTGGCTGCCTGCCAGGTTAAACCACGACAGTCCTTTTTGGCGCCCAACGTGGGGCAACGAAGGGTTGAGATAACAACACATCTGACCCGAACGGGTTAAAAAAAATTGGTTATAAGCATTCATTATATCGGTTTAGTACTCGCTGTTCACAATGTTGGTTTATTTGCTCTCAGAGTTGTTGGATCTGTTCTGGGAGTTTTAGTCTGTAGCACCTTACTGGCTGTCTATACTGCTGATTATCAGTATTTATGTGGGGTTTATCATCTCTGTGAAATGGATTAAGGTCATCGCTTTGCTATACTGTGTGACACTGGCTTATGTTATGATAAAATTATTGATCAGGAGCCTGTATTCAGCACTGCCATCATTCCTGTTCTTCGGGAGCTATCTTTTGGAAACTATTAATAATTATACTGTTTACCCCTTCTCCTCGGAGAGCCAATTTACAGGGGAGACACCTTCCTTCACCTTCCCCTTCTCCTCCAGGCTGATTACAATAGCTCTTGAGGATTTTGAATATCCTTGGGATGCTCAAACCAGAGTGTTCCTATTGCTATGTCTCCTGAATGTGTTTCAGGCCTTGTTTAAGGTTAAACAACTATTTAAGAATACCACCCAGAGATCTGCCCTGAGGCTGGATAGTTAGGAGTGGCAGGGTGTGTGGGATAGTATGGGCAAGTGCCTAGGACAGTGGTCACCTCCAATGTTTTGGAGCTTCACCCCTGAACAAGTGCAGAATCCTGAAAATCTAGTAAAATATTTGGAAAACGTATGCTGTCACCCTGGCCATTCTAGGGAGACACAAATCACTGCAACGTGCTGGGGCCTGGCCCATAACTACCGAGCCCTGTTCAACACTATTCAGAACCCTCAAGGGAGAGAAAAGGTCTCCGGATCTGATGACAAAACGACGGGCACTGCAGCTACTCCAACCCCCGCGACGGGCACTGTGGCTACTCCAACCCCCGTGACGGGTACTACAGCTGAACAAGAGGACGAACCCTTGCTGGTATCCGTAGCCCCTGTACAGAAGAAGAAATCTTGTAAGCGTAAGTCAAGTCGTTTAGAAAGGGATGATGGAAAAGCAGGGCGATCACGAGGAGGGGAGGAGGAAGAGGAAGAACTCATAAATGAGACAGAAACCACCCAATCCCTATCCCTGAATGAGTTGCAAGATATGAGGAAAGATTTCAGATGTCATCCAGGTGAGCATATTGTGACCTGGCTGCTCCGATGCTGGGATAATGGGGCCAGTAGCCTGGAATTAGAGGGGAAGGAGGCCAAACAGCTGGGATCCCTTGCTAGGGAAGGAGGCATTGACAAAGCAATTGGAAAAGGGACACAGGCCCTCAGCCTCTGGAGGCGACTGCTGTCAGGTGTGAAGGAAAGGTATCCCTTCAAGGAAGATGTTATATATTGCCTAGGCAAGTGGACCACCATGGAGAGAGGTATCCAGTACCTGAGAGGATTAGGCGTGCTGGAGGTGGTTTACAGTGACCTGGACAACGAGCAAGCGCCCAAAGATCCAGATGACGTCCAGTGCACGCAACCCATGTGGCGGAAATTGGTATGGAGCGCACCAGCGTCATATGCCAGTTCGTTGGCAGTACTGTGCTGGAAAGAGGAAGAAGTACCAACGGTGGATGACATGGTTGGCAGACTCTGGGAATACGAAGAAACTGACTCCTCCTCCCTTGTCTCAGCTGTGGAGAAACTGTCCCGGAAGGTCCAGCAATTCAAAGAGGATACGTCCTATTCCCCACCTCTATGGACCAGTATCTCAGCCATTAGGAGTCAATGTTTTTCTGCTCAAGAGAGAGGATATCGAAAGTACACACCCCGGGGCACCCTGTGCTTTTACCTGCGTGACCACGGAGAGGACATGAGGCAGTGGGATGGAAAACCTACCTTGACCCTAGAGGCGCGTGTACGTGAGTTGCAAGGAAAAACAATCACACAAGGGGGTTCTCCCAGGAAAAATGCTGCTCCAGTTTTCAGGAAAAAACTGTCTCACGACAGTACAGTTTCCAGTGAACAGTTCCCCAGACAGAGTAGAAGGGCTGATCTTACTTTGGATTGTAATGAAGAAATTCTGGACTCGCATTTGCAAGAAGTGAGAGATGGATACTATGACCTGAACTAGAGGGGCCCTGCCTCCAGCCAGGTGGAGGAAAGGGACAACCAGGTTTACTGGACTGTGTGGATTCGATGGCCTGGCACATCAGACCCACAGGAGTATAAGGCTCTCGTAGACACCGGTGCACAGTGTACCCTGACGCCATCAAGCTATAAAGGGGCAGAACCCATTTGTATTTCTGGAGTGACAGGGGGATCCCAAGAGTTACCTGTATTGGAGGCCGAAGTGAGCCTCACCGGGAATGAGTGGCAGAAGCACCCCATTGTGACTGGCCCAGAGGCTCCGTGCATCCTTGGCATAGACTACCTCAGGAGAGGGTATTTCAAGGACCCAAAAGGGTACCGGTGGGCTTTTGGTATAGCTGCCCTGGAGACAGAGCTGTCCACCTTGCCTGGTGGACATTCTTGTCCTCCATTCTTGTCCACCTGGACAGCTGTCCACCTTGCCTGGTCTCTCGGAGGACCCTTCTGTTGTGGGGTTGCTGAGGGTTGAAGAACAACAGGTACCAATTGCTACCACAACAGTGCACCAGTGGCAATATCGCACCAACCGAGATTCCCTGCTGGAACCGACTGCCCCAGGGGTGGAAACACAGCCCTACCATTGACCATGGACTGATCCACACCGCACTGGAACAGGGTGAGGCTCCAGAACACCTGCAATACATTGATGACATCATTGTATGGGACAACACAGCAGAAGAAGTTTTTGAGAAAGGGGAGAGAATAGTCCAAATCCTTCTGAAGGCTGGTTTTGCCATAAAACAAAGTAAGGTCAAGGGACCTGCAAAGGAGATCCAGTTTTTATGAAAAAAATGGCAAGATGGACGTCGTCAGATCCCAATGGATGTGATCAACAAGATAACAGCCATGTCCCCACCAACTAGCAAAAAGGAAACACAAGCTTTCTTAGGCGTTGTGGGTTTTTGGAGAATGCATATTCCAGATTACAGCCTGATTGTAAGCCCCCTCTATCAAGTGACCAGGAAGAAGAACAACTTCAAATGGGGCCCTGAGCAACGACAAGCATTTGAACAAATTAAACAGGAGATAGTTCATGCAGTAGCCCTTGGGCCAGTCCGGGCAGGACAAGATGTAAAGAATGTGCTCTACACCGCAGCCGGGGAGAATGGTCCTACCTGGAGCCTCTGGCAGAAAGCACCAGGGGAGACTCGAGGTCGACCCTTAGGGTTCTGGAGTCGGGGATACAGAGGATCCGAGGCCCGCTACACTCCAACTGAGAAGGAGATATTGGCAGCATATGAAGGGGTTCGAGCTGCTTCAGAAGTGATTGGTACTGAAGCACAGCTCCTCCTGGCACCCCGACTGCCCGTGCTGGGCTGGATGTTCAAAGGGAGGGTCCCCTCTACACATCATGCAACTGATGCTACGTGGAGTAAGTGGGTCGCGCTGATCACACAACGGGCCCGAATAGGAAACCCCAGTCGCCCAGGAATCTTGGAGGTGGTCACGAACTGGCCAGAAGGCAAAGATTTTGGAATATCCCCAGAGGAGGAGGTGACGTGTGCTGAAGAGGCCCCACTGTATAATAAACTACCAGAAAATGAGAAGCAATATGCCCTGTTCACGGATGGGTCCTGTTGCCTTGTGGGAAAGCATCGGAGGTGGAAAGCTGCTGTATGGAGTCCTATATGCCAAGTTGAGGAAACTGCTGAAGGAGAAGGTGAATCGAGCCATTTTGCAGAGGTGAAAGCCATCCAGCTGGCCTTGGACATTGCTGAACGAGAAAAATGGCCAGTACTTTATCTCTGTACTGACTCATGGATGGTGGCAAATGCCCTGTGGGGGTGGTTGCAGCAGTGGAAGCAGAACTGGGAGCGCAGAGGTAAACCCATCTGGGCTACCGCACTGTGGCAAGATATTGCTGCCCAGGTAGAGAACCTGGTTGTAAAAGTACGTCACGTAGATGCTCACGTACCCAAGGGTCGGGCCACTGAAGAACACCAAACAACCAGCAGGTGGACCAGGCTGCTAAGATTGAAGTGGCTCAGGTGGATCTGGACTGGCAACATAAGGGTGAATTATTTATAGCTCGGTGGGCCCATGACACCTCAGGCCATCAAGGAAGAGATGCGACATATAGATGGGCTCAAGGGGTGGACTTGACCATGGACACTATTGCACAGGTTATCCATGAATGTGAAACATGCGCTTCAATCAAGCAAGCCAAGCGAGTAAAGCCTCTCTGGTATGGAGGACGATGGTTGAAATATAAATATGGGGAGGCCTGGCAGATTGATTATATCACACTCCCACAAACCTGCCATGGCAAGTGCTATGTGCTCACCATGGTGGAAGTAACCACCGGGTGGCTGGAAACATATCCCGTGCCCCATGCCACTGCCCAGAACACCATCCTGGGCCTTGAAGAACAAGTCCTATGGTGACATGGCACCCCAGAAAGAATTGAGTCAGACAACGGGACTCACTTCCGAAACACTCTCATAGACACCTGGGCCAAAGGGCATGGCATTGAGTGGTTATATCACATCCCCTACCATGCACCAGCCTCTGGGAAAATCGAACGATACAACGGACTGCTAAAGACAACACTCAGGGCAATGGGTGGTGGGACATTCAAGCATTGGGATACACATTTAGCAAAAGCCACCTGGTTAGTCAACACTAGGGGATCTGTTAGTCGAGCTGGCCCTGCCCAATCAAGACTCTTACGTACTGTAGATGGAGATAAAGTCCCTGTCGTGCACATAAGAAATATGCTGGGGGAGACAGCCTGGGTTACTCCTGCCTCTGGCAAGGGAAAACCCGTCCGTGGGATTGCTTTTGCTCAAGGACCTGGGTGCCCTTGGTGGGTAATGCGAAAGGATGGGCAAGTCTGGTGTGTACCTCAAGGGGATTTGATTTTGGGTGAAAAAAGCCAATGAACTGTCTTTTATGATGTCAATTGTTATATGATATTGTATATCATTACTTCTATGGTTGCTATCAACAGTACTGCAGTAAAAATCACCCAGATTAATGAAGAATGAACTAACTCTGATGAAACCGAACAAAGTGCAATGATGATAGAACCAGACGAGTGCAGCAATGCTGAAATGAAAACTGGCTTCAGGATGCAACAGCCCAACACCGCACACCATCTCTCCGGCCCTGAAAGACTGTTATGACAGATGGAGCCCAAAGTCATGGACTAAATGAACTCAATGGACATTTTAGAGGGATGGCCCATAGACTAAGGGAATGATATCTCTGTGTGTATATATATATATATATATAGACAAGAACGGTGGTGGTGATTAATTGGAATGTATTGAAAAATGTGAGACTTAGGCATGACGTAAATGGTATAGAATAAGGGGTGGATACTGTCCTGGTTTCGGCTGGGATAGAGTTAAATTTCTTCCTAGTGCTGTGTTTTGGGTTTAATATGAGGAGAATGTTTATAACACTGATGTTTTCAGTTGTTGCTAAGTACCCTGTTAGTCAAGGACATTCAGCTCAAGAAAAAAAACCAACAAAATAAAACAAGTGTTGGGAGGGAGCACAGCCGGGACAGCTGGCCAACGGGGTATTCCATACCATGTGACGTCATGCTCAGTATATGAATGGTAGGCGTGTTCCAGGAAGTAGCGATTGCTACTTGGTTATCGGCCAGCGTGGGTGATGAGCAATTGCATTGTGCATCACTCATTTTGTATATTCTATCATTATCATTATTATTTTCCCTTTTCTGTTCTATTAAACTGTCTTTATCTCAACCCACAAGTTTTTCTCACTCTTACCCTTCCGATTCTCTCCCCGTCCCGCTGAGGGTGGGGGGAGTGAGCAAGCAGCTGCGTAGTATTTGGCTGCCTGCCAGGTTAAACCACGACACTGGAGCATCTTACAGAAAATCATCCCTTGCTTTAAAGATGTGAAGAAATTACCACGTCCCAGAAGTTACCACATCCCTGGGATTTTGACTGAACGTCTGGTCACATTTTCTGCTGCAAATCTGGGCCTTAAGTTTTACTGGAATTTGTCTGACCTTAATTTCTAGCTGTTGACTCTTTTGTTCCTTTCTCCATGTGATTGAAGAGCCTTTCGCATCTTGTATTTTCTTCCTGGGAAGGTACTTATGCACTGCAATCAGTTAAATCTCAATCTTCTTTTTGATGAGCTAAACAGATCAAGGTTTTTCAATCTCTCATTGCAAGGCTGTTTTTCTTCCAGCTCCACAGTCATTTTTGTGACTCTTTCCTGCACCGTCTCCACTTGTTCAACATTCAACATCTCATTTTCTTGCCCTCATCTTTCTCCCCAACAGTTTTGCTAATAATTCCCTTGAGGTGTGGAAAATTAGTCTTTCTGAAGCATTGAGCGTGTGTGTGTATGTGTGTTTCTCCAGCCAGGACCGTCCTCCAAAAGATGACATAAATGAAATCAAATGACAATTGCTGGTTTCAAGCAATTACCAATTTCCAAAGCAGTGATCCTACTGATCACTTCATGCTTACTTATCTATGCCTCTTACTGACACAGTGTTTCTTAGCACCGGTGCAATATGTCTGGAGTTGGGAAAGTCAGCATCTCTAATTTTATACACTTGCCTAAAGCTTCCTTGGAGGAGCACGACATCTGGAAGGAAGCATCTAGCTGTGGAGGCATAGCTACTGATTTGTACAGCCTGTTGTATGTGCATGTAGTGCCCCTTCACGGGGTAAAATAGAGGCTCTCAGAGGGCTATGGCATGGGATTTGCCCCAAACTTGCTTTCCCTCAGAATCTCACAGCATTTATCTCATGTTTTCTGCCTGGGATCCTCTTCTAGACCCTTTTCCCCCAAACAGCTTGTGGTGGGTTAACCTTGGCTGGACACCAGGTGCCCACCAAGCTGCTCTATCACTCCCCCTCCTCAGCTGGACAGGGGAGAGAAAATATGACGAAAGGCTCGTGGGTCGAGATAAGGACAGGGAGAGATCACTGAGCAATTACTGTCATGGGCAGAACAGACTCTACTCGGGGAAATTAATTTAATTTATTACCAATCAAAATGAGAGCAGGATAATGAGAAATACGAACAATCTTAAAACATCTTCCCCCCACCCCTCCCTTCTTCCCAGGCTCAACTTCTCTCCCGATTTCTCTACCTCCTCCCCCTGAGCAGCACAGGGGGATGGGGAATGGGGGTTGCGGTCAGTTCATTACACGTTGTCTCTGCTGCTCCTTCCTCCTCACACTCTTCCCCTGCTCCAGCGTGGGGTTCCACCCATGGGATACAGTCCTTCATGAACTTCTCCAACATGAGTCTTTCCCCAGGCTGCAGTTCTTCATGAACTGCTCCAGTGTGGGTCCTTTCCACGGGGTGCAGTCCTTCAGGAATGGACTGCTCCAGCGTGGGTCCCCCACGGGGTCACAAGTCCTGCCAGAAGACCTGCTCCAGCATGGGCTCCTCTCCATGGGACCACTGGTCCTGCCAGGATCCTGCTCCAGCACGGGCTCTCCATGGGGTCGCAGCCTCCTTCAGGCACATCCACCTGCCCCCGCCAGGTGTGGGGTCCTCCACGGGCTGCAGGGGGACAGCCTGCCTCACCATGGTCTTCACCACGGGCTTCAGGGGAATCTCAGGGACCAGTACTGTTTAATATCTTCATCAATGACATAGACAGTGGGATCGAGTGCACGCTCAGCAAGTTTGCAGATGACACCAAGCTGAGTGGTGCAGTCGACATGCCTGAGGGACGGGATGCCATCCAGAGGGACCTGGACAAGCTCAACAAGTGGGCCCGTGTGAACCTCATGAGGTTCAACAAGGCCAAGTGCAGGGTCCTGCACTTGGGTCGGGGCAACCCCCGGTATCAATACAGGCTGGGGGATGAAGGGATTGAGAGCAGCCCTGCCGAGAAGGACTTGGGGGCACTGGTGGATGAAAAGCTGGACATGAGCCAGCAATGTGCGCTCGCAGCCCAGAAGGCCAACCGTATCCTGGGCTGCATCAAAAGAAGCGTGGCCAGCAGGTCGAGGGAGGTGATTCTGCCCCTCCACTCTGCTCTGGTGAGACCCCACCTGGAGTACTGCATCCAGCTCTGGAGCCCTCAGCACAGGAAAGACATGGACCTGTTGGAGCGGGTCCAGAGGAGGGCCACAAAAATGATCAGGGGGATGGAACGCCTCTCCTATGAAGAAAGGCTGAGAGAGTTGGGGTTATTCAGCCTGGAGAAGAGAAGGCTCCGGGGAGACCTTATTGCAGCCTTTCAGTACTTAAAGGGGGCTTCTAAGAAAGATGGGGACAGACTTTTTAGCAGGGCCTGTTGCGACAGGACAAGGGGGAATGGTTTTAAACTAAAAGAGGGTAGTTTTAGACTAGATATCAGGAAGAAATTTTTTACGATGAGGGTGGTGAAACACTGGCACAGGTTGCCCAGAGAGGTGGTAGATGCCCCATCCCTGGAAACATTCAAGGTCAGGTTGGACGGGGCTCTGATCAACCTGATCTAGTTGAAGATGTCCCTGCTCATTGCAGGGGGGTTGGACTAGATGACCTTTAAAGGTGTCTTCCAATCCAGACTATTCTATGATTCTATGATTCTATGATTCTATGATTCTCTGCTCCGGTGCCTGGAGGACCTCCTCCCCCTCCTTCTTCACTGACCTTGGTGTCTGCGTAGTTGTTTCTCTCACATATTCTCACTCCTCTCCTCTGGCTGCTGTTATGCAGCAGTTTTTCCCCCTTCTTAAATATGTTATCACAGAGGCGCTACCACCGTCGCTGATTGGCTCTACTTTGGCCAGCGGTGGGTCCATCTTGGAGCTGGCTGGAACTGGCTCTGTCGGACATGGGGGAAGCCTCTGGCATCTTCTCACAGAAGCCACCCCTGTAGCCCACCCGCTACCAAAACTTTACCACGTAAACCCAACCCACATCCTGTCCCCAATTTATCCCTTGACCTTGATAATAAAAAGGAAGCAGCTTTGCAGGGTCAGCCCTTGCTCTGCAAATTCCTCCTCTCGGCTCTGTCTAGGGAGTCGCGCTGTTTAGTATCATCCCAGGATGTTATTAATGTGTATAATAATTAATAACATCCCAGGATGTTATTAATTACTTCTCCCTCCCTGTCCTGGTTTCGGCTGGGATAGAGTTAAATTTTGTCCTAGTGCTGTGTTTTGGATTTAGCATGAGAAGAATGTTGATAACACACTGATGTTTTCAGTTGCTGCTAAGTACTCTGCTAGTCAAGGACTCTTCAGAGGCTGGGAGGGAGCGTAGCCGGGAGAGCTGGCCCAGCTGGCCAATGGGGTATTCCATACCATATGACGTCATGCTCAGTATATAAATAAGAGGCGTGGTCCAGGAAGTAGCAATTGCTACTTGGTTATCGGTCAGCAGGTGGTGAGCAATTGCATTGTGCATCACTCACTTTGTATATTCTATTATTATTATTATTATTATTATTATTATTATTATTATTATTATTTCTTTTTCTGTTCTATTAAACTGTCTTTATCTCAATCCACAAATTTTACTTTTTTTTCTCCTAATTCTCTCCCCCATCCCACTGTGGCAGGGGGGAGTGAACGAGCAGCTGTGTGGTGTTTAGCTGCCTGCCGGGTTAAACCACAACACTCCCTGTCATTAATAAAGATGTTAAACTAAACCAGCTCTAACATGGATCCCTATGGCACCTTCTGGACACCTCCCTCCCCACACGGTCCCTGTAGTTTATCATGGCTCTGTGTTTACACACCTTAAGCCAATTTTCTGTCAGGTGTCTCAGCTTGTATCCAAGCCAATTGTAATTCATTTGCCAGGTAAGATTTTGCAAGGCACTGTATCAAATACTTTAATAAAGGTGGCCTCTAGACACTTGAATTTTTCTTCCCTTAATATAAATGGCTCCATCTGAAGAGATAACACACAGGTTGGAAAACACATTTAGAAGGGCCACATTTCATATACAGGCAGTGGTTATCAGCGCGGGTGTTTAAGTTCAGGGGTGTTAGGGAATGCTAATTAAAACTGCCTATGCTTCTTGCAGACAGGTGTTTGATTCTGGTCACCTTTACCTGGTGTGAATGTTTTGTTTTGTTTTATTTTGTCCAAAATGCAACTGTTATTTTTTAAGAACTTGCCACATCACACATCCGATGGGAGAAGTTTCCAAAGTGCTCGGCAACACTCAGCACAGGTGTATTTCCTGGAAAACCCCAATTTGCCAAAAAGCTCTGATTTGGGGTAACTGACATCACTTGCAAATTTGGACCAAAACTAGCAAAGAAGGGCATGGGAGGGGATGTCTGTCCAGGGCGGTGTTACATCCTGGCTGTTTTCAATGTGAAATGTTTGATTTCCAGGGCAGAGTACCTATGGGGGCAGTAGGAAAAAGCTGAGTGATGGACTTGCTGTACGGATGGGCTTCAGACATTGCTGTCTCTCCATGCCCTTCATCCGGGAGCAGGGAACCCTGGTTCCTCCACCTGGAGACAGTCCTGGCTGTGAAGTCTGGCTCCCAGCCCATGCCAACCCTCTCTGCACTGCTGGGGGAGGCTAGCAGCTTTTGCAGCCTGCTGACCTGGGAGAGGGTCCCCAGATCTGGGTAACTTTCCCCCAGCCCTGCAGAGAACTGCCCTTTAGGGGATATGGGTAGCAGAGGGACTAGTACCAGGACAAACCTTGACGTGTTGCAGGCAGGGTCTGCAGTCAATAAACACCATGGCAGGTCAGAAAGGGATCATATTCCTGTTGCCTTACTTCATCTTTTCCTCCTTCTTCTTCTAGCAAGGCTCTCCATTACAAAATGTACAAGTCAGGCAGAACGGCCCATCTCCCCTCATTCATGTGCGTGTGTTTGTGTGTGTGTGTGTGAAATCATTTTTCTCCTCTGTCAAAAGGCAAAGCCAGCTTGTGAAGAAGTCATTAATCTGAGCTCATGCCTCGTGCTCCTTTTCTGCTGTGCAGGACTCTGGAGGACATGCTGGAATGAGCCATTCTGCTGTGCTAATGCCTCCTAATCTTCCCCTCTACCCTGAAAGTCTCCAGCAAACTCTCGCTGAGCTCTGGGTCTATACATCTTCATGGATGCTCACCAGGGGCATCATTAGAAAAGGGCTCTTAAATGGCTTGACATTCATGGCTTCCCAGAGGAATGGAGCCGCTGACAGATCTCTCCATTTGGAATATGAAATCTATTTGTCCAGATGCATAATGACCAATTTGTCTTCTCAGAGGAGCTGCTGCTGAGTCCTGGGACAGCTAGTTACAGTGCTACAGGCCAGCAGCTGCGTGCTGAAACCACAGTGGGGCCAGCCCTAAGTGACACTGATTAGAGAAGGGGGTTAAAAAATGGCCCAGGGGTGGCAGAAGAAGGTGGGGAATTACAGGCCTCATCCAGGGATGGAGAAGATCTGGAGAAAGAGAGCGAGCCCCAAGGCATCCATGCGAGACTGTGCTGGAGCCCACTGAAGCTGAGAGGGAACAAAAGGTAGCAGAGTAGGCCTGAAGGAGATGTTGGGTCATGGTGCTATTTCCCATAAGAAGCCTTGACCATGGCCACATTTTCTTGTTTGCAAGCAGCACCTGAGCACTCATCTCGCACTGCACCAATCCTGACACCAAGCAGCAATGGGCACTGCTAGTTCCTTCATTGCTGGTCAGAGCAACGTGGAGAGCAAGGTGGAACAGAAAATCTGCACAGTTGTCGTGAATGAGTGATTTAGAGGCCGCTTAAAGAATCACCATCAAAGATATTAGCAGAAAGTGATTTTAATAGAGATTAATAAAGGTGCGACCTAATAGAATTCGATGGCAAGGTTCACTCTATTACTTATTACATGGGTGAAAACATATAAAGGAAAATCATCTAAGGGTTTATATTTCAGGGACAGTCTAGGTTTCATTCACAATTTAGCAATACTTAATTATCAACTAATCATTAACAAACTTTAGTAACGCTTAATCATTAACTAATTCAATATTTGCAAAGTGAGTTAGTAAGTCTACTACAATCACAACTTAATTACAGATTATGCTTACTATCAGTTCACACACACAGAGAAACATATATATATATATAAAAAAATATACAGAAGGTATACCTGTTAAAAATTCCCCTCGATTTCAGTGAAGAAATATTCACGTCGAATGTCTAGGCATTCCCTCTCAATGGGCGAAAGGGTTGAGCTTCGAAGGGGACTCAGCCCAGGACCCAGCTGTCCTCCAAACATCACAGGCCTGAAAGATCGCAAGCTCTGAGAGGCGTCCCACTCAGAGGGAGATGCTGGGTGCAGCTGCTGCGGTCCAGGAGAGCTCAAAGGGCCTCACTTAGGACCAACATTTATAGGTTCGCAAGATGGTTGGCTTTAGTCATCCATAAATTCCCATCCTGGCCACAGTCCCAGGTGGTAATTACTAAAAAATTCTCAAGGTTTCAGTGTTGTTCTACTGGACACCTGGGCCAGGCAGTAGGAGTATGTTCCCAGCCTCAGCTATGCAGAGTTTCTGATACAGTCAAGGAGCGCTCAACTGCCAGACTTCAATACACCAAGGCCGAGGTTTCATGGGAATTTCTGAGATCAACAAGCAGCCCAGGGAAGAAAAGGGGTGTGTGTGAATGCACCACCACAACAGTGCACTGCCAGGGGCACAGTGCTTCGACATCTCAGGCTTCGGCAGGAAAGGTGGTGGAGGAGGCACCCCCGTCCCTCCCTATTTCATCCCACCCAATGCCTTGAGCAGCAGCAGTGCAATAAAGGAGACTCTGGGGGCAAGGAAAGGGCAGAGAGCCCTGCTGGGAAAGCAGAGAAGAGATATGGGACCCCAGAAGTGACGGAGGAAGAAGAGAAGGTCATTGTACTTGGAGTGATGTGTAGTCAAGAGTAAAAGGAGGACACACAAAGGGCAGATGTGAGAAAAGCTTCACTTGAAACAGGGGACTCCTTTCTGAGCCCTGGAGAAGCAACCTGGAACCAGGGCTCATTCTGTAAGTGTCCTGCATGGAGCCAGCATCCTGACTGCCTTGTAGTGCCAGCGACTGGAGCTGTTGAGGGCTTGCAGGCTCTGTTTCCTGAGGAACAAGGGCGGGAGATACCCAGGGCACCATAAGCCTCCTCCCAGCCTTTGCCAAGGGGCCCAGCTACATCATTGCAGGACCTCCATCCCCTGCCACCCTCCTGCCTCAGCCGAATCGAAGCACTGACCTCTCCCACCGAGACATGGGATTTTTGCTCCAAGGGGAATCCCAACATTTCAGTGTCTGGCTGTTTTTCCCCAAAAGGGATAGAACAGTCGCCATTTCAAAATTTTCCACAGAGTGATAATTAAACAAAAACCCAAACAAAATCAGAAACAGCAGAAAATTTGGACTGAAGCAAAATGTTTTGATGCCGTGAGAAGGTCCAATGGAGTTGGACTTGTGTGGTGTAGGAAAATGCAGTCTGGGGGGATATGGGAATCTAATGTAAAATTATTCTCAGGCCTGTGCTCCCCTCTAACCCCCTGGCTTGGCATCAGCAGGTCAGAAGAGAAAAAGGCATCTCGGGACAGTGCCGTACCTGCTACTTCAACGCCAAAGCATCTGTACTTGGTCTGCCTCCCACCTTCCACCACGGATGAATTCATTTTCAAAGCAGAAAACAGCTGGAGACGCCTGGGCTTGTCCCACGATGATGGGAGGACTTCCCAGGCACACAGACCCCTGACTGCGGCGAATGCTCCCCAGCCCTGCTGCCTGCTAAATGAGAAACACGTTAATTGAATCAGAAGAACAGGAGAAAGGAGCCACTTCTCTGCTCTTCTCTCTTCTGTGTGCCATCAACAGACCGGTTACCTATGCTGGACCTGTGGGGCTCTTCCAGGGAGCCCTTGGCAGCACTGATTACAGGATTGTTTGCCTCTGTAATTACAAACAACACCAAGGAGATGCCTGATGAGCTCAGGGCCACCTTTCATACCGGGATTTCTCTGTTTGCATTGGGTTATCAGTGTACCACAAATTTCTGGGTGTGCGAATCAGGGCAGATGCCAGCTGGGGACCAGAGAGGGGGAGAGCAGAGGGAATTCCCAGCAGTCAAGCCTGTGTCTAGCACTTGCCCTGGCCACTGTGGCTAGATGAAAGGTCTGGTAGGCACCTGCGAGGCAGCTTTCCCATAGCTCACTGAGGCACTGCTGGGTGTGCAGCCAGGGGGAAGGTGGAGCTGGAGGTGCTGAACATGCCTCTGGGGTTGGGATAGGAGCCGTGTGGTCTGGTTCAAAATCAAACCCACCTGGAATATGTCACCTCCATCACTATCTCCATGGCCCCGCAGATCCAGCCTGTCCCCCAGGCTACCCCCTGGGCTTCTGCCTTGCTCCTTACCCTGCCAGGCAGGTTAAGAGGAGGATGGTGGTGTTAATTCACATGCAACACCGGTACTGCTGTGTTGCTGTGGAAACAGCCTGGGAGCATGCAACAAGACACCATGTGGCAGGGGCAGCTCCAGCAGTGAGGAGGAAGAAGAGGGAGCAGGCAGCAGAGCTCAGCCAGGGCACCCAAAATGCCTGTATCAGTTGCAAACAGCTCTCGGGTGGGAGGGCTGTCAGGATGTGGAGACGTACCCAGCAAGCAGCCTGCGTGCTTACTTTTGGCTAGAGGGAAGGGAACAGGAGCTGTGCTCCAGCCAGAGTCAAACTCCGACTCATGGCCACATCCATTCCAAGCTGAGCCATGATGACTGTAATGCAGCTTAGCCTGGTCTGTGTGGGCAGAGGTGTGCATGAAATCCCCTTGCGTTGTATTTACCTCAGGCTGAAAGCACATGCGCCAATGCTTACCAAGGCTCAGCTGATACATGGGAACTTGGTACCCTGCAATCAGCTGCCTGCAAGTCTGAGCCCCCAGACGGAGTTTGGTCCAGATAACTGGGAGAGCCATGAAAGTGGCTTTCTCAAACTGTACAGAGAAGCATCACTTCCAATATGGTGGCAGAAACATCAAGGCCCTTGGGACTGGAGCAATCCTTGCTTTGTAGATGGATGAGGATGCAGCCTTATGGTGCAACCTGGAGCTGATGGAGCGAACCCGTGAGTGACAAACACAGACTTCAGAGGAGGGACACTGTTCTCCAGGGACTGGTGCCTTAGCTCCCTGTGTGTGTAAAAGCATGGGTGTCCCAGCAGAGATGCTGCCTCCTCCGCCTGCAACTCACAGCAAAAGCAAAGTGACCCAGCACTCTTCTCCTCCCCAAAACAAAATAAACCCGACCAAAACACAGCCTTCCTAAGCAGGCTTTTCCCTGTTTCAAGAGGGTGAGAAAACAAACAGCATGTCAGGCAGATGTTAGCTAATGAACTGGAAGGTGCCCAGGGTGCAGCATCTGGCTGGAGTCACACCAGAAGATCTGTACAAGTGCGATAAACCCTGGGTGCGTGCATTTAGTGGGCAGGCTGTGAAATGCAACTTCAAGGCATTTCGAAACCAAGTGATCCTGCTATGCCTTACACACATCTCCACGCCTCATTGTAAGAAGAATTTATTTCCTCCCTAGCCATTCTTTGCAGGGTGCTAAGATGTTACAAGCTCAGCCTGGCTGGTGTCAAAGTTTATTTTGGGGCAATTTACTTGGGAAGGGAAGTTTGGGGGTTGTGTTGTTTTTATTTTTCTTTCTCCCTGCAGCTCTGCTTCACAGCAGCACAACCACTGTGTCTTTTTGGCAAGCTGTGATCTGAGCCCTTGTGTCAGAGGTGAGCGCAGCCGTCCATGGAGCTTTTCTTCCTCGAAGGCATCGCTGCAGGAGGTGGTCTGGCTTCGCTACAAGGGCTCTGCTGCCCTCCCACCTCCATCCTGACCTGCTGGGTGGCTTCAGACCTGGCTGGCATTCCCACCTCAAGATGTCTTGCCTCTCTCAAAGTGAGCATTTTGAGACAGATGCTGTTTTTTGTACTCAGAGCTTGGAAAATTTGCACTGGGCCCTTCATGTAACTACAGGAAGAGAAATGAGAATAAACAGATGCCTGTGGCTGTACCATTCAGAGTCCTGTTACACGGCTTGGGCCAGCCTGCGGTCTCTCCCTGTGACTGGCTCTGCCCAGCCATGACCCTGCTGGAGGCATGCCACCCCCAAGCAGACACGGAGGGTACTGAGGGTCCCCAGCTCCTCCAGAGCCCCTCTGTGTCACTGTCACCAGACTGACAAGGACAGGTCCCACCAGTCTGGTTTTACTGCTCACACTGGAGTCTTGAGGGTATCCCCTAGGCGGGAGGGAGTTGATCTTTTCATCCTCACCAAGGGGCAGCTACAAAGTGTTGTGACGTGCCAGGAGCAGAGCAGAGCCAAAAGCTTGATGGGATCTGCTATGTCCCTACGTGCTGGTGGTCTGCATTGCCCCCTAACTCTGCCCCACAGGGACTGGTCCCAGCTGGGGGGCAGAGTGGCTGTAGGGGCTGAGATGGGATGCTCAGTGGATGCGAAGGCCTCCTGTCCATGCTCCAGATTTCTCCACAAACAGATGGGGAAAGGGTACACCTCAATGCCCCCACCAACCCTCAGCTATAAAATCATCACAACCCTGCTTTGTCCCTCAACCCCATAAAAAGCAGCTGCCACGGTGGTACAGACACCCTGCCATCACTGCTGGTTTTGCATCCATTTTGTCTCCCTCTCCCTGTTGCCATCCATCAGGACACTTCCAGGTGCTTAGGAGCACCAGTGCCCCAGGCCCATGTTGCAGCATTTGGCCCTGCTCCTGCAGGTCCTTGCAGACCTGGCTCCATGTTGTGCGTTTGACCCAGCAACATTCACTGCTCAAGGAGCAGAGCCGAGCTGCCAAATAAACACCTGGCTCCTTTACTGCTGGTTTCTAGCAATGAAGGAGTGTTTTAAACTTTATGCAAACTCCCAGGTGACAGCTGCAGAGTGGAGGGACATATTTGCTATATTTTTTATTTTCCCTCTTTGATTTGGGATTTTGTTTCCCCTTTAACTATGGTGCAAGGGGCATCTGCATGGACACTGCCTCTTTTTTCCCTTTGCTACCCTTTGGCAGCTTCTGTTGCCTTTCTCCACCTGAGCTCCCTGCGTGGGGTGATTTGTCACCAGGAAGACAGTCTCCTTTTCGGGAGTGCTCATTTTTAAAGGCTAATGAGACATGCTGATTCCACAGTTGGGAATTTCTTCTGTAATTATAATCCTTTGCCCTTCTCTGGCTGCTTCTAGTCCAAGACCTCTGTGCCTCCAACAAGTAATAGATCTTGTCTTGCCAACCCTTCAGCAGGCAGACAGATGATCTCCATTTCACAGACAGGGAAAACAAGCTTGGGTAAAAATAATGGGGATTTCTTCCCCTCATTGCCATCTTCCCCAGGTCCTTCCCATGACAGATTGGGGTCCCTTGGGGATAGGTGCTGTTCCCTCCCACTTGCTCATGGTGAGGTGAGTGTTGGCTGATGCACGCCAGGCTGATTTCCCCCTGCAACGTGGCTTTCTGAGTTTCATAGCACGCTTTCGGCCATCTAGCCATCAGGCTGAGCCTTCCCACTGGGAAATAAACCCCTTGCTCTCAGGACTGGCCATGCTGCGTGCAAGGTCCCGGGACACCCAGGACACCGCTTGCCAGGGTGGCAGTGTGATGCTCTGCCCTGCAGACTCATTTGCAGCCGGTCCTCACACTGGCCCTGCTGGGTGGCACTAGCAAGCATGGTCTAGCAAAGGAAAGGGGAGAAATGCTCTGCTCCAGACCCAGAAACCCTGCCAGAAAAAAGAATCAAATAAACGGATGAAATACAGTGTCTGAGTGCATTGGGCACCAAAAGAGCTTTACTGCAGCGTGTTGGGGCATATCACAGGCAGAGTGAGTGAGGAACAACTTGGCAGCATGCAGCTGCCAGCCGCTGCATTTGGAAACAAGCTGTGCCAGGGAAACCAAGCCCTCCTTACCCAGGACGGGGCAGAGCAGCTGCTTCTCTGGGCTCCCTCCTCTCCCTCCAGCCAGGCAGAAAAGGGGAGTTTTGCTGGGCTCTTCCCCAGCACAGTCCCTCTCGCTCCATGTCTCACATAGACGTCCAGGTGTGAATATCATCCCAAGGGTTTCAGGGGACCACGTTGTGCCACTTAGTCACCCTGCTCTCTCCATGCAGCAGCAAGGATGTGGAGACCAGGGCAGGTATTTACCCTTCCAAGTACAACATGCCTCATGCTACTTCCCAAAAGCACTGACTATTAGTGATCTCATGCCTGGCATCTTCCCATTCCCAGTGCTTGCTGGGCAAAGGGTTTAAACAGGATTTAAAAGTTTCTGGGTTGACATCCCTAGTTTCTGGGTTGGCATCTCTAATAATGTACTTCAGCCAAAATAAGATTTTTTGAATACAATAAAGCTCTAAAAATAAATACTCTTTAATAAAATCTTTAAAAAATAAGGTAACCCTCAAATACAGATACCCCCACCCCAGTCTCCCTCTCAGACTCAACTGGGCTTAATTTGCTGAGCAGCGAGAGGTTTCAGGAGGTCTTTGCCAGGACCCTGCTGTTATCAGCATTACCGGACTAGCGCTCTCAGGGCTCCAAACCTTGCTCCATACATCACACACCACCTAACCCAAGAGCACCGAGAGCCAGAGAGAAGAAAACGCAGCTTGATTTCACATCTATCAACTCTCTGATGCCTCTCTTAAAGCTACAATCTGCCCTTTCCCACTAAACAGACAAAACTGTGACCGTAATGGGTAACTTCTTTCCCCATCCAGCTGCTTGGGAGCTTGTAATGGAATTGTGAAGCATCTCTTGCTCTGCAAATTCTCCTTTCAAGATACATTAGGGTCATTCCTTTTTATGGGAAGAAGCATAGAGGGGAGGAGGGAACGATCCCGAGGGAAAAAGATAAATAATCTTCAAAGAGAACAATTGACAATCAATTGCAGCGCTGCTGTAGAGCAGAGATAGACACATATTTCTGGCTTTTATTTCTGATTAATGAGAGAAAGGCCTGGCATCCCCTCTCCTCAGCCCTGAGAAACTGGTCTGATTATGTCACAACTGATCTGCAATTGTTCTCTCTGAAGATTATTTATCTCTTTTCTTCATGATTGCCTGCTCTGAGACCTTAATAAATTGGATCCAGCCAGCAGCAGTGCTTGCTAATTTCCCCCTGAAGAGGATTTGAGTTTTTGTCAAGCTCTTAGGGCATCCGTTTGCTTGATCTCTGTTCCTTTTAAAGGGTTGTGTTTAAAACATCATTTTTCATTACTGTAGCATCAATGTTGCTGGTAGTTATGTGTTTGCATTGGATTAAATCAGCAGCCTGGCCCAGCGTTGATGTCAGCTGCTCTGTGCTAGGTGCCCTACAGAGATGACCTTGGCAAATCATTTTTGTAGGGTCCTGTTATTATATGCTATGGAGAACACCTTGCTCTTTTCTCCCCACCTTTCAGCAAAGAGTGAGATTGCCAGCAGCTTGGAAAAGCCCTAAGATGAGCCAGCTGGAGCCTAGACAGAGCTGCAGGATTAGTGTAAAGCAGTGGATTTTGGGGTGGTAAAGGAAGGCAGAGCATCAACTGATGCAGAAGAGATGCTCAGAGCCAAACTTGTGGCACAGCTAAATGCTCTTTTCCAGGAGGCTGTGGGTCCTGCTTCAGGGATGTCTGAGTGGGGGACAGAGCCACTCCACCTACTTGGGTTTGCAGCCCTGCATTTCAAAGGAGTGTGCCTCTGGCTTCCTGGGACTTGCTGTGCTCTCTCAGGACGTGAGGCAAACTGAGGGCCAGTTCTGCAAGAGGTTTCCCTTGCCATCACCTTGCAAGGTACTTTCCCAATCCGAACCCTGCTGAATTCAAGCTGTCATATGGATATGCAGTGAGGCAGCCCTTCCCTCCCAGAGCCAATCTCTTACAGGGGGAGGAGGGGGGAAATGGATGATGTCTGTTTTTCTGGGCAGCACAGAGGTGTCGATGCACTTGTTTATTGCTCTGCAAGTGTAGATTAAAGTTTTCTTGCCTTGTTTCCTTCCCATTCTCAAGGCAATCCTTCGTGTGTGCATGTGTGTCTGCGTGAGTGTCTCTGTTAGTGCCTGCATGCACACAAGGGTCTATCTTGCATTAATGCAGTCAGATAAGGAGGCCTCCTTGGGGAATCATTCCCCACTGTTTTTATTTTAATATGACAAACATTGCGTGCTTGAGTGGTAAATGAAATGGTGTTATTTCTCTGACTTCCTTTATGTTCTTTTCCTAATCTTCACTGCTGTTTCAAGCTGTTGCTGCAAACTCTCTCCCTCTACTCCCTTTTCTCTGCGACTCTCATCCTTCAGATGTTTAGTCTAAGTCTCTCTGTGGGGTCTGATGGGATCAGCTTCATAAACCTCCCTGCTCTTAGGTTTCCTAGGAGAAAGGCCATGGGAAGGAGTGTTACCAAAGGCCATGCTATCCCCGGGGCTGTATACTGTAGCCTGCTTTGTGACCTGACCATTTCCTCTTGATTGGAGTGATGAAAGCTACACCCCTAAAAACCTGCATAAATATTTCATGATGAGAACAGAGAGCCGACTGCAATGCCAGCAAACTGCAAACTGGGACGTGGGTGCTCTAAAGGTCACCCTGAGCCAGAGAAAGCCTCAACTGAATTCAAAATACTTCCCCTCCTTATTGGCAGCAGCACATGTGTTTACAGCTAGGCTCCAGATTTCACTCTTATTAATTCTGTTTCCCTTTTGCATGTGTCAGGGTCAGTTCCCAGCTTGCACAAGGATGGGAGCTCTCCCTGTTTTTAGGTTGCTGCAGCCCAGTGTGGCTGGATGGAAAGTAAGTTGTACTTTCTCAGATCCGTGCAGCTAGACCTGGTAGCAGGATCCCAGCTGCCCTCATCCTCTCCAACACTGACCATGCTATCAATCAGGTGGGGAAGCTGCTGTGGACATACCCTGTTAGAAATTCAGCATTCGCTACATAAAGTCCCCCATTGCCCTGCTTGGGTGAGGAGATGTCCTCCCATCAGCTCACTACAAAATCCTGCATAGGTGCCAAAGCCATGCAGCCCCTTTAGGTACCTGTGTGGTCCCAGGGCTATGGAGAATATATGTCTGCCTCCCGCTTGCCAGCATTAGGAGGATAGGTTTGGGCAGAGGGCATCGGAGGGAAAAAGCATCCAGCTGTGCCTTGAAATGTGGTGGGGTTGTTAGCGGGGCTGCAGCAGCCTGTGAATGGCAAAACCCTTGATTTAGAATTAAGATGACATTTTATTCCAAACCTATACAGTGTTATCATTAAGGAAAAGTGCTGCTCACGCAGCCCTGACCAGTGCTTGGAAAATTGGTAGGGGCTGAAGGCAGTTCTCACCAGCCGTGAGCTGCAAGGTGGATGTGAAAAGCCAAGCTGTTAACTGCAACAGCCAGCTGAGCTTCCGAATGTACGGCCACATCTGCAGTCTGTTTTGAAACGCGTGAGAAACCAGGCAGCAGTATCACTAGTGATAACCACAGCATGAAGCCACAGATTAGGTTTGGACCTGTGCAGTTGTCCTGATTTCGGCTGGGATAGAGTTAAATTTCTTCCTAGTGCTGTGTTTTGGATTTAGTATGAGAAGAATGTTGATAACACACTGATGTTTTCAGTTGTTGCTAAGTACCCTGCTAGTCAAGAACTTTTCAGAACTTGTGAGGAAGCATAGCCGGAACAGATGGTCCAGCTGGCCAACAGGGTATTCCATACCATATGATGTCATGCTCAGTATATGAATGGTAGGCATGTTCCAGGAAGTAGCGATTGCTACTTGGTTATCGGTCAGCAGGTGGTGAGCAATTGCACTGTGCATCACTCATATTGTATATTCTATCATTATCATTATTATTATTTCTTTTTCTGTTCTATTAAACTGTCTTTATCTCATTCCACGAATTTTACTTTTTTTTTTTTCTCCCGATTCTCCCTCTCATCCCACTGTGGCGGGGGGGGGGGGGGGGGGGAGTGAGCGAGCGGCTGTGTGGTGTTTAGCTGCCTGCTGAGTTAAACCACAACAGTCCTTTTTTGGCGCCCAACGTGGGGCATGAAGGGTTGAGATAACAACACATCTGACCCGAACGGGTTAAACCAAATTTGTTATAAGCATTCATTAAATCAGTTTAGTACTCGCTGTTCACAATGTTGGTTTATTTGCTCTCAGCGTTGTTGGATCTGTTCTTGGAGTTTTGGTATGTAGCACCCTACTGGCTGTATGTACTGCTGATTATCAGTATTTATGTGGGGATTGTCATCTCTGGGAGATGGATTAAGGTCATCGCTTTGCTACACTGTGTAACACTGGCTTATGGTATGATAAAATTATTGATCAGGAGACTGTACTCAGCACTGCCGTCATCCCTGCGCTTCGGGAGCTCTCTCTCGGAAACTATTACTAATTACCCTTTTTACCTCTTCTCCTTGGAGAGCCAATTTACGGGGGAGACAGCTTCCTTCACCTTCCCCTTCTCCTCCAGGCTGATTACAATAGCTCTTGAGGATTTTGAATATCCTTGGGATGTTCAAACCAGCGTGTTCCTATTGCTATGTCTCCTGAATGTGTTTCAGGCCTTGTTTAAGGTTAAACAACTATTTAAGAATACCACCCAGAGATCTGCCCCAAGGCTGGATAGTTATGAGAGGCAGGGTGTGTGGGATAGTATGGGCAAGTACCTAGGACAGTGGTCACCTCCAATGTTTTGGAACTTCACCCCTGAACAAATGCAGAATCCTGAAAAACTGGTGAAATATTTGGAAAAAGTATGCTGTCACCCTGGCAATTCCAGAGAGACACAAATCACTGCAACGTGCTGGGGCCTGGCCCATGCCTACCGAGCCCTGTTCAACACTATTCAGAACCCTCAAGGGGAAGAGGAGGTCTCCGGATCTGATGACAAAACGACGGGCACTGCAGCTACTCCAACCCCCGTGACGGGCAATGCGGCTACTCCAACCCCTGCGATGGGCACTGTGGCTACTCCAACCCCCGTCACAGGCACTGCGGCTACTCCAACCCCTGCAACAGGTACTACAGATGAACCAGAGGACCAACCCATGCTGGTATCAGTCACCCCTATACATAAGAAGAAATCTTGGAGGCAAAAGTAAGGTCATTTAGAAAGGGATGATGGAAAAGCAGGGCCATCACAAGGAGAGGAGGAGGAAGAGGAAAAACTCATAAAGGAGACAGAAACCACCCGATCCCTATCCCTGAGTGAGTTGCAAGATGTGCGGAAAGATTTCAGCCGTCGTCCAGGCAGGCGTATTGTTACCTGGTTGCTCCGATGTTGGGATAATGAGGCCAGTAGCCTGGAATTAGAGGGGAAGGAAGCCAAACAGCTGGGATCCCTTTCTAGGAAAGGGGGCATTGACAAAGCGATTGGAAAAGGGGCACAGGCCCTCAGCCTCTGGAGGCGACTGCTGTCAGGCGTGAAGGAAAGGTATCCCTTCAAGGAAGATGTTATATATCGCCTAGGGAAATCGACCACCATGGAGAGAGGTATCCAGTACCTGAGAGAATTAGGCATGCTGGAGGTGGTTTATAGTGACCTGCACAATGAGCAAGCGCCCAAAGATCCAGATGAAGTCCAGTGCAGGCGACCCATGTGGCGGAAGTTGGTACGAAGTGCACCAGCGTCGTATGCCAGTTCGTTGGCACTAATGTCCTGGAAAGAGGAAGAACAACCAATGGTGGATGTCGTGGTTAGCAGACTCCGGGAATATGAAGAAACTGTCTCCTCCCTTGTCTCGGCTGTGGAGAAGCTGTCCCAGGAGGTCCAGCAATTCAAAGAGGATATGTCCTATTCCCCACCTCTATGGACCAGTATCTAAGCCATTAGGAGTCAATGATTTTCTGCTCAAGAGAGAGGATATAGAAGGTACACACCCCGGGGCACCCTGTGGTTTTACCTGCGTGACCACAGAGAGGACATGAGGCAGTGGGATGGAAAATCTACCTCGACCCTAGAGGCACGTGTACGTGAGTTGCAAGGAAAAACAATGACACAAGGGGGTTCTCCCAGGAAAAATGCTGCTCCAGTTGTCAGGAAAAACCTGTTTCACGACAGTCCATTTTCCAGTGAACAGTTCCCCAGACAGAGTAGAAGGGCTGATCTTACTTTGGATTGTAACGAAGGAATTCTTAACTCACGTTTGCAAGAAGCGAGAGATGGATACTATGACCAGAACTAGAGGGGCCCTGCCTCCAGCCAGGTGGAGGAAAGGGACAACCGGGTTTACTGGACTGTGTGGATTCGATGGCCCGGCACATCAGATCCACAGGAGTATAAGGCTCTAGTGGACACCGGGGCACAGTGTACCCTGACGCCATCGAGCTATAAAGGGGCAGAACCCATTTGTATTTCTGGAGTGACAGGGGGATCCCAAGAGTTAACTGTATTGGAGGCCGAAGTGAGCCTAACCAGGAATGAGTGGCAGAAGCACCCCATTGTGACTGGCCCAGAGGCTCCGTGCATCCTTGGCATAGACTACCTCAGGAGAGGGTATTTCAAGGACCCAAAAGGGTACCGGTGGGCTTTTGGTATAGCTGCCCTGGAGACGGAGGAAATTAAACAGCTGTCCACCTTGCCTGGTCTCTCAGAGGATCCTTCTGTTGTGGGGTTGCTAGGGTCGAAGAACAGCAGGTACCAATTGCTACCACAACGGTGCACCGGCGGCAATATCGCACCAACTGAGATTCCCTGCTTCCCATCCATAAGCTGATTCATCGACTGGAGAGCCAAGGAGTGATCAGCAAGACTCACTCACCCTTTAACAGTCCCATATGGCCAGTGCGAAAGTCTAATGGAGAGTGGAGACTAACAGTAGACTACCGTGGCCTGAACGAAGTCACGCCGCCACTGAGTGCTGCCGTGCCGGACATGCTAGAACTTCAATACGAACTGGAGTCAAAGGCAGCCAAGTGGTACACCACAATTGACATCGCTAATGCGTTCTTGTCAATCCATTTGGCGGCAGAGTGCAGGCCACAGTTTGATTTCACTTGGAGGGGTGTCCAGTACACCTGGAACCGACTGCCCCAGGGGTGGAAACACAGCCCTACCATTGGCCATGGACTGATCCACACCGCACTGGAACAGGGTGAGGCTCCAGAACACCTGCAATACATTGATGACATCATTGTGTGGGGCAACACAGCAGAAGAAGTTTTTGAGAAAGGGAAGAGAATAGTCCAAATCCTTCTGAAGGCCGGTTTTGCCATAAAACAAAGTAAGGTCAAGGGACCTGCACAGGAGATCCAGTTTTTAGGAATAAAATGGCAAGATGGACATCGTCAGATCCCAATGGATGTGATCAACAAGATAACAGCCATGTCCCCACCAACTAGCAAAAAAGAAACCCAAGCTTTCTTAGGCGTTGTGGGTTATTGGAGAATGCATATTCCAGATTACAGCCTGATTGTAAGCCCCGTCTATCAAGTGACCAGGAAAAAGAACGATTTCAAATGGGGCCCTGAGCAACGACAAGCCTTTGAGCAAATTAAACAGGAGATGATAGTTCATGCAGTAGCCGTTGGGCCAGTCCGGGCAGGAGAAGATGTAAAGAATGTGCTCTACACCACAGCCGGGGAGAACGGCCCTACCTGGAGCCTCTGGCAGAAAGCACCAGGGGAGACTAAAGGTCGACCCTTAGGGTTCTGGAGTCGGGGATACAGAGGATCCGAGACCCGCTACACTCCAACTGAGAAGGAGATATTGGCAGCATATGAAGGGATTCGAGCTGCTTCGGAAGTGGTTGGTACTGAAGCACAGCTCCTCCTGGCACCCCGACTGCCGGTGCTGGGCTGGATGTTCAAAGGGAGGGTCCCCTCTACACATCATGCAACTGATGCTATGTGGAGTAAGTGGGTCGCACTGATCACTCAACGGGCCCGAATAGGAAACCCCAGTCGCCCAGGAATCTTGGAGGTGATCACGAACTGGCCAGAAGGCAAAGATTTTGGAATATCCCCAGAGGAGGAGGTGACGCGTGCTGAAGAGGCCCCACTGTATAATAAACTACCAGAAAATGAGAAGCAATATGCCCTGTTCACTGATGGGTCCTGTCGCCTTGTGGGAAAGCATCGGAGGTGGAAAGCTGCTGTATGGATTCCTATATGCCAAATTGCAGAAACTGCTGAAGGAGAAGGTGAATCGAGCCAGTTTGCAGAGGTGAAAGCCATCCAGCTGGCCTTGGACATTGCTGAATGAGAAAAATGGCCAGTACTTTATCTCTATACTGACTCATGGATGGTGGCAAATGCCCTGTGGGGGTGGTTGCAGCAGTGGAAGCAGAACAACTGGCAGCGCAGAGGTAAACCCATCTGGGCTGCTGCATTGTGGCAAGATATTGATGCCAGGGTAGAGAACCTGGTTGTAAAAGTACGTCACGTAGATGCTCACGTACCCAAGAGTCAGGCCACTGAAGAACACACAAAACAACCAGCAGGTGG
Organism: Calonectris borealis; assembly: GCF_964195595.1. Taxonomy (NCBI): domain Eukaryota; kingdom Metazoa; phylum Chordata; class Aves; order Procellariiformes; family Procellariidae; genus Calonectris; species Calonectris borealis. Next base: position 26,087,732 of record NC_134351.1, on the reverse strand, counting down.
GCCAGGCTGCTAAGATTGAAGTGGCTCAGGTGGATCTGGACTGGCAACATAAGGGTGAATTCTTTATAGCTTGGTGGGCCCATGATGCCTCAGGCCATCAAGGAAGAGATGCAACATATAGAGGGGCTCGTGATCGAGGGGTGGACTTGACCATGGACGCTATTGCACAGGTTATCCATGAATGTGAAACATGCGCTGCAATCAAACAAGCCAAGCAAGTAAAGCCTCTCTGGTATGGGGGACAATGGTTGAAATATAAATATGGGGAGGCCTGGCAGATTGATTATATCACACTCCCACAAACCTGCCACGGCAAGCGCCATGTGCTCACCATGGTGGATGCAACCACCGGGTGGCTTGAAACATACCCTGTGCCCCATGTCACCGCCCGGAACACCATCCTGGGCCTTGAAAAGCAAGTCCTGTGGCGACATGGCACCCCAGAAAGAATTGAGTCAGACAACGGGACTCATTTCCGAAACACCCTCATAGACACCTGGGCCAAAGAGCACGGCATTGAGTGGGTATATCACATCCCCTACCATGCACCAGCCTCTGGGAAAATTGAATGATACAACGGGCTGCTAAAGGCTACGCTGAGAGCAATGGGTGGTGGGACATTCAAGCATTGGGATACACATTTAGCAAAAGCCACCTGGTTAGTCAACACTAGGGGATCTGTTAATCAAGCTGGCCCTGCCCAATCAAGACTCTTACGTACTGTAGATGGAGATAAAGTCCCTGTCGTGCACATAAGAAATATGCTGGGGAAGACAGTCTGGGTTACTCCTGCCTCTGGCAAGGGAAAACCCATCCGTGGGATTGCTTTTGCTCAAGGACCTGCGTGCACTTGGTGGGTGATGCGAAAGGATGGGGAAGTCCGGTGTGTACCTCAAGGGGATTTGATTTTGGGTGAAAATAGCCAATGAACTGAATTGTATGATGTTAATTGCTCTATAATGCTGTATGTCATCACTTCTATGGTTGCTATCAACAGTATTGCAGTAAGAATCACCCAGATTAATGAAGAATGAACTCTGATGAAACCGAGCAAAGTGCAGCGATGATAGAACCAGACGAGCGCAGCGATAATGGAACCAGAACTGGCTTCAGGATGCAACAGTCCAACACCACACACCACCTCTCCTGCCCTGAAAGACTGTTATGACAGATGGAGCCCAAAGTCATGGACTAAATGAACTCAATGGACATTTTAGAGGGGTGGCCCATAGACTAAGGGAATGATATCTTTGTGTATATATGATAAGGCAGGAAAAGTGGTGGTGATTAATTGGAATGTATTGGAAAATGTGAGACCTAGGCATGACGTAGATGGTATAGAATAAGGGGTGGATACTGTCCTGGTTTTGGCTGGGATAGGGTTAAATGTCTTCCTAGTGCTGTGTTTTGGATTTAGTATGAGAAGAATGTTGATAACACACTGATGTTTTCAGTTGTTGCTAAGTACCCTGCTAGTCAAGGACTTTTCAGCTTCCCATGCTCTGCCAGGTGCACAAGAAGCTGGGATGGAGCATAGCCAGGACAGCTAACCCAACTGGCCAATGGGGTATTCCATACCATATGACGTCATGCTCAGTATATAAATAGGAGGCGTGGTCCAGTAAGTAGCGATCGCTACTTGGTTATTGGTTGGCAGGTGTTGAGCAATTGCATTGTGCATCACTCACTGTATATTCTACCATTATTATTATTATTATCCCTTCTTTTTCTGTTCTATTAAACTGTCTTTATCTCAGTCCACAAATTTTTACTTTTTTTTTTCGATTCTCTTCCCCATCCCACTGTGGCAGAGGGCAGTGAGCGAGTGGCTGTGTGGTGTTTGGCTGCCTGCCAGGTTAAACCACAACACACGTAATGCAGCTAAACCTGGAAAGCCACTCCTGACAGTGATACGTCATGGAAGAAATGGTTTCTTCTGAGGACACTTTGAAGGCTTTCTGAGGATAAAGAACAAGGCTCGTGCAACTTTTTAAAGTAGCTGCAGTACAGCAAGAAAACTGTATTGCTGGAGATACAAAGTAGCTGCTTAAAACTGACTGCCAACACGCTCCTGCTGTGGTTGGGTGAAAGTGCTCCTTCATCCCCCCACCCTGGCTGGAATTTGTCACATGGGGAGTAGAAAGAGGCAAAATGCAAGAATTAAATACATGTTTTCTAGTGCAGCAGCTGGAATATTTTTTTATTAGCAGTTTTAAAATGCTTTAAACCTTGTGAGGAGCTTGGGTGAAGAGGAGTTATACCACAAGTAAGAAAGGATAAGGTTTGCTTTCAAGTCCCTGCTCAACCAGGAATTTTGTTGATGCCCTCGAGCAAAGCACTTTGGGTTTGAGTGGGGCTAAGTTCCCCATCTATAAAAGGAGGTCAGTTGTACTTGTCCACCTTTGCAGGGGCATTGCAGGGATAAGTACTCACAAGTGATGAGATGCTATAGAAATCACACGTACACTTGGATTAGATGGTTTCAGTGTTGCCCAGAGGCAGTTGTTTGCTAGTTGGAAACTCACTGCATTGAGAGGTTTTGTATCAAAGCAAACTCAGCAACAACAGCAAATGGCATGCCAATGGGTCTGGAGGTGAGGGATGCCATGCCATGAGGAACTCTAACAGCAGGAAGGAGCAAGTGTTAGTAGTCATGCTGGTGGATGAAGAGCAGCGCTGAAGGCCAAGGTGATGTTGTTATTTTCTGCTTGTGATGTGTTTGTTGGAAAGCAGGCTCCAGCTATGAGACAGCACAGGCACCTCAGATCTTCAACCTAGATGGCAATGAGGAACACTTTTGCTGGTTTCTTTCAACACATATTTGAGCTAACTGCAAAATGTGAAGGACGATGGACAGCAGCAGAAAACACGCCTGACAACAGAAGCCTAGGGAAAAGGCACTGCATGTTCAAGAGAGCCTTGGACACTCAAAAGCAAATGCTGGTTCCCTTCCAGTCAGGCATCATCAAGAAAATATAGCTACTTTCATTGGTGGTGCAGAATCCAAAATGTTAAATATCGAGAAACTTAATTTAGAAAGTCTGAGTGGGGGAAAGAAATTCAGGAAAAAAATTATTTAATTGGTCCCAGTTGTGGATAAAATACCAGTGCAGCCCTGGATTTCACACTGTTGCAAGCTTCGAAGCTATTGCTCTGTGTCTCCCAGTCAGGGGAACCAGGGCTTTGTAGACATCCTCTGGTCAACACAGGAACAGTTAATCTTAGCAAAAGTGCTACCCGTTTGCTGACAGGGCAGACTGGCCCTTGCCATGAGTACAGAATGCGCAGCAGCATGGCATGCAAAACGCCAGCCCAGCAATGCCAGCTCTCAGTCCTTGCTGTAGCCTGCCAACATGCCGTGGCCAGCAGGCAAACCATAGCCAGGAAACACACCATGGCCAGGAGACATGCCATGGCCAGGAAACACGCCATGGCCAGGAGACAGCTGCATGCACACCATATAACACCACCTGAAGATAAGTCTTTTAGGCTCTCCAATTATTTTCTCACTCTGCAACCTTCTTCCTCGCTTGTCAAAAGACTCCTGTTCAGGCTCTGAGCATTACCATGGTGTTCAGGGCAGCAGGGTCGTCTTCCCAGCTCTATCAAAGCCCCTTGTACAATAAACTGCTAAAATCACTGGATATCTCTGGGCATCTAGCAAAACGAGTATTACAACCCTCCTTTGTCCCCAGAGTAGATGCTCTGAGATGTCTAAGAGTTTTATGAGCCCAGCCTCAGACCACTTTTCCAACCACTTGCGCAAGTTGGAGGCAGAACTGTCCTCACCCTGATGCCCTTGGTGAGCTCTCCTTGTGTCTGTGGTGGCATGAGGGACCCAACACCCATGTGGTCCTCACACCTGCTCATCTCACACCCTTATGAGGGGAGCAGAATGGCAGCAACATTTTTTACAACTTCCTTCCAGGTGTTTCACTCCCTCTATCCCCTCCCACCTCTGGTGATACAAGAAGAGACTTATTTCTGGAGCTGGGTTAAGATCTTCACCTCCCAGCTTGGGCATTAGATTTTGGGGGATTGCTTTTAATTTGTCTTTTCCCAGCTCTAGCAGCTGCTGGTCATTGCCGGCTCTTCCTTCTGCTGGATGCTGTGGCAGTAAGCTTGTTCTCCCCTAAGACTTTGTTAGCTCAAGTCCATCCCTGCAGAGCCCATGTGAAGCACAGACAGGCTTCCATGGCTGCTTAGTTTTGCATTTATCTCACTTACAGTTCTCCAGCTGCTCTATCTCCCAGTTCGATCAAATCTTTCTAGGGCTTCTTACAATCCTTCATATTTCTTCCCTCCTTTCATCAGATTCTTTCCTTCTTCCATTAACAAATAAACCCCTGTTTGATGCCACCTGGACAGATTTCACCTCCTGCTCTGTCCTCTTGCTTCTCCAAACCATTAATAAATATTTTCAGTAACATCCCAAAGCTAGTTCCTTGAGTCCCTCCCATTTAACCTCCCCCTGCTCCAAGGACCATTCATTTACTCCAACCCTTTGCATCCCATTGCTCGAGCAGCTTTTGACCCACAACAGAATGCTGCCCCTTACCCCGCAGATATTTATTTTCCTTAAGAGTCTCCTGTGAGGGACTCCATCAAAAAGCCTTTAGAAAAATCCAAGTAAATTATGTCCAGAATTGCCCTTTATCCCATTTGCTGTATTAACTCTTTCCCAGGCTTTGGAAGGCTCGGGAATTGCAGTTTTCCGGGTCTGCCATGTTCGTGCTCTTCCCCATGTGCTGTCTATTCAGACCCGAGCAGTTTTCTGCAAGGCTGGGATGCTCTGAGGGTCTCATCCAGTGCTGGATCCCTCAGGATCCTACCAAACCAAAGACCCAAAGAACCCTAGAACATGGTGCCATCTTAACACAGGGAGGGGTTTTATAATAGGGGCAAAACTGTGGAGTCCAGATGATGCTTCCCACTTTCATTAGCCTGATCTCCCCTATGCAAAGTGTATTGAGAAGAGGAAAATTATTCATTTCATATTTTCATATTTTGATTAATCCTCTATATCTTTCATTTGCTGTTTTTGTTTCCTTTTTAAGTTTCCGTTTATTTAGAAGCTTGTTTGTTATGTTCATGTTTTTGTTATGGGATCTTTTAGGCAATCATAAAAAGTCTTTTTCAAATAGAAAAAAATCCTTTTTCAACATCACAGTTTTGAAAACAAGTATAAATTAAATTCAAGAAAAAGGGAAAAATTTATTATTATTTTGCAAACCAGCTGATCTTTACATTTGCCTGCATGGGATGGGGTTGCAGCTAGAATTGAAACAAGACGATTTCTTGGTATATAAGACATTGGCAAGATATTTATTTGAATATAATCTTTAAGTTTGGTGTTCAGCTTTTAGAAATATGTTAAAAACTGAATGAGTGAAAAAAAGAGCTGTAAAAATGATTGGAGGCCAAGAAAAAAACCCTTGGAAATGAGTGTGAAGGAAGTTATTCTATTTAGCCTACCAGAGTGAAGGGTAAAAAGCAATTTGACCTGTATCTACACAGGAAGACGGCATTTGATATTACAGTGCTCTTTAATTGAGCATACAAAGCAAAATGAGGTCCAATGGCTGGAAGCCGAAGCTGGAAAAATTAAAGGTGGAAATAAGGTGCAGCTTTTTTTTAATAGGCAGAGCAATTAACCACTGGAGCAATATGCAAGAATGGAAAAGATTATCCATCACTTGAGGTCCTGAAGTCAAGACTGAATGGCTTTCTGAAGTGCACATCCCACATCAGTGCCCAGTCGCGAGCGCCGTGTGGGACTGCTGTAATTCCACAGATCGGGTCCTGCAGGAGGTCAAAACCAATTGCCATAATTGCACTGTCTGACTTAAATTCCCTGGATCTCCACAGCCCTTTCTCCACCACACTTCTAAGACATGACTATTAACAGCCGCACAGCGGAAACCTCTTTTTAGGTTGAAAATATATATAAAAGAAAAATTGCCACTATGTCCTTTTCCTTTGCCCTCTGCAGATGGCCTTTGGGAACGCAGAGGCAGTGTTGACCCCTGTAGTGTTGCCCGCTGGCCAAGGCGCCTTTCCCCACCGCTCTTGTCTCAATTGTACACGTATGGAAACGCTGCCTGTGGCTGATCCCTCCCTGCCTGTCACTTCCCAGAGCTGAGCAGTGGATTCCCACCTACCATCATCTCTCAATCCTGGCGACTCCCCAACTGAGTGTCGTGGTTTAACCTGGCAGGCAGCCAAATACCACACAGCTGCTCGCTCACTCCCCCCGCCCCCCCAGTGGGACGGGGAGAGAATCAGAAGGGTAAGAGTGAGAAAAACTCGTGGGTTGAGATAAAGACAGTTTAATAGAACAGAAAAGGGAAAATAATAATAATAAATAATGATAGAATATACAAAATGAGTGATGCATAATGCAATTGCTCACCACCCGCGCTGACCGATAACCAAGTAGCGATCGGTACTTCCTGGATCACGCCTACCGTTCATATACTGAGCATGACATCACATGGTATGGAATACCCCATTGGCCAGCTGGGCTGGCTGTCCTGATTATGTTTCCTCCCACCTTGTGTACCTAGCTCAGTCAGCAGGCATGGGAGCTGTCCTTGGACTAGGAGGGCACTTAGCAACAACTGAAAACATCAGTGTGTTATCAACATTCTCCTCATACTAAATCCAAAACACAGCACTAGGAAGAAATTTAACCCTATCCCAGCCGAAACCAGGACAGTATCCACCCCTTATTCTATACCATTTACGTTATGCTTAGGTCTCGCATTTTTCAATACATTTCAATTAATCACCACTATCTTTCTCTTTATATAAACATATATATACATGCACACACAGATATCATTCCCTTTGTCTATGGACTATCCCTCTAAAATGTCCACTGAGTTCATTTAGTCCACAGCTTTGGGCTCCATCTGTCATAACAGTCTTTCAGGGCCAGAGAGATGGTGTGTGGTGTTGGGCTGTTGCATCCTGAAGCCAGTTCTCATTTCGGTACTGCTGCGCTCGTCCAGTTCTATCATCGTTGCACTTTGCTCGGTTTCATCAGAATTAGTTCATTCTTCGTTAATCTGGGAGATTTTCACTGCTATACCATTGATAGCAACCATAGAAATAATGATATACAATATCATGTAACAATTGACATCATAAAAGACAGTTCATTGGCTTTTTTCACCCAAAATCAAATCCCCTTGAGGTACACACAGGACCTCCCCATACTTTCGCATCGCCCACCAAGTGTACCCAGGTCCTTGAGCAAAAGCAATCCCACGAATGGGTTTTCCCTTGCCAGAGGCAGGAGTAACCCAGACTGTCTTCCCCAGCATATTTCTTATGTGCATGACAGGGACTTTATCTCCATCTACAGTACATAAGAGTCTTGATTGGGCAGGGCCAGCTCGATTAATAGACTAACCAGGTGGCTTTTGCTAAATGTGTATCCCAACGTTTGAATGTCCCACCACCCATTACTCTCAGAGTAGTCTTTAGCAGCCCGTTGTATCGTTCGATTTTCCCGGAGGTTGGTGCATGGTAGGTGTCGTGGTTTAACCTGGCAGGCAGCCAAATACCACGAAGCCGCTCACTCACTCCCCCCACCCCCAGCGGGTCGGGGAGAGAATCGGAAGGGTAAGAGTGAGAAAAACTCGTGGGTTGAGATAAAGACAGTTTAATAGAACAGGGAAAAAAAAGGGAAAATAATAATGATAATGATGATCTTAGAGGTCTTTTCCAACCTGTATGATTCTATGATTCTATGATTCTATGATAAAATATACAAAATGAGTGATGCACAATGCTATTGCTCACCACCCGCGCTGACCGATAACCAAGAAGCGATCGGTACTTCCTGGATCACGCCTACCCTTCATATACTGAGCATGACGTCACATGGTATGGAATACCCCATTGGCCAGCTGGGCTGGCTGTCCTGATTATGTTCCCTCCCATCATGTGTACCTAGCTCAGTCAGTAGGCATGGGAGCTGTCCGTGGACTAGGAGGGCACATAGCAACAACTGAAAACATCAGTGTGTTATCAACATTCTCCTCATACTAAATCCAAAACACAGCACTAGGAAGAAATTTAACCCTATCCCAGCCAAAACCAGGACAGTATCCACCCCTTATTCCATACCATTTACGTCGTGCTTAGGTCTCACATCTTTTTTTAATACATTTCAATTAACCACCACTATCTTTCTTTATATATACACACACATATATATATGCACGCACAGATATCATTCCCTCGGTCTATGGACTATCCCTCTAAAATGTCCACTGAGTTCATTTAGTCCATGACTTTGGGCTCCATCTGTTATAACAGTCTTTCAGGGCCGAAGAGATGGTGTGCGGTGTTGGGCCGTTGCATCCTGAAGCCAGTTCTCATTTCGGTACTGCTGCGCTCGTCCAGTTCTATCATCGTTGCACTTCGCTCGGTTTCATCGGAGTTAGTTCATTCTTCACTAATCTGGGTGATTTTCACTGCTATACCACTGCTATATCACAGAAATAATGATATACAATATCATGTAACAGCTGACATCAAAATTCAGTTCATTGGCTATTTTCACCCAAAATCAAATCCCCTTGAGGTACACACCGGACCTCCCCATCCTTTCGCATCACCCACCAAGTGTACCCAGGTCCTTGAGCAAAAGCAATCCCACAGATGGGTTTTCCCTTGCCAGAGGCAGGAGTAACCCAGACTGTCTTCCCCAGCATATTTCTCATATGCACGACAGGGACTTTATCTCCATCTACAGTACGTAAGAGTTTTGATTGGGCAGGGCCAGCTCGATTGGCAGATCCCCTGGTATTGACTAACCAGGTGGCCTTTGCTAAATGTGTGTCCCAGTGTTTGAATGTCCCACCACCCATTGCTCTCAGCGTAGTCTTTAGCAGTCCATTGTATCGTTCGATTTTCCCGGAGGCTGGTGCATGGTAGGAGATGTGATATACCCACTCAATGCCATGCTCTTTGGCCCAGGTGTCTAAGAGAGTGTTTCGGAAGTGAGTCCCGTTGTCTGACTCAATTCTTTCTGGGGTGCCATGTCGCCATAGGACTTGCTTTTCAAGGCCCAGGATGGTGTTCCGGGCAGTGGCATGGGGCACAGGGTATGTTTCCAGCCATGCGGTGGTTGCTTCCACCATGGTGAGCACATAGCGCTTGCCGTGCCGGGTTTGTGGGAGTGTGATATAATCAATCTGCCAGGCCTCCCCATATTTATATTTCAGCCATCGTCCTCCATACCAAAGAGGCTTTACTCGCTTGGCTTGTTTGATTGCAGCGCACGTTTCACATTCGTGGATAACCTGTGCAATAACGTCCATGGTTAAGTCCACCCCTCGATCACGAGCCCCTCTATATGTTGCATCTCTTCCTTGATGGCCTGAGGTGTCATCGGCCCACCGAGCTATAAATAATTCACCTTTATGTTGCCAGTCCAAATCCACCTGGTCCACTTCAATCTTAGCAGCCTGGTCCACCTGCTGGTTGTTTTGATGTTCCTCAGTGGCCTGACTCTTGGGTACGTGAGCATCTACATGACGTACTTTTACAGTCAGGTTCTCTGCCCGGGCAGCAATATCTTGCCACAATGTGGCAGCCCAGATGGGTTTACATCTGCGCTGCCAGTTGCTCTGCTTCCACTGCTGCAACCATCCCCACAGGGCATTTGCCACCATCCATGAATCCGTATAGAGATAAAGTACTGGCCATTTTTCTCGTTCAGCAATGTCCAAGGCCAGCTGGATGGCTTTCACCTCTGCAAACTGACTCGATTCACCTTCTCCTTCAGCAGTGTCTGCAACATGTCGTATAGGACTCCATACAGCAGCCTTCCATCTCCGATGCTTTCCCACAAGGCGACAGGACCCATCAGTGAACAGGGCATATTGCTTCTCATTTTCTGGTAGTTTATTATACAGTGGGGCCTCTTCAGCACGCGTCACCTCCTCCTCTGGGGATATTCCAAAATCTTTGCCTTCTGGCCAGTTCGTGATCACCTCCAAGATTCCTGGGCGACTGGGGTTTCCTATTCGGGCCCGTTGAGTGATCAGTGCGACCCACTTACTCCACGTAGCATCAGTTGCATGATGTGTAGAGGGGACCCTCCCTTTGAACATCCAGCCCAGTACCGGCAGTCGGGGTGCCAGGAGGAGCTGTGCTTCAGTACCAACCACTTCCGAAGCAGCTCGAACCCCTTCATATGCTGCCAATATCTCCTTCTCAGAGTGTAGCGGGCCTCGGATCCTCTGTATCCCCGACTCCAGAACCCTAAGGGTTGACCTCGAGTCTCCCCTGGTGCTTTCTGCCAGAGGCTCCAGGTAGGGCCGTTCTCCCCGGCTGTGGTGTAGAGCACATTCTTCACATCTTGTCCTGCCCGGACTGGCCCAAGGGCTACTGCATGAACTATCTCCTGTTTAATTTGCTCAAAGGCTTGTCGTTGCTCAGGGCCCCATTTGAAATCGTTCTTCTTCCTGGTCACTTGATAGAGGGGGCTTACAATCAGGCTGTAATCTGGAATATGCATTCTCCAATAACCCACAATGCCTAAGAAAGCTTGTGTTTCCTTTTTGTTAGTTGGTGGGGACATGGCTGTTATTTTATTGATCACATCCATTGGGATCTGACGACGTCCATCTTGCCATTTTATTCCTAAAAACTGGATCTCCTGTGCAGGTCCCTTGACCTTACTTTGGTTTATGGCAAAACCAGCCTTCAGAAGGATTTGGACTATTCTCTTCCCTTTCTCAAAAACTTCTTCTGCTGTGTTGCCCCATACGATGATGTCATTAATGTACTGCAGGTGTTCTGGAGCCTCACCCTGTTCCAGTGCAGTGTGGATCAGTCCATGGCAAATGGTAGGGCTGTGTTTCCACCCCTGGGGCAGTCGGTTCCAGGTGTACTGGACACCCCTCCAAGTGAAATCAAACTGTGGCCTGCACTCTGCCGCCAAAGGGATTGACAAGAACGCATTAGCGATATCATCTGTGGCGTTCCACTTGGCTGCCTTCGACTCCAGTTCGTATTGGAGTTCTAGCATGTCCGGCACGGCAGCACTCAGTGGCAGCGTGACTTCGTTCAGGCCACTGTAGTCTACTGTTAGTCTCCACTCTCCATTAGACTTTCGCACTGGCCATATGGGACTGTTAAAGGGTGAGTGAGTCTTGCCGATCACTCCTTGGCTCTCCAGTCGACGAATCAGCTCATGGGTAGGGATCAGGGAATCTCGGTTGGTGCGGTATTGCCACCGGTGCACTGTTGTGGTAGCAATTGGTACCTGCTGTTCTTCGACCCTCAGCAACCCCACAACAGAAGGGTCCTCTGAGAGACCAGGCATGGTGGACAGCTGTTTAATTTCCTCCATCTCCAGGGCAGCTATACCAAAAGCCCACCGGTACCCTTTTGGGTCCTTGAAATACCCTCTCCTGAGGTAGTCCATGCCAAGGATGCACGGAGCCTCTGGGCCAGTCACAATGGGGTGCTTCTGCCACTCATTCCTGGTTAGGCTCACTTCGGCCTCCAATACAGTTAACTCTTGGGATCCCCCTGTCACTCCAGAAATACAAATGGGTTCTGCCCCTTTATAGCTTGATGGCATCAGGGTACACTGTGCCCCGGTGTCTACGAGAGCCTTATACTCCTGTGGATCTGATGTGCCAGGCCATCGAATCCACACAGTCCAGTAAACCTGGTTGTCCCTTTCCTCTACCTGGCCGGAGACAGGGCCCCTCTAGTTCTGGTCATAGTATCCATCTCTCGCTTCTTGCAAACGTGAGTTAAGAATTCCTTCATTACAGTCCAAAGTAAGATCAGCCCTTCTACTCTGTCTGGGGAACTGTTCACTGGAAAATGGACTGTCGTGAAACAGGTTTTTCCTGACAACTGGAGCAGCATTTTTCCTGGGAGAACCCCCTTGTGTCATTGTTTTTCCTTGCAACTCACGTACACGTGCCTCTAGGGTCGAGGTAGATTTTCCATCCCACTGCCTCATGTCCTCTCTGTGGTCACGCAGGTAAAACCACAGGGTGCCCCGGGGTGTGTACCTTCTATATCCTCTCTCTTGAGCAGAAAATCATTGACTCCTAATGGCTTAGATACTGGTCCACAGAGGTGGGGAATAGGACCTATCGTCTTTGAGTTGCTGGACCTCCCGGGACAGTTTCTCCACAGCCGAGACAAGGGAGGAGACAGTTTCTTCATATTCCCGGAGTCTGCTAACCACGACATCCACCGTTGGTGCTTCTTCCTCTTTCCAGGACAGTACTGCCAACGAACTGGCATACGACGCTGGTGCACTTCGTACCAACTTCCGCCACATGGGTCGCCTGCACTGGACTTCATCTGGATCTTTGGGCGCTTGCTCGTTGTGCAGGTCACTATAAACCACCTCCAGCATGCCTAATTCTCTCAGGTACTGGATACCTCTCTCCATGGTGGTCGATTTCCCTAGGCGATATATAACATCTTCCTTGAAGGGATACCTTTCCTTCACGCCTGACAGCAGTCGTCTCCAGAGGCTGAGGACCTGTGTCCCTTTTCCAATTGCTTTGTCAATGCCTAATTCCCTAGCAAGGGATCCCAGCTGTTTGGCTTCTTTCCCCTCTAATTCCAGGCTACTGGCCCCATTATCCCAGCATCGGAGCAGCCAGGTCACAATATGCTCGCCTGGATGACGGCTGAAATCTTTCTGCATATCTCGCAGCTCACTCAGGGATAGGGATCGGGTGGTTTACGTCTCGTTTATGAGTTCTTCCTCTTCCTCCTCCTCTCCTTGTGATGGCCCTGCTCTTCCATCCTCCCTTTCTAAATGACCTGACTTTCACCTCCAAGATTTCCTCTTCTGTACAGGGGCAACAGATACCAGCAAGGGTTGGTCCTCTGGTTCAGCTGTAGTGCCTGCTGCTGGGGTTTGGGTAGCTGCAGTGCTTGTCATGGGGGTTGGAGTAACTGTAGTGACTGTTTCTGGAGTCTGAGTGGCTGCAGTGCCTGTCGCAGGGGTTGGAGAAGCTACGGTGACTGTTGCCGGGGTTGGAGTAGCCACAGGGGTTGTCGTGGGGGTTGAAGTAGCCGCAGTGCCTGTCGTGGGGTTTTGAGTAGCTACCGTGTCTGTTGCCGGGGTTGATCTCCCGCTGCCCGCCGCCCCCGGGACTCGCCGCTCCGCCCGCCCCAATGAGGCACCGCCGTTTGCCCTCCCTCTTCTCTTTTTCCTGAGGGTTGATCTCTGGACAGTATTCCTGAATAGTTGTTTAACCCTAGACAAGGCCTGAACCACATTCAGGAGACATAGCAATATGAACATGCTTGTTTGAACATCCCAAGGATATTCAAAATTCTCAGGGAATATTGTGGACGTCTTCATGAAGAGGATAGAAGAAAAAGGAGTTTCTGAAGATATGGAAGGGAAGATGAACAAGTGGGAGTGAGTGTCCCATCCTGTCTCCCCCTTAAATTCATTCTCTGAGGAGCAAAAAGTGCAATTACCAATAATTTCTAAGAGGTGGTTCCCGAGGTACAGAAATGATGGCAGTGCCGAGTACAGTACCAGATTAGACTTACGAGCAATGATCTTATCACCTCATAAAACAGCAGCAAAATGATAATCTTGGCCCAGTTCCGACTAATGATAAACAGCACAAAAGGGAACACATACTGCAAGCAAGGTATTACATGACCCAACATTGAGAGCCAGCCCCACAACTTTGACAGCCAATACATCAACATTGTGACCAATCAATATAATGAATGCTTATAACAATTTTGCCTTAACACACTTTGGTCAGATCTATCGTTATCTCAACCCTTCGAGCCCCATGTTGGGTGCCAAAAAAGGACTTTCGTGGTTTAACCTGGCAGGCAGCCAAATACCATGCAGCCGCTCACTCACTCCCCCCCACCCCCCAGTGGGACGGGGAGAGAATCGGAAGGGTAGGAGTGAGAAAAACTTGTGGGTTGAGATAAAGACAGTTTAATAGAACAGAAAAGGGAAAATACTAATAATAAATAATGATAGAATATACAAAATGAGAGATGCACAATGCAATTGCTCACCACCCGCGCTGACCGATAACCAAGTAGCGATCGCTACTTCCTGGATCACGCCTACCATTCATATACTGAGCATGACGTCACATGGTATGGAATACCCCATTAGCCAGCTGGGCTGGCTGTCCTGATTATGTTCCCTCCCATCTTGTGTACCTAGCTCAGTCAGTAGGCACGGGAGCTGTCCTTGGACTAGGAGGGCACTTAGCAACAACTGAAAACATCAGTGTGTTATCAACATTCTCCTCATACTAAATCCAAAACACAGCACTAGGAAGAAATTTAACCCTATCCCAGCCGAAACCAGGACACTGAGTTATTTCCAAACCAGCCGCCTTGTGTGTTTCCCCTGCCAGGGCTTGCGTTTGTGAATTCCCCTCACCATGTTGGCTTTTGCTGTGATGTTTACCCCAATATTGGCAAACCATGGCTGCCTGTGCCCTAAGACCAATTCCTGAAATTGGTCTCATTGTTTTCATGCATTTCCCCTACATGTCTGCCACTTCCTAGTGTTTCATGCCTTGCTTTAGGAAAGCAAGGTTTTCATATGAACCCAAAACCAGCCACACTGAGGCAGCCCAAAGGTCCTCTTAGTCTTGCTGCCCATTTCTGGCAGTGGCCGAGAGCCAATGCAAAGGGTGAGAACAGGAATTGGGCATGCTTTTGTGCCCCCGTTTCCAGGAAACTCTCCTTGTTGTGTGTTTATAGAGCACCTCACAGAGTTGGCCTGCAATGCAAGTTCCCCAGGGGCATGGTAAGAGGAATTGTTACTATCAATTATTGCAATTATGATAATTATTATTCTGTCACTAAGATTTCAGCAATTAATTTTTCCAGAGTCTAATTTAAGCCATTTTCTCTCTGCCAGATGCTGATCACAGCAAGAGCGAGGTGCAGCATCTGCTGCTGGTCAGAATCTGCTTTAACTCATAAAACACCATTGTGGAAGGATTTTTATTAAATAACGGACATCCTATGAACATTCCAAGCACTGAGGATTTGTTAGCAATAGTATAAGGCAAAGGGTTGCTAAAGAGCAATTGTAGTTTTAGAGTCTCTGAAGTGATAGTAGAATAGGGAAAACAGGCTGAGGAATGTAACTATCAGTAGATTATGTAACGGAATGCAGGCGCAGGAAGCGTTCGCGTGGACACCTGCTTTCGACCAATCTGTGTATGTTAAGATTCGTGTGCTTGCTGACTGTAAACCAATAGAGGATTCGTAGGTGCGCGTGTTAGTGTGGCTAGCTTATAAAAGTAGCACAATATCTTGAAATAAACGAGAATGACCATACCCACATTGGGACTCATCATTACTCCGGGAACGCACTCCTATTCCGACCCCGGGTCACTCCGATATCTGGTAGCAGAGGATGCGGAAGCATGCTGGGCTCGTAGCCCAGAGGTCTGGTAGCAGAGACTACAATTCTTCGAGACTGCGGTAAGCGCAGCGAGAGAAGGGGAGTGGGAAACAAGCGACTGGGAGAAGTACTATTCTATTGCTCAAACGGATAGAATAGATAACGGTGCAGAGTGGCCAACTGCCTCCCAGAGGGTGAGCTGCTATCATGGAAAGTGAGGCAGCTGCTACATTGCTCGCAGGACTACTCTCTAAGAGAGGGATCGAGACAACGGTGAAACAGCTTATCAAGCTAATTAAGTTAGGACAACGTTTGGGACTTTTTAAGGACACTCGCACGTTGTTTTCTGTGCCTGAATGGCGGGAGCTGGGGGAACTAATGTTGCAGAAGCTTACTGAAGGTGATAAAAAATTGGAGAAGGAGATTGAGTCTGTGACAGACTTGTGGGGAGACGTACTAGAAACTTTAAAAGCTATGAAAGCTGAACGGGAGGTGGCGTGTGCGGCTGTTCAGATGCTGGCTCCAGACCCCATACCAGAACAGTCTAAGAGCATGGAATCCAAGGCGGGACCTATCGCGCGATTTTTTGGGCTGCCTGCTGTGAAGGGTATGACGGGGTCCACCTGTAAGACTGTTGCCGAATTGCGCGATAGAGTTGAGCAGGACTTAAAAACGCCCGACAGTCTATGTTCGCCATCTTCCCCGACAATATCATCTACGCCACAGCAGCCGGAAGTTGCCGGGGCTAAAGCAAAGCAGCAGTGTGACACAAAAGCGGAAGAGCAACTGCCGGGCATGAAGGGGGAGGAGTGGCCAGCTCCACCCACCCCCCCAATTCAAGGCGGGGAAACGTGCCGCCCTCCTCCCACTGCCCCTCCTCTCTACCCGCCCTTGCCACTCTTCAATGATTCCTCCGGTGCTGCCACACCGCCATCTAGCGGAAAAGAGAAAAATTCAACAGAAAGTATTAATCAGCTGTTAAAAGAGGTTGTGCAACAACTAAAGGAATTAACTACACAGACTCAGAAAAAGGAGAACCTTGGTCAAACGCCGGTTCGAGAGACAACTTGCCACCCTGTTTCTCCGGACCTACCGCAGTTACCCATCCCGGCCGATGGAGAGGAATTGTTCGAGATGCTATTTTGGAAGGACAGTGGGGGGTTGCATCCAACATTGGCCCCATGGCTTTTCCGGTGGTACAGGACAACGGTCGAGGAAAATGGGAACCGCATGATTGGAAGATTCTACAACGAGCCAAAAATACTATATCGCAGTATGGTGTTAAATCGGAAGCCTCACGACAGATCGTTATTTGGATTTTTTCTGCTGATTTGATGTGTCCCCGTGATTGTCAAAGTCTGATGAGGCTTCTGTTGACACCTACACAGTTTTTGTTATGGGGATCGTCATGGTCTCAGAGGGCAGTGAATGCTGCTGCCCAACATCAACAACAAGGGGATCCATTATTTGGGATCACAGATGAAATGCTCATTGGGGAGGGACGTTATGCAGATATAAATGTCCAACTAACTTTTCCTGTCAATATGTTACAGTTATCTTTTAAGCTTGCTTTAGATGCATTTCTTAGCTTACCAGGAGCGTCAGCTCCTTCTTTCAGCTCGGTGACACAAGGTGCAACTGAGAAGTATAGCAACTTTATTGATAGGCTTTGGGATGCAGTAATGAACCACCCAGATTTGGGAGAGGACAATAAACAACAAATGTTTAGAATTTTGGCCTTTGATAACGCCAATAAAACTACCAGGGCCATTCTAGCCAGTCTGCCCAAAGGGGCAGGAGTGGAAGAAATGCTTTCTCGGGTGGAAAGAGCAGGGGTTCAAAAACAAAATGAGTCGATGGCAGCAGCGGTGCAAAGTGCTGTCAAAGAAGTAGTACAACCATTAGCAGCTGTTGTTAGGCAGCAACATGCTCCAGGAATAGTCCAGCCCTTTAAAGGCATCTGCTTTCGTTGTGGGGAACAGGGGCATAACAGGCGAAATTGTCGTGCTACTGTATGGTGTGATAGGTGTCAAAAAAATACCCATGCTACTAAGGCCTGTTCGGGAAACTTCAAATTGAGCGCGGGGAGAGGCCGCGCGCAGACACAAATGCCCCCTCAAAATGACAGCAGCAATCAGGGTTTTTACAAAAAACACTCGGCTGCCACCAAAGGAAGTTTGGGGGTCGACCTGGAAACAGCAATAGATTTCACTTTAACCAATACAGAAGTGTGCAGAATCCCTAGCAATGCAGTAGGGCCTTTAGTAGCTGATAGTAATAGGATAGGTGGAATCCTTTTAGGTCGATCTTCTGCAGGAATAAAAGGATTGATTGTAATTCCTGAAGTCATTGATGCAGACTATACTGGTCAAATTCATATTATGGCCTATACAATAAGTCCTCCTCTCTTCGTCCCAAAAGGCAGTCGGATAGCCCAGATATTAGCTTTTAAAAATCCTTTAAGTCAATCAAATCAAGATTGGGAAGAACGTGGGTGTAAAGGATTTGGTTCTACTGGACCTGCTGTATGTTTCACTACAAAATTAGACCACCGCCCACTCGAAACTGTGACTTTGAGTCAGGAGAACCTTTCAATAAGAATAAATGCAATGTTGGACACTGGGGCCGACATAACTATTATAAATCGAGCAAATTGGCCGTTGCAGTGGGAAATAGAAACCCCAAAGGCATTAATTGCAGGATTGGGAGGGAACTCGGCCCCATATATAAGTAGTAAACCGGTTCAAGTGAGTTTCCCAGAAGGCCAGAGGGCAACACTGAAGGTCCATGTTTTGTCACTCCCTGGAAATTTGGAGGCATTAATCGGACATGATGTTCTCAGTCAGATCGGGGCAATGCTGACTACAAAGCATTTTTAGTCATGGGCACTGGGGAGCAATTGCCCAACCCACCGTTAACATGGATCTCCAATGACCCTGTTTGGGTTGACCAGTGGCCCATGACTAAAGAGCGATTGCAAATAACTAAACAACTGGTATCCGAACAACTTATAGAGGGACATATCAAACCGTCTGTCAGTCCATGGAATACTCCTATTTTTGTTATCCCTAAGAAAAGTGGGAAGTGGCATTTACTACATGATTTGAGGAAAATAAATGACCAAATGTTGCCTATGGGAGCTTTACAACCTGGAATGCCATCACCTAATATGTTACCTGAAAATTGGCACATACTTATAGTTGACTTAAAGGACTGCTTTTTCACAATCCCACTGCACCCTCAGGACACTCAGAGATTTGCCTTTTCCATACCCTCGATAAATAAAGCAGCACCAGCAGAACGGTATGAGTGGGTGGTACTTCCACAAGGGATGAAAAACTCTCCTACATTGTGTCAATTATATGTCGCCTGGACACTGCAACCGATAAGACAAAAATGGCCTGAAACTATCATCTATCATTATATGGATGATATTTTGTGTTGTCAACAAGTTCCTTTTGAAGTGCATCATATACAACAATTAACAACCATGCTAGCAGACAAGGGACTTGTAATTGCACCAGAAAAGATCCAAAGGTCTCCACCTTGGAAATACCTAGGGTGGATCATTGAACAGGCAAAAATTCGTCCTCAAAAAATAGCACTAAAAACTCCTCTTAAAACATTGGCTGATGTGCAAACGGTCTTAGGCGACATCCAATGGGTTCACCATTGCGCTGGCATTACCAATGCAGACATTAAACCACTAATTGAATTACTGCGTGGCACTCAGCCTGCAGCTGAAATTCATATGAC
The DNA here is from genome assembly GCF_964195595.1 of Calonectris borealis. Lineage (NCBI taxonomy): Eukaryota > Metazoa > Chordata > Aves > Procellariiformes > Procellariidae > Calonectris > Calonectris borealis. The sequence goes on along the minus strand of NC_134351.1, from coordinate 26,068,564 downwards.
GCACAAACATCATGTAGCCTTACAGCACATTATAAACAAACTTACTATAGCCTGGACCGCAAGAAGAATCCTTGAACTGCCACTTTCTTTGCTTATCTGTAACACCGAAGAATCACCTTTTGCCGTTATATGTCAATGGCAAAACAAGAAGGGGGAGATGAAGGGACAACAGGGAATGAACTCCGTGACTGCCATTGACAACAAGAGTAATGATAACTTGCCAAATTCCTCCTTTTTTCAAATTTTGGAATGGGTTTTCTTACGGGTACAACCACGTTTCCGTATACAAACTCGTCCTGAAGCCGTAGGGGAATTAATCCGAAAAGGGAGAACGCGAATTATGGAGCTGACAGGACAGGAACCAGCAGACATCAGTATTCCTGTTAACGCTGTAGATTTAGAATGGTGGATACGCCACATGTTGGCCATTCAAGAATCTCTGTTAGGATTTAGTGGAAAGGTGCACTCTCAGCAACCTCAAGGGAAATTGTGGCAGATTCTAAAACGAAATCAGTGGCTAGAAAAACCTAAAGTGATTGTTAGCCCGATACTCGAGGGGTTGACGGTATACACAGATGCGGGGAAACGCTCTAGACAAGCTGCATGCGTATGGTTGGAAACAGATCAATGGTGCAAAAAGATTTTGCAAGGGCAAGCTGGAGATACCTTACAGACTTTAGAATTAATGGCGGTGGTATGGGCGTTAGGGAACTGGCTTGATCATCCTTTGAATGTGGTGACTGATTCTCTATATGTAGCTGGGCTTATACCAAGAATTCAAGACGCACTGATTAGGGACACAAATAATCCTCAGCTAGGGAAACTATTTATTCAATTAAGATCAACCATCTCCCAGCGAGCGGCTCCGTGTTGTGTCATTCATATCCGTAGCCATCGATGGGAGTTGGGTTTAGGACAAGGCAATCAGATAGCGGACAATCTTGTCAGTCCAGCGTGTCATGTACCACCTGTAGATAAATTTTTACAAGCTAGGCAGGGTCATGAAATATTTCATCAAAACTCAAAGGGTTTAAGAAGGCAATATGGGTTATCAGAAAACGAAGCTCGCTCTATCATACAGGCCTGTCCCAAGTGTGGAAATCATGGACCTGGAATAGGGCTGGGCATTAATCCAAAAGGTCTCAAGGCTTTAGAGCTCTGGCAGACTGACGTCACTCACATTGCTGAATTTGGGCAGCTCAAATATGTGCATGTCACCATAGATACCTTTTCTAAAGTAATATGGGCCACGGCTTTATCGGGTGAGAAGGCTCATCATGTGTGTAAGCACCTCCTTGCTTGCTTCGCGGTGTTGGGTGTGCCAGAACAACTGAAAACAGATAATGGCCCTGCTTACACCAGTCAGAAGTTGAGAACCTTTCTGATGAGATGGGGGGTCAAGCATATTACTGGCATCCCACACTCACCGACGGGGCAGAGCCTTGTAGAACGCACGCATCAGGTATTGAAGGACTATCTAGCAAAGCAAAAGGAGGGAGAAAAGGACCCGCAGATGAGACTGCATAAAGTCCTATTTACTCTAAATTATTTGTGTCTGATGGGAGACAGAGAAGAGCCATCGATTATAATACATCACCAAAACCTTAAGTTTAACTCTCATACAACGCTTCCAAAACTAAAAGTAATGTATCGAGACCCAATCACTGGCATGTGGTTGGGCCCAGTTTCGGTAATATTTAATGGGAGGGGATACATGTGTTTTTCCACAGATAAGGGACCAATTTGGGTGCCTAGCCGAGCGGTGAAGCCTGCACTCTCACAAGAAGAGGAAGACGTATCAAAGGAATTGTAACGACTGAGACTGTACGTTGTTATGAACTCTCCTTATGAAATAGAAAAAAGCAAAATCAGATGCGAAGACTGTCACCGATGTAAACCCTGGGTGTTATGTGAATGTTATCAATGTGGAAAAAATGTTGGGTTCGGCTTAATCACGCTAATCGATGGTGTGATCACTGTTATCAAAAGAAATTGATTTGACTAAAATATTGTTGATTACTGGGCATGAGATAACTAACACACTTTCATATCAGATCAGCTGTAACCAGTGGACTAGATTAACTGCTGAAAGAGCTTGCTTGTCTATTATTTTAGGTGTTGAGTGTAAATGACATAACCTGGTGCCAGAGATCTGGAAAGTACCCTTTAACCAATGGGTAGCAACAAAAGAAAAATGTCAAAAGCGGTTCGCATGGAAAGTAAAGCAAAACAATTACGAAACCTGGTGATTGGAACATTAGTAATAGTGATGGTAGTCCCCGTGACCATGTCCATACATCACATAGAGCCTAGGAAAAATATGTGGGTTACCTGGGCAAACAAAACAGATCAATCTGCGTTTTGTTTGTCTCTTGCTACGGCAACTGAGCCTTTCAGAACCTTTTTGGTGGGCGTGCCTGGTTTCTGGGTAGAAGAGTTTATGTGTTGCATGAACCTATTTGATCATGGTGAGTATACACATAAACAATTACAATGGTTAAAAAACCATGTAAGCATGATACCACAAAATCATGGCATTTTAGATGAATGGCTCATGAATATTTTTAGACGGTTGCCGTAATGGCTGATAGCTTTGATAGAAGAAGGCTTGCGTATATTGATTATCATCTTAATATTGTGTGTATGCTTTTTGTATTGCTTTTGGTTGTATTAAAAAAAAAAGCTGTATCGAAAGTAGTAAATCAGGCTTGGATTGTTCAAAAACAAAAAGGGGAATATGTGGAAGGATTTTTATTAAATAACGGACATCCTATGAACATTCCAAGCACTGAGGATTTGTTAGCAATAGTATAAGGCAAAGGGTTGCTAAAGAGCAATTGTAGTTTTAGAGTCTCTGAAGTGATAGTAGAATAGGGAAAACAGGCTGAGGAATGTAACTATCAGTAGATTATGTAACGGAATGCAGGCGCAGGAAGCGTTCGCGTGGACACCTGCTTTTGACCAATCTGTGTATGTTAAGATTCGTGTGCTTGCTGACTGTAAACCAATAGAGGATTCGTAGGTGCGCGTGTTAGTGTGGCTAGCTTATAAAAGTAGCACAATATCTTGAAATAAACGAGAATGACCATACCCACATTGGGACTCATCATTACTCCGGGAACGCACTCCTATTCCGACCCCGGGTCACTCCGACACACCATGTAGTCAGGTGCTTGGTAAAGCCCAGACCTGGATCTCCTTCACAGGCTCCAAAAGAAGTAGCTGGGTGTGTTGTGTGATCTTTATGCTGCAAATCAGTCACGACATTAGTCTGGGGACATTGCAGGCTGGAATAAGACTACAGTAAACTGGGCTAGAATGGTTTAACCAGTTTAACTGGTTAATCAGATTATTGTGAAGGGTTGGGTATGCATTATTCAGCTTTAGGCAGCTAAAGGCTATGTCTCTGAGCTACAGTAGTTGTCTAACAACCCGCAAAGAGATCCTAGCCCCACTGAGGAGCAGTTAATCCCATCCTCATAGAAGTGTCTCTGATCAGTGCATTGCCTCACCCTCCGGAGATGCCTGTTTTTCTCCACTGATATTAGAGAAGCCCAAAGGGTTCGTTTAGACTAGACACCTAACTGAAGTGGGAGGAGATGAATCCTACCCTTCATTTTCTCAGCTGTAGCTTTGATGATAAGAAACCTTGACATGTGAAAGGGATCCATCAATCCAGAGGTTTGGGAACCACCAATTCAAGATAAATGTAGGAAGGGCAAAGCCAGCAACAGTTTAATCTCCCAGTATCAAGTGACACTAATAACACACTGTTCTGGCATAAATGAATGCACAGTATCCAGGTCATCTTCCTGAGTGACAGCTCTGAGATCTAAAATGAGTGTCAGATGGACAGCTCCATTGAGAAATATTTAGCCACTTCCATTTGCATCAGCTTGGAGCTGGCTTACACCGTATTCAGGATGTAACATTAATCTCATACAATGAGATGCTCTTTCCTCAGGCATCACTGCTGCTTCCATTAATAAACTCTCTTCTATTGCAAGCTCTATTGAGGAATTTCACATCCAGGCCAGCAAACCTTAAAATGAAGGCAGGGAACTATATCTCAGAAGGTAGTCACTCTTGAAATGACTGAAGGTTCATAATAGATATTCAGTTCACTGAGGGCTGTCTTTGCACTGCTATAAGGAAGGGAGTGAATGATATCTTCGAATCTTTCAGCAACAAGACAGTAGGCAGGAACTAGGAGATTGCTGCTATCTTCTTACTTAATATTGTGTCCAATTCTGCATTTCTGCTTTCAAAAAAGAGCTTTAATTAGAAGAGGATGAGAAAATTGCTGCTATAATGACTTAATTTTGGGGAAGGTTGTCTTCTAGTGAGCAATTCACTTATGTTATTTATCCAAGAGAAGATTAAGAGGCAATTTGGTCATGGCCTATGGGTCTGGGCATTGAAAAAAGGTCTAGGGAAATAAATGGTACTTTGATCTATTGGAAAAAGGCAGATAAAAATCCAGTGGTAGGAATGAGAAATACAGTCACACTGGGAAAAAAGTGCAAAAACTGAGGGGATAACTGGGGGGGGGGGGCTTTAAGGGGTGTCCCTTACTCATCTTTAAGTCAAGACCGGGGATGTGCTCTGGTGCACACAAATATTATGTGACTGATGCAGAAATTAGTGGGGTGGGTCTTTGCTCTCCTCACTGCTGTTTGTTGTGTTGTATTCTTTAATTGGATTCCCAGCTACAAACTGTTGCATTACCTCTGTGAGACTAGATATAAAGCCTTTCTCACATACCGCAGTATGAGATAACGGCATAGCAAAGAATCTGCCATTTAGGCATCAGGGACAATATCTGTTCTTTAAGACACAATACTTAACTTTGACTTATGTGTTTGTTTGAATGTTTCTTGGTGATCAATGGGAAGACTTTTGGAGAAAAATTAAAATAAATGGACCAGAAACCAGACATAAAACATCTTCCTTTAAAATTAAGAAGAAAGAAAAAAAAAAGTGCCAGCTTCTTCAGGATCCACCAGTAAAGGCCACGTTTAAGGCCACGTAAAATGGGGGGAAGTTTTCTATTATTTCAGTAGCCTTTTTAGTGAGCTCTGCTTTAGTGAAGGTGTTGCATAGTTCCCTAGCTGAAAAAAGGAAAATAAGCATAATTTTTTGTATTAAATCCCTTGGTTGATGGCAGAGCTGCAGGAGGCTGCAGGCTGAAACCCAGGGCTGTGATTGGGGTTCCCAGGGTGGTCCCAGGGTGAGGCTGAACCCTGGCTCTGCTCTCAGCATACACATTTTTAAAAGGCTTTGGAACAGCAAGACTGGAGGGCTGTGAATAAAAAGGGTCTTGTTACATGAAGGCAATTCACCTTCAGGTAGCTGATTGAAAAAGAGATAGAGAGGTGGGGCAAATAAATTGTGTAAACACCTTCATGAGGAATAAATACCTTTTATTTAATCTAGCGAAGGATGGTACCAGCCAGAACCAGCAGCTATAATTCAATTCAGGCAGGTGAAATTCAATTCAGAAGGAAAGCACATGTTTTCCACTGTGAGACTGATTAACCCCTGGAACGAACTATGAAGGAAGCGGTGGCTTCTTTTCCAGCCCTGCTCACATACTGGTCTGGCTGAGATACCTTAAGCAGACACGTGGATCCAAAATAGGGTGGAATTGGGCTATGTGAAGTGAGGGAACATCTCCTGGGTGATGGTAACCAGGTGAAGCTCTGCTTTCCACGTTACCACTGGCCAGAGCGGGTGATCGCATGGTCCCTTTGCTGTTTCAAACACAGACTGAACTTTTAACTAGGAACATGCAGAGGCATTTCAGGAGGTTCTGCTTAGCTACAATTGCATAATGAAGTCCCTTAAGGAGTAAATGTTTCTGTTTAGTTCAATAAGAGAGCTTCATTAAGAGCCTTTATAGACCAAAAGGGGAAGAGTAACCCAATCAAAGGTTCCTGATGAAGAGAAAACAGCAAAGTAGGAAAATCAGAATTTACTACATACCAGGAATGTGTGAGCCCATTCCCTGCAATGAACTGAGATGTAGTTTCTTCCTTTACTTACAAGAACATTTAGTGCTAATTTGCATAATAAAAACATGTGCACCAAGAGGCATAAACCCAGGGAGGTGTCAGCATTCCCAGGGATCAGTCCTGGCTGGGATGGAGCACATCCAGCTTGTTTTATAGACCGGAGGAAGGTAGGTGTGAGGGCCTGGGTGGATGATGGATGCATCTGGAGCATGGGGTCTGGGAGGGAGAGAGAAACTGCAGCATGGTGCTGCAAAGGGACAAGATCCATCCCTGGCCACGCTTCGAGGAGCCCACTGTGCATATTTTGCACTCTCTGCAGGACCAGCCACATGCCTGGATGCTCCCAGAGCTGAGCCTGATGTGGATGGCTCCCCAGCTGCAGGTGCTTCAGGAGGAAACATGCACACAGCTACCGAGCCACCCCTCCTTCTACATGCCTAATCCAAGGGGTGGAGGGACCATACGAATGATCCCAAATCCCCCAATGCTTCTCTTGTTGCAAGGCAAAGGGTCATGGACAGAGTCAGGGGACAAATACAGCCTTAGGACCTTGCCCTGCTGTACCCCAGGAGAAGCCCCCCCTCCATTGTGCTTGGTCTTGACCCTCTTTCTTTACTGGCTGTGTCTGCTAGTGGATAAGGGTGGCTGGCAAAGCCTGCAAAGGGATCCTTGCAGACACAGTGGTCTCTGCAGCTTATCTTCTCCTGGCCATCAGAGATATGCAGTCCCAGCTCTCTCCAAGGAACAGCATGATCCCTTTGTCACGCCAGCCAACACCAGGGCCTGGCAGTCCTGGGAAAAGAGACCTTTCTCTCACAGAAGTGAACAGAGTAAAAATAAAATATGTCCAACAGTGAAATGTTTCCATCACAGTAGAATGTGGGACAAAATTTGCCATTGGAAAGGACCTCCTAGGCTGCTGCAGTCACTCATCCACAAGAACCAAAGCCTCTAATCCCATTAAGAAACTTATCTTTCCTGATGGATAAAAAAGCTTTCTCCCATCAAATGTCTATTCTGAAGGAAATCTTTATACCTGAACTCTTTCTGTCTCACAAAGGGCCAGGGTGCAATCTAAGCCTTTGATGTTGTGTTTAGAGTATAATGAAAGGCATTAATTTGAATAGAATTATTGAAATGGCATGTCTGTTTCTGCTATTAATAGAAAAGAGTCTTAAAACAATGAGCAGCAGAGATGGGGTCTATTGCAGTGAACAGGAACAAAGGCAGAGCATTTTGCTTTGGTGGTTGTATTACGGGAATGGCCTGAGGTCTCTAATGTGCTAGGCTCTGTACAGAGCAGAAACGACAAACCTTACAGGAGGCTATAAGAGAAAATCTTGGGAGCTGGGCTCTGTCTGCAGATCTCTTACGACTCAAGAGCTGCAGGGCATTAAACGAAGCTGGCACAGAACAGATCGAAAACAAATCAGAGGTGATGGCTCTTTGTTTAGCTGGGGAACTCCTTGCCAGAGGATTCTGTGGCTGCTAAAAGTTTACCTGGGTCCAAGGGGAGATTTAATGAGTTCATGAAAGAGAGATCCACTGAGGATCAAGCCCGTAAGTCTCTAATATTTGTAGCCTGGGAAGAGTGCAGGAGGGAGCATCATACCTGCTTGCCATGATATTATGCCTTCCCTATGCATCCACTTTTATGAGGATGCTGAGATATCTGGGCTTTGATCTGACTTAATAAAGTTGTTCTGATAGTCTTGAGTTCTTCTGATCCCTGTATGTAAAGATTTATTTTTATTTTTATATCCGCGCAGCATTGCATAATAAACTGAAAATCATAGAAGTGGGTGGATTCTGCAGTGAAAAAAACCCAAACAACCCTTCCCAGGGGCTTAAATTTCTAATGAATTGTCTCTTAGCCTTTTGTGTTTGCTTCCTGGGAACAAGCTAGCAAAGCAATTCAGTGATCACTGCCCATATGCTGGTGCAACCTGGGAGCAGAGCTGGCGAAGTGGTATGAAGCAGCGTAGGCTTACCTATGCTGGTTTCCCAAGGAGCTCACAATGGGACACATCTTGAGGAAAGCTGTCTGCATGGGGTGAAATGAGATACTTCCTCTGGGGTCCAGGAGGAGACCAAGAGAGCCTCTGGGGAGAGATGGCAGAAACACGTCCTTACCATAAGGTACAACACCGAGCCCAATGGAAGAGGACAAGAAGTACCGTCAAGAAGAAACTACCTAGTGGTAGATGCTACAAATCTCACCTGTGTCCTCAGTAGCTGTTTCCATGAGGGAAAGACCACAGGGAGGGATGTGAGTTTATTCCCTGCTTCACCAGGGGCTTTCTGCAGCTCCCTGGCTGGGATAAACTCTTCCTCTACACCTGCTAGCTTCACCTGTGGAGCTGGTTCGACGGGCACAGCGTGACACTAGTCCCAGACATAGCTTTGGTAAGAGGCTAAGGGCATCAATGGCAGCATGGAGCTTGGGGACCAACTGCAGGAGGACTCTGGAGAAAGCCCATTCACTCTAGGATGCCCTTCCCCAGTGTTTTCTCCTGTCCTCAACCATGCATGATGCAAGAAGATCTGCCTTGCACGGCTGCTAAGAGGCCCTCACACAGCTTTGCTTGCTCCCCAAGGCACCAACACCCAGGCTAGCAATGTCCTCCCTCCCTCCATTCCTCTGTGGCCCTGGCTTGCAGTGCACACTGTTGGGGTTTGAAAAAATGCACATGCACAGGTCCTGCCAGGCTTTGGCTGAAAGTAATCAAGAGTGGAAATGACCCAGGGTACAGCCAGAAAGGAGAGAAACCAGCAGTGGGTTTGCAGAGCAGAGGAGCAAGTGACAGGGATGGGAGGCTAGTTAAAATTAAAACTGTGAGATGGGGGAGACCAGAAGTGGCTAAGACCAGGACACAGCATTGCAATTTCTGATCTTTGCTGCTCTGGTTTTAATTACATGGCAAAGCCTTCTGTAACATTCCCATCCCTCTCATTCATTGTGCTGGGATTTCTTTCCTGTTAATCACCACAGCCAAAGCCAGTGCAATGTTTTTCCTTCCCTAGCTTGGGAGAACAAGACTGAAGATTTGCATCTAGGCTACGATAGGAATGGGCAGTTTGGCAGACAGCACCGTTGTGTGTTGCTGCCGTTATGCATGTGTACCGCAATGAGGAGTCTGCTCTATATCAGTGCCACTGAGCTTTCTGCAGGAGCCGGCCGGGCCGGGCAGCCATCCCACCAGCCGTGCTATGTGAGTTAACGCAGCTGCTCGGGTCCCTGCGGGCGGGTGCTGGATCCATCTGCGGGCCAGAAATCAGCAGACTAGTGGCCAACGTATAACATTTACTGCTTGGGGAGATGACGCAGTAGCAGAACATATTTCTTCTCCGCTCTGCAGCAGTAACACAGCCCAGACCTCTTGCTTGAAAACCCTGAGCTGCTATCACTGCTGCATCACCACTACTCTTGCATGCTACTGCAGAGTACTGCTAGCTAGATTATCTAGCAATGTGAGCAACTTAGGGCATGTCTGTATGTGTTCAAGAGCATAAAACAAACTCCAGTGCAGTGTGCAGGAGGGTCAGCTGGGAAGCTGGAAGCAAGAGACCTGCCCTAGCTTGCCATGGCACAAAGCCCCATGGTGCATCTCTTGCAATGATGTAGCCTCCAGCTTCAGAATGAGCCCCACCAGCATGATCCCTGGGACCTGCTGTGTGCTCCATCTCCAAGGCACCCTGCAGCCGGACCTACCCCTGGCATGCATTTCCTTAGTGTTGCATTTAATTCAGCCCTCAGCTGCCACGTTATCCCCTCTGTCTCACAAGGCTGCCTCTGAAGCAGGGCTCTGCAATGCTTTTTTGGGGGGCCTGCAGATCTGTGTGGGATGACATAAAACAGATGCAGAAGCTCACTGTACCTGAAGAACTTGCAAGCTGTAAATGTTCCCCTGCTTCCTTGCCCAGCTGGTTGGTTTCTGGGTTTTTCACACACACTTTTAGAGGCCTGGTCTCCCATGAATACCAGCAGAGAGGACTGAAAACCAGTGCAAAGGCCAATGAAGCTTTTAATGGAGTCAAACTGAGCCTCTGCAGCTAAGGTATACACAAAGATGGTACCAAAGATGCATTTAAAGGGTTACCTTTTTGCTCATGATCAAAGGGAGATGCAATGAGGAGAGATTTCTCCAGCCTTCCTTCTTTCCTCCTCTTACTCTTCCCTGAAACCCATCTTTGTTGAGGAAATGGCAAGACCTGCAGCAGGTGGGAGGAACAGAGCACATCACACAAAGCCTGGGACAGGACCAGCAGCAGACAAAGGTCCATGCTCTAATCCAGGTGCAGGTTCTTTAGAAGTTGGCAAGCCTGCTGGATGCTAATTGCTGCTGCACTGGTCTGGATGCAGCAGCGCTGACATCTCTGGGTCAGCACCAGTGCAGCCCCACAGCAGCCCCTGCTCCACCTCTCCTTGGCATTGCTCACTGCCTTGCTCCTCTCTGCCCTGTGGGAGATCTGTCCCGTGCATTTGGAAATGATGAGATAAAGCCCCCAAAAATGAAGAGGCTTTGAGCAGGTGTTGGATCTATTGATTTGTCTTCTGGCCTTTCAGTCTGCAGGGTTCGCATCTTCAAGTTCAGCCATGAAATCACAAGGGCTATAAATAAAACAAACAGGTTGAGATTTTTCACAAGACTAGTCGCTAGCAGCTTTAAGAAAACAAAGTACCAAGTAGCACAAAAGGCCCCAGGATGTACACCAAGTGAGTCAGGCTGCAGTTCACAAACATTTCTCAGCTGTACAGGTGAACACATCTCTTACCATCTCTTCTGCCTCCAGTAGCTCTTTCTATCCTCCCTGCACCATTTCCCCAGACACATTTGCACAACTGGTTATGAGGCCAGATGATGAACTGGATAAGGGAGCTGATCTCGCTTAAATATAGGTGCACATGCATATTTCCACATTTCCATACATATACCTATACAGGCAGCTTGCTGTCTGTCAGTTCCCTGACTGAGGTTGTCATGTGGCTTCAGAAAAAGGGGATGCTTTCCCATCATTGCCATGAACAACCACTGTGATCTGTCTAGCCTTCCCTTAAATCACTTAAGCAGAGAGTCCTCTGACACTTTCCTATGGAGAGCATTCGATAGCCAAACACAGCTCTCTCTGAGAGCACTCCTCCCTAATCTTCAGCATAAAATTCCTCTTCCCTCTGCTTTGTGCAAGAGAGCTGTGGTACAACGGGTGTTTTATTTGCAGCAGCTCTTTCAGACAAACCCTCTTGGAGTTAAATACAGCAGTTGCTGTGCAAAAGCAGCTCGTTGCAGGGGCAGAGGCTGAAGAGGGGTGTCGTGGTTTAACCCCAGCCAGCAAAAATAAACGCCACGCAGCCGCTCGATCACCGCCCCCCCCCCGGTGGGATGGGGGAGAGAATTGGGAGGGCACAAGTAGGAAAGCTCCCGGGTTGAGATAAAAACAGTTTAATAATTGAAATAAAACTAAGTAGAACAGTAATAATAACAGTGAGAACAACAACAATAACAGAATACACAAAGCAGGCAATGCACAACAGAACCGCCCACCGACCGCCGACCGCGTGTCACGAACGGGGGGCGAGCCCCCACACACACCTGGTTTTTATACTGAGCATGATGTCACATGGTATAGAATACCCCATTGGCCAGCTGGGTCCACCACCCCGGCTGTGCTCCCCCCTCCCGGTGCAAGCATCGCCCAGCAACAGCCAAAGCATCAATGGGCCATCAACGCTCCTTTCACACCGAACCCAAAACACAGCACACCCCCCAGGCTACTGGGAAGAAAGTTAACCCTGTCCCAGCTGGAACCAGGACAATATCCACCCCTTTTTCTGTACCATCTACATCATGCCCAGGTCTCACATTTTCCCATACATTCCAATTAGTCACCGCTCCTTTTCCCTGCCTTTTGATATATACGCACACAGAGATATCATTCCCTTAGTCCATGGGCCATCCCTCTAAAACGTCCGTTGAGTTCATTTAGTCCATGACTTCGGGTTCCACCTGTCGTAACAGTCTTGCAGGGCAGGAGAGATGGTGTGTGGTGTCGGGCTCTTGCATGCGGAGGCCAGTTCTGGGCGCTCGTCCGGTTCTATCATTGTTGCACCTTGCTCAGTTTCATCGGCGTTCATCCTAAATTAATCTGGGTGATTCTTACTGTAATACTGTTAATATGGCATATGGTGACCATAAAAGTGATGACATACAGTACTATGTAATAACTAACATCGTACAATTCAGTTCATTGGCTATTTTCACCCAAAATTAAATCCCCCTGAGGTACACACCGGACTTCCCCATCCTTTCTCATCACCCACCAAGTGCACCCAGGTCCCTGAGCAAAAGCAATCCCACGGATGGGTTTTCCCTTGCCAGAGGCAGGAGCAACCCAGACTGTCTTCCCCAGCATATTTCTCATATGCACGACAGGGACTTTATCCCCCTCTACAGCACGTAAGGGTTTGGATTGGGCAGGGCCAGCTCGAGTGACAGATCCCCTAGTGTTCACTAACCAGGTGGCCTTTGCTAAATGTGTATCCCAATGCTTGAATGTCCCACCACCCATTGCCCTCAGTGTTGTCTTTAGCAGCCCGTTGTATCGTTCGATTTTCCCGGAGGCTGGTGCATGGTAGGGGATGTGATAGACCCACTCAATGCCGTGCTCTTTGGCCCAGGTGTCTATGAGGGCGTTTCGGAAGTGAGTCCCGTTGTCTGACTCAATTCTTTCTGGGGTGCCATGTCGCCATAGGACTTGCTTTTCAAGGCTCAGGATGGTGTTCCGGGTGGTGGCATGGGGCACAGGATATGTTTCCAGCCATCCTGTGGTTACTTCCACCATGGTGAGCACATAGCGCTTGCCCTGTCGGGTTTGTGGGAGCGTGATATAATCAGTCTGCCAAGCCTCCCCATATTTATACTTCAACCATCGTCCTCCATACCAAAGAGGCTTTACTCGTTTGGCTTGCTTGATTGCAGCGCATGTTTCACATTCGTGGATAACCTGTGCAATAGTGTCCATGGTTAAGTCCACCCCTCGATCACGAGCCCATCTATATGTTGCATCTCTCCCTTGGTGGCCTGAAGTGTCATGGGCCCACCGAGCTATAAATAATTCACCTTTATGTTGCCAGTCCAGATCTACCGGAGCTACTTCGATCTTGGCAGCCTGATCCACCTGCTGGTTGTTTTGGTGCTCTTCACTGGCCCGACTCTTGGGTACGTGAGCATCTACGTGTCGTACTTTTACAGTCAGGTTCTCTACCCGGGCAGCAATATCTTGCCACAATGCGGCAGCCCAGATGGGTTTACCTCTGCGCTGCCAGTTGTTCTGCTTCCACTGCTGCAACCACCCCCACAGGGCATTTGCCACCATCCATGAGTCAGTATAGAGATAAAGTACTGGCCATTTTTCTCGTTCGGCAATGCCCAAGGCCAGCTGGATGGCTTTCACCTCTGCAAACTGACTCGATTCACCTTCTCCTTCAGCAGTTTCTGCAACTTGGCGTATAGGACTCCATACAGCAGCCTTCCATCTCCGATGTTTTCCCACAAGGCGACAGGACCCATCAGTGAACAGGGCATATTGCTTCTCGTTTTCTGGTAGTTTGTTATATGGTGGGGCCTCTTCAGCACGCATCACCTCCTCCTCTGGGGATATTCCAAAATCTTTGCCTTCTGGCCAGTTCGTGATCACCTCCAAGATTCCTGGGCGACTGGGGTTTCCTATTCGGGCCCGTTGTGTGATCAGCGCGACCCACTTACTCCACGTAGCATCAGTTGCATGATGTGTAGAGGGGACGCTCCCTTTGAACATCCAGCCCAGCACCGGCAGTCGGGGTGCCAGGAGGAGCTGTGCTTCAGTGCCAACCACTTCCGAAGCAGCTTGAACCCCTTCATATGCTGCCAATATCTCCTTCTCAGTTGGAGTGTAGCGGGCCTCGGATCCTCTGTATCCCCGACTCCAGAACCCTAAGGGTCGACCTCGAGTCTCCCCTGGTGCTTTCTGCCAGAGGCTCCAGGTAGGGCCATTCTCCCCGGCTGCGGTGTAGAGCACATTCTTCACATCTTGTCCTGCCCGGACTGGCCCAAGGGCTACTGCCTGAACTATCTCCTGTTTAATTTGCTCAAATGCTTGTCGTTGCTCAGGGCCCCATCTGAAGTCGTTCTTCTTCCTGGTCACGTGATAGAGAGGGCTTACGATCTGACTGTAATTTGGAATATGCATTCTCCAAAAGCCTACAACGCCTAAGAAAGCTTGCGTTTCCTTTTTGTTAGTTGGTGGAGACATGGCTGTTATTTTATTGATCACATCTGTTGGGATCTGACGACGTCCATCTTGCCATTTTATTCCTAAAAACTGGATCTCCTGTGCAGGTCCCTTGACCTTACTTCGTTTTATTGCAAAGCCGGCCTTCAGAAGGATTTGGACTATTCTCTCCCCTTTCTTGAAAACTTCCTCTGCTGTGTTGCCCCACACGATGATGTCATCAATGTATTGCAGGTGTTCTGGAGCCTCACCCTGTTCCAGTGTGGTGTGGATCAGTCCATGGCAAATGGTAGGGCTGTGTTTCCACCCCTGGGGCAGTCGGTTCCAGGTGTACTGGACACCCCTCCAAGTGAAAGCAAACTGTGGCCTGCACTCTGCCGCCAAAGGGATGGAGAAGAATGCATTAGCGATATCAATGGTGGCGTACCACTTGGCTGCCTTTGACTCCAGTTCGTATTGAAGTTCCAGCATGTCCGGCACGGCAGCACTCAGTGGTGGCGTCACTTCGTTCAGGCCACGATAGTCTACTGTTAGCCTCCACTCTCCATTGGACTTTCGCACTGGCCATATGGGACTGTTAAAGGGTGAGCGAGTCTTGCTGATCACTCCTTGGCTCTCCAGTCGACGAATCAGCTCATGGATGGGGATCAAGGAGTCTCGGTTGGTGCGGTATTGCCGCCGGTGCACTGTTGTGGTAGCGATCGGCACCTGTTGTTCTTGGACCTTTAACAACCCCACAACAGAAGGATCCTCTGAAAGACCGGGCAAGGTGGACAGCTGTTTAATTTCCTCCGTCTCCAGGGCAGCTATACCAAAAGCCCACCGGTACCCTTTTGGGTCCTTGAAATACCCTCTCCTGAGGTAGTCTATGCCAAGGATGCACGGAGCTTCTGGGCCAGTCACAATGGGGTGCTTCTGCCACTCATTCCCGGTTAGGCTCACTTCGGCCTCCAACACAGTTAACTCTTGGGATCCCCCTGTCACTCCAGAAATACAAATGGGTTCTGCCCCTTTATAGCCTGATGGCATCAGGGTACACTGCGCACCGGTGTCTACGAGAGCCTTATATTCTTGTGGATCTGATGTGCCAGGCCATCGAATCCACACAGTCCAGTAAACCCGGTTGTCCCTTTCCTCCACCTGGCTGGAGGCAGGGCCCCTCTAGTCCTGGTCATCATATTCGCTATCTACTTCTTGTAAGTATGAGTCAGAAGTCCCTTTGTTAAGGTCGGAAGTGGAATCAGCCCTTCTACTCTGTCTGGGGAACTCACTGGAGACCGGAGCAGCGGTTTTCCTGGAAGAACCCCCTTTTGTGGTTGTTTTCCCTTGCAACTCATGTACCCGTGCCTGTAGGACTGAGGTAGGTTTTCCATCCCACTTCCTCATGTCCTCTCCGTGGTCACGCAGGTAAAACCACAGGGTGCCCCGGGGTGTGTACCCACGATGTCTCCTCTCTTGAGCAGAGGGACGTTTGCTCCTAATGGCTGAGACACTGGCCCGTGCAGGGGGGAAGCAGGACATATCCTCTTTGATTTGCTGGACCTCCTGAGACAGTTTCTCCACAGCAGAGACACAGGCCCGTAGGGAGGAAGAGAGACTTTCTTCATATTGCCGGAGTTGGCCAGCCAGTTCATCCACTGTTTGTTCCTCTCCATCTCTCCAGGTCATTACTGCCAATGAGTTTGCATGTGACGCTGGTGCGCTCCGTACAAACTTCCGCCACATGGGTCGGGTGCATTTGACCTCATCTGGGTCTTTGGATAACTGCTCGTTGTTCAGGTCATCATAAATCACTTCCAGCACGGCTAATTCCCTCAGGTACTGGATACCTCTCTCCATGGTGGTCCACTTGCCTGGGTGGCATATAACATCTTCCTTGAAGGGATACCTTTCCTTCACACCTGACAGGAGTCGCCTCCAGAGGCTGAGGACTTGTGCCCCTTGTCCAATTGCTTTGTCAATGCCCCCTTCCCTAGAAAGGGATCCCAGCTGCTTGGCTTCCCTACCCTCTAATTCCAGGCTACTGGCCCCGTTATCCCAGCATCGGAGCAGCCAGGTGACAATGTGCTCCCCTGGACGACGGCTGAAGTCTTTTCGCATATCTCGCAGCTCACCCAGGGATAGGGATCGGGTGGTCACCATCTCATTTACGGGTTCTGCCTCCTCCTCCTCCTGTTCTCGTGATGGCCCTGGTTCATCTTCATCCCTTACTAGACGAGCTGATTTTCTTGTGCATTTTCTTTTTTGTATAGGGGCGACTGATACCGGTGTGGGTTGGTTCTCTGTCGCAGGGGGCGGAGTAGCTGCTGTGCCTGCCCTGGGGGGTGAGGGAGCCGCTGTGCTTGCCGTGGGGGGTGGGGTAGCCGCAGGGCCTGTTGCTTTGTCATCAGCTGCAGGGACGTTTCCTTCCCCTTGGGGGTTCTGAGTGGTGTTAAATAGGGCTCGGTAGGCGTGGGCCAGGCCCCAGCACATTGTAGTGATTTGCGTCTCCCTGGAATGGCCAGGGTGACAGCACACTTCTTCCAAATATTCTACTAATTTTTCAGGGTTCTGCACTTGTTCAGGGGTAAAGTTCCAGAACACTGGGGGTGCCCATCGCCCTAGGCATTTGCCCATGCTATCCCACTCGCCCTGCCACTCATAGCTATCCAACCTTGGGGCAGATCTCTGGATGACATTCTTAAATTGCTTACTAACCTTGGATAAAACCGCAACAATATTCCCAAGGAGTACCAAGAGATATATCTTAAC
The DNA here is from genome assembly GCF_964195595.1 of Calonectris borealis. Lineage (NCBI taxonomy): Eukaryota > Metazoa > Chordata > Aves > Procellariiformes > Procellariidae > Calonectris > Calonectris borealis. Next base: position 26,051,531 of record NC_134351.1, on the reverse strand, counting down.
TACCCAGGGATGTTCAAGGTACTGGCAAGTTATTTTAACAAAGGAGATGAAGGTAGTGAGGGTGCCATTCTCTATTTCCTCCATAAAAAATCTCTCGGAGGAAAAGGTATAATTGCTAATGGCCTCCATGAGGTGGTACCCGAAATGCAGAAACGGCTTCATTACGAATCCCAAATACCAAATAACCCCCAATGCCAGCGTTTTAGTAACAAATCTCCCAGGCAAAACATCATTAATCACGGCAGAGCACAACAGACTACAAAACCCAACTCCAATTTTTAACAGGTACAGTAAAAACAAGAGCATGGTGCAGAACAAACGAATATGTCACCAGATATAAATTCCTTAATATGTTCTAAATAATCTGTCGTTATCTCAACCCTTCGTGCCCCACGTTGGGCGCCAAAAAGGACTGTCGTGGTTTAACCCCAGCCAGCAAAAATAAACTCCACGCAGCCGCTCGATCACCCCCCCCCCCCGGTGGGATGGGGGAGAGAATTGGGAGGGCACAAGTAGGAAAGCTCCCGGGTTGAGATAAAAACAGTTTAATAATTGAAATAAAACTAAGTAGAACAGTAATAATAACAGTGAGAACAACAACAATAACAGAATACACAAAGCAGGCAATGCACAACAGAACCGCTCACCGACCGCCGACCGCGTGTCACGAACGGGGGGCGAGCCCCCCCACACACCTGGTTTTTATACTGAGCATGATGTCACATGGTATAGAATACCCCATTGGCCAGCTGGGTCCACCACCCCGGCTGTGCTCCCCCCTCCCGGTGCAAGCATCACCCAGCAACAGCCAAAGCATCAATGGGCCATCAACGCTCCTTTCACACCGAACCCAAAACACAGCACACCCCCCAGGCTACTGGGAAGAAAGTTAACCCTGTCCCAGCTGGAACCAGGACAAGGGGAAACCCAGGCCGGGCTTCCCGCAGTGCCAAGGGGGCTGCCGAGCAGTGCACAGCAGAGGAGCAACCTGACATCCCCAAGGACTCTTGTGAAAAGAGAGGAGATAAATGAGTGCAAGGAGACAAAGCTCAGCAGAATGATCTATGGCAAGGCTGGAAAGTTATGTTAATGGCAAGGAACAGAGTTTCGTGCCGGGAGTCTAAAGGCGATGGGGGACCACCAAGAGGTGCTGGAGGTCACCTAATTTAAGCTCCCTTTTCCATTGCCAAAAGTGTTACTAAGAGACAGGTGTGGGTGAACATTTTGGCCAAGGATCCCGGGGTGCCATGTTCTTGTTCCTGCTGCTAGCTGCTTCCTTGTGTGCATTTTATCAGGCTCAGCCCCCAGAGCAGATTGCTTTGACTTGCCGAGGCACTGTGTGCCAGCTGAGCTGTGGTAACTCGGGGTGGTGCAGCCGGAGGTAACAGCTGAGCCAGAACTGGCTGTTCGGCTGCAAGTGAGGGGGTTAAAAACCTCAGCCAAGAGCAAAACAGCTGCTTTCTCCTACCTGCTGGCACTGACAGTCCACACTGTGAAAGCCGCCCCGTGACACAAGTGCTTATGCTAAAATTGCCTGTACTGATCAGGGGGAGCAAAGGTGGGGTTAGTACACTGTGAATTGTGCACGCCACTGTTTGGCATTTTACTTACAGCTGAGACTCCATCTCTATTCTGCAAAATGGGAGTTTGCAGTTGAACTTCCTTCTCCCCAGCCTTTGTAAGCTCAGTGCTATGTATGTGATACATATACAACCGGGGTCCTGCATTTCGGTGGGGCAACTCTCCCAGTACTCACATTGGGCTGGAGCAGTGGGGCTTGGAGCTGCAGCTGGGTGGATTCTCCTTTGGCTAGTAAGGTGTGAGCACCACCACCACACCATGGGGCCTTTCTGTCAACAGGAACATTAACAGGATTTCCTCTCCTCCACCTGGTGCCCACTGCAATATCCCAGAGGCTTCTTGCTCTTCACCTTCCCTCTCTCCTGTCGAATGGGTTGAAACTGGTCTGCATGCTCCAAAATGAAGAAAGGAGGCACAGCAGCCCCCCGTGCAGGTCTGCACAGAGGCAGTGCTCGAGCAGAAGCCTGTCCCTGAGGAAACTGGGCAAGGAAATCATGGTGTGCCTCAGCCTGGGGAGCTGATGTCCCCTGAGGGGGTGAAACTTGGCAGGGAAGGTACAAGGACAATTCAGCAAGGCAGGTGGTAAAATGTAATTTCAGATCCCATGCAGGCAAGGGAAGAGAAAAAAGAGACCGAGAAGATTGAATTATTTGCTAGTTTGGAATGCTTAATTTTTCATGTTCTCTGAAGCATTTGCATAATCTTTTTTTTTGGGGGGGGGAAGTTTGTTTTTGTTTTTTTTTTTTTGCTTGGGTTTTTTTTTAAATGAAACCTTTCTTGTCTGTGCTACCTTGGCAGCCTCTGAGCACCAGCAAAACATTCTGTGTTTACTGTCATCAGAAAACACAAGCTCCTGGGAGCCTCACAATGCAATTACAACCAAAGTCTTGGAAGAGGGAGAAGCTGGGGACAGGGAGGTCACCACTCTGACTGGAGCCACTGTCTCTGTGGAGCAAATCCCGCCTGCACCCAGCCCCAGATCCCAGTACAGTAGCCTGCATGTATCTGCAGCCTGCTTCATCCCTGCAGGGCCAATGTGGGTCCCTTTGGCTTTAAAGCCTGTGGCTCTGGGTTCAGACAAGAGATGGTGCCCAATATTGTGTAGGTGGAAGTGTGCTAGGCAGAGCCAAATCTTGCTGGTCTTTGGATCATTCAGCATTTCTCCTGATCATAAAGTACTAAAGCCCAGAAACTGTAAGTGAAGGCTCTGCCAGCGTGTTTCAATGAGTTATTGAGATCCCTTGCTAAGCCCCTTCGGCACATCATCAGGCTGAGAAAAACAAGTGTCATGTTTTAACCCTAGCCAGCAACTAAACACCACACAGCAGCTCTCTCACCCCCCTCCTCCGGTGGGATGGGGGAGAGAATCGGGAGGGCAAAAGTGGGAAAACTCGTGGGTTGAGATAAAAGCAGTTTAATAACTGAAATAAAACAAAGTAGAACAGTACTACTACTACTAATAACAACAACAATAATAGAATATACAAAGCAGGCAATGTTTTTCCTTGCAACTCACGTACCCGTGCCTGTAGGGTCGAGGTAGATTTTCCATCCCACTTCCTCATGTCCTCTCCGTGGTCACGCAGGTAAAACCACAGGGTGCCCCGGAGTGTGTACCCACGATGTCTCCTCTCTTGAGGAGAGGGATGCTGACTCCTAATGGCTGAGATACTGGTCCGTACAGGTGGGGAGTAGGACATATCCTCATTGAGTTGCTGGAACTCCCGAGACAGTTTCTTGGCTATCATGTCCGGCAGTTTCTCCACAGCCGAGATGCAGGCCCATAGGGAGAAGGAGAGACTTTCTTCATATTGCCGGAGTTGGCCAGCCAATTCATGCACCGTTTGTTCCTCTCCGTCTTTCCAGGTCATCACTGCCAAAGAGTTTGCATGTGATGCTGGTGCACTCTGTACAAACTTCCGCCACATGGGTCGGGTGCATTTGACTTCATCTGGATCTTTGGATAACTGCTCGTTGTCCAGGTCATCATAAATCACCTCCAGCATGGCTAATTCCCTCAGGTACTGGATACCTCTCTCCATGGTGGTCCACTTGCCTGGGTAACATATAACATCTTCCTTGAAGGGATACCTTTCCTTCACGCCTGACAGGAGTCGCCTCCAGAGGCTGAGGACTTGTGCCCCTTGTCCAATCGCTTTGTCAATGCCCCCTTCCCTGGAAAGGGATCCCAGCTGCTTGGCTTCCTTCCCCTCTAATTCCAGGCTACTGGCCCCGTTATCCCAGCATCGGAGCAGCCAGGTGGCAATGCGCTCGCCTGGTGGAGGACTGAAATCTTTTCTCATATCTCCCAGCTCACTCAGGGGTAGGGATCGGGTGGTTACCATCTCATTTACGGGTTCTGCCTCCTCCTCCTCCTGTTCTCGTGATGGCCCTGGTTCATCTTCATCCCTTACTAAACGAGCTGATTTTCTTGTGTTTTTCTTCTTGTTTATAGGGGTGACTGATACTGGCATGGGTTGGTTCTCTGTTGCAGGGGTTGGAGTAGCTGCATTGCCTGTCGTGGGGGTTGGGGTAGCCACAGTGCCTGTCATGGGGGTTGGGGTAGTCAAAGTGCCTGCTGTGGGGGGTGGGGTAGCCACAGGGCCTGTTGTTTTGTCATCAGATCCCGAGACCTTCTCTTCCCCTTGAGGATCCTGAATACTGTTGAACAGGGCTCGGTAGGCATGGGCCAGGCCCCAGCACATTGCAGTAATTTGTGTCTCCCTAGAATGGCCAGGGTGACAGCATACTTTTTCCAAATATTCTACTAATTGTTCAGGATTCTGCATTTGTTCAGGGGTGAAGTTCCAAAACACTGGGGGTGCCCACCATCCTAGGCATTTGCCCATGCTATCCCACTCACCCTGCCACTCATAACTATCCAGCCTTGGGGCAGATCTCTGGATGACATCCTTAAATTGCTTATTAACCTTGGACAAAACCGAAACAATATTCCCAAGGAATACCAATAGATGTATGTTAACTACCCAGGGATGTTCAAGATAGATGGTGAAAAGTTATTGTAACGAAGGAGACGACATCGTAGAAGAAGGTAGTGACAGGGCCATTGTCTATTTCCTCCATAAAAAATCTCTCAGAAGAAGAGGTATAGTTGCTAATTGTCTCCATGAGGTGGTACCCGAAATACAGTAATGGCTTCATTACAACCCCCAAATACCAAATAACCCCCAATGCCAGTGTTTTAATAACAAATCTCCCAGGCAAAACATCATTAATCACGGCAGAGCACAACAGACTACAAAACCCAACTCCAACCTTTAACAGGTACAGTAAAAACAAGAGCGTGGTGCAGATCAAATAAGCTAATATTGAGAACAGATGAATCAATATTGTGACCGGCAATTGTTAACAGATATAAATTCCTTAATACGCACTAGTTAATCTCTTGTTATCTCAAACCCTTTGTGCCCCACGTTGGGCACCAAAAAGGACTGTCGTGGTTTGACCCTAGCCAGCAACTAAACACCACACAGCAGCTCGCTCACCCCCCTCCTCCGGTAGGATGGGGGAGAGAATCGGGAGGGCACAAGTAGGAAAACTCGTGGGTTGAGATAAAAGCAGTTTAATAATTGAAATAAAACAAAGTAGAACAGTACTAATAATAATGATAACAACAACAATAATAGAATATACAAAGCAGGCGATGCACAGTGTAACTGCTCACCACCCACCGACCGATGCCCAGCCTGTCCCCAAGCTGCAAATCCCCCTTCCCGGACGACGCCTCCTAGTTTATATACTGAGCATGACGTTATATGGTATGGAATACCCCATTGGCCAGTTGGGTCAGCTGTCCTGGCTGTGCTCCCTCCCAGCTTCTTGTGCACCTGGCAGAGCATTGGAAGCCGAAAAGTCCTTGATCAGGGTAAGCACTACTTAGCAACAACTAAAGCATCAATGTGCCATCAACATGCCTCTCATACCAAACCCAAAACACAGCACCACACCAGCTACTAGAAAGAGAATTAACTCTACCCCAGCCGAAACCAAGACAACAAGCATCACTGAAAAAAATGGAAACATTTCATTTAGCAATTTTGCTGAAACCCAACATTCAGCATTCTCTGCAAGAAAATGTGATTAAACATCCCCTCTTTAGCTTGGAAACACTTGCCAAGTTTAATCTGAAAGTTTATTACCCCCTCTCCCCACATACATTTTCCAATGAATAAACTCTTTCTCTCCCCCCAGTGCAAAAAACCCAGGTCTGTCTCTTGCTGTAACACCAGACCACTGTGCTCGTGTTTGGGTACAGAACCAGACTTGCTCTGAGCCTCTCCGTTCCCCTGCATGTCCATAAGCGTGCTGGAAATCTCTGGACGACAGGCTTTCAACCACTTCTTGGGGAAGGGAGAAGACACTCTCAAAGGGAAAATTGGGTTAAATAATTAAAAAAACCCCAACCCAACCCAAAAGCTCTTGAAATAAAAAATGAGCAATCTTCTAGCTCACTGCCTTGAAGCACCAGGGGAAGCATTCCTTGATGGCTAGCACAGAGCCATCCAAGTGCTTCAAGTCCTAATCTCCCCAACCCTCCGCCTGATGGGGAATATTTATTCCATGTTGACAGAAGTGTGCTCCAAGTTGTGAGCTAATATTAATTATATGACAAACACATCCTTGGGCAGTGATTTGCATGCGGCCTTACATCAAACAACTCAAGGTCCTATAAAAGAGGAGCAGAGCTCGTTCGTGCTCCCTGCTGCATATTGAATGAATCCAGGCATGATATTTGACTGCTGTGACCTTCAGGAAGGTCTGAGCACATTTCCAGCCACTGCACACCCAAGCAGGTGACTGGCTTTGTGGATGCAGCTGGCACAGACCTGGCAGCCCGTCTCAATGGAGCTGTTCAAATAGTTTGGAGAACCTCTTGTGAAATACTCACGGGGGGTGCAAAGGCACGCAGTGTCACAGCCTAGGAGGCTGCCTCCTTAAACCAGCATTATATTTACAGCTTTATCATCTGCAAAGATGTGCTGGTTTTGGCTGGGATAGAGTTAATTTTCTTCATAGTAGCTAGTATGGGGCTATGTTTTGGATTTGTGCTGAAAACAGTGTTGATAGCACAGGGATGTTTTCATTACTGCTGAGCAGTGCTTACACAGAGTCAAGGCCTTTTCTGCTTCTCACACCACCCCACCAGCAAGTAGGCTGGGGGTGCACAAGAAGTTGGGAGAGGACACATCCAGGACAGCTGACCCCAACTGACCAAAGGGATATTCCATACCATATGACGTCATGCTCAGCAATATAAAGCTGGGGGAAGAAGAAGGAAGGGGGGGACGTTCGGAGTGACAGCGTTTTGTCTTCCCAAGTAACCGTTACGTGTGATGGAGTCCTGCTTTCCTGGAGATGGCTGAACACCTGCCTGCTAATGGGGAAGTAGTGAATGAATTCCTTGTTTTGCTTTGCTTGCGTGCGCGGCTTTTGCTTTACCTGTTAAACTGTCTTTATCTCAACCCACAAGTTTTTTCACTTTTACTCTTCTGATTCTCTCCCCCATCCCACTGGGCGGGAAGTGACCAAGTGGCTGTGTGGTGCTTAGTTGCTGGCTGGGGTTAAACCACGACAAAAGAGCAGCTGGTGCCTCATCCCGCTGCATACTCTGCAGTGTGACTCTCTAATTTGCAGGCTGATTTATGGAGCGTGTCTTGCTTTTCTCAGTAAAAATTATAAAAGGCACCAAAAAAAAGAAAAAGAAAAGTGACTGAGTATCTTCACTTTGGGCTCTGCCATCATAACTGACAGGTAAAAGGGCAGATGGGAAAATACCTGCTGAGAATGAAGGAAGATCTACCAAACAGAGATCTATCTCAATTCCCTATGAGGTTATCAATGCCTTGGTGATTGGAGTATGAAAATAACATATTGTCAGAGCCAGGTGCCAGCAGATGAATAACCCAGCTATACAGGGCCTCGTAAAGAAACAAATCTGGCGAGTTTGGAGTGGCCCAGCCAAGGGATATCTAATCCCAGAGCTGTCTCTTATTTTGCTTATTCATTTCATTACCCATGGTTGCCTTTGACTGCCAGAAGACAAGGAAACAGCACTGTGAAATCCTCTGGCTCAAGGGGATCGGCATGGAGATGTTCAGGAAATCTTATGATTTTTCCCCCCATCCAAAAAATAAATAAATTCTGATTTCTCAAAACCAAAACTTGCCTTAGGAAATGGTTGGGTTTGATGGATTTCCCAACTAAAAAGTAATTGTTCCCAATACCTTCTGGAATTGTAAAACTAAGGGTCTCTGACTTCTTTCAGTGCTCACTTAGAAATGCAATCCCAGGGTAACAGAAATGTTTGAGGCAAGAGCAGAGCAGTCTGCAATGATAGGAGTGAAATACTTCGACTGTGCCAAACCCGTCTTGAAGGATTGTTATTCCTGTTCTAGCCCAATCTGGAATAGACATTATTTTGTTTTCTTTTTTCTTCTTTTCTTGTTTTCTTTTTTTTTCTATCTTAAAAATGTTCACAGCATGGGAAAATAGCTCTGGGCCAGGCTCCTGTTCTGCCAGAGTCCCATCATCTGTGTAGGGATTGCATGGATATGCTACCGGTAGGAAACCACTCTAGGGTAAAGGATCGAGATGCAAAGAGTGGCCTTGTTAGAGAGGAGTTCCCCATGCCTCAATGACGTGAAACTTGGGAACCCCCTGACTGAAGCAGGAGAGAGGGAAAATGAACATATGCATTAAACCAAGTATGTCTTCTGAGTGGTCCAGCACTGGGCTGAACCTCAGTGACTTAAAGATAGGTATAAACCATTTGTGTGGGGTGTCTGAGGGGAATCCCTTTCAAATGTCCATTACCCAGAAATGAGAGCTCAGTGGCTTGTCTCACCCCTTTTTTCCTTAAACTCTTTGCTTCCAAAATCAATATTTGCTGGTGCTTTGTTTTGCTTTTAAGTTTCTCTGAGCTCCTCTCCCATAAGTTGGGATCCAGGACCTACATTCCCATCTCACTAGAGGAATTCATTTTCTCAAGGAAAGTGCGAAACTTTTGCTAGTGCCCTGCCCTGCCCCTCCATTAGGACACGATACTGGCAATGCTGGGGACACTGCAGGGTGGGGTGCAGGGTGAGCCTTAGCTGCAGCCGACAGGAGCCTTCCCATCAGTTACAGCCAGAAATGGATCTTGTCCAGGCGCAATTATCAGACACCTTCTCGTGGTTTAACCCCAGCCAGCAAAAATAAACGCCACGCAGCCGCTCGATCACCACCCCCACCCCGGTGGGATGGGGGAGAGAATCGGGAGGGCACAAGTAGGAAAGCTCCCGGGTTGAGATAAAAACAGTTTAATAATTGAAATAAAACTAAGTAGAACAGTAATAATAACAATGAGAACAACAACAATAACAGAATACACAAAGCAGGCAATGCACAACGCAACCGCTCACCGACCGCCGACCGCGTGTCACGAACGGGGGGCGAGCCCCCCCACACACCTGGTTTTTATACTGAGCATGATGTCACATGGTATAGAATACCCCATTGGCCAGCTGGGTCCACCACCCCGGCTGTGCTCCCCCCTCCCAGTGCAAGCATCACCCAGCAACAGCCAAAGCATCAATGGGCCATCAACGCTCCCTTCACACCGAACCCAAAACACAGCACACCCCCCAAGCTACTGGGAAGAAAGTTAACCCTGTCCCAGCTGGAACCAGGACAATATCCACCCCTTATTCTATACCATCTACATCATGCCCAGGTGTCACATTTTCCCATACATTCCAATTAGTCACCGCTCCTTTTCCCTGCCTTTTGATATATACACACACAGAGATATCATTCCCTTAGTCCATGGGCCATCCCTCTAAAACGTCCGTTGAGTTCATTTAGTCCATGACTTCGGGTTCCACCTGTCATAACAGTCTTGCAGGGCAGGAGAGATGGTGTGTGGTGTTGGGCTCTTGCATGCGGAGGCCAGTTCTGGGCGCTCGTCCGGTTCTATCATTGTTGCGCCTTGCTCAGTTCCATCGGAGTTCATCCTACATTAATCTGGGTGATTCTTACTGTAATACTGTTAATATGGCATATGGTAACCATAGAAGTGATGACATACAGTACTATGTAATAACTAACATAGTACAATTCAGTTCATTGGCTATTTTCACCCAAAATTAAATCCCCTTGAGGTACACACCAGACATCCCCATCCTTTCTCATCACCCACCAAGTGCACCCAGGTCCCTGAGCAAAAGCAACCCCACGGATGGGTTTTCCCTTGCCAGAGGCAGGAGCAACCCAGACCGTCTTCCCCAGCATATTTCTCATATGCACAACAGGGACTTTATCCCCCTCTACAGCACGTAAGGGTTTGGATTGGGCAGGGCCAGCTCGAGTGACAGATCCCCTAGTGTTGACTAACCAGGTGGCCTTTGCTAAATGTGTGTCCCAATGCTTGAATGTCCCACCACCCATTGCCCTCAGTGTTGTCTTTAACAGCCCGTTGTATCGTTCAATTTTCCCGGAGGCTGGTGCATGGTAGGGGATGTGATATACCCACTCAATGCCATGCTCTTTGGCCCAGGTGTCTATGAGGGTGTTTTGGAAGTGAGTCCCGTTGTCTGACTCAATTCTTTCTGGGGTGCCATGTCGCCATAGGACTTGCTTTTCAAGGCCCAGGATGGTGTTCCGGGTGGTGGCATGGGGCACAGGATATGTTTCTAGCCATCCTGTGGTTACTTCTACCATGGTGAGCACATAGCGCTTGCCCTGTCGGGTTTGTGGGACCGTGATATAATCAATCTGCCAGGCCTCCCCATATTTATACTTCAACCATCGTCCTCCATACCAAAGAGGCTTTACTCGCTTGGCTTGCTTGATTGCAGCGCATGTTTCACATTCATGGATAACCTGTGCAATAGTGTCCATGGTTAAGTCCACCCCTCGATCACGAGCCCATCTATATGTTGCATCTCTCCCTTGGTGGCCTGAAGTGTCATGGGCCCACCGAGCTATAAATAATTCACCTTTATGTTGCCAGTCCAGATGTACCTGAGCTACTTCGATCTTGGCAGCCTGGTCCACCTGCTGGTTGTTTTGGTGCTCTTCACTGGCCCGACTCTTGGGTATGTGAGCATCTACGTGACGTACTTTTACAGTCAGGTTCTCTGCCCGGGCAGCAATATCTTGCCACAATGTGGCAGCCCAGATGGGTTTACCTCTGCGCTGCCAGTTGTTCTGCTTCCACTGCTGCAACCATCCCCACAGGGCATTTGCCACCATCCATGAATCAGTATAGAGATAAAGTACTGGCCATTTTTGTCGTTCGGCAATGTCCAAGGCCAGCTGGATGGCTTTCACCTCTGCAAACTGACTCGATTCACCTTCTCCTTCAGCAGTTTCCTCAACTTGGCGTATAGGACTCCATACCGCAGCCTTCTACCTCCGATGTTTTCCCACAAGGCGACAGAACCCATCAGTGAACAGGGCATATTGCTTCTCGCTTTCTGGTAGTTTGTTATATGGTGGGGCCTCTTCAGCACGCGTCACCTCCTCCTCTGGGGATACTCCAAAATCTTTGCCTTCTGGCCAGCCCGTGATCACTTCCAAGATGCCTGGGCGACTGGGGTTTCCTATTCGAGCTCGTTGTGTGATCAGTGCGACCCACTTACTCCACGTAGCATCAGTTGCATGATGTGTAGAGGGGACCCTCCCTTTGAACATCCAGCCCAGCACCGGCAGTCGGGGTGCCAGGAGGAGCTGTGCTTCAGTACCAACCACTTCCGAAGCAGCTCGAACCCCTTCATATGCTGCCAATATCTCCTTCTCAGTTGGAGTGTAGCGGGCCTCGGATCCTCTGTATCCCCGACTCCAGAACCCTAAGGGTCGACCTCGAGTCTCCCCTGGTGCTTTCTGCCAGAGGCTCCAGGTAGGGCCTTTCTCCCTGGCTGCGGTGTAGAGCACATTCTTCTCATCTTGTCCTGCCCAGACTGGCCCAAGGGCTACTGCCTGAACTATCTCCTGTTTAATTTGTTCAAATGCTTGTCGTTGCTCAGGGCCCCATCTGAAATCATTCTTTTTCCTGGTCACGTGATAGAGAGGGCTTACGATCTGACTGTAATTTGGAATATGCATTCTCCAAAAACCCACAACGCCTAAGAAAGCTTGCGTTTCCTTTTTGTTAGTTGGTGGAGACATGGCTGTTATTTTATTGATCACATCTGTTGGGATCTGACGATGTCCATCTTGCCATTTTATTCCTAAAAACTGAATCTCCTGTGCAGGTCCCTTGACCTTACTTCGTTTTATTGCAAAGCCGGCCTTCAGAAGGATTTGGACTATTCTCTCCCCTTTCTCAAAAACTTCCTCTGCTGTGTCGCCCCACACGATGATGTCATCAATGTATTGCAGGTGTTCCGGAGCCTCACCCTGTTCCAGTGCAGTGTGGATCAGTCCATGGCCAATGGTAGGGCTGTGTTTCCACCCCTGGGGCAGTCGGTTCCAGGTGTACTGGACGCCCCTCCAAGTGAAAGGAAACTGTGGCCTGCACTCTGCCGCCAAAGGGATGGAGAAGAATGCATTAGCGATATCAATGGTGGCGTACCACTTGGCTGCCTTTGACTCCAGTTCGTATTGAAGTTCCAGCATGTCCGGCACGGCAGCACTCAGTGGCGGCATGACTTCATTCAGGCCACGGTAGTCTACTGTTAGCCTCCACTCTCCATTGGACTTTCGCACTGGCCATATGGGACTGTTGAAGGGTGAGCGAGTCTTGCTGATCACTCCTTGGCTCTCCAGTCGACGAATCAGCTCATGGATGGGGATCAGGGAGTCTCGGTTGGTGCGGTATTGCCGCCGGTGCACTGTTGTGGTAGCAATTGGTACCTGTTGTTCTTGGACCTTCAACAACCCCACAACAGAAGGATCCTCTGAGAGACCGGGCAAGGTGGACAGCTGTTTAATTTCCTCTGTCTCCAGGGCAGCTATACCAAAAGCCCACCGGTACCCTTTTGGGTCCTTGAAATACCCTCTCCTGAGGTAGTCTATGCCAAGGATGCACAGAGCCTCTGGGCCAGTCACAATGGGGTGCTTCTGCCACTCATTCCCGGTTAGGCTCACTTCGGCCTCCAACACAGTTAACTCTTGGGATCCCCCTGTCGCTCCAGAAATACAAATGGGTTCTGCCCCTTTATAGCCTGATGGCATCAGGGTACACTGCGCACCGGTGTCTACGAGAGCCTTATATTCTTGTGGGTCTGATGTGCCAGGCCATCGAATCCACACAGTCCAGTAAACCCGGTTGTCCCTTTCCTCCACCTGGCTGGTGGCAGGGCCCCTCTAGTCCTGGTCATCATATTCGCTATCCACTTCTTGTAAGTATGAGTCAGAAGTCCCTTTGTTAAGGTCGGAAGTGGAATCAGCCCTTCTACTCTGTCTGGGGAACTCACTGGAGACTGGAGCAGCAGTTTTCCTGGAAGAACTCCCTTTTGTGGTTGTTTTCCCTTGCAACTCATGTACCCGTGCCTGTAGGGTCGAGGTAGATTTTCCATCCCACTTCCTCATGTCCTCTCCGTGGTCACGCAGGTAAAACCACAGGGTGCCCCGGGGTGTGTACCCACGATGTCTCCTCTCTTGAGCAGAGGGATGCTTGCTCCTAATGGCTGAGACGCTGGCCCGTGCAGGTGGGGAGCAGGACATATCCTCTTTGAGTTGCTGGACCTCCCGAGACAGTTTCTCCACAGCAGAGACACAGGCCCATAGGGAGGAAGAGAGACTTTCTTCATATTGCCGGAGTTGGCCAGCCAGTTCATCCACCGTTTGTTCCTCTCCATCTCTCCAGGTCATTATTGCCAATGAGTTTGCATGTGACGCTGGTGCGCTCCGTACAAACTTCCGCCACATGGGTCGGGTGCATTTGACTTCATCTGGATCTTTGGATAACTGCTCGTTGTCCAGGTCATCATAAATCACCTCCAGCATGGCTAATTCCCTCAGGTACTGGATACCTCTCTCCATGGTGGTCCAGTTGCCTGGGTGACATATAACATCTTCCTTGAAGGGATACCTTTCCTTCACACCTGACAGGAGTCGCCTCCAGAGGCTGAGGACTTGTGCCCCTTGTCCAATGGCTTTGTCAATGCCCCCTTCCCTAGAAAGGGATCCCAGCTGCTTGGCTTCCCTACCCTCTAATTCCAGGCTACTGGCCCCGTTATCCCAGCATCGGAGCAGCCAGGTGACAATGTGCTCGCCTGGACGACGGCTGAAGTCTTTTTGCATATCTCCCAGCTCACCCAGGGATAGGGATCGGGTGGTCACCATCTCATTTACGGGTTCTGCCTCCTCCTCCTCCTGTTCTCGTGATGGCCCTGGTTCATCTTCATCCCTTACTAAACGAGCTGATTTTCTTGTGCATTTTCTTTTTTGTATAGGGGCGACTGATACCGGCATGGGTTGGTTCTCTGTCGCAGGAGGCGGAGTAGCTGCCGTGCCTGCCCTGGGGGGCGAGGGAGCCGCTGTGCTTGTCGTGGGGGGTGGGGTAGCCACAGGGCCTGTTGCTTTGTCATCAGCTGAAGAGACGTTTCCTTCCCCTTGGGGGTTCTGAGTGGTGTTGAGCAGGGCTCGGTAGGCGTGGGCCAGGCCTCAGCACATTGTAGTGATTTGTGTCTCCCTAGAATGGCCAGGGTGACAGCATACTTCTTCCAAATATTCTACTAATTTTTCAGGGTTCTGCACTTGTTCAGGGGTAAAGTTCCAGAACACTGGGGGTGCCCATCGCCCTAGGCATTTGCCCATGCTATCCCACTCGCCCTGCCACTCATAACTATCCAGCCTTGGGGCAGATCTCTGGATGACATTCTTAAATTGCTTACTAACCTTGGATAAAACCGCAACAATATTCCCAAGGAGTACCAATAGATGTATCTTAACTACCCAGGGATGTTCGAGGTACTGGCAAGTTATTTTAACAAAGGAGATGACATCATAGAGGAAGGTGTTAATGTTAATCTTAATCAACATTAATCTTCAAAGTGTTATCATCTTGTGTATAGCCCTCACCCAGAACTGGGTTAAAAGACCAGTTAATAAGAAACCAGAATGATGAAACTAGTGAGTGGGGTTTTGATTGGAGGAGATCAAGATGTATGTGTTTTAATTTAAGAGTACTATGGTGATGGATGGTTTGGTTTGTTGTGGATTCTATGTTGCTCGCTTCTGTAATTTTAAACAATGAAGACTTGTTGCTTAGAAGTTAGGTAACTAACAGGGGTGTGTTTTAGAAGTAGTGATAATTAATTTTAGCTATGGAAACTATAAACAGACGTGGTCCAAGCATGGCTCAGGGACAAATTGCGACCCTATAAGGTAAAGAGGAAGTAAGTTCATGAAGAGTTCACTACCCCAACGACCACCAGAGACCACCCGAGACCCCCAAGAAGACCCTAAAGGCTTTAGTGCGCATGTGTTTAAGATGATGTAATATTATAATTAGTTCTCGGAAATGTAATGAATATGTAACAAGGAAATTCAAAATATGTATGAGAAGCATGGATATAAACAGAAAGGTGACTAGACCAGGTGTGCTTGATTTGTGGCAAGTCCACCGAGCACCCAGGCCTGAATAAAACAATATCTCTCCTGAGCGTGTGGAATTGGTTACTTGCACGCCAGGCACGAATCCGCTTTTCGGACAACAGTTTTTGGCGACCCAGATGGGACTGCTGTGAAGCCTTGCCCAGATCGACTCGCCAGCTCTCGGTGGGGAGACCCTGCTCTCCGGACTCCAGCGCGCACCGACCTTTTGATCGGGGACTCCGTGAGTATCCTCCCCAACCAGAGCAGGTGAGCGACTCAACGGTGCAACGCTAAGGTAAATGAGATATTGTTCTGGGGTATAAAACTGTGAAGGAATTGTGGCCACAGGTAAAGAGGTATATTCATATGCGTTTGACAGTGACGACTGGAGTATATGAAGTTGTAGGCGCCAGGGGTAAACCGGTATATTCATATGCGTTTGACAGTGATGACTGGAGTATATGAAGCTGTGGTAAAGAACGTTCTTTTTTGGTAAAGATATGGAAGCTCAACCATCAAAAGTAACACCTTGTTCCCCCTTAGGATGCATCATTAAACATTGGGGAAGGGTAATCCTTTGAGAAAGGATAAATTAATTGAATATTGTACTAAATGGTGGCCAATGTATAAATTAGAAGATGAGGAAAAATGGCCAGAATTGGGAACCTTGCAATATAATACTATTTTACAATTAATGTTATGAGGTACCTTATGTAATTTGTTTTTTTTTTCTTTGAGAAATGATCATGAAATTCGGAAAAAATGTAAGCTTTTAAATTCAGATTCTAATATGATGATGATGATGATGGAAAATAAGGAATCAAAAGCGCATTGTTGTTCTGCATGTAGCATAGGAAAACGGTGTTTAAAACTACGAGAAGAAGAGGAAGAGACACAAATGTTAGTACCACCAAATGAAAATGAAACTTCTGAAACCGAAGCAAGAGGAAGCAATACTTTTAGTCCGATAGCTGGCAGGACTAGAACCCAGCAAGGGTCTGTATTGTTAGCACCCCTTCGCCAGGCAGTGGGCCCAAGGGGGGAGCCAGTATTTGTGAAAGTACCATTTACAACTTCTGATTTAATGAATTGGAAAGAGTTAGCAGGATCATACAGAGAGAATCCTGAAAAGGTGTATAGATCTTTTCGAACAATTATTGAAAATCATAATCCAGATTGGCAAGATATTCAAATTCTTTTGAATAATTTGTTTACTCCTGAAGAAAAGAGGGTAATATTAGAAAAAGCAAATATAGAAAATGAGAGAATAAATGCAAGAGAAGGTCCTGCTCATTTTATGCCAACTCAAGACCCAAATTGGAATCCTAATAGTAATGATGGGAAATTGATGATTAAACAGTATCAACAATTAATTTTGTATGGAGTAAAGAATGGAATACCCTGCCCAAAGAATTTGGCGAAATTGACTCAAATAATTCAAGGAAAAACAGAGGACCCATCCACCTTTTATGAATGATTATGTGAGACAGCTAGGAAATGGACAGACTTAGATCCTGAGAGTGATGAAAATAGAGCAATATTTACTACTTTGTTTGTAAGGCAAGCTGCTCCAGATATTCGAAAGAAATTGCAGAAAGTGGATGAAATTACAGGAATGACTATATCACAGTTAATTGAAATTGCTTATAAGGTGTATAATAATAGGGAAGAGGAGGAAAAGAAAAATCAGGAAAAAGAAAAAATAGAAGACAGGAAACAAAAAGCTGCTATTCTAGCAGCTGCTTTTGTAAATGCTCAAGGATCAGCTGGAGGAAGAGGTAGAAGATATTTGAAAGGAAAAGGTAGAAGAGGTAGAGATATGTTTAAACAATATACCCCATTAGAATTTAATCAATGTGCTGTATGTAAGAAACAAGGACACTGGAAAAGTGAGTGTCCAAAGAACAAAGAAGCAGTCGTGACTCAGTCACAGCAGATACCACCTGAAGCTGATTTACTTATGATGGGAGGAGATTCTGAATGATGGGGACCGGGGGTAGAAAATGATATTTTCCCAGCTGAGCCCCTGGTTCCAGTAAAGCTGGGAGATGAAGTAGTCGATTTTTTAGTAGATACTAGAGCAAAATATTCTGTTATAAATACATGTAAAGGACCAATAAGTAAATTTAATGTATCTATTGTTGGGGTCACGGGAAAGAAGGAGGTAAGGCCTTTTTTGAAACCTTTAAAATGTAAAATTGGAGGAAAAACATTGATGCATGAATTTTTATATATACCGGAATGCACCATGCCTCTCTTAGGACGGGATTTATTGAATAAATTGGGAGCACAAATTAACTTTAAAAAAGGAAGAATCCAAGTTCATTTTCCTGAAGCTAATGCCTGGCAAGCCCAAGTTTATTTATTACAGACAAACACAGATGAATCTGAAGAAATTCCAGAAGAGATTAAAGATGCAGTTTACCCTTTTGTTTGGGCAACAGAGAAACCAGGAAAAGCGAAAAATGTGGAACCGGTAAAAGTTGAATTAAAAACAGGAGTTCGACCGGTAAGAAAGAAACAATATCCTATTAGTATAGAAGCCAGAAAAGGTTTAGAACCAATAATAAATAATTTTCTTAAATATGGACTTTTAAGAGAATGTCAATCTAATTATAATACTCCTATCCTTCCAGTGAAAAAGCCACATAACCAAGGATATAGGCTGGTTCAAGATCTGAGAGCCATAAACCAGTTAGTGGTGGACATTCATCCAGTAGTCCCTAATCCATATACGCTGCTAACAACTATCAATGAATCAAATGCATATTTCTCTGTTATAGATTTGAAAGATGCTTTCTTTTGTATACCTTTAGAAGAAAACAGTCAAAAGATTTTTGCTTTTGAATGGGAAGATCCGTCGACTGGGAGGAGGACTCAGCTCTGCTGGACCGTGCTGCCACAAGGGTTTAAAAATAGCCCAACCATCTTTGGAGGAGCTCTGAATAAGCAACTGGAACAGTGGTCCAGTAAGGAAGATCAAATCACCCTCCTTCAATATGTTGATGACATCCTATTGGGAGCAGATACTATTGAGATCTGCAAAGAAAAGACTGTAAGCCTCCTAAACTTTTTGGGAATGGCCGGGTACAGGGTGTCAGAGAAGAAAGCACAAATTGCAAAACAAACTGTAATTTATTTGGGGTTTGAGATTTCCCAAGGACAGCGAAGATTGGGAAATGGTAGAAAAGAAGCCATTTGCAGGATGGCACCCCCTCAATCCAAAAGAGAGTTGAGAGGATTTCTAGGAATGGCTGGATGGTGTCGCCTTTGGATTCCAAATTATGGTTTGATGGCAAAACCATTGTATGAGGCAACCAAAGGCCCTGAAGAAAATCCTGCCTCTTTAATGCCAAGTGAAAAAGAGAGTGATCTTAACCATGATTGTTTATAAGTCATTGAACAGGTATATGCCAGCAGGCCAGATCTGAAAGATGTCCCTCTCCAAACTCCAGATGAAGAATTATTTACTGATGGAAGCAGCTTTGTTGTAAAAGGAGAAAGGAGGGCTGGCTATGCCATGGTAACTTTAACTGAAAATCGAGAAGTAAAAGCATTACCTCCAAATACATCCGCCCAGAAAGCAGAAATTATAGCCCTCACAAAAGCCTTAAATTTGGCTAAAGGTAAAAGAGTCAACATCTATACAGATTCTAAATATGCTTTTGGAGTTGTGCATGCTCATGGAGCAATATGGAAAGAGCGAAGACTTTTATCTGCTAGCGGTACCCCTATAAAATATGGAACAGAGATTTTGAATTTGTTGGAAGCAGTACAGAAACCTAAAGAAGTTGCGGTGATTCATTGTGAAGCTCATCAAAAAGAGGACTCAAAAGTAATACAAGGAAATCGAAAAGCAGATGAGGCTGCTAAACGTGTAGCATTAAATACTATGATTTATGTTTTAATTCCATCAAAAGAAATTCAGGTGAAATCCCCAAATATAATGAGAAAGAAAATAAATTAGTTATGTTATTACATTGTAAGAAAAATGATCAAGGATGGTGGATAACTTCACATGGACAATGTATAGTAACCCCTGAAATTATGAAGAAATTAATGGTCAAAACCCATGCTGAAACACATATGGGAGCAGAGGCAATGGTGGAATCAGTAAAACGATATGCGACAGGAACTAAAATGTTATTGATTGCTAAAAGTGTGAGTAATAAATGTGAGATTTGTCTTAGGAACAATCCGAAAATACAAATCCAACCCCCTCCTGGAGAGGTAAAGAGAGGCATAACTCCCGGTGAATATTAGCAAAGAGATTTTTCAGAGTTACCGCGATGTAACCAATACCGATATCTATTGGTATTGGTAGATACCTTCTCTGGATGGCCGGAAGCTTTCCCGTGTCGAACCAACAAGGCAAAAGAGGTTGTGAAACATTTGTTGAAAGAAATAATTTCAAGGTTTGGAGTCCCTTTAAGAATGTCCTCTGATAGAAGCCCACATTTTGTAGTGGAGGTTATTAAAAATGTGAAGAACCAAATATTAAAGAAACAAATTCCTAAAATATATCCAGAAGCTCAGTGGAAATAGATTGAAGCTTTACCATTTGCCTTGTTAAGAATTAGGGTGACCCCGAGAGTTAGAGAAAAAGTAAGTTTATTTGAAATTTTGTATGGTAAACCTTATGATCCTTAATCTAACAGGAAGATCTAAACAAATGCATGTGATAGGAAAAAAATGTTACACCAGAATAAAAAAATATATATATCCTAAACTATGGACATCTATACCTAAGGGACCATTGAAATTAAATTTAAGGCGTACTTGATGAGTTATCAGAGATATTGTTACATTATTTGTGATATTTAAAATATTTATTGTTAGGGGAAAAATAAACCAACCAAATTAATTAAAAAATTGTAGTTTTAGGAATAGAAAATATAAAGCCTGTTGATATTAATTATGACGATCAGTAAAGCTGAATCCTAATTTCTATTGCCAAAATAAGATAGAAATTTCAAATTTAAATTGGCACAGACAATTGTTCTTATTTGCAATACTGATCGTCATCTTAATTATAATTATTTGTTGTATGATTTAATGTATGTCTTTTTGTAGACCAAATGCTTATAAGTAAATGATGTGAGACTCATGATGCTTAACATCATAAGTCTCAAAGGGGGGAATTGTTAATGTTAATCTTAATCAACATTAATCTTCAAAGTGTTATCATCTTGTGTATAGCCCTCACCCAGAACTGGGTTAAAAGACCAGTTAATAAGAAACCAGAATGATGAAACTAGTGAGTGGGGTTTTGATTGGAGGAGATCAAGATGTATGTGTTTTAATTTAAGAGTACTATGGTGATGGATGGTTTGGTTTGTTGTGGATTCTATGTTGCTCGCTTCTGTAATTTTAAACAATGAAGACTTGTTGCTTAGAAGTTAGGTAACTAACAGGGGTGTGTTTTAGAAGTAGTGATAATTAATTTTAGCTATGGAAACTATAAACAGACGTGGTCCAAGCATGGCTCAGGGACAAATTGCGACCCTATAAGGTAAAGAGGAAGTAAGTTCATGAAGAGTTCACTACCCCAACGACCACCAGAGACCACCCGAGACCCCCAAGAAGACCCTAAAGGCTTTAGTGCGCATGTGTTTAAGATGATGTAATATTATAATTAGTTCTCGGAAATGTAATGAATATGTAACAAGGAAATTCAAAATATGTATGAGAAGCATGAATATAAACAGAAAGGTGACTAGACCAGATGTGCTTGATTTGTGGCAAGTCCACCGAGCACCCAGGCCTGAATAAAACAATATCTCTCCTGAGCGTGTGGAACTGGTTACTTGCACGCCGGGCACGAATCCGCTTTTCGGACAACAAAGGTAGCGAGGGTGCCATTCTCTATTTCCTCCATAAAAAATCTCTCGGAGGAAAAGGTATAATTGCTAATAGTCTCCATGAGGTGGTACCCGAAATGCAGAAACGGCTTCATTACGAATCCCAAATACCAAATAACCCCCAATGCCAGCGTTTTAGTAACAAATCTCCCAGGCAAAACATCATTAATCACGGCAGAGCACAACAGACTACAAAACCCAACTCCAATTTTTAACAGGTACAGTAAAAACAAGAGCAGGGTGCAGAACAAATTAATATGTTACCAGATATAAATTCCTTAATATGCTCTAAATAATCTGTCGTTATCTCAACCCTTCGTGCCCCACGTTGGGCGCCAAAAAGGACTGTTGTGGTTTAACCCCAGCCAGCAAAAATAAACGCCACGCAGCCGCTCGATCACCACCCCCCGGTGGGATGGGGGAGAGAATCGGGTGGGCACAAGTAGGAAAGCTCCCGGGTTGAGATAAAAACAGTTTAATAATTGAAATAGAACTAAGTAGAACAGTAATAATAACAATGAGAACAACAATAACAGAATACACAAAGCAGGCAATGCACAACGCAACCGCTCACCGACCGCCGACCGCGTGTCACGAACGGGGGGCGAGCCCCCACACACACCTGTTTTTTATACTGAGCATGATGTCACATGGTATAGAATACCCCATTGGCCAGCTGGGTCCACCACCCCGGCTGTGCTCCCCCCTCCCGGTGCAAGCATCACCCAGCAACAGCCAAAGCATCAATGGGCCATCAACGCTCCCTTCACACCGAACCCAAAACACAGCACACCCCCCAAGCTACTGGGAAGAAAGTTAACCCTGTCCCAGCTGGAACCAGGACAATATCCACCCCTTATTCTATACCATCTACATCATGCCCAGGTGTCACATTTTCCCATACATTCCAATTAGTCACCGCTCCTTTTCCCTGCCTTTTGATATATACACACACAGAGATATCATTCCCTTAGTCCATGGGCCATCCCTCTAAAACGTCCGTTGAGTTCATGTAGTCCATGACTTCGGGTTCCACCTGTCATAACAGTCTTGCAGGGCAGGAGAGATGGTGTGTGGTGTTGGGCTCTTGCATGCGGAGGCCAGTTCTGGGCGCTCGTCCGGTTCTATCATTGTTGCGCCTTGCTCAGTTCCATCGGAGTTCATCCTACATTAATCTGGGTGATTCTTACTGTAATACTGTTAATATGGCATATGGTAACCATAGAAGTGATGACATACAGTACTATGTAATAACTAACATAGTACAATTCAGTTCATTGGCTATTTTCACCCAAAATTAAATCCCCTTGAGGTACACACCAGACATCCCCATCCTTTCTCATCACCCACCAAGTGCACCCAGGTCCCTGAGCAAAAGCAACCCCACGGATGGGTTTTCCCTTGCCAGAGGCAGGAGCAACCCAGACCGTCTTCCCCAGCATATTTCTCATATGCACAACAGGGACTTTATCCCCCTCTACAGCACGTAAGGGTTTGGATTGGGCAGGGCCAGCTCGAGTGACAGATCCCCTAGTGTTGACTAACCAGGTGGCCTTTGCTAAATGTGTGTCCCAATGCTTGAATGTCCCACCACCCATTGCCCTCAGTGTTGTCTTTAACAGCCCGTTGTATCGTTCAATTTTCCCGGAGGCTGGTGCATGGTAGGGGATGTGATATACCCACTCAATGCCATGCTCTTTGGCCCAGGTGTCTATGAGGGTGTTTTGGAAGTGAGTCCCGTTGTCTGACTCAATTCTTTCTGGGGTGCCATGTCGCCATAGGACTTGCTTTTCAAGGCCCAGGATGGTGTTCCAGGTGGTGGCATGGGGCACAGGATATGTTTCTAGCCATCCTGTGGTTACTTCTACCATGGTGAGCACATAGCGCTTGCCCTGTCGGGTTTGTGGGACCGTGATATAATCAATCTGCCAGGCCTCCCCATATTTATACTTCAACCATCGTCCTCCATACCAAAGAGGCTTTACTCGCTTGGCTTGCTTGATTGCAGCGCATGTTTCACATTCATGGATAACCTGTGCAATAGTGTCCATGGTTAAGTCCACCCCTCGATCACGAGCCCATCTATATGTTGCATCTCTCCCTTGGTGGCCTGAAGTGTCATGGGCCCACCGAGCTATAAATAATTCACCTTTATGTTGCCAGTCCAGATGTACCTGAGCTACTTCGATCTTGGCAGCCTGGTCCACCTGCTGGTTGTTTTGGTGCTCTTCACTGGCCCGACTCTTGGGTATGTGAGCATCTACGTGACGTACTTTTACAGTCAGGTTCTCTGCCCGGGCAGCAATATCTTGCCACAATGTGGCAGCCCAGATGGGTTTACCTCTGCGCTGCCAGTTGTTCTGCTTCCACTGCTGCAACCATCCCCACAGGGCATTTGCCACCATCCATGAATCAGTATAGAGATAAAGTACTGGCCATTTTTGTCGTTCGGCAATGTCCAAGGCCAGCTGGATGGCTTTCACCTCTGCAAACTGACTCGATTCACCTTCTCCTTCAGCAGTTTCCTCAACTTGGCGTATAGGACTCCATACCGCAGCCTTCTACCTCCGATGTTTTCCCACAAGGCGACAGAACCCATCAGTGAACAGGGCATATTGCTTCTCGCTTTCTGGTAGTTTGTTATATGGTGGGGCCTCTTCAGCACGCGTCACCTCCTCCTCTGGGGATACTCCAAAATCTTTGCCTTCTGGCCAGCCCGTGATCACTTCCAAGATGCCTGGGCGACTGGGGTTTCCTATTCGAGCTCGTTGTGTGATCAGTGCGACCCACTTACTCCACGTAGCATCAGTTGCATGATGTGTAGAGGGGACCCTCCCTTTGAACATCCAGCCCAGCACCGGCAGTCGGGGTGCCAGGAGGAGCTGTGCTTCAGTACCAACCACTTCCGAAGCAGCTCGAACCCCTTCATATGCTGCCAATATCTCCTTCTCAGTTGGAGTGTAGCGGGCCTCGGATCCTCTGTATCCCCGACTCCAGAACCCTAAGGGTCGACCTCGAGTCTCCCCTGGTGCTTTCTGCCAGAGGCTCCAGGTAGGGCCTTTCTCCCTGGCTGCGGTGTAGAGCACATTCTTCTCATCTTGTCCTGCCCAGACTGGCCCAAGGGCTACTGCCTGAACTATCTCCTGTTTAATTTGTTCAAATGCTTGTCGTTGCTCAGGGCCCCATCTGAAATCATTCTTTTTCCTGGTCACGTGATAGAGAGGGCTTACGATCTGACTGTAATTTGGAATATGCATTCTCCAAAAACCCACAACGCCTAAGAAAGCTTGCGTTTCCTTTTTGTTAGTTGGTGGAGACATGGCTGTTATTTTATTGATCACATCTGTTGGGATCTGACGACGTCCATCTTGCCATTTTATTCCTAAAAACTGAATCTCCTGTGCAGGTCCCTTGACCTTACTTCGTTTTATTGCAAAGCCGGCCTTCAGAAGGATTTGGACTATTCTCTCCCCTTTCTCAAAAACTTCCTCTGCTGTGTCGCCCCACACGATGATGTCATCAATGTATTGCAGGTGTTCCGGAGCCTCACCCTGTTCCAGTGCAGTGTGGATCAGTCCATGGCCAATGGTAGGGCTGTGTTTCCACCCCTGGGGCAGTCGGTTCCAGGTGTACTGGACGCCCCTCCAAGTGAAAGGAAACTGTGGCCTGCACTCTGCCGCCAAAGGGATGGAGAAGAATGCATTAGCGATATCAATGGTGGCGTACCACTTGGCTGCCTTTGACTCCAGTTCGTATTGAAGTTCCAGCATGTCCGGCACGGCAGCACTCAGTGGCGGCATGACTTCATTCAGGCCACGGTAGTCTACTGTTAGCCTCCACTCTTCATTGGACTTTCGCACTGGCCATATGGGACTGTTGAAGGGTGAGCGAGTCTTGCTGATCACTCCTTGGCTCTCCAGTCGACGAATCAGCTCATGGATGGGGATCAGGGAGTCTCGGTTGGTGCGGTATTGCCGCCGGTGCACTGTTGTGGTAGCAATTGGTACCTGTTGTTCTTGGACCTTCAACAACCCCACAACAGAAGGATCCTCTGAGAGACCGGGCAAGGTGGACAGCTGTTTAATTTCCTCTGTCTCCAGGGCAGCTATACCAAAAGCCCACCGGTACCCTTTTGGGTCCTTGAAATACCCTCTCCTGAGGTAGTCTATGCCAAGGATGCACAGAGCCTCTGGGCCAGTCACAATGGGGTGCTTCTGCCACTCATTCCCGGTTAGGCTCACTTCGGCCTCCAACACAGTTAACTCTTGGGATCCCCCTGTCACTCCAGAAATACAAATGGGTTCTGCCCCTTTATAGCCTGATGGCATCAGGGTACACTGCGCACCGGTGTCTACGAGAGCCTTATATTCTTGTGGCTCTGATGTGCCAGGCCATCGAATCCACACAGTCCAGTAAACCCGGTTGTCCCTTTCCTCCACCTGGCTGGTGGCAGGGCCCCTCTAGTCCTGGTCATCATATTCGCTATCCACTTCTTGTAAGTATGAGTCAGAAGTCCCTTTGTTAAGGTCGGAAGTGGAATCAGCCCTTCTACTCTGTCTGGGGAACTCACTGGAGACTGGAGCAGCAGTTTTCCTGGAAGAACTCCCTTTTGTGGTTGTTTTCCCTTGCAACTCATGTACCCGTGCCTGTAGGGTCGAGGTAGATTTTCCATCCCACTTCCTCATGTCCTCTCCGTGGTCACGCAGGTAAAACCACAGGGTGCCCCGGGGTGTGTACCCACGATGTCTCCTCTCTTGAGCAGAGGGATGCTTGCTCCTAATGGCTGAGACGCTGGCCCGTGCAGGTGGGGAGCAGGACATATCCTCTTTGAGTTGCTGGACCTCCCGAGACAGTTTCTCCACAGCAGAGACACAGGCCCATAGGGAGGAAGAGAGACTTTCTTCATATTGCCGGAGTTGGCCAGCCAGTTCATCCACCGTTTGTTCCTCTCCATCTCTCCAGGTCATTATTGCCAATGAGTTTGCATGTGACGCTGGTGCGCTCCGTACAAACTTCCGCCACATGGGTCGGGTGCATTTGACTTCATCTGGATCTTTGGATAACTGCTCGTTGTCCAGGTCATCATAAATCACCTCCAGCATGGCTAATTCCCTCAGGTACTGGATACCTCTCTCCATGGTGGTCCAGTTGCCTGGGTGACATATAACATCTTCCTTGAAGGGATACCTTTCCTTCACACCTGACAGGAGTCGCCTCCAGAGGCTGAGGACTTGTGCCCCTTGTCCAATGGCTTTGTCAATGCCCCCTTCCCTAGAAAGGGATCCCAGCTGCTTGGCTTCCCTACCCTCTAATTCCAGGCTACTGGCCCCGTTATCCCAGCATCGGAGCAGCCAGGTGACAATGTGCTCGCCTGGACGACGGCTGAAGTCTTTTTGCATATCTCCCAGCTCACCCAGGGATAGGGATCGGGTGGTCACCATCTCATTTACGGGTTCTGCCTCCTCCTCCTCCTGTTCTCGTGATGGCCCTGGTTCATCTTCATCCCTTACTAAACGAGCTGATTTTCTTGTGCATTTTCTTTTTTGTATAGGGGCGACTGATACCGGCATGGGTTGGTTCTCTGTCGCAGGAGGCGGAGTAGCTGCCGTGCCTGCCCTGGGGGGCGAGGGAGCCGCTGTGCTTGTCGTGGGGGGTGGGGTAGCCACAGGGCCTGTTGCTTTGTCATCAGCTGAAGAGACGTTTCCTTCCCCTTGGGGGTTCTGAGTGGTGTTGAGCAGGGCTCGGTAGGCGTGGGCCAGGCCTCAGCACATTGTAGTGATTTGTGTCTCCCTAGAATGGCCAGGGTGACAGCATACTTCTTCCAAATATTCTACTAATTTTTCAGGGTTCTGCACTTGTTCAGGGGTAAAGTTCCAGAACACTGGGGGTGCCCATCGCCCTAGGCATTTGCCCATGCTATCCCACTCGCCCTGCCACTCATAACTATCCAGCCTTGGGGCAGATCTCTGGATGACATTCTTAAATTGCTTACTAACCTTGGATAAAACCGCAACAATATTCCCAAGGAGTACCAATAGATGTATCTTAACTACCCAGGGATGTTCGAGGTACTGGCAAGTTATTTTAACAAAGGAGATGACATCATAGAGGAAGGTGTTAATGTTAATCTTAATCAACATTAATCTTCAAAGTGTTATCATCTTGTGTATAGCCCTCACCCAGAACTGGGTTAAAAGACCAGTTAATAAGAAACCAGAATGATGAAACTAGTGAGTGGGGTTTTGATTGGAGGAGATCAAGATGTATGTGTTTTAATTTAAGAGTACTATGGTGATGGATGGTTTGGTTTGTTGTGGATTCTATGTTGCTCGCTTCTGTAATTTTAAACAATGAAGACTTGTTGCTTAGAAGTTAGGTAACTAACAGGGGTGTGTTTTAGAAGTAGTGATAATTAATTTTAGCTATGGAAACTATAAACAGACGTGGTCCAAGCATGGCTCAGGGACAAATTGCGACCCTATAAGGTAAAGAGGAAGTAAGTTCATGAAGAGTTCACTACCCCAACGACCACCAGAGACCACCCGAGACCCCCAAGAAGACCCTAAAGGCTTTAGTGCGCATGTGTTTAAGATGATGTAATATTATAATTAGTTCTCGGAAATGTAATGAATATGTAACAAGGAAATTCAAAATATGTATGAGAAGCATGGATATAAACAGAAAGGTGACTAGACCAGGTGTGCTTGATTTGTGGCAAGTCCACCGAGCACCCAGGCCTGAATAAAACAATATCTCTCCTGAGCGTGTGGAATTGGTTACTTGCACGCCAGGCACGAATCCGCTTTTCGGACAACAGTTTTTGGCGACCCAGATGGGACTGCTGTGAAGCCTTGCCCAGATCGACTCGCCAGCTCTCGGTGGGGAGACCCTGCTCTCCGGACTCCAGCGCGCACCGACCTTTTGATCGGGGACTCCGTGAGTATCCTCCCCAACCAGAGCAGGTGAGCGACTCAACGGTGCAACGCTAAGGTAAATGAGATATTGTTCTGGGGTATAAAACTGTGAAGGAATTGTGGCCACAGGTAAAGAGGTATATTCATATGCGTTTGACAGTGACGACTGGAGTATATGAAGTTGTAGGCGCCAGGGGTAAACCGGTATATTCATATGCGTTTGACAGTGATGACTGGAGTATATGAAGTTGTGGTAAAGAACGTTCTTTTTTGGTAAAGATATGGAAGCTCAACCATCAAAAGTAACACCTTGTTCCCCCTTAGGATGCATCATTAAACATTGGGGAAGGGTAATCCTTTGAGAAAGGATAAATTAATTGAATATTGTACTAAATGGTGGCCAATGTATAAATTAGAAGATGAGGAAAAATGGCCAGAATTGGGAACCTTGCAATATAATACTATTTTACAATTAATGTTATGAGGTACCTTATGTAATTTGTTTTTTTTTTCTTTGAGAAATGATCATGAAATTCGGAAAAAATGTAAGCTTTTAAATTCAGATTCTAATATGATGATGATGATGATGGAAAATAAGGAATCAAAAGCGCATTGTTGTTCTGCATGTAGCATAGGAAAACGGTGTTTAAAACTACGAGAAGAAGAGGAAGAGACACAAATGTTAGTACCACCAAATGAAAATGAAACTTCTGAAACCGAAGCAAGAGGAAGCAATACTTTTAGTCCGATAGCTGGCAGGACTAGAACCCAGCAAGGGTCTGTATTGTTAGCACCCCTTCGCCAGGCAGTGGGCCCAAGGGGGGAGCCAGTATTTGTGAAAGTACCATTTACAACTTCTGATTTAATGAATTGGAAAGAGTTAGCAGGATCATACAGAGAGAATCCTGAAAAGGTGTATAGATCTTTTCGAACAATTATTGAAAATCATAATCCAGATTGGCAAGATATTCAAATTCTTTTGAATAATTTGTTTACTCCTGAAGAAAAGAGGGTAATATTAGAAAAAGCAAATATAGAAAATGAGAGAATAAATGCAAAAGAAGATCCTGCTCATTTTATGCTAACTCAAGACCCAAATTGGAATCCTAATAGTAATGATGGGAAATTGATGATTAAACAGTATCAACAATTAATTTTGTATGGAGTAAAGAATGGAATACCCTGCCCAAAGAATTTGGCGAAATTGACTCAAATAATTCAAGGAAAAACAGAGGACCCATCCACCTTTTATGAATGATTATGTGAGACAGCTAGGAAATGGACAGACTTAGATCCTGAGAGTGATGAAAATAGAGCAATATTTACTACTTTGTTTGTAAGGCAAGCTGCTCCAGATATTCGAAAGAAATTGCAGAAAGTGGATGAAATTACAGGAATGACTATATCACAGTTAATTGAAATTGCTTATAAGGTGTATAATAATAGGGAAGAGGAGGAAAAGAAAAATCAGGAAAAAGAAAAAATAGAAGACAGGAAACAAAAAGCTGCTATTCTAGCAGCTGCTTTTGTAAATGCTCAAGGATCAGCTGGAGGAAGAGGTAGAAGATATTTGAAAGGAAAAGGTAGAAGAGGTAGAGATATGTTTAAACAATATACCCCATTAGAATTTAATCAATGTGCTGTATGTAAGAAACAAGGACACTGGAAAAGTGAGTGTCCAAAGAACAAAGAAGCAGTCGTGACTCAGTCACAGCAGATACCACCTGAAGCTGATTTACTTATGATGGGAGGAGATTCTGAATGATGGGGACCGGGGGTAGAAAATGATATTTTCCCAGCTGAGCCCCTGGTTCCAGTAAAGCTGGGAGATGAAGTAGTCGATTTTTTAGTAGATACTAGAGCAAAATATTCTGTTATAAATACATGTAAAGGACCAATAAGTAAATTTAATGTATCTATTGTTGGGGTCACGGGAAAGAAGGAGGTAAGGCCTTTTTTGAAACCTTTAAAATGTAAAATTGGAGGAAAAACATTGATGCATGAATTTTTATATATACCGGAATGCACCATGCCTCTCTTAGGACGGGATTTATTGAATAAATTGGGAGCACAAATTAACTTTAAAAAAGGAAGAATCCAAGTTCATTTTCCTGAAGCTAATGCCTGGCAAGCCCAAGTTTATTTATTACAGACAAACACAGATGAATCTGAAGAAATTCCAGAAGAGATTAAAGATGCAGTTTACCCTTTTGTTTGGGCAACAGAGAAACCAGGAAAAGCGAAAAATGTGGAACCGGTAAAAGTTGAATTAAAAACAGGAGTTCGACCGGTAAGAAAGAAACAATATCCTATTAGTATAGAAGCCAGAAAAGGTTTAGAACCAATAATAAATAATTTTCTTAAATATGGACTTTTAAGAGAATGTCAATCTAATTATAATACTCCTATCCTTCCAGTGAAAAAGCCACATAACCAAGGATATAGGCTGGTTCAAGATCTGAGAGCCATAAACCAGTTAGTGGTGGACATTCATCCAGTAGTCCCTAATCCATATACGCTGCTAACAACTATCAATGAATCAAATGCATATTTCTCTGTTATAGATTTGAAAGATGCTTTCTTTTGTATACCTTTAGAAGAAAACAGTCAAAAGATTTTTGCTTTTGAATGGGAAGATCCGTCGACTGGGAGGAGGACTCAGCTCTGCTGGACCGTGCTGCCACAAGGGTTTAAAAATAGCCCAACCATCTTTGGAGGAGCTCTGAATAAGCAACTGGAACAGTGGTCCAGTAAGGAAGATCAAATCACCCTCCTTCAATATGTTGATGACATCCTATTGGGAGCAGATACTACTGAGATCTGCAAAGAAAAGACTGTAAGCCTCCTAAACTTTTTGGGAATGGCCGGGTACAGGGTGTCAGAGAAGAAAGCACAAATTGCAAAACAAACTGTAATTTATTTGGGGTTTGAGATTTCCCAAGGACAGCGAAGATTGGGAAATGGTAGAAAAGAAGCCATTTGCAGGATGGCACCCCCTCAATCCAAAAGAGAGTTGAGAGGATTTCTAGGAATGGCTGGATGGTGTCGCCTTTGGATTCCAAATTATGGTTTGATGGCAAAACCATTGTATGAGGCAACCAAAGGCCCTGAAGAAAATCCTGCCTCTTTAATGCCAAGTGAAAAAGAGAGTGATCTTAACCATGATTGTTTATAAGTCATTGAACAGGTATATGCCAGCAGGCCAGATCTGAAAGATGTCCCTCTCCAAACTCCAGATGAAGAATTATTTACTGATGGAAGCAGCTTTGTTGTAAAAGGAGAAAGGAGGGCTGGTTATGCCGTGGTAACTTTAACTGAAAATCGAGAAGTAAAAGCATTACCTCCAAATACATCCGCCCAGAAAGCAGAAATTATAGCCCTCACAAAAGCCTTAAATTTGGCTAAAGGTAAAAGAGTCAACATCTATACAGATTCTAAATATGCTTTTGGAGTTGTGCATGCTCATGGAGCAATATGGAAAGAGCGAAGACTTTTATCTGCTAGCGGTACCCCTATAAAATATGGAACAGAGATTTTGAATTTGTTGGAAGCAGTACAGAAACCTAAAGAAGTTGCGGTGATTCATTGTGAAGCTCATCAAAAAGAGGACTCAAAAGTAATACAAGGAAATCGAAAAGCAGATGAGGCTGCTAAACGTGTAGCATTAAATACTATGATTTATGTTTTAATTCCATCAAAAGAAATTCAGGTGGAATCCCCAAATATAATGAGAAAGAAAATAAATTAGCTATGTTATTACATTGTAAGAAGAATGATCAAGGGTGGTGGATAACTTCACATGGACAATGTATAGTAACCCCTGAAATTATGAAGAAATTAATGGTCAAAACCCATGCTGAAACACATATGGGAGCAGAGGCAATGGTGGAATCAGTAAAACGATATGCGACAGGAACTAAAATGTTATTGATTGCTAAAAGTGTGAGTAATAAATGTGAGATTTGTCTTAGGAACAATCCGAAAATACAAATCCAACCCCCTCCTGGAGAGGTAAAGAGAGGCATAACTCCCGGTGAATATTAGCAAAGAGATTTTTCAGAGTTACCGCGATGTAACCAATACCGATATCTATTGGTATTGGTAGATACCTTCTCTGGATGGCCGGAAGCTTTCCCGTGTCGAACCAACAAGGCAAAAGAGGTTGTGAAACATTTGTTGAAAGAAATAATTTCAAGGTTTGGAGTCCCTTTAAGAATGTCCTCTGATAGAAGCCCACATTTTGTAGTGGAGGTTATTAAAAATGTGAAGAACCAAATATTAAAGAAACAAATTCCTAAAATATATCCAGAAGCTCAGTGGAAATAGATTGAAGCTTTACCATTTGCCTTGTTAAGAATTAGGGTGACCCCGAGAGTTAGAGAAAAAGTAAGTTTATTTGAAATTTTGTATGGTAAACCTTATGATCCTTAATCTAACAGGAAGATCTAAACAAATGCATGTGATAGGAAAAAAATGTTACACCAGAATAAAAAAATATATATATCCTAAACTATGGACATCTATACCTAAGGGACCATTGAAATTAAATTTAAGGCGTACTTGATGAGTTATCAGAGATATTGTTACATTATTTGTGATATTTAAAATATTTATTGTTAGGGGAAAAATAAACCAACCAAATTAATTAAAAAATTGTAGTTTTAGGAATAGAAAATATAAAGCCTGTTGATATTAATTATGACGATCAGTAAAGCTGAATCCTAATTTCTATTGCCAAAATAAGATAGAAATTTCAAATTTAAATTGGCACAGACAATTGTTCTTATTTGCAATACTGATCGTCATCTTAATTATAATTATTTGTTGTATGATTTAATGTATGTCTTTTTGTAGACCAAATGCTTATAAGTAAATGATGTGAGACTCATGATGCTTAACATCATAAGTCTCAAAGGGGGGAATTGTTAATGTTAATCTTAATCAACATTAATCTTCAAAGTGTTATCATCTTGTGTATAGCCCTCACCCAGAACTGGGTTAAAAGACCAGTTAATAAGAAACCAGAATGATGAAACTAGTGAGTGGGGTTTTGATTGGAGGAGATCAAGATGTATGTGTTTTAATTTAAGAGTACTATGGTGATGGATGGTTTGGTTTGTTGTGGATTCTATGTTGCTCGCTTCTGTAATTTTAAACAATGAAGACTTGTTGCTTAGAAGTTAGGTAACTAACAGGGGTGTGTTTTAGAAGTAGTGATAATTAATTTTAGCTATGGAAACTATAAACAGACGTGGTCCAAGCATGGCTCAGGGACAAATTGCGACCCTATAAGGTAAAGAGGAAGTAAGTTCATGAAGAGTTCACTACCCCAACGACCACCAGAGACCACCCGAGACCCCCAAGAAGACCCTAAAGGCTTTAGTGCGCATGTGTTTAAGATGATGTAATATTATAATTAGTTCTCGGAAATGTAATGAATATGTAACAAGGAAATTCAAAATATGTATGAGAAGCATGAATATAAACAGAAAGGTGACTAGACCAGATGTGCTTGATTTGTGGCAAGTCCACCGAGCACCCAGGCCTGAATAAAACAATATCTCTCCTGAGCGTGTGGAACTGGTTACTTGCACGCCGGGCACGAATCCGCTTTTCGGACAACAAAGGTAGCGAGGGTGCCATTCTCTATTTCCTCCATAAAAAATCTCTCGGAGGAAAAGGTATAATTGCTAATAGTCTCCATGAGGTGGTACCCGAAATGCAGAAACGGCTTCATTACGAATCCCAAATACCAAATAACCCCCAATGCCAGCGTTTTAGTAACAAATCTCCCAGGCAAAACATCATTAATCACGGCAGAGCACAGCAGACTACAAAACCCAACTCCAATTTTTAACAGGTACAGTAAAAACAAGAGCAGGGTGCAGAACAAATTAATATGTTACCAGATATAAATTCCTTAATATGCTCTAAATAATCTGTCGTTATCTCAACCCTTCGTGCCCCACGTTGGGCGCCAAAAAGGACTGTCGTGGTTTAACCCCAGCCAGCAAAAATAAACGCCACGCAGCCGCTCGATCACCACCCCCCCGGTGGGATGGGGGAGAGAATCGGGTGGGCACAAGTAGGAAAGCTCCCGGGTTGAGATAAAAACAGTTTAATAATTGAAATAGAACTAAGTAGAACAGTAATAATAACAATGAGAACAACAATAACAGAATACACAAAGCAGGCAATGCACAACGCAACCGCTCACCGACCGCCGACCGCGTGTCACGAACGGGGGGCGAGCCCCCACACACACCTGTTTTTTATACTGAGCATGATGTCACATGGTATAGAATACCCCATTGGCCAGCTGGGTCCACCACCCCGGCTGTGCTCCCCCCTCCCGGTGCAAGCATCACCCAGCAACAGCCAAAGCATCAATGGGCCATCAACGCTCCTTTCACACCGAACTCAAAACACAGCACACCCCCCAAGCTACTGGGAAGAAAGTTAACCCTGTCCCAGTTGGAACCAGGACACACCTCAACCAGAAAGGGCAGAGTGCTACAGAAATAACCCTCAGGACATGGGGTCTTTAACTATTTTCCTTGCTGATGTAGAAAAGCCCAAGTGTCCTGGTTTCGGCTGGGACAGAGTTAACTTTCTTCCTAGTAGATGCGGGGAGGTGCTGTGTTTTTGGTTTGGTATGAGAGGGGCGTTGATGGCCCATTGATGCTTTGGTTGTTGCTGGGTGGTGCTTGCACCAGGGACTTTTTGGCCTCCCATGCTCTGCCAAGTGCAGGGGAAGCTGGGGGAGGGGAGCATAGCCGGGACAGTTGACCCAGCTGGCCAATGGGATATTCCATACCATGTGACGTCATGCTCAGTATAAAAACTAGGGATGGGGGGGCTCTCGCGGTTCGGGACACGCAGGGCGTAGGTTGGTGGGTGGTGAGCAGTTGCATTGTGCATCGCCTGCTTTGTATATTCTGTTATTGTTGTTGTTCTCATTGTTATTATTACTGTTCTACTTTGTTTTATTACCATCATTAAACTATTTCTATCTCAACCCGTGAGTTTTCCTACTTGTGCCCTCCTGATTCTCTCCCCCATCCTACTAGAGGAGGGGGGTGAGCAAGCGGCTGCGTGGTGTTTAGTTGCTGGCTAGGGTTAAACCACGACACCAATTTATATGGGAATCTCATTTCCTAGTGATCCTGAGATAGGGCCCACCAAGGATGGAAACAATCTAGGGAAGACTGCAAAACAAAAAGGAGGGTGTCCTGGTTTCGGCTGGGATAGAGTTAAATTTCTTCCTAGTGCTGTGTTTTAGATTTAGTATGAGAAGAATGTTGATAACACACTGATGTTTTCAGTTGTTGCTAAGTACCCTGCCAAGGGCAGCTCTTATACCACCACGCAGAGGATGGGAGGGAGCATCATCGGGACAGCTAGCCCAGCTGGTCAACGGGGTATTCCATACCATGTGATGTCATGCTCAGTATATGAATGGTAGGCGTGTTCCAGGAAGTAGCGATCGCTACTTGGTTAGCGGTCAGCGCGGGTGGTGAGCAATTGCATTGTGCATCACTCATTTTGTATA
The DNA here is from genome assembly GCF_964195595.1 of Calonectris borealis. Classification (NCBI taxonomy): domain Eukaryota; kingdom Metazoa; phylum Chordata; class Aves; order Procellariiformes; family Procellariidae; genus Calonectris; species Calonectris borealis. Next base: position 26,016,081 of record NC_134351.1, on the reverse strand, counting down.
TTCTATCATTATCATTATTATTTTCCCTTTTCTGTTCTATTAACCTGCCTTTATCTCAACCCACGAGTTTTTCTCACTCTTACCCTTCCAATTCTCTCCCTGTCCCACTGGGGTGGGGGGGGAGTGAGTGAGCGGCTGTGTGGTATTTGGCTGCCTGCCAGGTTAAACCACAACAGAGGGGAATGAGGGGAAGATGATGCCTGATGGTATGAGCACTCTGAAAATCCCAGTGTCAGGTGATGGAGTAGAAAGGGGAGGTTGAAACATGGAGAGCAGAAAGAGAAAAATCTGAGGATGTAAGTGGATGGCAGCTACTGGTACAGTGTGGCTTTGATGGAGAAAGGATATACACAGCTGCCAAGGTTTTTTTCCACCTTCATGTGTGACAATTCATGTGAATTATTTAATGAGCAGATTTGCATATTTTCAAATAATTTGCAGTTTCCACTTCAATTGCTTCTCATACTGTTGCTGTTGCCGGAAGCTGCTGCTAATCTTGGAGCTCTTTTTGTGTAAGGTTTTATAAGAGATGCTCACTAAGAGACTGTTGCTCCTTCCAGGAACACACCAGGAGGGGGAAAGGCCAGGAAGGGGATGGGATCTCTCTTAGGACCCACACCGAAGTCCCAGTTCCCAGGGAAAACACAATCTTTTATAGATTCCATGCTCCTTTCCACCCAGGTGGGAGAAAATTGAAGGTGAGCTTGCAATGGCATGAGGACCAGAGGATTTAAAGTGTGGGGAGAGGTCAGGAGACTGTATCCTCTGCAGAATGGCAGGCAGAAAAAATTGTGGTGTATTAATAAAGGCTGGGGATGGTTTTCTATAAAAACATCTGGGGAGTAAGCACCATGGAGGGAGGAGAGCTATTTCAGCCAAAGGACAGTGCTGGCATGAGAACAAATGGATATAAACTGGCCATGAATAAACTGGGCTGGAAATTAGTTGAGGGCTTTGAACCATTAGAGCAATCGGGTTTGGAGCAGCTGCCCAGGAGGAGCCACAGGGGCAGAAATCCAAATAGCTTTTAAGAGAGAGTGGACTCCAGCTCCAAAAGGGCGTTGTGATGTGTTGCTGCAACAGCAGGGATTGGATTTGGTAAGTCTGGAAGTTCCTGCCAGCCCCACATTCTTGTGTTTCAAGCATTTGGGAGGTTTGACTTCTTTTTTGTAGATAAATATGGCTTTGTGACCAAAAGCAAATAAACTGCTGCTGGAAAAATGTATTTGAGCACTTTTCAAGATATTTTAAGATGAAGAGAGTTGAAAACAGAAGTTGAAAAGCCAGCTCTCACCTCCATATCAGTGCTGTGACAGCATGGGGTGTCCTGTCCAGATGGGGGAAGCTGAGAAATGAGGGCATATTGAAATGTCACCAACTTGTGGGCTCAAAGGGGGCCCGGGAATGGGGCATCCTGCAGGCAGTGCCTGCCAGGTTGCAGAGGCAGTCTCAGTCGTAGGCAGAAAAAGTGTCCCATCAGGGGTAACTCAATGGTGGAAAGGACTGGGTTGAGTTTCTGTACCAAACTCCTCTCCACCAGTGTCTTGACAGCCCTCTTATCAGAGAATCATAGAATCATACAGGTTGGAAAAGACCTCTAAGATCATCGTGTCCAACCGTCAACCCAACACACCATGCCCACTACACCATGTCCCTAAGGGCCTCATCTACATGTCTTTTAAATACCTCCAGGGATGGTGACTCCACCACTTCCCTGGGCAGCCTGTTCCAAGGCCTGACCACTCTTTCAGTAAAGAAATTTCTCCTAATGTTCAATCTAAACCTCCCTTGGTGCAACTTGAGGCCATTTCCTCTTGTCCTATCACTAGTTACTTGGCAGAAGAGACCAACACCCACCTCACTACAACCTCCTTTCAGGTAGTTGTAGAGCGCGATGAGGTCTCCCCTCAGCCTCCTCTTCTCCAGGCTAAACAACCCCAGTTCCCTCAGCCACTCCTCATAAGACTTGTGCTCCAGGCCCTTCACCAGCTTCGTTGCCCTCCTCTGGACACGCTCCAGCACCTCCATGTCCTTCTTGTAGTGAGGGGCCCAAAACTGAACACAGTATTCGAGGTGCGGCCTCACCAGTGCCGAGTACAGGGGCACGATCACCTCCCTATTCCTGCTGGCCACACTATTTCTGATACAGGCCAGGATGCCGTTGGCCTTCTTGGCCACCTGGGCACACTGCTGGCTCATGTTCAGCCGGCTGTCAATCAGCACCCCCAGGTCCTTTTCCTCTGGGCAGCTTTCCAGCCACTCTTCCCCAAGCCTGTAGCGTTGCCTGGGGTTGTTGTGGCTGAAGTGCAGGACCCGGCACTTGGCCTTGTTGAACGTCATACAGTTGGCCTCGGCCCATTGATCCAGCCTGTCCAGGTCCCTCTGCAGAGCCTTCCTACCCTCGAGCAGATCAACACTCCCGCCCAGCTTGGTGTCGTCTGCAAACTTACTGAGGGAGCACTCGATCCCCTCGTCCAGATCATTGATAAAGATATTGAACAAGACCGGCCCCAGTACTGAGCCCTGGGGAACACCGCTCGTGACCGGCCGCCAACTGGATTTAACTCCATTCACCACAACTCTCTGGGCTCAGCCATCCAGCCAGTTTTTTACCCAGCGAAGAGTGTACCTGTCTAGGTCGTGAGCCACCAGCTTCTCTAGGAGAATGCCGTGGGAGACAGTGTCAAAGGCCTTACTGAAGTCCAAGTAGACCACATCCACTGCCTTTCCCTCATCCACTAGGCGGGTCACCTGCTCATAGAAGGAGATCAGGTTGGTCAAGCAGGACCTGCCTTCCATGAACCCGTGCTGGCTGGGCCTGATCCCCTGGTTGTCCCGCACATGGCTCGTGAGCACCCTCAAAACCAACCGCTCCATGATCTTCCCCGGCACCGAGGTCAGGCTGACCGGTCTGTAGTTCCCCGGATCCTCCCTCCGGCCCTTCTTGTAGATGGGTGTCACATTGGCGAGCCTCCAGTCGTCCGGGACCTCCCCAGTTAACCAGGACTGCTGGTAAATGATGGAGAGCGGCTCGGCAAGCTCCTCCGCCAGCTCCCTCAGTACCCTCGGGTGGATCCCATCCAGCCCCATAGACTTGTGAACGTCCAGGTGGCGTAGCAGGTCATTAACTTCTTCCTCTTGAATTATGGGGGGTTTATCCTGCTTGTCGTCCTTGTCTTCCAGCTCAGGGGGCTGAGTACCCTGAGGATAACCACTCTGACTACTAAAGACTGAGGGAAAGAAGGCGTTGAGTACCTCAGCCTTTTCCTCGTCCTTGGTGGCAACGTTCCCCCCCGCATCCAATAGAGGATGGAGATTCTCCTTGGCTCTCCTTTTGTCATTAATATACTTGTAAAAGCATTTTTTGTTGTCTCTCACGACAGTGGCCAGGTTGAGTTCTAGCCGGGCTTTTGCCTTTCTAATTTCCTCTCTGCACGACCTAACGCGATCCCTGTACTCTTCCTGAGTTGCCTGCCCCTTCTTCCACAAGTGATAAACTCTCCTTTTTTCCCTGAGTCCCAGCCAGAGCTCCCCATTCAGCCAGGCCGGTCGCCTTCCCCGCCCGTTCTTCTTGCGGCACATGGGGACAGCCCGCTCCTGCGCCTTTAAGACTTCCTTCTTGAAGAACGTCCAGCCTTCCTGGACCCCTTTGCCCTTCAGGACTGTCTCCCAAGGGACCCTCTCAACCAGTGACCTGAGTAGGCCAAAGTCCGCCCGCCGGAAGTCCATGGTAGTGGTTTTGCTGGCCCCCCTCTTTACTTCACCAAGTATGGAGAATTCTACCATTTCATGGTCGCTAAGCCCAAGCCGGCCTCCGACCACCACATCTCCCACCAGTCCTTCTCTGTTCGTGAACAGCAGGTCAAGTGAGGCATCTCCCCTAGTGGGCTCGCTTACCAGGATATAGCGATTGCTACTTGGTTATCGGTCAGCATGGGTAGTGAGCAATTGCATTGTGCATCACTCATTTTGTATATTCTATCATTATTATTATTATTTTCCCTTTTCTTTTCTATTAAACTGTCTTTATCTCAACCCACGAGTTTTTCTCACTCTTACCCTTCCGATTCTCTCCCCGTCCAACCGGAGTGAGCGAGCAGCTCCGTGGTATTTGGCTGCTTGCCAGGTTAAACCACGACAGTCCCTTTTGGCGCCCAACGTGGGGCTCAAAGGGTTGAGATAACAATAGATCTGGCAAAGCATGTTAAGGCAAAATTGTTATAAGCATTCATTATATTGATTGGTCACAATGTTGATTTATTGGCTTTCAAAGTTATGGGGCTGACTCTCAATGTTGGGTCATGTAATACCTTGCTTGCAGTATGTGTTCCCTGTTGTGCTGTTTATCACTACTCGGAACTGGGTCAAGGTTATCATTCTGCTGCTCTTTTATGAGGTGATAAAATCATTGGTCGTAAGTCTAATCTGGTATCTGTACTCAGCATTGCCCTCACCTCTGTACCTCGAGAACCACCTCTTAGAAACTATTAGTAATTACACTTTTTGCTCCTCGGAGAATGAATTTATGGGGGAGACAGGATGGGACACTTTCTCCCACTTGTTCATCTTCCCTTCCATATCTTCAGAAACTCCTTTTTCTTCTATCCTCTTCATGAAGACGTCCACAATATTCCCTGAGAATTTTGAATATCCTTGGGATGTTCAAACAAGCATGTTCATATTGCTATGTCTCCTGAATATGGTTCAGGTCTTGTTTAGGGTTAAACAACTATTCAGGAATACTGTCCAGAGATCAACCCCGGCAACAGACACGGTGGCTACTCAAACCCCCACGACAGGCACTGTGGCTACTTCAACCCCCGCGACAGGCAGTGCTGCTTCTCCAACCCCTGTGACAGGCACTGTGGCTACTCAAACCCTGGCAAAAGTCACTGCAGTTACTCCAACCCCCACGACAGTCACTGCAGCTACCAAAACCCTAGAAACAGGTACTACAGGTGAACCAGAGGACCAACCCTTGCTGGTATCAGTCGCCCCTGTACAGAAGAAGAAATCTTTGAAGCAGAAGTCAGGTCGTTTAGAAAGGGATGATGGAAAAGCAGGGCCATCACGAGGAGGGGAGGAGGAAGAGGAAGAACGCATAAACAAGACGGAAACTACCCGATTCCTATCCCTGAGTGAGTTGCAAGATGTGCGGAAAGATTTCAGCCGTCGTCCAGGCGAGCATATTGTTACCTGGCTGCTCCGATGTTGGGATAATGGGGCCAGTAGCCTGGAATTAGAGGGGAAAGAAGCCAAACAGCTGGGATCCCTTGCTAGGGAATTAGGCATTGACAAAGCAATTGGAAAAGGGACACAGGCCCTCAGCCTCTGGAGGCGACTCCTGTCAGGCGTGAAGGAAAGGTATCCCTTCAAGGAAGATGTTATATATCGCCTAGGCAAATGGGCGACTATGGAGAGAGGTATCCAGTACCTGAGGGAATTAGCCATGCTGGAGGTGGTTTATAGTGACCTGGACAACGACCAAATGCCCAAAGATCCAGATGAAGTCCAGTGCACGCGACCCATGTGGCGGAAGTTGGTACGGAGCGCACCAGCGTCGTATGCCAGTTCGTTGGCAGTACTGTCCTGGAAAGAGGAAGAAGCACCAACGGTGGATGACGTTGTTAGCAGACTCCAGGAATACGAAGAAACTGACTCCTCCTCCCTTGTCTCGGCTGTGGAGAAACTGTCCCGGGAGGTCCAGCAATTCAAAGAGGATAGGTCCTATTCTCCACGTGTATGGACCAGTATCTCAGCCATTAGGAGTCAGCATTTTTCTGCTCAAGAGAGAGGATATAGAAGGTACACACTCCGGGGCACCCTGTGGTTTTACCTGCGTGACCACGGAGAGGACATGAGGCAGTGAGATGGAAAATCTACCTTGACACAAGGGGGTTCTCCCAGGAAAATTGCCGCTCCAGTTTTCAGGAAAAACCTGTCTCATGACGGTCCAGTTTCCAGTGAACAGTTCCCCAGACAGAGTAGAAGGGCTGATCTTACTTTGGATTGTAATGAAGAAATTCTTGATGCACGTTTGCAAGAAGTGAGAAACGGATACTATGACCAGGACTACAGGGGCCCTGCCTCCGGCCAGGTGGAGGAAAGGGACAACTGGGTTTACTGGACTGTGTGGATTCGACGGCCTGGCACATCAGACCCACAGGAGTATAAGGCTCTCATAGACACCGGTGCACAGTGTACCCTGACGTCATCAAGCTATAAAGGGGCAGAACCCATTTGTATTTCTGGAGCGACAGGGGGATCCCAAGAGTTAACTGTATTGGAGGCCGAAGTGAGCCTAACCGGGAATGAGTGGCAGAAGCACCCCATTGTGACTGGCCCAGAGGCTCCGTGCATCCTCGGCATGGACTACCTCAGGAGAGGGTATTTCAAGGACCCAAAAGGGTACCGGTGGGAGTTTGGTATAGCTGCCCTGGAGACGGAGGAAATTAAACAGCTGTCCACCTTGCCCGGTCTCTGAAAGGACCCTTCTGTTGTGGGGTTGCTGAGGGTTGAAGATCAACAGGTGCCGATTGCTGCCACAACAGTGCACCGGCGGCAATATCGCACCAACCGAGACTCCCTGATTCCCATCCATGAGCTGATTCGTCGCCTGGAGAGCCAAGGAGTGATCAGCAAGACTCGCTCACCCTTCAACAGTCCCATATGGCCAGTGCGAAAGTCTAATGGAGAGTGGAGACTAACAGTAGACTATCATGGCCTGAAGGAAGTCACGCCGCCACTGAGTGCTGCCGTGCCAGACATGCTAGAACTTCAATACGAACTGGAGTCAAAGGCAGCCAAGTGGTACGCCACAATTGATATCGCTAATGTGTTCTTCTCAATCCCTTTGGCAGCAGAGTGCAGGCCACAGTTTGCTGTCACTTGGAGGGGCGTCCAGTACACCTGGAACCGACTGCCCCAGGGGTAGAAACACAGCCCTACCATTTGCCATGGACTGATCCACACTGCACTGGAACAGGGTGAGGCTCCGGAACATCTGCAATACATTGATGACATCATCATATGGGGCAACACAGCAGAAGATGTTTTTGAGAAACGGAAGAAAATAATTCCAAACCTTCTGAAGGCCGGTTTTGCCATAGAACAAAGTAAGGTCAAGGGACCTGCACAGGAGATCCAGTTTTTAGGAATAAAATGTCACGATGGGTGTTGTCAGATCCCAATGTTTGTGATCAACAAAATAACAGCCATGTCCCCACCAACTAGCAAAAAGGAAACACAAGCTTTCTTAGGTGTTGTGGGCTTTTGGAGAATGCATATTCCAAATTACAGTCAGATTGTAAGCCCCCTCTATCAAGTGACCAGGAAGAACAGTTTCAAACGGGTCCCTGAGCAACAACAAGCCTTTGAACAAATTAAACGGGAGATAGTTCAGGCAGTAGCCCTTGGGCCAGTCCGGGCAGGACAAGATGTCTACACCGCAGCCAGGGAGAACGGCCCTACCTGGAGCCTCTGGCAGAAAGCACCAGGGGAGACTCGAGGTCGACCCTTAGGGTTCTGGAGTCGGGGATACAGAGGATCCGAGGCCCGCTATACTCCAACTGAGAAGGAGATATTGGCAGCATATGAAGGGATTCGAGCTGCTTCGGAAGTGGTTGGTACTGAAGCACAGCTCCTCCTGGCACCCCGACTGCCGGTGCTGGGCTGGATGTTCAAAGGGAGGGTCCCCTCTACACATCATGCAACCGATGCTACGTGGAGTAAGTGGGTCGCACTGATCACACAACGGGCCCGAATAGGAAACCCCAGTCGCCCAGGAATCTTGGAAGCGATCACGAACTGGCCAGAAGGCAAAGATTTTGGCATATCCCCAGAGGAGGAGGTGACGTGTGCTGAAGAGGCCCCACTGTATAATCAACTACCAGAAAATGAGAAGCAATATGCCCTGTTCACTGATGGGTCCTGTCGCCTTGTGGGAAAGCATCGGAGATGGAAAGCTGCTGTATGGAGTCCTATATGCCAAGTTGCAGAAACTGCTGAAGGAGAAGGTGAGTCGAGCCAGTTTGCGGAGGTGAAAGCCATCCAGCTGGCCTTGGACATTGCTGAACGAGAAAAATGGCCAGTATTTTATCTCTACACTGAATCATGGATGGTGGCAAATGCCCTGTGGGGGTGGTTGCAGCAGTGGAAGCAGAACAACTGGCAGCGCAGAGGGAAAACCATCTGGGCTGCCGCGTTGTGGCAAGATATTGCTGCCCGGGTAGAGAACCTGGTTGTCAAAGTACGTCACGTAGATGCTCACGTACCCAAGAGTCGGGCCACTGAAGAACACCAAAACAACCAGCAGGTGGACCAGGCTGCTAAGATTGAAGTGGCTCAGGTGGATCTGGACTGGCAACATAAGGGTGAACTATTTATAGCTCAGTGGGCCCATGACACCTCAGACCATCAAGGAAGAGACGCAACATATAGATGGGCTCGTGATCGAGGGGTGGACTTGACCATGGATGCTATTGCACAGGTTATCCATGAATGTGAAACATGCGCTGCAATCAAGCAAGTCAAGCGAGTAAGGCCTCTTTGGTATGGAGGACGATGGTTGAAATATAAATATGGGGAGGCCTGGCAGATGGATTATATCACACTCCCACAAACCCACCAAGGCAAGCGCCATGTGCTCACCATGGTGGAAGCAACCACCGGATGGCTGGAAACATATCCTGTGCCCCATGCCACCACCCAGAACACCATCCCGGGCCTTGAAAAGCAAGTCCTATGGCGACATGGCACCCCAGAAAGAATTGAGTCAGACAACGGGACTCATTTCTGAAACACCCTCATAGACACCTGGGCCAAAGAGGATGGCATTGAGTGGGTATATCACATCCCCTACCATGCACCAGCCTCCGGGAAAACTGAACGATACAACGGGCTGCTAAAGACTACGCTGAGAGCAATGGGTGGTGGGACATTCAAACATTGGGACACACATTTAGCAAAAGCCACCTGGTTAGTCCACACCAGGGGATCTGCCACTCGAGCTGGCCCTGCCCAATCAAGACTCTTACGTACTGTATATGGGGATAAAGTCCCTGTTGTGCACATAAAAAATATGCTGGGGAAGACAGTCTGGGTTGCTCCTGCCTCTGGCAAGGGAAAACCCATCCATGGGATTGGTTTTGCTCAAGGACCTGGGTGCACTTGGTGGGTGATGCGAAAGGATGGGGAGGTCCAGTGTGTACCTCAAGGGGATTTGATTTTGGGTGAAAATAGCCAATGAACTGAATTGTACGATGTTAATTGCTATATAATACTGTATGTCATCACTTCTATGGTTGCTATCAACAGTACTGCAGTAAGAATCACCCAGATTAATGAAGAATGAACTCTGATGAAACCGAACAAAGTGCAACGATGATAGAACCGGACGAGCGCAGTGATAATGGAATCAGAAATGGCTTCAGGATGCAACAGTCCAACCCCACACACCATCTCTCCTGCCCTGATGGACTGTTATGACAGATGGAGCCCAAAGTCATGGATTAAATGAACTCAGCTAGCCCAGCTGGCCAATGGGGTATTCCATACCATGTGACGTCATGCTCAGTATATGAACAGGAGGCATGGTCCAGGAACTAGCAATCGTTACTTAGTTATTGGTCAGCGCAGGTGGTGAGCAATTGCATTTTGTATCACTCATTTTGTATATTCTTCTATTATTATTATTATTATTTTCCCTTCCTTTTCTGTTCTATTAAACTGTCTTTATCTCAACTCACGAGTTTTTCTCACTCTTACCTTTCCGATTCTCTCCCCATCCCACTGTGGCGGTGGGTAGTAAGCGAGCGGCTGTGTGGTGTTTGGCTGCCTGCCGGGTTAATCCATGACAGTTCTTTTGTCTTCCCAAGTAACCGTTACGTGTGATGGAGCCCTGCTTTCCTGGAGATGGCTGAACATCTGCCTGCCGATGGGAAGTAGTGAATGAATTCCTTGTTTTGCTTTGCTTGCGTCCATGTCTTTTGCTTTACCTATTAAACTGTCTTTATCTCAACCCACGAGTTTTCTCACTCTTACTCTTCTGATTATCTCCCCTATCCCATTGTGGGGGGAGTGAGCGAGTGGCTGTGTGGTGCTTAGTTGCTGGCTGGGGTTAAACCACGACAGTCCTTTTTGGCGCCCAACGTGGGGCTCGAAGGGTTCCAGATAACGACAGGCTTGATCGGAATGTGCTAGATCGAATTTATAGCTGTTATTTCTGTTTAGCTATTAATTGGCAGGGTCCTCTGCTTGCCATGGGGCTTGCTTGCCTTACTGTATACTAGAGTCTTGTGCTCGTTACTGGCTGCTTTTTGCTTTTGCTGCTTGCTGTACTGCTGGACTGCTTATCACCTTACTCTGCTGTGCCTGGGAACATTTTGATAACAGCAATGGCCGTTGCACCTGGGCTGGCAGATGGCCAGGGCATCGCTGCTGTTTCTGTGCTGCTCTACTGGACAGGCTGGAACTCCAGTGTGAACTCGAGTCAAAGGGACTGTGACCCGTGGATGAGTCCATGCGGGAGCAGGACACCCTGAGGCGTCTGTGGCCGTGGATAAGCCCATGCCCAAGCAGGTACATCTCGAAGCGTCTGTGGCCATGGTTATGTCCGTGCTGCAGCAGGTATACCTCTGAGTGGATTGTGGCCTAAGGATAAGTCCATGCTGGAGAAGGTACACCTCGAAGCATCTGTGGCTGTGGATAAGTCCATGCTGCAGCAGGTACACCTTGAAGCGTCAGTGGCTGTGCATGAGGCCATGCTGGAGCACCTCAAAGCATGTGGCCATGGATAAGCCCATGACAGGGGAGGTACACCCCTGGAGGGACTGCAGCCATGGATGAGGCCATGTTGGAGCAGGTTTACTTCTGAAGGGACTGTGGCTGTGGGTAAGGCCACGCTGGAACCGGTGCACCTCAAAGCGACTGTGGCTGTGGATAGGTCTATGCCGCAGCAGGTATACCCCTGGAGAGACTGTGGCTCACAGATAAGGCTCCACGTGGAGCAGGTACACCCCTAAGGGACTGCAGTCTGTGGATAAGTCCAAGCTGGAGCAGGGGCAAGGGGAGGAGTTCACTGCAATGTTAAACCCTATGGTCTGGTCCAAAGGGACCAGGGGTGGAGATTGTAATGGATATACCTTTAAATTGTTGTAACCCATGATTTGAGTTGCCTGTTATAGGAATTACTATAGCAGGAACCACCTGAACCAATGGAGGAGAAGCCTTACAAGAAGCAGTGCAAGTGCAGCAGTGACCCGACCTGAGCTGGCTTTGGTGCCCAGTAACTCCACGCAACACACCACCTCTCCTGTCCTGAGTGACCACCATAACGGATGGAGCCCAAAGTCATGGACTAAATGAACGCAGTGGACATTTTGTGGACATTTATGGAAATGTCCTTGTTTCGGCTGGGATAGAGTTAAATTTCTTCCTAGTGCTGTGTTTTGGATTTAGTATGAGAAGAATGTTGATAACACACTGATGTTTTCAGTTGTTGCTAAGTGCCCTGTCAAGGACAGCTTCCATGCTCTACCAAATGCAGAGGCTGGGAGGGAGCATAGCCAGGACAGCTGGCCCAGCTGGCCAATGGGGTATTCCATACCATGTGACGTCATGCTCAGTATATGAAGGGTAGGCGTGATCCAGGAAGTAGCGATCGCTACTTGGTTATCGGTCAGCGCAGGTGGTGAGCAATTGCATTGTGCATCACTCATTTTGTATATTTTATCATTACCATTATTATTTTCCCTTTTCTGTTCTATTAAACTGTCTTTATCTCAACCCACGAGTTTTTCTCACTCTTACCCTTCCATTTCTCTCCCCATCCCACTGTGGCGGGGGGGGAGTGAGTGAGTGGCTGCGTGGTGTTTGGCTGCCTGCCAGGTTAAACCACGACAGGATATTTTACAGACATTTCACAGGGGTGGTCCAAAGACTAAGGGAACGATATCTGTGTATTATATCAAAGGGTGGGAAGGAGGGTGGTGGGTAATGAGAATGTATTGGATAGTGTGGGACCTGAGCATGACGTAAATGGTATGGAATAAGGGGTGGATGCTGTCCTGGTTTTGGCTGGGATAGAGTTAAATTTCTTCCTAGTAGCTGGTATAGTGCTGTGTTTTGCATTTAGTATGAGAATAATGTTGATAACACACTGATGTTTTTAGTTGTTGCTAAGTACCCTGCTAGTTAAGGACTTTTCAGCTTCCCATCTCTGCCAGGTGCACAAGAAGCTGGGAGGGAGCATAGCCAGGACAGCTGACCCAACTGGCCAAAGGGATATTCCATACCATATGATGTCATGCTCAGCATATAAAGCTGGGGGAAGAAGGAAGGGGGGGACGTTCGGAGTGATGGCGTTTGTCTTCCCAAGTAACCGTTATGCGTGATGGAGCCCTGCTTTCCTTGAGGTGGCTGAACACCTGCCTGCCGATGGGAAGTAGTGAATGAATTCCTTGTTTTGCTTTGCTTGCGTGCGCGTGTTTTGCTTTCCCTATTAAACTGTCTTTATCTCAACCCACGAGTTTTCTCACTTTTACCCTTCTGATTCTCTCCCCCATCCCACTGGAGGGGGAGTGAGAGAGCGGCTGTGTGTTGCTTAGTTGCTGGCTGGGGTTAAACCACTACACAAGGTATATAAATACCTGAAGGGAGGGTGTAAAGAAGAGGGAGCCAGGCTCTTTTCAGTGGTGCCCAGTGACAGGACAAGAGGCAATGGGCACAAACTGAAACACAGGATGTTCTGTCTGAACATCATGAAACACTTTTTTACTGTGATGGTGCCTGAGCATTGGAACAGGTTACCCAGAGAGGAGTCCCCATCCTTGGAGATATTCAAAAGCCATCTGGACACAGTCCGGAGCAGCCTGCTCTAGATGGCCCTGCTTGAGCAGAGGGGTTGGACACGATGACCTCCAGAGGTCCCTGCCAACCTCAGCCAGCCTGTGATTCTGTGTAAGGAGTTCTACAAACAAATGATGTGTTGTTTAAAGAGATCTACTTTAATTTATTTCCAATCTGCCACCTACAGTTTTCATTTAATGCCTCCTAATTCTTCCATTGTAAGGAACAGAAAACAACTGACTCCTCTCCATCCCTTCTTTCCCACTCACAATCTTGCAGACCTTTCTCACACCTTGGTTATCGGTTCGCCAAATCTTAGTCTTAGCTTATTTCGTTATTCTTCACACAGCTGCACTTCTAGTGCTTTGCTTGCTATTTTTACCCTTCTCCAAATCTTTCCCAAAACAACTCACACTGCCCCCAGCATCATGGCACCAGGAAATCCCAGCCCACAAGCAGCATAAGACACATATGATTAATTTATAGGTCCCAGACATATAGAGAAGATGAATTTGAGGTCATGGAGACCAGACAAGAGTGGTATTGACTGGCAAGCTGATGGACCAACAGACAGCTTTGAGATGCTGAAGCCACCGAGGCGAAGGGCTCCGGAGCGGAGGATCGCGCCGGGGGACCCTTCCTGAAGCGGCAAAACCGCCGCAAAAACCGCGAAGGCAAAAGCGCAGGGAGCGAGAGGGTGCCCCAGCCCCCCTCCCCCGAGCCGGAGGAGCGAGCTCCTGACGAGCGGCAGCTCTGACTCAGCGTGGGCGGGGACAGGAGGGACGGCGGCCAAACCCCCTCAGGTACAAGAGCAGCCCCCAGGGAGCGCGAGCGACCCGGGGCGTGGCGCGTCAGAAGGGCGTGGCGCGGCAGTTCGCGCAGGCAGGGCGCGCGAGCAGGGCGCAGCCCCGCTCCAGGCTCGCAGAGGCTAGCTCAACTCGTGGTCGTCGCTCTCCCAGAAGAGGACCTGGCCATGGTATCCACTCGGCCGAAAGCCATCACCAGGACAAATGTGGCGACCCAGACGGAGCGCCTACGCAAACATACATCTGTCCAGGTTTCCGGCTGCAGGGAGTGCCTGAGGCTGTCCCTTCTACAGGAGGGCAGCAGAGACGACGCCTGTGTGCCTTGTGACCAGGTGGATGATCTGCTCAGCCTGGTGGCAGAGCTGAAAGAGGAAGTGGAGAGGTTAAGGAGTATCAGGGAGTGTGAGAGGGAGATAGATTGGTGGAGCCGCACCCTGCCGTCCCTGAGGCAAGGGCAGCACACGGAGGCTCCGCAAGAAGCGGAGGAACCCCTGCCCTCTTGCCACCAGGCAGAAGGAGGAGACCCAGGCGATGGAGGGGAATGGACACAGGTCCCTGCTCGGGGCGCCAGGTGAATCCCCGCCCGGCCTCCCTCACCTCAACCTTCCCAGTTGCCCCTACACAACAGATATGGGCCTCTGGATCTTGAGGGCCAGACAAACGAGGACGCAGATGAAGGCCCATCCAGGGGGTTGCCCGAGGTGAGGCAGCCAGCCCCACAAATTACGACTGCCTCTGCTAAGAAAAAAAGGAGGGTAATTGTCATAGGTGATTCCCTTCTGAGGGGGACGGAGGGCCCAATATGCCGACCAGACCCATCCCACAGGGAAGTCTGCTGCCTCCCTGGGGCCCGGGTGAAGGACATTACTAGGAAGCTCCCTAGTCTCATACAGGCCTCCGATTACTACCCGCTACTGGTTATACAGGCTGGCAGTGAGGAGGTTGCAGAGAGAAGTCCCGAAGGGATCAAAAGGGACTTCAGGGCGCTGGGGCGACTGGTGGAAGGATCGGGAGCACAGGTAGTGTTTTCCGCGATCCCTTTAGTGGCAGGGCGGAACACTGAAAGGAACAGGAAAACTCATCGGATCAACACGTGGCTCAGGGGCTGGTACCATCGGCAGAATTTTGGCTTCTTTGACCACGGGGAGGTTTACAGGGCACCGGGCCTGCTGGCGACGGACGGAGTTCAGCTGTCTCACAGGGGGAAAAGGATTCTCGCGTGTGAGTTGGCCGGGCTCATCGAGAGGGCTTTAAACTAGGTTCGATGGGGGAAGGGGATAAAACCAGGCTCACTAGAGAAGAGCCTAGGGACCGCACGCCATTGTCGGGGGAGAAACTGGCAGCCCAGCTCAAGTGCATCTATACCAATGCACGCAGCATGGGCGGCAAACAGGAGGAGCTGGAAGCCATTGTGCAGCGGGGTAGCTATGACTTAGTCGCCATCACGGAAACGTGGTGGGATGAGTCTCACGATTGGAGTGCTGCAATGGATGGCTATAAGCTCTTCAGAAGGGACAGGCGAGGAAGGAGAGGCGGTGGGGTAGCCCTGTATGTTAGGGAGTGCTTCGACTGTCTAGAGCTCGATGGTAGTGATGACGAGGTCGAGTGCTTGTGAGTAAGGATGAGGGGGAAGGCCAACAAGGCAGATATCCTGCTGGGAGTCTGTAATAGACCACCCAACCAGGACGAGGAGGCAGACGAAATATTCTACAAGAGGCTGGCAGAAGTCTCCCAGTCGCTAGCCCTTGTTCTCGTGGGGGACTTCAACTTTCCGGATGTCTGCTGGAAATACCACACGGCAGAGAGGAAACAGTCGAGGAGGTTCCTGGAGTGTGTGGAGGATAACTTCCTGACGCAGCTGGTAAGCGAGCCCACTAGGGGAGATGCCTCGCTTGACCTGCTGTTCACGAACAGAGAAGGACTGGTGGGAGATGTGGTGGTCGGAGACCGGCTTGGGCTTAGCGACCATGAAATGGTAGAATTCTCCATACTTGGTGAAGTAAAGAGGGGGGCCAGCAAAACCGCTACCATGGACTTCCGGCGGGCGGACTTTGGCCTGCTCAGGACACTGGTCGAGAGGGGCCCTTGGGGGACAGTCCTGAAGGGCAAAGGGGTCCAGGAAGGCTGGACGTTCTTCAAGAAGGAAGTCTTAAAGGCGCAGGAGCGGGCTGTCCCCATGTGCCGCAAGAAGGACAGGCGGGGAAGGCGACCGGCCTGGCTGAATGGGGAGCTCTGGCTGGGACTCAGGGGAAAAAAGGAGAGTTTACCACTTGTGGAAGAAGGGGCAGGCAACTCAGGAAGAGTACAGGGATCGTGTTAGGTCATGCAGAGAGGAAATTAGAAAGGCAAAAACCCTGGCTAGAACTCAACCTGGCCACTGTCGTGAGAGACAACAAAAAATGCTTTTACAAGTATATTAATGACAAAAGGAGAGCCAAGGAGAATCTCCATCCTCTATTGGATGCGGGGGGGAACGTTGCCACCAAGGACGAGGATAAGGCTGAGGTACTCAACGCCTTCTTTGCCTCAGTCTTTAATAGTCAGAGCGGTTATCCTCAGGGTACTCAGCCCCCTGAGCTGGAAGACAAGGACGAAGAGCAGGATAAACCCCCCATAATTCAAGAGGAAGAAGTTAATGACCTGCTACGCCACCTGGATGTTCACAAGTCTATGGGGCTGGATGGGATCCACCCGAGGGTACTGAGGGAGCTGGCGGAGGAGCTTGCTGAGCCGCTCTCCATCATTTACCAGCAGTCCTGGTTAACTGGGGAGGTCCCGGACGACTGGAGGCTCGCCAATGTGACACCCATCTACAAGAAGGGCCGGAGGGAGGATCCGGGGAACTACAGACCGGTCAGCCTGACCTCGGTGCCGGGGAAGATCATGGAGCGGTTGGTTTTGAGGGTGCTCAAGAGCCATGTCCAGGACAACCAGGGGATCAGGCCCAGCCAGCACGGGTTCATGGAAGGCAGGTCCTGCTTGACCAGCCTGATCTCCTTCTATGACCAGGTGACCCGCCTAGTGGATGAGGGAAAGGCTGTGGTTGTGGTCTACCTGGACTTCAGTAAAGCCTTTGACACTGTCTCCCACGGCATTCTCCTAGAGAAGCTGGTGGCTCACGACCTAGACAGGTACACTCTTTGCTGGGTAAAAAACTGGCTGGATGGCCGAGCCCAGAGAGTTGTGGTGAATGGAGTTAAATCCAGTTGGCGGCCGGTCACGAGCGGTGTTCCCCAGGGCTCAGTACTGGGGCCAGTTCTGTTTAATATCTTTATCAACGATCTGGATGAGGGGATCGAGTGCTCCCTCAGTAAGTTTGCAGATGACACCAAGTTGGGCGGGAGTGTTGATCTGCTCGAGGGTAGGAAGGCTCTGCAGAGGGACCTGGACAGGCTGGATCAATGGGCCGAGGCCAACTGTATGACGTTCAACAAGGCCAAGTGCCGGGTCCTGCACTTCGGCCACAACAACCCCAGGCAACGCTACAGGCTTGGGGAAGAGTGGCTGGAAAGCTGCCCAGAGGAAAAGGACCTGGGGGTGCTGGTTGACAGCCGGCTGAACATGAGCCAGCAGTGTGCCCAGGTGGCCAAGAAGGCCAACGGCATCCTGGCCTGTATCAGAAATAGTGTGGCCAGCAGGAGCAGGGAGGTGATCGTGCCCCTGTACTCGGCACTGGTGAGGCCGCACCTCGAATACTGTGTTCAGTTTTGGGCCCCTCACTACAAGAAGGACATGGAGGTGCTGGAGCGTGTCCAGAGGAGGGCAACGAAGCTGGTGAAGGGCCTGGAGCACAAGCCTTATGAGGAGCGGCTGAGGGAACTGGGACTGTTTAGCCTAGAGAAGAGGAGGCTGAGGGGAGACCTCATCGCGCTCTACAACTACCTGAAAGGAGGTTGTAGCGAGGTGGGTGTTGGTCTCTTCTCCCAAGTAACTAGCGATAGGACGAGAGGAAATGGCCTCAAGTTGCGCCAAGGGAGGTTTAGATTGGACATTAGGAGAAATTTCTTTACTGAAAGAGTGGTCAGGCCTTGGAACAGGCTGCCCAGGGAAGTGGTGGAGTCACCATCCCTGGAAGTATTTAAAAGACGTGTAGATGAGGCCCTTAGGGACATGGTTTAGTGGGCATGGTGTGTTGGGTTGACGGTTGGACACGATGATCTTAGAGGTCTTTTCCAACCTGTATGATTCTATGATTCTATACTTGGTTCCACCAGGAGGATCACCCTCATGGAGGGGCTCCAGATGGACCTTCTAAACTAGTCCTAAAGCTGTATCTCCTCACCCATGAGAGATGGCCAAACCCCATTAAACTGCACATCCCTTTGGGGCCAGAGAGGGACCTGTCCAAATTCACCTCTAATAGACTCTGAGCATGATGTAATTGGGGTTCAACGGCCACTCCTTGTAGTGAGAGGCCTGGAAACTGTTATCATGGCTCTCCTATGCGTATCCCACTCTCTCTCCATCGGTGAAGCTCTCTTTGTTTGGACCCATCAGTTTCTGGCATGTGAATGGAGAAACAGCAATTGCCAGAAGTGCTGAAGCACTGTAATTTAGCTCCTGGTTGCTGGGCAACAATTTAAACCACTGTAATTTCAGGGGACCCATAGAGGAACCCTTCTCTAATTGAGCCTTTTCACTCCAGTTGCTCAGGGATGCTTATACAGAGGACAACGAGTCACTATAGGAAACATCAATATGAGAAGTCACTGGGAAGGAACAAGACAGAGTCCAAGCTGCCCACAAACTGACTGCAAATTTCGATTCAGCAACAGCATTTCATAAAATCGTATATGAAGATCAACCTTCTTTAACATATTTTTGACAGTTGCTGCCACAAGAAAATTAACAATAGCAATTCTGTCATCTCCCTTGGAAGGTTTTTTTCTGGTTTATGGAGATGTGGGAAAATAAATATGAGGCAGCCAAAGAGTTCCTTGCCTCTAACGAAGCACAGGGTGAAGCCACAGCTCCTTACTTAAACTTATGGTTAGAGCAACCCATGGTGTGGGAGCCCAGAGGGGTGGCTTTGGGGCAGGGCTGTGTCCCACCACCCATGTCCACCACCCTGAGACCACTTTTGCTTTGAGTCTGTGGGAGCAGAGGGGAGTAGGACATGTGCCCATGCCTCAGACCGTGCCGCTTGTCTTTCCTCATTAACACTACCCCTGTTTCCTTGCACTCCCCTCACAGCTCTGACCCCTGATATTCCCTCTTCTCACCCCAGCCTTCGCCTGGTACACTGTGGCTGCTTCTGAAAACTCTAATTAAGAGCGGTCGCCCATCAGTCCCCGTCTGGGACCAGTTCAATCCAGTTTGTGAGTGAGTGTCTTTTCAGTATTCATCAAGCTCCATTCTCTGGCACTTGGTGACAATTTCATCTTCCTCTGGGGACACAAAAGAAGGAGAGATGATGTTGCTGTAAAGAGATGCTAATTGCGCTATGGGGATCTCCTGAAGAAATTGCAGAGCCCTTTGTTGCGGGACACCAGGTCTTGCTGTCCTCAGCTCTTTGTTTTTTCTCCGATTTCTATAAGACACTGTGTGGCCAGGAAGGCAAGGTAGAATTTATAAAGATATTGAAGGGCAAGGGAAGGGCAGTGTTTAATATTACATCACAGAGATTGCTACAAGCTGTTTTGAATTGGATCTGCCTTTTTATTGCATATGTGTACAGTGCCAAGCTGATGGGGACGGGGATCTGCTCTCACCCTGCATCAGTGGGGTGACTACTTTTGTTACTATTATGATTTCTGGTTTCTTTCTGGCTTGCTGCAAATGGATCAGATGGGTCCCTGAATGGCTGGGAGGCTCTGGCCATATGTCTGTTTTTCCTCTTCTGGAGTTTGAGAGGAGCTCGGGTAGCCTCTGGAGGAACATGTTCAGCCAGGCGTGGAAGGAAGATGCTTCTGAATCGATGGTGACTGGTAGCTTAAGATGAGTAGGTTTCTTGCAACACTGCCAGCAACAGACACCACCTCCTAACATCAAAACCCATGGGCCATGTGCTCCTCCTCCAATGCAGAGTGCACAGCCTAAGGGCAGCCTTTTGCAATCTGTAGCAAGGTATGTCCAAGATCTGCTTCTCTGCTCCCAAACATAGCCTAAAAAATCAGTCATCTTCTGCTTGGGTCTTGGTTGCAGGGGACAACAACAAGTTGGACTGTGGGTTGCTGGTGGAAACCAAGTACTGTGTCTGCGGTCCCTTTGAGGACCGCTTTGCTATGTCCACCAGCAGTGACTTCTTCAGGTCCTTCACCATCCCCATAAGTGAAGCTGCACATGCCTGGTCTTGCTTTGCAACTTGGCCCCATGCCTGAGGGATACATCTTACCTTTTAGCCAGCCTGGCATGTCCTGACAGTGCCAGCCCTCTGCAAAGCCTTTCTGCCATGGTGGCCAGGGTGCATGCCACAGCCCAGGGGTGTCCCCAGCATGCTCCATGGACTGGCAGCTTCGATGCCTGCAGAGGTCTTCAAAGAGTTAACTTCCCTCCAGATACTCTCAGCAGCTCCCTGAGCGTAGTGACTTGAAACAGGGGCCAGCGGTAAGGCAACACAGCAAAGACTGGAGCAAACCATATGCTTCTGCACAAGAATAACAGCATCATTAAAATCCTGAACCAAGAACTCAAAGGAGCATTTGAAGAGTACATAGAAGTGGGTCCTGAATCCTAACTATCAGCTTCTCTTCCCCTTGAATCCTTTGCATGGGCTGAATGTGAAAGCAAAATGTATAATCATTCACAGCAACCCACTTCCTTCCTCCTCAAGTGACTCTCCAGGCATATGCCCACCTCAGGAGTGAGCTGTAGCCTATAACAGCAGGGAAACAGAGGGGAACAAACAGGTGAAACAACAGGGAGAGAAAGAGTATGAGAGAGAGAGAGAACCCGGTCGCTGCTTAAACTTTGCTTATTTACAGCAGCAGCATACATATGAAGATCTATAGCACTTACACCCAAATAAATCCTCCCCTGGACACAGGTGGCAGATTTCTCCCTCCATTATTTACAGCCACTTCTTAGTGAAAACTGCAAGCTGTAAAATGCCCATACAGTGTTGGAGAGATTTATAGTCCTCCTGTATTTCACACACACTGCCTTGTCCCGCTGTGCTGCCTTTAGGGAGACATGGAAAATGGACTCCAAGGTGTTTGACAAAGATGAAGACTCATTTATTACTTGATGCTTTGGAGAGAACTATTTGTACGCAGCAGCCTACACGGGTGGCAAAGGTTAATCCTCTCCTGTCAATTCAGCTTTTTATGAGCAAGGGGAATGTGTTGGGGAGGAGTGAGGGAGGAGAGCCGCTGAGCAGCACCAGTGACCCGTTTCACCCTGAGCCCTTGACCAGCGCCACAGGAGACGGGGGACTTTGCTCTGCCACTGGCCATCACCCAACCAAGCTTGATCTCAGCTTTTTCTTGCACAGATCTTGGTCCTACAGGAGGGGGACTGAAGTCTCCACTTCTCTGCAGCAGATGGGATTTCCTGAAACCTGCTATTAGAGGAGACTTTTGGCTTGCAGACCAAAAGCATCCATGACACCCACCACCCTGAAATCCCAGTGTGATGTGCCTGACTCCCTCTGGCACAGTGGGGTATAGGAGCATAAGGACTTTTGGGAAACCGGGCTTCAGATTGTCTTAGCCTAGCTTGGGACCCCACAAATACATATCCTTGCCCTTCTCTGCTGGCAGTGCCAATGATACCACTCCCTTGTCTCTAAAGGTGATCCCTGTGAGTGGGGTTGAGGCAGAGAGCCAGCGTGGTGCCAGCAGGCTGCTAACATGCTGCCTTCTCTGGATATAGACAAAGATCTTCAGTCTCCGGGGCTGTCGATAGAGTGCTTTCCAGTAGCACTAAATTATTGCAAAAACTTGAACATGAAAACATAAAAATAAAAACACGGTGTAAAAAACACACAATAAAAATATAATACCAAATATATCACTTTTAACTAAAACCGCTGACCCAGTGGCTTTGATGTTAATGCATTGTCTGTAACAGCATGATGTTCCAGCTGAATACTAACTGGCTGCAGAGCCAAAGCCCAGTCTTGCTTCAGAGGTTTCTGATTTTACTACTCTGATTTCTGCAGTCAGTCTTCCTCTCCTGGGGTTTATTAGGTCTCCTCCTCTGCCACAATCAACTAAGAGCTGTTTTCACTTTCTCCCCAGTGTTAATTAAAGCTGGGGTGGACTAATCCCCAGAAGACTCCTCAGAGGAGGAGGAGGAAGAGGAAAACTGAGCCCAGCATGATGGCAGGGTTTCATCAGCAGAGAGCTGTGTTAACAAGAGCCCTATGGATGTGAGAGGGATGAACAGTCAGCGGGGAAGGCAGGAATAGATGGTACCCAGCTACATGCGGCACGGCTCCTGGGGTCTGCAGGATATGCAGAAGCTCCTGCTCACTGCACAAGCTGCCTTGTGCTTAATGACAGCACCAGTCACAGCCTCCGCAGAGCCATCTCTACCTGTTCCTGTATGCACAGCGAGGAGATCTCTCCTTCTCCAGCCCTTGCATGGAGCCAGCCAGAAGTCATTGACCTCTCTTTGATGGCAATATGTAGGGGTGTTCCTGTGCAGACCTGATGTAAGAGTGGCAGCTTTGCACAGTTATTCAATGCCCAGGTGCAGGAGAAAGGCTGAGTGAAAGCCTGGCATGAAGCAAGACAAAAGGGGAGGCTCCAGCTGGGGGCAGTTTTGAACTGTGATGCCTGGAGGCACCACCTTTGTCCCACACTGGAAGATGCACCAGTTACTCCAAAATATTCAGGTCACTTTGATGATGGAGAGCCTGGTGTGGTCCAGTGCAGAATTTCAGTCTCATCTACCGTGGTCATTGCTGACCGCTGCCAGCCAAAGAGCAAGGGAAAGGGGTAAGGATGCCCTCTCTACTGGTTAGTCAAGTCCCTGCACTATGGTAGCAGTTGAGGGGCAGGAACTGGGGCAGGACACAAACTGAAGGGCTTGACCCTGGAGGCTTTCACTGCAGACAATCTAAAGGTGCTTTTTCAACTACAGCTAAAGATGCCAGTCCCAGAGGGTGATGGCCCTGGGTGGCCCTGACCCAGCTCACATTGCTTGCTCAGCCAGCAATTGCCAGACAGACAGCTGGGGACAGCTTCTATCCAGAACCTGTAAATCCACATCATGAGCAGCTCCAGCCACGCTCGTCCTTGGATTTCAACAGGTGGAGTCATCTCGAGCAAAGTGATCCAAATTTTCCATTCCAGCAAGGTCATGGTGACCACTCTCTCTTCAAAGGATAGCATCCCATCTGTGCATGGCTGCTTCATGCTGCAGAAGGCAGATGGTCCCTCTTCCATCTCTAGCTTAGCCAGCATTTACTTCCACGCCCAACCTTCTTCCAAAATACATTTTTATTCTCTAACATAAACTTTAAGACAAGCATCAAGCAAAGCTGTTGCTATGCTTTGTGGATGGGCTACAGCTCCCTGGAGCTTCTCCCTTGGCCACTTCCCTACTACTGGAAGGAGGACATGCCCTTCACTTCTCCAGCCTCCTACCCTTTTCCTGCCTTGGTACAGACAGTAGTGCTGGGCTGAGGCCCATGCTGAGCAGGTGGAGATATGCTTGCTGTCTTTAATCACATGGCAGAGGATAAGAGCAAGGCTGCAGATGGGACATGTGCTGGCAGCAGTGTGGCCTCTTCCCAGCTCTGTGAGCTTGGATGCCCAGCAGGGCTGGCCAGTGAGGAGAGGAAGGCATTGGTTAGCTGAGACAAAGAAAATGTATTCTGAGTTGGGGGAGAAAGTGTCCCACTTGACCTACCAGAATGAGACAGGAAGCTAAGGAGGGGCTGAAGCATCCAAGGAGGAACCTAAACATTACGTACAATCTTGATAGTCTGCCCTCTTTTTTTTTTTTTGACAACTTATTCATCATTGCAAGTTGGTATTTGCTCTTCTTTTACCCTAGCTCTTGGCCTTAAGTGACCCAACCTACAACAAGCTTCTCTCCCACATCATGACACAATGTGCTTGAAGAGCTGTGCAAAACCCTTTCATTCTTCCAGGCACCCCAAAGTGTCCAGTGCTGCTGCTGCTGCTTGGCAGCAAGGGATATGATGGGGGTCAGGAGGAGGAGAAATGTTTCCCAGTAATGAGTGGTGAGTAAGGAAATTCCTCCAGTTAGTGGATCTTTCTACTCACTGGTGTCAGGGAGTAGGAGAGAGACCCCAAAAGTCTCCCACCGAGGGCGTGATGCTTGCCTGCCTGCCCCTCTCACCCAGTCCTGGATCCCGCAGTGCTTCCTGCAGCAGCTGCTGGGGTTGTGGCCCCAGTCCACAGCCCATGTGCCTCTTACAGCTGGGGAGGATTGAGATGACCATCCCCCCTCTGCTCTCTCATGCTCCCTACTCCCATCAGAAGTCCCCAGAGGAGCATGGTGCTCTGCAGAGGGCTCCAACTTGCCTTGCTGTGTGTCATCTGCAGTGTCTTGCACTGGAAATGCTCCCTAGTTTTAATTAAGGCTTTGAGGACCCAAGTCAGGCAGAAAGAAGAGAAAATGCTAAGAACAGCTAATTTCTTAAACTGCTCTCTGGCACCTTTTGAAACTTACCTCATGTAGCAAATTAAAAATGCTAATAGATGGCCAATAAAAAAAACCCAACCCCCTTTCTTCTCTGCAATTTCAGTGAGCTGAGTGGCTCTGTGCATCAGTTAGTAGTGGGAAATGAGATTTTCTCCATTGGGGAAGGACCAGGGTGGAGGCACAAACCCACAGGCTGGCTTCTGAAATGGTTCACTCTCCAGAATGCCTTCAGCAAAGGCACATGGGGCCATGCTGAGCTGCCCCTCTCAATTGTATAACACTTACAGACTTATTACTCCTCCTTACCTTTTGTCTCAAGGCAGACTGTAAGTCTGGACACTCAGATGGAGATGGAGACTTGGAGCAAGCACTGTCCCTTGTTTTTCAGAAGGCTTGATCTCATCTGGGTACTGCTTTAACAGCAAGTAATTAATACAAAATTAGAACAGGCTCATGTAGCACTACCCTTGTACTGCCCTAAGTTGTCTTTGCAGAGATGCTATCTGTTATGTTCCCCAGCTGCTTGCTAGCAGCGCTCATGGCTACAGTGATCTCAGTTCAACCTAAGCTGGGATCATAGCAGCTTTATGAATTTAGAGAGCAAGTGGGCTTTGAAGGCCTTGCAGATCCTAGGGATCTCTGTCACTACAGGTTTGCAAATGATAAATATATACCCTTTTTTGCTACAGTCAGAGATTTGAGTACCAGGTTGCTGCTGGCCAAGCAAGCACTGTATTTGTTAAGTCTAGAGAGCATTGGAGGACAGATGGATATTAATGAATACTGAATGGTTTATCCAAAGCAGGGCAGCCACCAGAATAGAAATGGCAATGGACACCAGCTGAAGACCCTGTCTCATGTGTACCTGCATAGGATACAAGTGAATCAGAGGAGAGATGGATCTTGGGTCTCCCACCCTCAGGAGACTGCCCAAACATCAGGATGACTGTGAAATATGTGAAAAGGTCTGCCGTCCATTGGATCTTCCAGGCTATGCATCGTTAGTGTGTGATTGCTCCTGGAGCAAGAAGGGGGACTATGCTATTTCTACTCAACAACATGAGCTTATTCCCTTCTTGTGCTGATGCTTACATCCTTTTAATTCTTGTCCCCCATTTTTCTTTTTCCAGAAATACCTAGCAGTGTTCTACGTCTTGGAGGCCTTGGCCCAAGACAAGCACTCAGTTAAATATACAGTCCCAGCGTATTGATTTTACAGGTCAGCTGGAACACCTTGGAGGTAAAAAGTCCAGGGAGCCTGAAGGAGGTCATGGACAGCATCACAGTCACACTATTTGGCCCATATCCAGTGGCTCTGCACTTAAAAGCTTTCAGCCAACTAAAAGCAGCCTTGGAGCACCAGGAAAGTCTGACTAATAACTCCTGAGCATGGTTAATGAAGCTTCTGGGTTTGATGTATTTCAGCCACATCATGTGTTCCTTCTCCTTCCACCCTCCCATCATTGCAGCAGAGCAGATGGGAAATTGTCTTGACTTCTGAGTCCCTCGAGGGCTACGCGAGTTTGTCACACGGCAGGCCTGGCCAAATGAACAGTGACACCTTTGTAATTGCACAGGGCAGGGAAGGCTGCTTGGCGAGAGCAGGGAGGAGAGGATGGTGGGTTGCCAGGGGTCCCGTACCCTGCTCCTTCCACCATTGCAGCAGGAGCAGAGTGAGCGGGGTGATAAGGTAGCATCAGAGACCCCAGAGGCACAGAGGCGTTTCGAGCAGCAGCTGGGTTTCAAGCTCAGCTATCACACACCTGGTGCTACACGGGGTTTGAAGGCTGTTGTGGTCATGGAGCCTCTCTGCAGTAGCATAAGGCAAGAAAAAATCTGCGTGGCTGAGAAAACAGACTGCTCCTTCTGCAGGGCAATGTTAACGTAAGGGCCCCAGCTGGTGCCCTAGCTGGGTGCAGGCAGATTCACAGGCATTAGTCCCCAGGGTACAGTGAAGGAAAGGATGAAGCTGTCCGGATTTGGGGTGTTGAATATTTCTTCTCCACATGGCCATGAGGAGCACATTTGAAATGTCTCTATACTAATGTGCGCAGCATGAGGAGGAGCTGGAAGCTTTGGCCCAGTCCCAGAGCTACGACATCATTGGCATAAGCGAAACCTGGTGGGATGAGTTCTGTGACTGGGGTGCCGTGATGGACGGTTATACGCTGTCGTGGTTTAACGCTAGCCAGCAACTAAGCACCACACAGCTGCTCGCTCATCCCCCTCCTCCAGTAGGATGGGGGAGAGAATCGGGAGGGCACAAGTAGGAAAACTCGCCGGTTGAGATAAAAACAGTTTAATAATGGAAATAAAACAAAGTAGAACAGTACTAACAAGCAGGCGATGCACAATGCAACTGCTCACCACCTGCCGACCGATGCCTTGCGTGTCCCGAACCATGAGAGCCCCCTTTTCATGGACCACGCCTCCTAATTATGTACTGAGCATGACATCACATGGTATGGAATACCCCATCGGCCAGCTGGGTCAGCTGCCCCAGCTATGCTCACCTGTCCTGGTTCCGGCTGGGACAGAGCTAACTTTCTTCCCAGTAGCTTGGGGGGTGCTGTGTTTTGGGTATGGTATGAGAGGAGCGTTGATGGCCCATTGATGCTTTGGTTGTTGCTGGGTGGTGCTTGCACTGGGGAATTTCGGCCTCCCATGCTCTGCCAGGTGCATGGGAAGGTGGTGGGGGAAACACCGCACTGGAACAGGGCGAGGCTCCAGAACACCTGCAATACATTGATGACATCATTGTATGGGGCAACACAGCAGAAGTTTTTGAGAAAGGGAAGAAAATAATTCAAATCCTTCTGAAGGCCGGTTTTGCAATAAAACAAAGTAAGGTCAAGGGACCTGCACAGGAGATCCAGTTTTTAGGAATAAAATGGCAAGATGGACGTCGTCAGATCCCAATGGATGTGATCAACAAAATAACAGCCATGTCTCCACCAACTAGCAAAAAGGAAACACAAGCTTTCTTAGGCATTGTGGGTTTTTGGAGAATGCATATTCCAAATTACAGTCAGATCGTAAGCCCTCTCTATCAAGTCACCAGGAAGAAGAACGACTTCAAATGGGGCCCTGAGCAACGACAAGCCTTTGAGCAAATTAAACAGGAGATAGTTCAGGCAGTAGCCCTTGGGCCAGTCCGGGCAGGACAAGATGTAAAGAATGTGCTCTACACCGCAGCCGGGGAGAATGGCCCTACCTGACAGAAAGCACCAGGGGAGACTCGAGGTCGACCCTTAGGGTTCTGGAGTCGGGGATACAGAGGATCCGAGGCCCGCTACACTCCAACTGAGAAGGAGATATTGGCAGCATATGAAGGGGTTCGAGCTGCTTCGGAAGTGGTTGGTACTGAAGCACAGCTCCTCCTGGCACCCCGACTGCCGGTGCTGGGCTGGATGTTCAAAGGGAGGGTCCCCTCTAGACATCTGTCATGAATGGGTGGTTTTTAAGGCCGCGTAAAGAATCACTGGCAAGGTATTGGCAAAGGGTGATTTTAATAGGAATTTATAGAAACGTGACTTAACAGAATTTGATGGCAAGGTTCACTCTATTACTTATTACATGGATTAAGTTACACAGGGGAAAATCGTATTAGAATTGTGTTGGAATGATTTGTACAGAGATTAAGAGTAAAAGGGTTAAAAGATAAAAGGGTAAAAAGGTAAAAGGGGGACCCCCCCGTTGAGTCACGAGGTTCAGAAGAGATCCAACTGGACCCAATCTTATTCTCAGACTTGGACAACGGTTTATGTCTAATACAGAAAGGGATAGGAAGGACCTCCCGTTGGGTCACGAGGTTCAGAGTAGACCCTTTTGTTTTCTAAACTCCTTCTCAGAAAGGAGCCTAGGTGTGGCTGGATCTACCCTTAGTCTCAGACCTGGGCAACAGTTTATGAGTAAAGGGTTAAGGGTTTTTTAGCAGCAATTTAGAGTCTTAAAATGCTTAAACATTGATCAATTTGACAGCTTGCAGAAAGAATTAGTCAAGATACTACAAAGATTAAAACAATTTAACTACAGGTTATACTTGTTAGTAACTATATAGATGAGCGCACAAAAAGATCTAGATCAATCAATAACTACAAATAACTAAGCGCGCAAAAGATTTAGATCAATCAATAACTACAGATAACTGTAAGTGCGCAAAAGATCTAGATCAATCAATACATATATATATATATGCATATGGATATGGTACCAAAGCTAAATGAAAGGCCTAGAGTTAAAGGTATACCTGTTAAAAATCCCCTCGAGTCCTGTGAAATACTCACGTTAAATGCTTTGGCATTTCCCAACGGGCGAAGAGTTGAGCCCCGAGGAGTGTCTCAGCCCAAAATCTCGGGGATCCTCTGAGTATCGCAAATTCGAGTTTGCGGACTCTGAGAAGCATCCCACTCAGAGGGAGATTCTGGATGCAGCCCACTGTGGTCCAGGAGAGCTCAAAGGGTCTCACTTGGTACTGCTGTTTATAGGTTTGCAAGATGATTGGCTTTAGGCATCAGTAAATTTCCATTTTGGCTACTATCCAAGGTGGTCCAGGGTAGTAATTATGGTATTGTTTCACGGTAACAATGGTATTGTTCCACTTGAGCTATGATCCAGGTAGGGAAAGCTTCAGAGCTGTCAGAGATGACGAATTATCTCTTGTTTCTGTTCCCTACCTTGATCATGTAGCTAGTGTCCCTGGTACGATCAGTGTTGTTCCCCACCTTAGCCATGCAAGAGTGCTTGGTACAGCCAAGGGACGCTTAACCGCCCCACTCATACACAATGGCTAAAGCTTAACAGAAGGTTCTGAGATCGTATCGTAGCCCAGAGGAAAAGAAGGGGGGAGGAATGCACCACCACAACATCATGCAACCGATGCTACATGGAGTAAGTGAGTCGCACTGATCACACAACAGGCCCGAATAGGAAACCCCAGTCACCCAGGAATCTTGGAAGTGATCACGGACTGGCCAGAAGGCAAAGATTTTGGAATTTCCCCAGAGGAGGAGGTGACGCGTGCTGAAGAGGCCCCACTGTATAAAAAACTACCAGAAAATGAGAAGCAATATGCCCTGTTTACTGATGGGTCCTGTTGTCTGGTGGGAAAGCATCAGAGGTGGAAGGCTGCTGTATGGAGTCCTATATGCCAAGTTGCAGAAACTGCTGAAGGAGAAGGTGAATCGAGTCAGTTTGCAGAGGTGAAAGCCATCCAGCTGGCCTTGGACATTGCTGAACGCGAAAAATGGCCAGTACTTTATCTCTATACTGACTCATGGATGGTGGCAAATGCCCTGTGGGGGTGGTTGCAGCAGTGGAAGCAGAACAACTGGGAGCGCAGAGGTAAACCCATCTGGGCTGCCGCATTGTGGCAAGATATTGCTGCCCGGGTAGAGAACCTGGCTGTAAAAGTACGTCACGTAGATGCTCCTGTACCCAAGAGTCGGGCCACTGAAGAACACCAAAACAACCAGCAGGTGGACCAGGCTGCTAAGATTGAAGTGGCTCAGGTGGATCTGGACTGGCAACATAAGGGTGAATTATTTATAGCTTGGTGGGCCCATGATACCTCAGACCATCAAGGAAGAGATGCAACATATAGATGGGCTCATGATCGAGGGGTGGATTTGACCATGGACGCTATTGTACAGGTTATCCATGGATGAGAAACATGCGCTGCAATCAAGCAAGCCAAGCGAGTAAAGCCTCTCTGGTATGGGGGATGATGGTTGAAATATAAATATGGGGAGGCCTGGCAGATGGATTATATCACACTCCCACAAACCCGCCAAGGCAAGCGCTATGTGCTCACCATGGTGGAAGCAACCACCGGATGGCTG
The DNA here is from genome assembly GCF_964195595.1 of Calonectris borealis. Lineage (NCBI taxonomy): Eukaryota > Metazoa > Chordata > Aves > Procellariiformes > Procellariidae > Calonectris > Calonectris borealis. The sequence continues at coordinate 25,986,029 of NC_134351.1, read as the reverse complement.
GAAACATATCCCGTGCCCCATACCACCGCCCGGAACACCATCCTGGGCCTTGAAAAGCAAGTCCTATGGCAACATGGCACCCCAGAAAGAATTGAGTCAGACAAGGGGACTCATTTCCGAAACACCCTCATAGACACCTGGGCCAAAGAGCATGGCATTGAGTGGGTATATCACATCCCCTATCATGCACCAGCCTCCGGGAAAATTGAATGATACAACAGACTGCTAAAGACTATGCTGAGAGCAATGGGTGGTGGGACATTCAAACATTGGGACACACATTTAGCAAAAGCCACCTGGTTAGTCCACACCAGGGGATCTGCCACTCGAGCTGGCCCTGCCCAATCAAGACTCTTACGTACTGTATATGGGGATAAAGTCCCTGTTGTGCACATAAAAAATATGCTGGGGAAGACAGTCTGGGTTACTCCTGCCTCTGGCAAGGGAAAACCCATTCGTGGGATTGCTTTTGCTCAAGGACCTGGGTGCCCTTGGTGGGTAATGCAAAAGGATGGGGAAGTCCGGTGTGTACCTCAAGGGGATTTGATTTTGGGTGAAAATAGCCAATGAACTGAATTGTATGATGTTAATTGCTATATAATATTGTATATCATCATTTCTATGGTTGCTATCAACAGTACTGCAGTAAAAATCACCCAGATTTATGAAGAATGAACTCTGATGAAACCGAGCAAAGTGCAATGATGATAGAACCGGACGAGCGCAGCGATAATGGAAACAGAACTGGCTTCAGGATGCAACAGTCCAACACCACACACCATCTCTCCTGCCCTGAAGGACTGTTATGACAGATGGAGCCCAAAGTCATGGACTAAATGAACTCAACGGACATTTTAGAGGGATGGCCCATAGACTAAGGGAATTATATCTGTGTGTATATATATCAAAGGACAAGAAAAGTGGTGGTGATTAATTGGAATGTATTGGAAAATGTGAGACCTGGGCATGACGTAGATGGTATGGAATAAGGGGTGGATACTGTCCTGGTTTCAGCTGGGATAGGGTTAAATTTCTTCCTAGTGCTGTGTTTTGGATTTAGTATGAGAAGAATGTTGATAACACACTGATGTTTTTAGTTGTTGCTAAGTACCCTGCTAGTCAAGGACTTTTCAGCTTCCCATGCTCTGCCAGGTGCACAAGAAGCTGGGAGGGAGCATAGCCAGGACAGCTAACCCAACTGGCCAACGGGGTATTCCATACCATATGACGTCATGCTCAGTATATAAGCTGGGGGGTTGGCCCGGGAGGGGTGATCGCTGCTCAGGGACTGGCTGGGCATCGGTCGGCGGGTGGTGAGCAATTGCATTGTGCATCACTCATTTTGTATATTCTATTATTATTATTATTATCCCTTCCTTTTCTGTTCTATTAAACTGTCTTTATCTCAATCCACGAATTTTACTTTTTTCTTCCGATTCTCCCCCCCATCCCACTGTGGCAGAGGGGAGTGAGCGAGTGGCTGTGTGGTGTTTGGCTGCCTTCCGGGTTAAACCACAACACCCAGATGAGCTGGGGGACTGTATCTCCCTCTGTCTTCCTCTCTCTTTCAGCTGATCTAATTTAAGACCATGTCTGCACTGACAGATGGAAGCTCGCAAATTTCAGCCTGGCTGGTGAGCTTAGTGCAATCTGAGGCAGCAGGGCATGAAGCTCCTTGTGCCTAGACACTATCCAAGCAAATGAAGCCTGCTAAAAGTCAGGATTTGTGTGCTTAGGTTATCAATACCCAGCTGTGCCAGACCTGAAATGGTAAGGCTTCGAAGTCCTCCACTATGTGATGTGGGCTTGCTGGTTGGGGTTTTTCTTGGCTCTGGGATCTCTGTGCTGTGCTCTGTTTTGCAGGATGGATGTGGTCTAAATAGGTTGAATGCACTTCGATGCAAATACTGTCTCTGATGAAGAGGTCAAGGTTTTAAGCACAAATGCTCTTGTGTGGGCTGGGAACCTCGGACGGGGCTGGGGGGCGCGGGGGGGAGGGAGGGAGGGGAGTTGTCAAGTTCTGGTTATAGCACAGGTACTTTGTGAGGACTTGGCATGAGGACTCTCTTAGTCCTTCTTTTGTCTCTCAGGCTGCAATGTGATAATGCTTCATAATCAGGAAGCTCCTCTGGCCAGGAGCTGCCTGTTCCCTGCCTGCCTGGCCTGCCAGAGTTTTCTCCTGAGCTCCCAGGCTGATACTCTTCATCAAATATCAAAGCTAGAAGTGCTTTCCTGGCCTTGGGCTTGTGGTATGGGTCTCATGCTGCTGTGTGAGCCTTCCTGGGCACTGATCCATGCCTTCAGCACTGGGACGCATGGACTGAAATTGCAGCAGTAACCTGGACTAGATGGGGAGATGCCACCCCTCTGGGAAGTGCATGGTGCTTGATGCTCATGTGGAGCATCAGGAGATGAGACAACACATTGCTCCTGATTCCATGCCTAGTCAGATCTTCAGCTGGTATAAATCAGCTGAGATCCACAGCATGCGGAGATTCACCAGGCAGCTGGGCTTCTGCCATTGCTGGCATTGCAGCCTTTTGCAGTCACAAAATTAGTGATGGAGTTGGCAAACAGAGAACTGCTCACTGCTAAGGAAGTCCCAGAGCAGCAGATTGCTGGCAGCTGGGAGGATATGCTGGGGAAGCACCACTACATGCTTGTCCTACTGTATTTGTTTGAGGTGGACACTGCTGGCTGCTGTCAGGGACTTCTGGTGAGCCTTGGTACAGTCATCCTTATCATCCTTATCATCCTCCCTCTGACAATGCCTCCATCTCTACTGGCTACAGAGAGGTTTGAAAGTGATGGCACATCTTGTCAAGGAGCCAAGCTGAAATGTAGATGGGGTGAGGCTGGACTTTGGTTTCTTCTACTGCCTGCCAGTTGCTTCAGCACTGGAGCCCAAATGATGGGCTTCTTCCTGTGACCTGTCCCCAGCCCACTGCATTTCTACCAAAGACCATAAGGATGGGCAGTGATGGTCAGAACCAGCCTCCTCCCAAATGTTGTTTAGTCGCTTTTGGAAACAGTCAAAACTCTTGTCATCTACAAGATCTGCTGGCAACAAGCTCCACAATTTAAATGCATATGGGGGGGAAGCACTATTTTGTGTTCATTTTAAGCCCATTGCCTTGTAAATTCCCTGGATGCTTCTTTGCCCTTGCATTGTAAGCAACAGCAAAGAGAAATACTTCATTTGCTACCTTCTTTTAACCTGTCAGGCTTTTCCCGACATCTCCATTCAGCTTTTTTTCTCAGATGCAGAATCCCAACCAATTTAGTCACTTTGTGTCCAGAGCTGTTCTGTGGCTCTGATCAGTCCTGTCACCTTTCCCTCTGCTGTTTTCAGCTCTGTGTCTTGTCTGAGACAGAGGTCGAGGCCACACGCAGAATTTGAGATGCGGCTTCACCGTGGTCTGTGCAATTGCACAGCCAGCTTCTCCATTCCTCTCCTAATAAGGCACAACTTTCTGTTTGCTTCTTTGACTGCTAATGAACAGGAGGCTAAGACTTTTGTAAATCTGTCCACACCAAATCCACTTTCAGGAGGATAATAGCTTGTTCTCTGTTGGATACAGCTGTGTGCATCTCTCTTGTTTTTTCCCCAGGTGCATCACTTTACATTTGCATGAGCCACACAGAGCCAGCGGAGCTACGGGCTTCTCATTGCAACCTTCATAACTGAGTTAAGTCATGGTATGGAAGCAATAACCTAATTCAGCCACAGAGTTTCTGCACCCCAAATCAGGCAGGGCAAGGTGGGACAGGGCTTGCTTTAGGCTGGTAAAATATTAATGTCTCTGCTGTTTCCTGAGCTGGTTTTTAAAGATGTCTTAAGACACTCTTCTCCCCAACCCTGCTGCTGTCTCTCCTGGAAGATACAAAGCCTCTTCCTCAGCACACCTTTTCTTCCTCTTCCTCCTCCCACTGCTCTTAATTTGATCCCTTGTTTATTGGGTCAAGGAAAGAGAAATATCCCATATGTTCTCACCAATCACCCCAGGTAAAATTAATGGGATTTCAGGCTGACAGGACTCAGAAAATGATATTTTATCTGATTGAGAGAAACATAACCACGTGCCTCAGACTAATGAAGAATTACCTGTTGAGAACCAGAAATCAAGGAGAGGAGCTGCCAGATGCTCTGTTTAGTTGTTAATATCATCCAACTTTTTAAAAACCCTTAGTTATCAGAACAGCTTCAAAAAGAATTGCAAGATCTAAAAAATGGGAAGCATTTGCTCTTTGCTATTTTAGGAATACATTGCCCAGCTTTTCTCTGCAACTAGGAAAGCAAAGACTCGACTCTAGAAAGTGAAAAAAACAAGCTGAAATTTCCTGGAAATAGCCCATTTCCACCATGGGGAGGGCTTAAGAAAAATGAACACCACTAAATAAACTGATTAAGTGGCAGGAACTGTGCATTGTCTTTCCATCTGTACAGCTAGCAGGACAGCAAGGAGAGAGGGAAGGATGCTTGTGGGGGTGCTGGAGGTGCTTGTGGGAAGGATGCTCCAGGAATGGGACATCTGATTTTTGTGTCCTCCTCAGATGGGAGAAGGAGCTCAAAGGCATTTTTTCACTGTCCTCCCAGCAGAGGGGAACTATCGGTCCTTGCTGGAGACAGGTCACTTCAAAGCTGGGAGGTTTTGCAGATCTTCAGGGCACACGGAGGGGGGGTAGCTGCAGTCTGCACTGGGGGCCACAGACCACTGACCCATGAGCCAAGGTGGCAGGAGATGTTTGCAAGCTCACAGGCCCTTTTCATCCTCCAAATTAGAGTCCATGCAGCAGAGGCCAAGCCCTGCCTGGTCTTGGGTAGGGTGATGGTAGCTCTTGCTGCCTCTCTCAGTCACCTTCTGCACCAAGATGGTTGTCCTCTCCTCTCTACATGCACATCCCTGTAGGAAAGCAAAAGGGAAATGGATGCTCCATCTCAGCGTTAGTACAACCTCCCATCTGTACAAACCCTGCCTGGATTTGCCATCTGATGCCCAAAGTCCATGTTATCTCTGATTTCCTCTCATCGCCCAAGGGGCATCATAAGGTGCTAGACTGCTGCACCCATAATATAACCTCATTTTTATTTAAGAAGCATCATAAAAATGCTAAAAGCAAAAACAAACCAACCAACCAAAAAACAAAATCTATAAGGGAAAAGCTGTATCTAAGGCAGCAAAGTAAAAAAACCACCAAATTTGCTGTTGCCCGAGTACCTTATTTCTGCCCCTTCCCACCTATGCATTATGGTGCTGTCTTTAATGGCACTCAAATTTACTATTTTTTATAGGTCCCCATACCTCGTTTAATCCATGAGGTGGAAGCATAAAGAGGACAAATTAAAGTTACCCAGATAACCATGAATTTCCCTTTTCCCAGTTTTTGCCTGCTTGACCCTGCAGCCTGAGGAATGTACTTTCAGAGCACTTTTTATGTGATGCCGCTGTAGCTGTACACACAGCCAGACACACACACACACACACACGCACTGTGGCCACGCTTGCAATGCAGGCAGTGTGACGGGGGTCTGTGGGGAGGTGAGTGACTCCCAAAGAACAGATTACACCTCTCTTTGCAGGCATGTGAAAACGCTCAGTGTGCTTCAAGCACAAGCAAATGGCTAATGAGAGGAGGAAGCCGGCATTTTATTGTGCAGTATAATAGAATAGCAGAGCAAAACACAATAAAAGGCAGACAGCCATATCCCCGCAACATAAACCTGGCTGGGCTTTGGAGCACTTGGGGTCTATTACACAAAACTCCGTGGCCTGGGGAAGGCAAAGGATTTCAGCTCCATTTACTGACATTAAGCAGGGCTGCTGCAAGCATAGGTTCACGCAGTTACAGCCACCTGGCAGGCTCTCCTGCAAGTTGGCTCTCCCTGAGATATTCCTGGAGATATCTCAGGATTTCTGTCCAGGAGAGCCAGATGCTTCTGTAGATGCCATGCTGGTCATGCCCAGTCCTTCCCAGTCTGGCTGCCTGTTTTTTTTTTTTTAGCATGTCCCTCATGCTGTCCCCCTTTCTGCATGTCACATCCCCACTTGTAGTCCAGCCCCAGCGGCTCAAGGCTCCCCAGACGGCTGGTACAGCCCAAGCCTGTGTGCTCTGATGGTGCCATGGCTGATGGCTCTGTTTGGTTTGACTTCTTGCCAGCCTGGTTCAGAAGATGGATGAGCTTTGTTAACAAGCAAGTGGCTCTAGGGAGGGGACTAGATGCTAATGTACATGCCCAGAGCCAAGAAACTGGGTTGTCTTCTGTCCTCTGCTTTGGTGTTTTGTAACGCATGTCACACCTTAGAGAGGGAGATTCAGAACTCTGCAATTAGGGCTGATTCATTAACATTCACTAAGCATATATCATTCCTGAGCTGCAGGACCTCTGGGCTCTTTCAGACTGTGCTATTCAGCATCTCCATGAGCAAAACCCTTTTCTTCTTTCTCTTCCCAGCCTCATGTGAGCCTTTCCTTCTTCTGACCACTCCTCCTCCAATGCTGGGGTCCGGGCTATGCTTGGTTGCTGATGGACCTCGACATTTCCATCAAAGATGCAGGAGAAGGTGAGTCCCCAGGCGTACATGAGCTGCCAGAGCAGAGGTGACCTGTCCTGGGGAATTTGTTTTTTTTTTTACTGCAGGGACCTGCCACGGCTCCACAAGCAGCGCAGACAAGGTGCTCCGCTCAGATGCACTTCCCATCCCCAGGTAATCACACACTTCTACCCCCTCCAGCCACCCCTTCTGCTGCAGAAGAGCCCCAGCCTAGTTAGCTGCTCCCCACCTGAAAACCAGCCCTCTGCTCATCTTTGCCAGTATCCTCTAAACCTTTTCCACCTTCATCTCACTGAAAGACAAGGAACAGAGCCAAACCCCACACCCCAGGCAGAGGTGTACATGGCTCTATCCAGCACCATAATGGCATTGGCAGATTTGTTCTCTGATCCTTCCTAATAATTCCTGCCTCTCACTTTGTAGTTTTCATCACCACAGTTCACCAAGCTGATGTTTCACAGAGGTGTCTGCAGCGCCACGATTTTGTTCCTGTGCAGCAATGACTTGATCAGAGCAAAGGAAGTGCTTTGAAAACCTAAGGAAGCCTTTTTAATATTCTTCCAGTAGGCTGATGGGGCAGCGAGAGGGACTCCTGACTAACACCTGCTGTATAATATACGTAAGTACATGCTGCAGAGTCTGCTCTCTCTTCCAGCCATCTCTCCATTCCCCACAGCCAGGTTTCACGTGGGGAGAGGTGCTCGCTATAAACTCATCACCTTTCCAGGTTGCTAGCACAAACCTCCCCAACAGGACAGAGTTTGAAATCAGCTGATGTTGCTCTTGCATTTTTTCCCTCCCTGGGAGCAGCGAGTCCTCCATGTGGGTCAGCACGCATGTGTGTGTGTGCAACAAGGCAGCGAAACAGGAATTGCGATGCTCACTGTAGGAAGGTGGCTTTCCAGCAGGGCTTCTTGGAGCAGAGTCCCACTGGGTAGCAAGAACCATGCAGGGAAGAGACACCACTGTCCTGCAAGGCAGACATGGCATATGAAGCCCAGGGAAGAGGGGGTAAATCCCCCCCAATGCTGTCCCCAGCCCTCCTTGCGGTAGTGTCTCACCACATGTTGTCCAGAGCCTGGCTCTGCACCCTTGCTGCCCTACTGTACATTGCAATGTTGTGTTAGAGAAGCACAACTCTATGTGTGACGCCTGAAGGGTGAAAGGCAATGGGCTGGTTTGAAATTATGATGCCTCCAAAAAAAGCCTCATAGCATGGATGGATGTGCATGGGAGGGTGGAGGTAGGGCCATGGGAAGAGCCATACAACAGGGTCAGCTCAGGCGTTTGGTTGCTGAAGGACTGTGGGGAGCTGGCTGCCCAGAAGACCTGTAGTGAAAGGAAGCAGGAGGCCTCAGAGATGAGCATGAGGGCAGATCAGATGTGCCCAGTGAGTCAACGGCAACTAATAGGTTAATAAAGCAGAGACAAAGTCTTGCCTAAATATAACCACCATGCAGGGTGGTTGGGCGATGTCCCCAGCAGGTCATTCCGGTCCTGGCCTGATCTAGTCACAGGGACGCAAATAGCCATCTGTGAGTTTTGGTGTGGAAAATATTACTAACTAAAATTAAAAAAAGGAAAGCAAAACATCTGTAGTCGGCAGCATCTGTCATTCTTGCTTCTTCAGGGCATTGTGCTTGGAAAATTTAAAATGAGAGGGTATTTTTAGTTTGAAAAAAATTAGAAGCATAATTTTAAAATTAAAAAACTTTCTTTTTTTCCCCATTGCTCTCTGTGCAGCCTCAGAGAAGCTCTCCGAGCACCTGCTGAGGAGCTGAGCATGGGGAGGGAGTGGGTGTGCGGGAGCACAGGGGTGGCAGTCCCATCCCTCCACATGGAGACCAGGCTTGGTCCTCCAAAAATGAGGGATGGCTGAGTGGGGACAAGGTCTGGTTCCAGGACTGCCTCTGGCCCTCAACCCCGCTGATGGTGTCACATGCATTAACAGCAATGTTTTTTTAATTAGGACAGGGCTGAGTGGAGGCAGGGGGAAGCAAATTGGGCAACTTTTCTTAAGAAGTCTTCACTGCTGGCATATTAGAAGCAAATAAATAAATAGATGCCCAGTGGGAGACAATCTTAATTTAATTTGGTGGAATAGACCAGGGAAGGTGGAGAAGAAAGCAGGTGATGCCAGACGAGGGGCAGGCGTGCAGGCACTGCATGAGCTCCCCAGGTGGTCACAGCCCCTGTGGCCCCAGCTCAGCCCCAAGGTGCTCCCCTCTGGCCTCTCGCTCCATCCCCACACCCCAGCACCATCCCAGAGCCTGGTCCTCGGCCACCGTCTAGCAATGCCCCTCTCTCAGAGGCACCATGCTCCGCCTCCAGAGCCGCAGAAAATAGGAAAGAGAAGTCAAACTCTTGCCTAAGCATCATCCATCTCCCCCAACATGCACATGTCCTTGCCCTCCTCTCTCCTGTCCTATAGCCCTCACTGCCTTCTGGCAGAAGCCCCATCATAGCCAGCACATGCGCTGGGGATGGAGGTTCACCTGCCCCAGAGACAGCCCCAGATCAATTTGATTCCTGCAGCATCTGGGTTTAGCTAGCTGGGAAATGGTAAGGCTTTTCTAAAGGGCAGAAGAATTGTTTTCGGTTTTTCTCAAGAATATTTTCTGTATTTTTTTTTAGATTTTTTTTTAATGGATGGTAAAATTACCCTAGGGCTTGCATGGTTGCCTTGCTTTAATCTTGAGAATTTTGCAGTTTTTAATTGGGAACCTGAAAGATTGTGAATGAAGCAGAAATCTTTGTCTGGAGGGCTGGGTCTGCAGTAAATACAGAAAGCCTAAGGAGACAGGGCCAGCAGGGAGGTTTGGGCCGCTCTGTAATGCGGCTGAGCACTGCAGGGTGCAGGCCAAGGAAGTGGGTCTCTGCATCATCCGGGCTCTCCTGTACCCCACGGGTCACTCGCTTTCAGGGGGTTTATCCGTGGTGGTGGCACTGGCCTTCAAGAGCAGACTCGTCATTTCTTTTCAGCTGAGTTTGTCCCCACATCCTCAATACCGCTACCACCAAGCCCACAGCCCCTGGCTGGGGCTGGGGACACACTCCCATGGCTGCTGCCAAGACGAAGGGCAGTTGTCCATCTTCTCCACCCAAGGCAAACCTAAAGCTAGGGAGATCCAAGTGGGAAATTCCAGGGTTTATTCAATGGCCAGGCATGGCATAGGCTTCCCTTCACCCGTGGGCCTTTCTTTATTAGGGAGGCTCAAAAGAAATAATTTGTAGGGGCAACCCGCGAGGTACAACTGGTTTTCGTACACATTTAGGTGTCTACATGTGCGTTGGAGTCCAAGCGCCACTGCAGAGACCCAGGAGAGATGTTCTCTTCCCTGGAGCAGATGCCTCCATCTGCTGAAGCACGGTGGAGAGCACGGGGACCTGATCAGGTGTATCCTACCCTGTTGCCCTGCCAGTGGCAACATGCCTTCACCCTGCGTCCTGTCCATCACCCATGCCATAGACATCTTTGCAACTGATGGGCAGAGGGGGGCTCTGGAAGAGCAATGTGGTGTCTTGAGAGATGGTGTCTCAACTGTTATTCCCCCACAAAAGACAAACAGAAGAGACCTGCGCCACCAGGACTCTGGGATGCTGTGCTGTCTCTGCCCTGCTGCAAGATGCACTTTGCCTCTCTAAATCAGAAGGAAAATAAAGACGATAATTCAAGGCATGGGTGATGGGGAGATGGGGGGACAATGCAGGGCAATCTGTGACTCCAAAAGTCTTTGTGACTTCCAGACAGATGGCACTCTGCAGAGGCTGCTGTCATACGGCTCATGCTTGAAGCCCGTCTTGCTTTTCTGGGGGAGGGCAACCCATGGAGGGGAAGTCGTGAGCACTCCCAGTCCCAAAGTCTCCCTGATATCAACCCAGAGCTCTGCCCAGAGCTTGTGGATGCAGGATCCATGCTGCATGTTGGGCAGTAATCACTGGTTTGTTATTGTAGGGTCACTTGGGAGCACATTGAGCAAGGGCAAGGCAATGTACGCAAGGACACGTGGCAAGTGCCGAAGGTGAAGGGCACGAGTTGTTTAGTCCCTATTTCTCAACAACTCACATGGAGGGGAGCTGCCGTTCGGAGGGTTTGGGGATTTTGATTATTTTCTGGAGGGTTTCCAGCTCTGCCTGGCCGAGGAGCCAGGGTGTGCCACACGTGCGTGGGCACGTGCATGTGCATGAGGAGAGACCCCGCGGACGCGTGCACGTGAAGCTGGGAAGCCGTTTTAGGGACACGAGCGTAGCCCTGTGTTGCCTCAGCTGCAGCCCATTAGCTGACTGTGCTCTCTGCTCCTAAATAATTTCCTGAAGGGCTTTTTCAAACCAAAAAGAAAAAATTCCCCCTCAAGACGGTGTGTGTGGGGAGGTGAAAAGGTCAAACCCAGCCTGGTGTCTCAGAGCTGCTTTTGTGCCCGGCTCTGTCTACAAGGAGCCTTGCCCGGGTGTGCAAAAGGTAACACTGAGTGCCGGCAAACCCTACCCTCCATAGGGGTAGGAGCCCAGGGACCCAGACTGAAGCTTTTGTCTTTTTTTTCCTGCTTGTGACTTTTTAGCAGTCCTTAGGGGACATTCCAAGTATGTGGACAGGCATGGAGATAGTTTAAAACACACTAAGTTCACGGACAAGGTGTCATTAGGGCTTCTTTGGAGGGGGAGAGAGAGAGGAATTATTTGAAGTTCATTTGCCCAGAGAGAGTGCTCTCTGAAGAGGAATGGTTTCGGGGCACAGCAGGTATTTTTCAGGGTTTTCGCTCTTCCTGCGACTTTGAGGAGCCGTTTCTTTTGAAGACGTCAGTTGTTATGGTGTGGGACAGAACGGGGAACAGAAAGCCGCGAGAGTATTTCACCTGCTCTGCCTTTAAAGTTGCTCTCCCCAGACTGTCTAGGAGAGCGGGTTGGAGCCCGAGTCCTGTTTCGTGGGAAATATCAACTTCTTTGTTGTTGTTGTTGTTCCAAATAGGAATGAAAAATGTAAATTTCTGGTCAAGCAAACATTCCTCGGGGCTGTTCTGGAAAATTGAAGTGACACCTTCTAAGCATTTTTATTATATTAAAATTCAACATGCAAATTGGTGTATGATATACATTACATAACATATTGTGAGCGAATCGCAATAGAACATAAAGTATAAATCTAAACTTCAAATTGAATGGTTTCTTCCAAATATATTACCAAAATGATACCTTTCTTGGCAAAATGTTTGGTTTCTACTGAAACAGCTTCTTCTCCTTTTGTTTTGGAAAATTTGCCTGTTGCAAACAAATCTGAGCCGTCTGCAGGCATCATCCCAAACCAAGCCTGCCCTTCTTCAGGGCCATCTTTCCATCAGGGCCATCTCCTCTGGGAGGAGAGGGCTCCTTCTGCTGCTCCCCACTCACATTTCCGGAGAGCTTCCTGGTGGCAGAGGCAGGGGCTGGATTTTTACCTGGTCTGCAGGACTCTGGGTTTATCTTGATACCTGTCACACACTTTTTGGAGGAGGCAGGAAAAAATTGACCTGACCTGGAAGAGTTTCTCACTTTTTTCCTGTAACAAGTCTGCAATAAGTCCTGTAATAGAGCTGCTTTTTTTCTTTTTTTTTTTTTTTGTTTTGTTGCTGTTTTCCACTTGAGGAAGGATGCAAGGGAGCTTTTTCTAAGCCCTCCCATGCAGAAATGTTACTTCAATGCATGTACCAAAGTGTGCCCTGGGTGCTGAGGAAGATAAGGAAAATGAAGAAGGCTGGTCAGCCTGGCCTGTCAGTCACTGGTGGCGCAGGAAAGGCTGGTGGAAGGCTGGTGGACTTGGCAAGAAATGATTCAGCTCGTTACATGGCCTGATGGCCACTCAGCAAGCTGGGGGTCTGGCCAGCCCCCGCAACCAGTCAGCCCTTGTTCTGCTCCGGGAGGCTGGGGCACAAGGCATCAGCTCAGCACAATTTGCCTGGGGCTTTGCTTCCAGGAGCCCCTCTGGATTTCATCTGGCAAGGGAAAACCCATTCGTGGGATTGCTTTTGCTCAAGGACCTGGGTGCACTTGGTGGGTAATGCGAAAGGATGGGGAAGTCCGGTGTGTACCTCAAGGGGATTTGATTTTGGGTGAAAATAGCCAATGAACTGGATTGTATGATGTTAATTGTTATATAATATTGTATATCATCATTATTTCTATGGTTGCTATCAATGGTATAGCAGTAGAAATCACCCAAATTAATGAAGAATGAACTAACTCTGATGAAACCGAGCAAAGTGCAATGATGATAGAACCGGACGAGCGCAGCAATACTGAAATGAAAACTGGCTTCGGGATGCAACAGCCCAACCCCACACACCATCTCTCCTGCCCTGAAAGACTGTTATGACAGATGGAGCCCAAAGTCGTGGAATAAATGAACTCAATGGACATTTCAGAGGGATGGCCCATAGACTTATGGAATGATATCTCTGTGTGTGTATGTATATATATATAAAGACAAGAAAGGTGGCGGTGATTAATTGGAATGTATTGGAAAAATGTGAGACCTGGGCATGACGTAAATGATATAGAATAAGGGGTGGATACTGTCCTGGTTTCAGCTGGGATAGAGTTAAATTTCTTCCTAGTGCTGTGTTTTGGATTTAGTATGAGAAGAATGTTGATAACACACTGATGTTTTCAGTTGTTGCTAAGTACCCTGTCCTGTCAAGGACAGCTTCCATGCTACCAAGCAGAGGCTAGGAGGGAACACAGCCAAGACAGCTAATCCACCTGGCCAACGGGGTATTCAATACCATGTGACGTCATGCTCAGTATATGAATGGGAGGCATGATCCAGGAAGTAGCGATCGCTACTTGGTTAGCGGTCAGCGCGGGTGGTGAGCAATTGCATTGTGCATCTCTCATTTTGTATATTCTATCATTATCATTATCATCATTATTATTATTATTATTGTTATTTTCCCTTCTCTGTTCTATTAAACTGTCTTTATCTCAACCCACGAGGTTTTCTCACTCTTACCCTTCCGATTCTCTCCCCGTCCCACCGGGGGGTGGGGAGTGAGCGAGCAGCTGCGTGGTATTTGGCTGCCTGCCAGGTTAAACCATGACAGTCCTTAAAAACAAAACAAAACAAAAAACAAATGTGAAAATTGCCTTGCTTCCTTCAAGATGGGTTATGGGCTTGCTTGGGCTGTAAGCCACGGAGATTGATGAATCTGCCTACAAAGATTTTATTCATGCACCTCCCAGGCTGGAGTGATATTACCCAGCTGCATCTCAGTGTACCCTGCCAGCAGGATCATGTGTGGGGACAAGGACATGCCCCAGAGGGGCTCTGCTGCTCTGTCCAGGGAGGACTGATCTGGGCTGACACCAGGCTGGGCAGTGTGCTGGCTGGCGCACCTGGCTGGGGCTCGGCAGCTCTTGCATGTGTCCATGCCACTGAGTTACTGCATGGCCTGATGCATATCCCGAATCCCTATGTTGTGGTTTAACCCGGCAGGCAGCTGAACACCACACAGCCGCTTGCTTACTCCCCCGCAGTGGGATGGGAGAGAGAATCGTAAGAGTAAAAATGAGAACACTTACAGGTTGAGATAAGAACAGTTTAATAATTGAAATAAAATATAATAATAATAATAACAATAATAATAATAGTAATAATAATATGTAATGGAAAGAAAGATAACAAAAAGAGAGAGAAATAAAACCCAAGAAAGAAAAGTGATGCAAATAAAAAAAAAAACAATTGCTCACCACCAACCGACCAATGCGCAGCCAGTCCCTGAGCAGTGATCGCTGCCCCCCAGCCAACTCCCCCTAGCTTATATACTGAGCATGATGTCATATGGTATGGAATACCCCGTTGGCCAGTTGGGTTAGCTGTCCTGGCTATGCTCCCTCCCAGCTTCTTGTGCACCTGGCAGAGCATGGGAAGCTGAAAAGTCCTTGACTAGCAGGGTACTTAGCAACAACTAAAACATCAGTGTGTTATCAACATTCTTCTCATACTAAATCCAAAACACAGCACTATACCAGCTACTATGCCCAGCCAGTCCCCGAGCAGCGGCCCCCTGGCCAGATTTCCCCTAGTTTATATACTGAGAATGACGTCATATGGCATGGAATATACTGTTGGCCAGTTTGGGTCAGCTGTCCTGGCTGTGCCCCTTCCCAGCTTCTTGTGCATCTCCAGCCTTCTCAGTTGGTAGAGCATGAGAAGCTGAAAAGGCCATGACTCTGTGTAAGCACTGCTCAGCAGTAACTAAAACATCCCTATATTATTGTCCTGGTTCCGGTTGGGACAGAGTTAACTTTCTTCCCAGTAGCTGGGGGGGGTGCTGTGTTTTGGGTTTGGTATGAAAGGAGTGTTGATGGCCCATTGTTGTTTTGATTGTTGCTGGGTGGTACTTGCACCGGGGACTTTTTGCTTCTATTTTCGGCCTCCCATGCCCTGCCAAGTGCAGGGGAATCTGTTGTGGGGGGGGGAGCACAGCCAGGGCGTTTGACCCAGCTGGCCAATGGGGTATTCTATACCATGTGACATCATGCTCAGTATAAAAACCAGGGGTGGGGGGGGGCTCACCCCCCGTTCATGACACGCGGTCAGCAGGTCGGTGAGCAGTTGCATTGTGTATTGCCTGCTTTGTATATTCTGTTATTGTTGTTGTTATTGTTGTTCTATTTCATTTTATTTCAATTATTAAACTGTTTTTATCTCAACCGGGGAGTTTTCCTGCTTGTGCCCTCCCGATTCTCTCCCCCATCCCACTGGAGGAGGGAGGTGAGCGAGCAGCTGTGTGGGGTTTATTTGATGGCTGGGGTTAAACCACGACAGTCCTTTTTGGCACCCAACATGGGGCAGTGAAGGGTTGAGACAACAACAGATTAACTAGAGCATATTAAGGAATTTATATCTGTTAACATATTAATTTGTTCTGCACCATGCTCTTGTTTTTACTGTACCTGTTAAAGATTGGAGTTGGGTTTTGTAGTCTGCTGTGCTCTGCCGTGATTAATGATGTTTTCCCTGGGAGATTTGTTACTAAAACGCTGGCATTGGGGGTTATTTGGTATTTGGGATTTCTAATGAAGCCGTTTCTGTATTTCGGGTACCACCTCATGGAGACCATTAGCAATTATACCTTTTACCCTGAGAGATTTTTTATGGAGCAAATAGAGAATGGCACCATCACTAACTTCCTCTGTGATGTCATCTCCTTTGTTAAAATAATTTGTCAGTATCTTGAACATCCCTGGGTAGTTAAGATACATCTATTGGTACTCCTTGGGAATATTGTTTTGGTTTTGTCCAAGGTTAATAAGCAATTTAAGAATGTCATCCAGAGATCTGCCCCAAGGCTGGATAGTTATGAGTGGCAGGGTGAGTGGGATAGCATGGGCAAATGCCTAGGACGGTGGGCACCCCCAGTGTTTTGGAACTTCACCCCTGAACAAGTGCAGAACCCTGAAAAATTAGTAGAATATTTGGAAGAAGTATGCTGTCACCCTGGCAATTCTAGGGAGACACAAATCACCACAATGTGCTGGGGCCTGGCCCATGCCTACCGAGCCCTGTTTAACACCACTCAGAACCCTCAAGGGGAAGAGGAGGTCTCTGCATCTGATGACAAAACAACAGGCCCTGTGGCTACCCCACCCCCCACGGCAGGCATGGCAGCTACTCCGCCCCCTGAGACAGAGAACCAACACATGCCCCTATGAAAAAAAGAAAACGCACAAGAAAATCAGCTCGTTTAGTAAGGGATGAAAATGAACCAGGGCCATCAGGAGAACAGGAGGAGGAAGAGGCAGAACCCGTAAATGAGATGGAAACCACCCAATCCCTATCTCTGGGTGAGCTGCGAGATATGCGAAAAGACTTTAGTCATCGTCCAGGCGAGCTCATTGTCACCTGGCTGCTCTGATGCTGGGATAACGGGGCCAGTAGCCTGGAATTAGAGGGTAGGGAAGCCAAGCAGCTGGGATCCCTTTCTAGGGAAGGGGGCATTGACAAAGCGATTGGACAAGGGGCACAAGTCCTCAGCCTCCGGAGGCGACTCCTGTCAGGTGTGAAGGAAAGGTATCCCTTCAAGGAAGATGATGTATGCCACCCAGGCAAGTGGACCACCATGGAGAAAGGTATCCAGTACCTGAGGGAATTAGCCATGCTGGAAGTGATTTATGATGACCTGAACAACGAACAGTTATCCAAAGACCCAGATGAAGTCAAATGCACCCGACCCATGTGGCGGAAGTTTGTACAGAGCGCACCAGCGCACACGCAAATTCAGTTGCAATAATGACCTGGAAAGACGGAGAGGAACAAACGGTGGATGAATTGGCTGGCCATCTCTGGCAATATGAAGAAAGTCTCTCTTCCTCCCTATGGGCCTGTGTCTCTGCATTGGAGAAACTGTCTCGGGAGGTCCAGCAACTCAAAGAGGATATGTCCTACTCCCCACCTGCACGGGCCAGTATCTCAGCCATTAGTAGCAGGTGTCCCTCTGCTCAAGAGAGGAGACATCGTGGGTACACACCCCGGGGCACCCTGTGGTTTTACCTGCGTGACCATGGAGAGGACATGAGGAAGTGGGATGGAAAATCTACCTCGACCCTAGAGGCACGGGTACATGAGTTGCAAGGAAAAATAACCCCAAAAGGGGGTTCTTCCAGGAAAACTGCTGCTCTAATCTCCAGTGCGCAGTTCCCCAGACAGAGTAGAAGGGCTGATTCCACTTCGGACCTTAATAAAGGGACTTCGGATTGATACTTACAGGAAGAGGGTATTGAATACAATGACCAGGACTAGAGGGGCCCTGCCTCCAGCCAGGTGGAGGAAAGGGACAACCGGGTTTACTGGACTGTGTGGATTCGATGGCCTGGCACATCAGAGCCACAGGAGTAGAAGGCTCTCGTAGGCACTGGTGCACAGTGTACCCTAATGCCATCAAGCTATGAAGGGGCAGAACCCATTTGTATTTCTGGAGTGACAGGGGGATCCCAAGAGTTAACTGTATTGGAGGCCGAAGTGAGCCTGACCGGGAATGAGTGGCAGAAGCACCCCATTGTGACTGGCCCAGAGGCTCCGTGCATCCTTGGCATAGTCTACCTCAGGAGAGGGTATTTCAAGGACCCAAAAGGGTACTGGTGGGCTTTTGGTATAGCTGCCCTGGAGACGGAGGAAATTAAACAGCTGTCCACCTTGCCCGGTCTGTCAGAGGACCCTTCTGTTGTGGGGCTGCTGAAGGTCAAAGAACAACAGGTGCCGATCGCTACCACAACAGTGCATCGGCGGCAATATCGCACCAACTGAGACTCCCTGATTCCCATCCATAAGCTGATTCGTTGACTGGAGTGCCAAGGAGTGATCAGCAAGACTCGCTCACCCTTCAACAGTCCCATATGGCCAGTGCGAAAGTCTAATGGAGAGTGGAGACTAACAGTAGACTATCGTGGCCTGAACGAAGTCACGCCGCCACTGAGTGCTGTCGTGCTGGACGTGCTAGAACTTCAATACGAACTGGAGTCAAAGGCAGCCAAGTGGTACGCCACAATTGACATCGCTAATGCGTTCTTCTCCATCCCTTTGGCGGCAGAGTGCAGGCCACAGTTTGCTTTCACTTGGAGGGGCGTCCAGTACACCTGGAACCGACTGCCCCAGGGGTGGAAACACAGCCCTACCATTGGCCATGGACTGATCCACACCGCACTGGAACAGGGTGAGGCTCCAGAACACCTGCAATACATTGATGACATCATTGTATGGGACAACACAGCAGAAGATGTTTTTGAGAAAGGGAAGAAAATAATTCCAAACCTTCTGAAGGCCGGTTTTGCCATAAACCAAAGTAAGGTCAAGGGACCTGCACAGGAGATCCAGTTTTTAGGAATAAAATGTCACGATGGGCGTTGTCAGATCCCAATGTTTGTGATCAACAAAATAACAGCCATGTCCCCACCAGCTAGCAAAAAGGAAACACAAGCTTTCTTAGGTGTTGTGGGCTTTTGGAGAATGCATATTCCAAATTACAGTCAGATTGTAAGCCCCCTCTATCAAGTAACCAGAAAGAAGAACGACTTCAAATGGGGCCCTGAGCAACGACAAGCCTTTGAACAAATTAAACGGGAGATAGTTCATGCAGTAGCCCTTGGGCCAGTCCAGGCAGGACAAGATGTAAAGAATGTGCTCTACACCGCAGCCGGGGAGAATGGCCCTACCTGGAGCCTCTGGCAGAAAGCACCAGGGGAGACTCGAGGTCGACCCTTAGGGTTCTGGAGTCGGGGATACAGAGGATCCGAGGCCTGCTACACTCCAACTGAGAAGGAGATATTGGCAGCATATGAAGGGGTTCGAGCTGCTTCGGAAGTGGTTGGTACTGAAGCACAGCTCCTCCTGGCACCCCGACTGCCGGTGCTGGGCTGGATGTTCAAAGGGAGGGTCCCCTCTACACATCATGCAACCGACGCTACGTGGAGTAAGTGGGTCGCACTGATCACACAACGGGCCCAAATAGGAAACCCCAGTCGCCCAGGAATCTTGGAAGTGATCACGAACTGGCCAGAAGGCAAGGTTTTTGGAATATCCCCAGAGGAGGAGGTGACGCGTGCTGAAGAGGCCCCACTGTATAACAAACTACCAGAAAATGAGAAGCAATATGCCCTGTTCACTGATGGGTCCTGTCGTCCTGTGGGAAAGCATCGGAGGTGGAAAGCTGCTGTATGGAGTCCTATACGCCAAGTTGCAGAAACTGCTGAAGGAGAAGGTGAATCAAGCCAGTTTGCAAAGGTGAAAGCCATCCAGCTGGCCTTGGACATTGCTGAATGAGAAAAATGGCCAGTACTTTATCTCTATACTGACTCATGGATGGTGGCAAATGCCCTGTGGGGGTGGTTGCAGCAGTGGAAACAGAACAACTGGCAGCGCAGAGGTAAACCCATCTGGGCTGCCGCACTGTAACAAGATATTGCTGCCCGGGTAGAGAACTTGGTTGTAAAAGTACGTCACGTAGATGCTCACGTACCCAAGAGTCGGGCCCCTGAAGAACACACAAAACAACCAGCAGGTGGATCAGGCTGCTAAGATTGAAGTGACTCAGGTGGATCTGGACTGGCAACATAAGGGTGAATTATTTATAGCTCAGTGGGCCCATGACAGTGGGCCATCAAGGAAGAGATGCAACATATAGATGGGCTCCTGATCGAGGGGTGGACTTGACCATGGACGCTATTGCACAGGTTATCCATGAATGTGAAACGTGCGCTACAATCAAGGAAGCCAAGCGAGTAAGGCCTCTCTGGTATGGAGGATGATGGTTGAAATATAAATATGAGGAGGCCTGGCAGATGGATTATATCACACTCCCAGAAACCCGACAGGGCAAGTGCTATGTGCTCACCGTGGTGGAAGCAACCACCGCATGCTTAGAAACATATCCCGTGCCCCATGCCACCATCAGGAACACCATCCTGGGCCTTGAAAAGCAAGTCCTATGGCGACATGGCAACCCAGAAAGAATTGAGTCAGACAACGGGACTCATTTCCGAAACACCCTCATAGACACCTGGGCCAAAGAGCATGGCATTGAGTGGGTATATCACATCCCCTACCATGCACCAGCCTCCGGGAAAATCGAACGATACAACGGACTGCTAAAGACTACGCTGAGAGCAATGGGTGGTGGGACATTCAAGCATTGGGATACACATTTAGCAAAAGCCACCTGGTTAGTCAACACCAGGGAATCTGCCACTCGAGCTGGCCCTGCCCAATCAAAACTTTTGCGTACTGTAGATGGAGATAAAGTCCCTGTCGTGCACATAAGAAATATGCTGGGGAAGACAGTCTGGGTTACTCCTGCCTCTGGCAAGGGAAAACCCATTTTTGGGATTGCTTTTGCTCAGGGACCTGGGTGCACTTGGTGGGTAATGTGAAAGGATGGGGAATTCCGGTGTGTACCTCAAGGGGATTTGATTTTGGGTGAAAATAGCCAATGAACTGGATTGTATGATGTTAATTTTTATATGATATTGTATATCATTATTTTTGTGGTTGCCGTCAATGGCATATCAGTAAAAATCTCCCAGATTAATGAAGAATGAACTCCAATGAAACCGAGCAAAGTGCAACGATGATAGAACCGGACGAGCGCAGCAATACTGGAACCAGAATTGGCTTCAGCATGCAACAGTCCAACCCCACACACCATCTCTCCTGCCCTGAAAGACTGTTATGACAGATGGAGCCCAAAGTCATGGACTAATTGAACTCAATGGACATTTTAGAGGGATGGCCCATAGACTAAGGGAATGATATTTGTGTGTGTGTTTATAGAGAGAGAGAGAGAGATATAGACAAGAAAGGTGGTGGTGATTAATTGGAATGTATTGGAAAACGTGAGACCTAGGCATGACGTAGATGGTATGGAATAAGGGGTGGATACTGTCCTGGTTTCAGCTGGGATAGGGTTAAATTTCTTCCTAGTGCTGTGTTTTCGATTTAGTATGAGAAGAATGTTGATAACACACTGATGTTTTCAGTTGTTGCTAAGTTCCCTGCTAGTCAAGGACATTCAGCTTCCATGCTCTGCCAAGCGCGAAGAGGCTAGGAGGGAACATAGCCAGGACAGCTGGCCCAGCTGGCCAACGGGGTATTCCATACCATGTGATGTCATGCTCGGTATATGAATGGTAGGCGTGTTCCAGGAAGTAGCGATCGCTACTTGGTTATCGGTCAGCGCGGGTGGTGAGCAATTGCATTGTGCATCACTCATTTTGTATATTCTATCATTATTATTATTATTATTATTATTATTATTATTTTCCCTTCCTTTTCTGTTCTATTAAACTGTCTTCATCTCAACCCACAAGTTTTTCTCACTCTTACCCTTCCGATTCTCTCCCTGTCCCACTGGGGGGCAGGAGGGGTGAGCGCGTGGCTGCGTGGTGTTTGGCTGTCTGCCAGGTTAAACCACGACAGCTTGGAATACAGTTATGCTCTCTGCACCATGTTCCTTTTGTCCATGGCCTAAAAAATGCTGGTGATAACGGGGACACATCCTCTCCTGTGGTTAGAGCGTGGCTCTCGGATGCAAAGGGCAGGCAGCCTGTGCCAGACTTTGCCAATGTGTGATTTACCCTCCTTTGTGCATCTGAACTAAGGGCTTGAAAAATAAATACATTAAAAAGGAGGAGAGAGAACAAAATGCTGCTTCTGCTCTGATATTTGATCAAAATAGCTCTGTCCAGTCCTCTGGACTTATCACTTAGCAAAGAGCTCTAGAATTAACAGTGTTATGGCAAAGGTGCATCCGCAAATAACTATGGATTTGGGGAGGGGATCGTTTTGTTCTGGAGGCACCTGGACGAAGTGCATTTTGGATTGTGTGCTCCCAAAAGGGTGGGTTATTCTCGTTCCCTGAATATGAGGCCCTTCAAAGCCATTTGGGATTGTTCAGCTTTGAAATCTTTGCCTAGCCTGTTCTCTTTCCCTGGCACACTAAATGCCTGTATCGGTTGGAGGTTGTTTGATTTGGGAATGAAGGCATCCATCCTCATCCTTTAGAAGTCCAGCAAGCTGCCATCGACTGTTTCCCATCCACACATCCTGTTTGGTGCGTGTTGCCCTCTTCCAGCAATACTGAGACATACCAATTTCTTTGGGCTTGCTTAGATGGGATGAGGGCTGGGAGGAGGCTAATAGATGCTCCGTATCCCCACTCTGCACAGTGCTTTTTGCTGTATAGACATATCTGCTGCCCCCCAGCCCTCTTTGCTTTGGATCAGTGACTTCAGGTTCACCCTAGCTTGCTCCTCCAAGAAGCAGGGATGAAGGGTAACTTGTCCAACAGCCATGGTGGGTCCCTGACTTGAAGGGCATGCAGTATTTGTGCTTCCTAGTTTTGGCACATCTTTACCTGCAGTCAGGCCAGCAATGCTGTTTTTTCCAAGTAGGGCTGCCTTATGCACAGAGGAGAGCCAGTCGTGCACTGATGGGCTTGCCATCTCCCCAGGGCTGGCAAAGGGAAGGAGGAGAAAACAATGTGCCTTGCCCAGGTCAGAGGTGGCAATGGCAAAGGAAGCGGGTTGATGATTTTGACTTTTCCTCTCACAACAAGGAATTGGGATGGTCTGACCAGTGTTTGGGTCTAGGACCCAAACAGGATGTTTGGCTTATTGCACATTTGCATTTAGGTTTGGAGGGTTCCACAAGGCTGCTTACTATAGTACATTACCATGGTCAGCCTTTAACCTTGCCATGACCTGGGGTTGCAGGGAAGCATCATTGCCTGCAAAGAGGGGAAACTGAAACCTGGAGTGGCTTTGGGATTTCCTTGAGGTCTCAGAGCAGAGCTGGTGGCAAAAAAAACAGATTTCTTGAGTTGCTGACAACTCATGCCAGCTGCGGGATGCATTAGTAAATACTCTGAGTAGACCAAAGCAGGGCATCCAGCTCTCTGCGCAGTGCTGTGTGCTTATCTGTCTGTCTCTAGTTCTTCTGTCAGCCAAACCCCTGAAATGACATTTAAAAGCTTTACATTTATTCTCTCTTGCCAGTTCCAGATAAAATTTACTGAGTTGTCAAGCTGAAGATGCTTTTCTCCTAAGTGCTGGCCCTGCAACAGCTCACCCTGCTCCATCCCTGCCTTGGAGGAGTCCAGCTGGGTTCCTCCTGCCTCTGCTGTCACTGGCAGTAATGGGTGGGGGCTGGAGCAACAGCTCTGATGGTAGATGCATGAAGAGAAACAGATTTCAGCTTCCTTTCTCCCTGTTGCTCAGGCCACGCTGGAATCAGCTGGCGGTGGGTGTTCAAAAGCAACAGAGGGAGCTAGGGCTTGCACTGGAAAATAGGCGCTGGGATGTAGGGGGCAACGGTAGGGACTCGCATGCAGTCTCTGCCTCCTCCTCAAGCCTGCATCTGACCTAGGTCTTAGTGGCGAGCGTGCATGCAATGGGCTGGTGGGTTCTCAGCAGAGTCCCAGCAGGCTGGGTGCCTGCCTTGAGACAACCAGGACAAGCGACACTAATCAGTGGCTCGCCTGCCGGATTTCAGCAAAGAAGGCGAGCACTTGTCCGTGCATGGTGAGTAAATTGCTCTCTTGTCCCCGGAGGCTGTCACTCTAACGCTTTGCCATGCTCTGCTGGCAGGGAGCAGCACCAGAAGATGCCTCTATTGCTGCTGTCTGCCTTGGGGACAAGCAGAGACACACGTCTCCAGCTGGAAGTCAGCTTGGGGAGAAGAGAAACAGCATACATTTGCAAGCTCCAGTGTGTCATAGTCCCTCCCAGGCAGTCGCAACCTTCTGCCACCATGTGAGCTGGGAGGAGAGGTCACTGGGCTCAGCGCCTGTTTCCTGGCACAAGAAGGGGAGATGGTGTTGCCTCTGTTCTGGAGCAGCTGGTGCAGAGAGCCAGGAGTGGCTGCAGGTGCTGGAGCTAGAGCCATCCCTTGGTCCCAGCCCCGGCAGCCAGCTCTGGCTTTGGTCCTCAAAGCATTTTTGAGGGCTTTGTGCAGTATGGTTTTAAATCCACCTCTTCCTCTTGCGTGAGCCTCTTCCCTGACCAGGCCTGATGATAAAATCAATTGTGAGACAGATGTATTTTACTGGCTTTTGCCAGGCTCTCACCTTCTACTTTACGCCCACCAGACTCTGCACGGTGTCTGTTGGGAGCTGCCTCAGCTTTCCCTGAGCAGCATTTTGCAGGAAGAATGGCAGTTCAGAGGATACCACATAACTCAGTAGGGTGATGCCAGTCTAACTTGGCTGATGGCCCTCTTGCAGCCCTGGCACTCACCACCATGCCTGTGGAGGACACCAAGCAGCTGCTTGACAGTAGAAACACTGACCTGCATCTTGGCTTTTAAGGGCAGAGTCAGCACACGTGGATGGAGCAAGGCTGTGACACAAGCAATTACAGTGTTGGCTTCAACAACCAGAAGCCTGAGGTTGCTCCTGTCACCCAGGCTAGGAGATGGAAGAATTTAATTATTGTTCTAACTTCTTCCAGAAGTAGCTCGGATGCCACAGCAACAGACAGCTTTCTAAAATTGAAAGGAGGGGAGAAAAACAAAGGACCTCTCCTTTTGCTGAGTCCTGGCCAGTTAACCCTTTTAGCTACACCATGCCCAGATGGTGTGACCAGGTTCACTGGGGCTCAGGATCATCTCTCTGAAGACACCCTTGGGCACAGCTATGTCAACAGAGCAGCAGGGCAGCACCTCCTCCCTTATAGAATCATAGAATCATACAGGTTGGAAAAGACCTCTAAGATCATCGTGTCCAACCGTCAACCCAACACCACCATGCCCACTACACCATGTCCCTAAGGGCCTCATCTACACGTCTTTTAAATACCTCCAGGGATGGTGACTCCACCACTTCCCTGGGCAGCCTGGTCCAAGGCCTGACCACTCTTTCAGTAAAGAAATTTCTCCTAATGTTCAATCTAAACCTCCCTTGGTGCAACTTGAGGCCATTTCCTCTCGTCCTATCACTAGTTACTTGGCAGAAGAGACCAACACCCACCTCACTACAACCTCCTTTCAGGTAGTTGTAGAGCGCGATGAGGTCTCCCCTCAGCCTCCTCTTCTCCAGGCTAAACAGTCCCAGTTCCCTCAGCCGCTCCTCATAAGACTTGTGCTCCAGGCCCTTCACCAGCTTCGTTGCCCTCCTCTGGACACGCTCCAGCACCTCCATGTCCTTCTTATAGAGAGGGGCCCAAAACTGAACACAGTATTCGAGGTGCGGCCTCACCAGTGCCGAGTACAGGGGCACGATCACCTCCCTGCTCCTGCTGGCCACACTATTTCTGATACAGGCCAGGATGCCGTTGGCCTTCTTGGCCACCTGGGCACACTGCTGGCTCATGTTCAGCCGGCTGTCAACCAGCACCCCCAGGTCCTTTTCCTCTGGGCAGCTTTCCAGCCACTCTTCCCCAAGCCTGTAGCGTTGCCTGGGGTTGTTGTGGCTGAAGTGCAGGACCCGGCACTTGGCCTTGTTGAACGTCATACAGTTGGCCTCGGCCCATTGATCCAGCCTGTCCAGGTCCCTCTGCAGAGCCTTCCTACCCTCGAGCAGATCAACACTCCCGCCCAACTTGGTGTCATCTGCAAACTTACTGAGGGAGCACTCGATCCCCTCGTCCAGATCGTTGATATGCAGAGGTGGGATCTATCCTAGGTAGATCCTCTGCCTTGGTAGTGCTCAGTTTCAA
Organism: Calonectris borealis; assembly: GCF_964195595.1. Taxonomy (NCBI): domain Eukaryota; kingdom Metazoa; phylum Chordata; class Aves; order Procellariiformes; family Procellariidae; genus Calonectris; species Calonectris borealis. Next base: position 25,960,299 of record NC_134351.1, on the reverse strand, counting down.
AGCCCTGCCTGCTTGCTTGCTTGCTGTTCCCCTGCAATTGCTGCTGTGGACATTAACTTTTCCCAGATTTCTACTTCCCTTCAAATATCTCTGCTAGGGATCATTTTCCTTGCACGTGTTAGCTAGTATTTTCCTAAAGCTGAATCTTATGCTATTTCCTACCTGTTTTTCTATAATTTCTCTTACTCCCTCTCCTGTTATGCCTAAACTCACCTTGGTGTTTGTTTCTGCTCAGTTTGGAGGAGACTATTTGCCGATCTTGTTCTAAAAGTTTATGAGAGAGAAGGAATTGGCCATTTAAAAGATGAGAAATCCTGCCCACCTGTGTCTTGCTTAGCACCTCCCCAGCTGGAGAAAAGTGACTCAAGTCCCATGATAGTCAGGGTGGGAGGATAAATCAGGTGTTTTGGGGGTAAGAAGAGCCTTCCAGGAAAGAAAGGGCTGTAGGGCAGGTGTAGGCTGCTTGGAGTGAAGTTCTGAGAGGATGGAGTGGAAGTGGTGGCCTTTCCCATCTGGAGCAATGAGCCCCTTTGTATAACACTTTTTTAGACCTTGTTTTCCTTGTACCCTTTATCAAAGTACCAGGACAACACTGCTTTTCCCAAAGCCCAGTGCCAGCGGACCACCACCTCATGCTACAAGCTCAGGAGCCAGACAGAGGCTTAAAGACTAAATATATCTGCTGCTGCAGTGCTTGGCTTCTATAAAAATTAATCTTACAGGGGTAACTTTTTGCTGTGCAATTCTCAGGGCTGGCTCTGCTGTGGTTTCCACTGAGATAGCATTTGGCTAACACAGCCAAACATGAGTGGAACAAGCCTGGAGCAGCTGTATAGAAAGTGATAAGGCAGGGTTATGACTTGCCTGTCTGATCCTGAAACTTTCCTCATTATTTAGTGTGTGTAGCAGGAGGTCAGTAGCCTCCTGATAACTTTCACTAGATTAGTCAGGCAGGACAATCACCTGCTCAGGAAAAAAACCTAACTTGACACTGTCTGTTCAATAGTTGGGGTTTAACTGAAAATAAATAGCCTTTTAATTATAAGGACATTGTCAAGGTCAGGAGGCTCAAAGATTCACTTTCTTTTTTTTCCCCTGGTATGTTTATAGAGATTCTGCAATTCTTTGAGATTTTTTTTTTTCTCCCTTAAATTCAAACTGAGAGCTTCAGAGCTCTTAAAGGAAATTCAACACTTCCACAGCAGTGGATGTGAGTGATATTGCAATAACCAAGTGGTGCTTGTGCCTTGCTGCAGCTGAGTGACCCCATGCTAATGAGTGGGGCACTTGCTAATGAGCTGGGAGTGCGTGCCACCAGCCCAAGCAGACCTAAACGGGGCAGAGATGCTCTTCCCTCCTCATCTGTGCTAATTGTGGGATGGATCCAGCCCAGAAGACCAGTCTGCGTGTTGCTCCCTGCTAACGTGGCAGAGGGTATCCCTCCTTGGCCTGGCACAAGTGCCACCCTGTTGAAATGAGATTGTGCATTAGCTCCTGGGGGTGACTTTGCTGCTGTAGTTAGCTGCTGCTTTCAGAGACAGCCCAGGAAGGAAGAGGTGGAAGTGAAGCTGATGCCCTGATCAGTACCAACAGGCTCTGCAAAGGGGACTTGGCCAAGGAGGCAAATGGAATATTAAAGCTGGGGTTGGTGTTTGTACACTGCTAAAATGCTTGCCCTCTTCCACCCTAGAAGTGGTTGCACTTGCTATTTATCATCCTCAATTTCATGCAAAAATAAAGCCTGGAGGGATCTCTGTCTAATCTGGCCTGCTGCAGGACTGATGGTTGCTGGTGCTCAGGGTAGGTTCAGAGCTAGTAGTGCCTGAAGTGATGGAGAGCTTTCTGTGTCCATGCTGGGTGCTGTGGCTTCTCAGCAGTGCATTGTGATCGCAGGTAGCCTTTGAAGCAAGTGGTGGTGTGGAGTATGTGGGGGGGAAACTCTCAGCTTGCTGTCCTGAGCTTGGCTGTGAGCCAGGAGAGCTGCTGGCTGCACAAGGAGACTTCAAACCAGGTAACCTATATGGCAGAAGAGGCAGCGTTTGCATGCTTGTGCCAGCTGTGCATGTCTCTGCCATGGAAAAAGTGAGCTGCTGATGTGGGCAGATGAGCTAGTGCATTGAGCCCTTGCTGCTCTTGGGGTTTTTCCCAGCCTAATGGCCTGTAAGTGGGGATTCTTGTCAGCGGAGCTGGTGGGGCTCGTGCTCAGCCCATCTTTGCTAGGAATCTGCTGCTCTTGTTCCCTGTCCTAGGCTTTGATGGATGCCCTGGGGGAGAGCATGGGCATGGCTCGGCCTGATGTGCCAAGTGACTGATAGTGTGGTCTGACTGATGCTACGTGTCCATGGCAGGCGTGTGGGTGCTCCCTTGCTCTTCCTCTGTAGGAGATGGGAGGAGAGGGGGCTGCCTTGACAGCTTGTTTTGAAAGCAAAATGACTCCAGGGCTGGATTCTTTTTCTCCCTTCCCCTGTATCATTTCCCTTTCACCTTTTTCTTTTTTGCTTGACAGAAAAAGCATAACTTGTCTTTGTTTAATTAGTGCTTTGTGCCTGTCTCCTGCCAGAACTCTGCAGAGAGGGGGCTGGCTGGATCAAAACAGCTTGAAGTTGGGAAGCTGTTACATGTCTAGCCTGCCTGTTTAAAACAAAAATCAACTTTTATTTCTTCCCCCCCCCAAGCCAATTCCTTGTGCACCATAAAAGCAAAGCGGTGGATTCTGTTGTAAGCCCTCCTCAGAAGACACCCTGTCAGAGGAGCCTGATTGAAGCTGGGAGCACATGGCTGAGCGCTGGTGCAATGGTGTGCCATGTGCTTGACCTTCTGCTGAGCGTGGGGTTTGGAGCATCTAATTGGTGTGTTCTTGTAAGGCTTCAGACTGTTTCATGATCTTACAAATAAGACCTGCCAGTGCCTGAAACACAGAACAAATGTGTTGCGGATCAAGTGGGGAAGCGCTCTATTCCTTGGGCAGTGTTGTAGTGTGCTGGCAGCAGGGTGAGCAGACCTGGCTGTTTGGTGTCGCTTCCTATGTGAGCAAGGGCAAAAGTAGGGTTAAAGCAGTGCCCCTGGCTCTCTGGGAGGGTCCCTTCAACCACTCTGTCTCAGTTTCCATCTCTGAACATCTGTGATATTGAAGCCTTGGACAGTTGCAAATTATGTAAATAATGTGTAAGACAGTTAAGAGAATGATAATTCATCGTTAAGCTTTATCAAGGATGTAGCTCTTCTGTTCCTCCCAAACCTTCCTGGAATACATCATCCTTAGTCCCTGAGATAAGCAGTGTCAAGATGACCTGAACATATAGAAAAGGCTGTATTTCAAAGACTGTTTTAATAAGACTTGAATGGTTGCCAGGGTCGTCCCTGATAAAGCAGCAAACTTGTGCCCTAAAACTGAACTTTGCTTCAAAATGAGGAGGGGGCACCTCCCCAAACGACCACCGATGACCACCAGAGACCCCCGCACAAGCGCAGAAGGGCTGGGAAGAATGCCAAGGAAGATAAGAAGTAACACTTACACAATCTCGTGAATGTGTATTAGTTAGGCATGGCTTTAGGCATGGTTTTGCTAATTTTGTACTATAAAGGAGAGCCTGGAGTTTGTGGCGGTGTGCTTGATTTGTGGAAAATATCCACCTTGCACCCTGCGCAGAATAAAGCAATGTCTCCTCTCTAAACATGCTCGTTTGTGTGTTTCAAGGGCTTAAAATCGACGACAGTTTTTGGCGACCCAGATGGGACAACGGTGATTCGGATTGGATCTTGCTCAGCTGCGAGCTGCTGCTGGGAGAGGATCGTGGGTCGGACTCCAGCGCGCACCGGAGGAATTTTCCAGGGACTCCCCTTGCGATCTCCTGGTTGGTGGTGAGTAGCTGGTCAATATCTGTGGGTGAGACATTGCTATTTTTCTTTTTGGGTTCCCCCGGGTAAGTCGTACCTGTAGTGGTACGCATTGGTGGGATATATTTGGTGATCTTTGGTAATTTTTGGTGACTGCGGTCTTGGTAATTTTCCCTGTGTTAGTACAGTGACAACCGGAGCACAGGATTTTGGTTTGGAATGTAATTTTTGGCAACTGCGGTCTTGGTAATTTTCCCTGCGTTAGTACGGTGATGACCGGAGCATGGGATTTTGGTTTGGAATATTCTTGGTTGTTTTGGTTATTATTGTAAGGGATATTATAATTTTGTATTACCTTATAAAAGGGTTTACAAATGGGGAATATAACTTCCGCGGAAGGGGGAATAATTAAAACTTCACCTTTGGGATGTATTTTGGGTCATTGGAGAAAATATGGGGGAGATCCACTTACGTGAAAGAAATTGATAATGTATTGTAATCAATGGTGGCCGATGTATACTTTAGAGGACCAAGAAAAATGGCCTGCTAATGGATCGGTGAATTATAATACTATTTTGGAATTAATGTTGTTTTGTAGAAGAATGGAGAAATGGAATGAAGTTACATATATGTTGATTTGTTTTTCACTTTGAGAAATGATCATGAAACTCGTAAGAAATGTAAACTGATGATGAATGATGCGAATGGGATATATGTGTTAGCAGAAAGTGTTAATGGGAAAGGAAAGAAAAAGAATTGTTGTGAGAGATGTGAAAAAGGAAAGAAATGTGTTAAGGATTGTGGGGAGGCTGAAGATGTGTAAATGTTGGTCCCCAAGGGGGGTCCAGTAAAAAGGAGGAGAAATGAAGGTGAAAATGTGGATAATTATGTACCAAAACCAGAACCTGCCTGGGATCTGAATGATAGAGCTGGGAGAGCAGTGTTAAAACGGTGCCAGCGGTTGATTCTGTGTGGGGTCCAGCATGGAGTGCCAGGGCCTAAAAATATTTCAGAGTTATGTGAAACGGGGCAGGGGTCGGGGGAGGATCCCTTGGCCTTTTGTGGAGGATTATGTGAGACTGCTCGTAGATGGACGGATTTGGATCCGGAGGATGCAGCTAGTAGAAAAATGTTTGATATGTTATTTATAGGACAATCGGCCTCTGATATTAAAAGAAACTGCAGCGGGTAGATGGAGCTGGGGAAATGTCCGCATCACAGTTAATTGAAATAGAGTACAAGGTATACAATAATAGAGATGAGAAAGAAAAAAGATAAAAACTTAAAGAAAACCAGAAAGGAATAAAGTTACAAGCCTCATTGCTAGCAGCTGCAATTGCTGGAAATTCAGGCAGAGGGAGAGGAGGAAGTGGATGGAACGGGGCAGGATGAGGACAGAATCCCTTTGTTGTCCGAAAAGCGGATTCGTGCCCGGCGTGCAAGTAACCAATTCCACACGCTCAGGAGAGATATTGTTTTATTCAGGCCTGGGTGCTTGGTGGACTTGCCACAAATCAAGCACACACGGTCTAATCACCTTTCTGTTTATATCCATGCTTCTCATACATATTTTAAGTTTCCTTGTTACATATTCATTACATTTCCGAGAACTAATTATAATATTGCATCATCTTAAACACATGCGCACTAAAGCCTTTAGGGTCTTCTTGGGGGTCTCGGGTGGTCTCTGGTGGTCAGCAGGGCAGTGAACTCTTCATGAACTTATTTCCTCTTTACCTTATAGGGTCGCAATTTGTCCCTGAGCCATGCTTGGACCACGTCTGTTTATAGTTTCCATAGCTAAAATTAATTATCACTACTTCTAAAACACACCCCTGTTAGTTACCTAACTTCTAAGCAACAAGTCTTCATTGTTTAAAATTACAGAAGCGAGCAATATAGAATCCACAACAAACTAAACTATCTATCACCATAGTGTTCTTAAATTAAAACATATACATCTTGATCTCCTCCAATCAAACACCCACTCACTAGCTTCATCATTCTGGTTTCTTATTAACTGGTCTTTTAACCCAGTTCTGGGTGAGGGCTATACACAGGATGATAACACTTTGAAGATTAATGTTGATTAAGATTAACATTAACAATTCCCCCCTTTGAGACTTATGATGTTAAGCATCATGAGTCTCATAATACTTATTTTCTACAAAAAGATACAAATTGAATCATACAACATGTAATCATAACTAAAATAACGATCAGTACCACAAACAAAAATAATTGTCTAAGCCAATTTAAATTTGGAAGCCACGAGAACAACCAAGAAAAATCTAATCCTTCCCGTTCTTTAAACCCATATGCCAAATCTTTTAATTGTTGGATTTTCTTCTCTACTAACTGTGAATTATCACTCAAATTAAAACAACACATTCCTTTAAATTCTTCACAACCATGATTGTGTCTTAAAAGTAAATAGTCAATTGCAGCCCTGTTTTCAAGGGTGGCTTCTCTTATTTGTGTCATTTCCGTACCAATAGCCGAAAGTGCTTGGGAGGTATAATTTATATCTTTTACTAAAGCACAAGTAATCCGTTTTATGGTGTGATAATTCATAGCTACTCCAACTCCGGGTGCTAGGATAGCTGCAGCTGACATCTCACTCGAACTGTAAAAAGTGACTTGCGAGTCACAATCCTCTGATATCTGATGTACACTCCTTTTAGTTCGTCCACCATGTTCTAAGTCCTTTTTGTCTATCAGCAGCGGAGCTATCCTCCCTATTGAACACGGACCTCCGGTCACATTCGCTGGAATATAGGAATATGCTATTCGTCCACACAACAAAAACCATCCAAGGGGTAATTTAGTATGAGCCCATGCATAACTCTGAAGTTGAGTGGAGTTACATCTCAAAGGAGGTTGTAAACGTGTTAAATTTTCACATTTAGAAGTGCAATTTATGAATTTAACACAATGCCCAGCTGGAAGCATTCCTCGCACCTTGACTCTTAACATCCCTCTCTCCTTAAATCTAGTTGTTTTTCCTAAACTATAAATGCTACAATAAGTTAATTTAATGTCAAAACTTTGAAACATTGTATAATTCTTCATCAATTCCAATGGGGTTGGTACTCCTACCAAACAAGAACTATACATCCCTCCCACAGAATTCTTGGCTGAAATACAAAAGGAAGACATGTTGGTTACTTCTCGGGCTAAAAGTTCCCAGATATTTCGATTTCTATCCCATTTTGGTAACAAAGATTGAGAATCAATCTGACTGATCGTTATTATTAACAACAACACATTCCACATCTTCCCTCTCTCTCTAATTTAATTCTGTTCAATAATCAAATTGTTACACTAATTTAGCAGCATCTCCAGTATCTCATTGAACACGCCGCAAAGTTAACTTCAATGGTTCCTTAAATACAGATGTCCACAGTCCAGGTGGAATTTTCTTAATCCTCGTATAATGAATCCAAGAATCTATTCCTTCCAGTTTCACAGCAGTGTTTGTTGTTAACAGCACCTGGAAAGGTCCTTTCCACTTTTCTCCAAGAGGGTCGTCCTTCCACGTTTGCAAATAAACTTGATCCCCTGGACTAAATGAGTGTACTGGAAATTCAAGAGGTAAAGGTGTCTTCAAAAGGACATACTTATGCAAAGAATTCAACACCTTACTTAAAGATAAAAGATATTCAGTTAATACTTTTTCCCCTATTACATGCATTTGTTCTGATCCTCCTGTCAAATTAACGCTATAAGGTTTTCCATATAAAATTTCAAATGGACTCACTTTTTCTTTAGCTCTAGGGGTCACCCTAATTCTCAACAAGGCAAGTGGTAAGGCTTCGATTCACTTCAATTTGGCTTCCTGACATATTTTAGAGATTTGTCTTTTCAATGTTTGATTCATCCTTTCCACCTGCCCACTAGATTGAGGTCTCCAAGGGGTATGGAGATCCCACTTAATCCCTAATGTCTTACTCATGTTTTTAACAACCTCTGCTACAAAATGTGGACCTCTGTCTGAGGATATTCCTAAAGGGACTCCAAACCTTGGAATTATTTTTTTCAACAAATGTTTTACAACCTCTTTTGCCTTGTTGGTTCGACACGGGAAAGCTTCCGGCCATCCAGAGAAGGTATCTACCAATACCAATAGATATCGGTATTGGTTACATCGCAGTAACTCTGAAAAATCTATTTGCCAATACTCACCGGGAGTTATGCCTCTCTTTACCTCTCCAGGAGGGGGTCGGATTTGTATTTTCGGATTGTTCCTAAGACAAATCTCACATTTATTACTCACACTTTTAGCAATCAATAACATTTTGGTTCCTATCGCATATCGTCTTACTGATTCCACCATTGCCTCTGCTCCCATATGTGTTTCAGCATGGGTTTTGACCATTAATTTCTTCATAATTTCAGGGGTTACTATACATTGTCCATGTGAAGTTATCCACCACCCTTGATCATTCTTCTTACAATGTAATAACATAGCTAATTTATTTTCTTTCTCATTATATTTGGGGATTCCACCTGAATTTCTTTTGATGGAATTAAAACATAAATCATAGTATTTAATGCTACACGTTTAGCAGCCTCATCTGCTTTTCGATTTCCTTGTATTACTTTTGAGTCCCCTTTTTGATGAGCCTTACAATGAATCACCGCAACTTCTTTAGGTTTCTGTACTGCTTCCAACAAATTCAAAATCTCTGTTCCATATTTTATAGGGGTACCGCTAGCAGATAAAAGTCCTTGCTCCTTCCATATTGCTCCATGAGCATGCACAACTCCAAAAGCATATTTAGAGATGTTAACTCTTTTACCTTTAGCCAAATTTAAGGCTTTTGTGAGGGCTATAATTTCTGCTTTCTGGGCGGATGTATTTGGAGGTAATGCTTTTACTTCTCGATCTTCAGTTAAAGTTACCACGGCATAGCCAGCCCTCCTTTCTCCTTTTGCAACAAAGCTGCTTCCATCAGTAAATAATTCTTCATCCGGAGTTTGGAGAGGGACATCTTTCAGATCTGGCCTGCTGGCATACACCTGTTTGATAACTTGTAAACAATCATGGTTAAGATCACTCTCTTTTTCACTTGGCATTAAAGAGGCAGGATTTAAAATTGTACTCACTTTCAAAATGATGTCGTCTTGTTCCACTAACAAAGCCTGATATTGTAACAAACGACTAGGGGTTAGCCAATGATGTCCTTTTTGTTCCAGTACTGCAAGTATCGCATGCGGGACGTGAACCGTTATTTTCTGTCCCAATGTCAATTTTCTAGCTTCTTGAATGATGAGAACTGTTGCCGCAACTGCCCGCAAGCAGCTAGGCCATCCTGAGCTTACTTTATCTAATTGTTTGGAAAAGTAAGCCACTGGTCTTTTCCAGTCTCCCAAAAGTTGAGTCAAAACCCCCATAGCTACATGTCTCTTCTCATGAACAAATAGCTCAAAGGGTTTGGTCAGATTTGGAAGTCCTAAAGCTGGAGCTTTCATTAAAGTCTGTTTAATGTCATCAAAACTTTTTCGGCACTCTGGAGTCCATTCTAACAATTCTTCAGGGCCTTTGGTTGCCTCATACAGTGGTTTTGCCATCAAACCATAATTTGGAATCCAAAGGCGACACCATCCAGCCATTCCTAGAAATCCTCTCAACTCTCTTTTGGATTGAGGGGGTGCCATCCTGCAAATGGCTTCTTTTCTACCATTTCCCAATCTTCGCTGTCCTTGGGAAATCTCAAACCCCAAATAAATTACAGTTTGTTTTGCAATTTGTGCTTTCTTCTCTGACACCCTATACCCGGCCATTCCCAAAAAGTTTAGGAGGCTAACAGTCTTTTCTTTGCAGATCTCAATAGTATCTGCTCCCAATAGGATGTCATCAACATATTGAAGGAGGGTGATTTGATCTTCCTTACCGGACCACTGTTCCAGTTGCTTATTCAGAGCTCCTCCAAAGATGGTTGGGCTATTTTTAAACCCTTGTGGCAGCACGGTCCAGCAGACCTGAGTCCTCCTCCCAGTCGATGGATCTTCCCATTCAAAAGCAAAAATCTTTTGACTGTTTTCTTCCAGAGGTATACAAAAGAAAGCATCTTTCAAATCTATAACAGAGAAATATGCATTTGATTCATTGATAGTTGTTAGCAGCGTATATGGATTAGGGACTACTGGATGAATGTCCACCACTAACTGGTTTATCGCTCTTAAATCTTGAACCAGCCTATATCCTTGGTTATGTGGCTTTTTCACTGGAAGGATAGGAGTATTATAATCAGATTGACATTCTCTTAAAAGTCCATATTTAAGAAAATTATTTATTATTGGTTCCAAACCTTTTCTGGCTTCTATACTAATAGGATATTGTTTCTTTCTTATCGGTCGAACTCCTGTTTTCAATTCAACTTTTACCGGTTCCACATTTTTCGCTCTTCCTGGTTTCTCTGTTGCCCAAACAAAAGGGTAAACTGCATCTTTAATCTCTTTCCGGTCCTGCTTGACCAACCTGATCTCCTTCTATGACCAGGTGACCCGCCTAGTGGATGAGGGAAAGGCAGTGGATGTGGTCTACTTGGACTTCAGTAAGGCCTTTGACACTGTCTCCCACAGCATTCTCCTAGAGAAGCTGGCGGCTCACGGCCTAGACAGGTACACTCTTCGCTGGGTAAAAAACTGGCTGGACGGCCGAGCCCAGAGAGTTGTGGTGAACGGAGTTAAATCCAGTTGGCGGCCGGTCACGAGCGGTGTTCCCCAGGGCTCAGTACTGGGGCCGGTCCTGTTCAATATCTTCATCAATGATCTGGACGAGGGGATCGAGTGCTCCCTCAGTAAGTTTGCAGACGACACCAAGTTGGGCGGGAGTGTTGATCTGCTCGAGGGTAGGAAGGCTCTGCAGAGGGACCTGGACAGGCTGGATCGATGGGCCGAGGCCAACTGTATGAGATTCAACAAGGCCAAGTGCCGGGTCCTGCACTTCGGCCACAACAACCCCAGGCAACACTACAGGCTTGGGGAAGAGTGGCTGGAAAGCTGCCCGGAGGAAAAGGACCTGGGGGTGCTGGTTGACAGCCGGCTGAACATGAGCCGGCAGTGTGCTCAGGTGGCCAAGAAGGCCAACGGCATCCTGGCCTGTATCAGAAATAGTGTGGCCAGCAGGAGCAGGGAGGTGATCGTGCCCCTGTACTCGGCACTGGTGAGGCCGCACCTCGAATACTGTGTTCAGTTTTGGGCCCCTCACTACAAGAAGGACATGGAGGTGCTGGAGCGTGTCCAGAGGAGGGCAACGAAGCTGGTGAAGGGCCTGGAGCACAAGTCTTATGAGGAGCGGCTGAGGGAACTGGGGTTGTTTAGCCTGGAGAAGAGGAGGCTGAGGGGAGACCTCATCGCGCTCTACAACTACCTGAAAGGAGGTTGTAGCGAGGTGGGTGTTGGTCTCTTCTGCCAAGTAACTAGCGATAGGACAAGAGGAAATGGCCTCAAGTTGCGCCAAGGGAGGTTTAGATTGAACATTAGGAAAAATTTCTTTACTGAAAGAGCGGTCAGGCCTTGGACCAGGCTGCCCAGGGAAGTGGTGGAGTCACCATCCCTGGAGGTATTTAAAAGACGTGTAGATGAGGCCCTTAGGGACATGGTGTAGTGGGCATGGTGGTGTTGGGTTGACGGTTGGACACGATGATCTTAGAGGTCTTTTCCAACCTCTATGATTCTATGATTCTATAAAAGAATTGCTTCCTCTTGCTTCGGTTTCAGAAGTTTCATTTTTACTTGGTGGTACTAACATTTGTGTATCCTCCTCTTCTTCTCCTAGTTTTAAACACCGTTTTCCTATGCTACAAGCAGAACAACAATGCGCTTTTGGTTCCTTATTTTCCATCATCATTAGAATCTGAATCTAAAAGCTTACATTTTTTCCGAATTTCATGATCATTTCTCAAAGAAAAAAACAAATCTACATAAGGTACCTCATCCCATTTTCCTTGTCTTCTACAAAATAACATTAATTAATTGTAAAATAGTATTATATTGCAAGGATCCCAATTCTGGCCATTTTTCCTCATCTTCTAATTTATACATTGGCCACCATTTAGTACAATATTGAATTAATTTATCCTTTCTCAAAGGATCACCCCCAAATTTTCCCCAATGTTTAATGATGCATCCTAAGGGGGAACAAGGTGTTACTTTTGATGGTTGAGCTCCCATATCTTTACCAAAAAAGAACGTTCTTTACCACAACTTCATATACTCCAGTCGTCACTGTCAAACGCATATGAATATACCGGTTTATCCCTGGCGCCTACAACTTCATATACTCCAGTCGTCACTGTCAAACGCATATGAATATACCTCTTTACCTGTGGCCACAATTCCTTACCAAATGCATGCACAATTTTATACCCCAGAACAATATCTCATTTACCTTAGCGTTGCACTGTTGAGTCGCTCACCTGCTCTGGTTGGGGAGGATACTCACGGAGTCCCCGATCAAAAGGTCGGTGCGCGCTGGAGTCCGGAGAGCAGAGTCTCCCCACCAAGAGCCGGCAAGTCGATCCGGGCAAGGCTTCACAGCAGTCCCATCTGGGTCGCCAAAAACTGTTGTCCGAAAAGCGGATTCGTGCCCGGCGTGCACTTGCCACAAATCAAGCACACACGGTCTAATCACCTTTCTGTTTATATCCATGCTTCTCATACATATTTTAAGTTTCCTTGTTACATATTCATTACATTTCCGAGAACTAATTATAATATTGCATCATCTTAAACACATGCGCACTAAAGCCTTTAGGGTCTTCTTGGGGGTCTCGGGTGGTCTCTGGTGGTCGGCAGGGCAGTGAACTCTTCATGAACTTATTTCCTCTTTACCTTATAGGGTCGCAGTTTGTCCCTGAGCCATGCTTGGACCATGTCTGTTTATAGTTTCCATAGCTAAAATTAATTATCACTACCTCTAAAACACACAGTTTATAATTAATTACTACTCCACACAATTACAAACACACCCCTGTTAGTTACCTAACTTCTAAGCAACAAGTCTTCATTGTTTAAAATTACAGAAGCGAGCAATATAGAATCCACAACAAACTAAACTATCTATCACCATAGTGTTCTTAAATTAAAACATATACATCTGGATCTCCTCCAATCAAACACCCACTCACTAGCTTCATCATTCTGGTTTCTTATTAACTGGTCTTTTAACCCAGTTCTGGGTGAGGGCTATACACAGGATGATAACACTTTGAAGATTAATGTTGATTAAGATTAACATTAACACCTTGAGCTGTGCCCCTTTGGGCTCTAACCAGTGTGCTCTTTGTAAAAAGGAGGGACATTGGAAAAATGAATGTCCATGGAGGAAAAAATGGTTTGTTGAATCTATGGAAAAAGAGGGGCAAGAGATAGATGCTAACTTGATTATGTTGGGAATCTCTGACTCTGAAGGAAGAGGACTGGGGGAAAGTATTAAGATCTCCCCAGCTGATCCCCTGGTTCCAGTAAAGCTGGAGAATGAAGTTATAGATTTCTTAGTAGAGCAACACACTGTAGTAAATAGTTGTAAAGGACCCCTAAAGTAAAACTTACATGCCAATTGTTGGGGTCACGGGAAAACAAGCCCTTAGGCCATTTTTTAAAACCTATGGAATGTACAATTGGAAACACTACATTGACTCATGAATTTCCATATATGCCAGAATGCCCTCTACCATTATTGGGACGTGACTTACTGTGTAAACTAAAGGCTCAATTACCGTTCTCTGATAAGTCTATTCAGCTACATGTGCCTAAGGAGACTGAATGGAAGGCCCAATTGTGTCTGCTGACCGAGAAAGGAGAGGAGAGGAACAGGATCCCAGAAGAAATCCTGGATGCTGCGATACCCCTAGTATGGTGTCCTGGTTCCAGCTGGGACAGGGTTAACTTTCTTCCCAGTAGCTTAGGGGGTGTGCTGTGTTTTGGGTTCGGTGTGAAAGGAGCGTTGATGGCCCATTGATGCTTTGGCTGTTGCTGGGTGATGCTTGCACCGGGAGGGGGGAGCACAGCCGGGGTGGTGGACCCAGCTGGCCAATGGGGTATTCTATACCATGTGACATCATGCTCAGTATAAAAACCAGGTGTGTGGGGGGGCTCGCCCCCGTTCGTGACACGCAGTCTGCGGTCAGTGAGCGGTTGCGTTGTGCATTGCCTGTTTTGTGTATTCTGTTATTGTTGTTGTTCTCATTGTTATTATTACTGTTCTACTTAGTTTTATTTCAATTATTAAACTGTTTTTATCTCAACCCGGGAGCTTTCCTACTTGTGCCCTCCCAATTCTCTCCCCCATCCCACCGGGGGTGGTGATCGAGTGGCTGCGTGGAGTTTATTTTTGCTGGCTGGGGTTAAACCACGACAGTCCTTTTTGGCGCCCAACGTGGGGCACGAAGGGTTGAGATAACGACAGATTATTTAGAACATATTAAGGAATTTATATCTGGTAACATATTAATTTGTTCTGCACCCTGCTCTTGTTTTTACTGTACCTGTTAAAAATTGGAGTTGGGTTTTGTAGTCTGTTGTGCTCTGCCGTGATTAATGATGTTTTGCCTGGGAGATTTGTTACTAAAACGCTGGCATTGGGGGTTATTTGGTATTTGGGATTCGTAATGAAGCCGTTTCTGCATTTCGGGTACCACCTCATGGAGGCCATTAGCAATTATACCTTTTCCTCCGAGAGATTTTTTATGGAGGAAATAGAGAATGGCACCCTCGCTACCTTTCTCTATGATGTCATCTCCTTTGTTAAAATAACTTGCCAGTACCTTGAACATCCCTGGGTAGTTAAGATACATCTATTGGTACTCCTTGGGAATATTGTTGTGGTTTTATCCAAGGTTAGTAAGGAATTTAAGAATGTCATCCAGAGATCTGCCCCAAGGCTGGATAGTTATGAGTGGCAGGGCGAGTGGGATAGCATGGGCAAATGCCTAGGGCGATGGGCACTCCCAGTGTTCTGGAACTTTACCCCTGAACAAGTGTAGAACCCTGAAAAATTAGTAGAATATTTGGAAGAAGTATGCTGTCACCCTGGCCATTCTAGGGAGACGCAAATCACTACAATGTGCTGGGGCCTGGCCCACGCCTACCGAGCCCTATTTAACACCACTCAGAACCCCCAAGGGGAAGGAAATGTCTCTGCAGCTGATGACAAAGCAACAGGCCCTGTGGCTACTCCACCCCCCACGACAAGCACAGCGGCTCCCTCGCCCCCCAGGGCAGGCATGGCAGCTACTCGGCCTCCTGCGACAGAGAACCAACACATGCTGGTATCAGTCGCCCCTATACAAAAAAGAAAATGCACAAGAAAATCAGCTCGTCTAGTAAGGGATGAAGATGAACCAGGGCCATCACGAGAACAGGAGGAGGAGGAGGCAGAACCCGTAAATGAGATGGTGACCACCCGATCCCTATCTCTGGGTGAGCTGCGAGATATGCAAAAAGACTTCAGCCGTCGTCCAGGCGAGCACATTGTCACCTGGCTGCTCCGATGCTGGGATAAGGGGGCCAGTAGCCTGGAATTAGAGGGTAGGGAAGCCAAGCAGCTGGGATCCCTTTCTAGGGAAGGGGGCATTGACAAAGCAATTGGACAAGGGGCACAAGTCCTCAGCCTCTGGAGGCGACTCCTGTCAGGTGTGAAGGAAAGGTATCCCTTCAAGGAAGATGTTATATGCCACCCAGGCAAGTGGACCACCATGGAGAGAGGTATCCAGTACCTGAGGGAATTAGCTGTGCTGGAAGTGATTTATGATGACCTGAACAACGAGCAGTTATCCAAAGACCCAGATGAAGTCAAATGCACCCGACCCATGTGGCGGAAGTTTGTACGGAGCACACCAGCGTCACATGCAAACTCATTGGCAGTAATGACCTGGAGAGATGGAGAGGAACAAACAGTGGATGAATTGGCTGGCCAACTCCGGCAATATGAAGAAAGTCTCTCTTCCTCCCTACGGGCCTGTGTCTCTGCTGTGGAGAAACTGTCTCAGGAGGTCCAGCAACTCAAAGAGGATATGTCCTGCTCCCCACCTGCACGGGCCAGTGTCTCAGCCATTAGGAGCAAGCGTCCCTCTGCTCAAGAGAGGAGACATGGTGGGTACACACCCCGGGGCACCCTGTGGTTTTCCTGCGTGACCACGGAGAGGACATGAGGAAGTGGGATGGAAAACCTACCTCAGTCCTAGAGGCACGGGTACATGAGTTGCAAGGGAAAACAACCACAAAAGGGGGTTCTTCCAGGAAAACTGCTGCTCCAGTCTCCAGTGAGTTCCCCAGACAGAGTAGAAGGGCTGATTCCACTTCCGACCTTAACAAAGGGACTTCTGACTCATACTTACAAGAAGTAGATAGCGAATATGATGACCAGGACTAGAGGGGCCCTGCCACCAGCCAGGTGGAGGAAAGGGACAACCGGGTTTACTGGACTGTGTGGATTCGATGGCCTGGCACATCAGACCCACAAGAATATAAGGCTCTCGTAGACACCGGTGCGCAGTGTACCCTGATGCCATCAGGCTATAAAGGGGCAGAACCCATTTGTATTTCTGGAGTGACAGGGGGATCCCAAGAGTTAACTGTGTTGGAGGCCGCAGTGAGCCTGACCGGGAATGAGTGGCAGAAGCACCCCATTGTGACTGGCCCAGAGGCTCCGTGCATCCTTGGCATAGACTACCTCAGGAGAGGGTATTTTAAGGACCCAAAAGGGTACCGGTGGGCGTTTGGTATAGCTGCCCTGGAGACGGAGGAAATTAAACAGCTGTCCACCTTGCCCGGTCTCTCGGAGGATCCTTCTGTTGTGGGGTTGTTGAAGGTCCAAGAACAACAGGTACCAATCGCTACCACAACAGTGCACCGGCCACAATATTGCACCAACCGAGACTCCCTGATCCCCATCCATGAGCTGATTCGTCGACTGGAGAGCCAAGGAGTGATCAGCAAGACTCGCTCACCCTTCAACAGTCCCATATGGCCAGTGCGAAAGTCCAATGGAGAGTGGAGACTAACAGTAGACTATCGTGGCCTGAACGAAGTCACGCTGCCACTGAGTGCTGCCGTGCCGGACATGCTGGAACTTCAATACGAACTGGAGTCAAAGGCAGCCAAGTGGTATGCCACAGATGATATCGCTAATGCATTCTTCTCCATCCCTTTGGCGGCAGAGTGCAGGCCACAGTTTGCTTTCACTTGGAGGGGCGTCCAGTACACCTGGAACCGACTGCCCCAGGGGTGGAAACACAGCCCTACCATTTGCCATGGATTGATCCACACTGCACTGGAACAGGGTGAGGCTCCGGAACACCTGCAATACATTGATGACATCATCGTGTGGGGCAACACAGCAGAGGAAGTTTTCGAGAAAGGGGAGAGAATAGTCCAAATCCTTCTGAAGGCCGGCTTTGCAATAAAACAAAGTAAGGTCAAGGGACCTGCACAGGAGATCCAGTTTTTAGGAATAAAATGGCAAGATGGACGTCGTCAGATCCCAACAGATGTGATCAATAAAATAACAGCCATGTCTCCACCAACTAACAAAAAGGAAACGCAAGCTTTCTTAGGCATTGTGGGTTTTTGGAGGATGCATATTCCAAAATACAGTTAGATCGTAAGCCCTCTCTATCACGTGACCAGGAAGAAGAACGACTTCAGATGGGGCCCTGAGCAACGACAAGCATTTGAACAAATTAAACAGGAGATAGTTCAGGCAGTAGCCCTTAGGCCAGTCCGGGCAGGACAAGAAGAATGTGCTGTACACTGCAGCCGGGGAGAATGGTCCTACCTGGAGCCTCTGGCAGAAAGCACCAGGGGAGACTCGAGGTCGACCCTTAGGGTTCTGGAGTCGGGGATACAGAGGATCTGAGGCCCGCTACACTCCAACTGAGAAGGAGATATTGGCAGCATATGAAGGGGTTCGAGCTGCTTCGGAAGTGGTTGGTACTGAAGCACAGCTCCTCCTGGCACCCCGACTGCCGGTGCTGGGCTGGATGTTCAAAGGGAGCGTCCCCTCTACACATCATGCAACCGATGCTACGTGGAGTAAGTGGGTCGCACTGATCACACAACGGGCCCGAATAGGAAACCCCAGTCGCCCAGGAATCTTGGAGGTGATCACGAACTGGCCAGAAGGCAAAGATTTTGGAATATCCCCAGAGGAGGAGGTGACGTGTGCTGAAGAGGCCCCACTGTATAATAAACTACCAGAAAACGAGAAGCAATATGCCCTGTTTACTGATGGGTCCTGTCGCCTTGTGGGAAATCATCGGAGGTGGAAGGCTGCTGTATGGAGTCCTATACGCCAAGTCGCAGAAACTGCTGAAGGAGAAGGTGAATCGAGTCAGTTTGCAGAGGTGAAAGCCATCCAGCTGGCCTTGGACATTGCTGAACGAGAAAAATGGCCAGTACTTTATCTCTGTACTGACTCATGGATGGTGGCAAATGCCCTGTGGGGATGGTTGCAGCAGTGGAAGCAGAACAACTGGCAGCGCAGAGGTAAACCCATCTGGGCTGCCGCGTTGTGGCAAGATATTGCTGCCCGGGTAGAGAACCTGATTGTAAAAGTACGTCACGTAGATGCTCACGTACCCAAGAGTCGGGCCACTGAAGAACACCAAAACAACCAGCAGGTGGATCAGGCTGCCAAGATCGAAGTAGCTCAGGTAGATCTGGACTGGCAACATAAAGGTGAATTATTTATGGCCTGGTGGGCCCATGACACTTCAGGCCACCAAGGGAGAGATGCAACATACAGATGGGCTCGTGATCGAGGGGTGGACTTGACCATGGACACTATTGCACAAGTTATCCACGAATGTGAAACATGCGCTGCAATCAAGCAAGCCAAGCAAGTAAAGCCTCTCTGGTATGGAGGACGATGGTTGAAGTATAAATATGGGGAGGCCTGGCAGATTGATTATATCACGGTCCCACAAACCCGACAGGGCAAGCGCTATGTGCTCACCATGGTAGAAGTAACCACAGGATGGCTGGAAACATATCCTGTGCCCCATGCCACCACCCAGAACACCATCCTGGGCCTTGAAAAGCAAGTCCTATGGCGACATGGCACCCCAGAAAGAATTGAGTCAGACAACGGGACTCACTTCCGAAACGCCCTCATAGACACCTGGGCCAAAGAGCATGGCATTGAGTGGTTATATCACATCCCCTACCATGCACCAGCCTCCGGAAAAATTGAACGATACAACGGGCTGTTAAAGACAACACTGAGGGCAATGGGCAGTGGGACATTTAAGCATTGGGACACACATTTAGCAAAGGCTACCTGGTTAGTCAACACTAGGGGATCTGTCACTCGAGCTGGCCCTGACCAATCCAAACCCTTACGTACTGTAGAGGGGGATAAAGTCCCTGTCGTGCACATAAGAAATATGCTGGGGAAGACAGTCTGGGATGCTCCTGCCTCTGGCAAGGGAAAACTCATCCGTGGGATTGCTTTTGCTCAGGGACCTGGGTGCCCTTGGTGGGTGATGAGAAAGGATGGGGGATGTCCGGTGTGTACCTCAAGGGGATTTAATTTTGGGTGAAAATAGCCAATGAACTGAATTGTACGATGTTAGTTATTACATAGTACTGTAGCTTAGGGGGTGTGCTGTGTTTTGGGTTCGGTGTGAAAGGAGCGTTGATGGCCCATTGATGCTTTGGCTGTTGCTGGGTGATGCTTGCACCGGGAGTGGGGAGCACAGCCGGGGTGGTGGACCCAGCTGGCCAATGGGGTATTCTATACCATGTGACATCATGCTCAGTATAAAAACCAGGTGTGGGGGGGGGCTCGCCCCCTGTTCGTGACACGCGGTCGGCGGTTGGTGAGCGGTTGCGTTGTGCATTGCCTGCTTTGTGTATTCTGTTATTGTTGTTGTTCTCACTGTTATTATTACTGTTCTACTTAGTTTTATTTCAATTATTAAACTGTTTTTATCTCAACCCGGGAGCTTTCCTACTTGTGCCCTCCCAATTCTCTCCCCCATCCCACCGGGGGTGGTGATCGAGTGGCTGCGTGGAGTTTATTTTTGCTGGCTGGGGTTAAACCACGACATATGGGCTTCTAAGAAACCAGGACAAGCCAAGAACACCACTCCGGTAAAAATAGTTGAAACTGGGAGCTCAGCTGGTAAGGAAAAGACAGTATGCTATGAAATTAGAAGCCAGAGTGGGCTTGGAATTGTTAACAAGACTTGAGAGAAATTAATAAAATCACTGTTGATGTACATCCAGTAGTGCCAAATCCTTATACCTTGCTGTTGGCAATTCCTGAAAATAGAGTGTATTTTATAGTGCTGGACCTGAAGGATGCATTCTTTGCATCCCCTTGGAAGAGGAAAGTCAGAAGATATTTGCCTTCGACGGATGACACACTTCTGTGGGTGTTTCTGAGGCTCCTCAGGATGGTGGGAGCAAAGCATAAAGCAGCTTGTCTATGAACATAAGGCTGTCCAGTGGGCACCTTAGGGAGCCTTGCTATAGATGCTGAGCAGTGTTTTCCTTTGGGGGGACAGGGGATCCTGGGAAGTGGCTTGGAGGAGGATGCAGAGAGGTGAGTATTTGCAGCTTGACACTGGTGGGATCTGAGCAGGGTCCATTTGCCCAAGGGAAGGTGGCTGCAGTGAGAGGCATGTGAGAAACTGGGAGCCTGGAGGAGCTGGGTGCAGCCACAGGGAGGGAGTGGTGTTACAGTTGATGTTATTGGGCTGGGGAGGTGCCATGGTGGGCGGGTGATGGTCAGGATGGGGGTATAGTGGCTGTGGAGGCATCTGGAGAGACAACTGGGAACTTGGCTTGTGCTGGGCTGAATTGGAAGTGACAGCCAGGTCTCTGTGAGGAGATGTCAGAGTGATGCTGCTACAACTTTTAGAGCCCTTGCACAGCCACAGAAGGGCTGTGAGTGGGGTCTTCTTAATGTTTGGTAGGTGCTTGCCTACAGAGGAGAGGGGAAAAGGGCTGGAGCTGAGTCCTGGCTGGACTGATGCAAGTCCAGAGTCACTTTACCTTCCTTGGTGAATGGTGCTGTTACAATGATCCTACCCCACTCTTGAGACAGGCAAGGAGGTGAAACACCATCTGTGAGGGACCAAAGCCCTGATGGCCTGTATGTGTTGAGAGATGGGGATGTTTAGATTGTGGACAGGGCTGGATGCCCAAAGGAAGAGGTATTTGAGTAAAGCAAACCCTCAGGGTTTGTTCCTTATTATATTTTTCTATGGGAGCTTTGGACCGTCTTATGGGAGGGAAGAAAAAAAAATAGCAACTCCATCACAGTAAAATCCTAATTTGCCAAATCATCTTGTCCAGGACTGTCTGCACTCTGCATGTAGGATCTTTCTTCACTCTTTTGGGATTACTCCAGGCATCCTCCCTCAGGGGTGGTCTCTCTGTCCCATCCCCAGCCCTTCTTCTTGCAGCTACCCAGAGCCTTTCCCAGCTTGTTCTCTGCTCTGGGCTGAGCAAGGTGTTGATACTCTGGATCTGTCTTGCTTCTGAATTTGCAGAAATTATTCAGCAAATCAGTATTTCAGACCCTCCCCAGAGTTGGCTGTATCAATCTGCAAGTGTGGGGGAAGCCAGCAGCCACTTCTGTGGGCTACTTCTCTCCTATTTTTAGCTCCAGGTCTGCAGTTGCAGGGCTCTCACCCCACCATGCCGACAGCTGTGGTTGCCCTCCTCGGGGATGTCTGGAGGAGAGCAGGGCAAGGTGCTCTAACCTGGTAGTTTAAGGGGTAATGTGATGAGTCTTTTCTGCTTTTCCCTCAGACCCTCCTTCTACCTGTGCTTTAGTTACTGTGTTCTTGCTAGTGGAAAATAACTGGTATATACCTATTCTTAAGTTCCTGAGGAGTCTTACCCTTATTTCTAGGCTGGAAATATCATACTCCATAGGGCAGAAATTGAGGGCTGCAGTAATTCCAGCATTGCACTGAAGCCTCTGGGGAGCAGCCAACTGCTTCCCTGGGACTGAGATGCCTTTGAGGCCATGGCTTTGTTGGTATCTCCTTGCTCTTGCTGCCAGATGTGTGATGAACAGTGGCTCCTCTGCCCTGAGTCTGGGGACAGGGCTATGGGGAGGGAAGAAAGTGGGAAGGAGTGATACCCTCCAGCAGAGGAGGTTTGGTTGGGAGCCTTGTGCATTGCACCTTGCCATGGGGACCAATTTTCTGCTCCTTCAGTCTGATGAAAGCTCAACCTGCTGCAAACTCTTGCTGTTTGTGCCTTTCCAGGTGGAGATGGTGCAGGGGGTGGAGGAGGGGATGGTCCCTTCCTGCATCCCTCTTCCCCATCAGTGGGATTCAAAGCTGGGGTGGGAGTCCCTCTTGCAGAGGTGAGTAGGGAGCCCTAATTGCCTCTCTTCCCAAGGCTCCTGTGTGTGTTAAAGACCTGTAATGGGATGGGTTGTGTTAGCCTATTAAGCCCCAATGGGTTTCCTTGTTGACTTAAAAGTATGAGGAATTTCACTCAACCATGTTAAAACATTTCCACCCCTTTTAATAGCTTCATGCATTGATTTAACCCTATGGCAGCTGGGGTTGTTTGCTGGGAAAAGCCATCTGGCTCTCCCCAGCCTTCTGTCCTGCCTTCATGCAGCTATTTTAGCCAATGTTTGCATTTCTGGGGATCTTATTAGCAGGAGGGCTGCTCTAGCTCTTGCCTTTGCAGTCCTCCCAGTGGCTGGCTTGACAGAGCCTGGATGGGAAGCAATTTTCCTTCCATTTTGCTGAGCATGGCCTTGCTTTGCTGCTTTTAATGAGAGTAATTTTGCCCTGGCTTGTATCAGCTGCAGCCCACCTGTGCTGCCAATTACACCAGTGGATTTGGTGTGACCTGTGGAGCTGGGATCAGGATGTCTGCAGTTTAAGTGTTTGAGCTGCATGGTGTGAAAAAATCTTGCTAGTGTTGAAACAGGGGTGGGGGAGCAGTCTTCTGGGTTATGAAAGACCTAAGGACATACTGGTATCAGGTGTTGTTGATCTCTGGGGAATTTAGAGACTCAAGGGCTTGCTAATGGCAGATGTGTTGCCAGCATGTTGGGAAAGAATTTCTCCTTAATCACAGGCTGTGTGCCCTATTTTTTTTTTGTTATTGGATTAGTTAAATGTGTACTGTAACACCTCAGTGTCTGGAAAGGCTATGTGTGTGGGTCTGAAGTGTGTGCATGTATGCAAACATGTTGGAAGGGCTCTGTGGGAGTGGTTCTGCTATGTAAACATGATGATCTGTCACACACTTCCCATTTCTGGAGAAGCTGGCATCCAGGCCAGTGTGTGCTTTGCTCACACTGACCTGGGTGCTGTCCAAGATGAGCTTTCTGCAGTGTCCATGTAGCTGTGACTTCCTTTTGGCTGGTGGCTAATGCTCAAATTCGTTCCTGCCTCCTTGTAATAACTGTTGTTGTTATTGTCATAGTTTCAGTCATTGCAGGGCAGGTTTGAAGGAGAATATTGGCTGGGCTGATGGCACGACACAGCTGCTCACTCACATCCCTCCTGCCCCCCCCCCGTGGGATGGGGGAGAGAATCAGAAGGGTAAGAGTGAGAAAACTTGTGGGTTGAGATAAAGACAGTTTAATAAGGAAAGCAAAAGACGCGCACGCAAGCAAAGCAAAACAAGGAATTCATTCACTACTTCCCATCGGCAGGCAAGTGTTCAGCCATCTCCAGGAAAGCAGGGCTCCATCACGCGTAACGGTTACTTGGGAAGACAAACACCATCACTCCGAACATCCCCCCCTTCCTTCTTCTTCCCCCAGCTTTATATGCTGAGCATGATGTCATATGGTATGGAATATCCTGTTGGCCAGTTGGGGGCAGCTGTCCTGGATGTGTCCCCTCCCAGCTTCTTGTACACCCCCCCCCCCAGCTTACTCACTGGTGGGGTGGTGTGAGAAGCAGAAAAGGCCTTGACTCTGTGTAAGCACTGCTCAGCAATAACAAAAACATCCCTGTGTTATCACCACTGTTTCCAGCACAAATCCAAAACATAGCCCCATACCAGCTACTATGAACAAAATTAACTCTATCCCAGCCAAAACCAGCACACCCAGTTAAATCCACTCTCTTGCATAAGATCTAGGAGGCAACTTAGGCTGTGCAGATGACCCTGGGCCTTTGATATCCTGGTCTGAGTACAAGCCCATGTGTCTCTGGCTGCAGGTCCTTCAAGAGCTATTAAGTGCTCAGTTTGGTTTGTAGCATTCTTAGCAGCTCTTCTGCCTCTTGTCTATGTGCCAGTCTTTCCTGTTTGCTTGGAGCTGGTGGAGACCAGAATGAGCCTCACAGCTTGTAATGAGCATGGATAATATGGATCAGAAGTGCTCTGGGAAATGTTTTCCTTCAATTATCTGTGCTTGTTACTTGTGGCAAGGGGAGGAAGTGCCCTTGAAGGTGAAGGGTGGGTAGAGTTCATGCAAAACCAAAACAGCCTTTTCTTGGTTGATGCTTCAAGTCTGATTCCCTCCCTC
Organism: Calonectris borealis; assembly: GCF_964195595.1. Lineage (NCBI taxonomy): Eukaryota > Metazoa > Chordata > Aves > Procellariiformes > Procellariidae > Calonectris > Calonectris borealis. The sequence goes on along the minus strand of NC_134351.1, from coordinate 25,935,989 downwards.
CCTACTTACACAGATGTTTATTTGCATTGATGCCTGAAAGCCATGCTTATGCAAAGATCCAACCTCCACCAGTCCTGCAGAAATGGCTGCAGATTAGCACATCAGGCAATGGAGAAGGAGAGGTGCGTGCAGCATGATCTACTGCTCTGTGGCCTGCAACTAGTTGCTACCTTCTCTCTGGACCTGTGGTTTTTTTTCCCCCACCTGCTGTGTTTGCGTAGGCTGTAAATCTTTCCAGGCAGGGCCTCTTGCTGTGTGTGCAGTGTTGGAGCTGCTGTTTCAGCTGGAGGCTCTGGGCATGCTGCAGAGACAAGAGTGCAAATGGATAGTGGGGACAAGATGGCTTGGCACTGCACCGGCTGATGCAGCAAGCCTGGGAGGCTGCTGTTGAGGTGATGGCATTGCAAGTAGGCAGAGGTCTGGGGACCAAAGGATTTGTATTGGTCCTAGCCAATGTGCAAGCTGCCTTCTGGAGAAGGTGATGGGAAGGCTGTGATGGAGCAGTGAAGAACTGTTGTGGGGTAAGAAATCCTGGAGGCAGGATTCTTACTGGGAGGCTGTGGGCAGCTTTGTATCCCCAGAATACCTTGCCCAATTGCGTTTTTAAGTCAATGATTCAGTACCTGGGGAAACTGAAGTAGAAAGTGGGCTTAAAAATGACAGGCTCTGGGAGGTGTGAAGTGGCCCTAGAGGACCATCCCTGGAAGTGTTCAAGGCCAGGTCGGATGGGGCTTTAAGCAACCTGGTCTAGTAGAAGGTGTCCCTGCCCATGGCAGGGGGGTTGGAACTAGATGATCTTTAAGGTCCCTTCCAACGCAAACCATTCTATGATTCTATGATTGCATCAGGGAAAGAACCAGGAAAGGAAAAAATTCAGGAAGCAAAATGCAGCAGTGAGGGATGTAAAATGGAGAACAGAAGTGTGCTCATATATGGTTTTCTGGGGGACTAGGAAGAGTGGTCAAGCTATTAAAAACTTATAATGTCTGCAAGGATGCTGCTGGATGCCAGAGAGGAGTGTGGACCCTGTTGAATGCAACAGGATGAATCTTTAAGTTATGGTGTGGAGGTGTCTGAGCTGTATGATCTCAGCCCTTCCAGCTGGTGATGGAAGGACGGAGAAAGGGTTTTTCACAGTACTGCCAGGGAGGAGTAAATACAAGGGAGACAATAGGTCTATTAAATAGAATAGGTTTCTCACCAATTTCTTTTCCCTTCTCAAATGACAGAGATTCTCACCATCTCTTTATACCTGTCTTTAGCAAGATTAAAAATGCCCAAAGGGATGTGGGGATAGAATCATAGAATCATAGAATCATTAAGGTTGGAAAAGACCTCCAAGATCATCGAGTCCAACCATCAACCCAACACCACCATACCCACTACACCATGTCCCTAAGCGCCTCATCTACACGTCTTTTAAATACTTCCAGGGATGGTGACTCAACCACTTCCCTGGGCAGCCTGTTCCAAGGCCTGACTGTGGAGGCATGGCTGACGGAACGAGGACATGGCCTTATCCCTATGAGCAATCCGAGCTTTGTTCCTGATCTGCGAGACTAAGTTTGAAGTAACCTTGGACTCTCCTTGACGCAAGGAAAAAGAGGAACCTAGTGGTGAAGTAAACACTTAATGCAGAACAAAGAAGAGGAGTGAGCATCGCAAGATCCGGAAGTAGGCGTGTAAGAACGGCGCGTGGACAGCTTTGTATTCCAATGAGGTTTAGTTTAGGTGCGCGTGGACAATTACTTGTAACCAATAGAGAAGTTGTAGGCGCGCGTGTTAGTGTGGCTGGCTTATAAAAGTATCGCTGTACATTGAAATAAAGGAGAATGATCATACCCATATTGGGAACCATCGTTACTCCGGAATCGCCTCCCACTCCGACATCTGGTAGCAGAGGATGGTTTCAAGCTACAATTCTTCGAGACTGCGGTAAGAGCAGCAAGAGAAGGGGAGTGGGAAACAAGCGGCTGGGAGAAGTACTATTCTATTGCTCAAATAGAATAGATAACGGTGCAGAGTGGCCAACTGCCTCCCAGAGGGTGAGCTGCCATCATGGAGAGTGAGGCAGCTGCTACGTTGCTCGCAGGTATACTCTCTAAGAAAGGGATCGAGACAACGGTGAAACAGCTTATCAAGCTAATTAAGTTAGGACAACGTTTGGGACATTTTAAAGACACTCACACGTTGTTTTCGGTGCTTGAATGGCAGGAGCTGGGGGAACTAATGTGGCAGAAGACTATTGAAGGTGATGAAAAATTGGAGAAGGAGATTAAGTCTGTGAGAGTTGTGGAGAGATGTACTGGAAACGTTAAAAGCTATGAAAGCTGAACGGGAGGTGGCATGTGCGGCTGCTCAGATGCTTACTCCGGACCCCATATCAGAAAAGACTAAGAGCATGGAACCTAAGGCGGGACCTATCGCACGATTTTTTGGGCTGTCTGCTGTGAAGGGTATGACGGGGTCTACCTGTAAGACTGTTGCCGAATTGCGCGGTAGAGTTGAGCAGGACTTTGAGGTTAAAACGCCCGATAGTCTATGTTCTCCATCTTCCCTGACAATATCGTCTCTGCCAAAGAAGACGGAAGTTGCCGGGGCTGAAGCAAAGCAGCAGTGTGGGTCGAAAGCGGAAGAGCAACCGCCGAGCATGAAGGGGGAGGAGTGGCCAGCTCCATCCACCCCCTCAATTCAATGCGGGGAAGGGTGCTGCCCTCCTCTCACTGCCCCTCCTCTCTACCCGCCCTTGCCACTCTCCAATGATTCCTCTGGTGCTGCCACACCGCCATCTAGAAAAAAAGGGGAAACTTCAGTAGAAAGTACTAATAAGCTGTTAAAAGAGGTCGTGCAACAACTAAAGGAAATAACTATACAGACTCAGAAAAAAGGAGAACCTTGGTCAAACGCAGGTTCGAGAGACAACTTGCCACCCTGTTTCTCTGGACCTACCGCAGCTACCCGTCCCGGCCGATAGAGTGGAGTTGTTCGGGATGCTATTTTGGAAGGACAGTGGGGGGTTGCCTCCAACATTGGCCCCATGGCCTTTCCGGTGATACAGGAAAACGGTCAAGGAAAATGGGAACCACATGATTGGAAGATTCTACAACAAGCCAAAAATACTATATCGCAGTATGGCGTAAAATCGGAGGCTTCACGACAGATCGTTATTTGGATTTTTTCTGCTGATTTGATGTGTCCCCATGATTGCCAAAGTCTAATGAGGCTTCTGTTGACACCTACACAGTTTTTGTTATGGGGATCGTCATGGTCCCAGAGGGCAGTGAATGGTGCTGCCCAACATCAACAACAAGGAGATCCATTATATGGAGTCACAGCGGAAATGCTCATTGGTGGGGGGGGGTTATGCGGATATAAATGTCCAACTGACTTTTCCTGTCAATATGTTACAGCTATCTTCTAAACTTGCTTTAGATGCGTTTCTTAGCTTACCAGGAGCGGCAGCCCCTTCTTTTAGCTCGGTGACGAAGGGACAACAAGGAATGAACTCTGTGACTGTCATTGACAAAAAGAATAATGATAACTTGCAAAATTCCTCCTTTTTTCAAATTTTGGAATGGGTTTTCTTACGGGTACAACCACGTTTCAGTATACAAACTCATCCGGAAGCTGTGGGGGAATTAATCCAAAAAGGGAGAACGCGAATTATAGAGCTGACAGGACAGGAACCAGCAGACATCAGTATTCCTGTTAACGCTGTAGATTTAGAATGGTGGATACGCCACGTGCTGGCCATTCAAGAATCTCTGTTAGGATTTAGCGGAAAGGTGCACTCTCAGCAACCTCAAGGGAAATTGTGGCAGATTCTAAAACGAAATCAGTGGCTAGAAAAACCTAAAGTGGTTGATAGCCCGATACTCGAGGGGTTGACGGTATACACAGATGCGGGGAAACGCTCTAGACAAGCTGCATGCGTATGGTTGGAAACAGATCAATGGTGCAAAAAGATTTTGCAAGGGCAAGCTGGAGATACCTTACAGACTTTAGAACTAATGGCGGTGGTATGGGCGTTAGGGAACTGGCTTGATCATCCTTTGAATGTGGTGACTGATTCTCTATATGTAGCTGGGCTTATACCAAGAATTCAAGACGCACTGATTAGGGACACAAATAATCCTCAGCTAGGGAAACTGTTTATTCAATTAAGATCAACCATCTCCCAGCGAACGGCTCCATGTTGTGTCATTCATATCCGTAGCCATCGATGGGAGTTGGGTTTAGGACAAGGCAATCAGATAGCGGACAATCTTGTCAGTCCAGCGTGTCATGTACCACCTGTAGATAAATTTTTACAAGCTAGGCAGGGTCATGAAGTATTTCATCAAAACTCAAAGGGTTTAAGAAGGCAATATGGGTTATCAGAAAACGAAGCTCGCTCTATCATACAGGCCTGTCCCAAGTGTGGAAATCATGGACCTGGAATAGGGCTAGGCGTTAATCCAAAAGGTCTCAAGGCTTTAGAGCTCTGGCAGACTGACGTCACTCACATTGCTGAATTTGGGCAGCTCAAATATGTGCATGTCACCATAGATACCTTTTCTAAAGTAATATGGGCCATGGCTTTATCGGGTGAGAAGGCTCATCATGTGTGTAAGCACCTCCTTGCTTGTTTTGCGGTGTTGGGTGTGCCAGAACAACTAAAGACAGACAATGGCCCTGCTTACACCAGTCAGAAGCTGAGAACCTTTTTGATGAGATGGGGGGTCAAGCATATTACTGGCATCCCATACTCACCGACGGGGCAAAGCCTTGTAGAACGTACACATCAGGTATTGAAGGACTATCTAGTAAAGCAAAAGGAGGGAGAAAAGGACCCGCAGATGAGACTGCATAAAGTCCTATTTACTTCAAATTATTTGTGTCTGATGGGAGACAGAGAAGAGCCATCGATTATAATACATCACCAAAACCTTAAGTTTAACTCTCATACAACGCTTCCAAAACTAAAAGTAATGTATCGAGACCCAATCACTGGCATGTGGTTGGGCCCAGTTTCGGTAATATTTAATGGAAGGGGATACATGTGTGTTTCCACAGATAAGGGACCAATATGGGTGCCTAGCCGAGCGGTGAAGCCTGCACTCTCACAAGAAGAGGAACACGTATCAAAAGAATTGTAACAACTGAGACTGTACGTTGTTATGAACTCTCCGTATGAAATAGAAAAAAGCAAAATTAGATGTGAAGACTGCCACCGATGTAAACCCTGGGTGTTATGCGAATGTTGTCAATGCGGAAAAAGATGGTGGGTTCGACTTAATCACACTAATCGATGGTGTGATCACTGTTATCAAAAGGAAATTGATTGACTAAAATATTGTTGATTACTGGGCATGAGATAATTAATACGCTTTCATACCAGATTAGCTGTAATCAGTGGATTAGATTGGTTGTTGAAAGAGCTCGCTTGCTTATTATTTTAAGTGTTGAATGTAAACAACATAACCTGGTGCCTGAGATCTGGAAAGTACCCTTTAACCAATGGGTTACAACAAAAGAAAAATGTCAAAGGCGGTTTGCATGGAAAGTGAAGCAAAACAACTACAAAAACTGGTGATTGAAACATTAGTAATAGTGATGGTACTTCCCGTGACCATGTCCATACATCACATAGAGCCTAGGGAAAATATGTGGGTTACCTGGGCAAACAAAACAGGTCAATCTGCGTTTTGTTTGTCTCTTGCCTCGGCAACAGAGCCTTTCAGAACCTGCTTAGTGGGCGTACCTAGCTTCCGGGTAGAGAAGTTTGCCAGCTACAGCAAAAATAATTGTTCCAACATTAACGCAGTTAGTAACTGTACTGCCTCATTGGTAAATGGATTAAATCGTACAATGTCGTGGGACCCCCAAGAATTGAATTTACTAGGTTCGATGCGTATTGGTAATACATCAGATAATTGGACTCAAACTTGTGTTGTATTCGGAGGCCCTGGCCTTACTGGCATTAATCATTTTAAAACATACAATTGGACTGGATGGACCAATGTTACACCACATGCCGCTTATTATGATTATAAAAGTAAAGGTGATTTCTGCGGAACAAACACGTCCAGTGACCAGGGTTTGGGAGCTGCTGGAGCTGAAACACGTGGGGGTTTACATATATGGAATAACGGTACACCAAAAGCTCTGCCTCCTGAAGTCTTTTTAATATGCGGTGATAGAGCCTGGCAAGGCATTCCAGCGAATATTTTTGGAGGCTCATGCTATTTAGGGCAATTGACATTATTAGCACCAGGCAAGAATTGGTGGAAGAATTTAACAACTAACACAAACAGTCGAAAAAAGAGGAGTACCACAGGCCTCCCTCCTGACTGCAACGATAAAGTGACACTGCTTAGTGCTACAGAACGAGTGTTCTTGTCACTATTTGTTCCTGGGGCAGCAGCAGCGAGGGCTTTAAATGAGCTAGGGAAATTAGCTTGTTGGGCCGAAAAACAGGCCAACGTTACAACAGAAATTATAGAAGCCTTACCTGAAGATCAAGATAGTTTGCGTCATGCTATATTGCAGAATAGAGCAGCTATTGATTTTTTGTTGCTAGCACAAGGCCATGGATGTGAAGATGTTGAAGGAATGTGTTGCATGAACCTATCCGATCACGGTGAGTCTATACATAAACAATTACAATGGTTAAAAAACCATGCAAGCATGATACAGCAAAGCCATGGCATTTTGGATGACTGGCTCATGAATATTTTTGGAGGGTTGCCACAATGGCTGACAGCTTTGATAAAAGAAAGCTTGCGTATATTGATCATCATTTTAATATTGTGTGTATGCTTTTGTATTGCTTTTAGTTGTATAAAGAAAGCTGTGTTGAAAGTAATAAATCAGGCCTGGATTGCTCAAAAACAAGAAGGGGGAGTTGTGGAGGCATGGCTGACGGAACGAGGACATGGCCTTATCCCTAAGAGCAATCCGAGCTTTGTTCCTGATCTGCGAGACTAAGTTTGAAGTAACCTTGGACTCTCCTTGACGCAAGGAAAAAGAGGAACCTAGTGGTGAAGTAAACACTTAATGCAGAACAAAGAAGAGGAGTGAGCATCGCAAGATCCGGAAGTAGGCGTGTCAGAACGGCGCGTGGACAGCTTTGTATTCCAATGAGGTTTAGCTTAGGTGCGCGTGGACAATTACTTGTAACCAATAGAGAAGTTGTAGGCGCGCGTGTTAGCGTGGCTGGCTTATAAAAGTATCGCTGTATATTGAAATAAAGGAGAATGATCATACCCATATTGGGAACCATCGTTACTCCGGAATCGCCTCCCACTCCGACACCTGACCACTCTTTCAGTAAAGAAATTTCTCCTAATGTCCAATCTAAACCTCCCTTGGCGCAACTTGAGGCCATTTCCTCTCGTCCTATCGCTAGTTACTTGGCAGAAGAGACCAGCACCCACCTCACTACAACCTCCCTTCAGGTAGTTGTAGAGCGCAATGAGGTCTCCCCTCAGCCTCCTCTTCTCCAGGCTAAACAGTCCCAGTTCCCTCAGCCGCTCCTCATAAGACTTGTGCTCCAGGCCCTTCACCAGCTTCGTTGCCCTCCTCTGGACACGCTCCAGCACCTCCATGTCCTTCTTGTAGTGAGGGGCCCAAATCTGAACACAGTATTCGAGGTGCGGCCTCACCAGTGCCGAGTACAGGGGCACAATCACCTCCCTGCTCCTGCTGGCCACACTATTCCTGATACAGGCCAGGATGCCATTGGCCTTCTTGGCCACCTGGGCACACTGCCGGCTCATGTTCAGCTGGCTGTCAACCAGCACCCCCAGGTCCTTTTCCTCCTGGCAGCTTTCCAGCCACTCTTCCCCAAGCCTGTAGCGTTGCCTGGGGTTGTTGTGACCCAAGTGCAGGACCCGGCACTTGGCCTTGTTAAACCTCATACAGTTGGCCTCAGCCCATCGATCCAGCCTGTCCAGGTCCCTCTGCAGAGCCTTCCTACCCTCGAGCAGATCAACACTCCCGCCCAGCTTGGTGTCATCTGCAAACTTACTGAGGGAGCACTCGATCCCCTCGTCCAGATCGTTGATAAAGATATTGAACAGGACCGGCCCCAGTACTGAGCCCTGGGGAACACCGCTCGTGACCGGCCACCAACTGGATTTAACTCCGTTCACCACAACTCTCTGGGCTCGGCCGTCCAGCCAGTTTTTTACCCAGCGAAGAGTACACCTGTCTAAGCCGTGAGCCGCCAGCTTCTCTAGGAGAATGCTGTGGGAGACAGTGTCAAAGGCTTTACTGAAGTCCAGGTAGACCACATTCACAGCCTTTCCCTCATCCACTAGGCTCATAGAAGGAGATCAGGTTGGTCAAGCAGGACCTGCCTTCCATGAACCCGTGCTGGCTGGGCCTGATCCCCCGGTTGTCCTGGACATGGCTCGTGAGCGCCCTCAAAACGAACCGCTCCATGATCTTCCCCAGCACCGAGGTCAGGCTGACCGGCCTGTAGTTCCCCGGATCCTCCTTCCAGCCCTTCTTGTAGATGGGTGTCACATTGGCAAGCCTCCAGTCGTCTGGGACCTCCCCCGTTAACCAGGACTGCTGGTAAATGATGGAGAGTGGCTTGGCAAGCTCCTCCGCCAGCTCCCTCAGTACCCTCGGGTGGATCCCATCCAGCCCCATAGACTTGTGAACGTCCAGGTGGCGTAGCAGGTCGTTAACTGCTCCCTCTTGGATTATGGGGGGTTTATCCTGCTTGCTGTCCCTGTCTTCCAGCTCAGGGGGCTGAGTACCCTGAGGATAACCGCTCTGACTATTAAAGACTGAGGCAAAGAAGGCGTTGAGTACCTCAGCCTTATCCTCGTCCTTGGTGGCAACGTTCCCCCCCACATCCAATAGAGGATGGAGATTCTCCTTGGCTCTCCTTTTGTCATTAATATACTTGTAAAAGCATTTTTTGTTGTCTCTCACGACAGTGGCCAGGTTGAGTTCTAGCCGGGCTTTTGCCTTTCTAATTTCCTCTCTGCACGACCTAATGAGATCCCTGTACTCTTCCTGAGTTGCCTGCCCCTTCTTCCAAAGGTGATAAACTCTCCTTTTTTTCCTGAGTCCCAGCCAGAGCTCCCCATTCAGCCAGGCCGGTCGTCTTCCCCGCCTGTTCTTCTTGCGGCACATGGGGACAGCCCGCTCCTGCGCCTTTAAGACTTCCTTCTTGAAGAACGTCCAGCCTTCCTGGACCCCTTTGCCCTTCAGGACTGTCTCCGAAGGGACCCTCTCGACCAGTGACCTGAGCAGGCCAAAGTCCACCGTCCGGAAGTCCATGGTAGCGGTTTTGCTGGCCCCCCTCCTTACTTCACCAAGAATCAGGAATTCTACCATTTCATGGTCGCTAAGCCCAAGCCGGCCTCCGACCACCACATCTCCCACCAGTCCTTCTCTGTTTGTGAACAGCAGGTCAAGCGAGGCACCTCCCCTAGTGGGCTCCCTTACCAGCTGCATCAGGAAGTTATCCTCCACACACTCCAGGAACCTCCTCGACTGTTTCCTCTCTGCCGTGTGGTATTTCCAGCAGACGTCCGGAAAGTTGAAGTCCCCCACAAGAACAAGGGCTAGCGACTGTGAGACTTCTGCCAGCCTCTTGTAGAATATTTCGTCTGCCTCCTCGTCCTGGTTGGGTGGTCTATAACAGACCCCCAGCAGGATATCTGCCTTGTTGGCCTTCCCCCTCATCCTTACCCACAAGCACTCGACCTCATCATCACCACCATTGAGCTCTAGACAGTCGAAGCACTCCCTAACATACAGGGCTACCCCACCACCTCTCCTTCCTCGCCTGTCCCTTCTGAAGAGCTTATAGCCATCCATTGCAGCACTCCAATTGTGAGACTCATCCCACCATGTTTCCGTGATGGCGACTAAGTCATAGCTACCCCGCTGCACAATGGCTTCCAGCTCCTCCTGTTTGCCGCCCATGCTGCGTGCATTGGTGTAGATGCACTTGAGCTGGGCTGCCGATTTCTCCCCCGACATTGGCGTGCGGTCCCTAGGCTCTTCTCTAGTGAGCCTGGTTTTATCCCCTTCCCCCTTCGAACCTAGTTTAAAGCCCTCTCGATGAGCCCCGCCAACTCATACGTGAGAATCCTTTTCCCCCTGTGAGACAGCTGAACTCCGTCCGTCGCCAGCAGGCCCAGTGCCCTGTAAACCTCCCCGTGGTCAAAGAAGCCAAAATTCTGCCGATGGCACCAGCCCCTAAGCCACGTGTTGATCCGATGAGTTTTCCTGTTCCCTTCAGTATTCCTCCCCGCCACTAAAGGGATCGAGGTAAACACTACCTGTGCTCCCGATCCTTCCACCAGTCGCCCCAGCGCCCTGAAGTCCCTTTTGATCCGCTCGGGACTTCTCTCTGCAACCTCCTCACTGCCAGCCTGTATAACCAGTAGCGGGTAGTAATCGGAGGCCTGCACGAGACTAGGGAGCTTCCTAGTAATGTCCTTTAACCCGGGCCCCAGGGAGGCAGCAGACTTCCCTGTGGGATGGGTCTGGTCGGCATATTGGGCCCTCCGTCCCCCTCAGAAGGGAATCACCTATGACAATTACCCTCCTTTTTTTCTTAGCAGAGGCAGTCGTAATGTGTGGGGCTGGCTGCCTCGCCTCGGGCAACCCCCTGGATGGGCCTTCATCTTCGTCCTCGTTCGTCTGGCCCTCAAGATCCAGAGGCCCATATCTGTTGTGTAGGGGCAACTGGGAAGGTTGAGGTGAGGGAGGCTGGGCGGGGGTTCGCCTGGCGCCCCGAGCAGGGACCTGTGTCCATTCCCCCCCATCGCCTGGGTCCCCTCCTTCTGCCTGGTGGCAAGAGGGCAGGGGATCCTCCGCTTCTTGCGGAGCCTCCGTGTGCTGTCCTTGCCTCAGGGATGGTAGGGTGCGGCTCCACCAATCTATCTCCCTCTCACACTCCCTGATACTCCTTAACCTCTCCACTTCCTCCTTCAGCTCTGCCACCAGGCTGAGCAGATCATCCACCTGGTCGCAGCACACACAGGCGTCGTCTCTGCTGCCCTCCTGTACAAGGGACAGCCTCAGGCACTCCCTGCAGCCGGAGACCTGGACAGATGTATGTTTGCGTACGGGCTCGGTCTGGGTCGCCACGTTTCTCCTGGCGATGGCTTTCGGCCGAGTGGAAACCATGGCCAGGTCCTCTTCTGGGAGAGCGACGACCACGAGTTGAGCTAGCCTCTGCGAGCCTGGAGCGCCGCGCCGCGCCGCTCGCGCTCCCTGGGGGCTGCTCTTGTACCTGAGGGGGTTTGGCCGCCGTCCCTCCTGTCCCCGCCCACGCTGAGTCAGAGCTGCCGCTTGTCAGGAGCTCGCTCCTCCGGCTCGGGGGAGGGGGGCTGGGGCACCCTCTCGCTCCCTGCGCTTTTGCCTTCGCGGTTTTTGCGGCGGTTTTGCCGCTTCAGGAAGGGTCCCCCGGCGCGATCCTCCGCTCCGGAGCCCTTCGCCTCGGTGGCTTCGAATGAAATGAAATGGCGGGTACCCTGGGTTTTAAACTGCCGCCGTCCCTCCTGTCCCCGCCCACGCTGAGTCAGAGCTGCCGCTTGTCAGGAGCTCGCTCCTCCGGCTCGGGGGAGGGGGGCTGGGGCACCCTCTCGCTCCCTGCGCTTTTGCCTTCGCGGTTTTTACCGCGGTTTTGCCGCTTCAGGAAGGGTCCCCCGGCGCGATCCTCCGCTCCGGAGCCCTTCGCCTCGGTGGGAACAAAAGACAACTATACAGAAATAGCTATTAAGGAAAGCTTGAGGGTACTTTGCAAGCATCTCAAATGCTTGGCTAACCTCAGTAAATACTCTTCAGGGCATTAGGGGAATTAATGATTGAATGTAAATAACTGGTGTCCCTTCACTTTAAAAAAAAAAAAAAAGGAGTCTGGTGCCAGGGTTATTGCCAGTGCAGGGTGGGTACCAGTCTGAGGGACAAGATGGGCTCCCAGTTGGTCGTTCCTGTCCCTGCAGGAAGCAGTGTGATGTCTCTGTGCTCTTGCAGCTTGACTCCAGGATGCAGCTCTGCGATGGGATTACAGCCCCAGTCTGGCAGCGGCTGATCTGTGCCATTTATTACTCAGCTCAAGTAGGCATCCTGGGCAGCCTTGCTTTAAAGGCGAAGTGAGCACTGTGATTGGAGGGAGGAGTGAAGAGCAGGTTTCAGTGTTGCAGCTGGGTTTTAGAGCAGTGTCTGATGCAAAGCTTCCCTGGTGAAAATGGTTTCAATATGCAAGCAGGAATGAAAGGACAGTGAGACTTCAAAGTGCTGGAGAAGCACATGGGATGCCTGTTCTGACCTCTTAAGGTTGCTGGTCTGTCCTAATTGATCCTCCTCCTGATCCATTGAGGACAGCTGACTTGCATTTTAAAAACAACATCATCTGCCTTCCCTCTTTCCAAATGACCATTGGCCTGACTGTCTTCAGTGAGAACATGGGCTGTCTCCTGGGTTTGCAGTTGATGCAGTGGAGCAGGGTTTTGCTTATGCCATGGCCTTGCGTCTGAGGGTAGGGATGAAATAGTGATAATTACTTGAGAGGATCGGCTTTCCGCTGAGCAAGTAGGTGGAAAGTCAGGCAACAAAATTAGCTGAATACACAGTCTGGGCTGGAAGAGGTTCCCTCCCCAGGGACAGATTAAGGCATATGGTGTCTTACATAGCAGTGATGGCCTGTGTGTGCTCACAGTGCCTTGGCACTCTGAGCTGACAGTTGTTGAGCTGTTGGCTTTGTGCTCTTTCCTCATTGCTCCCAGCTCCTTTCCGGTGACCAGCTGGGGTTGAATATCTTGTGACACATGCTCAGTCCTTGTTGCTGCTCTTTTCCCATAGGCAGTTGAGTGCTCTGCCCCAAGCCCTTCCTCCCCGGGACACTTGAGTTCACCTTCGTGTCTTGCCTGGATCTGTATGTGACTCCCAGGGTGTGAACGGTGCTGGGGGACAGGCAGGGCTCTGCAAGCCCTGTCTCTGTGCCACTGGTTTGTGCCAACTGAGCATTTAACAGCAGGGGCTGTACCCATGAGCATCATATGAGACTTCACAAATAGCTTTGATTGCACTCAGACAACCTCCCTGAGCTTCTGGGTGCTGATGTCAGCACATCGGGTCCTGAGCATGGAGCAACAGGCATCTCTCTCAGCCTCTTCCATAACACGCAGGATCACAGAGGGGAGGGGATGGGTGCAGCAGAGCATAGCAATAAAAATCTGCAGGTCCTCAGTTGTTTGGCTCCTGGAAATGTAGAAATCAACAGGATGCTGTTGGTCCTGGCAGCAAGTTGGTGTGCAGTGATTTTTCTTGGCTTGCTGTAGCAGTGGTCTCTGTGGGAGGCTGTAGCTGACCAGGGCTCTGCAGGCAGTAGCTCAGTTTCCCATGCAGGTCTGGTAACATCCTACCTAAATTCTGTGAAAGAAAAAAAAATTTGTTGCATGTTTTTTCTGCGAGTGGGTCACATCTGCTGTTCAGTGTCACAAGCTCCTTAGCAGGTGGAAACTCTTTTGCAACAAACTTGATGCAGGAACTGAAATCTTTCAACAAAGCCTGGAGATTATCTTATTTCTTCCCCAAACCTACCTAACAGGATGCAGATAAACACTTAGCAAGGTCCAGGTGTAAAGTCCCTTGGTGGGTCAAAATTTGCAGTATGTGACAAGGCAATAAGAGGCTTGAAGGTGTCTCAAGTGGTATTGCAAATAATCTCTTTAATTCTGCTTATAATTTATGTCTGCTAATAAGCAGGGAGGAGTAGAAGTCGTCTTAAATTCAGCTCATGTAACTTGGAAAAGAGAATGAAACTTGAGGAGCTGTCAAAAAACTAGCAAGGATATGGAAGGAGTGTAAGGAAACTACAACCTGAGAGGATGAGAAATGAAAACCGCAGGCTACTGCAGGGGGGAATTCAGCCCCAAAGTGTAGGGACTTTGGACACTTCCTGTGCCAAAAGTATCAGGCTTTGAGCATTTTGCAAATGGAGTACAGGGGCCAGGTTTCCTTGTGTGGAGCTTGGTGTGCCCCACACTGGGTTCCTGTTGGCTGCCCAGCTCCAGATGTGTGGTTGTCCTGCCCAGGCAGGAGTGGGGATGGGAGGAGAACTCTCTGGTGGTCTCCTCTGGTGTGTCCCTGGGGACTCTGTCTGTTCTGGGGCTGCCAGCAGCTACTGCAGGGCAGAAGTTAATAGTGTGGGCCTTCCAGGTGCTTGCAGATAGCAGCTTGGCCTGGTTCTCCAGCTGTTCTTGAATAAAAGGGTCACCCTGACTTTCATGCTACTTATTCGGCAGCATTTAGTACAGGGCCAATAACATTGATGTCTTGTAGCTCCTTTGCTGTGGATGCGTGTCACCAGAAAAGCAATAAGGTGTGGGAGAAACAGGCCTGGGTTTTCTGTTCCCTATGTCTGTCCTGCCCCAAACTCAGTCTGGGAAACCCTTAGGAGGTGCCTCGGGGTAGAAATCATATGCTGCAGAGGACTGGGACCATGTTCTGCAAGGCTCTGAGGTGGCATGTGGCTCTGGCACCAAAAGCCAAGTAACTCTGGGCTCTGCAAGTGGGGGGCTTGCCCTGCCTCCCCCAGACCCACCAGGCAAGATGGGGTTTTGCAGCCAGGGAGCTTAAACCAACAATTTGATCTGTAGCTCCTCATGGCCAACGTTAGACAAGGCAGATGTTGAGTTGCATCTCTTCACCTGGAGACCCCCACATCCTCGGCTAGTAAATTACCAGTCTAAACTTCTCCACAGCAAACTGCAAGGTAAATATTCTCCTTTAGAAATCTCTTTCCCAGTTAAATTGTCCCCTTTGGTACTTTCATGCATTTCAAGAAGTTGGAACAGTTCACAATTGAAAAGAAGCAGTGTTTAGCTCCTGCTGTGAAAGGGAATAGTCAGGCACCAGAAAGATTGTCATTTTAGCTGTGCTCTTACAAAAGAGGGTGTTACAGTAAACTTGCTTGTTTCACTGAAGGAGAAGTCAGCAGGCTTGACAGAAACTGGATGAGACAGGCATGGTAAATGGATTTTGCTGGCAGGATTGAAAGCAAAGAAACATGCATGTGCAGTGGCTGGTCAAGAATTGACTGTATCTTGCAGAAACCAGAAATGAATTAGGGACAGAGAATTAGCAAGCCCTGAAACATCATCTGTCTAGCTGTATTCAAGGTCCTGTTCACCTGTGGTATGCTTCTGATGGCAATTGAATGCAGTGAGCAAGGTGGCTCTGTTTAACTGCTTTTGCTGCCTTTTAGCTCTGTGTGCTAAAAGGGTTAGGGGTGCCTGCCTGGGGTCTGCTTGGATAGTACTGTTGGGCTCCAGCAAGCTGTGATGCTTGGTTAGGTGTAAGGCAAGCCAAGGGGGCTTCCTCTGGATGCAGCATCCTGGGGGGCAGCATCCCATGTAGTTGGCACCAGCTGCCGGAGGTGGCTGGGAGCTGGTGGGGACCATTGGAGTAGAGCAAGGGAGAGGATGGATGTCTCCTGGTGCCTGATTCCCAGGGGAGGAGTGGTATCCAGCTCTGCTTGGGGGTTTTTCTTCAGTGTTTCACTGCCTTTTAGGGGGTGGATTTAACTCCCTGGTGAGCACTGTGTGGGGATTGCAGTGTTTCATCCCTTACTGGCACAAAGCATTTGCTCCCTGTTCTCAATGCAGCATTGGCAGGGACCCTCCTGATGAAGTGGGACCTATCCTGCCTTGCTGACAGATGCATGGTGTGTTGGGGGGATGGAGTACTGGGGAGGTGTACAGCATCTTATCTGTGACCTCTTCTGCAACAGCTCACTGCCAGCAATGAGAGGGCAAGGCTCTTGTCCTGGTGTCCTGCAGACTTTCATCTCTCTGAGCAAAGCTACTTGTTGCACCATTATAGCCACCTCAAAGGACTGATGCTGCCTTCCCTCCTGGGCTGGGGGGAGTTCTTTTCTCCTGGGGATGTGGAGGGGGCTCTGAGCTTCAGCCCCTGCAGGGTGACCAGGTGGGAGCCCAGCAGGGTGGTGGGCAGCACAGTTGGGTGCACTGTGCTTCCCCCAACCTGATGAAGGAGCCTCAGAGCTGGTGGGGGCTCTGGCTAGTGTGTGAGGACAGCTACAGCAAAACAGCCTTTCTGGTGTTATCCTAAGGTAAACCAGCTTGGTAGGGAAAAATCTGAATGTCAGAATGAAATGTCCTCCTTAATCATACCCCAGCATGTTCCTCTAGCAAAGCCACCTCTTTCCTAGCCAGGAGGGACATTGGCCAGGTCCAATGCACAACAGAGGGCTTTTGTGTAGCAAATCTGACCCAAAGTGTTAGGAAGGTGGTCTTAGTTCTTCCACACTGACTGTCCTGCCTCCCCCTTAAGCACTGAGGCAGAAACATGCTTGTTAATAAAAAAATATTGTGCTCTGCCTCTTGGTAGTGGCTCTATTTACTTTTGTAAAGGGAAGTTATATTCTCCACCAGTATAAATCAGGAACAGTTTCCAGTGCTGTGTCCCTTGGCAGGCTGCTGAGCCCCAGCTAGAGATGAAGAGCAGAGGGGCTTGAATAGGGGGCTGCAGTAACCAGGTAAAAACTAAAGAAAGAGGCAGGGGCTCTCAAGATTTGGGAGGCTGCTTGGGTACAGGTGACCTGTTTAACATTAGAGCAGTACATCCTATAGTGTAACCCCTGATGCATTTTGATCTGTGGGCTGATAATCCAGAAATGGCTCTTAAACAGTTGGTTTGCATTTTCTGTGCAGTTGAAGTCAAAACACCTGGAGTCCCTCTGGATTACTGATCCTCTGTATGAGGTGCAAACTGGAGATGTGCTTGGACTCAAAGCCTTGTGTGGTGCGTTGACCTTGGCTGGCTGCCAGGTGCCCACCAAGCTGCTCTATCACTCCCCCTCCTCAACTGGACAGGGGGGAGAAAATATAACAAAAGGCTCATGGGTCGAGATAAGGACAGGGAGATCACTCGCCAATTACAGTCACGGGCAAAACAGACTCGACTTCAGGAAATTTATTACCAAGCAAATCAGGGTAGGATAATGCGAAATAAAACCAAATCTAAAAACACCTTCCCCCACCCCTCCCTTCTTCCCGGGCTCAACTTCACTCCCGAATTCTCTACCTCCTCCCCCTGAGTGGTGCAGGGGGACGGGGAATGGGGGTTGTGGTCAGTTCATCACACGTTGTCTCTGCCGCTCCTTCCTCCTCACTCTCTTCCCCTGCTCCAGTGTGGGGTCCCTCCCATGGGAGACAATCCTCCACGAACTTCTCCAACTTGGGTCCTTCCCATGGGCTGCAGTTCTTCACAAACTGCTCCAGCATGGGTCCTTCCCACAGGGTGCAGTCCTTCAGGAACAGACTGCTCCAGTGTGGGTGCCCCAAGGGGTCACAAGTCCTGCCAGCAAACCTGCTCCAGCGTGGGCTTCTCTCTCCACGGGGCCACAGGTCCTGCCAGGAGCCTGCTCCAGCGTGGGCTCTCCACGGGGTCACAGCCTCCTATAGGCGCATCCACCTGCTCTGACATGGGGTCCTCCACAGGCTGCAGGTGGATATCTGCTCCACCGTGGACCTCCATGGGCTGCAGGGGGACAGCCTGCCTCACCATGGTCTTTACCACGGGCTGCAGGGGAATCTCTGCTCTGGTGCCTGGAGCACCTCCTCCCCCTCCTTCTTCACTGACCTTGGTGTCTGCAGGATTGTTTCTCTCACATATTCTCATTCTCTCCGGCTGCAATTGCACATTTTTTTCCCCCCTTCTTAAATATGTTATCACAGAGGCGCTACCACCATCACTGATGGGCTCGGCCTTGGTCAGCAGCGGGTCTGTCTTGGAGCCGGCTGGCATTGGCTCTATTGGACATGGGGGAAGCTTCTGGCATCTTCGCACAGAAGCCACCCCTGTAGCCCCCCCACTACCAAAACCTTGCCACATAAACCCAATACACCTTGATTACCTGGATCTTGCTTGCTGTGTTGGAAGTGGCTGGACCTAGAAGCCTCTTTTTTTTTTTCTGTAAACAGATGCTGGCTGCCTTTGTGTGTTGGTTAGTGACACAGACTGGCTCAGCATCATGGTTGGTGTTAAGGTTAAATGAAAGTCCCATACCTCAGGATGAGGGGCAATCAATCTTACATTGGTCTCAGTGGCAAGGGTAAACTCAGTGTATTGCCTCTTCCAACAAAAATAAAATCCTTCAGCTTGCGTGGTGTATCAGCAGCACCTCAATTTTGCAGGGGCATCAGTGTCCTTCCTGTTTCCAGCGTAGATTGGTGCTACACTGTTCTATGTGCTCCCACCACTGCTTTCCTCTGGTCTTGTCCTATGCCAGCCTCCCCCTTGCATCCCTGGTAGCATGGCCAGTGCCTGGCTTTCCCCTTCCCTGCTTAGGTGCTGCCTGCATCCACCTGCTTGGCAGCAGGCACCTGGCTGCCCCCTGAAGGGAAAGGGAGCTTGCTTGCTTGGGGCTCCTGGGGGACTTGGAGACAGACGATACCTTGGGGAGCAGGAGACCTATCACTTTCCAGCTGCTGTCGTGTTGGTGCAGGCTTGCCATTGAGCCACAGCTGCTGTGGGACTGGGGAGGGCTCTCTGTCTTGCTGGAGGGTTTATTTTCTCTTGGTAGCCTCCTTTGCTGGCCCTGGGTTAAAACCTTTGACCTGATGAGGTCTGGAGAAACTGGGCTCATTGTAAAGCATACTCTGGGAAGGGCATCTCTTAGCATGGGGTTGTGGACCCTCATTACAGGGTGGTAGCAGGATTTTAATCTAGTGGCAGCATGCCTAGGGGCAGTAGCCTGGCAGGAGGCTGCCTGGACCCAGAGCTGTGTTTATCCAGCTGCTCTGGTGGCTTTTACAGCATCTGCTGAGCGCCGTGCTGCTGCCAGTGTAGGAGGGTGCTGTGTGGGCTGGCAGCGCAACAGGTGTGGTGGTGTCCAGCTGTCAGGTCATGTCCTCTTGGGGTGTTTAGCTCCTGGTCTCTCCTGCACCAGGAGGACAGGCAGGGATCTGCCTCCTCCAGACACTGTAAGAGCAGGGCATTTTTGGTGTGAACTCCCTCTGTGCCCTTCACTGGCTGAAGAAATGTCCTAATCTTTATGCTAATGCCCTTCACATGCTTCCTCATTCTCCTCTGGCAGGGCTGAGCCCTGCTGCCCCACACCTCCTGATTAATCAGCTCTTCCTTGCCTCTCCATCCCCTTGCTCGGATCCCCCACCCAAGCCTGGCAGTGCTGTGGGAAGAAGTATCCAGCTGGGAGCGGGTACCAGACAGCAGCACGATTAACAGAGACATCTCGGTGCATCCCAGCCTGTATCAGTGCCACCTGCAGATGCCACCTCTCTTGCCAGCCAGATGCTGCCCATGGGTGCCACCTCCCCCAGGCAAGTGGAGGCAGCAGCAGGCAGGGGGAGGCCATCAAGTGCTCATTAGCAGGAGGCTGTTGTGGTTTAAACCTAGCCAGCAACTAAACACCACACAGCTGCTCGCTCACTCCCCCCACCTCGGGTGGGATGGGGGAGAGAAGCAGGAGAGTAAAAGTAAGAAAACTTGTGGGTTGAGATAAAGACAGTTTAATAAATGAAATAAAGTAAAATAGTAATAATAATCACAGAATCATAGAATAGTTTGGGTTGGAAGGGACCTTTAAAGGTCATCTAGTCCAACCCCCCTGCAAGGAGCAGGGACATCTTCAACTAGATCAGGTTGCTCAGAGCCCCGTCCAACCTGACCTTGAATGTTTCCAGGGATGGGGCATCTACCACCTCTCTGGGCAACCTGTGCCACTGTCACACCACCCTCATAGTAAAAAATTTCTTCCTTATATCTAGCCTAAATCTACCCTCTTTTAGTTTAAAACCATTCCCCCTTGTCCTGTCGCAACAGGCCCTGCTAAAAAGTCTGTCCCCATCTTTCTTAGAAGCCCCCTTTAAGTACTGAAAGGCTGCAATAAGGTCTCCCCGAAGCCTTCTCTTCTCCAGGCTGAACAACCCCAACTCTCTCAGCCTTTCCTCATAGGAGAGGCGTTCCATCCCCCTGATCATTTTTGTGGCCCTCCTCTGGACCCGCGCCAACAGGTCCATGTCTTTCCTGTGCTGAGGGCTCCAGAGCTGGATGCAGTACTCCACGTGGGGTCTCACCAGAGCAGAGTAGAGGGGCAGAATCACCTCCCTCGACCTGCTGGCCACGCTTCTTTTGACGCAGCCCAGGATACGGTTGGCCTTCTGGGCTGCGAGTGCACATTGTTGGCTCATGTCCAGCTTTTCATCCACCAGTACCCCCAAGTTCTTCTCGGCAGGGCTGCTCTCAATCCCTTCATCCCCCAGCCTGTACTGATACAGGGGGTTGCCCTGACCCAGGTGCAGGACCCTGCATTTGGCCTTGTTGAACCTCATGAGGTTCACATGGGCCCACTTCCTGAGCCTGTCCAGGTCCCTCTGGATGGCATCCCGTCCCTCAGGCATGTCGACCGCACCACGCAGCTTGGTGTCGTCTGCAAACTTGCTGAGGGTGCATTCGATCCCGCTATGTCGTTGATGAAGATGTTACACAATACTGGTCCCAATACAGACCCCTGAGGGATACCGCTCATCACTGATCTCCATCTGGACATTGAGCTGTTGACCACTACCCTCTGGATGCGACCATCCAACTAATTCCTCATCCACTGGACAGTCCACCCATCAAATACATACGTCTCCAGTTTAGAGAGAAGGATGTTGTGGGGGATGTCGTGGTTTAACCCCAGCCAGCAAATAAACCCCACGCAGCTGCTTGCTCACCCCCCCACCTCCAGTGGGATGGGGGAGAGAATTGGGAGGGCACAAGTAGGAAAACACCCGGGTTGAGATAAAAACAGTTTAATAATTGAAATAAAACAAAGTAGAACAGTAATAATAACAATGAGAACAACAACAACAGAATATACAAAGCAGGCAATGAACAATGCAACTGCTCACCGACCGCTGACCGTGTGTCACGAATGGGGGCGAGCCCCCCCACACCCCTGGTTTTTATACTGAGCATGATGTCACATGGTATAGAATACCCCATTGGCCAGCTGGGTCAACCACCCTGGCTGTGCTCCCCACCCCGCCCCAGCTTGCCCTGCACTTGGCAGGGCATGTGAGGCCGAAAAGAGAAACCAAAAGTCTCCCCGGTGCAAGCACCACCCAGCAACAACCAAAGCATCAATGGGTCATCAACGTTCCTCTCATACCAAACCCAAAACACAGCACACCCCCCAAGCTACTGGGAAGAAAGTTAACCCTGTCCCAGCCGGAACCAGGACAATATCCACCCCTTATTCTATACCATCTACATCATGCCCAGGTCTCACATTTTCCAATACATTCCAATTAATCACCACCACTTTTCCTGCCTTTTGATCTATATACACATACACAGATATCATTCCCTTAGTCCATGGGCCATCCCTCTAAAAGGTCCGTTGAATTCATTTAGTCCATGACTTTGGGCTCCATCTGTCATAACAGTCTTTCAGGGCAGGAGAGGTGGCGTGTGGTGTTGGACTGTTGCATGCTGAGGCCAGTTCTGGTTCCATTATCACTGCGCTCGTCTGGTTCTATCATCGTTGCACTTTGCTCGGTTTCATCGGAGTTCATTCTTCATTAATCTGGGTGATTCTTACAGTAATACTGTTAATATGCCATATAGTAACCATAGAAGAGATGACATACAGTATTATATAGCAATTAACATCATACAATTCAGTTCATTGGCTATTTTCACCCAAAATCAAATCCCCTTGAGGTACACATTGGACTTCCCCATCCTTTCGCATTACCCACCAAGGGCACCCAGGTCCTTGAGCAAAAGCAATCCCACGAATGGGTTTTCCCTTGCCCGAGGCAGGAGTAACCCAGACTGTCTTCCCCAGCATATTTCTTATGTGCACGACAGGGACTTTATCCCCCTCTACAGTACATAAGGGTTTTGATTGGGCAGGGCCAGCTCGAGTGACAGATCCCCTAGTGTTGACTAACCAGGTGGCTTTTGCTAAATGTGTGTCCCAATGCTTGAATGTCCCACCACCCATTGCTCTCAGCGTAGTCTTTGGCAGTCCGTTGTATCGTTCGATTTTCCCGGAGGTTGGTGCATGGTAGGGGATGTGATATACCCACTCAATGCCATGCTCTTTGGCCCCAGGTGTCTATGAGGGTGTTTTGGAAATGAGTCCCGTTGTCTGACTCAATTCTTTCTGGGGTGCCATGTCGCCATAGGACTTGCTTTTCAAGGCCCAGGATGGTGTTCTGGGTGGTGGAATGGGGCACGGGATATGTTTCCAGCCATGCGGTGGTTGCTTCCACCATGGTGAGCACATAGCGCTTGCCGTGGCAGGTTTGTGGGAGTGTGATATAATCCATCTGTCAGGCCTCCCCATATGTATATTTCAACCATCGTCCTCCATACCAGAGAGGCTTTACTTGCTTGGCTTGTTTGATTGCAGCGCATGTTTCACATTCATGGATAACTTGTGCAATAGTGTCCATGGTTAAGTCCACCCCTCGATCACGAGCCCATCTATATGTTGCATCTCTTCCCTGATGGCCTGAGGTGTCATGGGCCCACCGAGCTATAAATAATTCACCCTTATGTTGCCAGTCCAGGTCCACCTGAGCCACTTCAATCTTAGCAGCCTGGTCCACCTGCTGGTTGTTTTGATGTTCCTCAGTGGCCCGACTCTTGGGTACAGGAGCATTGTCCTAGTTTTGGCAGGGATAGGGTTAAATTTCTTCCTAGTGCTGTGTTTTGGATTTAGTATGAGGAGAATGTTGATAACACACTGATGTTTTCAGTTGTTGCTAAGTGCCCTCCTAGTCCAAGGACAGCTCCCGTGCCTACTGACTGAGCTAGGTACACAAGATGGGAGGGAACATAATCAGGACAGCCAGCCCAGCTGGCTAATGGGGTATTCCATACCATGTGACGTCATGCTCAGTATATGAAGGGTAGGCGTGATCCAGGAAGTACCGATCGCTACTTGGTTATCGGTCAGCGCGGGTGGTGAGCAATTGCATTGTGCATCACTCATTTTGTATATTCTATCATTATTTATTATCATTATTCTCCCTTTTCTGTTCTATTAAACTGTCTTTATCTCAGCCCATGAGTTTTTCTCACTCTTACCCTTCCGATTCTCTCCCCGTCCCACTGGGGGGGCGGGGGGAGTGAGTGAGCGGCTGCGTGGTATTTGGCTGCCTGCCAGGTTAAACCACGACAAGCATCTACGTGACGTACTCTTACAACCAGGTTCTCTACCCGGGCAGCAATATCTTGCCACAATGCGGCAGCCCAGATGGGTTTACCTCTGCGCTGCCAGTTGTTCTGCTTCCACTGCTGCAACCACCCCCACAGGGTATTTGCCACCATCCATGAGTCAGTATAGAGATAAAGTACTGGCCATTTTTCTCATTCAGCAATGTCCAAGGCCAGCTGGATGGCTTTCACCTCTGCAAACTGGCTCGACTCACCTTCTCCTTCAGCAGTTTCTGCGACTTGGCGTATAGGACTCCATACAGCAGCCTTCCACCTCCGATGCTTTCCCACAAGATGACAGGACCCATCAGTGAACAGGGCATATTGCTTCTCGTTTTCTGGTAGTTTATTATACAGTGGGGCCTCTTCAGCACGCGTCACCTCCTCCTCTGGGGATATTCCAAAAACTTTTCCTTCTGGCCAGTTCGTGATCACTTCCAAGATTCCTGGGTGACTGGGTTTTCCTATTTGGGCCCGTTGTGTGATCAGTGCGACCCACTTACTCCACGTAGCATCGGTTGCATAATGTATAGAGGGGACCCTCCCTTTGAACATCCAGCCCAGAACCGGCAGTCGGGGTGCCAGGAGGAGCTGTGCTTCAGTACCAACCACTTCCGAAGCAGCTTGTACCCCTTCATATGCTGCCAATATCTCTTTCTCCCCGACTGCAATGTACAGCACATTCTCTACATCTTGTCCTGCCCGGACTGGCCCAGGGGCTACTGCATGAACTATCTCCCGTTTAATTTGTTCAAAGGCTTGTCGTTGCTCAGGGCCCCATTTGAAGTCGTTCTTCTTCCTGGTCACGTGATGGCTTACGATTTGACTGTAATTTGGAATATGCATTCTCTAAAAAACCACAATGCCTAAGAAAGCTTGCGTTTCCTTTTTGCTAGTTGGTGGGGACATGGCTGTTATCTTGTTGATCACGTCCATTGGGATCTGACGACGTCCATCTTGCCATTTTATTCCTAAAAACTGGATCTCCTGTGCAGGTCCCTTGACCTTACTTTGGTTTATGGCAAAACCAGCCTTCAGAAGGATTTGGACTGTTCTCTCCCCTTTCTCAAAAACTTCTTCTGCTGTGCTGCCCCATACAATGATGTCATCAATGTATTGCAGGTGTTCTGGAGCCTCACCCTGTTCCAGTGCAGTCTGGATCAGTCCATGGCAAATGGTAGGGCTGTGTTTCCACCCCTGGGGCAGTCGGTTCCAGGTGTACTGGACGCCCCTCCAAGTGACAGCAAACTGTGGCCTGCACTCTGCCGCCAAAGGGATTGAGAAGAACGCATTAGCGATATCAATGGTGGCGTACCACTTGGCTGCCTTTGACTCCAGTTCGTATTGAAGTTCTAGCATGTCCAGCACGGCAGCGCTCAGTGGTGGCGTGACTTCATTCAGGCCACAGTAGTCCACTGTCAGCCTCCACTCTCCATTAGACTTTCGCACTGGCCATATGGGACTGTTAAAGGGTGAGCGAGTCTTGCTGATCACTCCTTGGCTCTCCAGTCGACGAATCAGCTTATGGATGGGAAGCAGGGAATCTCGGTTGGTGCGATATTGTGGCCGGTGCATTGTTGTGGTAGCGATTGGTACCTGTTGTTCTTTGACCTTCAACAACCTCACAACAGAAGGGTCCTCCGAGAGACCGGGCAAGGTAGACAGCTGTTTAATTTCCTCCGTCTCCAGGGCAGCTATACCAAAAGCCCACCGGTACCCTTTTGGGTCCTTGAAATACCCTCTCCTGAGGTAGTCCATGCCAAGGATGCACGGAGCCTCTGGGCCAGTCACAATGGGGTGCTTCTGCCACTCATTCCCAGTTACGCTCACTTCGGCCTCCAATACAGTTAACTCTTGGGATCCCCCTGTCACTCCAGAAGTACAAATGGGTTTTGCCCCTTCATAGCTTGATGGCATCAGGGTACACTGTGCCCCGGTGTCTACGAGAGCCTTATACTCCTGTGGGCCTGATGTGCCAGGCCATCAAATCCACACAGTCCAGTAAACCTGGTTGTCCCTTTCCTCCACCTGGCTGGAGGCAGGGCCCCTCTAGTCCTGGTCATAGTACTCGTTACGTTCGTAAGTACGAATCAAAAGTCCCTTTATTAAGATCGGAAATAAAATCAGCCCTTCCACTCTGTCTGGGGAACTGCTCACTGGAAACTGGAGAAGCAGTTCAGAGAATCATAGAATCATTAAGGTTGGAAAAGATCTCTAAGATCATCGAGTTCGACCATCAGCTCAACACCGCCATGCCTACTAAACCATGTCCCTAAACGCCTCATCTACACGTCTTTTAAATACTTCCAGGGATGGTGACTCAACCACTTCCCTGGGCAGCCTGTTCCAAGGCCTGACCACTCTTTCAGTAAAGAAATTTTTCCTAATGTCCAATCTAAACCTCCCTTGGCGCAACTTGAGGCCATTTCCTCTCGTCCTATCGCTAGTTACTTGGCAGAAGAGACCAGCACCCACCTCACTACAACCTCCCTTCAGGTAGTTGTAGAGCGCGATGAGGTCTCCCCTCAGCCTCCTCTTCTCCAGGCTAAACAGTCCCAGTTCCCTCAGCCGCTCCTCATAAGACTTGTGCTCCAGGCCCTTCACCAGCTTCGTTGCCCTTCTCTGGACACGCTCCAGCACCTCCATGTCCTTCTTGTAGTGAGGGGCCCAAAACTGAACACAGTATTCGAGGTGCGGCCTCACCAGTGCCGAGTACAGGGGCACGATCACCTCCCTACTCCTGCTGGCCACACTATTCCTGATACAGGCCAGGATGCCGTTGGCCTTCTTGGCCACCTGGGCACACTGCCGGCTCATGTTCAGCCGGCTGTCAACCAGCACCCCCAGGTCCTTTTCCTCTGGGCAACTTTCCAGTCACTCTTGCCCAAGCCTGTAGCATCGCATGGGGTTGTTGTGGCCGAAGTGCAGGATCTTACACTTGGCCTTGTTGAACCTCATACAGTTGGCCTCGGCCCATTGATCCAGCCTGTCCAGGTCCCTCTGCAGAGCCTTCCTACCCTTGAGCAGATCAACACTCCCGCCCAGCTTGGTGTTGTCTGCAAACTTACTGAGGGAGCACTCAATCCCCTCATCCAGATCGTTGATAAAGATATTGAACAGGACCAGCCCCAACCCTGGGGAACACCGCTCATGACTGGCCGCCAACTGGATTTAACTCCATTCACCATAACTCTCTGGGCTCAGCCGTCCAGCCAGTTTTTTACCCAGCGAAAAGTGTACCTGTCTAAGCCGTGAGCCGCCAGGTTCTCTAGGAGAATGCTGTGGGAGACAGTGTCAAGGGCCTTACTGAAGTCCAGGTAGACCACATTCACAGCCTTTCCCTCATCCACTAGGCTCATAGAAGGAGATCAGGTTGGTCAAGCAGGACCTGCCTTCCATGAACCCGTGCTGGCTGGGCCTGATCCCCTGGTTGTCCCGGACATGGGTTGTCAGCGCCCTCAAGATGAACCGCTCCGTAATCTTCCCCAGCACCGAGGTCAGGCTGACCGGCCTGTAGTTCCCCAGATCATCCTTCCGGCCCTTCTTGTAGATGGGCGTCACATTGGCAAGCCTCCAGTCGTCTGGGACCTCCCCTGTTAACCAGGACTGCTGGTAAATGATGGAGAGTGGCTTGGCAAGCTCCTCCGCCAGTTCCCTCAGTACCCTCAGGTGGATCCCATCCGGCCCCATAGACTTGTGAACGTCCAGGTGGCGTAGCAGGTCGTTAACTGCTTCCTCTTGGATTATGGGGGTTTATCCTGCTCGCCATCCTTGTCTTCCAGCTCAGGGGGCTGAGTACCCTGAGGATAACTGCTCTGACTATTAAAGACTGAGGCAAAGGCGGCGTTGAGTACCTCAGCCTTATCCTCGTCCTTGGTGGCAATGTTCCCCCCCGCATCCAATAAAGGATGGAGATTCTCCTTGGCTCTCTTTTTGTCCTTAATATATTTTTAAAAATATTTTTTGTTATCTCTTACGACAGTGGCCAGGTTGAGTTCTAGCCGGGCTTTTGCCTTTCTAATTTCCTCTCTGCACGACCTAATGAGATCCCTGTACTCTTCTTGAGTTGCCTGCCCCTTCTTCCAAAGGTGATAAACTCTCCTTTTTTTCCTGAGTCCCAGCCAGAGCTCCCCATTCAGCCAGGCCGGTCGTCTTCCCCGCCCGTTCTTCTTGCGGCACATGGGGACAGCCCGCTCCTGCGCCTTTAAGACTTCCTTCTTGAAGAACGTCCAGCCTTCCTGGACCCCTTTGCCCTTCAGGACTGTCTCCGAAGGGACCCTCTCGACCAGTGACCTGAGCAGGCCAAAGTCCACCGTCTGGAAGTCCATGGTAGCGGTTTTGCTGGCCCCCCTCCTTACTTCACCAAGAATCAGGAATTCTACCATTTCATGGTCGCTAAGCCCAAGCCGGCCTCCGACCACCACATCTCCCACCAGTCCTTCTCTGTTTGTGAACAGCAGGTCAAGCGAGGCACCTCCCCTAGTGGGCTCGCTTACCAGCTGCGTCAGGAAGTTATCCTCCACACACTCCAGGAACCTCCTCGAGTGTTTCCTCTCTGCCATGTGGTATTTCCAGCAGACGTCCGGAAAGTTGAAGTCCCCCACGAGAACAAGGGCTAGCGACTGTGAGACTTCTGCCAGCCTCTTGTAGAATATTTCGTCTGCCTCCTCGTCCTGGTTAGGTGGTCTATAACAGACTCCCAGCAGGATATCTGCCTTGTTGGCCTTCCCCCTCATCCTTACCCACAAGCACTCAACCTCGTCATCACTACCATTGAGCTCTAGACAGTCGAAGCACTCCCTAACATACAGGGCTACTCCACCGCCTCTCCTTCCTCGCCTGTCCCTTCTGAAGAGCTTATAGCCATCCATTGCAGCACTCCAATCGTGAGACTCATCCCACCACGTTTCTGTGATGGCGACTAAGTCGTAGCTACCCCGCTGCACAATGGCTTCTAGCTCCTCCTGTTTGCCGCCCATGCTGCATGCATTGGTGTAGATGCACTTGAGCTGGGCTACTGATTTCGTCCCCAACATTGGCGTGCCGCCCCTAGGCTCTTCTCTAGTGAGCCAGGTTTTATCCCCTTCCCCCTTCGAACCTAGTTTAAAGCCCTCTCGATGATCCCCGCCAACTCATAAGTGAGAATCTTTCTCCCCCTATGAGACAGCTGAACTCCATCTGTCGCCAGCAGGCCTGGTGCCGTGTAAACCTCCCCATGATCAAAGAAGACAAATCAATCAAGCAAGCCAAGCGAATAAAGCATCTCTGGTATGGAGGACGATGGTTGAAATATAAATATGGGGAGGCCTGGCAGATTGATTATATCAAGCTACCAGAAAACCACCAAGGCCAACGCTATGTGCTCACCATGGTGGAAGCAACCACAGGATGGTTGGAAACATATCCTGTGCCCCATGCCACCGCCAGGAACGCCATCCTGGGCCTTGAAAAGCAAGTCCTATGGCGACATGGCACCCCAGAAAGAATTGAGTCAGACAACGGGACTCATTTCCGAAACACCGTCATAGACACCTGGGGCCAAAGAGCATGGCATTGAGTGGGTATATCACATCCCCTATCATGCTCCAGCATCCAGGAAAATCGAACGATACAACGGACTGCCAAATACTACGCTGAGAGCAATGGGTGGTGGGACATTCAAGCATTGGGATACACATTTAGCAAAGGCCACATGGTTAGTCAACACCAGGGGATCTATCAATTGAGCTGGCCCTGCCCAATCAAAACCCTTACGTACTGTAGAGGGGGATAAAGTCCCTGTCGTGCACATAAGAAATATGCTGGGGAAGACAGTCTGGGTTACTCCTGCCTCTGGCAAGAGAAAACCTATTCGTGGGATTGCTTTTGCTCAAGGACCTGGGTGCCCTTGGTGGGTAATGCGAAAGGATGGGGAAGTCCGGTGTGTACCTCAAGGGGATTTGATTTTGGGTGAAAATAGCCAATGAACTGAATTGTATGATGCTAATTGCTATATGATATTGTATATCATCACTTCTATGGTTGCTATATGTCATATCAGCAGTAAAAATCACCCAGATTTATGAAGAATGAACTCTGATGAAACCGAGCAAAGTGCAACCATGATAGAACCGGACGAGCGCAGCGGTAATGGAACCAGAACTGGCTTCAGGATGCAACAATCCAACACCACACACCATCTCTCCTGCCCTGAAATACTATTATGATAGATCAAGCCCAAATTCATGGACTAAATAAACTCAATGGACATTTTAGAGGGATGGCCCACAGACTAAGGGAATGATATCTGTGTGTAGATATCAAAATACAGGAAAAGAGGTGATGATTAATTGGAAAATGTGAGACCTAGGCATGACGTAAATAGTATAGAATAAGGGGTGGATACTGTCGTGGTTTCGTCTGGGATAGAGTTAAATTTCTTCCTAGTGCTGTGTTTTGGATTTAGTATGAGAAGAATATTGATAACACACTGATGTTTTCAGTTGTTGCTAAGTACCCTGCTAGTCAAGGACTTTTCAGCTTCCCATGCTCTGCCAGGTGCACAAGAAGCTGGGATGGAGCATAGCCAGGACAGCTAACCCACCTGGCCAACGGGGTATTCCATACCATGTGACATCATGCTCAGTATATAAATAGGGGGCATGGTCCAGGAAGTAGTGATCGCTGCTTGGTTATCTGTCAGCGGGTGGTGAGCAATTGCATTGTGCATCACTCATTTTGTATATTCTACCATTATTATTATTATTTTTATTATTTTTATTATTATTATTTTCCCTTCCTTTTCCATTCTGTTAAACTGTCTATCTCAATCCATGAATTTTACTTTTTTTTTTCCGATTCTCTCCTCCATCCCATTGTAGGGGCAGGGGAGTGAGCAAGCGGCTGTGTAGTGTTTGGCTGCTTGCCGGGTAAACCACATGTCCCCATGAGGATGGTCAAACACTGCAATGGGAGCCAGAGGTGGGAAATGTCCGCCTTTGAGATGCTCAGCCCTGACCTGCACCAGCCCCTGTGTGACCTGAGTTAGTTGGTCCTGCTCCTCCTGCATGGCATTAGGTTGAGATCTGGGCCAACCTACGTTATTCCATTATTCTACAGCTCTGATCGGAAATCTGTTCTTGGTAACTAGCAATATTTTGCTTTCTTCTCAGTTAAAGTCCTTTTTTTTTTTTTTCCAGTTAAATGTTTGAATAGTGTAAAACTTCTCTGGAGTTTTTCCTATTTAAAGGTAAAATTGGCTTTTGTCAAGTTTTTTTTTTGCCCCCTTTTGAGCCAAAGTCACCCAAACAGATGCTTTGCTACAGAATCTCTTTCACTGAATTGGCATCTTCCAATGAACTTCACTTTGCATTTTTCTGTCAACTTGAGTCAATTTTATTTACTTATCTTCTGCTTGCACAGCACCATAGTCACCAAGTCTTCCTGCGTTTGCTCATGACTTGTGCTGGATGTAATTCATTAGTCCTAATTGAGCTGCCCAAGGAGAAGGGTGGTGCAAGAGCGGATGGATGGAGACCTCTGCATTGGCTGCTTGATGGCCAAACCCAGCCCCCTGCATGAGGCAGGTCTGTCCAGCCTGGGCAAGTGCTGTGCTTCCCTGTGCAAGAGAGGACCTTTCCATGTGCTTCAAAGTTGGGGCAAAATCGTCTGTCATAGCTACCCCAAAAATCGTCTGTCATAGCTACCCCAAAAATGCTTTTATAAGTATGTTAATGACAAAAGGAGAGCCAAGGAGAATCTCCATCCTCTATTGGATGCGGGGGGGAACGTTGCCACCAAGGATGAGGAAAAGGCTGAGGTACTCAACGCCTTCTTTGCCTCAGTCTTTAGTAGTCAGAATGGTTATCCTCAGGGTACTCAGCCCCCTGAGCTGGAAGACAGGGACGACAAGCAGGATAAACCCCCCATAATTCAAGAGGATGAAGTTCATGACCTGCTATGCCACCTGGATGTTCACAAGTCTATGGGGCCGGATGGGATCCACCCGAGGGTTCTGAGGGAGCTGGCGGAGGAGCTTGCCGAGCCGCTCTCCATCATTTACCAGCAGTCCTGGTTAACTGGGGAAGTCCCGGACGACTGGAGGCTCGCCAATGTGACTCCCATCTACAAGAAGGGCCGGAAGGAGGATCCGGGGAACTACAGGCCGGTCAGCCTGACCTCGGTGCCGGGGAAGATCATGGAGCGGTTGGTTTTGAGGGTGCTCACGAGCCATGTCCGGGACAACCAGGGGATCAGGCCCAGCCAGCACGGGTTCATGGAAGGCAGGTCCTGCTTGACCAACCTGATCTCCTTCTATGACCAGGTGACCCGCCTCGTGGATGAAGGAAAGGCAGTGGATGTGGTCTACTTGGACTTCAGTAAGGCCTTTGACACTGTCTCCCACAGCATTCTCCTAGAGAAGCTGGCGGCTCACGGCCTAGACAGGTACACTCTTCGCTGGGTAAAAAACTGGCTGGACGGCCGAGCCCAGAGAGTTGTGGTGAACGGAGTTAAATCCAGTTGGCGGCCGGTCACGAGCGGTGTTCCCCAGGGCTCAGTTTTGGGGCCGGTCCTGTTCAATATCTTCATCAATGATCTGGACGAGGGGATCGAGTGCTCCCTCAGTAAGTTTGCAGACGACACCAAGTTGGGCGGGAGTGTTGATCTGCTGGAGGGTAGGAAGGCTCTGCAGAGGGACCTGGACAGGCTGGATCGATGGGCCGAGGCCAACTGTATGAGATTCAACAAAGCCAAGTGCCGGGTCCTGCACTTCAGCCACAACAACCCCAGGCAACGCTACAGGCTTGGGGAAGAGTGGCTGGAAAGCTGCCCAGAGGAAAAGGACCTGGGGGTGCTGGTTGACAGCCGGCTGAACATGAGCCGGCAGTGTGCTCAGGTGGCCAAGAAGGCCAACGGCATCCTGGCCTGTATCAGAAATAGTGTGGCCAGCAGGAGCAGGGAGGTGATCGTGCCCCTGTACTCGGCACTGGTGAGGCCGCACCTCGAATACTGTGTTCAGTTTTGGGCCCCTCACTACAAGAAGGACATGGAGGTGCTGGAGCGCGTCCAGAGGAGGGCAACGAAGCTGGTGAAGGGCCTGGAGCACAAGTCTTATGAGGAGCGGCTGAGGGAACTGGGGTTGTTTAGCCTGGAGAAGAGGAGGCTGAGGGGAGACCTCATCGCACTCTACAACTACCTGAAAGGAGGTTGTAGCGAGGTGGGTGTTGGTCTCTTCTCCCAAGTAACTAGCGATAGGACAAGAGGAAATGGCCTCAAGTTGTGCCAAGGGAGGTTTAGATTGAACATTAGGAAAAATTTCTTTACTGAAAGAGTGGTCAGGCCTTGGAACAGGCTGCCCAGGGAAGTGGTGGAGTCACCATCCCTGGAGGTATTTAAAAGACGTGTAGATGAGGCCCTTAGGGACATGGTGTAGTGGGCATGGTGGTGTTGGGTTGACGGTTGGACACGATGATCTTAGAGGTCTTTTCCAACCTGTATGATTCTATGATTCTATGATTCTATGAAAATGATGCAATAGTTCAAGCTTTACTATCTCTTATTAAGAAATTATTATTCATTATTTATTAATATTACTATTGTGCTGGTTTTGGCTGGGATAGAGTTAATTTTCTTCATAGTAGCTAGTATGGGGCTATGTTTTGGATTTGTGCTGGAAACAGTGGTGATAACACAGGGATGTTTTCGTTATTGCTGAGCAGTGCTTACACAGAGTCAAAGCCTTTTCTGTTTCTCACACCACCCCACCAGCGAGTAAGCTGGGGGTGCACAAGAAGTTGGGAGGGGACACATCCGGGACAGCTGCCCCCAACTGGCCAACAGAATATTCCATACCATATGACGTCATGCTCAGCATATAAAGCTGGGGGAAGAAGAAGGAAGGGGGGGATGTTCGGGGTTAGGGCGTTTTGTCTTCCCAAGTAACCGTTACACGTGATGGAGCCCTGCTTTCCTGGAGATGGCTGAACACCTGCCTGCCGATGGGAAGTAGTGAATGAATTCCTTGTTTTGCTTTGCTTGCGTGCACAGCTTTTGCTTTCCCTATTAAACTGTCTTTATCTCAACCCACGAGTTTTCTCACTTTTACTCTTCAGATTCTCTCCCCCATCCCATTGTGGGGGGAGTGAGCAAGTGGCTGTGTGGGGCTTAGTCGCTAGCTGGGGTTAAACCATGACAACTGTTTAATTACTTATTACCTGTTATTTAAGAGAGGAGGCAGTTCTGCACTGTGTTCCTGAGCTTTCCAAAAGGCAGAGCTGAGAAACTCATGGCAGGAGGGGTTTCTTCAGCTCTAGGATCTCAGCTGACCTGATCTTACATGTCTGGCATGGGCTGATTCTTGCATTGCTTCATCTCCTTGTCCTCTGCAAGGTGCAGGAGTCTGCATAGGGCCAAGCAAAGCGTTGGGGACTTGTTGCTGTACAAACCTTTAAGTGCTGGTGGGATGTGGTGATGGGGAAACTGTTCATCCCCTCCAAGCAAGGAGATCTTTACTTGGGGGGAGCCCTGGGAAAGGCTGTTACCCTCAATTGCTGTCTTATAGAAAAAGGCTAGTGAAGGCAATTGCTGGCTTTTGTGGGTGCTGACTGGATTTGCACTTGGGTCTGACCGTCAGCTGGGAGATGGTATCTGAACCTTTGGTTGTCACAGTGATTGGAGTCAGGTTAGGGCTGGAAGAAGTGAAGTATTGAGAGATCCCTGGGCTGGTGTGCACAGCTCGAGCTGGAAGTGGTGTGTCTGTGTCCCCAGCAGCTTTCCCAGGGAGCTCAGGCCCCTCATATAGCAGTTGCAATCAGTGAGCCATGGTGTGAGAGGCACAGCTCTGCCTCTGTTTCCCCTAGAGCTAATAGAGCTTAGTATTAATTAGCAGCTTAATTTGTAATTAAGAACTTGCTCTCTTTTTTTGAAATGGCTTATTGAGGGGGCCGACACAAGAGGCTCATGCAGTCTGAGATGTGCTGCCGTCAATTGCCGAGGAGCTGGTGCCAGCCCCCCAGGCTGCTGCATGGGCTCCCTGTGCATGGGAGGGTGTTGAGCCCCTGTAGCCCCAGTTTCTCTCATCTCTGGGCTGCTGGCTGTGGGACCCATCTCCTCAGTGCTGCTGGGGAAGTGGCCCAGGCAGACCTGGGCTGTCCCCTCTGTTTTGGGAGAGCAGCTCCTACAAAGCGTTGTGCTTGCAGTGTGTGCTGTGTCACCCATCTGGGGACTGATCCCCGTGTACATTTGGCTTTGAAGCATGCAGGGTTTGGCCACCAGAAGCAGGTACTTGGGGTCCTTGTCTCTGGGGGTTTCCCATTGCATTGGGCTCCCTGTGTTTGGACCCATGTGGTTTACCCGAGTTTAAAGTAGGGGATAATTATTAAGCAATCTTTTTGCCTCCCTCTTCAGTCTATGGGCTCAGCCCCTCCAATGCTGTTCTTGTGCTAGCTGGGGCATGGGGTTATTGCATAGTGCTTGCAGGCACTGCTTGGAGCATCCTGAGATTTGGGGGGGTGGGTTTGGACATGGAAGTTGGTTGGAAAGCAGAGAAACAGCCTTGGTAGGAAGGTGTGATGCAGGCTGTCCTGGAGATGAGCCTGGGGGCTCAGAAGCCTAATGCTTTTCTGCCTTTGCATCTAGGAGTGCTGGCTGATCATCCTGGGGCAAATCTTGCTTTACTCTGTGGCACCATGATGCAGAGATCTATGCTGGGAGGGTTTGGGCTTTGCTTGGGTGTGCCCTGTTGAGAGTGTCGTGCAGAGCAGTCTGGGCGCTTCACTGTCCTCCCATGCCTGCAATCCTGCTGTGACAGCCAGCCCAGCAGTACTGGAGGTTGTCTGTGTGTCTGGTGGGTGCTGTGAGGGGCTGGCAGGGCCATTGCTTCCCTCTGTGTGTGGGAGCTGCTCCAGCAGTGCAGGTTGCTTGGCTGGGTGGTTGTGCATGTCCCGGAGCTGCAGTCCAGCTAGGGATCTTCTTTCTGTGGTTGACATATGTCATCTTCCTTGAAGGTCTCGGTGGGTTTCCCTTCCCTTTCTGTATGGCTTATTGCTTTCCCAGCCGTACCAGCTCACGGCAGTGTGTGGGGACTCCAGCCTGCTGAGTGCCTTTTGCACAGGGAGCAAAGGTCCCTGCAGTGAAGAAATTGGGGCTGCCCTGCTGAGAGAGGCAGCCCATGGAGATGTGACCAGCCCGGGGCCACCCAGCAGGGATGAACTTGGGCTTCCTCATACCCTGTGGCTATCTACTAGCCATGTTGTTCTCAAAGTAGCCTTCCTGGTACTGTCCTGCAAGGAAGAGCATAATGTGATGATGATGATCCCTCTTTTTCTTACTCCCCATTCTGCTCTATCCTTCTCTGGCATGCCCGCTCCGTGTGAGCAGTCCAGAGGACTCCTGCCATGTGTGTTCCTCCCATCCCCTCCACAGTCTGTCCCTCTCACTTTTCTCAGCACCTGTACTGGTTGTTGTAGGACAGAGAAGAGCTGTGGTTCTTTTTTCTTCAGCATTTTTTCCTGAACTGGTTACTGCTTCATTTCCTGAGAACTGCAAAAAGAGTGACTATGACACGTACAGGGAGAAAAATGCTTCTATGCCTCACCTTGCAGAGGAGACAGCACAGAAAATGCAAAGTGGATATGTGCAGCCATGGGAACCATTGGAGAGCGGTGGCAGGATGTCAGCGCTGGGGGATGCTGTGCATGTCCCGGGTTGAGTGGGATACCGGTATCTGAGGGACAGCCAGTCTTATGTCACTCCAGCCTTGTCTTCCCTGTGTGAGTGATGTAGCTGGGTTTGAGTTGGTTTTTTCCATTTTAAGGCTTCTCAGTGCTCAGCTGTTTGAGCCAAGTGTTCCCTTGGCATTTGAGGCGCTCTCTGTGCAGGGAGAGATTTGCATCTGAGTTGCTTGGCATTCGTTTGCTGTCCAGTGGGTCTCATGTCTGGAAAGGTCTGCAGTCGGGGCAGAAGCTGAGTTAATTTGCACTGGAAGGCAGGCACGCTTCATTTTGCATGTTGGTTTCTTCTCATAGAAACCCCATTTGAGGTATGTTCTCTTCTATTATTGAAGCCGTGTTAAGGGGCATGGCAGCCTCCCTGCAAGGCTGGGAAAAGAGAGAGCTAGCCTGAAAGGTGCAAATTAAACCTGCGCTCTGCTATAAACAGCTACTGCACTGTTAACGTGGACCCTTCTCCAGAGTTTTGATGCTCTTTGCCTGCAACTGAGGAAGAAATGCTCACAAAGTCCTGTGGGAAGCAAAGCAGGCTCCAGAGTTCAGTTTGCAGCTAGATTGGATGAAACGCTTCTAAACTTCAGGGGAAAAGCGCCAGAGGGTCTTTAACTCTCATTTGAATCAGCTCATGAAATGATCAGACAGGGCACGATGTTTTGGTACAGCTTGCCTAGGAAGAAGGATGCTTGGGAAGAGCGGCTGGGTCCGAGGGGCCCTGGCGCTGCGGAGAATGAGGGAGGAACGTGGGGAGGTGTCTGCAGCGCT
Organism: Calonectris borealis; assembly: GCF_964195595.1. Lineage (NCBI taxonomy): Eukaryota > Metazoa > Chordata > Aves > Procellariiformes > Procellariidae > Calonectris > Calonectris borealis. Next base: position 25,899,300 of record NC_134351.1, on the reverse strand, counting down.
GTGCAAGCTGGAGGTGTTTTGGTCTGGAACTTGATTACACAAAAACTTTGTTCTTCCTTACCTGGGTGCTAGACTTGATACCTGTGGGTAATCTCCTATGTCTTCCCACAGTTGCTTCCTTCTGGGGATGCCCCAGAGCCCACTGCCATCTCCCAGCAGCGTGCGATGTTATTGCTCCTGGCCCTGTGCATCCTGGGGAGCAGTCACCACCGACACCCCCATGACCACGGATGCAGCAGCAGCTAGCAGCTAGCAGAGGGGCTCTCTATGGTTGGGGCAGAGACACCTCAAAAGCATCTCTGTAGGGAAGGCAGCTCCAGCTGCAAATCAGGAGGAGATGAAAACTAGGAGAGGCCATAAACCCTGTTTGCTATTAAGAGGCTGTTGGTGACTCGGTGCTCCTCTGTGCTTTGGAGATGCTGTTTGCACAGTCCCCAACTCATCTCAGCCTGGGGCTGCCACTGAGGCCCCAAATACTCCTTTTTCATGCCCTGCAGTAACATCGTCATGGTTTTGACAGGTAGAAGGTGATTGCTGTGGACTGGTATCAGCACTTGAGCTTTCCTTTGCCTCCCCTTGTGCCTCATCCAGCCTGGGAGGGAGCTGGGAGAGGCACCCATCGGTGGTGCCAGCGCTGTGCCACCCACGGAGGGGCTGGTGCTGGTGGAGAGCTGGCTGTGGGCTGTGCAGGGTTAAGCAGACATTGACAGAAAACAGGAAGAGAGGACAAAAGCAAGTCTGCTGTAATTATGTAGCATTTATTATTAATACGCTGGAATTGCTGGAAGCAGACTCTGTAATGTGAATACTGATAGAGAGGTTCAGAAGACAATTTAGCTCTCATCTGGCTGTTTATTAGCTCCCTCAGCTCTGGCAGGCAATGAACTAAAGCCTCATTTACTACTGCCTTGTTGCACCCCCTCCTTCTCCCCTCAAACTCCTTGCTGTTTCCATAAAGAAAACTGTTCTTTGTTTGTCCTTCCACTGGGTGCCGCAGCGATGCGTGGTGTGATCCTGGATAGCAAAGTGGACTTTAATCCTTGACCTGAGCCTGCCTGTTCACCAGGCAGGGCCCAAAGCGCGACGCAGGGCTGTGCAGAGCCATTGCCTTTCCAAGAGCAGCATGGCCATGGCTGATGCTGGCAAGGGATGTCCCATCTCCCAGGGCACAGAGGTGCTCATCCTCAGGGCAGTGGCTTTAGCAAGACTATATTGCACGGGCTGGCATGGCTTGGGGTCCCCAGGTCGTAATGGGGTTGTGATGAGGGGAGAGGATAGGGGAGCTGCATGTTGCTTTAGGAAGCTGGCTAGGAAATAATTAAAGGCCACTGGGGGTAGAGAGAGCAAGAAGTCAAACCAGCTGTCAGGAGGTGCAACAGGCTTCCTTTTTCTTCCGCGGCTTGGTAGGATCTGTCATTTTAGCTTCTGCCCAAGTTTCTGAGCTTCAGCCTGGGTTTTTTTTTACATATCCCGAGCATATAGGACATCCATTGTATTATACAGTAGTTTAAAGAGGATTAAGACAATAGCTAATCTAAATGATGAATGATGTAGATTGCTCAGCCTCTGAGCCACCAGGGATTTTCTTGCACACAGATTAGTCAGCCCAGTAGCTAAATATTGGGACAAACAGTATAAATCTATGCAGATAATCCTTCTATCCTATTCAAGCCAGAGGGACTTTCGAAATGGGCTTCAACACCACTCTGTCTTGTCATGGCGTCTGCGGCCACGTCGCTGACACGATGGACAGAGAAGGAGGCCTGATGGCTGCTGATGCACAGCCTGGGTGGCCAAGGAAATAAAGCATCCAGTGCTTCCCGGTCAATGCCGTTATCAGATACGGATGGTGGCAGGAGAGGGAGAGGATCAATGCCGCTCACCTCCCTGCCACCAGAGCAGGCTGTTTGCTTGTTTAGCCAGGAGGACCCTGATCCAGCCTTGGAGACAGCAGCCTGCAGCATGGTTAACATGGGCTGGTGGGGTTTTACTTGCATGAATGGACTGGTGTGGCTGGTCCCTGTCCCTCCTCCCTCCTGGCATCAGTGCCAGGACAGTGCTGGCAGCCCTTGGGGAGCGTGGCCCCTAGGAGAGAGTTTGTCCTAGCGTGGGACTGACAGCAGGTTTTCCTTAAGCTCTGAAACAGAAGGGTTTAAATCTTTTATTTATGTCTGGTTGAGTTTGTCAGAGTTGTGTCAAATATTTTTGACAAGCAAAAATGCTATTTGCTTCAGCTTAATGAAAAATGAGTATTTTTTTTTCCCCAGGAACTAAAAGAATTGTAGTTTCAATTGCAAACCCAAAAAGCTCCTCAGGAAAAAAAAAAAAACACAACAAACACCAAACAAAAAAAAAAACCCAAAAAAACCTTCAGATAGTTGTGAGAGTTGGCTGTTACAAGAGACTCTTGGTTGGTGTTTTGGGTCTGTGTAAAATGAGGGTCTGGAGAGCATTCAATCATATGATATCTCCTTTTATGAAGCTTTCTGGGCATATTACTCTAATGATGTTTAATGGTACTGTTTTCTTTATCTTAACTGAGTATGTCTTTTCCCAGTCCCACATCACTTTAATTCGTTGCTCTTATGAGAAGTATGAGAACTGGGACTGGCTTGACTCAGTGCAGATGAAGAGCTGTCCTGCCAGGTGTCTTGTCCCTCCTGGTAGGGATGCAGTCCTCCCTGCATCTGGCTATCTAAGGCTGTGGGGGTTGTATTGAGGCAGAGCTTGCATCAGGACCAGGATTTGTCAGAGGACCTGTTCTCCTTGAATTTTCCCTGCTCCTCTTGAAATCACTTGTTTTCTGCCATTTAGCAAGGAGCCGTGTGAACATCATGGTTTGGCCAGCAAAGTGTGTCTAGCCTGAGGTCTTGTGGCCAAGTCCCGTCTCCTCCTTCTTCCCAGGCTGAAAAATCCCAGTGTGCTTGGTGTGCCCTGATGCAGAAGCTGTTTCATTCCCCTTCCCCTGTACACCTTGCTGTCTCACTACCTCCTTTCTGAGGTGTGAGGACCAGAGCTGTGTGCAAGTGGTGGTTGCTTAGTAGACTTGCATGGTGGTAACATGGTCTGGTTTGGGGCAGAGGGGTGCTGGCCCCTGTGGCATAGCTCATCTACTCTGCAGGACACAGGTGCAAGCTCTGCTCAGAAATGCAGGGTGGATCTGTGTCCGGATTTTATCTGGTCTCCTCACTGAGCAAGACCTGGGTTAAAATTCAGCCTGGGTCATGGTTGACTGTGGAGAAGGTCTGAGTGCCATGTTTGGTACTGCACATTGAACCCCCCAGCTGTCTGGGTAGCATGGGGCTGAGACACAGGATGCTGCAGGCACGGGAAAAAGGGTGGTTTTCCCCTCCTGAGATTTGGGCACGGCTGGCTTTGCCTGAGCCCTCCTCTTTGGGGACAGATCTCCCTTCTCCATAACCTAATTCAGTGCTCAGCAAGGGAGACCCTTGCTTGGGTACCAGCTGGGAGAAGGGTAGAGTGGTGGGACAAGCCTATGACCCCTCACCACTCATCCCACAGCTGAAGGGTTTGTCTTGTGCATCCTGAGTCAGGATCAGGCTGTGTCACAGCCCGGTCCCCTGCCTTGCATTGTTGTCCCCCAGGAGCTGTCAGGAGGCTGCCTGAGCCGTGTGGTAACACGGGTCTGGGGGTTGCAAGCAAGGTCAGATGTCTGCTCAGAAATGAGATTGGCAATGATGCCACTGGTGCTGACAAATGGCCTGTCATTAATCTCTGACTCATGGCAGTGGAGAGGGCAGTGGTGGAAGAAACCCATGAGGTCACTCGCAGCCTCTCTCCCGGGGGAGCTGTACACAACTTCCACCCTGAACCTTTACAGATGGGGTGGGTGCCTGTCCCCAACTATGGTGGGTCTCTTCTTACATGCCTGCCCTGAGTGCATTTTTGTGCAGGTGTAGGTGCATGGCTGTGGTGGTGCATTCCCCCTCCCCTCCTGGGCTGTTCCACGATCTCAGAAACTCCCGTTAAACCTTGGCCTTGGGGTAATGAGTCAGGTGGTGAAGCACGCCTTTACCGTATCAGGAACTCTTGCTGAGGATGGGGAATGTACTGATCGTACCAGAAACTTCCGCCGCCTGGCCCAAGTGGAGGACGAGAGCGGGGATAATTGTCATCCCCTGATACCCTTATCTGAGTCGTAGCTCAAGTGGAACGATACCATTGTTACTGAAACCTTGAGAGTTTTGACGGATGACTAAAGTCAATCATCTTGCGACCCTATAAACAGCGGTCCCAAGTGAGGCCCTTGGAGCTCTCCTGGACCACAGCGGGCTGCACCCAGCATCTCCCTCTGAGTGGAACGCTCCTCAGAGTTTGCAAACTCTCGAGTTTGCGATATTTGGAGGACCGTCGCCAGCTGGCATGGGACCTGGGCTGCAACACTCCTCAAGACTCTACCCTTTGCCCGTTGAGAAATGCCAAGACATTTGATGTGAGTATTTCACTGAACTCGAGGGGGATTTTTAACAGGTATATCTTTGTATATTTATCTATCTTCGTATCCGTGTGCGTGTGTGTGTGAATTGATGGAAATACCCGCTAGCAAATATAGTCTGCTAAAATCTTATGATCTATCTTAAAATCAGGAATGAACCTTACACTACTGCTAAACACATATAAACCCTTAGACATATACCACTGACCAAGTCTGGGACTAGGGGTAGATTCAGATGGGTCTACTCTGAACTCCGTGACTCAACGGGAGGGTCTCCTTACCCTTTTGGTATTAGACAAAAAAACGTTGCCCAAGTCTGAGACTAAGATTGGATCCAGCTGGGTCTTCTCTGAACCTCGTGACTCAACGGGAGGGTGTCCCTTAACCTTTTCATCCTCGGCCTCTGTATAAATCATTCCAACTCAATTCTAACACGATGTCCTGGTTTCGGCTGGGATAGTTAATTTTCTTGCTAGTAGCTGGTATAGTGCTGTGTTTTGGTTTTAGTATGAGAAGAATGTTGATAACACACTGATGTTTTCTTTGTTGCTAAGTAGTGCTTACGCTAGTCAAGGACTTCTCAGTTTCCCATGCTCTTTTCCTTTGTATGCTTCATCCATGTAGTAAGTGATAGAGTGAACCTTGCCATAGATCTCTGCTAAGTCGCGCTTTCATAAATTTCTATTAAAATCACTTTCTGCTAATACCATCAACAGTGATTCTTTGAGCGGCCTCTAAACCACTCATTCGCGACAATGGCATAACTCCAGACTAGCTCCTAAGCATCTGGGAACTGGCCCCATGGTGCAGATGGTGCGAGCCCTGCAGTTCCTGTTGGGGACTGGATTCCTACGTGTGGCATAGCTCCAGCTCAGCAGCGGTGCAAGCAGGACTAAGGCTGAAACAAAGCTTGTGCTTTCAGTGTGTTGCAATACATGAGGTGCTGTACTGCTGGGGGAAACCTGTCAAAACCAGACCTGGGATGCTCCAGCCCTGGCTGTGCTCCCCCCATGCCAAGGCATTACCCAGGGCCAGCTCTGCTGGGTGCTCAGCCCTCTCTTGCTTTTTGAGTCTCTTTCCATGCTTTTTATAGAAAGGAGTTCTTTCCTCAGTTGCAAAAGACTCCTTGGAGGTCATAGCCAAAGCAGCCAGGACCACAGTCCTAGACACTGGTGGAGATGCTGCACCCATCGTTCAGACATGCTGGTGAGCTGCACAAGGCTGAGCTTCATTTCGGGGCTGCTGTTGATGCTACGAGCTTTGCGCGTGTGTGGGGAACAGGTGACTTTCTCCTCTGAATTATTTGGGGAGGTGTGGGGGGGGTGTGGTTTAATCTCTTTCAGGAGGAAAGGAGATGCGGTTATTCCACCTCTGACTTCCTCCAGATGTTTGAGCCTCTCGGCTGGCGACTGAGAGTTGATGGGCAGTGGAAGGCATGGGCGCGTGGGACAGGGTTTCTGTGCCTGGAAGGGCGGAGGAGAAGGGTGCACTGATGGGGATGAGGAGAGCAGCCCAGACTGTTGCAGCTGCGGCACAGCCCAAGCTGTGCTTTCAGGATCCTCTGCCTTTGCTGAGCTACGATTTCATTTTTCACTTTTCTTCCTCCCCTCTTAACTGGAAGAAGTTCTAAATAAAGTTGCTGTCACTCTTATTTATGGGTGCAGGGGAAGAGACGGACAAAAAGCCTGTGTGCTCCTGACAGCTACAAAGCAGATGTCTGTTTTTCTTCACTCGTGTTGGTGAAGCGATTGATCCGGGCACAGGCAAGCACACTCCTCAGGTGTGCAGGGCTTCCATGCCCTGCTACCTGGGGGCTTGGTGGGGATAGATGGATGGGGCTCCACATCCTGGCTCCTGGCCACAGGGCTCTCGCAGGGCCAGGCTTGTCCAGGAACACCTGTCCTAAAAACCTGGACCCCTGAAAATAGAGATGTGTGAACTTGCCTGCCTTAAAAATCCATCACAGGCTTCTTGTCTCCATCTTGAGTGGTTCCAGTGAGGTCAACTTTTTTTAATAACTTATGGACATCATCAGGGAAAACTATTTCCTTCAGGAAATAATATAATTAAGGATTATAAGCCCCTGTTTTCAGTTGCTTGAAACTATGCCAGCCTTTAACCATTTGGACTGAAACTTCACATGTGTCTGCCTCTGGCTGAATTTTTTTGGGAAAATTTTAGCAAAGAGGGTTTTAAGCTGCTCTCAGAGCGTGGTTTGGGGGAGAAAAATGCATTAGTTTATCCACAGCTTAAAAACCCAAGAAAAATTCTTGCAGTTGTTGTGCTGAAGAAACTCTAGTACCTTTGTGCTGTGAGACTGGGTCTGATGGTTCTGGGGAAGGTTTTCAGCCAGGTGTCAGGGATCTGCTTGTTGCTGACACCATGAAAATCCACCTTCGTCATGCCAAGTTGCAAGCCTCTGAAAAACGCTGTTGTGTGGGTGTATTATATATAGTGTGTGCAAGGAAGTAGTGGCTGCTCTGCTCCCACAGCAGGAACTGTGCTGCTCTGAGCACATGTGGGCGCAAAACCTACACCCCAGCTCTTGCATGGGATGCCTTGCCGCTGGGAAACCGTGGGCCCCTTCTATTGATACAAGTAAAACTCATCAATCCCTGATTGACATAGCCCTGGCTTGTGCTGGGGAGAGATTTTTTGCAAATGCTGTAGTATGTTTGCTTTTTTTCCTTCCTTTTTTTTTTTTTTTTTTTTTGCAAGAAGTGGTTTGGTTATTCCTTAGCCCTGGCTGTAGTGTGCAGATGCACCACGTGGGATGTGCAGCATGCAATGGGTGCTGGGCTTCCTTGAGGGTTTTGCAGGGACCTGTTTAAACAATTAATGCTTTTGCATTGCAATGGTTGTAGGTTCCTCCTAACTCAGCTACAGAAATGGCCAAAACAAGAGTATGTGTCTGGGGGACAGCCCAGTCCTTCAGCTGGAGACCTGCTTTGGGCATGCTGAGCACCTCCAAAACCTGAGTTTGACCCCAGTTTGGGGTTCTTAAAGCAAATCCATGCTTTGACTTCCATGGGGAAAGCTGGGCTGCTGGACCTGTGGCAGGGATGGCTTGTCCCATCAGGACAGGGCACAGAGGTGGAAGGGGGTGTCAGTCCTCTCCATGTGAGTAGGTCCCAGGGACATCTCTCAGCCAAGGCATTGGGATTTTGCACTTTGTTCCCAGCGTAACACGCTGTCCCTGCAAGAGCCGCGTCCTTACAGCTCGAGCAGAGGATGCTGCAAAAACCTCCCCAAGGGTGCTCGGTGCTAAAACCATCTCTCTTTTCATATCCTTGCCAAGCCGAAGTGACAGCCCAGGCGGGTCCCTGGCAGGTAGTGACGAAACAGCCTCGCTGCTTGCTGTAGCCTGGTCTCCTCTGTTCCACTTCATCTGTAGGTAAAAAAAAAAAAAAAGTTGCATTGGCATTGCAGAGCAAGGGGAGGCTTGGTGGGGAGGAGCTCTCTCCCCTCCTTGCCAGTCACTTGTCACCTCGGGGGTGCCTGGCAGAGCAGGTTTTGAGTGATGGGGCGTTGCAGGTGTTGGGCTCAGGGCAGCTGGAGTTAAATTTCTTGGTGGCTGACACCTGACAAGCATGATAATTTGTGGCACACCATGCACTGCTGGTGTGACAAATGGTCTGCTTCCCTCCTTTTAAGCTCTGGAAAAACTTTTTAATTATTTCCCAGCGCTTTGCAAATGAGAGTGTTTCCATCAGGTGCCCAGCAGAGTTTGGGGAGGAGTGGTTATGTATCTGTTTAGGTTTTGTAGGTGACTGGGGGGTGGATGGGGGTTGTAGTTTGGGTTTCTGTAGTATCCTCCTGCTGACTTGCCCGGGCTTTGGATGGGGTCTCAGGGAGGGCTCTAGCAGAGCTTGTCAGCTTGGGATTGGGTGCTAATTAAAGCATGTGGTGTTCCAGGCTTGGAGTCACTGTCACCCTTGGGAAAGTATCTCCACAGGAGCGACTCCCAGACTTTCCTCTTGCCAGTGGAGTTTGGCTTCTTCTATTTTTCATTTTTAATAATGCAGAACCATAAGACTTTTTTTCCTCAAAGCGTTTAAAAAGGAGGGGGGGAACAACACAAGCTCAGCCACAGGAGTTAGATAATGAACACAGATCTCGGCTGATAATTTGTCTAACACAAAAAGCATATTTGCTGCTATAACTGAAGGCACCGCTGGTTACAGTAATGCCTCAGACTCCATCTCGCTAGGCAGCATGTCAGACGTAGCACAGAAAGTCTCTCTCCCATTTCCAGTCCTTGGTGTCCGTGCTGCAAAGCCGTACATGCATGCTTTCCTCTTCACACTCCCGGGTTCGGTCGGATTGGCTTCTCTGTGCACAGTTTAACATGTGTGAGGCTTTGCAGGATTAGGGCTTAGGCAGCGCAAGACCTCATGGGCAAATACCTTGGTGCTGGGCTGACATTTTAGTGCTGCTATGCTGTTTTGGCTGGGGAGCGTTGCTGTCTGTCTCTAAAGAAGATCAGAGATGCCCCAAGCTGCTGTATTTTTTTTTCCACCTCTCTCCTTTCATGTCTCTAAATTGAAATAATTAAGCAAATGCATGCTTTGGGGCTGGACTATGATGCTCATGTGGGAGGGCTCTTCATCTAAACTAGCTTCATGTTGACACCAGTTACCCCCAGCTGTCAGGGCTGGAAAACAGATGCCCCCCTCCCTTGGTTGTTTTCTAAACCCAAAGTGATGGCAGAGCTCCGCCTGGTAACCTGACAGGTTGTCTCTTCTGTTTTGTTGAAGAAAATCCCAGGTCTGAGTAGCGAGAGTTGGTCAAGCAGCCAGAAGAATCCCCTAGATGTTGATGAGAAACTGGGGACACCCCAAGGACTCTGGACTGGTGGAGAGGTAAGAGGTGGGTTAAAGCACTTGCTTACCCAGTTTGTCCTTGGTTGGTGTGCTCTGGGCTGCCTGGCTGTGGTGGGGCTGCAGCCCATGTGTCTTTTAGCTAGGATGGGTTTTATTAAAGTGTGGCAAAAGGCTGCTCCTGGCTTCAGTGTGTGAGCAGCCCCATGGCTGCTGTGTAAACAGGGCAGATGCTGACAGCAATTATTTAGTTTGCAGAGGGTTGGGTTTGGATGAACAGCTTGGAAAACGCACATGTTATGGGCTGCACACAGGAGGCTTCTCCATAGAGAGCCCTCCTGCTTGAAAGCCCTTCTGGCAGCTCGGGGATGTGTAATCTAACTGGGGTAGCAGAGGTCCCATGGTGACTGAACCACTCTGGAGCAGGTAAGTGTCACCCAGCCCTGCTTTGTGATGGGAGGTGAGGTGCCACCTCTCATAGATGAGCACAACTTCAATCTCTCATGCCTGCTGGATGCTCTTTCTGCTTTCCTGCACAGGGGGGTGCAGCATCTCAGATGTGCCAAACTTCCCCAGGCTTGGCTCTGCCAAAAAGGCTGCATGGCTGCATCCCCTTGGGAGACCACCACTATCACCAGCCATGGTCGAGGGGATGCCTCACCTCTGAGACCTGGTGCATATGTGCTTTGTATGGGGCAGTGATAACACAGCATTGCTTGAGGAGAGGTTTGGGGTCATCTCCAAGCCACGGGGACCTCGTTGGAGCAGGGAGGGGCTCGTGGATGGGGCTGCCCCATTTGGGGATGCAGCCCCTGCAGAGCCGTGCTGAGGGCTGGGCAAGCTGGTGCTCACTGGTGCTGTGCTTGAGAAATGAAAATGAAGAATTAAAATTTAACAAGTCCCTAAATTCCAGGCAAGGACATCTTAAGTGGGAATTGTCACTGTTTGACGAGTGCAGCCTCCCACTTAGCTAAAACTGCATCGCTTTAATTACATTGATCTTGGAAAAGCAAAGCAATAGCTTACACTGAAGAGGGGAAACTGTTGGCCAAAACAACATGAAGTGTCATGAATTCTCCCTATGCAACTCCGCTGCCCTCTCCCCCCACATCGTGCCTCCCAGGGGTGTTTTGCAGCCCCATTCACCCTGGATTGACCGAGTACTGTATCCTCTGAGCCACAGGCAAGGACAGAAATGCTCCCTGTGTGCAAGGCTGGATGTGGGCTCTGGAGTTAAAAGCTCAAGGTTAAGGGACCGCAGGGGTGGGCAGCACCTGACAGCTGCAGTGGGGAGCGGGCTGGGGTCTGGGCATGCAGGGATGCTCTGCAGCAGCAAAACCCTGCCTTCAGCATTGCCCGGTGGTAGCATCTGTTCCGGTTGCTGGTGGGCTCTCGAGGGGGAAAATGTTTCTCCTTGCATCCAGTGGGAACCTTTTGTTTCAGCTACTGCCTGCTGTCACTCATCTTCTTGCTATGTGTCACTGCGAAGAGCCTGGCTCAGTCTTCTCAAATCCCCTGGCCATCACAGTGGCCTCCACTGAATTTGCTCCAGATAATCAACACGTGTCTTGTATTGGGGCTCCCAAAACTAGAAGCAGTATCTTGATGTGGTCTGAATGCTGCATGACCTCCTGGCTGTGCCACTGCTCCTGCAGCCCAGAGTGCTGTTGGCCCCCTTTGCTGCCAGGGCAGGCAGCTGGCTCATGTGGGGCTTGCTGCCTGCCAGGACCCACGCTGGCACGGGATGAGTGTCCCTATGCCCAAGCCCTGCACCACGCCATGGCAGTGGGCTGGAGTTTTCCCAACCAGCACTTTTTCAGGCTTTGGTGGATTGTGACTGCAGCAGGGAAGAAGTTGTCCATAGGCAGGTTTGGGGGCCAAGACCTGACTTTGTTTTTTTTTACATGTCCTCTTGATCAGGTGCAGAATAGTTGCATGATGGCTTCTGGCTGTGTGCCATTCCCAAGCCTGGGAGAAGGGAGATTTCTCCTCCCTGGGGTGTTCATAATGTGTTCGTCTGCACGGTTCCTGCAGAGCGCTCTGAGCATCCCTTGCTCTCTGCTTGGTTTTAGTCTGTCTCCAGGGTGCTGCTTAGCTTCGCTCATGTATTCCTTTGACGAGTGGGTAAGACAGGAAGCAAATACCTTTGTTACAAAACCACATATGGGCTTTCAACAGAGAGAGGCAGCAGTAGTGCTGGAGGTGGCTTTTCACAGCTAGCCTGGGATGCTGAGCTGCAGCGTGACAGAGATGATCATTCAGTAAATAAGGGCTCTAATGGAGGAAAGCAGTGTCTTCCAATTAAAAGAAATAACCATCAGCAAGAGGGGCTGTACTCCCTCTGAAACCAGTTCGGATAGCGTCATGGCTGCTGTGGGTCTCGTGGCTCCTGGAGCACCACGATGGTGGATGCCAGATGCTCTGTGCCTTAGAGCTGGGGATCACGGGGATGCAAATGTGGGGCGCATTTGCCTGGGGTGGGAGCTGCCCCACTGAGTCCTGACTGTGAGCCATGGGGAACTGCTGTCAGCATGGAGGTGGACATTTGGCTGTGTAAAGCGGGGACCCACTGCATTGGGGGGGTGGCGGCAGTGTGGATCCTGCCTCCTCACAGGCCCCCCTTCACCCCCAAGGGGAGCAGGTGCTGGTGGGGATCTGCTGGAGCAGCCGTTCATCTGCAATGGAGATGGGCAGGATCCCACCTCTGGGTGGGAAGAGGAGTGAGGGGCTCAGCTGCACACACCTGGATACCTTCAATAGCCGTGGTGCTCCCAGGGTCGTGTTTACTCAGCACCAATGAAGCTGTTTGTCAGGGAGGAAGACTGCAGTGATAATGGCACCTCTTAGCAATGTCCATTTTATTATTTTTCCCTTTAGACACGTCGCGGTGTCTGGAGAGTGGCCGGTGGTCCGAGTTTGGATGCTGTAAATCCTCTAATTTTTTTTCCTCCCCACCCCTGAGTTGCTAGGTGCTTCTGCAGGCTGCTTTTTGCTGGGGGAATTGCAGGTTTTTAGTTGCTGGGAGTTTTTCCCTGGGTGCTGGGGTGGTGCTGGCAAGGAGAAGCACCCTTAGAAAGCGAGACTTTATCTTCCTTCTAAGCACCCTTCATCCCTTGCTGCATTCAGCCCATGGTAGGGGTGCCCGGGGGTGAGGATGGTCCCTGTGCTTGCCTCCGCACCAGCAGACAGCAAAACCCTGGAGTGGCCCAATCATACAGGGCGGATGGATCCAGCTCTGCAGAGGTGGGAAGCAGCAGCTGCTCATCTCTGGCTGGCTGAGGTCTTGTCATCCCAACTGCAGCACCAGCAGTTCTAGAGTCGAGGCCCCTCTGGGCAAATCTAGGGAGCACCAGGACTCCCATGAGAGTAGGTGTTTTTCTGTTGTTTGTTTGGGGTTTTGTTGGTTTTTTTTTTTTCAATCTTGTTTTCTCAGCTTGGTTTTCAGTGCTCTGACTATGTGCTGCAGGGATGGTCAGGCCATCTCCTGGCTTTGCTTGGACATCAGGCTTGGATCTGGAGGCTGAAGGCTAGTGGCATTGATTTTTCTGCCTCCTTGGTAGAGGGAAGGAAGTGCTGGGGGGGGGGGGGAGGGCAGCATTCAGAGGGTTAATAAGAGAAACCTTGAAAATGGTTGCTGTATTTCCTTGCTTTATGGTGGCGGGGGGGGGGCAGGGCAGGCGGGAAATGTCCCAGGCTTGCCCTTTGGTGGGACAGGAGGGTCACTTATGTCCATCTATATTAATACATTCAATATACATGATGGCACATGGGGGACAAGCACTGGTCCTTGGCTGGAGGGGCGTCCACTTTGCTGCCGAGCATCTGTGGCAGCCCTGCTGTGACGTGCTTCGGTTTCGAGCGACTCCGTCTGCGCCCACTCACCCAAGTTAGATCAGTTTAACCCCAAACGAATGTAAAAACTGAAAGGCTTGAGATTGGTGGAGGTATTAAAGCTGCCTTTGAGCTGGGGATACTACTCAAAGCTGCTGGCGAGCTGTCACTCTATTGTTCTTGAGACAAAACACTACTGGAGGGATCCGAGAGCCGTAGAGGCTCTGGAGCCACAGCCAAAATAGTATTTAACTAGCAGAAATGTGCTACAGCCTTGGGGCTCGCTACATCAGCCCAAGGGAGAGCGAGCACTGCTGTGCGCCCACCCTCCCTGGCAGCAAGACGGAGGGGGTTCAGGTCACCCTTGCACCACAATGGACCATTGCATAAGGCAATTTGACTTGTCTATTCTGGTGCTTGTAAAAGATAATTTCCCTTGAATCCCAATGCCATAAACCAGGTATTTAATGTTGCTTGAAGGGAGCATGTCTAACACATGCAGGGCATCACAAACAATAATAAGCAATCAATAGGCTAAATCCTGAGATCTCTTACCCAGACTTTGCTGGAGTAAAGGTTGACAAAAAGTCTTGAGTAGTTACTCAAGACTTCAGCCCTGCCCTGAGGGCAGGAGAAGTGATTGACTGATTTATTGATGATTCATTTCACCACGAATCTAGTCTGTCTGTTACCCGCAAATGCTCATTTGAGCATAAATCTTGGGCTGCCGTGAGCAGATAGCTTCTCCTACAGCAGAGCTGGGTAAAAAGATTTCAGATGAATGGTTTATTTGGTGAAAAATAGTTTAGGATCAACAGGAATAGCTTGTGTTTCTGTGTTGTGCTTGGCGAATAACCTCAGCTGAAGAAAGTGAAAGCCCAGTTGTGAAAAAGATCAAGCACTGGGTTTTGACATCATGTTTAGATCTCCTTTCAAACCGGTTTTAGGTTTGCTTCCAAAATCAAAAAGCCAGATGAGTTTCAGAGAGCCCTCTGAAACCCTTTTTCCTCACCCTCTGTGCCTGGCTTCTGCAGCAAAATGTGGTACTTAAACCTGGCGCTGACTTGCTGTGAACCCATACTTCATTTATTTTTTAGTTCACCCAGCGATGTGAAGGCTCAGGTGCTGGCGGGGTTTTGTTCAGTGCTGCTAAGCTGGGGGCTGGGATGCATAAGGCTGTGGAGGGGCAGCTCTCACACCCTGGGTTTGCTCCCGTGCCGGGGGACCGGGCTTCTCCTGCCTCGCTGGACCCGTGGGAGGCTTGGGGGGAACATTGCAGCCAACAACAGCTCATCCCCCATGCAAAGTTAGGCAAAGCATTAGCTGTTTCCGCAGCAAAAGAGTGCATGAGTCCTTTGGAGGTGTCCTATGGAGTAACCTTCACCCCAAAGACTCAGCAGCTGGGGCATGGCTTGCTTGCCCCCATGTTCTTAAATCACGGTCCTTTTTTGATCCCTTAAACTGAGTAGTTTCTTACTAATTCAGGAATAAAACCATGCTTCTCTATCACCCTGTAGTGTTGATTCTTCCTTGTTTTGATCCTGACTTCTGCTCGCTACATCTGCCACGGCTCCCGAAGCCTGTGCTTGCTGTTGCAGTGTGTGGATATGCCCATGGTAGGTGCTGTAGGAAACCGCTCGGACAGATTTGTGCATGTGTATATGCCTCTCTAAATATTTCCCATTAATTAATGGACACTGGAGTCTGTCATCTGTAACAAGCGCTCACTGGTGGGTGATAAATTGCTTGTATGACAAGATGGTAGTGAAAACTGGGCAAGCCGTGGCTGTTGGCTCTGGGTTTGTGTTGTGGTTTAACCTGACAGGCAGCCAAATACCACACAGCCGCTCGCTCACTCCCCCCCCCCCACCCCCCAGTGGGACAGGGAGAGAATCGGAAGGGTAAGAGTGAGAAAAACTTGTGGGTTGAGATAAAGACAGTTTAATAGAACAGAAAAGGGAAAATAATAACGATAATGATAGAATATACAAAATGAGTGATGCACAATGCAATTGCTCATCACCCGTGCTGACCGATAACCAAGTAGCAATCGCTACTTCCTGGAACACGCCTACCATTCATATACTGAGCATGACGTCACATGGTATGGAATATCCCATTGGCCAGCTGGGCCAGCTGTCCCGGCTTTGCTCCCCCCCAGCACCTGTTTTGTTTTGTGGTTTGTTTTTTTTTTTTTTTTTTTAAGCTGAATGTCCTTGACTAGCAGGGTACTTAGCAACAACTGAAAACATCAGTGTGTTATCAACTTTCTTCTCATACTAAATCCAAAACACAGCACTAGGAAGAAATTTAACTCTATCCCAGCCGAAACCAGGACAGTATGGGAGTGGGGGGCATATGTCAGTCAATATCTGGATGAGAAGAGGGGTAGAGAAAAGCCCAGCAGCCAAATGTGAGATCCCCGAGGTATCCTGCCTGCTTGCACCGGAGGAGCCCTTGCTGTGGGCTCCAGCAAAAGGGCAGTGATCCTGCATCGGACCCCACGATTACCCAGCAAACCCCAATCCCATTGCTGCTTTTTGATGTGGAGGGAGGAGGAGGAAGGGGCTTGCGCTGCAGTGGCCACCCCTGCTCCACAGGGATGCTGGCCAAGCAGAGACCTCGTACTCGGAGCAACTCCTCCCGATCTGTGCTGGGTTTTGCTGCCTCCCACACCCCAAAGAAGGGATCATGTGCCAGGGCCTGGGATCTGCGCTCCAGCAGTGCCAGGGCTTCCAGCAAACCCCCCTCAGTAGCCAGAGTACCTCACAGCAGTGCCAGCACCGGATGTCCCTGGCATGCCTTGCCTGCTGGCACCACCGTGCAAACGGTGGCATGAGGCTTGGCTGGGCACCTCCATGCAAGACCGATGCTTTTGGTGGCCTTGCTGTGCAGCGTTTGTAGGAGCACTGGGTCTATACCACCAGCAACTGGTGGTTGAGGGTGCCTTGTTGCAGAGCAATATAAGGCTGGTCCTTATGTATGGGCTGGAGCACAGGGCTGGGTGTGATGGATCAGAGTTGCTGGTGTTCACAGCCTGTTCAGTTGTAGTCCTGTACTGAGCCCAAAGTCTGTGAGCCCCATACAGAGACCCATCCCAGGGAAGCAGTGCTGGCACCAAATTCTGCAGCCTCCAGGGGAGCAGGCATGGACTGAGACTGATTCTTGCTGCAGCCCCAGTGGGACTAATCCCCGCTGCATTTGTCTGGAGCACACCATGCAAGCCGTGTACTGTAGATCCATCTCCATTTTGGCTGGCACACTGAAGCTGAAGTTCGATCACCCCTTGTGCTCATTAGGACTCCAGCAGTCGGAGCAGGGATCCTGCTTGGAAGGACAGCGTGGGTGCTGGGCACCCTGCAAGCACCCTGCGGGATCCTCTCTGTCCTGGGACCTGTCGCTCTTGACATGATGTAGTGGGAACAGTCAGCATGTGCTGGGGAACTGAATTATCTGCTTCCCCAAGTGGGGATAATAATAATAATAAAGTGCCTTCCACTAGCTCATGAGCCATTACCTTGAGGGGCCCCTCATCAGCTGATGAATTCTACTTAAAATAAATATTGAGAGAAAATGTAATTGGATTTCATTTATTACCAACTTCCACCTAGCAGCCCCAGATTATACAAAAGCAATTAGAGAAAGCTCTCCATTAATAGCTATCTTCAAGCAGCCCAACAGGCTCATTCCATCAAACCTTCTGGATCATGTAATTTCCTTTCTTGGAGCTCGCTCCTGGCTGGAGGAGGATGTGGGGTGTGCAGCACCGTTGCCAGTGGCCTGTAAACAAAAGCAGCCCTGTCTCTAACACTTGCAGAGGCATTGTCTTCCTGAGCGTGTGGCTCTGCCAAAGGGTCTCCTGGTTTGGGGCAAGAAGCTAGAGCACCTGGGCAGTTGGGCTGCAGACTAGGGCTTGGTTGTACCTTCCCTGGGCTGGGAGCATCCTTCCTCCGCTCAGCATAGCCATGCGGTGAATCTTGCATACCTGCTGCCAAGCAGGCCAGACAAGTCCCATGGGGGCTTTGGGTGTAATCCTCTCCCCCTTGGGCTGGGGCAGTTCTCTGGTGCTGATCTTTCCCCTAATGCCAGCAGGTAGCACAGCAGCTCCTGTCTCTGTCGACTTGCAGGGACACAGGAGAACATTTCTGTTTCCTTGCACAAGGAGGAAAGCACTGAGCAGCACCTGGGACAGCTTGCTAAGGTCAGGCAGAGGAGCATGGCTCATAGCATCTCTCTGAAAATCTTACAGCAACATAAAGAAGCATGTTTGAGGCCTGTCACAGGGCAAGGACAGATGTCTGGCACTTGTGTTGTCACTTAGGAAAATGTGCAGGTTAATCTGCAGCAAAGGCTCAGCCTGGTGTCTCTGCTCCTAATCCCTGTTTACAAGAGTGGATGAGGAAAGACAATGATGGTGGAGATGGCTTCTGAGGGGAGAGATGCTGATTGATCTTGGTGTATGGTGAGGAGTGGTCCAGCCTGAGGGCTGGGAGTAGGAAGGGATGTATAGTGTGTGTGTACAGCAGTGAGAGGGTGCAGCCCTCTGCTCCCCTCTTTCAGCCTGTGCACTTGCAGCCCTGGAGGGAGGTTGTCCAGCAATGCTGCCTGATTTTGGGTCAGTCTCATTTTGGGGGGGGGGCCTCTAAGGTCCATCTCAGCAGACCTAGGGCTGGATGGAGAGAAGGGATTTTGAAGGTGGTCCCCCTTGCAGGATGGAGCGAGAGGAAAGGCTTCAGGTGCCAGGGAGGCTCTGGGCTCCTGCCTGGGGATGGCATGGCCTTCGCATCCCAGTTGTCATCATCCAGGGGAGTAGCCAGCACCCTTTCTCAACTCAGACAACCAACTCTGCTCAAACTGATGGATTGATTGAGCCGGAGTGGCTCAGCAGGGATGTGCCAGCCCCCCTCATGCATGGGAACCTGCGCTTGGCTCCGGTGTCTTTGATCTCCCCTGTCGCAAATGCGCTCTCCCTTGCTGCCACTTGCTGTCACCTCTCCTGGCTCATCTTCTTGTCCCCTCCATTTTGTGCCTCCGTTGGCCTCTTTGTCCCCGGTGCAGGGTGCGGGTGAGGGGAACAGCACAGTCGGGAAAGAGCTGATGTTTAGATTCAGACAAGAAACAACATTAGAATAGAATAGAAGCTTGGTGCCTCTGCCAAAACTTTGGGTTTTTAAACCATGAAAGAGTCTTTGAGGCACAAGGTATGCTGGGGCCTGATAGGATCCACCTGTCCCAATGGGGGAAACGCATCTTTAGACGTAAGCTGGCGGGATTGATCGAGAGGGCTTTAAACTAGAATCAGTGGGGGAAGGGGATACCAACAGGATTGCAGTAGGTAAGCCAAGGGTTGGCATGGCATTGCCTGAGGGTGGCAATGCTAGTGGGAACATTTACGCTGTTCCAGGGAGCATTGAGGGCTCAGGAGCATATCTGAAATGCTTGTACACCTACGCACGCAGTATGAGAAACAAACAGGATGAACTGGAAGTGTTGGTCAGTTCCCAGAGCTATGATGTCATTGGTATTAGTGAGACTTGGTGGAACGAGTCAAACAACTGGAGTGCTGGAATGGAGGGCTACAGGCTGTTCAGGAGGGATAGGCAGGGCAGGCGAGGTGGAGGAGTGGCACTGTATGTAAGGGACAGGTTTGACTGTGCAGCCCTTACAGTTAGGGATGATGTGGTTGAGAGCCTCTGGGTGAGGATTAGGGGGATGGAAAACATAGGAGATGTTGTAGTGGGTGTCTACTACCAATTGCCCAGCCAGGATGTAAGCACTGATGAGTTATTCTATAGGCAATTAGGAGAAATCTCTGGATCGGTAGCCCTTGTCCTTATAGGAGACTTCAACTTCCCAGACATGAAATGGGAATACCATACTGCTGTGACAAGCAAGCCTGGGAAATTCCTGAAGTTTGTTGAAGATAACTTCTTGTCACAAGTACTCAGTGAGCCAACTAGGAAAGATGCCCTCCTAGACTTGTTGTTTGTGAATAGAGAAGGACTTGTGGGAGATGTGATGGTAGGTGGCTGTCTTGGCCACAGTGATCATGAAATGGTTGAGTTTAAAATTTTTGGTGTAATGAGAAAAAAGGTCATCAGAGTTGCTACCCTGGATTTCAAGAGAGCAAACGTTAAGCTATTCAGGGAGTGCCTTAGCAGTGTCCCCTGGGAATCTGCTTTTGAGGGCTTAGGAGTCCATGAGTGCTGGTCAGTCTTTAAGAATCACCTTTTAGAAGCACGGGAGCAGGCAATTCCACTGTGTTGAAAGTCAAGCAAGTGGGGCAGAAGGCCAGCTTGGCTGAACAGGGAACTCCTCATGGAGCTCAAGAGGAAAAAGAAACTGTATGATCTCTGGAAGCGAGGTCAGGCTTCGCAGGAAAAGTACAGAGCCGTGGTTTGCATATGCAGGGAGAAGACACGAAAGGCCAAAGCTAAGTTAGAGTTGAAACTGGCCAGTGTTGTGTCAGACAACAAGAAAGGCTTTTTAAAGTATATTAATAGCAAGAGGAGGTCTAAGGAAAAGATTAGATTGATACTTGTTGAAGATGGTCACCTGACTAATAGGGATGAAGAAAAAGCAGAGGCATTCAGTGCATTTTTTGCCTCAGTCTTTAATAATACTGATAGACCTTGGGCTGCCTGGTCCCCTGAGTCAGAGGACCACGAGTGTGGGAACAGTGACTTTCCATTTGTGGACACTGAAATTGTAAGGGACCAGCTGTATCAGCTGAATGTTCACAGGTCCATGGGGCCGGATGGGATTCATCCCAGAGTACTGAAGGAGCTAGCGGATGTTACGGCAGGACCCCTCTCGGTCATCTACCAAAGGTCTTGGGAGTCTGGGGAGGTCCCTGCTGACTGGAACCTAGCCAATGTTATTCCAATTTACAAGAAGGGCGTAAGGGAAGACCCAGGAAACTACAGCCCTGTTAGTCTAACCTCAGTACCTGGAAAAATTATGGAGAAGATCATACTGGGTGCTACTGAAAGGCATTTAAAGGACAATGCAATCATCAGGCGCAGTCAACATGGGTTCACAAAGGGAAAGTCCTGCCTAACTAATTTGATATCCTTCTATGATAAGGTCACCTGCCTAGTGGATAAAGGGAAGGTGGTGGATGTAGTTTTTCTGGATTTTAGTAAGGCTTTTGATACTGTCCCTCACAGCATCCTTCCGGACAAGTTGTCCAACTGTGGGATAAGTGGGTTCACGGTGCGCTGGGTGAAGGACTGGCTGAATGACAGGGCTCAAGGGTTGTAGCGAATGGGGCTACATCTGGCTGGCGACCAGTCACCAGCCGTGTTCCTCAGGGTTCAATTCTAGGGCCAGTTGTGTTCAATATTTTTATCAACGATTTGGATGCAGGAGTTGAACGCACCATAAGTGTCCTGGTTTCGGCTGGGATAGAGTTAAATTTCTTCCTAGTGCTGTGTTTTGGATTTAGTATGAGAAGAATGTTGATAACACACTGATGTTTTCAGTTGTTGCTAAGTTCCCTGCTAGTCAAGGACAGTCAGCAAAAGAAAAAAAAAAAAACAAAACAAAACAAGCGTTGGGAGGGAGCAAAGCTGAGACAGCTGGCCCAGCTGGCCAACGGGGTATTCCATACCATGTGATGTCATGCTCAGTATATGAATGGTAGGCGTGTTCCAGGAAGTAACGATCGCTACTTGGTTATCGGTCAGCTCGGGTGGTGAGCAATTGCATTGTGCATCTCTCATTTTGTATATTCTATCATTATCATTATTTTCCCTTTTCTGTTCTATTAAACTGTCTTTATCTCAACCCATGAGTTTTTCTCACTCTTACCCTTCCGATTCTCTCCCCGTCCCACTGGGGGGTGGGGGGGAGTGAGCGAGTGGCTGCGTGGTATTTGGCTGCCTGCCAGGTTAAACCACAACAGTCCTTTTTGGCACCCAACGTGGGGCATGAAGGGTTGAGATAACGACACACCTGACCCGAACGGGTTAAAACAAATTTGTTATAAGCATTCATTATATCAGTTTAGTACTCGCTGGTCACAATGTTGGTTTATTTGCTCTCAGAGTTGTTGGAACTGTTCTTGGAGTTTTGGTATTTAGCACCTTACTGGCTGTCTATACTGCTGATTATCAGTTTTTATGTGGGGTTGGTCATCTCTGGGAAATGGATTAAGGTCATCGCTTTGCTATACTGTGTGACCTGGCTTTATTTTATGATAAAATTATTGGTCACGAGCCTGTATTCAGCACTGCTGTCATTCCTGTTCTTCGGGAGCTATCTTTTGGAAACTATTAATAATTACACTTTTTACGTCTTCACCTCGGAGAAGGAATTTAGTGGGGAGACAGGATGGGACACTTTCTCCCACTTGTTCACCTTCCCTTCCATATCTTCAGAAACTCCTTTTTCTTCTATCCTCTTCATGAAGACGTCCACAATATTCCCTGAGAATTTTGAATATCCTTGGGATGTTCAAACAAGCATGTTCATATTGCTGTGTCTCCTGAATGCGGTTCAGGCTGTGTTTAGAGTTAAACAACTATTCAGGAATACTGTCCAGAGATCAACCCCGGCAACAGACACGGTGACTACTCAAACCCCCACGACAGGCACTGTAGCTACTTCAACCCCCACAACAACCACTGTGGCTACTCAAACCCCCGCGACAGGCACTGTAGCTTCTCCAACCCCTGCGACAGGCACTATGGCTACTCAAACCCCAGCAAAAGTCACGGCAGTTACTCCAACCCCTGCGACAGGCACTGTGGCTACTCAAACCTCGGCAACAGACAGCGCGGGTACCCCAACCCCTGTCACAGGCACTGCAGCCACTCAAACCCCGGCAACAGTCACTACAGTTACTCCAACCCCCATGACAAGCACTGCAGCTACCCAAACCCCAGCAACAGGTACTACAGCTGAACCAGAGGACCAACCCTTGCTGGTATCCATTGCCCCTGTACAGAAGAAGAAATCTTTGAGCGGAAGTCAGGTCGTTTAGAAAGGGATGATGGAAAAGCAGGGCCATCACGAGGAGGGGAGGAGGAAGAGGAAGAACTCATAAATGAGACGGAAACCACCCGATCCCTATCCCTGGGTGACTTGCAAGATATGCAGAGAGATTTCAGCCGTCGTCCAGGCGAGCATATTGTTGCCTGGCTGCTCCGATGCTGGGATAATGGGGCCAGTAGCCTGGAATTAGAGGGGAAGGAAACCAAACAGCTGGGATCCCTTTCTAAGGAACGGGGCATTGACAAAGCAACTGGAAAAGGGGCACAGGCCCTCAGCCTCTGGAGGCGACTGCTGTCAGGCGTAAAGGAAAGGTATCCCTTCAAGGAAGATGTTATATATCGCCTAGGCAAATGGACCACTATGGAGAGAGGTATCCAATACCTGAGAGAATTAGGCGTGCTGGAGGTGGTTTATAGTGACCTGGACAACGACCAAACACCCAAAGATCCAGATGACGTCCAGTGCACGTGACCCATGTGGCGGAAGTTGGTACGGAGCGCACCAGCGTCATATGCCAATTCGTTGGCAGTACTGTCCTGGAAAGAGGAAGAAGCACCAACGGTGGATGTTGTGGTTAGCAATCTCCGGGAATACGAAGAAACTGTCTCCTCCTCCCTTGTCTCGGCTGTGGAGAAACTGTCCGGGGAGGTCCAGAAACTCAAAGAGGGTATGTCCTATTCTCCACCTGTACGGACCAGTATCTCAGCCATTAGGAGTCAGCGTTTTTCTCCTCAAGAGAGAGGATATAGAAAGTACACACCCCAGGGCACCCTGTGGTTTTACCTGCGTGACCACGGAGAGGACATGAGGCAGTGGGATGGAAAACCTACCTTCATCCTAGAGGCGCGTGTACGTGAGTTGCAAGGAAAAACAATGACACAAGGGGGTTCTCCCAGGAAAAATGCTGCTCCAGTTTTCAGGAAAAACCTGTCTCACGACGGTCCAGTTTCCAGTGAACAGTTCCCCAGACAGAGTAGAAGGGCTGATCTTACTTTGGATTGTAATTGCGATGAAGAAATTCTGGACTCGCATTTGCAAGAAGTGAGAGATGGATACTATGACCAGAACTAGAGGGGCCCTGCCTCCGGCCAGGTGGAGGAAAGGGACAACTGGGTTTACTGGACTGTGTGGATTCGATGGCCTGGCACATCAGACCCACAGGAGTATAAGGCGCTCGTAGACACTGGTGCACAGTGCACCCTGATGCCATCAAGTTACAAAGGGGCAGAACCCATTTGTATTTCTGGAGTGACAGGGGGATCCCAAGAGTTAACTGTATTGGAGGCTGAAGTGAGCCTAACCGGGAATGAGTGGCAGAAGCACCCCATTGTGACTGGCCCAGAGGCTCCGTGCATCCTTGGCATAGACTACCTCAGGAGAGGGTATTTCAAGGACCCAAAAGGGTACTGGTGGGCTTTTGGTATAGCTGCCCTGGAGACGGAGGAAATTAAACAGCTGTCTACCTTGCCCGGTCTCTCAGAGGACCCTTCTGTTGTGGGGTTGTTGAGGATTGAAGAACAACAGGTGCCGATCGCTACCACAACGGTGCACCGGCGACAATATCGCACCAACTGAGACTCCCTGCTTCCCATCCATAAGCTGATTCGTTGACTGGAGTGCCAAGGAGTGATCAGCAAGACTTGCTCACCCTTCAACAGTCCCATATGGCCAGTGCGAAAGTCTAATGGAGAGTGGAGACTAACAGTAGACTATCGTGGCCTGAACGAAGTCACGCCGCCGCTGAGTGCTGCCGTGCCGGACATGCTAGAACTCCAATACGAACTGGAGTCAAAGGCAGCCAAGTGGTACGCCACAATTGCTATCGCTAATGCGTTCTTCTCAATCCCTTTGGCGGCAGAGTGCAGGCCACAGTTTGCTTTCACTTGGAGGGGCATCCAGTACACCTGGAACCAACTGCCCCAGGGGTGGAAACACAGCCCTACCATTTGCCATGGACTGATCCACACCGCACTGGAACAGGGTGAGGCTCCAGAACACCTGCAATACATTGATGACATCATTGTATGGGACAACACAGCAGAAGTTGTTTTTGAGAAAGGGAAGAAAATAATTCAAATTCTTCTGTAGCCCGGTTTTGCCATAAAACAAAGTAAGGTCAAGGGACCTACACAGGAGATCCAGTTTTTAGGAATAAAATGGCAAGATGGACGTCGTCAGATCCCAATGGATGTGATCAACAAAATAACAGCCATGTCCCCACCAACTAGGAAAAAAGAAACCCAAGCCGCGTTAGGCGTTGTGGGCTTTTGGAGAATGCATATTCCAAATTACAGCCTGATTGTAAGCCCTCTCTATCAAGTGACCAGGAAGAAGAACTATTTGAAATGGGGCCCTGAGCAACAACAAGCCTTTGAACAAATGTCCTGGTTTCAGCTGGGATGGAGTTGATTTTCTTCCTATTAACTGGTATAGTGCTGTGTTTTGGATGTAGTATGAGAATATTGATAACACATTGATGTTATAGTTGTTGCTAAGTAATGTTTACGCTAGTCAAGGGCTTTTCATTTTCCTGTGCCCTGCCAGGTGCGCAGGGGGCTGGGAGGGAGTGTGGCCTGGACGGCTGGCCCAGCTGGCCAAAGGGGTATTCCATACCATATGATATCATGCTCAGCATATAAGGCTGGGCGAAGAAGAAGGAAGGGGGGGAATTTCGGAGTGATAGCGTTTGTCTTCCCAAGTAACCATTACGCGTGATGGAGCCCTGCTTTCCTGGAGATGGCTGAAGACCTGCCTGCCAATGGGAAGTAGCGAATGAATTCCTTGTTTTGCTTTGCTTGCGTGCGCGGCTTTTGCTTTCCTTATTAAACTGTCTTTATCTCAACCCACGAGTTCTCTCACTTTTACCCTTCTTTCTCTCCCCCATCCCACCCGGGGGGAGTGAGCGAGTGACTGCGTGGTGCTCAGTGGCCGGCTGGGGTTAAACCACGACAACAAATTAAACGGGAGATAGTTCAGGCAGTAGCCCTTGGGCCAGTGCAGGCAGAACAAGATGTAAAGAGTGTGCTCTACACCGCAGCCGGGGAGAATGGCCCTACCTGGAGCCTCTGGCAGAAAGCACCAGGGGAGACTCGAGGTCGACCCTTAGGGTTCTGGAGTCGGGGATACAGAGGATCTGAGGCCCGCTACACTCCAACTGAGAAGGAGATATTGGCAGCATATGAAGGGATTCGAGCTGCTTTGGAAGTGGTTGGTACTGAAGCACAGCTGCTCCTGGCACCCCGACTGCCCGTGCTGGGCTGGATGTTCAAAGGGAGCGTCCCCTCTACACATCATGCAACCGATGCTACGTGGAGTAAGTGGGTCTCCCTGATTACACAACGGGCCCGAATAGGAAACCCCAGTCGCCCAGGCATCTTGGAAGTGATCACGGACTGGCCAGAAGGCAAAGATTTTGGAATATCCCCAGAGGAGGAGGTGACGCGTGCTGAAGAGGCCCCACTGTATAATAAACTACCAGAAAATGAGAAGCAATATGCCCTGTTCACTGATGGGTCCTGTCGCCTTGTGGGAAAGCATTGGAGGTGGAAGGCTGCTGTATGGAGTCCTATACGCCAAGTCGCAGAAACTGCTGAAGAGAAGGTGAATCGAGCCAATTTGCAGAGGTGAAAGCCATCCAGCTGGCCTTGGACATTGCTGAATGAGAAAAATGGCCAGTACTTTATCTCTATACTGACTCATGGATGGTGGCAAATGCCCTGTGGGGGTGGTTGCAGCAGTGGAAGCAAAACAACTGGCAGCGCAGAGGTAAACCCATCTGGGCTGCCGCATTGTGGCAAGATATTGCTGCCTGGGTAGAGAACCTGGTTGTAAGAATATGTCACGTAGATGCTCACGTACCCAAGAGTCGGGGCACTGAAGAACACCAAAACAACCAGTAGGTGGACCAGGCTGCTAAGATTGAAGTGGCTCAGGTGGGTCTGGACTGGCAACATAAGGGTGAATTATTTATAGCTCAGTGGGCCCATGACACCTCAGGTCATCAAGGAAGAGACGCAACATACAGATGGGCTCATGATCGAGGGGTGGATTTGACCATAGACGCTATTGTACAGGTTATCCATGAATGTGAAACATGCGCTGCAATCAAACAAGCCAAGCAAGTAAAGCCTCTTTGGTATGGGGGACGATGGGTGAAATATAAATATGGGGAGGCCTGGCAGATTGATTATATCACGGTCCCACAAACCCGCCAAGGAAAGCGCTATGTGCTCACCATGGTGGAAGCAACCACCGGATGGCTGGAAACATATCCCGTACCCCATGCCATTGCCCGGAACACAATCCTGGGCCTTGAAAAGCA
The DNA here is from genome assembly GCF_964195595.1 of Calonectris borealis. Classification (NCBI taxonomy): domain Eukaryota; kingdom Metazoa; phylum Chordata; class Aves; order Procellariiformes; family Procellariidae; genus Calonectris; species Calonectris borealis. The sequence continues at coordinate 25,872,875 of NC_134351.1, read as the reverse complement.
AGTCCTATGGCAACATGGCACCCCAGAAAGAATTGAGTCAGACAACGGGACTCATTTCCGAAACACCCTCATAGACACCTGGGCCAAAGAGCATGGCATTGAGTGGGTATATCACATCCCCTACCATGCACCAGCCTCTGGGAAAATCGAACGATACAACGGGCTGCTAAAGACAACACTGAGAGCAATGGGTGGTGGGACATTCAAGCATTGGGACACACATTTAGCAAAAGCCACCTGGTTAGTCAACACTAGGGGATCTGTCACTCGAGCTGGCCCTGCCCAATCCAAACCCTTACGTACTGTAGAGGGGGATAAAGTCCCTGTCATGCACATAAGAAATATGCTGGGGAAGACAGTCTGGGTTACTCCTCCCTCTGGCAAGGGAAAACCCATTCGTGGGATTGCTTTTGCTTAAGGACCTGAGTGCCCTTGGTGGGTAATGCGAAAGGATGGGGAAGTCCGGTTTGTACCTCAAGGGGATTTGATTTTGGGTGAAAATAGCCAATGAACTGGATTGTATGATGTTAATTTTTATGTGATATTGTATATCATTATTTCTATGGTTGCTATCAATGGTATAGCAGTAAAAATCACCCAGATTTATGAAGAATGAACTCTGATGAAACTTAACAAAGTGCAATGATGATAGAACCAGACGAGTGCAGCAATACTGAAATGAGAACTGGCTTCAGGATGCAACAATCCAACACCACACACCATCTCTCCTGCCCTGAAAGACTGTTATGACAGATGGAGCCCAAAGTCGTGGACTAATTGAACTCAATGGACATTTTATAGGGATGGCCCATAGACTAAGGGAATGATATTTGTGTGTGTGTGTATAGCTAAGTACCCTGGTAGTCAAGGACATTCAGCTTAAAAACAAAACAAAACAAAACAAAACAGGCGCTGGCGGGGGAGCAAAGCTGGGACAGGTGGCCCAGCTGGCCAATGGGTATTCCATACCATGAGGCATCATGCTCAATATATGAATGGTAGACGTGTTCCAGGAAGTACCGACTGCTACTTGGTTATCGGTCAGCGCGGGTGGTGAGCAATTGCATTGTGCATCACTCATTTTGTATATTCTATCATTATTTATTATCATTATTTTCCCTTTTTCCGTTCTGTTAAACTGTCTTTATCTCAACCCACAAGTTTTTCTCACTCTTACCCTTCCGATTCTCTCCCCGTCCCATTGGGGGGCGGGGGGAGTGAGTGAGCGGCTGCGTGGTATTTGTCTGCCTGGCAGGTTAAACCACGACAATAACTGTCGTGGTTTAACTCCAGCCAGCAACTAAGTCCCACACAGCCGCTCGCTCACTCCCCCCACAATGGGATGGGGGAGATAATCAGAAGGGTAAAAGTGAGAAAACTCTTGGGTTCAGATAAAGACAGTTTAATAGGGAAAGCAAAAGCCGCACACGCAAGCAAAGCAAAACAAGGAATTCATTCACTACTTCCCATCGGCAGGCAGGTGTTCAGCCACCTCCAGGAAAGCAGGGCTCCATCACGCATAACGGTTACTTGGGAAGACAAACGCCGTCACTCCGAACGTCCCCCCCTTCCTTCTTCTTCCCCCAGCTTTATATGCTGAGCACGATGTCATATGGTATGGAATACCCCTTTGGCCAGTTGGGTCAGCTGTCCTGACTATGCTCCCTCCCAGCTTCTTGTGCACCTGGCAGAGCATGGGAAGCTGAAAAGTCCTTGACTAGAGTAAGCACTACTTAGCAACAACTAAAACATCAGTGTGTTATCAACATTCTTCTTGTACTAAATCCAAAACACAGCACTATTCCAGCTACTAGGAAGAAAATTAACTCTATCCCAGCCGAACCCAGGAGAATAACACAGTGATGTTTTTGTTGTTGCTAAGTAGTGCTTACCTTAGTCAAGGACTTTTCTGTTTCCTATGCCCTGTCAGCGAGAAGCTGGGAGGGGTCACAGCCGGGACAGCTGACTTGAACTGGCCAAAGGGATATTCCATACCATATGACGTCATGCTCAGTATATAAACTGGGGGACTTGGCTGGTGTGGTGTATGATTGCACAGACCCTCACATATACAGGCACAGAATCCTTTATTGTTACAATACGGGAGAAAATATCCTTTATCATAACAAGGCAGTCCCACCATCTCTTTCTCTCTCCTTTGCCTCTCTCTATCATCACCCAATTCATCTCCCTTATATACTAAGAAAAAAACAGTCTCTCTTCCTTCCAGCAACGATCACATGTCTGCTCACAATTTCCTTCACCTGTTTCAGCTCTTGAATCAGCTGGTGCTCATTAGGCCACCTCTTCTGCTTTATTCAATTCTTCTTTGGTTTCCACATCTGCCAACTCAGGGTGACTGCAAGCAGCATCCCTAGCTGAGAGCTTTTTCATTTTGATGTTTACAGTTTCCTTACAGAGGAGATGATAACTAAGCCAGGTGTTCAGGTCTTATCTCAGGCATATGTACATATCTGCTAGTTCTCAGCGCACAGGCCGATAGTCCTATCTTATCTTGGCCAAAACTCCCGATTCCACAATTCTTCTCCACAGGCTGGGGGGGACCGCTGCTTGGGAACTGGCTGGGCATCGGTCGGCGGGTGGTGAGCAATTGCATTGTGCATCACTTGGTTTGTATATTCTTTTATCATTATTATTATTTCCCCTTCCTTTTCTGTTCTATTAAATTGTCTTTATCTCAACCCACGAATTTTACTTTTTTTTTTCCTATTCTCTCCCCCATCCCACTGAGTGGGGGGAGAAGATGGAGGAAGGTGTCTCCCACATAGGTTGTCTCTCTGAGGAGAAAAAGTTAAAGGTGTAATTATTAATAATTTCCGATAGATGGCTCCCAAAGTACAAAGGTGATGGCAGTTCTGAGTACAAATACCAGATTGATCTCACGACCAATAATTTGATCATACCATAAGCCAGTGCTACACAATACAGCAAAGCGATAACCTTAATCCACCTCCCAGAGGTGATAAACAGCACATAAATACTGATAAACAGTATATACAGCAAGTAAGGTGTTACATAACACAACTCTGTGAACAAATACAACAACTTTGAGAGCAAATAAATCAACATTGTGACCAGCGACTACTAAACTAATATAATGAATGCTTATAACAAATTTGTTTTAACACACTTGGGTCAGATCTGTTGTTATCTCAACCCTTCGTGCCCCATGTTGGGCGCCAAAAAGGACTGTTGTGGTTTAACCCGGCAGGCAGCCAAACACCACACAGCCGCTCGCTCACTCCCCCCCAGTGGGATGGGGGAGAGAATTGGAAAAAAAAAAAGTAAAATTCGTGGATTGAGTTAAAGACAGTTTAATAGAACAGAAAAGAAAGGAAATAATAATAATAATAATAATAATAATAATAATAATGATAGAATATACAAAATAAGTGATGCACAACGCAATTGCTCACCACCCGTCGACCGATGCCCAACCAGTTCCTGAGCAGCGGTCCCCCCTGGCCAACTCCGCCCAGTTTATATACTGAGCATGACATCATATGGTATGGAATATCCCTTTGGCCAGTTTGGGTCAGCTGTCCTGGCTGTGCCCCCTCCCAGCTTCTTGCTGGCAGAGCATGGGAAGCTGAAAAGACCTTGACTAGAGTAAGCACTACTTAGCAACAACTAAAAACATCAGTGTGTTATCAACATTCTTCTCATACTAAATCCAAAACACAGCACTAGGAAGAAATTTAACTCTATCCCAGCTGAAACCAGGATAATTAGCAAGTCTGCTGATGATACCAAACTGGGAGGTGCTGTTGACTCTCTTGAGGGACAAGTTGCCTTGCAGAAGGATGTGGATAGATTGGAGCATTGGGCAATGATTAATGGGATGAAATTTAACAAGTCCATATGCCAGATTCTGCACCTGGGATGGAGTAACACCGGGCACAAGTATAAATTGGGAGAGGAGTGGCTGGAGAGCAGCCCTGCAGAAAGGAATCTGGGGGTGCTGGTCGACAGCAGGCTCAGTAGGAGTCAGCAGTGTGCTCTGGCAGACAAGAGGGCAATCCGCATCCTGGGGTGCATCAAACACAGCATAACCAGCCAGTCAAAAGAGGTGATTATCCCGCTGTATTCAGCATTGGTGTGGCCTCACCTTGAGTATTGTGTGCAGTTCTGGGCCCTACAATTTAAGAAGGATGTGAAGGTCCTTGAATGCGTCCAGAGGAGGGCAAAAAAGCTGGTGAAAGGGCTGGAAGGCATGTCCTATGAGGAGCGGCTAAGGACTTTGGACTTGTCTAGTTTGGAGAAAAGGAGGCTGAGAGGCGACCTCATTGCTCTCTACAGCTTCCTGAGGAGGGGAAGTGGAGAGGGAGGTGCTGATCTCTTCTCCCTGGTATCCAGTGACAGGACACGTGGGAATGGTTCATAGCTGTGCCAGGGAAGGTTCAGACTGGATATTAGGAAGCATTTCTTTATCGAGAGGGTGGTCAAACACTGGAACAGACTTCCTAGAGAGGTGGTCGATGCCCCAAGCCTGTCAGTGTTTAAGAGGCATTTGGACAATGCCCTTAATAACATGCTTTAACTTTTGGTCAGCCCTGAAGTGGTCAGGCAGTTGGACTAGATGATCGTTGTAGGTCCCTTCCACCTGAATTATTCTCTTCTATTGTACCATCAGCTCATGTGCTGCTTGGCGTTGGGTTTGTGGGTCAACCGTATCCCTGTGGCTGGGTTTTCAGTTGAGCAAAGAGTTTGTGTTCTTGGGTTTTGGGTTTTTTTGGTTTCCATCATCTTGAGCTGACCCTCTAGTGTGCTTTGTATTGGAAGGTATCCTCAAAGCTTGCAGAAGGGCTTGGAGAAGAGAAGCCAGTGTGATTGCTGCTGGGGTTTCGTGGGATGGCTTGGTTGTTGGATCGTGTTAAGATGGTGCTCCCAGTGGCCTGCAGGAACTAGTGTGTTGCAGGGTCCTCCTCCCTCCCTCATTTTTATTTTTCTGATTAACTTAAATATTTATTCTGTTTTTTCAATCAGCATTAGTTGCCTGAGATTCCCAGCCGTTGCTAGCTCCTGTTGGCAGGGGTTAGAGGGCTCTCTAAGCTGAGACATAGGAAAATATGATAGATGTACTCATGTGATATGAGTACTCTCGGAGCAGTAGGATTCAGCATGGCTGTGGGTGCTGACTCGCTCTGGATTAACCAGTGCTTTGTCATAGAACAGCATCCTTGGTCCTAATCCTGAAAAGTCTGAATTCAGCCTAGCCTGTTGCACAGCACGGCATCTCTCTCCCCACTCCCAGGGGTATTGGGGAGGGAAGTCCCCATCCACCCAGCCCACTGCAGCCGGGAGTCTCTGCCACCACCAGACCAGGCTCCATCCCTGGGGTCAAGCCTTGTGGTCAATACCCCGTGGCCTTGTCGCTGTGGCTGCTCCGTGCTGGCCCGGCAGCTCTTCATCTCCTCTCCCCATCTGGATCCAATAGCTGCACTCAGTGAAAAGTCACAGAAAAGTCACACTGAGCCCAGGAGCTTGGGGAGAGCCCCTTGCCGGCATGGGCTGGGCAAGCTGCTCCCCGGCTGGGGCAGTAGGGTCACCCGGTGGGGCTGCCATCATTGTCCACGTCTCCCACAAGGGAGGAATGGGCCCTGGGGTTTCAGTGGTGTCAGGAGATCCCCGCCAGGAACCGGAGCTCTCCCAGCAGTTCCCCTCTAAGCCCGCCTGTATTTATTGACATTTGTTCTGGTCTATTTTTCCAAAAATAAGTCTGTTGAAGTAGCACAAAAACTTGGGAGAAAACAGGCTGAGGGAGCCTGGGGAAACAAAGATTTAGAGATCTTGCTGGATCCCCCCTCCTCCTCCTCATCCCCATCTCTGAAAAATACGTGGAATTGTGGGATTAAAAACCCTTCCATCTTTATTTACTGTAGGGCCTACAGATGGGCAGTCTGGGGAGGCAAAATAGGAGAAAACTAGTGTTTTCCCTGTGTTTGGAGGTGAGGAGGGCAGAGCTGGGAGCACCTTCACCCTTCCTGGGCTCCACACCTCCGGAGCCGGGGCTGGGAAGCTGCAGAGGAGCCAGGAGCACGGCCCGCACCTCCTGAATCGCTGGCTAGTGCTTTCTCTTCTTCTCCCACCTGCAGCACCAGGGAAGGTCTTGGGGACTGAGCTGGGACCTGCCAACACTGGGGGTTGCATCCAGGCTCCAACACGGTGTTTTCCTGTGTGACCCCTGGCCAGCCCACACCAGGGCATCTGATTCCCCCCAGATCCAGTGCGGATCATTCTCCCTTCCTCCCTCTTTCGCCATCTGAAGTTAGTTTCCTCTAGATGACAGGGGTCAGGAGTACTCGGGTGCTGACAGATCAGCATGTGCTTTCCTGGATCAGGGCCTCGCATTCCTTCTGCCCGTCCAACTGGATGCAGGATCCCTCCTGGGCTTCAGTGCCAGGGGGATGCTGCGGTGGGGGATGAGACCCGAGCAGTGCAGTGAGCCCTCTCGCCTGCAGTCGCTGCCATGGCTTTTCTGCTGGCAGAAAAACTAGCCTTGATTACAAGGATAAATTAAAACCGAGGAACAAATGCTATGTGCTGGGCTGGGTCAGGCTGATGGTGGCTATTGGTGCTCGGTCCTAACCTGAGCCAGCTTGTTTAACGCGCTGGTCTGTGAGACTGGAAAACAGCCCTCAGCTTTGCTTGTCCCGTCTTTGGGCAAGGAAAAGGCTTCCTGGAGGCGGGGGGTCTGCGATCTCGGCCAGGGGCCAAGGTAAGTCACCTTCTCGGCGGGGTTGTTTGCACAGCTGTGGGTGGCTGTGCCCACTTCAAGAACTTCACATTCTTCCTTGCGCCAAATATCCGGGACAGGCATCCCTCCATGCTCAGTGAGCTTTCATTTCTGTCAGTGAGCTTGGGAAGCGCGCGGGAGCCCAGCGGCTTCACCATCGCTCGCCAGTGGCACATCCGAGCACCCGGGCAGTAGCACCGGGGCTGACTCTCCGCCCCACCGGTGCTGTTCGCCTGACTGATGGCAACATGATGCAACCGGCTCTGGGCTGTGCGAGGCCACCGGCATCCCGTGCCTGCAGGAAAGCAGCCCCGCGCGCTTTCGAGTCCACGTGCAATTGCTCCCCTCCCACTTGCACAATCCAGCATGGTTCACTGGAGGCCAGGTTGGCAGAGCAGGAGGCTCTCCGCCACCTCCGGGCGCTGACAGCCTCCCCGTGCAGAGCCTCCGCTGTCACCCGGCGCATTGTTTTCTTTCTCGCCAGCCCTCCTGCCGACCAGCAAGCCCTTTGCTGCGTGCAGATTTTATGGCGGTGTCTCCAAGACACTGACAACCTGCTGACATCCGTGGGTTGTGGGTTTTTTTATTTGCTCTGCTGCCTCCATCACCCCAAAACCCCAGCACCAAGCCTGCCTCCCTGCTAGCGGTTGCTGTGAGAGTTGAGTGGCTTCTCACCATTTCTTGCTGCTTTGCAGAGAGCTTTAACGCTGCCCCGTTTGTCCTGAGACTCTGCAAAGCAGCAAGTCTGACACAGACAGCACACCGGGGCAACTGCCCGTTCTGGCCCTGGGATTTACTACAGGCAGTTTATTTTCCCAAGGAAGTTAGTTTCCAAGATAGCATCTGTTTTTTATGAGGTCTGATCAAATAAGGTGGTATGCATATGAGTGTAGGGGGAGTGTTTTTATGTTTGTATGCATATTTTTAAAGTTTTATAAATAGTGGAGTGATGAGTCGCTTGCTTCTTCCAAAACTGCATCTCTTGTGACCATGGTTTTGCTGAATTTATTACTGAATCCAGAAGGCAAGTTGTTTCTCTGAACCGAGAAAAGGGCAGTATAGATACTCATACCTTGCAACACACACGTATTAGCAGTAGGTGCTGTTATTTTCAACGCCAATGCAGAATTATTCTTTAGGTGCCTTTTCCACAGCACGAGAGGCAGTCAGCCGTGGAGGTTATGGGTGAAAACCAGATACTTTTGCAAGCAACTTGTTGGCCCATTGAAGCTCTTCAGCAAATAGTAAGAGAGACATAACACGTTTTAGGGGGCTTGGGATCAGTTTGCAAACAATTTGCCTGGAATAAAAAAGGTTAGAAGTTTGAATGTGCTTTTGTGGGCAGAGCTGCAGAGAGAAGCTACGTACAAGTTTCCAAAGGGGCTCTGGGGCTTTCATCGGTGCACAGAGTCCTGCGTGGAGGAAATGGCAAAAAAGGACTAGATGAAAACTTGCTGTGGAGCTGCTTCTGCTTGTGTTTGTTTCTTTAAAAGCTTTGGTTGAAAGAAAGGAAAAGAGAAATGAAAGTGCAGCTCTCAGGTGTTAGCTTTTGGAGGAATTTCTTCGAAGAAAATTGGAGAGGGAAGGAGAAATCGCTGAAAAAATTGTAGTGGTAGAAGAAGGGACTCTGCTATCTGCAGCCCTTTCATTAATGGGTGATTAATAAGTGATGTGCTAATGGTGCGTGGGGACCTGGTTACTTGTGGCTTGACATCTGGGTAGGTTTAAAAGTATCTATACAGCCATCTTGCCTCATTTATATTTTAATGCTATCATCTCACCTCTTTCTTTTCCCTTTGTTCCTCCATGCATATCCCCTTTGCTCTTCCTAGGTTGGCTGCACCAGACTGGGTGGGCGTCATCCCATGCCATGGGGTTGTCTCCTCCCTACGCAGCCGTGGGGAGCCTGGCCAGCAGAGTCCAGCCAGGGAGACCACCAGCGTGCTCATCTTCTCTGGGTCCCACCAGTGCTTTAGCCAACCATGCAACCCCCAGGGGTAGAACCATCCCAGCGAGACCTGCCCTCCTGTCGGCTTTTGGAGCGGCTTCCCTTTTCCCCTGCCTTTACCAGAGGCACATCCACTCCTCTGGATGTGAGCGCTTAATCCCCTCTCCCACAGAGCCTACCCTGCTGACAAAGATAACACCATGCCGCAGCTGCCCCTCAGCACATCCCCGTCTCTGGGATTTGTTTTTCATTTCCTCTTGCTCTCTCCTCTCTCCCCCCATGAGACGTAAGGGTTTGGCAGCAGGTCCTGTCGCCCCATTTGCTTTCCTGCAGAGAATCATTTCTTCGGGGTGTTGTGTTAGTGGCAACGGGGGTCTGAGCCGAAGCCACTGGATGTCTTCTCAGAGAAGACGTGAAAAGCAAATCTGTGCTGTGCGACCTAAAATCCTACCTCCTTGCCACTCTCCTGGGGACCACCACCAGCTTCCCCATCTCCTTCCTTTTTTGCTGTTCTGTGCACTTTAGTTTTTCTTGGAAATCTTTTTCCTATTTCTAGAAACTGGTACAGAAAGGGGAGATGAAATGTCACCCCTGTGAGACAGATTGGCAACATAGTTGGTATTTCCACTACCTTAGAGCAAGCCAGCATCATCTGGAACCGAGATTTTCTTTGCAATATCAGAAAAGTATTACTTAGATGCAAAAAAAAAACCCCAAACAAACCCCACGTTCTCATTGAGATATGGGATTACCAGCTGATTTAGCATCTGCACCCAGACCTTGTCACTCAGCTAAGCCCATGTCCCAGTGTCATTGCAGTCATTTCCAGTTTGGTACCAGCTGTCCTGCAGGCATCTCTGAAACATTGCCCACGTTATGAGAATACGATGCTGCATTCAGGCACTGGCTTTTCTGAAGATCAGAGCTGCCAGTCAGGAGCGGCTGATGTTTCACATGATGAATTTCTCCCCTTTCTGCTCTGGGAATTGCCGGGAAGCAGTTCATGTAGAGGGGAGGATTTTGGGGATAGGGAGCTTGGTGTGTGTGCATGCATGTTTATAAGGGAGATGGGAGAGGTAAAGTGTTCTGATAGCTCGATAAAGGGCCTAAGAAAATATAGCCCTGAGCTTTGATTGGAAGCCTGGGTGTTGCTTTACCAAAAAAATGCTACTTGCTGTTGTTTGCACTGCTGCGAGTTATTTACCCAGTGCCTCCTGCCAGCAAATGTTTACATTGCTCAGGAGCAGCTCGCCAAGCATTTTTGGCAGCAGGAACCTGCCTTGCATTGCTGTTTCTGGCTGCCAGCAAGGTGCCCAGCCCTGCCTCCTGAGGACGAGGATGCTGGGATGAAGACGCTGGGCTCCCCATGGCATCAGGGAGGGCAGCTGATGCTCTGGTGGCTCCTGCTTTAGATTTTTCTGAGGGCACAGCATTCTCCCCAAAACCTTTGCAAAATCTTTCTGGGGCTCAGTGCAAGCAGGAGGAAAACACCTTCTCCTTTTTGTCCTTTTGCCCTGCCTCCACCTTGGCTCGCTCAGTTGTGGTTCTGCAATGTGCCCGGGCTGCCCTGGTCCCTGCCCTTAGCAGAGGACAACTCCAGTGACACAAATGAGCACCACCGGGGTGACTGTCTTTCTGTACCCAATTTGCCATATGCATGTTCGTGTCCGAGTTCAAAGCTGGCTTTCTGTGAGTGTTTCATAAGCTGTGCTGCTCCCATGCACATTTCTTACCTTTAGCTAAAGTATTTCTGGAAAACAGATGTAAACTTTTCATGGGAAATTATTGCGAGGTATTTGCTCAGTTCTGGCCATGTGTTGCAGAGGAGCAAGCGGTGCCTCACCATGTCCCAGGAGTCTCTGTTCAATCATCTGCCCATACAGAACAACGGAGCAGATAAGAGATAGCTGCCTTATGTTGCACACTTGTTTTTCCCAGCCTCTCATTTGGGATGAGGTGAGCATAAGCAGGGATTAGTTTGTTAAGCTGCGACAGTTCATTAAACTACTTGGACTTTTTCTCTGTGTTTCCTCTCCAGACACTGCTGATGACTGAGCTGTGTGCGTATGTATGTGTGCAGATACTGTGGGACAAGACAGGCAGCAGAAATTTTCATTATTTCAGTTTCCAAACACCCTTATCTATTTGCAAAGCCCGCCGAGTGCCTGCAAGAACTGTTGCATTTCAGATACTTCTATTTCTAAGAGCCTGTGGAAGCGAAGTTCATTTTTCCTGGCTATTTTTTGCCTTGAAGCGAGCCTCTTTTTTGTCAAAAACTGATGGCTAAGACTTAGATGTGTAAAACTTGGTGAAATTAATGGGAGCTGTGCCCTGAATCTCCTGCGTGGCTTTTAAATCCTCTGATTTGTAAACAAGGAGTCCAGTTTGCAGCTGGCTTTCAAGTCTACCAAGGAAAACCCCGAAGCTTGAAGGTAAAATGAGAGGGATGCTCACAGGGAAGGTCAAGAGAGCGGTGTCCTGTTCCTCAGTTAATGCCTTGTTGCACTAATTGCTGTGCAAAAAGCGGGGTCGGAGCCTGCAGGCACCCTTGAGTGAAGAGTGCCAGGACGCAGCAGGGCCATGCCGGTTGTTATCACCATCACACCAGTCCCTCTTGGCTTCAAAGCCTGTGTAACCCCATTGCTCGGGCTTTGCAAGGAGACCCTGGCTTGCAGGACTTGCTTGGGCTCTTGCAAAGGGTTTGGGTGCCCTGTTGGGTAACTGTGTGCGGGAACGTGCTCCCGGTTGTATTTTTCCCAATGTGAAAAACTCATCGTTGAGGGGAAATTATTTGCACACAAAGCTGTGCCACCCCACAGCAGCTTTCACCCTGTGCAGAGCACAGAAGGGGCAGCTGAAGGGAAGCCATGTGAGCAACTCTGTGTAGCCACAGAAATCTCATTTGATCCTCCATGGTGGTAAAGGAAACGGAGCAATAACCCAGGACAGTTTAATAGCGTTTGGGTGAAATACAGTTCTTTTTGTAAGCTGGTCTCTGTGCAGTGAGGGCTCTTTAGCCCGTTTGTTGTGCTTGGCTCTGCTCTGGATGTTGGCACCAGCTGCTCTGCAGGTGCATGTGTCTTTGGCAGGAAAGAGCTGGGATTTGGGGATTCGCCTTGGTCGGGGGGGGAGAAGAGGAAAAAAGCAATGAGACATTACGTTTGTGTCTTGCAAGCTAGGAAGATGTGTTGGGGAGGGGGAAGGACACAGCCCGGGGTGCAGTCTTGTCTCGCAGAGCTGGCTGGAGGGCAGGGTTCTCTCCCGGTGGCTCCTTTGCCCTTTCCCGGGACAAAGCAGGAGCAGGATCCTACAGGCTCTGGGGCTGCAGAGCCCAGATGAGGCCAGCTCCTGTGAGCAGAAGTTTGTCATAGAATCATAGAATGGTTTGAGTTGGAAGAGTCCTTTAAAGGTCATCTAGTCCAGCCCCCCTGCCATGGGCAGGGACATCTTCAACTAGATCAGGTTGCTCAGAGCCCCGTCCAACCTGACCTTGAATGTTTCCAGGGATGGGGCATCTACCACCTCTCTGGGCAACCTGTTCCAGTGTCTCACCACCCTCATCGTAAAAAAATTCTTCCTTATATCTAGTCTGAATCTACCCTCTTTTAGTTTAAAACCATTCCCCCTTGTCCTGTCGCAACAGGCCCTGCTAAAAAGTCTGTCCCCGTCTTCCTTAGAAGCCCCCTTTAAGTACTGAAAGGCTGCAATAAGGTCTCCCCGGAGCCTTCTCTTCTCCAGGCTGAATAACCCCAACTCTCTCAGCCTTTCTTCATAGGAGAGGCGTTCCATCCCCCTGATCATTTTTGTGGCCCTCCTCTGGACCCGCGCCAACAGGTCCATGTCTTTCCTGTGCTGAGGGCTCCAGAGCTGGATGCAGTACTCCAGGTGGGGTCTCAGCAGAGCAGAGTAGAGGGGCAGAATCACCTCCCTTGACCTGCTGCCCCAGAGCTGAGACAGGGAGCGATAGCAAGTATTGTCTGTAATGCCCCCAAAATAATGAAAATTGGGGTGGGGGGTCATTTCCAGAGCTGAGCCCTTAGGGATGCAGAGAAGACATTTTTGGGGGTGTTTGCCCTACACCTCCCCATCGTTTTCACTGCCACCTTTGCTCCCTCCTTCCTGTCTTGCACTGTGGCAGTGCGTCCTGGGGACCAATACCCCGAAGAGGCAGAGCCCAAACCCGAGGTGCCCCTGAGGAGGCTGTGATGCTGAGCGGTCCCGGCTGTTTCACCCTCCCAGCAGGCAGTGGGGCAGCGTTCCCAGGGCAGCTGGTCCCCACAGCCCTCAGATGTGGTTTATGAGGGAAATCAGTGCTCTGAACACCCCTGTGCTTGCCCACCCCTGCCCGTGGGGTGCCCAGGGTGCAATCTCTTTGGGGCTCAGCGGAAGCTTTTTACACTCTTTTGGGGTTTTAAACTGGAGGAGATTTTTGCCCAACTCAATGTGGCAATGCTTTGGGGTCTTGCCATGCTTCATGCAAGACCCCAATGGCCCCAGCATCCTGGCTGGGAAAGGCAGTGCCTGCCTGTGAGCCCATTTGCTGGCAGGAGCAGTGGTGAGACCTGGGGCTGGGGCTGGAGCTGGGTGCCAGGGCTGTGCTATTCATCTCCTCCCCAGGCTCACCCCACCAGCCTGCTGCCCCCCCCCAGCAGTTTCAAAGCATGGGGACCAGTGGAAGCAGCCTGGGAGCACCCGCAGCCCCTGGGCAGGGGCTGTTTGGTCCATCAGGCAGAGGAGGGGAAGAGGCCACCGTTTCCCCTAGTGAAACTCTGCGGCCGAGCCAGAAGCAGCAGACTTCCATGCACTGGCACAGGCTCGAGGTATCTTTGCTTCCTGTCACCCTTTCAAATTAAGCAAATGATTCATTTTATTTCTTTAATTTTCCAAATGGAAGTGAATTGGCCACGCTGGTAGGTGCCTGATTGACGTTCCAGAGAGGAAGGGAGCTGGGGGCCAGGGGGGCTCGCTGCTCTATGCCTGCCACTGCTCTCCTGACAGTGCCAGCAGGGACCCAGCCCTGCTGCTCGCTCAGGGCACAGGGGCCACTTTGTCCTGCTGGGAACAATCAAGATGCACCTGGGTTTCACACCATGGATAAAACAATTGCAATGCTGAGCTCCTGCGAGGTCCTTTTGGGTGGAGGAGGAAACTGAGGCACAGTGTGCTGATGTGATGCATTCAGGGCTACTCAGCCCATGTCCCAGGCCAGCGGGACTCCCAGCAGGGCAGGGATGGGCTGTGGGACGGGGGAGCCCATGGCATCCCTGTGCTAACCCCTCGGGGTGATGGGGTGCTACCAGCCACACCCCCTCTCTGCAGCACTCCCCTCTGTCCCAGCAGCCAGGGATCAGCTCTGCAATGGCTACGACCTTCTCATCACCCAGAGACAAGCCCAAAATACTGGGTCTCTGTTCTCCAATGTCCTGCCCATGGAGGGCACCATCCTCCCGGCTTTTGTGCAAAACCATTGGCAGTTTGGAAGAGGACGGGCAAAACACAAGCTGTCTGAGAGCTGCTTGGCAGCTAGAGGGATGCAGATAAAAGCTCTGCTGTCTAACACCAAGATAAATTTCATCTTTGGCTAATTCAGGGGTGAAAAGGAAACTCAGCAGCTGGGTTTTGTAATCTTGCACAGGCGAGGTTTTCTGGGAGATGCTGGAGCTGGCTCATTTTTACATGGGTATTAGGGATGTGGCAACTTAATTGCGGAGAGTTCTCTGGAGGGGGAGCAGGAATCAATAGGTGTTACGTAAGGCGCTCATTTTAAGATAATGTCTATTTGTTAAATTATAGTTGTTTGTCTCCTTGCTGCGTCAAAAGCAGTTAATTGTGGTGTGCTCTGCCCCAGTTTGAAGCCCAAACGCCGGTCGTGCCCTTTCAGATGCCTGAGATGGAGATGGCTGGTGGTGCTGCCGCCGCAATTCAGGCGGGAGGGACCCGAGCTCTGGGGGAGGCTGAAGGTTATGAATTCAAGCCCTTAAGCATGTCCTGTAATCCCTTTTCTGGCCCAGAGGAGCAGCAGCCTCTTCAATTACCAGGGCATGGAGGGCTGCGGGGTATGCGTTTCCCAAAGGCCAGCCTGAGGATGCAGGGAGAGCAGCTAAAAATACTCTTATTTGGGTGCTTACTTGGGCACCGTGGGGACTCGCCTTACAAGGCTGGAGAGTAGTTTGTTAAACAAAAAAAAAAACCACCACCCTGAGACCAGAGACTGAGTTTTGCATGCTGGGGTGGAGGGGAGGCCTCCGCAGGCTCCCTGGGGCCAGCTCTGCCCCAGATGTGGGTGCACAAACCTCCCTGCTCTTGTCCTGGCCCCGCCGGCATGCGGCTCTCCTGGAGCCGATGCTGTTAAGCCTTTGCTCCCCAGGGCCTTGGGCTGATGCGAGCTGCAGACTTGCTGTGTGCTGGCAGCAGCACCTAACTCCATGGCTCTTTGGGGCACTAGTAGGGAATGGATCTGGCGGGTCACCCTGCACACCCATACATGAAGCTGCCATAGGAGGATGGGACAGCTGGGGGTGATAGGGAAGACTCACAGGAACTGTGTCCGCCAGCCCTGTGCAAGCCTCCTCCCCCCCGAAATACCTGCATGTGTGTGTATTTTTGCAGGAGGTGGGAAGGTCTGGACTAGTGCCACGTATTTGCTACTCAACACTTTGCTTAGGGCATCCTTTATTTTTCTGTTTGTTCTCTCTGCCTTTTCTGGCCCTTCCTT
Organism: Calonectris borealis; assembly: GCF_964195595.1. Lineage (NCBI taxonomy): Eukaryota > Metazoa > Chordata > Aves > Procellariiformes > Procellariidae > Calonectris > Calonectris borealis. The sequence continues at coordinate 25,857,455 of NC_134351.1, read as the reverse complement.
CGCTCCCCAGCTGTGCGAGCACAACCTGCTGCTACCCAGTGAGACCTGCCTGATGCTGTGCATCCTCCTGGGCTAGGAGACTTCCCAGGGCTGCCTGCCTCCCTGCCTGGCTTTGCCCTGCCTGGCTCCTCATGGATGCATTCACATGGCCATCCTTGGCACGGGTACCCGAAAGCAGCAAGGGGCTGGGGAGAACGGCCCTGAGATAAGGAAATCAGGCAGGACAGGCTCTTTATGGAGTAAGGGATGGGATATTCCCCCCTGTCTGTCGCTTGGGACATCTGCTGCATTGCGATTGGATGGATGGTGCTCGGAGCCTCCTACAGAGCTCTCAGGAAGGAGCACGCGGAGCTGGTTTAGCGCTTTGCTGTGGGTCTGCGTTGTGGTGGTCCAGCTGGGGGGCAGGAGCAGGTGGGCCCTGGATCCTCCTCCATCTCTGAAATGGGGCTCAAAACCCCACGGAAAAAAGCCCAGGGCCAGTCCATCCTGTGGCTCAGCCCTTCAGTGCTGCGCGCAGCGAGGGCCATGTGGTCATGGAGCATGGGCAAGCAGCGGCCACGTGGGGAGACCTTGCAGAAGGGGCAGGTTGCATTTCTCCTGGGATGTGGTGGGGGCAAGGTAGGAGGCAGGGAATCCTCACCCATGCAGCCACACCAGCATCCCTCCCTCAGCACCCTGGAGATGATTGGGAAGCTCTCAAGGGAGGGCGGTACACACGGAGGATGGGAGAAGAGTTGCTCAAACCTCCTCTTGGTTGATAGAGAGCGAGGGTTTCCTCTCTGCAGGGAGCTCAAGGTGGTTTCCTTTGCAGGGAAGCTAGCTGGCGGGCTAGCACTGCTCACCCTGGGCTTTCAGCCTTCTGCATGGGCTGCACCGTGCTCCCCTGTCTGCCTCCGTCTTCCACTTACCAGCCCAAGCGTTGACCCCTGGATATGGTGCTTGAGGTTTAATCATTAAAGTCTGCCTCCAGCAGCGGCTGGGCTTTGGGGGCTTGTGCTGGAGGCAGCAGGATGGGGGCTTCCCACTCCCATGGTCTCACACCAGCTCCATAACCAGTAGCAATCCTGGCGAGAACAGTTCAGCTGCCATTCCCCAACCTGGGAGCAGTGTCTGGCCCTGCCTTGGGGCAGGCAGCTCTGGCAGAGCTGAGCGTGGAGCAAGGTGGGCAGGGGGGGCATGCTGGGGTCCGGGGCGTTTGCAGGCAGGCCCAGCAAGGGTGGCCAAGGAAAGTCCTTTGCATGTGGGCTGGATGCGGTGGCGTGCACTGGGCTTTGTGTTTGCATGTGCAAACAGACATGCGTGTTTGTACGTGCATGTGCTCAGAGGGATGGGGAGGATGCCCACACCTTGCACGCCCGGGGTGAGGAGGCGGTTGTCTCTGCTCGCAGCCTCCTTGGGGGGACAGAGGCGCACACGTGACGGTCTCCGTGCCTTGCACGCCATCCATGTTGATCTCGTGCTGAGATTCTCACAGGCACCCAAAGGAGTCATTGAGCTGTGTGCCGATCACTGAGTGCTGTCAAAATCCTCTGGAATCTGCTCCCCTGCGTCGCCCCTTCCCAGGTTAGCAGCGGGCTTCGCGGCAGCAGGTGCTGAAACCCATCCCTCCTCGCAACCTCCCTCCCTTGCTTTTCCAGCACATTTTCCCGAGGTCAGTCGTCCCCTCCCCGCTGCTGGATTGCTTTCCTGCCCCTTCCTACCTGCTCCGTCCACCTGGCAGCTTTAGGGGGGTCTTGCGGGGGGGAACATGAGTCAAAGGAGAAATCAATCCTATCCTGGCTGGGGCTGAAATCTTGGAAACACTGTGCTCCAATCCAGCGGCTCTCAAAGAACCAGGGCCGAGCATGGCACTAGCTATTTCTGGCCACTGGCAGCTATTCCTGGCCCTGACCCCAAGGTTGGTCCTTTTCCTCGCCTCCTTCCCGGTGCACTCGGGTGAGCTCAGCACAGTGCCATGCGCTCAGCGAACTATAAATAATGCCAGCTGTGGGCGGCCTCCGGGAAGGGCACCGAGGGGAAAGCATCCCCGGCTCTGCAGGCAGCCAGGATCCCCTGCCCCAGCCCAGCAGAGGGCGATGGGGGGGCACCTTCCCCCCTGGGGGCAGTGGGATGCTGCGGAGCCATCGTGCTTTTTCCATGGGGTTTTGAGCCCCGTAGCCCTGCTCTACCTTGCGAGCAGCCAGTGGGGATTTCAGGCTGAGCGATTACTCGGGGATGGGTTTATATTTTAATTCCCCTTGTGAGCAGCTCAAGCTGGACATGCTGCCCTGCAAGGCACCTGGGCTGGGATATCTTTTTTCCTCCAGATCTTTCTTTACCTCTGGGGAGGGTCGAGCAACCTGCGTTTCCCGATGGATGTGGCAGAGGAAGCATCCGGGTGGAGGCAGCTCCCCTGGAGCCTGTACGCAGCCGCAGCCTGGTTTCCTGAGCGCGTTTCTCCTGCTCGCTCATCCCCCTTTCCTTTTCCACACCCTCACTTTCTCCCCACTATCTCTCCCCCTTTCTCATGCTCTCGCCTTCCTTCTCCCTTAGTTCCCCTCTGTGTTTTTCATCCCTCTGTCTTTCACTCCATCACTCCATCACTCTTCTGTGCTCCCACGCCCTCCCCTCCCTACTCCCCCTGTTTTTGTCCTTCTCCTACCCCATCCCCTTTCTCTCCTCGACACCCCCTGGCCCCTCTCTGCAGCAGGGTACTGTTTTGCTCTACAAACACCAGCTGCCTTGTTTTTCTTGTGGTGCAGCAAATGTTTCTGCAGCGTTGTGGAGATCACCGGAGCTGCCGAACAAAAGGACCTTTTCATTTTAGCAGTGCTGCTGGCCTGAGCACTCAGGTGGCTCCCATGCCTGCATCCAGCCACCTTGCTGGCGTAAGCACTGGCGATGGAGAGTGGAGGGGGAAGCCCGGTGGTCTCAGAGTCATCCTGGGTTTATTTGGAAACACCCAGCTTGTTTCAGTTGTTCCCCCCCTCCCGCCTCTCCTGCTGCAAAAACGGTGTAATTGGAGCAGGAAATTAAACATTTGAAGCATTAACATGATAATCTGCTGGTTTAGGCTTTGGGGGGGCAGGGAGCTGGGAGCTGAGCGCGCTGCTGCTGCCCAAGCGTGCCAGGAGGGAAAAGGGGACATGGCACCGGCAGGGTCTCCCCAGCACATCCCACCCTCTTGCCCCAGCCGGGGAAACTGCAGGGAGGGCTCTTCTTTGGCTCCCTCTGGCCTCAGCTGGTCTTTAGGCTCCTGGTTAGGATGGTCATGCTTTTCCTTTGGTCCTGATAGCTGTATCTTGTTGCCCGTGCTGGTGGGACCAGGACCAGTGCTGGTGTATGGCTGTACCCATCGCCTGGGATGAGTTTCTCAGTGCTCTGCTGATGCTGGACGAACCATCCAGGGATCTGAGCATGTCCCACGTCCCCAAGGCCATGGTTTGGGAACATTGAGATTGGAGAAAGAAAAAACTCATAAAAGCTGTAAGCATTCAGAGATGCAAAAAACTCCCAGGACACCAGCCTTCGTGTCCCTGGGGCAATAAATCCTGGGTGTAAAACGCAGCAAGGGAGGTTCAGGCTGGGTGCCAGGAGAGCCGATCCTTGTGGGAAGGGTGGGTGGATGTTCAAGCTGACTGCTGGGCAAAGAGGCTGGGGTCTCCATCTCTAGAGGCACTGAAGAGCAGAGCAGACCCCCATCAGGATGGCTGTGCCTGAGGTGGTCCCGGGCATAGCAGAGGGTGCATTGCTCCAGGTGGGTTTGGGCACCAGGCAGGCGATGGAGAACGTGTGTCCCGATGCCTTGCCTGAGCTCCTCAGTGGTCTATAAAGATGGCTGACATGAACATATTATGTTTTTTTAATTCCTTTTTTATGTCAGGCTTGGATTGTCTAATAGACTCTTGCATTGTAATTTTTTACTTTAATAAAAATCATTTGTAGAGACATCTGCTGAGCTCAGCATCCTGGCTGGAGCTTTTGCATTATCAAGAGTTGCTGTCTTTGCAGATGGATGAGTTTCAAGGATTTCTAAATACTCAGGTCTATCTGTCCAAACAAAAGTTCAAACGCTGTGCAGTTCACTGGTTCAGAGCAAATGTCAAACAGGCAGGAATGGGCTGTCGCTGCTAAACAAACCTCTTTTGTGCTTTCCACAAAATCCTGCACAGATTTAGTGTGATCATCCCATTTCTATTTACGGGGTGAAAATCTGGTGTGGAGCAGAGCTGTGGGGTTTGTTGCTCTGCTTGGGGTTACGAGGATGTTGGAGGGAGGAACACCACCATAATTGCTATAAATCTCTTCCCTTTCCAAAAAGTCTTTCAGGGTGGAGCCTCTTGTGACCTTTCCTAAGGAGCTTCGGTCTCCGTTGGCTTGAGGTGTTGGCAGAGTTGATGCCTTTTCCCGAGAATCTTGGTTGAAGGCAGAGGTTGTCCAACATGCCCCTTCTCCCAGAGCGGGGCCGGACACTCTCTCCATCACCCCCGTGGATGCTTGTCTCGCTCTTTCCTAAATAATGCCCCAAACGGGGGCTCTGAAGCCACCAGGCACAGAAGCAGGGCAAGCTCCCAGTGTGTCTCACAAGTTTTAACATGCTGCACCCTCTCTGAAAAAAATGCAGTTGTTTGCAGACAGGGATGTCACCAGGAGATGCTTTGGGGTAGTGTTTAACTCCTGGCCTGACCCGATGCCTTTCTCCCTTTGCTGCAGCTCCGAGGGTAGGAAAAGGGGACTGTGCATTCCCCAGTGATGCCTGGGATTACCCCCAGTGATATTTGTACCCGAACGGTGAGATGATATCTTGCCAGGGGCTCATATGCACAGCTCTCCATGTCAGCATGGACATGTTTAAAAGCCTCCAAGGCTAGATACTATCTCCAGATACTTTTTGGTGCCAATGGGCACGGCTGGGTGCAGCCCCTCAGGCAGTGGCTGCCTGCCGGGTCGCATCCTCTGTCGCTTTTCCACCTGGTCCAGGTCGCTGATGAGCCAGCGGAGGGAGACGGTCCTCTCCGGGTATCGACCCTGCACAGGAAGGCTTTGCGAGATGGAGATAGCAGCTTGGCATCAGAGATGGAAGATGTTTTTCCCTGACACCTGCATATGGTGCGACTTCGGTACAGCCTCTCGTGTCCGTTTTTTTTTGTGTGTTTTCTGAGGTGTTTTGTGTTCACTTCTTGGCCGGTGCTGGGAGGACTGTATTGGAAAGGAAAGGGGTTTTCATACTTCATCTTTTTCTCGCCGGGGCCTGAAACATGAGCGCCTCCGAGGCATTGCCGAATGAGGTGGTAATGTGTTCATCAGCTGGGAAATTACTGGACCTCAGAAAAATGGGGAGGGGAGAGATGGAGAAAGATGCAAGGATTTGCATCAGCCCATCTGCCCCTGGGCAACCATGGTTTTAGGATGGAGCTGGTGGATGCAGGGAGCGTGGTGTTGAGCAGCATCCCGATGGCATTGGGGAAGGCGGGAGCTCTGCCTGCACCAGCTTAGCACCAGCTGCTGCCTCTGCTGGGTGCCCTGCCTCAGTTTCCCCACCCCAAGCAGTGGCTGCCTTGGAGGGCTGTATGGACATGGCATTCATAGCGATGTGCTGGAAGCGGTGCTCCTCATCAAGGGTTGAGGGAGGCATGTGAAGAGAGAGAACCCAAGTCAATAAATACCTAAAATACCACTAAGAGCACAGGGGAGAGCCTGCCTGCTGCAGGGCATGGGTTGACCCTCGGCTCTGCCCAGCCGGGAACAACCTCCTGCGGGGAACAGGTCGCATTTTCCTGGCTGGATGCGGGTTTTGTCCGTAAGACCTTGTGCTGGCTGTGGCAGTATTTCCCTCGACCTTGGTGCTCTTTTCCCTGGCACAGCCCTTCTTTCACGCACCACCCGCCATCTCATTTGCACTCTTAACTCTCCCCGGTCATGGGTCTGCGGGATGCTCAGAGGCAGCACAGCCCAGGAGCTAGCTGTGCACCTGGCGCTACGTGTGCATAAATAAATCAGCTTCAAGTCTCCTTTTCGGTTTTGTGGACTCTTCTTCTGCCCTTGCCATATTCGAGGAGTATTTGCCGGCTGTCTTTCGTTGCTCCCTGCACCTCCTTCCTCTTCCTGTTTATCTGCCTCCTTTTTAATTTAAAGTCTCATACTTTTCAATCTCACACTCCGCTCTTTCTCTACATCTCATCGCTTTTATTGCCCATCTCTGAACAGAAACCCTTTTCCTCTGTCTTTTTTATGCAGGATATCCAGGACTGATTGGAGCATTCCAGGTCAGGGCATACCGTTGATTTACGCCATCACGTATTTTATAATCCTGGGTCTTTATATATAACCCAACATTTTGTTTGCCATTTTATCTGTGGCTGCAAAGCGAATGCTGACATCATTTTGCTGGCTGTTTTCAGCTAATTTAGATTGCAGCAATGTGTGTGATTAGTTCAAAATCTCCCTTGCAGCGTGCGGCGCCTTGCATTTATCACCACGCCGGGCTTCCTAACTGCCTTGCGCTGCTGTTAGCTTTGAAGGTCTCCCCTATCCGTCATATTCTTGATTAGCCTAAATAATATTGTCATCTGCCAGTTTTTCCTCCTCGTTGCTCAGCCCTCTTCAAAGCATTAATAAACAAATTCAGGGTCTGAGATGTGAAGAAGGGAATAGCAAAAGGGAGCAGAGAAAATACCGTTGGTTTTATTACGGATAAAAACACTTCTGTTTTCTGACACACCTACAACTCTACCCCATTCACTTTATGAATGGTTAATATCAGTTTGCGTAACCAAATATGCTCTTAGTGTTAATACTTTGAAACGCATTAAATGGCAAGGGCCTTTTCAGGGAAATACTTAGGACTTCTTTGGTTTCATGGGAATAGCATAGTTTAATATGAAAAAAGTGTAGAGTATTATTGATGTGCAATATGGTAAAATTATGCATATGGACATATGCTTACAGTTAGATCAATAGATGTTATTAACGTGTAAAGATATCATTTTTATGTGGGTTTTTTTTCCAAAGGGTTTTATAGTTAGCTTATATTTTGAGCTTATTGATGAAAGAATAGTATTTATTTTGTAAAGTCAATGATTCAAATCAGGGCAATTTTTTTAATGGGCTGTAACTTTTAAACAGCATAATAAGTTTTCTTTGTCATTTACAGAAGTATTTCCCTTTGCGTACGAGATGAACATGGCAGCCTTTGGGTCAATGACTCTGGTTTTCCCTAAGGTAATTTTTAGAGGTGCTGAGCTGGCCTCTTCATGGTGGAAGCAACTTGCAACTGAAATGCCTTTAAAATTTGCATTATTTGGGAAAGGATGCAAGGGAAGAGTGTTCACAACCGAGTTCACAATTTTCCTACGTATTGCCCAAATTGAAATAAATATAATTCATAGGAAACACAGCAGAAATAGCATATCTGTGCTCTGGTTTGTAGTCTCCTGGCTTCTTTCAAGCAGCTGATGCCCTGGCAGCTGCATTGGTGTCAGCAGACCTGCACTTCCTGAAGATCCCTTCTCTTCCGCAATCGGGATGGTTTTTTTGCTTGTACAATGTGACCTGGCAGTGACTTCTGCTAGGTTTTGCTGCATGAAAACGCTGCGAGAGTTATGTCTTGTGCTTGCTTTAACCAACTGGTTGATGATTGTATTGGGCAGCCTGCGATTGCTGTGCTGGGTGGAAGAGCAGCCAGTTGCTCCCTCTTCACATCCCTGGGTTGTTTTTTTGTTTTGCTTTTAATTTCACTATGGAGAGGTTGGGAAGTGCACTGCAGCTTGCCTGCTCCCAAAAAACTCTGCGCAACCTGCTTTGAGATGCTGCCTGGGAAATGGGAGAAGAGCACCCACCTTTGGGTGGGTGCCCCATGGGTGCTGTGCCCCCTCCGCCAGCTCCAGTTTTCCTCTTGGCTCAGGCAAGCCGTGCTCTTCGTAACCCTGAGCAAGAGCTGCTTGGAGATGGGAGAGGTGCTTGTTCAGTTTTATTTGTGTCTTTGCACCAGTGGGACCAAATTTCTGTTCTGACTCTGAATTCAGCTCACGTTCCCGCTGTCCAGATTCCCACCTCACCCCGGAGCTGTCGGGAATATTTGTTCTTCTGAAACCTCCGTTTCCCCTTTTAGAGGATGGTGGTAGCTCTCTTCTGCTATTATTTTACTCAGTAAATAGGATGAAAACAGATGAGGTCATTGGTGTCTATACAGGTAGACTTGGCCTCCAGTTTCTGTTTACTAGGACTGCATTAGTTATGAATAATGGCGCGTCAAACTACTCGCTCCAAGCAATTTAGTCATGGGATTTGGCAATGCTTGCTGTCTGAGAGTTGCCTGCCAACAGGATCTGATTTTTAAAATACACTTACAAATATGCAGCCATTTGCCCGATCTGTTTGCAAACATATCTATCTGGGCCTCTGGGTGCTGAGCAGATGCTCAGCCCTGGTGTTGGGGCTGCGCAGCTGGGCTCCAAAAATCACCTCCTGGTGTTTCAGTCCACGGATGGGCAGAGGCGATGTCATCTTTGAAGCAAATAGAAGAGATGGAAAACAAGAAGTCATGGGAGGTTTTAAATAGTCTTCCTTCTCCTTTTGCCTGGGGGGACATCATTATGTTAAGCTACAGGCACACACGCAATCCCAAACCTTTGAGATAGGAATCCCTCCCCGACTCAGGAGAGACGGCAACAATTTCTAGCTCGTTTCTTGTTGTCTGGCATATTTTACATCTAATTTTTGCTCTGTCATGTCCCTGCAGAATAACCATTGATTTATATAGGGGTTGAGCCCAAAACAAATGCTTTCGCTGGATACCTGTATTCTCTCCAAGAAAGGTTCCTGCTCCCCAAACTTGGATAAAAAGGCCAAAAAAAAAGAACAACCCCCCAGTTGTTGTGATGTTGGTGGAGAAGGGAACACAGTAGCCCATGTGTGATGGGAGGCAACCACGGGTCAGCTCCGCTCGCCTGCTGCCAGTACGATGTGCATAGCGCGCTGCTCTTTTCCGGGGTATTGCTCATTTGATTGATTGCTTAATTTGCGCGCTTGTGCAATAGTGACTGTCATGCGATGGCTCTTTTGTCATGCTGGACTCTGAAGGATTTTATTCTTGGGAGACAGTTCAGGCTCCAAGATGCTTCCTGAGAATGCCTGGGCTGATGTTCCCATGGGCCATATTTGGAAATCCCAACAGTTTCTGCTTGGCTAAAAGCACCAGTTGTTTTTAAGGGACGTTTTGTTTGTGTTACAGTGCGAGTTTCTGGCCCCTGATGGTCTTGAAGGAAAAAAAAAGATTCCCAGCTCACAAGACATTTGTGCTAATTAAACAGCGGGGGATTTGCTTCTCTTCACCACGGGTTTGTTTTTTAGGCTTCTGTCAGGCTTTTTGCACATGGATTTCCACAAACCTCATTAACAAGGGTGATGGCTGTCACGCAAAGACAGGTGGATTTTTCCTCTCAAGGATGGTGGGATGCAGACCGAAGATGAGGGATGTATTCCCACCACCTGGCTCTGCTGCCTGAAGTTCCAGATCCCCTCCATCACCTGTCCAGAAAGGAGGCTTCTCGATTTATTCAGAGGTGATTTATGCCTGGAGCCTGTCCTAGGTCCTTTGCGTTGCTGCCTCTCTCCCTGGCTATGGAGGGAGTTTGGGAGAACTGCATCCTGGCTGAGACACCGGGAAGGATGCACACCCTCCCCTAGGTACCACACCGCAACTGGAAGTCTTATCATTTTTTGGCCTTTTCTAGCCTTTTGGGCAGGGAGAAGCAGACCAGGCAAGGTTGAACTTTCTTCCCCCTTCATGCCCACGGTGCAGTCAGAACATGTGCCCTCCCCACCTGGGAAGGCTGTAAATCTAAAGCCCAGTCTCGTTTCCCTCCTCTTTGAAGTTTGTTTTGAGTGATTTGTCCATAAAAGCTGTAAATTCTGGAGCTGCCGGTGAACTCGTGAATCCTCCTTCATCCCAGGGAAATGAAGCAGTCCCCGGAAAGTCACCAATGGACTGGTCTTTGGCAGTTAACCTCTGCTTAAAGCCCGCTGCCAGGGGAGCGGGCTTGGTGATGCGGCAGGAGCCCTGCGCAAGCTCTCCCTGTGCTGGGGGCTCATCCTGCCCACCACAGGCTCCCCTCCCACTGAAACCCAGCAGCTTTGCTGAAGGATGGCTCCAACTTCCAATGCCGATCGCGACGCGCCAAGCGTGGACCAAGAGGTCGGGGGGAGCCCAGCCATGCCTCTGCAGTTTTGCTCTGTTAATCTTCCCAGGTTTAATTTTCGGCTATAGCAAAATGTGAGAGGGGTTTTGGAGGGAGGAGGATTACGATCCAGGACCCTCTGGATCGTAACAGATGCCCTGGTGTTGCTCAAGGCATGGGCTCCTGCTCCCCCCCGGTTTGGAGCAAGGGGCTAAATCCAGCAGCCCACGGCAGGGCGAGTGTCCGCTGCTTGCTCTAGCAAGGTCTCTGGTTTCGACTGCAAATTCCCCTCCTGCATCCGAGAGATTCACCCTAAAACACCTCCCTTCCAGGGAATCTGCAGGATTTTTTTTCCTTCCCTCCTGTCCAAAATCATGCAGTCAAACAGAATCCTTTCCAGTGCTAATCCTCTACTGTGCAGGAGGACTTCTCTGGCCCCGCGGTAGTAGGGGAGAGACAGATGTTCAGCAGATAATTAGTGCAGCTGTGCAGCGCCTTCCTGCTCGAAGCCTGGATGACAAAGCCCCTGAGTAAGTTGCTGCGTGTCTGCCTGCATCGCCCCATGCCGCGAGACCTCTTTGAAAAACTAAAGCCAACAAGACTTGCTGCCTTAGGAGACACCGTGCTCCCCAGAAAAATTCTGCTCTCACCCCGGTTCCTGGAGCCATTTCTGCTCCATTATCCGTTTAAGCACTGCTGAGTCTCTCTGAAGCCTTTTTCCTATGTGTTATGCCCCAGAAAGGGCTTTTTTTTTTTCTTTCTGGAGGTTTTCCGAAGTTAAGGGTTAAGTTTTGGGAAAGAACCAACTCTTTCCCGATGAGGATAGCAGCACTGCGAAGGGAAGTGACAATTTCGGCACAGGGCACAAAAACCGGGCCCTGCGCTGAGCAGGTGGGTCCCTTTCATGTTTTTCCATGGTGGTCCTGAGGTCTATCGTCCTTAAATGTTTCCTGGTAATTGGATAGCGTGGGCGTGATGGCATCTTTTAAAAACCCAGGTCATTCGTGGGGCACTGGGGTGCAGCTGGGCAGTGCAACGCCAGCCTGGCGCTCCCAGTGGCACTCCTTGGCTTGGCCTTACACCAACATCTAAAGATACCTGTAAGGAGAAGCTGGCAGCAGCGGTGGTTGGAGGTGCCCACCCTGTTAGAAACATTTGACCCTCCTGTGGAAACCCTGAGAGGTTTTCACAGCTCATTTCCCCCCAAGCTGGGAGGGAGTGGAGATGGGGAATGCTATTCCGGTTTCCCAGGGCAGCAGCATCACCCCTGAGGATGGGTGCCCGCATCCTGCCTGTGGTCAAGAGAACCTGCCCAAATTGCCCCCACGGCATTCCCTGGCTGCCTCTCCCTCCTGGACTCCGTTTGGTTTCAGGAACTGGTTCGTGGAGCTCCTGCTCCCCAGTTCTGGCCCCCTGGTAAGGGGGGGGTAAGGCAGGGCTGCACCCATGGCAGCTCGTCGGAGGGCTGATGAGAACCAGCAGCTCATTGCACATGTGTGAAGGCAGCCTGGCATGGGGAGACCTACATCAGGGCATGCTCCTTTAATGCACTCACCAGCAAATTTAGTGTCGTCATTTAAAACTCTCTTATTTATTCAGGCGCAGAAGCGCTCCTTGCCTCCCGTGTGCGCGCGGGATGGGGATGATCTGAGAGGCAGCCGGCCACGCTCGGCCCCAGCGGTTGGAGGAGTCTGCAGGTCGGTGAGTGGGATAGCTACTGGAGAGCCCGAAAATGGAGCCAAATCGCTTATCCTTCCTCTGTCCTCCTTTGGGCAGCCTTGTAGCTTGCTCAGTATTCGCCCTGCAGCACGAACTGACTCTGTACACAGCACCTAGTGCTGTGAGATTAGGCTTTTGGGGTTTTTTCTTTCTTTAAAAGAAAATCTTTCAACAAAAATAAAGGGTAACTTTTGATGCATTTCATTCTTTCCCTCTTGCATATATTCATTTTTGATTCAAACACGCTGTTGAAACCTTTCTTCCCTCGCAGAGCAAAATCCCCTGGAAAAGAGCAGAGCCTGCTTGTGTGCATTTATTTTTACCAGATCTTGAAATAATTTGTGACTTAAAAGGAGGGGGGGAGGGGAAGCGCCTGTTCCTGATTGAGGCTGCTGAGCATTACTGTGAAAGAAACAAAAATAATAAGGTAATGAGCGGCTCTAACCTTAGCTTAATTAACACATTGTTAAGATCAAGTGCACAGAAAGGTAGCAGCTCTGTGCCACTGTGCCTGGCGTGCTGCTCCTACGGCTGAACTGGGAGGCTTGGCAACCCAAGAAACGCATTGCAATTTATTTCTTATTTAAGTGTTTGTTCTCTAGCCCCAGTGAATAACCTAAGTAATTTCTCTAGGGGAGACCTGCGACACGCTCATAAAAATTTTCAGGTACAAGCGGGAAGAAAGGGCAGCGTGTGATGGGGGAAGGTTTGCTCAGAAGGATGCCTGGTGTGAGCGGGTCCAGGGCTGGATCCTCAGCTGCTGAGAGCGGTCAGGAAAATGGGAGATGCTTGAAAGCTTTTAGTGCCAGAGCTATTTCTTGACATCCGAGGCAGATCGCTTTCTGATCTCATCTCCCCTTGCGCTGAGCTTGGAACCAGAAGGACAGGTAAATGGGTCAAGATTCCCAGGGGGGTGATGAGAAGGGCCAAAAAGCAGGCATCTGCGAGGGGAAAACAGTTGATTTGGCAGGTCTAGAGTTCATTGAGAAGTTATTGCTTTGGAAGGCACAGGAATTCTGTTCGGAATCATAGAAGAGTTATTGGTGTTGGAAGTTATGATGTAGAATTATAAAATCATAGAATCATAGAATCATAGAATCATTAAGGTTGGAAAAGACCTCTAAGATCATCGAGTCCAACCATCAACCCAACACCACCATGCCTCACCAGTGCCGAGTACAGGGGCACGATCACCTCCCTACTCCTGCTGGCCACACTATTCCTGATACAGGCCAGGATGCCGTTGGCCTTCTTGGCCACCTGGGCACACTGCCGGCTCATGTTCAGCCGGCTGTCAACCAGCACCCCCAGGTCCTTTTCCTCCGGGCAGCTTTCCAGCCACTCTTCCCCAAGCCTGTAGCATTGCCTGGGGTTGTTGTGGCCGAAGTGCAGGACCCGGCACTTGGCCTTGTTGAACCTCATACAGTTGGCCTCGGCCCATCGATCCAGCCTGTCCAGGTCCCTCTGCAGAGCCTTCCTACCCTCCAGCAGATCAACACTCCCGCCCAGCTTGGTGTCATCTGCAAACTTACTGAGGGAGCACTCGATCCCCTCGTCCAGATCACTGATAAAGATATTAAACAGAACTGGCTCCAGTACTGAGCCCTGGGGAACACCACTAAATGATTGAAAGTGGCTTGGTGAGCACTTCCACCAGCTCCCTCAGTACCCTTGGGTGGATCCCATCCAGTCCCATAGACTTGTGTGTGTCTAAGTGGTGTAGCAGGTTACTAACCATCCAAAGGTCATAAACTCTTTTTTTCATGAGATCCAGCCAAAGCTCGCTGTTCAGCCAGGCCGGTCTTCTTCCCTGCCAGCTCATCTTTCGGCACATAGGGAAAGCCTGATCCTGTGCCTTTAAGATTTTCTTCTTGAAGAATGTCCAGCCTTCCTGGACTTCTTTGCCCTTCAGGACTGCCTCCCAAGGGATTCTCCCAGCCAGTGTCCTGAGCAGGCCAAAGTCTGCCCTCCGGAAGTCCAAGGTAGCAGTTCTTCTGACCCCCCTCCTTACTTCTCCAAGAATCGAAAACTCTATCATTTCATGATCGCTGTGCCCAAGACAGCCTCCAACCATCGCATCACCCACAAGTCCTTCTCTGTTTGCAAACAAGTCCAGCAGGGCACCTTCCCTAGTTGGCTCACTCACCAGCTGTGTCAGGAAGTTATCATCTTCCACACACTCCAGGAACCTCCTAGACTGTTTCCTCTCTGCTGTATTGTATTTCCAGCAGACATCTAGTAAGTTGAAGTCCCCCATGAGAACAAGGGCTAGCGATTGTGAGACTTCTCCCAGCTGCTTATAGAATATTTCATCTGTCTCTTCATCCTGGTTGGGTGGTCTATAACAGACTCCCACCATGATATCTGCCTTGTTGGCCTTTCCCCTGATTCTTACCCATAAACACTCAACCCTTTCATCACCATCGTCAAACTCTAGACAGTCAAAACACTCCCTAACATGCAGGGCTACCCCACCACCTCTCCTTCCTTGCCTGTCCCTTCTGAAGAGCTTATAGCCATCCATTTCAGCCCTCCAGTTGTGTGAGTCCTCCCACCATGTTTCTGTGATTGCAACTATATCATAATTTTCCAGCTGCACAATGGCTTCCAGCTCCTCCTGTGTGTTGCCCATGCCGCGTGCATTGGTGTAGATGCACTTCAGTTGGGCTATTGATCCTGCCACCTTTTTTGGGGGAGAAGCCCTAATTCCTATGTGACTGTTCTCAGGTGCTTCCGTGGTTTCTGATGGATTGACAACCCTTATGTCTTTGCTGCTGCGTGGATCTCCACCCCCTACCCCCACTGAGATGGCTAAGGTGCTGCGCGCATAAGTACAGGGACATTTCAAATGTGCTCCAGTGTACTCAGCACATCATGGAGCAGACTGAAGGACCTTGCTAGCACACCGTCCCTCAAACGTTGGCGTGCCACCCCCCGGCTTATCTCTAGCGAGCCTGGTTTTATCCCTTTCCCCCTTCAAATCTAGTTTAAAGCTCTTTCAATGAGCCCTGCTAACTCCTGCACAAAGATCCTTTTCCCCCTTTGAGACAGGTGTACCCCATCTGTCGCCAGCAGGCCTGGTAGACCGACCTGTGATCAAAGAACCCCAAATTCTGCTAGTGACACCAGTCTCGGAGCCAGGTATTGATCTGCTGGGTCTTCCTGTTTCTTCCCTCATCATTCCCTGTAACTGGAAGGATAGGGGAGAACACTACTTGTGCTCCTGATCCCTTAACCAGTCGTCCCAAGGCCCTGAAGTCTCTCTTGATTGCCCTTGGACTTCTTATTGCAACTTCATCGCTGCCTACATGAAAAAGCAATAATGGATAATAATCCGAGGTTACCATACTAGGGTAGGAAGTTTTCTCGTCAAATCTTTAACCCGGGCCCCAGGGAAGCAGCAGACTTTCCTAAGAAGTGGGTCAGGTCGGCATATCAGACCTTCTGTTCCCCTCAGCAGAGAGTCTCCTATGACAATAACTTGTCTTTTTTTCTTAATGGAAGTGGTTTTGATGCAGGGCATAGGCCGACTTAACCTTGGCAACACCTCCAAGCTAGATGGACCGTCGTCCTCAACATTGTTTGGTTCCAGTTGCAGAGCCTCATACATATTATACAAGGGCACCTGGGAAGGTGGGGTAGTCACAGAGGAGATGTGCCTGTTGTGCCAGGCAGGAACTTGTTGCCATTGCCCCCTATCCCTTAAGTCACCGCGTTCTGCCAGGTGGAGAGAGGATAGGGAATCCCCCGTATCATGCATCCTGTCTGCCTGACAGGCCTGTCCCAAGGATGGTAGGGTGGGGTTCCAGTAGTCTATCTCCCTTTCAGACTCCCTGATACTCCTCAACCTACTCACCTCCTCCCGGAGCTCTGCCACTAAGCTGAGGAGTTCCTCTACCTGGGCGCACCTCCCACAGGTATACTCACTACTGCTGCCCGGTACTGGCATAAGAATAGAATCATAGAATCATTAAGGTTGGAAAAGACCTCTAAGATCATCGAGTCCAACCGTCAACCCAACACCACCATGCCCACTACACCATGTCCCTAAGCGCCACATCTACACGTCTTTTAAATACTTCCAGGGATGGTGACTCAACCACTTCCCTGGGCAGCCTGTTCCAAGGCTTGACCACTCTTTCAGTAAAGAAATTTCTCCTAATGTCCAATCTAAACCTCCCTTGGCGCAACTTGAGGCCATTTCCTCTTGTCCTATCGCTAGTTACTTGGCAGAAGAGACCAGCACCCACCTCGCTACAACCTCCTTTCAGGTAGTTGTAGAGCGCGATGAGGTCTCCCCTCAGCCTCCTCTTCTCCAGACTAAACAGTCCCAGTTCCCTCAGCCGCTCCTCATAAGACTTGTGCTCCAGACCCTTCACCAGCTTCGTTGCCCTCCTCTGGACACGCTCCAGCACCTCCATGTCCTTCTTGTAGTGAGGGGCCCAAAACTGAACACAGTATTCGAGGTGCGGCCTCACCAGTGCCGAGTACAGGGGCACGATCGCTTCAGCACCGCACAACCTTCAGTCCCCAAAACAGGCTGGCTGCTTTGGGACTGCTCCATGGGGTAATGAAGCTCCAAGGCTGTGCTGCACCGCTGCAGCCAGACCCCTTTGTAGAGGGCAGGGATTTGCCCAATACGCCCACAGACCCCCATGGAGTCATGGAAGTGGAGGGAAAAAATAGTGGAGCATTGGCTTCACATCCAGAGAACTTCTCCCGGTGCCAGTTTGCAGTACAGGATCATGCTGGGCTCCTGTGAGGGAGCGTCTGAGGCAGGTGATGCCTTGATGAGCAGCACCTGTGTCCTAGAAAGCAGTTGTCTGCAGTTTCGTGTCGCATTTCTCACCCCAAAAAGCCCTTCTTTTCAAACACAAGCTGGTAGCAACTTGCTGCCGCGCATATCATGCCCCGCCTCATGTACCAGGAGAGGTCTCTGGGGGGGTTTTGCAGGGCAGAAGAAGCTGCGTCCAGCAAGCAAACCAGCAAAAATTTTGCCCTTGGATGAAACAAGAAAATCTGGCCATAAAGCCCAACATTTTATTCCACATGCAGCAACTCCTTAAAAAAAAAAAGAACAAGCCCTTCATATTTTTGCAGAGCTCTGGTCCCAATCAAATAGCTGGACTGGGAGAGGCATTAGAAAATGGGGGAACAATCTCGTGTTAGTCCATTGGGAAAGTTAATAGACCTTTTCCATCCCAAGTTTGTAGGATTCTGGGCTTTTCGCAATAGCTGCTCCACTTAAGCGGGGCTGCTGCAGGGGAAGGAGCTGTTAGTTTGAGCGAGGCAATGCACAGAGCTGCAGTTTGTCTCATTAAAGCTCCCACCTTTCTGCTGCTGAACTGAAAATCAACAAAGGGAAATTTAGGCTGGATATCAGGAAGAATTTCCCCAAGTTGACTGTGAAAGTGCCTCCGGGGAGGAGCAGCAGAAGTTTCATTGCTTGTGTCGTTTAATGGGTTTCCCATCTTGGCGTTGGAGGGAGGGCAGCCTGGACTCGGAGCTGTCCGGACAGTGCTGGGCATCCCTGTCTGCGGGTGATGATCTTGCTCTGTTTTTGATTATTCCCCTAGGGAGGAGCAGAGCGGGTGTTGCTGCTTCTCCCTCCCCACCCCTCTCGCCGTGATGCTGCTGAGCAAGAGCCTGTGAGTGTGTCGGCATGGTGGCTTTCCCTGTTAATAAACCCTGAGATAGCTCCCTGCCCAGAAGAGCGACCCGGGCATGTTTGGCTTGAAACAGCGTGTGCTCTCTAGCTGTCCAAAAACTGATTTTAGGTGAGAATAACTCTACATGTGTGCTGGAAAAAGCAGACGCCTTCGTTCAATGACTCATGTCCTTTCTGCATCTCATCATCGGCCCTGCGTTTGCTGGAGGGGGGGTTCACTCCCTTATCCGGGCAGGGAGTTTTGCTTTCCTGCATCAGCTTGGCTGGGCTCTTCCCCTTGTCAGGGTGAGCCTGCAGCCGTACTGCCGGGTTATTGTGGCAGCTGCTCTGGTATTTATTGCATGGCTGGGAAGGTGTTTTTCCAAATGGGGTGTGGGGTCCTGCTCCGTGCCCCAGCATGGCAAGTGCATTGAGCACTGTGTCTGCTGGGTCCTGGCACCACAGTGCACCTTCTCTGCAGTCCCTAAAGGACAAACACTGGAGATGCTCCCAAAATATTCTCTCTCTGGGGAGGCTGGATGTGGCATGTCACTGGGTTGGACCTTTAATTTCAAACTGGGCTTTTAAGGTAATTGTTTCAATTGGAAGTGCAACGTCTCATGTCGATTCCCCTGGTCCAAATGAAAGGGGCAGGGAGGATGGAGAAGCTGCCACTTTGCCAAGGTCAATTTGAACAGAGGGAACCATGTTCTCCAGGAGGAAACGCCACAAGATTATCATGGCTGTTGTTTCGGGGTAGAGGAGCCCTGGGAAGGAGCAGGTGTAGGCATGGCTTGCCAGTCGTTCCTGGCTGGCAACGCAGGCAGGATGGGCTCGCAGACAGGTGGCTGTGTTTTAAGGTCCTGCAGAGCCGGGCTGAGAGGGCAGCCTGCAACACAGGCAGCGTGAGAGATGAGGAGGAGAGGTGGTGAGGAAGAAACAAAGCTCAAAGTGTAATTAAACCCTTGCCCAGGCTCCTGTGGCATGTTGGGGGGCTCCTTGGAGACCAGCAGTGTTGAGGAACAGGGTAGGTAAGCATCTTGCAAGGATATTTAATCTCATCTTGGCGCAGGGTATGGCATCTTTTCCCTGTTCAAGCACTTTTAGCCCAGAAGTCTGGTATGTGGAAAGGGGCAAAGGAAGACCCCATAGTTTAGCATCCCATAAACATATAGTTGTTGTTGCAGGAGCTCTGAAATGAGAAAACAGATTTGCGGTATGAGAGGGAGATGACTGCTTTTGTGGTCCCCATTCTTCGTGGTACCACGTGAACATCTTATGGCTGCTCATGGGCTTTCCTCTTGCAGTGACCTTGTAAGACTGTAAATAGGATGGAGAGAGAAACCTCAGGGTTTCTGGTGACCATCGTTTCAGGGTGTTGGCACATAGTATCCTGAGGTGTTTTTTCTCGGTCGCACATCCTTCCCTTCCCACCCTCCCTCTGCAGCTGGTGCTGAATGAATGCAGAGGAGGACGTTTAATCATTTCCTTAAATAACTTCATAACCTAAGGCTGAAGGCTACAGATGAGTATGGCCTGTGGGGGACAGGGAACAGTGAAAGGTCCTGGTCAGCGTGACAGGCAGCGGTGTCAGTGCAGCAGCCGCCAGGCTGTTTTAAAGCAGAATCCTTTCTAGATAGCTTTTAAAAATGTACGTGATATCTCACAAAAACATGGTCGGGGTGTGGATTACAGCTGTGCACTTCAGAGATTTTCGATCTTTTGTTTCCCATGCATGAACCCAATGCACTAATCTGCAATTTGGGGGTCTGACTCTGCTCTTTGCTCCAGCTGGCAGAGCTGTGCCGGGAAGTGGGACGCCACATGTGACACGCAAGGGCTTGGCAGAGAGCAAGCCAGGAGCGGGGAGGGGGAAGGGGAGCAGGATGGGCTTGATTTGTATGGCTCAGCTTGCAAAATGCTGTCCTGCCATGCAGGATGCTGCTGGGAGATGGGACAAGCCCTTGGATGCTCTTCCAGAGACCAGGGATCCTTGCAGCAAGCTACTGCCCTGATGGTGCGGTAGAAATGCAACGTCTGGGCTCTCCTGGGCTGCACCCACATCCCAGCTCTGTAAGGAGGCATCGCTTGGAGCCTGACCCTCAGTGCAAAGACATGCCCTGATACTGCAGGCTTTGGACAGCCTCCCACAAGGGAAAAGCTGTGGGTGCAAGCTGGCTCTGAGTGGGGGCAGAGGTGGTGCAGAGCCCAGAGTCCCATCTGCCCTGTTGTCGTGGTTTAACCCCAGCCAGCAACTAAACACCACGCAGCCACTCGCTCACCCCCCTCCTCCGGTAGGAGGGGGGAGAGATTCAGGAGGGCACAAGTAGAAAAACTCACGGGTTGAGATAGAAACAATTTAATAATGGAAATAAAACAAAGTAGAACAGTAATAATAACAATGATAACAACAACAATAACAGAATATACAAAGCAGGCGATGCACAATGCAACTGCTCACTAACGGCGTGTCGTAAACTGCGAGACAGCCCCCCCCCCCGAGTTTTTATACTGAGCATGATGTCACATGGTATGGAATACCCCATTGGCCAGCTGGGTCAACCACCCCGGCTATGCTCCCCCACCCCCAGCTTCCCCTGCACTTGGCAGAGCATGGGAGGCCGAAAAGTCCCCAGTGCAAGCACCACCCAGCAACAACCAAAGCATCAATGGGCCATCAACGCCCCTCTCATACCAAACCAAATACACAGCACCTCCCCACATCTGCTGGGAAGAAAGTTAACTCTGTCCCAGCCGAAACCAGGACAGTATCCACCCCTTATTCTATACCATCTGCGTCACGCCCAGGTCTCACATTTTCCAATACATTCCAATTAATCACCACCACTTTTCCTGCCTTTTGACATATACACACAGATATCATTGCCTTAGTCCATGGGCCATCCCTCTAAAATGTCCATTGAGTTCATTTAGTCCATGACTTT
This sequence comes from Calonectris borealis, assembly GCF_964195595.1. Lineage (NCBI taxonomy): Eukaryota > Metazoa > Chordata > Aves > Procellariiformes > Procellariidae > Calonectris > Calonectris borealis. The sequence goes on along the minus strand of NC_134351.1, from coordinate 25,836,987 downwards.
GGGCTCCATCTGTCATAACTGTCTTTCAGGGCAGGACAGATGGTGTGTAGTGTTGGACTGTTGCATCCTGAAGCCAGTTCTGTTTCCATTATCGCTGCACTCGTCTGGTTCTATCATCGTTGCACTTTGCTCGGTTTCATCGGAGTTCATTCTTCATTAATCTGGGTGATTCTTACAGTAATACCGTTGATATGACATATAGCAACCATAGAAGTGATGACATACAGTATTATACAGCAATTAATATCATACAATTCAGTTCATTGGATATTTTCACCCACAATCAAATCCCCTTGAGGTACACAACAGACTTGCCCATCCTTTTGCATTACCCACCAAGTGCACCCAGGTCCTTGAGCAAAAGCAATCCCACGAATGGGTTTCCCTTGCCAGAGGCAGGAGTAACCCAGACTGTCTCCCCAAGCATATTTCTTATGTGCACGACAGGGACTTTATCTCCATCTACAGTACGTAAGGGTTTTGATTGGGCAGGGCCAGCTCGATTGGCAGATCCCCTGGTATTGACTAACCAGGTGGCTTTTGCTAAATGTGTGTCCCAATGCTTGAATGTCCCACCACCCATTGCCCTCAATGTAGTCTTTAGCAGTCCGTTGTATCTTTCGATTTTCCCGGAGGCTGGTGCATGATAGGGGATGTGTCCTGGTTTCGGTTGGGATAGGGTTAAATTTCTTCCTAGTGCTGTGTTTTGGATTTAATATGAGGAGAATGTTGATAACACACTGATGTTTTCAGTTGTTGCTATGTGCCCTCCTAGTCCAAGGACAGCTCCCATGCCTACTGATGAGCTAGGTACAAAAGATGGGAGGGAACATAACCAGGACAGCCAGCCCAGCTGGCTAATGGGGTATTCCATACCATGTGACGTCATGCTCAGTATATGAATGGTAGGCGTGATCCAGGAAGTACCGACCGCTACTTGGTTATCGGTCAGCGCGGGTGGTGAGCAATTGCATTGTGCATCACTCATTTTGTATATTTTATCATTATCATTATTTTCCCTTTTTCTGTTCTATTAAACTGTCTTTATCTCAACCCACGAGTTTTTCTCACTCTTACCCTTCCGATTCTCTCCCCGTCCCACTGGGGGTGGGGGGAATGAGTGAGCGGCTGCGTGGTATTTGGCTGCCTGCCAGGTTAAACCACAACAGGATGTGATATACCCACTCAATGCCATGCTCTTTGGCCCAGGTGTCTATGAGGGTGTTTCGGAAATGAGTCCCGTTGTCTGACTCAATTCTTTCTGGGGTGCCATGTCGCCATAGGACTTGCTTTTCAAGGCCCAGGATAGTGTTCCGGGCAGTGGTATGGGGCATGGGATATGTTTCCAGCCATCCGGTGGTTACTTCCACCATGGTGAGCACATAGCACTTGCCTTGGCAGGTTTGTGGGAGTGTGATATAATCCATCTGCCAGGCCTCCCCATATTTATATTTCAGCCATCGTCCTCCATACCAGAGAGGCTTTACTCGCTTGGCTTGCTTGATTGCAGCGCATGTTTCACATTCATGGATAACCTGTGCAATAGCGTCCATGGTCAAGTCCATCCCTCGATCACGAGCCCATCTGTATGTTGCGTCTCTTCCTTGATGGCCTGAGGTGTCATGGGCCCACTGAGCTATAAATAATTCACCCTTATGTTGCCAGTCCAGATCCACCTGAGCCACTTCAATCTTAGCAGCCTGGTCCACCTGTTGGTTATTTTGATGTTCTTCAGTGGCCCGACTCTTGGGTACGTGAGCATCTACGTGACGTACTTTTACAACCAGGTTCTCTACCCGGGCAGCAATATCTTGCCACAATGTGGCAGCCCAGATGGGTTTACCTCTGCGCTGCCAGTTGTTCTGCTTCCACTGCTGCAACCACCCCCACAGGGCATTTGCCACCATCCATGAGTCAGTGTAGAGATAAAGTACTGGCCATTTTTCTCATTCAGCAATGTCCAAGGCCAGCTGGATGGCTTTCACCTCTGCAAACTGGTTCGACTCACCTTCTCCTTCAGCAGTTTCTGCAACTTGGTGTATAGGACTCCATACAGCAGCTTTCCATCTCCGATGCTTTTCCACAAGACGACAGGACCCATCAGTGAACAGGGCATATTGCTTCTCGTTTTCTGGTAGTTTATTATACAGTGGGGCCTCTTCAGCACGCGTCACCTCCTCCTCTGGGGATATTCCAAAATCTTTGCCTTCTGGCCAGTTCATGATCACTTCCAAGATTCCTGGGCTCTCCGAATCAGCTGCGTAGGTCTGGATCGAGTTCAGGGCAGCAGCTGGGCTGGGGCTGTGAGCCGGGAGCATCGTAGGGGGCCGCGGATGTTTCAGGAGGGTAAAACCCCTGTGCCTGGGGGAGAGGAGAGTGGTATCGGGCTGCAGCAGATGCTCTTGTTGGCCCTGAGACTGGGGAGATGGGCCAGAGCCCTTCTTGCTCAGGGCTGGCCTTGCTCTGCCGATGCGAATGGGCAGCGTCAAGGGGAGGCACCTGCTCCCACTGCAAGCTCCTGCCACTCAGCGTGAGCCCAAATTAAAGCTGGTTTATTTAGTAAACCCATTCCAGGATAAAGCTTTTGATTTATAGGCGCTCCGATAGCGCTCCAAGGAGTACTTTTACAAATTTAACTGCATTTTCTCAGCATCACACCAGCCCAATAAAAGAGAGTTCTTATGTGCTGCACAAATTCTCACTTCCAATATAAAAAAGGTTTTATGAGACTGGAAGTCTTTCTGGCTCTGCAGGGCTGGGTGTATTGGCGGATACTCCACATGACAGACCCTCGATTCCTCTTTGAGTTGTCAGACTTCAGTAGCATTTACAGCTATTTAGCTATCAAATTTTATGCGCGGCTCTGAGAGAAATGTGTCTTTTAAATACTGCCCTGTCTTATAAACAGCAGTCTGTTAAACCATGTCAATGGTACAAGTGGTTTGTGAAGCCCTCTGATGCAGTCGCCTACAGCTCCACTCGTTACCTGAGTGGCAAAGTGCTGAACAACGCACTGAGTTATTTTCCGAGCTGGTCATCTTGGCTGGGGATTGGCTTCCCGAGCAAAGGCTGGTAATAACCACTCTCCAGCAGCCCAAATTTGGGTCCCGATTTACCCCAGTGTAAATCTCCTTCCCGCTGGCCTCTGTAAAGCCCCGCTCGCTCAGTGCATGCTTCAGTGATGAGCTGGTGTTTGTCATCTGCACTATGGTTGCATCAAGAGGCCATTGGTGAGATCACATCCCTAATTTTCCAACTCAAGGCTTGGAAGCTCAGGGTCCTCTCCTCTCTGCGGGAAGATCCTTTGGTCTTCCCTTTGGTCCTCCTTCTTGGAGGAGGAGCTGGAGGCAGGTGGTTCCTGGGGCACTAGCCCTCACCTTGGCCATAACAAAATCCCTCCATTGCTCCCTCAAACCTCCCCCTAGGATATCCCCTTCCTGTCGCCTTCCCCCTCTATGCTTTTCCCAGCAGCGGTGCAGGGGAACAGCATGTACCAATTTGCATCTCTATGCTATTTATTTGGTGACCCAAGTGCTGTGTTTTGGATTTAGTATGAGAATAATATTGATAACACACTGATGTTTTTGTTGTTGCTAAGTAGTGCTTTCGCTAGTCAAGGACTTTTCAGCTTCCCATGCTCTGCCAGGTCCACAAGAAGCTGGGAGGGAGCATAGCCAGGACAGCTGACCCAACTGGCCAACGGGGTATTCCATACCATATGACGTCATGCTCAGTATATAAGCTGGGGGGTTGGCTGGGGAGGGGTGATCACTGCTCAGGGACTGGCTGGGCATCAGTCGACGGGTGGTGAGCAATTGCATTGTTCATCACTTGTTTTGTATATTCTACCATCATTATTATTATTATTATTATTATTATTATTATTATTATTATTATTTTCCCTTCCTTTTCTGTTCTATTAAACTGTCTTTATCTCAATCCTTGAATTTTACTTTTTTTTTTCTGATTCTCTCCCCCATCCCACTGTGGTGGGGGGGAGTGAGCGAGCGGCTGTGTGGTGTTTGGCTGCCTGCTGGGTTAAACCTGCCTCGCTGGCTCTCCTTGCTGATGGTGCAATCGCACCAGCTCCAACGTTTGGGATATAATTTACAGACTCTGAGCAAGGTTTCGGAGCTGAGCCAGGCTTGAGCTTTCAGCCTCTTTTATTTTATTGTTTTTTTCTTTTTTTCTTCTTATATTTTGGCACGAAGTGGTAACTTATATGTGCATTTTTGAGCCTGCGCCGCTTGGAAGGTGCAAGTAGTGCAGGTGATGTGAAGAGTCCAGGCTGTGGGTGCCTTTGTCCAGAGGCGCGGGGTAACGAGTGCTTGGATGTCTAATTGCTGCTGTGTGCCACAGACTGGGAGGTTTGCTCTCCCATTGCTGCCATTTCTGTGTGCAACGAGCCAGGGGCCGGGGAGGAAAAAAAAATACATGCGTGTGCAGCATGGTTATTTTCAAATATGAAATTGCACCTGCAAAAATAGAAGCCAGGAAGGGACTGGTGAGCAGCTTGGAGCTGGGAGGCGCAATGCGTACGGAGCAGGGATGGGGACAGCATCTCTGAGTTTCTTTCCCATGCTTGCACGGCCTGATAGTTTTAGCGAATGTTACTTTTCCTCCCCCTTGCATTTCAATTAATCATCTGCTTGTCAGCGCTCTTCCCCCCAGCTCTCCTCCCCATCAAGTCTTGCGGAGCGGCACGCATGCACGCAAGCACCCATGCATGCAGCCTGCGTGCTGACGAGCTTGGCCACTCATTAATCACTTACCGGTGTCATGCAAGTCGGTCCCCACAGAAGGAGATTTGGAAGAGGGGAAGACAGCCGTTTCAGTCTCTGCTTCGTCAGGGGGGACAGGCTGGACTGAGCACAGGATCTGGCCCTGCTCTGTTGCAGTCCCATGGCCTCCATCCTGCTCCAGGCAGTGAGCTGGTCAGATTTGTTCAAACAGATTTTGCTTTCCAACATGTTTGAAAGGAGCACTGGGCTGAGCCCTCCCCTTCCCAGAATTTGTGGGGCACTTTTTTATATTTAATTTCTCCTGGCAATGGTGCACACATACAGCCATCCAGGTGAGAAGTGACCTTGGGGGGTCTCTAGTCCAGCCTCCTGCCCCAAGCAGGGTGAATACTGAGTGCAGACCAGTTTGTTTTGCCCGTCTGGGTCTTAAAAACCTCCAGGGCTGGAGATCCCACAACCTGTCTGGGTCCCTCTTCCAGCGGGTGACTGTCCCCATGGGAAAATGTCTTCCTTACGGCAAGCCTGAACCTCTCCTGTTGCAGCTCGTGCCTGTTGTCTCTCATCTTCCCACCATGTAGGGAAAGGGTCTGTCTCCATCGCCTCAATAACCTCCCTGTAGGCATTGGCAGGTTGCTGTTAGGTCCCCCCGAAACCATCCCTTCTCCGGGCTGGACAAGCCCTGTTTTCTCAACCTGTCCTCGTTCCCAAGTGCTTCAGCCTCATGACCACCCTGATAGCCCTTTGCTGAACTTGATGGAGGTCAGCAATGCCCGTCTTGTACCAGAGCCCTAAAACTGGGCACAATGCACCAGATGTGGTTTAAGGACTTTTTTTTCATTGATTTTTTTTTCCATAGTGGGATCTTGCAGACCCTGCCTAGGCATGTACCTGGCATCAAACCTCCCCTCTGGTTGGGAAAGATTGCCAAAAAATAATGAAACTAATAAAGTGTGTGTGTGTGTGTGCACGGTTATTTAGGAATGATTCCTGTTTTGAAGCTTAAATAGTTTTTTTATTAATACTTTTCACAGGTGTGTTTAAGAACTACGGTTTGACCCCTGCACAAACGTGCTGCTCTGGTCAGAGGCTCCTCTGCAACCCCAGCAGCAGCTGTCCCCTCTCCCTGAGCTGCCTTTGGCTTTACTTCAGCCACAGAGATAGTGAACTCAGATGGTTTCTTTTCCTGCCCCCTCTCCTTGACCAGAGTTTCTCTTAATTGGTGCTCTCAGTTTTCATCTGCCAGGAGGAAGCTTTTTCGGGGCCGGGCAGGATCTGCTCCGGCGAGGGCTGTTGCTGCGCTGTGCTGGGAGGTGCTGGAGCTGCAGAGGGCGGCTCGGAGGGGCGATGGGGATGAGGGGTGCAGCCAGAGCTGGGGACAGGGAGCACGAACCCTTTAGGAGGAGACAGAGCACCTTGGAGGCGCTGGCTCATGGGAAGTGGGGGCTCAAGGGAACGTTTGCTGGAGGTGAGCATCCCTGGGAGAGGGCAAGAAGATGCTTGGCATGAGTTTGGCTCCTTCCAGAACAGCTCGTTGGCTTGTTGTGGAAAAGCCCTCAGCCCAAATGCAACTGAGCCAAGTGCTGAGGGTGAAGGGGAGGGAGTCGGCAGCACCAGCAGGAGATGGGGCAGCGAGCGAGCCATGGCTGGTCGTCCCCTCACTGGGACAGGCTCAGCTCCACGGGAGCTGAATCTCACCTCCAGACATCACCTGCCTTGCAGGGGCAGTGATCAAGGGGGCTGCAGCTGGCAGGGCCAGTGCTGTGGTTCATGCCCTTCCCTGCCCGGAGCCAGGGGCAGGGCAGGGCACTGCCTCCTCCCTCCTTCCCCCCAGATCCCGGTCCCACCTGCCTCTCCACTCACCTGCTCCGAGGGCAATTTGGCAAACACCCATCCCATCGCCGTTCCTTCACCTTGCCCAGCCACAGCTCACTGCGCACAGCCAGGGATCATGCAGGGAGAGGCTCCCTGCTGGCTTTACCCTGTGGTGAGCACAGCAGGCTAATGAGTACAAGTAGACCTGCCTCTGGCTCAGCTTTTCCTTTGTTCTGCCGTTGAGGAATATTTGGGGATTGAAAGTGAAATACGGCGCTTTCCTCTTCCAAAGAAAAAAAAAGAAGGGAGAGGAAGGAGCCCCTCTTGCATGCTGCACCAGAGAACCCTCGTCATCCTGTAGCAGGAGGCCAGCGCACATGAATATTCCTGTGCAATATGCACAAGTGATGAGCCCCATATGCAGGCCTTGGGAGAAATTAAATATTTTCTACGGCCTTTTCCAAAGAGCCTTTCTATCAAAGTGCTCGGTCGGGAGCCAAAACGCCCCAGCTTTCGCAGCCCCAGCTGGTTGACACTTTTAAAATTATTTTATTTTTAAATGCTGATGAATATTTTCTAGTTAAAAAACAAGCCCTCCCCTAAGCTGAGTCCTGCCCCGGCAGATGGAGTTGAGCCAGAGTTTGGGAGGGGGATGGAGGCCTCCGGGGACTCTGCAGCTGCTCTCGGCTGCTGGTTTTATCCTCCTTCAGTGCTGGAGCTTGCAGGAAGGGTCCTGAGATAAAGTGCACACATGGTCCGCATCTGCTTGGCCACGCACAGTAGAAGGCAGCTGGCTGGGCAGGCAGTGGCAGCCTGGTCCCTGCCTGCTGCCCGGCCCCCAAGAGAGGAGAGGTATGAGCGCAGGCGGTTTGAGGAGCACCAGCCTCCCGGGATGGGGATCACTGGGGTGCAGGTGGGCAAGAGGACTTCCAAGCAAGGCATCAGGCATTGCAAGGGCTGTGCTTCACATACTGGTTGTTTTGCCTACAAAGGCGAGAAGGAGCAAAGGCATGGTGTGATTTTGGGGGTGGAAGAGACGGGGCGATCACTGGAAGGAGAGGGAGCCTGAGGAGGGGTGGATACACAGGATGACTGTCCTGGTTTCGGCTGGGATAGAGTTAAATTTCTTCCTAGTGCTGTGTTTTGGATTTAGTATGAGAAGAATGTTGATAACACACTGATGTTTTCAGTTGTTGCTAAGTATCCTGCCAAGGACAGCTCTCATACTACCACGCAGAGGATGGGTTAAACCACGACAATGACACCTGACGCTGGCTCTCGTCATGAGGGTCAAAACCCCTCGCTAGTTTTAAGGCGTATAAACGTGGCATGGAGTTGGAGAGGAGCTGACCTGTTGGGGGCACAGGGATGGGAGATAGGTGCTGGTTCTGTGGACTGGAAGGAAAGGAGAGCCCAGAGAGTCCAGCAAGAGGCTGGCCAGTGGGGCAGGGTGATGGGTAGCACGGTGATGGGCAGCAGGGTGATGTGCACCAGAGGTGGCGGAGAGCGTGGGGCCAGGCAGGAGGAGCGTCAGACACTCCCCTGCTCGCTCCTAGGGTCTGGCAGCGTGGCCACCTCCGGAGCTGCAGCCCCTAGAATTACCCCAGGATGAATTTAGGCCTGGATCCGTGCTCCTTGGATGCAAGTCCTCATGGCAAGTCATAGAGGCCACTTGCCTTCATATTTAGTACTTGGCTTTGACAGTTTACTGGTGGAAAAAGTGCCTTGGAGGAGCAATGCTGGCAGCAGCCGCCCTTGCCTCCAGCCTCCGCTGTGGTGGTTGCAGGGCTTGAGAGCGGAGCAGAGCTTGCAAAGCAAAGCTCAGGTGCTGGAGAAAAAAGCTGCCGGGATCTTGCAAAGTGGGACATCTCCCAGCTGAGTTATTTTTTTCCCAAATAGCCGGATAGGCTTCAGACCGTCTTCTGCTCACTGCAGCCAGTGTTGGTAGATAGGAAGGCAATAGTATGTCCACCTTGGATACCATAGTCCATAAACCACGAGAAAGAAAGAAAGGATCTACGCAGTTTGACATCACTTGGGGACCAAATCAGTTCCCAGGTTTGGTACCAGTGTGTGCATCTTCCCTCCCATGCAGGGCTGGAAACAAATTGGATTTTAACTCAATTTCTCCCATATTGAGTATTCATTTAATTCTGCTGGCTTTACATAGCAAAATCTTCCTCTGAGTGTATGTCTTGTTCGCTCTTTTCTTTTTGGAAAGAGGCTGAGACCCAAATACGGTCTCACGTCGCAGTTCATCTGCCAGTGGCAGCATGCAGCGACGCTGGGTTTGCCAGAGCTCATTGCTGCTGGCAAGGGCAATGCTCAGAGGGGATCCTCATTTCTAAAGGAGTGTTTTGTTTCCCCCATTGCCTCTGAGGCCGCCGTGCTGCCCCGGCATGTGTTTCGGTGTATAGCCACTCCGTCCCCCCCTCACCCCGTGGGAACTGCTTCCCTGATGTCAGACAGCTAATACCCACTAACAAACATGCTAATTTAAGAGCTGTTAAAGCCAGGAGCCAGCGGGAGGTCACAGTCCACACAAACAGATGGTGTTTTGTCCTTGATAATTAAATTTTCCTGTAGTTTTGGGTGAGAGACTTTCTTACCTTTTATTTCAGCACAGCTGCCTCAGGCCAACTCCGTTCCTCCCTCCTCATCCTCTGCTCGCTCTGAACAAACACTGTGTGCCAGGCTGGGGCAGGACCCTGGGGAGGGCGAGGGTCTCCGGGAGGTTTCGAGGTGCCCTCGGTGGCTGGGCCACCCCATGTGCTTGCCAGCTCTGGGCTACAGTGGTCAGGTCTCCCCCCGAAGAGGCGACAGTTGGAGGCCAGGTGAGTGGCACCAGCCCAGGGCTCACGGGTGCCCCCTGGCCCATTTTGGCAACACCGGTGGGGGAGAGATCCTGTGCTTCAGCCTCTTGCGGCTGCTTTTCCCCTTCCTGCTTCCTCTGTGCCAAGCACTTAAAAAAAAAAAAAGCCCAAACAAATAAAGAAGCCAAAATTAAAATGCCCAACAAGCTCTGTACAACTGGATGCTCCCTCCCTTACGCTCCCAGATACTAAGCCAGCGTCTTATTCCCTCACCGGATAAAATCTGCTGCCAAGGTCCCTTCCAGCACTCCTCGCTCTGATCCTGCACATGTCCCTGAGCCCCTGCAACAAGGGCTTCAGGCTCTCATCCTCCTCCAGCTCTGTCTCGGCATGCTGACAAAAAGCAAACCTGCCCTGCTTTCTGAGCAACGATACTATGGGCTCAGTCCTTGGCTGTGTTTGTTGATTTGGGACTGAGCTGTAGCTCTCCCTGGCTTGAGGACATCACCACCGGGAGGTTTTCTGGGACCAAGCCAGCATGGTCCTGCCTGCACTGGTGGGAAGGGGTCCTGCAGGCTGCAGGGTGCCAGCGGTTGGGTTGGGGCAGCAGCCGGCAGTTACACACTGCTTGCCCCTGTGCTTCTGCAGCAGCGCAATGCCCTTCACTTCTCCGGGGTGGTAGCATTGGGGTAACCCCAGAGCCAGCAGAGCCAGAGAGCTCAGATGCAGTGCCCACGCTGGTGTCCAGCCCCTTGCATGGGTGCTGCAGAAAACAGACCTCCGGAGGAGCAAGTTTGGACTACTAACAAGTGCATTCTTCATATTTCAAGCCAACCCCCTTTGTCCCTGCGTCCCCAGATGCCACTGAGGGGGATGTTAAAGCTCCTGTGGACAGACCCATCCCCAAATACCCATTAGCAGCAACCAAGTTCCTGAGGCTTGGAAAGGCTCAGAAACACCGTGCTGCCCCACGCCACGACTGCTCTGCCATGGGTGTCCAGCTGAGGGAGGTTTAGATTGGACATTAGGAAAAATTTCTTTACTGAAAGAGTGGTCAAGCATTGGAACAGGCTGCCCAGGGAAGTGGTTGAGTCACCATCCCTGGAAGTATTTAAAAGACGTGTAGATGAGGCGCTTAGGGACATGGTTTAGCGGGCATGGTGGTGTTGGCTTGACGGTGAGGTAGAGGTCTTTTCCAACCTTAATGATTCTATGATTCTATGATTCTATGTGGTTTGAGAGGAGAGGAACGCACCTTGCTCCTGGAGCAGAAATCCCCCAGGCCTTGCAGCTGCAGGGCAAGGACCAAGACTGTCTCTCCCGGGGGTCTTGGGGCCCTGCTGGCCTTTCCACAGCTCCCTGCCCCAGTGGGAGCACATCGCTGTGATCCACACAAGCAAGAAATTACCTGTCCTGGAAGCCAGCTCGCCAGCCAGGCAGGCTCCCAAACAGCTGGAGATGTTTCATGGGTTGCTCGTTCTTCCTCGAACCATCCCAGATCCCCCTGGAGCCCGCGGGCTCTGCAGTACACCCTGGAAAGCGGCTCTGGTGTTAGCTGGGCTGATGCTACCTCCAGGAGAGCCTCTTTCTTCATCCCCAATGCCACGGGGAGCAGCTTTGGTCACTGCCTTTCTCACTGAGACATCCTACTGGCGATGTCCAGGTACGATGGAGCAACTCCAGGCTTGAGTGCGCGTGTGGTGGAGCCAGGAGCCCCTCAAGCCTACAGCTAACTCAAGGGTCATGTCTTCAACCAGGCCTTCTCTTCACCTTCTGTCCATCTCTACTAGACTGGGAGCGCAGTAGGGTCTGTGTGCACAGAGTGCCGGCACAGCCACCTGGGGGTCTGGCGGCACTCCCCAAGTTAGCAGAGGCACACTGATGGAGGGGTTCTGCCTTGGGGGGCTCCTTCCTCCGGGTGTCGTGGTTTAACCTGGCAGACAGCCAATACCACGCAGCTGCTCGCTCACTCGCGCCACCCCACAGTGGGACGGGGAGAGAATTGGAAGGGTAAGAGTGAGAAAAACTTGTGGGTTGAGATAAAGACAGTTTAAGAGAACAGAAAAGGGAAAATAATAAAAATAATAATAATAATAATAATAATAAAAATAATAACAACAACAACAATAATAATAACAACAACAATAATAATAATGATAGAATATACAAAAATGAGTGATGCACAATGCAATTGCTCACCACCCACGCTGACCGATAACCAAGTAGCAATCGCTACTTCCTGGAACACGCCTACCATTCATATACTGAGCATGATGTCACATGGTATGGAATATCCCATTGGCCAGCTGGGACAGCTGTCCTGGCTGTGCTCCCCCTCAGCACCTGTTTTGTTTTGGTTTTTTTTCTTTTTAAGCTGAATGTCCTTGACTAGCAGGGTACTTAGCAACAACTGAAAACATCAGTGTGTTATCAACAATCTTCTCATACTAAATCCAAAACACAGCACTAGGAAGAAATTTAACTCTATCCCAGCCGAAACCAGGACAGTATCCACCCCTTATTCTATACCATTTACGTCATGCTTAGGTCTCACATTTTTCAATACATTCCAATTAATCATCACCACCTTTCTTGTCTTTATATATATATATATACACAGATATGATTCCCTTAGTCTATGGGCCATCCCTCTAAAAGGTCCACTGAGTTCATTTAGTCCATGACTTTGGGCTCCATCTGTCATAACAGTCTTTCAGGGCAGGAGAGATGGTGTGTGGTGTTGGACTGTTGCATCCTGAAGCCAGTTCTCATTTCAGTATTGCTACACTCGTCCGGTTCTATCATCGTTGCACTTTGCTCGGTTTCATCGGAGTTAGTTCATTCTTCATTAATCTGGGTGATTTTTACTGCTATACCATTGATAGCAACCATAGAAATAATGATATACAATATCATATAAAAATTGACATCATACAATTCAGTTCATTGGCTATTTTCACCCAAAATCAAATCCCCTAGGGGTACACACCGGACTTCCCCATCCTTTCGCATTACCCACCAAGTGCACCCAGGTCCTTGAGAAAAAGCAATCCCATGAATGGGTTTTCCCTTGCCAGAGGGAGGAGTAACCCAGACTGTCTTCCCCAGCATATTTCTCATATGCACGACAGGGACTTTATCCCCCTCTACAGTACGTAAGGGTTTTGATTGGGCAGGGCCAGCTCGATTGATAGATCCCCTGGTATTGACTAACCAGGTGGCTTTTGCTAAATGTGTATCCCAATGCTTGAATGTCCCACCACCCATTGCCCTCAGTGTACTCTTTAGCAGTCCGTTGTATCGTTCGATTTTCCCAGAGGCTGGTGCATGGTAGGGGATGTGATATACCCACTCAATGCCATGCTCTTTGGCCCAGGTGTCTATGAGGGTGTTTCGGAAATGAGTCCCGTTGTCTGACTCAATTCTTTCTGGGGTGTCATGTCGCCATAGGACTTGCTTTTCAAGGCCCAGGATGGTGTTCCGGGCGGCGGCATGGGGCACAGGATATGTTTCCAGCCATCCGGTGGTTACTTCCACCATGGTGAGCACATAGCACTTGCCTTGGTGGGTTTGTGGGACCGTGATATAATCAATCTGCCAGGCCTCCCCATATTTATATTTCAACCATCATCCCCCATACCAGAGAGGCTTTACTCGCTTGGCTTGTTTGATTGCAGCGCATGTTTCACATTCATGGATAACCTGTGTGATAGCATCCATGGTCAAGTCCACCCCTCGATCACAAGCCCATCTATATGTTGCATCTCTTCCTTGATGGCCTGAGGCGTCATGGGCCCACTGAGCTATAAATAGTTCACCCTTATGTTGCCAGTCCAGATCCACCTGAGCCACTTCAATCTTAGCAGCCTGGTCCACCTGCTGGTTGTTTTGGTGTTCTTCAGTGGCCCGACTCTTGGGTATGTGAGCATCTACGTTACGTACTTTTACAGCCAGGTTCTCTACCCGGGCAGCAATATCTTGCCACAACGCGGCAGCCCAGATGGGTTTACCTCTGCGCAGCCAGTTGTTCTGCTTCCACTGCTGCAGCCACCCCCACAGGGCATTTGCCACCATCCGTGAGTCAGTATAGAGATAAAGTACTGGCCATTTTTCTCGTTCAGCAATGTCCAAGGCCAGCTGGATGGCTTTCACCTCTGCAAACTGGCTCGACTCACCTTCTTCAGCAGTTTCTGCGACTTGGCGTATAGGACTCCATACAGCAGCTTTCCACCTCCGATGCTTTTCCACAAGACGACAGGACCCATCAGTGAACAGGGCATATTGCTTCTCGTTTTCTGGTAGTTTGTTATACAGTGGGGCCTCTTCAGCATGCGTCACCTCCTCCTCTGGGGATATTCCAAAATCTTTGCCTTCTGGCCAGTTCATGATCACTTCCAAGATTCCTGGGCGACTGGGGTTTCCTATTAGGGCCTGTTGTGTGATCAGCATGACCTACTTACTCCACGTAGCATCGGTTGCATGATGTATAGAGGGGACCCTCCCTTTGAACGGGCAGTCGGGGTGCCAGGAGGAGCTGTGCTTCAGTACCAATCACTTCCGAAGCAGCTCGAATCCCTTCATATGCTGCCAATATCTCCTTCTCAGTTGGAGTGTGGCGGGACTCAGATCCTCTGTATCCCCGACTCCAGAACCCTAAGGGTCGACCTCGAGTCTCCCCTGGTGCTTTCTGCCAGAGGCTCCAGGTAGGGCCATTCTCCCCGGATGCGGTGTAGAGCACATTCTTCACATCTTGTCCTGCCCGAACTGGCCCAAGGGCTACTGCATGAACTCTCGCTTGGTGTCTCCACTTCATTACTGGAAAGGGAGGAGGTGGAGGGAGGAAAGTCGCAGTTCGCGAAAGCTGTGAGCGAATTCATTTCAGCTGTCCCCAGTCATCCCCGTGGTGCTCGTGGTCCAGGGGGGCAGTGCTAATCGCCCTGTTGACAGTGGGGGTTAAAATTAGATTTAAGAAGCCTTTTCAAGTGTCAGGGGCTCTGGCCCTGCAGGTAAGGCTTTCTAATAGCATGTATTAAGGAGATGATAAAGCCCCCCTTTTCTCTCCTCCTCTTAAGCAACAGTGTGGAGTTTAGTGCTGACAGGGCATTACGAGGCCAGGAGATTTTAGGGCTGTTAGCAAGTGTACAATGTTAAGTGAGAAGGTTTTTCTTCCCTCCTCTCCCTTGCCTTGCTGCCAGCGGAGGTCTGAAGGGAGGAGACGGCACTCGGTGCTTTCAGGCACCTGAGCACTGCTCCCAGGACTGGACCCCTGCCCACAGTGCTGCCCGCAAGTGGTGCAATCCCTGCAGGAACCAGGGCTGGAGGGTGTCCTGCCCGCTGCGGTGTTTTGCTGCTCATCCCGCCGGCATGCGTGGCCCTCCAGGGGCTCGCAGGGTGCTGGAGACACCCCAGATCCCCGGGGCTGGGGAAAGCTGTGGCAGGATCTCTGCTAGCAAAAGGCTGGGCTGAGCGATCGAGGGTGGCTTTGGTAAGGGTGTTTCTGTGGGACTGGGGCCCAGGAGGTGTCTGCTGCGAGTGTCTCCAGCGCAGGTGTGCTGTAATGGCTACAGTCAGCATCTGCACTGCAGGCATAGCGTTGCATCTCAGGGACAGACAGGTCGTGGCCTCTCCTGCAGGATAGGTGTGACAGAGTGTCTATGGTCAGCATCTGCAGTACAGGCGTACTGTAAGGTTAACAATCAGCATCTGTAGTACAGGTGTACTGTAAGGTTAACAATCAGCATCTGTAGTACAGGTGTACTGTAGTGTCTACAGTTGGCATCTGCAATACAGGTATACCATGGCATCTGCGGTCAGTGTGTGCAGTACAGGCATACCATAGCGTCTACAGTTGTTGTCTGCAGTGAAGGCACACTGTAGCATCTACAGCTGGTGTCTGCAGTAGAGGGTGTACCATAGTGTTTACAGTTGGCATCTGCAGTACAGGCACACCATATTGTCTACAGTCGCTGTCTGCAGTACAGGCACACCTTAGTAGCTACAGTCGGTGCCTGCAGTACAGGCGCTGCAGAGCACCTTTGGAAGGCTCTTGGCAAGGCTGCAAGGGGAAACAAGTTAATGGAGTTTTTTTCTCCCCCGGGTCACCACTTCAGAGCCAGGCCCTGTAACAGCAGCTGGCGGGAATTGCTCGACAGAAGACTTTGTCGTGGAAACACTAGATTTTGAAACTACCCCTTTTTTTTTTGCGGGAGCCACCCACTTCCAGAATGGGGTCTTACTTATTTATCGTGGCTGGGAGGGGGCTGTGGCAAGTGAGAGTCACGGGGGGAGGTTGGGGTGCAGCCCGCATCCCTCGCTAGCCAGGGACAGCCCTGCCCTGGAGCTGCCATTTCCAGCTGGCTGTTGCCAGTTGATACCCCATTACCAGTGAGCATCCCCATGGCTTTGGGGATCCTTCTAAGGGGGAGCTGGAAAGGATCCGTCCCTCTGCCCGCTCAGAAGAAGACACTGGGACTGTTCAGCAGATGGTGGCATCCTACTTTTTGCCTGGATACATGATCCTCTTAGCTCTTGCTGCCCACCTCGGGACTGACCTCACCCCATCACACCACAGCAGTTAATGTCACATTGCTGTGCCCCCTCAATCCTGCTTGCAGGGGCAGCCTCTGGGCTTGTTTTCACATAGGTCTCGCCATATCCTGCTTCCACATAGCCTGATCCGGATCAGGGAAAGCACAACTGGAAATGCATTTGGTTTAGACCAAAAGCTGCCAGAGGGGACCATGTTCATCTCTATGTTGAGTTGTTGTCGTGGTTTAACCCCAGCCAGCAAAAATAAACTCCACGCAGCCGCTCGATCACCACCCCCACCCCAGTGGGATGGGGGAGAGAATTGGGAGGGCACAAGTAGGAAAGCTCCCGGGTTGAGATAAAAACAGTTTAATAATTGAAATAAAACTAAGTAGAACAGTAATAATAACAATGAGAACAACAACAATAACAGAATACACAAAGCAGGCAATGCACAACGCAACCGCTCACCAACCGCAGACTGCGTGTCACGAACGGGGGGCGAGCCCCCCCACACACCTGGTTTTTATACTGAGCATGATGTCACATGGTATAGAATACCCCATTGGCCAGCTGGGTCGACCACCCCGGCTGTGCTCCCCCCTCCCGGTGCAAGCATCACCCAGCAACAGCCAAAGCATCAATGGGCCATCAACGCTCCTTTCACACCGAACCCAAAACACAGCGCACCCCCAAGCTACTGGGAAGAAAGTTAACCCTGTCCCAGCCGGAACCAGGACAGTTGTCTTCTGCTAAGAGTGACTGTGACTGATGTCCTCATTGCCCTTGGTGCAGAGGACAAGGCAGGGAAGGATCGACTAGTTGCTCTCTTCCAAAACAAGAAGCTGGGGACAGCAGAGGAAGGCTGCAGGAGGTGGCTCCAGCTCCAGAGCTGCTGAGCCACCATGTCCTACATGCCCCCTTACCTTCCCCCGCTCCTGCCCAGCCTGGGCTCCTCTTTCCTCTCCACTGCCAAGAAATGATTCTCCAACCTCCTTTTCTCCAGAAGATTGAGTTTCCCACTGCTGGGTTTGCTGTGTAATAAATGTGGTTCCCCACCGTCACCTTTCAACTGGTCCCTGCCAGAGCGGGGACTCAGCCCGGAGAGCTGCATGCCTGGTGAGCTGCTGCTTGCTGGCCCGTGCACCTGCGTGCTGGGGTGCTGGCTTTTGCTAGAGAAACTGTTAAATGAGCAAATACAGCAAATGGAAATTTGCATTAGAAGCATCTGCAGAAATTGCAGAGGTTTTGTTATGTGCTTGGAAAAAAAAACAAACAAACAACGTGGCTTTGGGCAAAACAGGCAAAGCAAGCAAATACTCATGGGAAATTGCAATTCAAGTGAGAAAAAGTTGGTTTTCTGGCTAGATTTTTCGCACTAAAATAGCTCTGGTTCCTGCCTGGCAGCAGGGCTCATCTCTGAGAAGAAATGGGGTTTTGCAGGGCAAAAGCAGCCAAGCTGTGAGGTCTCTGTGCTGGCACTGGGAGCCTCTGCCTGTGTCCTGGCCGTGCCACAGAGTCCTCAGGGACCTTGGCCGGGTCCCTCCTCTCTCTCTGTTTTTCCACCTGTAGCCAAACAGCACCACCCTCGAGACTGTTGGTGCTTCAGGGCAGGAACCGTCCCTTGCCACTTAACTCTGGTGCCTGTCTCTGCGTGGGTCTGGCCTTGGGTGAGGCTGCCAGGCACGCGGGCAGGAGCAGCAACAATTATTTTAATGACCAATAAGATGAGGAGCAGCAGGGGAGGGCAGGTGGCTTCGCTCCCTGGCAGGACCGAGACGGGGAGCATGATGCCTGGTGATAATATTGGCACTGGCACAAGCCAAACCAAAGGCTACGGCCAGCAGATCTCATGCTTTTCAAAGAGCAGGCTGACTGCCAGGGGGTCGGAGGGGCTCTCGTCCTGCATCCCGTCATCGCCACTGTCCCCAGAGATGGGATGGCTGCGCTTCCTGGGGGTACCTGAGCTGCGGTGCAGAGGGGGCTCTGGCCGGGAGCTTAGCTCTCCTAGGCTGCTGGAAAGGGCTGGGGGGGAGCGGGAGGTAAATGGGGGGGGGTGTCTTAGGGCAGCTCTGGACCCAGGGTGGCCAGATCCAGCCTCACTGCATGCAGCCCTGGGAGAAGAGGACTGGCCCTGTCCCCCAGCAGCTCCCAGGACATGTGTGGGGGTGCAACCACTGCGGCTCGGACCCTGTCCCCCCCAGGCTGAGTTTGGACCAGAGCATGAAACCATGTGGGAGTCCCTGTCCTAACGTTAGCTCTAGGATGCTTCAGTTCCTGGTGACACCCGCCAACTCCCAGGGCTGTGGTGAGGAATATTTAGTGGGAAGTGAATTTGGGATCAGTAGGGAGAGTTGGCTCTTGGTTTGCAGGCAGCTCCCAAGCTGCTTGGGGCCCATGTGCCAGCACTGCCCCGGGATGTGGCATTGTCACCTACCTCAGGTCCCAGCTGTCACCCACTCCCCGAGCTGCCACTTGCAATGGCAGCTAATACACAGGCGGGGTGGCAGCAGAGGAGCCATGCTGCGGGCACGGTGGGGGACAGCAGGGATGCACAGAGGAGGCAGAGCAGAGAGCGAGCATGGGAAAAAGAGGAGCAGGAGAAAAGAAGCGGAGTGAATGATAATGATGATGTAATTAGCACTTAGCGCTCCTCACCCAGAGCTTTCAAAGGAAGGTCACCTTCATTATCTCTGTTTTACAGGCAGGGAAACTGAGGCACGGGGAGGCAGAGAGAGCGATTTGCTCAAGGTGACCCAGGAGGCCTGGGGCTGGGCTGGGAGCAGGGCCTGGGGCTGGTACGTCCGTGCTCTGCTGCCGCAGTATGCCAGGTCTGTCTCTCGCTTCCAGCTCTCCCAGCCCAAACCCAGTGCCGCAAATTCAACAGTGAGGCCGTGGGTGCCTTCTCTGCCCAACTCCGGGCAACCCATTTTCAGGGCCCCCACCCTCCCCAGCATCCCTGCCCTTGAGAGGCATTTGAGGCCAGGCTGGTCCAGCTGCACCCCAAAATCTGCTCGTGACATCCCTCCCAGCTGCATCTGCCTTACCCTCCAGCCCTGCAAAGGCTCATGTCCTGCTGTGAACCCGAGGCCATCTGGGCTCCTGCAACAGCCATGTTGGGTAATGAAATATGTTTTGCTGTTTTTTTTCCTCTGGCTGGTACAGCTCCTCCTTTATTTAGGTTTAAATGGATGCCATCTGGCTAACGAGCCCATAGTCATGTTCTAGACTAAAAGGCAATCCTCTGCATGTTACCAATACGGCACTGGAGATTAGAGAGGTTTAAACAGTTTTGAAGGTGTAATTTGCTTTTCATGCATGGTGCTATTTACCTCCTGGAGGGTGGGCCGGCATCCCCATCGTGGTCCCCAGCAGCTCCCTTCCAGCTCTGGTCTCCTCTACTGGCCCCAGCTGCAAGAGGAGAGCTCAGGCATCTCTGAGCCTGGCAGGGCTGTGCAGGGCATCCTCGCGGTTGTTGCTGCCATTTGTCCACTCCCAGGAAGGCTCATTGGAGCAAGGAGGATGTTCCCTGTTTATCCCTAAAGCCCGGCACGTCTCCACCCGCCTGCCTTTAGCAGGGACACAGTTCTTGCAGCTGGAGTGGGCTCAGGTTTGGGCTGGTTTTGCTTTCTAGCAAGCCAAAGGGAGGGAATATTTGTGTGCGTGGTGTGATAGCCATGCAGAGCTCCCCACCGCACGCACTGACTCGCTTGCAGTGTGTAAAACTCCCTCCGCAGTCCCCTCCTCTGCCCAAGCACTTGAACAGGTGCCAGCTGCAGCAGGAGCCTTGCCGCTCAGTCCCACCAGCAACCTCCTGCCTCTGCGGCCCTGTTTTATTTTATTGCAGAATAATAAACCAGAGTGAGGTTGCTATTTGGAAAGTGAAAGCTTAGCTGCGCGGGTAGCCAGCTGCAAGCAAAAGGGCAAGTTTGCCCTCCTACTGCCATCCTGCCAGCCCAGCTGTCGTTTCACCTTCCTGGGTCGCCTGAAGCATCAGTGGTCTGCTTGCCTGTGCTCTCTGGGCAACCTCGGGGTGCTCGTGCTGTGGCTGTCCCCCTCCCTGCACCTCCCTGCACCTCTAGCATCCCCAGGGATGTGGCACGGCTCACCAGGATAGAGCAACCTCTGCCGCTCTCCCAGCCCAGAGAGATGGGGGGCGACTGTGGCCCATCGGGGTGTCAATAGCAGGTGGCTGAGGCAGCATGCAGCACCTATCAGTCACTGCGAAGACACCGATGAGGGTTATGCTGTCCCTGGCATGCCCAGAAGCGCTGCTGCTGTTGCATTGGGCCGGTGGACTGCACGGTGCTCGGTGCTAGCGCCAGAAGGGGCCATGCTGGAGCAGCAGCAGCTACTGCCTGTGCTGGAATCTGCATCTCGCACATCCTAAGCACTGGCTGCTGCTGTGAAGCGCCTGGGTGTGCTCCCATCTCTTCAGAGGACCTTGCAACCTGCTTGCAGGCAGCGTCTGCTCCTGGGATGATGCTGCAGCTCCTGAAGAGAGCCCAGCACTAGGGTTTGACTTTCTTAAGGGAGAAGTTGAAAATGAGATGAGGAAAACGCAGCGTTTGTGCAAGGCGTATCATCGCCTCTGGGCACCTGGTTGTGTTGGCAGCTCCCATGGAAAGTGCCACAGGCCATTGAACGATGAAGTGTTCACTGGCAAAACACCTTGTTTTGCAGCGATTTCCCCTGTGGCTGAGCTGAAGTCTTGCTTCGTGGCCATCTCCTTGCAGTCCTGTCATGCCCTTTGGCTGCCCAGGAGGGACCGGCTCTCACGTGCTGCCAGGTCTCCTGGGGGCAAACCCTGACTGCTTCTGCCTGTGTTTGCTTCCACAGATGGTTAACCCCATCCCATCAGCCTGCTGTGTGGTGCTCGCTGCAGTGGTGGTGGTGTATGCTCAGAAACACAGCCAGCAGGGTGAGTCTCTTCCCACCTCTCCCACCTTGGGGGTCCCAAAAAATGTGGGTGCTGCTCCTCTGGCCTCTATCCTGGGGCAAGCTGGGTGCGCTCTCCGGGCTTGCTTGATATTACATTTCTGGAGGTCATCACTTTTCTCCTCTCCGTGACGCATGCGTCCCCTCCTGCCCACTGCTGCAGGATTTGGGTGTTCTGCGTCCCCCCAGCACCTGCTGGTCCCCCTCGCCCTGCCCACACCCTGCATGTCCCAGGGTGCCCCTACAGCCAGGGCACTGCTTCCCAGCCCTTCATCCCCCCCTTTTCTTCACGCTGCCCTGTGCAACCCACCCATGAAGGGACGGGTGGGTGGGAAGAAGCAGCAGCCTGACAGCCCCAAGCCCCGACACCCTACCCCATGACCATGATGGGTGCCTCATCCTTGGGGTGACTTTGTCCCCATTGCCACCACCCATCTGTACTCACCACTAGCTCATGCCTCTCCAGGTTAGCAGAGGATTTGGGGCTTAGCTTAGCGATGGCTTTAGAGAGATTAAATTTTCGAGACACCGGCGGCGTTGGGAGCTGAAGGACCCTGTGTGATCCTGGGTCCAGGTGGGAGCAGGAAGGTTATGGGGCGGCTGGTTGGATCCTGCTGTGGGGTCACCTATGGCAGACCTTCAAAAGTGGGACAGAATGGGGGACCCCCAAAACTCACTGGCTTTCCTGGTAGTCGGCCTGGCTGTAGTTGCTTTCGGTGGATTATAGAGGGGAATTTTGCTGATTAACTCCGGTGAGGACATCTGTGTGTCTGTGGGCTCTATGGGATTGAGGAACCCAGCCAGAGCGCCCCGTTGAGCTGCCCTAAATCCAGCTGGGTGGGTTTACATTGCTGGAAGCTGCCAGCTTGGACACGAAGCAGCTGGGGTTCAGTGACATGTCCCCATCGCATGGGGACAGCAACTCTCCAGACGCAGAGGGAGCCTACTGGGTGGCGTTGCAGGAGCATTCCCATCACCTTCCCAGGGTGCCTGCTCGAAGAGTTTGGTTGCTGAGCTGTTTGCTGCTCGCAGTGGTGCGATGCTTTCTGCAGAGAAGTGATGGTGCTTGGTCCTGCTGTGCTTGCAGGACCCATGCCTGGGAAGCCTTGAAGGACCCAGTGTCAAGGCTGCCAGAGCATCCCTTGGATGCACCGTGCTGCTTCCCTCCAAGCTGCAGGGATGACAACCTGTCCTGGTTTCGGCTGGGATAGAGTTAAATTTCTTCCTAGTGCTGTGTTTTGGATTTAGTATGAGAAGAATGCTGATAACACACTGATGTTTTCAGTTGTTGCTAAGTAGTCTACTAGTCAAGGACATCCAGCTTCATGCTCTGGAAGAAGCTGGGAGGGAGCACAGCCAGGACAGCTAGCCCAGATGGCCAACGGGGTATTCCATACCATGTGATGTCATGCTCAGTATATGAATGGTAGGCGTGTTCCAGGAAGTAGCGATCACTACTTGGTTATCGGTCAGCGCGGGTGGTGAGCAATTGCATTGTGCATCACTCATTTTGTATATTCTATCATTATCATTATTTTCCCTTTTCTGTTCTATTAAACTGCCTTTATCTCAATTCTTACCCTTCCGATTCTCTCCCCATCCCACTGCGGGGTGGGGGGAGTGAGTGAGCAGCTGCGTGGAATTTGGCTGCTTGCCAGGTTAAACCACGACAGTCCTTTTTGGCGCCCAACGTGGGGATCAAAGGGTTGAGATAACGAAAGAGCTGACCAAAGCGTGTTAAGGCAAAACTGGTTATAAGCATTCATTATATTGATTGGTCACAATGTTGATATATTGGCTGTCAAATTTGTGGGGCTGGCTCTCAATGTTGGGTTATGTAATACCTTGCTTGCACTATATGTTACCTGTTGTGCTGTTTATCGTTATTCGGAACTGGGTGTGGTGGTGCATTCCCCCCCGCTTCTTTTCCTCTGGGCTACGATACGATCTCAGAACCTTCTGTTAAGCTTTAGCCATTGTGTATGAGTGGGGCGGTTAAGCGTCCCTTGGCCGTACCAAGCACTCTTGCATGGCTAAGGTGGGGAACAACACTGATCATACCAGGGACACTAGCTACATGATCAAGGTAGGGAACAGAAACAAGAGATAATTCGTCATCTCTGACAGCTCTGAAGCTTTCCCTACCTGGATCATAGCTCAAGTGGAACAATACCATTGTTACCGTGAAACAATACCATAATTACTACCCTGGACCACCTCGGATAGTAGCCAAAATGGAAATTTACTGATGACTAAAGCCAATCATCTTGCAAACCTATAAACAGCAGTACCAAGTGAGACCCTTTGAGCTCTCCTGGACCGCAGCGGGCTGCATCCAGAACCTCCCTCTGAGTGGGACGCTTCTCAGAGTCCGCAAACTCGAATTTGCGATACTCGGAGGATCCCCGAGATTTTGGGCTGAGACGCTCCTCGGGGCTCAACTCTTCGCCCGTTGGGAAATGCCAAAGCATTTAACATGAGTATTTCACGGTACTCAAGGGGAATTTTTAACAGGTATACCTTTATAAATTAACTAACTCTAGGCCTTTCATTTAGCTTTGGTACCATATCCATATGCATATATATATATATGTATTGATTGATCTAGATCTTTTGTGCGCTTACAGTTATAATCTGTAGTTATATATGTATTAATTGATCTAGATCTTTTTGCGTGCTTATCTATATAGTTACTAACAAGTATAACCTGTAGTTAAGTTGTTTTAATCTTTGTAGCATTTGTAGCAACTTGACTAATTCTTTGTGCAAGCTGTCAAATTGATCAATGCTTAAGCATTGTAAGACTCTAAGTTGCTGCTAAAAACCCCTTAACCCTTTAGTCATAAACCGTTGCCCAGGTCTGAGACTAAGGGTAGATCCAGCCACACCTAGGCTCCTTTCTGAGAAGGAGTTTAGAAAGCAAAGGGATCTACCTCCCAACGGGAGGTCCTTCCTATCCCTTTCTGTATTAGACATAAACTGTTGTCCAAGTCTGAGACTAAGATTGGGTCCAGTTGGATCTCTTCTGAACCTAGTGACTCAACGGGAGGGTCCCCCTTTTAAATTTTTTACCTTTTAACCCTTTTTACCTTTTACCTTTTTACCCTTTTACCTTTTAACCCTTTTACTCTTAATCTCTGTACAAATTATTCCAACACAATTCTAATACGATTTTCGCCTGTGTAACTTAATCCATGTAATAAGTGATAGAGTGAACGTTGCCATCAAATTCTGTTAAGTCACGTTTCTATAAATTCCTATTAAAATCACCCTTTGCCAATACCTTGACAGTGATTCTTTACGCGGCCTTAAAACCACCCGTTCGTGACACTGGGTCAAGGTTATAATTTTGCTGCTCTTTTATGAGGCGATAAAATCATTGATCGTAAGTCTAATCTGGTAACTGTACTCGGCACTGACGTCGTCTCCGTACCTCGGGAACCACCTCTTAGAAACTATTAGTAATAACACTTTTTTCTCCTCAGAGAATGAATTTATGGGGGACACAGGATGGGACACTTTCTCCCAATTGTTCATCTTGCCTTCCATATCGTCAGAAACTCCTTTGTCTTCTATACTCTTCACGAAGACGTCCACAATATTCCCTGAGAATTTTGAATATCCTTGGGATGTTCAAACAAGCGTGTTCATATTGCTATGTCTCCTGAACGTGGTTCAGGTCTTAGGGTTAAACAACTATTTAGGAATACCATCCAGAGATCAACCCCGGCAACAGACATGGTGGCTACTCAAACCCCCACGACAACCACTGTGGCTACTCTAACCCCCGTGACAGTCACTGCAGTTACTCCAAACCCTGCGACAGGCACTGTGGCTACTCAAACCTTGGCAACACTCACTGCAGTTACTCCAACCCCCGTCACAGGCAATGCAACCACTCAAAACCCAGCAACAGTCACTACAGTTATTCCAACCCCCTTCACAGGCACTGCAGCCACTCAAACCCCGGCAACAGTCACTACAGTTATTCCAAACCCCATCACAGTCACTGCAGCCACTCAAACTCCGGCAACAGGCAGTACTGTTACTCCAACCCCCATGACAAGCACTGCAGCTACCCAAACCCCAGCAACAGGCACTACAGCTGAACCAGAGGACCAACCCATGCTGGTATCCGTCGCCCCTGTACAGAAGAGGAAATCTTGGAAGCGAAAGTCGGGTCGTTTAGAAAGGGATGATGGAAAAGCAGGGCCATCACGAGGAGGCAAGCAGGAAGAGGCAGAACTCATAAAAGAGATGGAAACCACCCAGTCCCTATCCCTGAATGTGTTGCGTGATATGCGGAAAGATTTCAGCTGTCATCCAGGTGAGCATATTGTTACCTGGCTGCTCCGATGCTGGGATAATGGGGCTGGTAGCCTGAAATTAGAGGGGAAGGAAGCCAAACAGCTGGGATCCCTTTCTAGGGAAGGGGGCATTGACAAAGCAATTGGAAAAGGGGCACAGGCCCTCAGCCTCTGGAGGCGACTGCTGTCAGGCGTGAAGGAAAGGTATCCCTTCAAGGAAGATGTTATATATCGCCCAGGCAAGTGGACCACTATGGAGAGAGGTATCCAGTACCTGAGAGAATTAGCCATGCTGGAGGTGGTTTATAGTTACCTGGACAACGACCAAATGCCCAAAGATCCAGATGAAGTCCAGTGCACGCGACCCATGTGGCGGAAGGTGGTACAGAGCTGTTGTGGTTTAACCTGGCAGGCAGCCAAATACCACGTAGCCGCTCACTCACTCCCCCCACCGGCGGGGCGGGGAGAGAATCGGAAGGGTAAGAGTGAGAAAAACTCGTGGGTTGAGATAAAGACAGTTTAATAGAACAGAAAAGGGAAAATAATAATGATAATGATAGAATATACAAAATGAGTGATGCACAATGCAATTGCTCACCACCCGCGCTGACCGATAACCAAGTAGCGATCGGTACTTCCTGGATCACGCCTACCATTCATATACTGACCATGTCATCACATGGTATGGAATACCCCATTAGCCAGCTGCTGGCTGTCCTGATTATGTTCCCTCCCATCTTTTCTACCTAGCTCAGTTAGTAGGCATTGGAGCTGTCCTTGGACTAGGAGGGTACATGAGCATCTACGTGACGTACTTTTACAACCCGGTTCTCTACTCGGGCAGCAATATCTTGCCACAACGCGGCAGACCAGATGGATTTACATCTGCGCTGCCAGTTGTTCTGCTTCCACTGCTGCAACCACCCCCACAGGGCATTTGCCACCATCCATGAGTCAGTATAGAGATAAAGTACTGGCCATTTTTCTCGTTCAGCAATATCCAAAGCCAGCTGGATGGCTTTCACCTCTGCAAATTGGCTCGACTCACCTTCTCCTTCAGCAGTGTCTGCGACTTGGCATATAGGACTCCATACAGCAGCCTTCAACCTCCGATGCTTTCCCACAAGGCGACAGGACCCATCAGTGAACAGGGCATATTGCTTCTCATTTTCTGGTAGTTTATTATACAGTGGGGCCTCTTCAGCATGCGTCACCTCCTCCTCTGGGGATATTCCAAAATCTTTGCCTTCTGGCCAGTCCGTGATCACTTCCAAGATGCCTGGGC
The DNA here is from genome assembly GCF_964195595.1 of Calonectris borealis. NCBI lineage: Eukaryota > Metazoa > Chordata > Aves > Procellariiformes > Procellariidae > Calonectris > Calonectris borealis. Next base: position 25,810,562 of record NC_134351.1, on the reverse strand, counting down.
GACTGGGGTTTCCTATTCAGGCCCGTTGTGTGATCAGTGCGACCCGCTTACTCCACGTAGCATCGGTTGCATGATGCGTAGAGGGGACCCTCCCTTTGAACATCCAGCCCAGCACGGGCAGTCGGGGTGCCAGGAGGAGCTGTGCTTCAGTACCAACCACTTCCGAAGCAGCTCGAACCCCTTCATATGCTGCCAATATCTCCTTCTCAGTTGGAGTGTAGTGGGCCTCGGATCCTCTGTATCCCCGACTCCAGAACCCTAAGGGTCGACCTCGAGTCTCCCCTGGTGCTTTCTGCCAGAGGCTCCAGGTAGGGCCGTTCTCCCCGGCTGTGGTGTAGAGCACATTCTTTACATCTTGTCCTGCCTGGACTGGCCCAAGGGCTACTGCATGAATTATCTCCTGTTTATTTTGCTCAAAGGCTTGTTGTTGCTCAGGGCCCCGTTTGCAATTGTTCTTCTTCCGGGTCACTTGATAGAGAAGGCTTATGATCTGACTATAATCTGGAATATGCATTCTACAAAAACCCACAACGCCTAAGAAAGCTTGTGTTTTCCTTTTGCTAGTTGGTGGGGACATGGCTGTTATTTTATTGATCACATCCATTGGGATCTGACGATGTCCATCTTGCCATTTTATTCCTAAAAACTGGATCTCCTGTGCAGGTCCCTTGACCTTACTTTGTTTTATGGCAAAACCAGCCTTCAGAAGGATTTTGACTATTCTCTCCCCTTTCTCAAAAACTTCTTCTGCTGTGTTGCCCCATACGATGATGTCATCAATGTATTTCAGGTGTTCTGGAGCCTCACCCTGTTCCAGTGCGGTGTGGATCAGTCCATGGCAAATGGTAGGGCTGTGTTTCCACCCCTGGGGCAGTCGGTTCCAGGTGTACTGGACGCCCCTCCAAGTGAAAGCAAACTGTGGCCTGCACTCTGCCGCCAAAGGGATGGAGAAGAAGGCATTAGCAATGTCAATTGTGGCGTACCACTTGGCTGCCTTTGACTCCAGTTCGTATTGGAGTTCTAGCATGTCCGGCACAGCAGTACTCAGTGGTGGCGTGACTTCGTTCAGGCCACGATAGTCTACTGTTAGTCTCCACTCTTCATTGGACTTTGGCACTTGCCATATGGGACTGTTGAAGGGTGAGCGAGTCTTGCTGATCACTCCTTGGCTCTCCAGTCGATGAATCAGCTCATGGATGGGGATCAGGGAATCTCGGTTGGTGCGATATTGCCGCCGGTGTGCTGTTGTAGTGGCGATTGGTACCTGTTGTTCTTCAGTCCTCAGCAACCCCACAACAGAATGGTCCTCCGAGAGACCAGGCAAGGTGGACAGCTGTTTAATTTCCTCTGTCTCCAGGGCAGCTATACCAAAAGCCCACCGGTACCCTTTTGGGTCCTCAAAATACCTTCTCATGAGGTAGTCTATGCCAAGGATGCACGGAGCCTCTGGGCCAGTCACAATGGGGTGCTTCTGCCACTCGTTCCTGGTTAGGCTCACTTCGGCCTCCAATACAGTTAACTCTTGGGATCCCCCTGTCACTCCAGAAATACAAATGGGTTCTGCCCCTTCATAGCTTGATGGCATCAGGGTACACTGTGCCCCGGTGTCTACGAGAGCCTTATACTCCTGTGGCTATGATGTGCCAGGCCATCGAATCCACACAGTCCAGTAAACCCGGTTCTTCCTTTCCTTCACCTGGCTGGAGGCAGGGCCTCTCTAGTTCTGGTCATAGTATCCGTTTCTCACTTCTTGCAAACGCGACTCAAGAATTACAATCCAAAGTAAGATCAGCCCTTCTACTCTGTCTGGGGAACTGTTCACTGGAAACTGGACCATCGTGAGACAGGTTTTTCCTGAAAACTGGAGCAGCATTTTTCCTGGGAGAACATCCTTGTGCGATTGTCCTTCCTTGCAACTCACGTACACGTGCCTCTAGGGTCAAGGTAGGTTTTCCATGCCACTGCCTCATTTCCTCTCTGTGGTCACGCAGGTAAAACCACAGGGTGCCCCGTGGTGTGTACTTTCTATATCCTGTCTCTTGAGCAGAAGAACGCTGACTCCTAATGGCTGAGATACTGGTCCGTACAGGTGGAGAATAAGACATATCCTCTTTGAGTTGCTGGACCTCCCGGGACAGTTTCTCCACAGCCGAGACAAGGGAGGAGGAGACAGTTTCTTCGTATTCCCGGAGATTGCTAACCACAACAACAACCGTTGGTGCTTCTTCCTCTTTCCAGCACAGTACTGCCAACGAACTGGCATACGACGCTGGTGCACTCCGTACCAACTTCCGCCACATGGGTCGCGTGCACTGGACATCATCTGGATCTTTGGGTGTTCGGACATCGTCCAGGTCACTATAAACTACCTCCAGCACGCATAGTTCTCTCAGGTACTGGATACCTCTCTCCATAGTGGTCCATTTGCTTGGGCAATATATAACATCTTCCTTGAAGGGATACCTTTCCTTCACGCCTGACAGCAGTCGCCTCCAGAGGCTGAGGACCTGTGTCCCTTTTCCAATTGCTTTGTCAATGCCCCCTTCCCTAGAAAGGGATCCCAGCTGTTTGGTTTCCTTCCCCTCTAATTCCAGGCTACTGACCCCATTATTCCAGCATCAGAGCAGCCAGGTAACAATATGCTTGCCTGGACGACAGCTGAAATCTTTCCGCATATCTTGCAACTCATTCAGGGATAGGGACTGGGTGGTTTCCATCTCGTTTATGAGTTCTGCCTCTTCCTGCTTGCCTCCTCGTGATGGCCCTGCTTTTCCATCATCCCTTTCTAAACGACCCGACTTTCGCTTCCAAGATTTATTCTTCTGTACAGGGGCGATGGATACCAGCAAGGGTTGGTCCTCTGGTTCAGCTGTAGTGCCTGCTGCTGGGGTTTGGGTAGCTGCAGTGCCTGTGACGGGGGTTAGAGTAACTGCAGTGACTGTTGCCGGGGTTGGAGTAGCCACAGGGGTTGTCGTGGGGGTTGAAGTAGCCGCAGTGCCTGTCGTGGGGTTTTGAGCAGCCACCGTGTCTGTTGCCGGGGTTGATCTCCCGCTGCCCGCCGCCCCTGGGATCCGCCGTTCCGCCTGCCCCGACGAGGCACTGCCGTTCGCCCTCCCTCTTTTCTTGTTGCTGAGGGTTGATCTCTGGACAGTATTCCTGAATAGTTGTTTAACCCTAAACAAGGCCTGAACCACATTCAGGAGACATAGCAATATGAACATGCTTGTTTGAACATCCCAAGGATATTCAAAATTCTCAGGGAATATTGTGGACATCTTCGTGAAGAGGATAGAAGAAAAAGGAGTTTCTGGAGATATGGAAGGGAAGATGAACAAGTGGGAGAAAGTGTCCCTTCCTGTCTCCCCCTTAAATTCATTCTCCGAGGAGAAAAAAGTGTAATTACTTATAGTTTCTAAGAGGTGGTTCCCGAGGTACGGAGACAACGTCAGTGCCGAGTACAGATACCAGATTAGACTTATGAGCAATGATCTTATCACCTCATAAAACAGCAGCAAAATTATAATCTTGGCCCAGTTCGGACTAATGATAAACAGCACAAAAGGGAACACATACTGCAAGCAAGGTATTACATGACCCAACATTGAGAGTCAGCCCCATAACTTTGACAGCCAATAAATCAACATTGTGACCAATCAATATAATGAATGCTTATAACAATCTTGCCTTAACACACTTTGGTCAGATCTATTGTTATCTCAACCCTTCGAGCCCCACGTTGGGCACCAAAAAGGACTGTCGTGGTTTAACCTGGCAGGCAGCCAAATACCACGCAGCCGCTCACTCACTCCCCCCCCACCCCAGTGGGATGGGGAGAGAATCAGAAGGGTAAGAGTGAGAAAAACTCATGGGTTGAGATAAAGACAGTTTAATAGAACAGAAAAAGGGAAAAGGATAATGAGTGATGCACAATGCAATTGCTCATCACCCGCGCTGACCGATAACCAAGTAGCGATTGCTACTTCCTGGATCACGCCTACCATTCATATACTAAGCATGATGTCACATGGTATGGAATACCCCATTAGCCAGCTGGGCTGGCTGTCCTGATTATGTTCCCTCCCATCTTTTGTACCTAGCTCAGTCAGTAAGCATGGGAGCTGTCTTTGGACTAGGAGGGCACTTAGCAACAACTGAAAACATCAGTGTGTTATCAGCATTCTCCTCATACTAAAACCAAAACACAGCACTAGGAAGAAATTTAACCCTATACCAGCCAAAACAAGGACAGGAGCGCACCAGCGTCGTATGCCTATTTGTTGGCAGTACTGTGCTGAAAAGAGGAAGAAGCACCAACGGTGGATGACGTGGTTAATAGACTCCGTGAATACGAAGAAACTGTCTCCTCCTCCCTTGTCTCGGCTGTGTAGAAACTGTCCCGGAAGGCCCAGCAACTCAAGGAGGATATGTCCTATTCTCCACCTGTACGGACCAGTATCTCAGCCATTAGGAGTCAGCGTTCTTCTGCTCAAGAGAGAGGATATAGAAAGTACACACCCCGGGGCACCCTGTGGTTTTACCTGCGTGACCATGGAGAGGACGTGAGGCAGTGGGATGGAAAACCTACCTTGACCCTTTGGCGGCAGAGTGCAGGCCACAGTTTGCTTTCACTTGGAGGGGCGTCCAGTACACCTGGAATTGACGGGAGATATTTCATGCAGTAGCCCTTGGGCCAGTCCAGGCAGGACAAGATGTAAAGAATGTGCTCTACACCGCAGCCGGGGAGAACGGCCCTACCTGGAGCCTCTGGCAGAAAGCACCAGGGGAGACTCGAGGTCGACCCTTAGGATTCTGGAGTCGGGCATACAGAGGATCCGAGGCCCGCTACACTCCAACTGAGAAGGAGATATTGGCAGCATATGAAGGGGTTCGAGCTGCTTCGGAAGTGGTTGGTACTGAAGCACAGCTCCTCCTGGCACCCCGACTGCACGTGCTGGGCTGGATGTTCAAAGGGAGAGTTCCCTCTACACATGATGCAACCGATGCTACGTGGAGTAAGTGGGTCATGCTGATAACACAACGGGCCCGAATAGGAAACCCCAGTCGCCCAGGCATCTTGGAAGTGATCCTGAACTGGCCAGAAGGCAAGGATTTTGGAATATCCCCAGAGGAGGAGGTGACGCGTGCTGAAGAGGCCCCACTGTATAAAAAACTACCAGAAAATGAGAAGCAATATGCCCTGTTCACGGATGGGTCCTGTCGTCTTGTGGGAAAGCATCAGAGGTGGAAAGCTGCTGTATGGAGTCCTATATGCCAAGTTGCAGAAACTGCTGAAGGAGAAGGTGAATCGAGCCAGTTTGCAGAGGTGAAAGCCCTCCAGCTGGCCTTGGACATTGCTGAATGAGAAAAATGGCCAGTACTTTATCTCTACACTGACTCATGGATGGTGGCAAATACCCTGTGGGGGTGGTTGCAGCAGTGGAAGCAGAACAACTGGCAGCGCAGATGTAAACCCATCTGGGCTGCCGCATTGTGGCAAGATATTGCTGCCCGAGTAGAGAACCTGGTTGTAGAAGTACGTCACGTAGATGCTCACGTACCCAAGAGTCGGGCCACTGAAGAACACCAAAACAACCAGCAGGTGGACCAGGCTACTAAGATTGAAGTGGCTCAGGTGGATCTGGACTGGCAACATAAGGGTGAATTATTTATAGCTCAGTGGGCCCATGACACCTCGGGCCATCAAGGAAGAGATGCAACATATAGATGGGCTCATGATCGAGGGGTGGACTTGACCATGGACGCTATTGCACAGGTTATCCATGAATGTGAAACGTGCGCTGCAATCAAGCAAGCCAAGCGAGTAAAGCCTCTCTGGTATTGAGGACGATGGCTGAAATATAAATATGGGGAGGCCTGGCAGATTGATTATATCACACTCCCACAAACCCGCCAAGGCAAGCACTATATGCTCACCATGGTGGAAGTAACCACAGGATGGCTGGAAACATATCCTGTGCCCCATGCCACTGCCCGGAACACCATCCTGGGCCTTGAAAAGCAAGTCCTATGGCGACATGGCACCCCAGAAAGAATTGAGTCAGACAACGGGACTCATTTCCGAAACACCCTCATAGACACCTGGGCCAAAGAACACGGCATTGAGTGGGTATATCACATCCCCTACCATGCACCAGCCTCCGGGAAAATCGAACGATACAATGGACTGCTAAAGAGTACACTGAGGGCAATGGGCAGTGGGACATTCAAGCATTGGGATACACATTTAGCAAAGGCCACCTGGTTAGTCAACACCAGGGGATCTATCAATCGAGCTGGCCCTGCCCAATCAAAACCCTTACGTACTGTAGATGGTGATAAAATCCCTGTCGTGCACATAAGAAATATGCTTGGGGAGACAGTCTGGGTTACTCCTGCCTCTGGCAAGGGAAAACCCATTCATGGGATTGCTTTTGCTCAAGGACCTGGGTGCACTTGGTGGGTAATGCAAAAGGCTGGGCAAGTCCGGTGTGTACCTCAAGGGGATTTGATTTTGGGTGAAAAAAGCCAATGAACTGAATCGTATGATGTCAATTGTTACATGATTTTGTATATCATTATTTCTATGGTTGCTATCAATGGCATAGCAGTAAAAATCACCCAGATTAATGAAGAATGAACTCCGATGAAGCTAAGCAAAGTGCAACGATCATAGAACCAGATGAGCGCAGCAATAATGGAATCAGAACTGGCTTCGGGATGCAACAGACCAACACCACACACCATCTCTCCTGCCCTGAAAGACTGTTATGACAGATGGAGCCCAAAGTCATGGACTAATTGAACTCAATGGACATTTTAGAGGGATGGCCCATATACTAAGGGAATGATATATGTTTATATATAAATATATATATAAAGACAAGAAAGGTGGTGATGATTAATTGGAATGTGTTAGAAACTGTGAACCTAAGCATGACCTAAATAGTATAGAATAAGGGGTGGATACTGTCCTGGTTTCGGCTGGGATAGAGTTAAATTTCTTCCTAGTGCTGTGTTTTGGATTTAGTATGAGAAGAATATTGATAACACACTGATGTTTTCAGTTGTTGCTAAGTACCCTGCTAGTCAAGGACATCCAGCTTCCATGCTCTGGAAGAAGCTGGGAGGGAGCACAGCCAGGACAGCTAGCCCAGCTGGCCAACGGGGTATTCCATACCATGTGACGTCATGCTCAGTATATGAATGGTAGGTGTGATCCAGGAAGTAGCAATCGCTGCTTGGTTATTGGTCAGCGCGGGTGGTGAGCAATTGCATTGTGCATCACTCATTTTGTATATTCTATAATTATCATCATTATTATTGTCATTATTATTATTATTTTCCCTTTTCTGTTCTATTAAACTGTCTTTATCTCAACCCACGAGTTTTTCTCACTCTTACCCTTCCGATTCTCTCCCCATCCCACTTGGGGCAGGGGAGTGAGAGAGCGGCTGCGTGGTATTTGGCTGCCTGCCAGGTTAAACCTCAACACAGCACAGACCTGTCGCACAGGCAGATGCACAAGAGACATAAGTGCCAGGTACTTCAGGGTTGCGTGCACTTGAAATGTGTTGTATATAGAGAGAAACAAACGGCTGCTCCCCACCAGTGCTGGCCAGGGCCACACGTTTTGCTGCTGGCAGCAGCGCACTGACGCAGAGAGCATGTCCCTGGGTAAGGCCCCTGGCCAGGCAGGCTGCAGTGACTCTCACCTTCTGCTCCGTGATCCGGCAGGATTCAGGTATTTGGCAACGTAGCCTCCCCGTCCCCGCATCCCTCCTCCTTCCCTTGCCTGCCTGCATCTGGCAGGGAGACCTCTGGGGCACCAGCTCGAAACCGGAGCTGCCGAGACCTGATTGCATCAACAGGCACCAGGATGGGGTGCGTGGAGTGAGGCAGGGTTCTCCCCGTCTGCAGGAGCCAGAGAGGTTGCTCTGCTCTGGGGGACATAAAATGGAGAGAGGGAGAAAATTGGGTATAAGAGCTAGAGGAAAGCTAGTAGAGTAGTTCCAGGACTGTTCTCAATCTGTTCCCTAGAGGCACCATGTGTCCCTCCTGGGCACCTCTCTGAAACACCGAGGTGATGCTCTGGGCACAGGCTTTGGAGCAGCAAGTCTCTTGCCCGCCCCGCTGTGCCTGGCTTGGAGACGCTGCACACATGCAGGTGAAGTTGGGAAGCGTCTGCCCCACGTTGGAGACCTGAGGGATGTTCTCCATCCCCCCTGCCCAGAGCTCACCCCCTGCCCTGCTGCAGCATCCCCTTGCCAGCCAACCCTGGGGCTCGTCCCCCACCAGCCAGGCACTCGGGCTGGGAAAGTGCAGCAGGAATGGGGTGGGAGGATGGATTAATCCCACTGGTGGCAGGGACCGGGTGGAGCGGGGGGAAGATGCTGGCATAGAGTCCATTTATCATGCACTTGAGGCATGCTCGACTTTAATAGCTCATGAAGCACTTTAAGAGATGCATTAGCACTGAATACTTGAGTGAGGAGGATATGACCAGCTGTTAAGTGAGCACAAGCACGGTGCAGCAAGGCCGGCCACCCGCTCCTGGCTCTCACATGCACCCTGGTGATTACTGGAGCATCCTGCAAAGTGCCACATGAATTAATAAAAACAGCATTGGACTTGGTGGAGGTGAGGCTGCTCATGCGTTAACCCCTCTGCTGTTCATCTTTGGTCCTTCTCCTTGGAGCTGGGAGAGCAAAGGGTGCATTTGTCCCAGATGCGGGAGCCCAGGGTGCTCCCCAAGGTCGGGGAGAGGGAGGGGGTCAGAGGTAAGCGGATTTGGGTACCCTCCTTCCCTCTGGTCGCTGAGCTCCCTTGTTTTGCATCCGTGGCAGGTTGCTAAAGTAACACCGGCACCACCCCGCTGGGCACCGCTGCTTCCAGCTACCCATGGGGGTGGGCACCGTGCGGGGGAAGACCAGAGCCATCACTCAGGGCAGCCCTGGGGGGATGCTCAGAGGGTGGCACTAATGTGCTGGCTCAGGCAGTGGGTTTTGGGTGTCCTGCTGCAGGGATGGGGTAGAGGGGCAGTGAAAAAGAGTTAGTGAGGGGCTCTCCCATGGCACAGTTCCTTGTGTCACCCCAACGACGGGGCATGGGCATGGGGCAGAGTGCCTGGCTGCAGGTGGGGGATGCCACCCCCCAGGAGAAACATCCTTGTTTTCCCGGGTTGTGTCTTCACCCCCAGAATAGCTCAAGCCATTGACCGGGGATTGCTCCCAGCCCACCTCCACCGTGGGGTCTTTGGCTCCGGCATTGCTGCTGTTTTGGGGCAGCCGGGTTGGACCGTGGGTGCCGCTGGAGCCACCAGCGCTGCCGCCGGCCAGGAGTTGCACAGTGCGCTCACTGCTAATCCTATTGCTGCTAAACCAATCATCCCGCGCCGCTCAACCCCTCATGCTGGGTGGCTCTGGCAGGCTCTGGTGGCGCGCTCACCTGGCTTCCGCTGGGCCAGCATAGGTGGGATTTCTGCCACTCGCTGCTGCTGCGTTGAACGCACACCCTTTCCCAGCCTGGCTGGGGCAGCAGGCACAGGGTGGTTTCGAGCAGCCACCGTGGTGCTCTTGAATTTAGCAAAGGAAATGGGGACATGCTGGGTAAAACTGGAATGAGGGGAAAAAAGAGGTGAGGTTCGCAGGGGTTAGCTGCCAGAGTAGCTTGGTGTAGGGTGGTGCTTGGCCTTCCTGTTGGACTTGCCGAGTAAGTGGTCCGGGGATGTGATTTGCAGCAGGAGCAGAAAGGGGAGCCTGGTCTGGTCATGGCTGGGCCCCGGGTGATGGGGGACTGGGGAGCAACGTGCCTCCCAGATGCTTTGTTGGGGTCCCTCTGGTGAATGGATAAGCACTAAAAGTAAACAAGCAGGAGTTTCAGATGGGGCTGCGGGATGGGGGGGCAGCCTTCCTCCAGAGACGGGCATTGCCGCAGGCAGCTGGGGGCTGTCCCCACCCGCAGAGCTCCCAGCCGGCGCAGAGAGATGGACAGGAGCTGCAAGAAGAAATGAGAGGGGACAGAGGAGGTAAAAAAATGGCTGGACGGCCAGGCCCAAAGAGTTGTGGTGAACGGAGTTAAATCCAGTTGGCGGCCGGTCACGAGCGGTGTTCCCCAGGGCTCAGTACTGGGGCCAGTTCTGTTTAATATCTTTATCAACAATCTGGATGAGGGGATCAAGTCCACCCTCAGGAAGTTTGCGGATGACACCAAGTTGGGCGGGAGTGTTGATCTGCTCGAGGGTAGGAAGGGTCTACAGAGGGATCTGGACAGGCTGGATCGATGGGCTGAGGCCAATTGTATGAGGTTTAACAAGGCCAAGTGCCGGGTCCTGCACTTGGGTCACAACAACCCCATGCAACGCTACAGGCTTGGGGAAGAGTGGCTGGAAAGCTGCCCAGAGGAAAAGGACCTGGGGGTGCTGGTCGACAGCCGGCTGAATATGAGCCGGCAGTGTGCCCAGGTGGCCAAGAAGGCCAATAGCATCCTGTCTTGTGTCACAAATAGCATGGCCAGCAGGACTAGGGACTCGGCACTGGTGAGGCCACACCTCGAATCCTGTGTTCAGTTTTGGGTCCCTCACTACAAGAAAGACATTGAGGTGCTGGAGCGTGTCCAAAGAAGGGCAACGAAGCTGGTGAAGGGCCTGGAGAAAAAGTCTTATGAGGAGCGGCTGAGGGAACTGGGGTCGTTTAGCCTGGAGAAGAGGAGGCTGAGGGGAGACCTTATCGCGTTCTACAACTACCCGAAAAGAGGTTGTAGTGAGGTGGGTGTTGGTCTCTTTTCCCAAGTAGCAAGTGATAGGACGAGAGGAAACGGCCTCAAGTTGCGCCAGCCGAGGTTTAGATTGGACATTAGGAAAAATTTCTTTACTGAAAGAGTGGTTTGTCCTGGTTTCGGCTGGGATAGGGTTAAATTTCTTCCTAGTGCTGTGTTTTGGATTTAGTATGAGGAGAATGTTGATAACACACTGATGTTTTCAGTTGTTGCTAAGTGCCCTCCTAGTCCAAGGACAGCTCCAATGCCTACTGACTGAGCTAGGTACACAAGATGGGAGGGAACATAATCAGGACAGCCAGCCCAGCTGGCTAATGGGGTATTCCATACCATGTGACATCATGCTCAGTATATGAACGGTAGGCGTGATCCAGGAAGTACCGATCGCTACTTGGTTATCGGTCAGCGTGGGTGGTGAGCAATTGCATTGTGCATCACTCATTTTGTATATTCTATCATTATTTATTATTATTATTTTCCCTTTTTCTGTTCTATTAAACTGTCTTTATCTCAACCCACGATTTTTTCTCACTCTTACCCTTCCGATTCTCTCCCCATCCCACTGGGGGGCGGGGGGAGTGAGCGAGCAGCTACGTGGTATTTGGCTGCCTGCCAGATTAAACCACGACAGTCCTTTTTGGCGCCCAACGTGGGGCTCGAAGGGTTGAGATAACGATAGATCTGACCAAAGTGTGTTAAGGCAAAATTGTTATAAGCATTCATTATATTGTTTGGTCACAATGTTGATGTATTGGCTGTCAAAGTTGTGGGGCTGACTCTCAATGTTGGGTCATGTAATACCTTGCTTGCAGTATGTGTTCCCTTTTGTGCTGTTTATCATTAGTCCGAAATGGGCCAAGATTATCATTTTGCTGCTGTTTTATGAGGTGATAAGATCATTGCTCGTAAGTCTAATCTGGTATCTGTACTCGGCACTGCCATCATTTCTGTACCTCGGGAACCACCTCTTAGAAATTATTAGTAATTGCACTTTTTTTCTCCTCGGAGAATGAATTTAAGGGGGAGACAGGAAGGGACACTTTCTCCCACTTGTTCATCTTCCCTTCCATATTGTCAGAAACTCCTTTTTCTTCTATCCTCTTCATGAAGACGTCCACAACATTCCCTGAGAATTTTGAATATCCTTGGGATGTTCAAACAAGCATGTTCATAGTGCTATGTCTCCTGAATGTGGTTCAGGCCTTGTTTAGGGTTAAACAACTATTCAGGAATACTGTCCAGAGATCAACCCTCAGCAACAAGAAAAGAGGGAGGGCGAACGGCAGTGCCTCGTCGGTGCAGGCGGAGCGGCGAGACTCGGGGGCGGCGGGCAGCGGGAGATCAACCCCGGCAACAGACACAGTAGCTACTCAAAACCCCACGACAGGCACTGCGGCTATTTCAACCCCCACGACAACCCCTGTGGCTACTCCAACCCCGGCAACAGTCACTGCAGTTACTCTAACCCCCGTCACAGGCACTGCAGCCACTCAAACTCCGGCAACAGGCACTACAGTTACTCCAACCCCCATGACAAGCACTGCAGCTACCCAAACCCCAGCAGCAGGCACTACAGCTGAACCAGAGGACCAACCCTTGCTGGTATCCATCGCCCCTGTACAGAAGAATAAATCTTGGAAGCGAAAGTCGGGTCGTTTAGAAAGGGATGATGGAAAAGCAGGGCCATCACGAGGAGGCAAGCAGGAAGAGGCAGAACTCATAAACGAGATGGAAACCACCCAGTCCCTATCCCTGAATGAGTTGCAAGATATGCGGAAAGATTTCAGCTGTCGTCCAGGCAAGCATATTGTTACCTGGCTGCTCTGATGCTGGAATAATGGGGTCAGTAGCCTGGAATTAGAGGGGAAGGAAACCAAACAGCTGGGATCCCTTTCTAGGGAAGGGGGCATTGACAAAGCAATTGGAAAAGGGACACAGGTCCTCAGCCTCTGGAGGCGACTGCTGTCAGGCGTGAAGGAAAGGTATCCCTTCAAGGAAGATGTTATATATTGCCCAAGCAAATGGACCACTATGGAGAGAGGTATCCAGTACCTGAGAGAACTATGCGTGCTGGAGGTAGTTTATAGTGACCTGGACGATGTCCGAACACCCAAAGATCCAGATGATGTCCAGTGCACGCGACCCATGTGGCGGAAGTTGGTACGGAGTGCACCAGCGTCGTATGCCAGTTCGTTGGCAGTACTGTGCTGGAAAGAGGAAGAAGCACCAACGGTTGTTGTTGTGGTTAGCAATCTCCGGGAATACGAAGAAACTGTCTCCTCCTCCCTTGTCTCGGCTGTGGAGAAACTGTCCCGGGAGGTCCAGCAACTCGAAGACGATCGATAGGTCCTATTCTCCACGTGTACGGACCAGTATCTCAGCCATTAAGAGTCAGCGTTCTTCTGCTCAGGAGAGAGGATATAGAAAGTACACACCACGGGGCACCCTGTGGTTTTACCTGTGTGACCATGGAGAGGACATGAGGCAGTGGGATGGAAAACCTACCTTCATCCTAGAGGCACGTGTACGTGAGTTGCAAGGAAAAACAATCACACAAGGGGGTTCTCCCAGGAAAAATGCTGCTCCAGTTTTCAGGAAAAACCTGTCTCACGACGGTCCAGTTTCCAGTGAATAGTTCCCCAGACAGAGTAGAAGGGTAGATCTTACTTTGGATTGTAACGAAGGAATTCTTAACTCATGTTTGCAAGAAGTGAGAAGCGGATACTATGACCAGAACTAGGGGGGCCCTGCCTCCAGCCAGGTGGAGGAAAGGGACAACCAGGTTTACTGGACTGTGTGGATTCAATGGCCTGGCACATCAGAGCCACAGGAGTATAAGGCTCTCGTAGACACTGGTGCACCCTGATGCCATCAAGCTATAGAGGGGCAGAACCCATTTGTATTTCTGGAGTGACAGGGGGATCCCAAGAGTTAACTGTATTGGAGGCCAAAGTGAGCCTAACCGGGAATGAGTGGCAGAAGCACCCCATTGTGACTGGCCCAGAGGCTCCGTGCATCCTTGGCATAGACTACCTCAGGAGAGGGTATTTCAAGGACCCAAAAGGGTACTGGTGGGCTTTTGGTATATCTGCCCTGGAGACAGAGGAAACTAAACAGCTGTCCACCTTGCCCAGTCTCTCAGAGGACTCTTCTGTTGTGGGGTTGTTGAGGCCTGAAGAACAAAAGGTACCAATCCCTACCACAACAGTGCACCGGCGACAATATCGCACCAACTGAGATTCCCTGAGCCCTACCATTTGCAATGGACTGATCCACACTGCACTGGAACAGGGTGAGGCTCCAGAACACCTGCAATACATTGATGACATCATCGTATGGGGCAACACAGCAGAAGAATTTTTTGAGAAAGGGGAGAGAATAGTCCAAATCCTTCTGAAGGCTGGTTTTGCCATAAACCAAAGTAAGGTCAAGGGACCTGCACAGGAGATCCAGTTTTTAGGAATAAAATGGCAAGATGGACGTCGTCAGATCCCAATGGATGTGATCAATAAAATAACAGCCATGTCCCCACCAACTAGCAAAAGGGAAACGCAAGCTTTCTTAGGCGTTGTGGGCTTTTGGAGAATGAATATTCCAGACTACAGCCTGATTGTAAGCCCCCTCTATCAAGTGATTCGGAAGAACGATGTCAAATGGGGCCCTGAGCAACAACAAGCCTTTGAACAAATTAAATGGGAGATAGTTCAGGCAGTAGCCCTTGGGCCAGTCCGGGCAGGACAAGATGTAAAGAATGCGCTCTACACCGCAGCCGGGGTGAATGGCCCTACCTGGAGCCTCTGGCAGAAAGCACCAGGGGAGACTCGATGTCGACCCTTAGGGTTGTGGAGTCGGGGATACAAAGGATCGGAGGCCCACTACACTCCAACTGAGAAGGAGATATTGGCAGCATATGAAGGGGTTCAAGCTGCTTCGGAAGTGGTTGGTACTGAAGCACAGCTCCTCCTGGCACCCCGACTGCCCGTGCTGGGCTGGATGTTCAAAGGGAGGGTCCCCTCTACACATCATGCAACCGACGCTACGTGGAGTAAGTGGGTCGCACTGATCACACAACGGGCCCGAATAGGAAACCCCAGTCGCCCAGGCATCTTGGAAGTGATCACGAACTGGCCAGAAGGCAAAGATTTTGACATATCCCCAGAGGAGGAGGTGACGTGTGCTGAAGAGGTCCCACTGTATAATAAACTACCAGAAAATGAGAAGCAATATGCCCTGTTCACTGATGGGTCCTGTCGCCTTGTGGGAAAGCATCGGAGGTTGAAGGCTGCTGTATGGAGTCCTATACGCCAAGTCGCAGAAACTGCTGAAGGAGAAGGTGAATCGAGCCAGTTTGCAGAGGTGAAAGCCATCCAGCTGGCCTTGGCCATTGCCGAACGAGAAAAATGGCCAGTACTTTATCTCTATACTGACTCATGGATGGTGGCAAATACCCTGTGGGGGTGGCTGCAGCAGTGGAAGCAGAACAACTGGCAGCGCAGAGGTAAACCCATCTGGTCTGCCGCGTTGTGGCAAGATATTGCTGCCCGGGTAGAGAACCTGGCTGTAAAAGTACGTCATGTAGATGCTCACATACTGTCGTGGTTTAACCTGGCAGGCAGCCAAATACCACGCAGCCGCTCACTCACTCCCCCCACCCCCCGTGGGACGGGGAGAGAATCGGAAGGGTAAGAGTGAGAAAAACTCGTGGGTTGAGATAAAGACAGTTTAATAGAACAGGGAAAAAGAAGGGAAAATAATAATGATAATGATAATGATAAAATATACAAAATGAGTGATGCACAATGCAATTGCTCACCACCCGCGCTGACCGATAACCAAGTAGCGATCGGTACTTCCTGGATCACGCCTACCCTTCATATACTGAGCATGATGTCACATGGTATGGAGTACCCCATTAGCCAGCTGGGCTGGCTGTCCTGATTATGTTCCCTCCCATCTTGTGTACCTAGCTCAGTCAGTAGGCACAGGAGCTGTCCTTGGACTAGGAGGGCACTTAGCAACAACTGAAAACATCAGTGTGTTATCAACATTCTTCTCATACTAAATCCAAAACACAGCACTAGGAAGAAATTTAACCCTATCCCAGCTGAAACCAGGACAGTATCCACCCCTTATTCCATACCATTTACGTCATGCTTAGGTCTCACATCTTTTTTAATACATTTCAATTAACCACCACTATCTTTCTTTATATATACACACATATATATATACGCACGCACAGATATCATTCCCTCGGTCTATGGACTATCCCTCTAAAATGTCCACTGAGTTCATTTAGTCCATGACTTTGGGCTCCATCTGTTATAACAGTCTTTCAGGGCCGAAGAGATGGTGTGCGGTGTTGGGCCGTTGCATCCTGAAGCCAGTTCTCATTTCGGTACTGCTGCGCTCGTCCAGTTCTATCATCGTTGCACTTCGCTCGGTTTCATTGGAGTTAGTTCATTCTTCACTAATCTGGGTGATTTTCACTGCTATACCACTGCTATATCATAGAAATAATGATATACAATATCATGTAACAGTTGACATCAAAATTCAGTTAATTGGCTATTTTCACCCAAAATCAAATCCCCTTGAGGTACACACCGGACCTCCCCATCCTTTCGCATCACCCACCAAGTGTATCCAGGTCCTTGAGCAAAAGCAATCCCACGGATGGGTTTTCCCTTGCCAGAGGCAGGAGTAACCCAGACTGTCTTCCCCAGCATATTTCTCATATGCACGACAGGGACTTTATCTCCATCTACAGTACGTAAGAGTATTGATTGGGCAGGGCCAGCTCGATTGGCAGATCCCCTGGTATTGACTAACCAGGTGGCCTTTGCTAAATGTGTGTCCCAATGCTTGAATGTCCCACCACCCATTGCTCTCAGCGTAGTTTTTAGCAGTCCATTGTATCGTTCGATTTTCCCGGAGGCTGGTGCATGGTAGGGGATGTGATAGACCCACTCAATGCCATGCTCTTTGGCCCAGGTGTCTATGAGGGCGTTTCGGAAGTGAGTCCCGTTGTCTGACTCAATTCTTTCTGGGGTGCCATGTCGCCACAGGACTTGCTTTTCAAGGCCCAGGATGGTGTTCCGGGCAGTGGCATGGGGCACAGGGTATGTTTCTAGCCAGCCAGTGGTTGCTTCCACCATGGTGAGCACATAGCGCTTACCGTGTCGGGTTTGTGGGACCGTGATATAATCAATCTGCCAGGCCTCCCCATATTTATATTTCAACCATCGTCCCCCATACCAAAGAGGCTTTACTCGCTTGGCTTGTTTGATTGCAGCGCACGTTTCACACTCATGGATAACCTGTGCAATAGCGTCCATGGTTAAGTCCACCCCTCGATCACGAGCCCATCTATATGTTGCATCTCTCCCTTGGTGGCCTGAGGCGTCATGGGCCCACCGAGCTATAAATAGTTCACCCTTATGTTGCCAGTCCAAATCCACCTGGGCCACTTCAATCTTAGCAGCCTGGTCCACCTGCTCGTTATTTTGATGTTCCTCAGTAGCCCGACTCTTGGGTACGTGAGCATCTACGTGACGTACTTTTACAATCAGGTTCTCTACCCGGGCAGCAATATCTTGCCACAACGCGGCAGCCCAGATGGGTTTACCTCTGCGCTGCCAGTTGTTCTGCTTCCACTGCTGCAACCACCCCCACAGGGCATTTGCCACCATCCATGAGTCAGTATAGAGATAAAGTACTGGCCATTTTTCTCGTTTGGCAATGGCCAAGGCCAGCTGGATGGCTTTCACCTCTGCAAACTGGTTCGATTCACCTTCTCCTTCAGCAGTTTCTGCAACTTGGCGTATAGGACTCCATACAGCAGCTTTCCATCTCCGATGTTTTCCCACAAGGCGACAGGACCCATCAGTGAACAGGGCATATTGCTTCTCGTTTTCTGGTAGTTTATTATACAGTGGGGCTTCTTCAGCACGTATCACCTCCTCCTCTGTGGATATGTCAAAATCTTTGCCTTCTGGCCAGTTCGTGATCACCTCCAAGATTCCTGGGCGACTGGGGTTTCCTATTCGGGCCCGTTGTGTGATCAGTGCGACCCACTTACTCCACGTAGCATCGGTTGCATGATGTGTAGAGGGGACCCTCCCTTTGAACATCCAGCCCAGCACGGGCAGTCGGGGTGCCAGGAGGAGCTGTGCTTCAGTACCAACCACTTCCGAAGCAGCTTGAACCCCTTCATATGCTGCCAATATCTCCTTCTCAGTTGGAGTGTAGCGGGCCTCGGATCCTCTGTATCCCCGACTCCAGAACCCTAAGGGTCGACCTCGAGTCTCCCCTGGTGCTTTCTGCCAGAGGGTCCGGGTGGGACCATTCTCCCCGGCTGCGGTGTAGAGCACATTCTTTACATCTTGTCCTGCCCGGACTGGCCCAAGGGCTACTGCCTGAACTATCTCCTGTTTAATTTGTTCAAAGGCTTGTCGTTGCTCAGGGCCCCATCTGAAGTCGTTCTTCTTCCTGGTCACTTGATAGAGAGGGCTTACGATCTGACTGTAATTTGGAATATGCATTCTCCAAAAACCCACAATGCCTAAGAAAGCTTGCGTTTCCTTTTTGTTAGTTGGTGGAGACATGGCTGTTATTTTATTGATCACATCTGTTGGGATCTGACGACGTCCATCTTGCCATTTTATTCCTAAAAACTGGATCTCCTGTGCAGGTCCCTTGACCTTACTTTGTTTTATGGCAAAACCAGATTTCAGAAGGATTTGAATTATTCTCTCCCCTTTCTCAAAAACTTCTTCTGCTGTGTTGCCCCATACGATGATGTCGTCAATGTACTGCAGGTGTTCTGGAGCCTCACCCTGTTCCAGTGCGGTGTGGATCAGTCCATGGCAAATGGTAGGGCTGTGTTTCCACCCCTGGGGCAGTCGGTTCCAGGTGTACTGGACACCCCTCCAAGTGAAAGCAAACTGTGGCCTGCACTCTGCTGCCAAAGGGATGGAGAAGAAGGCATTAGCGATGTCAATTGTGGCGTACCACTTGGCTGCCTTTGACTCCAGTTCGTATTGAAGTTCTAGCATGTCCGGCACGGCAGCACTCAGTGGCGGCGTGACTTCGTTCAGGCCACGGTAGTCTACTGTTAGTCTCCACTCTCCATTAGACTTTCGCACTGGCCATATGGGACTGTTAAAGGGTGAGCGAGTCTTGCTGATCACTGCTTGGCTCTCCAGTCGACGAATCAGCTCATGGATGGGGATCAGAGAGTCTCGGTTGGTGCGGTATTGCCGCCGGTGCACTGTTGTGGTAGCGATTGGTACCTGTTGTTCTTCAACCCTCAGCAACCCCACAACAGAAGGATCCTGTGAGAGACCGGGCAAGGTGGACAGCTGTTTAATTTCCTCCGTCTCCAGGGCAGCTATACCAAAAGCCCACCGGTACCCTTTTGGGTCCTTAAAATACCCTCTCCTGAGGTAGTCTATGCCAAGGATGCACGGAGCCTCTGGGCCAGTCACAATGGGGTGCTTCTGCCACTCGTTCCCGGTCAGGCTCACTTCGGCCTCCAATACAGTTAACTCTTGGGATCCCCCTGTCACTCCAGAAATACAAATGGGTTCTGCCCCTTTATGGTTTGATGGCATCAGGGTGCACTGTGCACCAGTGTCTACTAGAGCCTTATACTCCTGTGGCTATGATGTGCCAGGCCATCGAATCCACACAGTCCAGTAAACCCGGTTGTCCCTTTCCTCCACCTGGCCGGAGGCAGGGCCCCTCTAGTTCTGGTCATAGTATCCATCTCTCACTTCTTGCAAACGTGAGTCAAGAATTTCTTCATTGCAATTACAATCCAAAGTGAGATCAGCCCTTCTACTCTGTCTGGGGAACTGTTCACTGGAAACTGGACCGTCGTGAGACAGGTTTTTCCTGACAACTGGAGCAGCATTTTTCCTGGGAGAACCCCCTTGTGTGATTGTTTTTCCTTGCAACTCACGTACACGTGCCTCTAGGACGAAGGTAGGTTTTCCATCCCACTGCCTCATGTCCTCTCCGTGGTCACGCAGGTAAAACCACAGGGTGCCCCGTGGTGTGTACTTTCTATATCCTCTCTCTTGAGGAGAAAAACGCTGACTCCTAATGGCTGAGATACTGGTCCGTACAGGTGGAGAATAAGACATATCCTCTTTGAGTTGCTGGACCTCCCGGGACAGTTTCTCCACAGCCGAGACAAGGGAGGAGGAGATAGTTTCTTCAAAATCCCGAAGTCTGCTAACCACCTCATCCACCGTTGGTGCTTCTTCCTCTTTCCAGCACAGTACTGCGAACGAACTGGCATACGATGCTGGTGCACTCCGTACCAACTTCCGCCACATGGGTCGCGTGCACTGGACGTCATCTGGATCTTTGGGTGTTCGGGGGTCATCCAGGTCACTATAAACCACCTCCAGCACGCCTAGTTCTCTCAGGTACTGGATACCTCTCTCCATAGTGGTCCATTTGCCTAGGCGATATATAACATCTTCCTTGAAGGGATACCTTTCCTTCACGCCTGACAGCAGTCGCCTCCAGAGGCTGAGGACCTGTGTCCCTTTTCCAATTGCTTTGTCAATACCTCCTTCCCTAGCAAGGGATCCCAGCTGTTTGGCCTCCTTCCCCTCTAATTCCAGGCTACTGGCCCCATTATCCCAGCATCGGAGCAGCCAGGTAACAATATGCTCGCCTGGACGACGGCCGAAATCTTTCCGCATATCTCGCAACTCATTCAGGGATAAGGATCGGGTGGTTTCCGTCTCGTTTATGAGTTCTTCCTCTTCCTCCTCCCCTCCTCGTGATGGCCCTGGTTTTCCATCATCCTTTTCTACACGACCTGACTTCCGCTTCAAAGATTTCTTCTTCTGTACAGGGGCGACGGATACCAGCGATGGTTGGTCCTCTGGTTCAGCTGTAGTACCCGTCGCGAGGGTTTGGGTAGCTGCAGTGCCTGTCGCGGGGGTTGGAGTATTTGTAGTGACTGTTGCCGGGGTTTGAGTGGCTGCAGTGCCTGTTGCGGGGGTTGGAGTAACTGTAGTGACTGTTGCCGGGGTCTGAGTAGCCATAGTGGTTGTTGTGGGGGTTGAAGTAGCCACGGTGCCTGTCACAGGGGTTTGAGTAGCCACAGTGGTTGTCGTGCGGGTTGAAGGAGCTACAGTGCCTGTCGTGGGGGTTTGAGTAGTCACTGTATCTGTTGCTGGGGTTGATCTCTGGACAGTATTCCTGAAGAGTTGTTTAACTCTAAACAAGGCCTGAACCACATTCAGGAGACATAGCAATATGATCATGCTTGTTTGAACATCCCAAGGATATTCAAAATTCTCAGGGAATATTGTAGACGTCTTCATGAAGAGGATAGAAGAAAAAGGAGTTTCTGAAGATATGGAGGGGAAGGTGAACAAGTGGGAGAAAGTGTCCCATCTTGTCTCCCCCCTAAATTCATCCTCTGAGGTGAAGACATAAGAAGTGTAATTATTAATAGTTTCCAAAAGATAGCTCCCAAAGAACAGGAATGATGGCAGTGCTGAGTACAGGCTCGTGACCAATAATTTTATCATAACATAAAGCCAGGTCACACAGTATAGCAAAGCAATGACCTTAATCCATTTCCCAGAGATGACCAACCCCACATAAAAACTGATAATCAGCAGTATAGACAGCCAGTAAGGTGCTACATACCACAACTGCAAGAACAGATCCAAAAACTCTGAGAGCAAATAAATCAACATTGTGAACATCGAGTACTAAACTGATATAATGAATGCTTATAACAAATTTGTTTTAACCCGTTCGGGTCGTTATCTCAACCCTTCGAGCCCCACGTTGGGCGCCAAAAAGGACTGTCGTGGTTTAACCTGGCAGGCAGCCAAATACCACGCAGCCGCTCACTCACTCCCCCCACCCCCAGTGGGACGGGGAGAGAATCGGAAGGGTAAGAGTGAGAAAAACTCGTGGGTTGAGATAAAGACAGTTTAATAGAACAGGGAAAAAGAAGGGAAAATAATAATGATAATGATAATGATAAAATATACAAAATGAGTGATGCACAATGCAATTGCTCACCACCTGCGCTGACCAATAACCAAGTAGCGATCGGTACTTCCTGGATCACGCCTACCGTTCATATACTGAGCATGATGTCACATGGTATGGAGTACCCCATTAGCCAGCTGGGCTGGCTGTCCTGATTATGTTCCCTCCCATCTTGTGTACCTAGCTCAGTCAGTAGGCATTGGAGCTGTCCTTGGACTAGGAGGGCACTTAGCAACAACTGAAAACATCAGTGTGTTATCAACATTCTTCTCATACTAAATCCAAAACACAGCACTAGGAAGAAATTTAACCCTATCCCAGCTGAAACCAGGACACATACCCAAGAGTCGGGCCACTGAAGAACACCAAAACAATCAGCAGGTGGACCAGGCTGCTAAGATTGAAGTGGCTCAGGTGGATCTGGACTGGCAACATAAGGGTGAATTATTTATAGCTTGGTGGGCCCATGACGCCTCAGGCCATCAAGGAAGAGATGCAACATATAGATGGGCTCGTGATCGAGGGGTGGACTTAACCATGGACGCTATTGCACAGGTTATCCACGAATGTGAAACATGCGCTGCAATCAAGCAAGCCAAGCGAGTAAAGCCTCTTTGGTATGGAGGACAATGGCTGAAATATAAATATGGGGAGGCCTGGCAGATTGATTATATCACGGTCCCACAAACCCACCACGGCAAGCACTATGTGCTCACCATGGTGGAAGTAACCACAGGATGGCTAGAAACATACCCTGTGCCCCATGCCACCACCCGGAACACCATCCTGGGCCTTGAAAAGCAAGTCCTATGGCGACATGGCACCCCAGAAAGAATTGAGTCAGACAACGGGACTCATTTCCGAAACACCCTCATAGACACCTGGGCCAAAGAGCATGGCATTGAGTGGGTATATCACATCCCCTACCATGCACCAGCCTCTGGGAAAATCGAACGATACAATGGACTGCTAAAGACAACACTGAGGGCAATGGGTGGTGGGACATTCAGGCATTGGGATACACATTTAGCAAAGGCCACCTGGTTAGTCAACACTAGGGGGTCTGTTAATCGAGCTGGCCCTGCCCAATCAAGACTCTTACGTACTGTAGAGGGGGATAAAGTCCCTGTCGTGCACATAAGAAATATGCTGGGGAAGACAGTCTGGGTTACTCCTGCCTCTGGCAAGGGAAAACCCATTTGTGGGATTGCTTTTGCTCAAGGACCTGGGTACACTTGGTGGGTGATGCGAAAGGATGGGGAAGTCCGTTGTGTACCTCAAGGGGATTTGATTTTGGGTGAAAATAGCCAATGAACTGAATTTTATTATGTCAATTGTTTTATTATATTGTATATCATTATTTCTATGGTTGCTATCAATGGTATAGCAGTGAAAATCACCCAGATTAACGAAGAATGAACTGCGATGAAACCGAGCAGCGCTGGCAGAGGTCCCTGCAGTGCAGAGACACTCTCCCTAGCAGGGCTTGGGTACCCCCAAAGGAAAGGGAGAGGCCACAGCATGAGCCCTGGGGCTTTGCCACAAAGCTCCTTATGTGGGAAGTGTGTACATGTTGGAGATGCGTAACCGTGTGTCAGGCCATAAAGTGTACGTGCACAGGTGATTTCAGCTCTTTCTATCCATTGCCATGACTGCCCTTGGCTGTATTTAGCTGTTCCCAATAGACCCAAGGGCTACGGTAGTCCTGGTGTTGTCCCTCAAACAGGGTTCGTTACCCGGTGTGCAATGAGCCAATCTCACACACAGAGACGAGATATTTGTTTGTTTCATGTCTGCGCAGAGATGGGTGCTATGTGGTAACGCCACAAAGCTAGCACACCAAAATACAACACAAGTCCTTATTTATATCTTGAAATCATCTAACTACCACCCATTCTACAAACAGATTGGTTATTATAATTTTCTCATCACCATTTTGCTTTGTCATTCTCAACATTAACTACGCATGTTCAGTGGGTAAGGGGATTAATGTTGTAGGGGGAGATTTCAGCAGTGGAGGGGTGGTTTTCATATTATAATTAGGATAGGTTAACTTAGGACATGATCTTTGAGGAACTTGGCACAGTTTTTACAGTTTGAAAGACACTTCATTTATCTCAAGTTCATGCCTACTTGTTCATGACTATCCATTCCTTTCTTGTTCTAAAAATCAATTTATCAATATGCTATATTATAACAATTCCCATATTATTTTAATTAATTATTTACAAGATTCAGCAGCTTTCCCATGTAACCATACTACACTGGGAAAAGGGAGCTCTGCTTCACCCGGCTCCTGCCATGACCAAAGCGTCTTCCCCATCCGTCAGCTCTGCCAGAGTGTCCTGGTTTTGGCTGGGATAGAGTTAAATTTCTTCCTAGTGCTGTGTTTTGGATTTAGTATGAGAAGAATGTTGATAACACACCAATGTTTTTAGTTGTTGCTAAGTACCCTTGTAGTCAAGGACTTTTCAGCTTCCCATGCTCTGCCAGGTGCACAAGAAACTGGGAGGGGGCATAGCCAGGACAGATAACCCAACTGGCCAACGGGGTATTCCATACCATATGATGTCATGCTCAGCATATAAATAGGAAGCGTGGTGCAGGAAGTAGCGATCGCTGCTTGGTTATCGGTTGGTGGGTGGTGAGCAATTGCATTGTGCATCACTCATTTTGTATATTCTACCATTATTAATATTATAATTTTGCCTTCCTTTTCTGTTCTATTAAACTGTCTTTATCTCAATCCACTAATTTTACCTTTTTTTTTCCGATTCTCTCCCCCATCCCACTGTGGTGGGGGGGAGTGAGTGAGTGGCTGTATGGTGTTTGGCTGCCTGCCGGGTTAAACCACAACACAGAGTTATGTCCACATTTGTCCCAGATTGAGATTTCTCTGCTTTTAAAAGAGGAGTAATTCTGCTTTATTGATCCTCACCTTGCTGAATTAACTCATGTTTAAACAATAATTATGTTTTCACCCAGGCGAGGAGACAAAGAGAGAAATGTATCTGGAAATGAATGCATTTCAGATGCCACATGCCGGGGTTAATTTATTGATGGGCACGGAAGCTGCTATCTCCTCTCTTGCTCACCAGCAACAAGCAATTAGCCCCCATCATTCCTCAACCAAGGAAAAGAAAGAAAGGTTTTGTTTCATTACTTTCCCTCCTCTCTTGCTCTCTTCAGCCCTGGCACTAATCTTTTGCAGTCGGTTCTGCTGCAAAGCCTCCCGGGAGCTCCAGTTTGCATGTGCCTCGTTAGAAATGCTGCCCACATTTCAGCTAAGACAAAGCCTGGGCCAGTAAACAGCCTTCAAAATGCCCAGCAAAGCCATGGAAATTGGCTTCTCGAGGAGAAACCAACTGTAGATATGTTCCTCTCTCCCCTCCCCACGTCGTCCAACCTTCTCAGTGTGGCATTTGTTGGCTGATGGGGATGCGACCAGCTCTTTCCAGACCCTGCCTCCTCGTGCATCAATCAGCCCATGCAACTCCCCGGGGCATCAGCCTGGCATGGTTAAACTAGTTGCTTTGCTTTTGGGGGTGTTCTCTGGGTTTTCTGTGCAGGAGATGGTTTGTAGATTCATGCAGGAATGTGGTTTGTTTGTAGACATCTGAGTGGGTTTTGGTTGTTGTGCAAATGCTGTTTCGTTAAGGTGTCTGGATTCAAGTGGTGTGTTGGGCTACCTGGGTCTCAAGGCTTGGTCTTGTGCCCACGAACTGGGTGTGCAGGGGAGATGTGCATCCGACCTAAGGCAGCACTGCAGGAGTAGTCTCTCCAAATATACATACAGAAGGTCTTCTCTTCTCTTCTCTTGTTCCTCACCACGCTATTGGAGTGCCTTTCAGTCATGCATTAAGCAACATGACTAACATCTGTCATGTGTTGTTTGTTTTTCCATCCATTCCCTGGGGCAGGATGCGTGTGCAAGAGTGGTTTGGAATTTTTGTAATTGCCCGTGCGCAGGCACTCGCTGTTTATGCTGGGGAAGGCAAGGTCAAAGGGACCGCGTGTGTGTGCCGAGCAGCCGTCCGGGAGGCTGGAGATGGTGTGTGCTTCCCACAGAGCCTCATTCCATGCTCAGGCTGGGGCCAGCAGAGGAGAAAGCTCTGTCTCCTCATTACACAGCACCTCCCCACCTCCTGTGACACTTCCTTGAGTCTCGGGCCAAGTTTCGCTCTAGTTGCAGCACACTGGCACTTCATCTCCTTGTGGCTCCTTCCAAGCCCTTATCAGCGTTGTCCTCCCCAAGATGCAGCCCTGCCTTCTGCGAGTCTGACCTACATTCCTCTGCCAGAGATGAATGGGCTTGCATTTGGCTGCGTAAAATACATGCTCTTGCCGAGGGAAGGCTACTATATTAACTGCTCCAGAGCTCTGTGTGTGATGGACTCGTCCTTTCCATTATATACATCAGCCTTTGTGTCACTGGCAAACTTTGCCAGCAACAGTTTTATGTTGCCTTCAAGATAATTGATAAGACGAGTGATAAGCAATGGGCCAAGAACAGATCCCTGTGGGGCCACAATGGAAACACCCTCCTGCAATGACGATTCCCCATTAACAATTAATTCCCCATTAGCAATTACATTTTTTAATCCTTCCTGTTATAACTCTGGATGCTCTCATTATCAAGCTGGCTGAAATACCAGCCTCGCTCCAAACTGTAGCCCCATTCAGCATTTGAGCTGGTTGCAGAGCATTTTCAGGACCTCTCTCCAGTTAAGAAGCAAGGTTTGGCATAGCCTCTACCTGCCCCTGTATCCCTCACTCTTTGCAAGCCATCTCGAAGCCAAAATGCTCTTCAAATTTGATTTGTGGAGAGATTGGAGAGCCAGAACCGAGGCGAGGTGCTGGATCAATAAAAGGACATGTCTTGGCATTGGAAGGATGTTATCAGGGTTTGCTCAACGCAGTCAAAGTCAGGGGACTTAGCTCAGCCTGTCCTCAGGCTAGATGAGCTCAGTTCATGGTGGTATTCACATATTCTGCTGAATGAGTCGGCTATACCTGGAAGACCTCGGTCCCAGAGCATGTCATGAGTAGGTGCTCCTGCCTTGGAGCTGAAAGAGGGGAAGGACACATGCACCAGGGCAATGGGGGAAGGCATTGCCAGAGGTGTGGGCACCCCAGGATGGCAGCACCCCTGGCAGAGCAGACCTGTCTGCACTTCTGCCCCCCCCCCAGCAATCACATCACTTCTGTAGGCAACTCATTTACCCAGCAGGTGAATCAGCCTGACTCACCAGGGACACATTACCCCTCATGTGAAGGTTCCAGCGCCGGTGGCTTATGTGCAGCGATTAGGATTCAAGCTTCTCCGCGAGATGGAGCGTGCTTAAATCATTAAATTCAAGGGCAGGCATCCACTCTTTGCCTCCTTTGCCTTGCTAATTCCTTCCCAAGGCTAAGCTAGCCCAAGCTCATGGCTATCCGCTGAGGGCCAGCATCATCCCAGTGGGGTTGCTGCATCTGCTGGGGGCCGATCTGCTGGCCCACTCCATGCTGACTGGAGGCATGACCTGGCTGTAGCTCAAGTCACGTGATCTTCATGTCCCTCTAATGCCTTTGCAAGAAAGATCCATCACCTCCATCCCTGGACATTCATTACTGTGGTGGTTTCCCCATTGCATCCCCATCTTTGCTACAGGGAAGCAGCAGAGACAACAACTCACGCCACCCACAATGACACCCCAGCTGCAACCCATTAAACACTGCTGCATGCTGTTAGGGCATTTAAGAGCCCATAAAGGTCTGGGGTCCCACTTGCTGTTCTGATCTTTACCTGCTGCCTCTCTGCCCTATATAGTGAAGGTGAGCCTGCCTGATAAGAGGAAACCCAGACCCAAACAGGCACAAATTTCCCCCTTCTTTTTCTTTCTCTGTCTGTCCCAGAGTACCTGTTTTTTGGGGGATTTTTTGCAGCACAAGATGCATCTCCTGAAAGGTTCCCTGTCTGTAAAGTAAAAGAAAACAGCAAAAATAGCCCCAGGTCCTGGAACATCTCTTCCTGTTACTGGATATCCCTCTGAGCTCAAGATTTCCTGCCCAGACACAGAGTGAATTATGGCCAGGCTCTTGGAGGCTGACCACAAGGTCAGCCAGAGCACAGGCTTGCTAATAAAGGTGGTCAGCCCCTACCGCAGTCAGCCTATTTTTAGTGCCTGTGTTTCCTTGCCTGCTGCCTCATTGCCCCGCAGGTCCGAGAGCTGAGTACCCCCCAGGGGTCTGGCTGGTGGTGCAGGATAGCCCAGTGGGGAGCATGTCCCAGGCTACCTCCTCCCACCTGGGAGCTGGGAAATCAAGAGGGTTGATTTCCACATGGTGTCTGTTAATTTTGCACTGCGGAAAGTTGTGGGTGCATGGAGCGAGGTGGCCTCTCTTGCTGGAGCATGCTATGTGAGTGCGGCTCACCTCCGTGACTGTCAGGGAGTGGAGAACTCGCAGCTCTTGCCTAGGGTCTGTGCTTGGAAAATAGCTGCGGGTCAGCGCAGATTGATGTCCTGTTGTGCAAAGTGCTGTCGGATGCATGAGGAGAGATGCTCTTAAAGTGCAGCTGGGGGAGAGAGGAGAAGGAAAGGAAGAAAAATAGAGGGACTGGCATTTAGGTGACAGGGAGCACAGCTCAGTGGCTTCAGGGCTTTGAAGACCTGCTCTTTGCAAGTTACCAAAGTTTGGAGACATGCAAAGGACATTACAAAGAAGCTACCTCCTTTTGCTAAACAAGTCTGTCTGGAGGTACTTCCACTATATTTATCCCTATCTGGGAATGGAAGAAGTTATATGAAACTGAGCCAATGGAGATGAGGTTCTGGAACAAAGCGGGGATCTGTCCCCAGGCCCACATGAACCATCTGAGAGCTTGGAAGGAAATCTAGTAGGAAAAACCTGGGATGCTAACAAAAAAAATGAACCCTTCCATCAGCTGTAGGTCTGGTGTATTGAAGCAGATCACAAAGTTGTAAGAGATTTTTTTTTTTTTAAAAAAAAAAAGGAAAGAAAAAGTAACTAAAGAATATGAGTGTGGATCTCACAGGTTTTGGACAAGTGTCGTGGTTTAACCCTTGCCAGCAACTAAACACCACGCAGCCGCTCGCTCACCCCCCTCCTCTGGTAGGATGGGGGAGAGATTCAGGAGGGCACAAGTAGAAAAACTCACGGGTTGAGATAAAAACAGTTTAATAATGGAAATAAAACGAAGTAGAACATGAATAACAACAATGATAACAATAATAACAGAATATACAAAGCAGGCAATGCACAATGCAACTGCTCACCGACCGCTGACCGTGTGTCACGAACGGGGGCGGGGTTCCCCCGCCCCCACCCCTGGTTTTTATACTAAGCATGATGTCACATGGTATGGAATAACCCATTGGCCAGCTGGGTCAACCACTCCGGCTAGGCTCGCCCTCCCCCAGCTTTCCCTGCACTTGGCAGAGCATGGGAGGCCGAAAAGTCCCCAGTGCAAGCATCACCCAGCAACAACCAAAGCATCAATGGGCCATCAACGCCCCTCTCATACCAAACCAAATACACAGCACCTCCCCACATCTACTGGGAAGAAAGTTAACTCTGTCCCAGCCAAAACCAGGACAGTATCCACCCCTTATTCTATACCATCTGCGTCACGCCCAGGTCTCACATTTTCCAATACATTCCCATTAATCACCACCACTTTTCCAACCTTTTGATATATACACAAAGATATCATTGCCTTAGTCCATGGGCCATCCCTCTAAAATGTCCATTGAATTCATTTAGTCCATGACTTTGGGCTCCATCTGTCATAACAGACTTTCAGGGCAGGAGAGATGGTGTGTGGTGTTGGACTGTTGCATCCTGAAGCCAGTTCTGTTTCCATTATCGCTGCGCTCGTCCGGTTCTATCATCGTTGCACTTTGCTCGGTTTCATCAGAGTTCATTCTTCATTAATCTGGGTGATTTTTACTGCAATACTGTTGATATGACATATAGCAACCATAGAAGTGATGACATACAGTATTATATAGTAATCAACATCGTACAATCCAGTTCATTGGCTATTCTCAC
This sequence comes from Calonectris borealis, assembly GCF_964195595.1. Classification (NCBI taxonomy): domain Eukaryota; kingdom Metazoa; phylum Chordata; class Aves; order Procellariiformes; family Procellariidae; genus Calonectris; species Calonectris borealis. The sequence continues at coordinate 25,780,700 of NC_134351.1, read as the reverse complement.
CCAAAATCAAATCCCCTTGAGGTACACACTGGACCTCCCCATGCTTTCGCATTACCCACCAAGTGCACGCAGGGCCTTGCGCAAAAGGAGTCCCACGAATGGGTTTTCCCTTGCCAGAGGCAGGAGTAACCCAGACTGTCTTCCCCAGCATATTTCTTATGTGCACGACAGGGACTTTATCTCCGTCTACAGTACGTAAGGGTTTGGATTGGGCAGGGCCAGCTCGATTGACAGATCCCCTAGTGTTGACTAACCAGGTGGCCTTTTCTAAATGTGTATCCCAATGCTTGAATGTCCCACCACCCATTGCCCTCAGCGTAGTCTTTAGCAGTCCATTGTATCGTTTGATTTTCCTGGAGGCTGGTGCATAGTAGGGGATGTGATATACCCACTCAATGCCGTGCTCTTTGGCCCAGGTGTCTATGAGGGTGTTTTGGAAATGAGTCCCATTGTCTGACTCAATTCTTTCTGGGGTGCCATGTCGCCATAGGACTTGCTTTTCAAGGCCCAGGATGGTGTTCCGGGCAGTGGCATGGGGCACAGGATATGTTTTTAGCCATCCGGTGGTTACTTCCACCATGGTGAGCATGGTGAAAGGAGCATTGATGACCCATTGATGCTTTGGCTGTTGCTGGGTGATGCTTGCACCGGGAGGGGGGAGCACAGCCGGGGTGGTGGACCCAGCTGGCCAATGGGGTATTCTATACCATGTAACATCATGCTCAGTATAAAAACCGGGGGGGGGGGGGGGGGGGGGGCTCGCCCCCCGTTCGTGACACGCGGTCGGCGGTTGGTGAGCGGTTGTGTTGTGCATTGCCTGCTTTGTGTATTCTGTTATTGTTGTTGTTCTCATTGTTATTATTACTGTTCTACTTAGTTTTATATCAATTATTAAACTGTTTTTATCTCAACCCGGGAGCTTTCCTACTTGTGCCCTCCCGATTCTCTCCCCCATCCCACTGTGGGGGGGTGATCGAGCGGCTGCGTGGTGTTTATTTTTGCTGGCTGGGGTTAAACCACGACACACATTCATGGATAACCTGTGCAATAGCGTCCATGGTCAAGTCCACCCCTCGATCACGAGCCCATCTATATGTTGCATCTCTCCCTTGGTGGCCTGAGGTGTCATGGGCCCACCAAACTATAAATAATTCACCGTTATGTTGCCAGTCCAGATCCACCTGAGCCACTTCAATCTTAGCAGCCTGGTCCACCTGCTGGTTATTTTGATGTTCTTCAGTGGCCCGATTCTTGGGTACATGAGCATCTACGTGACGTACTTCTACAACCAGGTTCTCTACTCAGGCAGCAATATCTTGCCGCAATGCGGCGGCCCAGACGGGTTTACCTCTGCGCTGCCAGTTGTTCTGCTTCCACTGCTGCAACCACCCCCACAGGGTATTTGCCACCATCCATGAGTCAGTATAGAGATAAAGTACTGGCCATTTTTCTCGTTCAGCAATGGCCAAGGCCAGCTGGATGGCTTTCACCTCTGCAAACTGGCTCGACTCACCTTCTCCTTCAGCAGTGTCTGCGACTTGGCGTATAGGACTCCATACAGCAGCTTTCCACCTCTGATGCTTTCCCACAAGGCGACAGGACCCATCAGTGAACAGGGCATATTGCTTCTCGTTTTCTGGTAGTTTTTTATACAGTGGGGCCTCTTCAGCACGCGTCACCTCCTCCTCTGGGGATATTCCGAAATCTTTGCCTTCTGGCCAGTTCGTGATCACTTCCAAGATTCCTGGGCGACTGGGGTTTCCTATTCGGGCCCGTTGTGTGATCAGTGCGACCCACTTACTCCACGTAGCATCAGTTGCATGATGTGTAGAGGGGACCCTCCCTTTGAACATCCAGCCCAGCACCGGCAGTCGGGGTGCCAGGAGGAGCTGTGCTTCAGTACCAACCACTTCCGAAGCAGCTCGAACCCCTTCATATGCTGCCAATATCTCCTTCTCAGTTGGAGTGTAGCGGGCCTCGGATCCTCTGTATCCCCGACTCCAGAACCCTAAGGGTCGACCTCGAGTCTCCCCTGGTGCTTTCTGCCAGAGGCTCCAGGTAGGGCTATTCTCCCCGGATGCGGTGTAGAGCACATTCTTCACATCTTGTCCTGCCCGGACTGGCCCAAGGGCTACTGCATGAACTCTCGCTTGGTGTCTCCACTTCATTACTGGAAAGGGAGGAGGTGGAGGGAGGAAAGTCGCAGTTCGCGAAAGCCGTGAGCGAATTCATTTCACTTGGAGGACGCCCCTCCAAGTGAAAGCAAACTGTGGCCTGCACTCTGCTGCCAAAGGGATTGAGAAGAACGCATTAGCAATATCAATTCTGGCATAACACTTGGCTGCCTTTGACTCCAGTTCGTATTGGAGTTCTAGCATGTCCGGCACGGCAGCATTCAGTGGCGGCGTGACTTCGTTCAGGCCACGATAGTCTCCACTCTCCATTGGACTTTTGCATTGGCCATATGGGACTGTTGAAGGGTGAGCGAGTCTTGCTGATCACTCCTTGGCTCTCCAGTCCACGAATCAGCTCATGGATGGGAAGCAGGGAGTCTCGGTTGGTGCGGTATTGCCGCTGGTGCAACATTGTGGTGGCGATTGGTAGCTGTTGTTCCTCAACCCTCAGCAACCCCACAACAGAAGGGTCCTTTGAGAGACTGGGCAAGGTGGACAGCTGTTTAATTTCCTCCGTCTCCAGGGCAGCTATACCAAAAGCCCACCGGTACCCTTTTGGGTCCTTGAAATACCCTCTCCTGAGGTAGTCTATGCCAAGGATGCACGGAGCCTCTGGGCCAGTCACAATGGGGTGCTTCTGCCACTCATTCCCGGTTAGGCTCACTTCAGCCTCCAATACAGTTAACTCTTGGGATCCCCCTGTCACTCCAGAAATACAAATGGGTTCTGCCCCTTCAGAGCTTGATGGCATCAGGGTACACTGTGCACCGGTGTCTACGAGAGCCTTATACTCCTGTGGCTCTGATGTGCCAGGCCATCGAATCCACACAGTCCAATAAACCCGGTTGTCCCTTTCCTCCACCTGGCCGGAGGCAGGGCCCCTCTAGTCCTGGTCTTCATATTCGCTATCCACTTCTTGTAAGTATGAATGAGAAGTCCCTTTATTAAGGTCGGAAGTGGAATCAGCGCTTCTACTCTGTCTGGGGAACTGCTCCCTGGAGACTGGAGCAGCAGTTTTCCTGGAAGAATCCCCTTTTGTGGTCTTTTTTCCTTGCAACTCATGTACCCGTGCCTGTAGGACTGAGGTAGGTTTTCCATCCCACTTCCTCATGTCCTCTCCGTGGTCACGCAGGTAAAACCACAGGGTGCCCCGGGGTGTGTACCCACGATGTCTCCTCTCTTGAGCAGAGGGACGCTTGCTCCTAATGGCTGAGACACTGGCCCGTGCAGGTGGGGAGCAGGACATATCCTCTTTGAGTTGCTGGACCTCCCGAGACAGTTTCTCCACAGCTGAGACACAGGCCCGTAGGGAGGAAGAGACACTTTCTTCATATTGCCGGAGTTGGCCAGCCAGTTCATCCACTGTTTGTTCCTCTCCATCTCTCCAGGTCATTACTGCCGATGAGTTTGCATGTGATGCTGGTGCACTCTGTACAAACTTCGCCACATGGGTCAGGTGCATTTGAATTCATCTGGATCTTTGGATAACTGCTCGTTGTTCAGGTCATCATAAATCACCTCCAGCACGGCTAATTCCCTCAGGTACTGGATACCTCTCTCCATGGTGGTCCACTCTCCTGGGTGGCATATAACATCTTCCTTGAAGGGATACCTTTCCGTCACGCCTCACAGGAGTCACCTCCAGAGACTGAGGACTTGTGCCCCTTGTCCAATCACTTTGTCAATGCCCCCTTCCCTAGAAAGGGATCCCAGCTGCTTGGCTTCCCTACTCTCTAATTCCAGGCTACTGGCCCCGTTATCCCAGCATCGGAGCAGCCAGGTGACAATGTGCTCGCCTGGAGGACGGCTGAAGTCTTTTCGCATATCTCGCAGCTCACTCAGGGGTAGGGATCGGGTGGTTGCCATCTCATTTATGGCTTCTGCCTCCTCCTCCTCCTGTTCTCGTGATGGCCCTGGTTCATCTTCATCCCTTACGAAACGAGGTGATTTTCTTGTGTATTTTCTTTTTTGTATAGGGGCAACTGATACTGGCATGGGTTGGTTCTCTATCGCAGGGGGCGGAGTAGCTGCCCTGCCTGCCGTGGGGGGTGGGGTAGCCTCAGGGCCTGTTGCTTTGTCATCAGCTGCAGAGACGTTTCCTTCCCCTTGAGGGTTCTCAGTGGTGTTAAACAGGCCTCGGTAGGCGTGGGCCAGGCCCCAGCACATTGTAGTGATTTGCGTCTCCCTAGAATGGCCAGGGTGACAGCATGCTTTTTCCAAATATTCTACTAATTGTTCAGGATTCTGCACTTGTTCACGGGTGAAGTTCCAAAACACTGGGGGTGCCCACCGTCCTAGGCATTTGCCCATGCTATCCCACTCACCCTGCCACTCATAACTATCCAGCCTTGGGGCAGATCTCTGGATGACGTTCTTAAATTGCTTATTAACCTTGGATAAAACCAAAACAATATTCCCAAGGAGTACCAATAGATGTATCTTAACTACCCAGGGATGTTCAAGGTACTGGCAAGTTATCTTAACAAAGGAGATGACATCATAGAGGAAGGTAACGAGGGTGCTATTCTCTATTTCCTCCATAAAAAATCTCTCGGAGGAAAAGGTATAATTGCTAATGGTCTCCATGAGGTGGTACCCGAAATACAGTAATGGCTTCATTACAGATCCCAAATACCAAATAACCCCCAATGCCAGCGTTTTAGTAACAAATCTCCCAGGCAAAACATCATTAATCACCGCAGAGCACAGCAGACTCCAAAACCCAACATCTATCTTTAACAGGTACAGTAAAAACAAGAGCATGGTGCAGATCAGATAAATTAATATGTTAACAGGTATAAATTCCTTAGTACGCACTAGTTAATCTGTTGTTATCTCAACCCTTCTCTGCCCCATGTTGGGCACCAAAAATGGACTGTCGTGGTTTAACCCCAGCCAGCAAATAAACCCCACGCAGCCGCTCGCTCACCCCCCCCCCCCCCCCGGTGGGATGGGGGAGAGAATCGGGAGGGAACAAGTAGGAAAACTCCCGGGTTGAGATAAAAACAGTTTAATAATTGAAATAAAATGAAGTAGAACAGTAATAATAACAATGATAATAACAACAATAGCAGAATATGCAAAGCAGTCAATGCACAACGCAACTGCTCACCGACTGCCGACCGCGTGTCACGAATGTTATAAAATACCCCATTGGCCAGCTGGGTCAACCACCCCGGCTAGGCTCCCCACACACACAGAGCTTCCCCTGCACATGGCAGGGCATGGGAGGCCTAAAAGAGAAACCAAAAGTCCCTGGTGCAAGCACCACCCAGCAACAACCATAGCATCAATGGGCCATCAATGCTCCTCATACCAAACCTGAAACACAGCACACACCCCAAGCTCCTGGGAAGAAAGTTAACTCTGTCCCAGCTGGAACCAGGACAGTCTCTTTTCCCAAGTAGCAAGTGATAGGACGAGAGGAAATGGCCTCAAGTTGCGCCAAAGGAGGATTACATTGGACATTAGGAAAAATTTCTTTTCTGAAAGAGTGGTCAGGCCTTGGAACAGGCTGCCCAGGGAAGTGGTTGAGTCACCATCCCTGGAAGTATTTAAAAGACGTGTAGATGAGGCCCTTAGGGACATGGTGTAGTGGGCATGGTGTGTTGGGTTGACAGTTGGACACTATAATCTTGGAGGTCTTTTCCAACCTAAATGATTCTATGATTCTGTGCTAAAGCAGAGCTCGTGTCCATAGTGCGAGACAGGGCTGCTGCAGTGTGGGGAGTGGGGTCTGTCCCCATGGTACCCCTTCCCAAAGGGAGGTGATGCCTTCCAGTGAAGCTGCCACACATTTGCATGGTGGTGCAGCTGGGTGCGACTCCTACGCCTGGCATGGGGCATGAGGGACATGTGGACCTGGCTCAGCTCCAGTAAGAGCCTCAGCAAGCCCGGCTGGGAGAAATGCCTCCTCTGAAGCTGTGCTTTGGATTTCTCCTTCGTCAGGGGCCTTAAATCATTGCCTTGGAACCCAATTTTTCCCCGTCTGTTCTTAGCACCCCCTTTCCCAGCATGGATACTATCCCCAAAGGTGTTGTTTCCCTGTCTGAAGTAGGTGTCCTGACAGACGGTCTGCAGGAGGACTCAGACCTGCCAGGGTCTCCTCCAGGACTAGCTTTGCCCTGGTGCTCTCTCCTTTGCAGATGAGCTCAGGCTGTGGGCTTTCACACAAGGTGCAGGAATGGCTGGATCATGCCAGCCTACAGGCCCATGTGGTCCCATCTCCCAACAGGACCCAGGAGCTGATGTCTAGAGAGGGAGAAAAGAGCAGGACAAGCACAGGGCGTGCTTTTCCCATCCCTCCCCACCATCAGCGTCCTGCAGCCTCCCCAGGCTTGCCGAGCAGCTTGGTGTTTTACTGCCCTGGGTGGAATCTTCTGCTATGGATTCATTTAATCACTATTTCCCCCAAAATGTTGACATCCAGAGCAACTGATGGACATGGGTTTCTGTAATTTAATCACACACTGTGCGAAAAAGCACTTTCTTTTGCTTGTTTTCATTTGCTGCCCCTTAATTATTTTATTAGGAGAAAAAGCAAGCGATCCTTCTCTATTCATCCTCTCCATGTCATTCATGGTTGCTTAGGTGTCTATCATGTGTCCACTTGGTTGTCTCCTTTTATGAATGAAGAAATCGAGTCTGTTAAGCCATCCTTACGTGGGGGCTGTTTCCAGCCTTTGCTCTTCTCCATTTCCTTTCTCTGCTCCATTTTCAGCTGAACTGTACTCCTAATGGCACGGGGGCAGATTTGTGCACAGCTTTTAGGGTACAGCGCTTTCCATTTTGTTCTCAATCCTTTTCTGAATAATTCCTAGCATTGGGTTTGTGTTTTCAGTGACCACTGAGCTGATGTTTTCAGGGAAGTGAGTACGATGACTCCAAGATATGTTTCCATGGAGGCTGCACCTTGTTTGGAGCCATGAGTGCATAGGGGAAGCAAGGCTTGATTTTCCCCGTGTGCATCCCTGTGTGTTTATCAACACAGTGTTATCACCTGGCCAGTCTGTACCGTGATGTCCTTCTGCAATACTTTTGCACCCAGCTTTAATTTTGCTGCCCTAACAGCCTCAGCAGCATGCTGTCTCCTCTCACTGCCTCGACCCCCTTTTCCCCGTGAGTTATGAGGGTGTTGGGCAGCTCTGATCCAGCTCTGATCTCTGTCAAACTTCACCGGTGACGTCTTCTTACTGCCACGTCTGACCGCTTGTTCTCACCTTTGGTCTCCTGACCTTTAGCTGCTATAAATTCTTGCAAGGACTTTCCACGTGTATCAGGACTCCTCGGTCTCCTTGGGAGCCTTTAGTGAGGTATCTTGTCAACGGTGTTTTGGAAACTTGGGAGTATTTTGAGAACTGAACAGCCCTTGTCTGTGCACAAAGGCTTGATGAAGCCTTGAAGAAACCTCATCCCCTGCTCATCCCCCTGTCCTGCTTCACCCTGTGTCATGTGCATACACACGGTTTTATCCTTGCCACATGCAGCTCTACAGCCAGTGTAGCAACACGGAAAAGATTCAATTGCTAAGGATCATTAATGAATGTCAGCTTGAGCTCCTATCCAGAAACCTGAGAAAATTCAATCAGGCAGCTAGTGCCCAATGAGCTGTATTGCCCCACTCGCAAGATGCTAAATCAAACAGCTCAGCAAGGCATCATGTTATTGTAGAGAGAGAAGAAAAGCCAGGCAGGGAGATAATCAGCATAGCATGCACCAAGCAGCTGCCTCTTTTCAAAGCACGGCATGGGTAGGTTGCAATCCTCCCACCTGATTTCCTGGGCAGGGAATTGCAAGGGCATCTGCCTGCTTCCCACCTCCGCTAGTAAATAACTCAAGTTTGCTGGTGACAAGTCCTGGGGGTCTGTCACCTCTCTGCTCATCAGCTTTGCCTGGCCGTGGCTGAGCTATAACTGACTCAGGCACCTGAGCTGCCTCCCACCACTCCAGCTAGCAATGTATTCTCCGATCCCACACGCGCTCTGCTGCCCTGGGACTTTCTGATGCATGTATTTGGTTTGCATCCTGCAACGAGCCACGTGGATGCAGGAGTGGCAATGACTTGCTGGTGTGAGCGTCTGGCTGTGCTGTGGGGCATTTGGCTGGTGAGCCATACGTGCAGCCCTGACATGTCTCCTCCAAGGTAAAGGTCAGAGGAAAGCATCCTGTGAGATGGAGGTGGTCCATGAGTCCTCATTCGGTGGTCCTTGCCAGCTGATTCACTCTAGTCTAAGGTTAAAATAAATCATTATCGGGGCCAGGAGGAGAACTCGGGCTTCCCTGGCCACCAACATGGTGTCAGTCCATGCCCTAGTCCTTCCCTCACTTCCTATACAAGTGATGGTAAGATGCTATTTCCAAGGCAGCCCTACCCACGGGGCTCCAAGCTCACCTGGTTTTCTCCTCTTCCTCCTCCACAGACAGCCACATCCAGTACGAGCAGGTAGGCGCAGACGTGACCATGAAGTGTGGCTCCATGGACTGGGATGCAGCCATGACCTGGACGGCCAATGGCACCAACATCGATGAGTCCCACCTGAACGAGTCCTACCTGATCCTGAAGGACGTCGACCTGATGCAGAGCGGCCAGTACTCCTGCTACGAGGGCTCCTCCTGGCACCTCAAATACCAGACCTACCTGAGGGTGGGAAGTGAGTACCCTGACGTGTGATATCGGGGGGGACGGGGGAACAGAGCCACGCTCTCTGCTCCCATATTGACCCTTCACAGCACCCTCCTGCCATGCCAACCCCTGTACTGTCCATACATATGGTTGCCTGCTGCATACCGCCATACAAGCTCCCTGCAGTGTACTAATCCCAACAGCAGGGTGGGATCAGCCCCTCCTGCCCCAAACTTTGCATCAAAGCCCGTAGATTAAATGATGCCCCAGGAATAATTTGGGAAGGGATATTGCTTCTCCATCCAGCCCAGTACCATGACCACTGTCTCTGTGGGTGGAAAGGGTTGGGGCTGAGCTGTTCAGAGGGGATCGCAGCTGGGAAAGAGAAGTCCTGGCTGGGGTTACTGCAACATGGTTGTTTCAGAGGAGCAGCCAGAAGGTGGTAGCAGTTGCTGTGTGTTTGCAGGAGCCCCTGTGTATGGGTGTGTTGGAGGACAGCTGCATGTTTCCCAGGATTTTGCATATCTTAAGTGCAAGATGCGCTGATTCACAGGTCTCAGCGCAGGAGATAAGAATTGTGTTATATTTCACGCGATGCTGAGAGCTGATAGCAGCTGTGTGTTTGGTGGGCTGCTGTGTTTGTACAACTGATAGCAACTGTGTGTTTTGCAGTATGGTGTCTGCAACCAGGAGCAGTGGGTGTCTGGGAGCACCAGCTGGCGTAGCTGGCTGTGGGATGGTGACTGCTGCGGAGGATGCTGCGAGGCACCAGCTGGGAGCCCCACCAGCTGGGGATGCATCATGTAGGTGGCTGTATGTTCCCAGGTTTGAGGGACGCGGCAGAGCCTTTCTCTGCTCCTTGTCTCGCCTTCAGCACCTTGCATCTGAGCCAGGGTAGTGTTTCCATCCTAGACCATGGTCCAGGGGCAGAGGATAGCAGGAGGACCAGCCATGGCCTGCGTAAGCCCTGCAAATCAGGCAGGAGGGGCTCACTGCACCTGTAGGTCAGACTGAAGAAATTCAAGTTTCAGGGATGCTGCATGGTGTCCAACTCATGGTTTCAGGATCTGCTGGGAGGGATCCTGGCACATGAGCCAAGGGGTAGGGGTGCTGGAAGAAGCTGGAAGACAATGCAAGAAGCAGGTGAGGGGGGAGCAGGCAGTGTAGGGCAGGGGGTACGGCAGTGAGTAGGTGTTGGGGGTGGGAGCATGGCAGACAAAAAGGCAACGGCAGATGAGTCAGGGGCCTCTCAGCCGCGCTGTCGGGGCGAGGAGGTGTTCACAGGTTGTTTGGAGGCAGGGAAGGCAGGAGCTGGGTGCAGGCTGTGCAGCTCCTCTGGCTGGGTATGTGTTTGCTAGATCCCATCTGGGGAGAGGTCCCAGGCCGTGACAGCGCATGAAGGGCTGCAGCCCAGGTATGGAGGAAAGAAGGGGACCAGGGAGGGGGCTGCAGCCTCCAACTGTCTCCTCTGCAGCTGTGGCATCGCCGTGACTTTGCAATGTCTCTTCCATCTGCTAAGCACCTCACTAAACCCTGTCAATCTGCTCGGGGACCCATGGGAACTGCTCAGGGTTAGAACCCAAATCCTGCTGTTTCCTATTAGCACATGTTCCCATTTGCTGGCGGCTCACAGCCCCCCTGAGCACCAGGCAGCTGAGGAGCCCGGTCGGACACTCTCAGGGGCCACCAGCCTTGGGAGAGAGGGCGACAAATAAATAAGCAAATGCCCAGTGTTGTTAATGCAATTAAGTATGCAAGGAACTAATCAGGTGAGATGCTTTTAGTGGTAATTAATTTAATTGCCTAGATTTTAATTTAATGTTCTCCATGAGGTTTCTTTTCCCAGCGTCGTCGCCCCCAGTCCCTGCCCGCAACCCCCCCAACTTTCCTGCCTCTGTGGGACGTGATTGATTCCCCGGAGGTGCACAGGCTGCTGCGAGTTTGGGAGCATCCCAGGAGGGGATGGGAATGGAGATGGAGATAGAGATGGGCGGCTCGCAGGAGGTTTGCAACATGGCCCTGTGGCAGCAGCCCTGCTGCAGCCAAGCGCACTCGGAGCCCTCACCTGGGATTTGAGGGATCCCAAACTTGGGATTTTGGGAGCCCAAACCTGGGATTTCAGGGATCTTGGACTCGGTTTGTTTCAATTGGACGGGAAGTTAAACAAAAACAGGCCTGCGGCTGCGTTTTCCTCTCTTACTGGGGCAACAAAATTGGAAGAGGGAGTTGATGACAGCAGCGGGAGCGACGGCCTGGGGGCTGCACGTGGAAGTGCTGGGGATCTTGTTAAATAAATGACGGTACTTGGAGCATGCCCCCCAAGTGAGGCAGGGGCACTCCCAGGTGGACAACGCTGCAGGAAGGATGTAGGGAGGGAGCGGAGAGGTGGCGAGGACTGGGAAAGGGTGTCAATTAGCGAAGCAAGCTCCATCGTGGGGGTCAGCGAGCACAGGGATAAAGGGAGACCTGCCAGGAGTCAAGCTGAGAGAGACCTTGCAGAGGAAATTAAAAGGGGGGTTAGCCGTATAAATACAGAGCAAATGCGGAGAGAAGAGCGGAGCTGGCTATGCAGCCAGGTTTCAGGGGAGATTAAAAGTAAGCTCAGCAGAGCCTGGTACCGAATGAACCCCGCCAGGTCTGAGCGGCAATGCTGAGAGCGAGGGCAGCGCAGGCTGGGGTAGAGGAGGGAGGATAAAACCTGGAGACGATCCTCTGCCGTGGAGGCACCTTCAAAGAAAATGATGCATTGAAGGCCTGGGTGTTAATGTTAATCATAATCAACTATAATCCTCAAAGTGTTATTGTTCTGTGTATAGCCCTCGCCCAGAACTGGGTTAAAAACCAGTTAATAAGAAATCAGAATGATGAAGTTAGTGAGTGGGTGTTTGATTGGAGGAGATCAAGATGTATATGTTTTAATTTAAGAACACTATGGTGATAGATAGTTTAGTTTGTTGTGGATTCTATATTGTTCGCTTCTGTAATTTTAAACAATGAAGATTTGTTGCTTAGAAGTTAGGTAACTAACAGGTGTGTGTTTGTAATTGTGTGGAGTAGTAATTAATTATAAACTGTGTGTTTTAGAGGTATTGTTAGATTTAGTGATAATTAATTTTAGCTATGGAAACTATAAACAAACGTGGTCCAAGCATGGCTCAGGGACAAATTGCGACCCTATAAGGAAAGGAGGAAAGAAGTTCATGAAGATTTCACTACCCTGCCGACCACCAGAGACCACTCGAGACCCTCAAGAAGACCCTAAAGGCTTTAGTGCGCATGTGTCTAGGATGATGTAATATTATAATTAGTTCTTGGGAATTTAATGAATATGTAAAAGAGAAATTTGAAATATGTATGAGAAGCATGGATATAAACAGAAAGGTGACTAGACCAGGTGTGCTTGATTTGTGGCAAGTCCACCGAGCACCCAGGCCTGAATAAAACAATATCTCTCCTGAGCGTGTGGAATTGGTTACTTGCACACCGGGCACGAATCCGCTTTTCGGACAACATGGGGAGCACCTCATCCCCAGGTGAGGACATCTTCCATTCGTTAGCAAGGCTCATTAGCAGCTGAGAGGTCGTTGGCGGTACCCAGTACCATGGGGAGAGGCGACGTGTCTCTTGTGCTTGAGAGAATGAAAAATCCCGATCAGACAGCCTGATCCCGCAGCACAGCGGGGCCGTGGGGCGCACTTGGAAGAAGGAGCAATTAAAGACGTGGAAACAAATGGAAAATGGGAGAAAAATATAAGGGGTACTTGCCAGGGATATATCACACCAGATTAACCTGATAACTCTCTTTGATAAGGGAACTGATTTCCTAAGCCCAGAAATGTGGTCGATGTAATCTGTCTTGACTTCAGTGAAGTATTTGCTATGATGCCACATGGGAAATTATGAGTTAAACCAGAGAAAATGTGGATTAGTACAAGAGTTGGAACACGGCTTAGGAAATGGCTAAAGGGGATCAGATTGTGCTGAAAGGGGAGCTGCTGGGAGAGATGGGGGAGCTTCGGCATCGGCCTTCAGACCGCTCTTGGTGTTTCCTGTAACGGCTCTGGCCCAGAAGGAGCAGGGAGCTCTGGTGGGACGTGCCGGTGGCTGCAGGGGGACCCTGGGATTTCTGGGGTGGGGATTTCACGCTGGAGGGGCCAGGATGCTGCGTAATGGTGCAAAAGGCACAAAGTGTGTGAAGGTGTCTCATCGATGCGCTTCAGCAGGCGGGCGGGAGGACACGGGTAGCTCAGCTGGTCCTCAGGGTGGGGTTTGACACCCAGGTCCACATCATGGGGGATGTGGCTGGGAACCCAGCAGCATCCGGAGGAGTGCACATGGCTGGGGGTAGCTGGGCTGTCTTGTCCCCTGCAGAGATGGAGACACTGGTGCACAGGCAGTGGGGACAGTGTGCATCCAGGGATGGGGTGACCAGGGATGGAGAGCCCACCTCGGAGAGGAGGAAGGGCCCACAGGCTTGCTTATCCCTAGGGGTTCCAGATCACCCATCTCTGAGGTGCAAAGCATCCCGAGCACAAACTGGCCCAGGGGAAGGCGGCACTTCTCCAGGGCAGCAATGTGTTGCTCTGACCCCTTTTTTTCAGGCAGCTGAGCACGGGGTGAAGCGCAGGAGAGCAACCAGGGTGCTCCACGCGTATCTCCAATGGATCATCCGCCCTGTGGCCTGGAGAGCGGCGGATGCCCAAGCGTAGCCAGAAGCAGCAGGCGATGGGGACGGGGTTTTTGCACACCAGGCATCCCAGGGCTGAGCCTGGGGCTGAGCGCCGTGAGCAGGCAGGCAGGAAGGGAAGGCTCCGGGTACTGGGAGAGTGGCACTGGGCTCCCAGCTGTCCCCGTGAGCCACAGCTCTGTGTTTGGAAACGCACGGCCAGAGGGCCCGGGGATAGATATAACAAAGACGTTGGGAAATAATGCACTCTTGAGGTTTGGCACACGGCTCTGTGCTTTACAGAATGTTATAAAAAAACTGCTAATGGGCCAGAGAGGAGTGGAAACACACAGTGGAAAGGCTGCCAGAAGCCAGAGAGTGCACATGGGAGCGGGGAGGCCTTGTGTGCAAAGAGGGGAGGGAGGGAGGCGGCCAGGGCAGGTGTCCATCCTTCTGCTCCCATCCCTCCGTCCCTTTCTAACCTGCTTATCTTCATCCTGACCCAGAGGTGGCTCTGCCTGTTTGCACCTCTCCTTTTGCCCCTCTGCCCGGCTTTGGGGATGCCCGAGCGCTGCCGGCCGTGCTGCTGACCCCTATCGCTCTGCCCGCTGCCTAATGGGGCTGCTGCCTGACAGGCTGGGGTACAGGCAGGGATGGGGTCTGTGTGGGAGAGAAACCACAGCAAAATCCCCTCCAGCAGCAGGGACATGGGTCAGGATACGGACGGCAGGCGGCAGAGCAGTGGCATGGGGGCATGTAGCCCAGTGCCAGCCCCAGTCCCGCCCCGTGGGTATCGCTGCCACCCAGGCAATGATGGGAAAGGGGCTGGCAGAGGGCAAGCAGCTCTGGGCTGGCCTCCTTCCTCCGTGTCTGTCACTGCAGCGGCTGGCGAGAGAAAGGGGAAAAAACATGCGGTTTGACGGAAAACAACATGGAAAACCAACCAAATTAACAGAAAAACAAACAAAGCAAAACCAGAGAGCAGAAGGGGGGAAGGGGCAAAGCAACAGGAACCACATGTGAGCGGGGAGGCTGGGAGAGCACGAGTGTGTTCTCTGGCCTGATTAGCAAGCGATCAAACATCAGCCACTAATAAATAATCAGAGCCTCCCTTTTCTCTGCCTTAGAAGTCCCTTTCCTCCCAGTTGGGCTCCAGCTGCAACCGGAGGGTTGGACTGAAGTTTGCATCTTTTTTTTTTGTTTTTATAACTTTTTTCTTTTTCACCCATCCAAAATAAAGAAGAAACAAAGAAGGTAACAACCCCTCCATGTAAGACGTGCACCTCCGGCTCCCCAGGAGAGGGATGGAGCACCAGGGCAGGCGTGAGCATCCTATGATGGGCATGGGCTAAACAGCGGAGGAAGGCAGCGCCGGGGACCGGTGTCTGCCAGGCCGTCTCCGCAGGTTGGTTTGGTGGGAAAAACTGCAGGAGGGCGCTGCTGACACGCTGGCTTGGGAAAACAGAGGTTTGACTGGCTCCAGCAGCTGGCGGTGAGGATGCCTCTGCCTGGGAGCAGGGCACACACAGGGTACTGCCAGTCAGGCCAGTGCTCCTGCCACTGGCACGGATGCTGATGGAGAAGCGTGGGCTTGGGGTCAGCGCGTGCAGATATTTCCCTGCTGGTGTCCAGCGATCTGTGATGCAGGGCTTGCTTTTTTTTAAAAGCCCTTTTGATGGATGCTTTCCCCCATGAACTTATCCAATCCCTTCCTGCGGCCGTGTAAACTGAGGCTATTTCGAGAGCAGCAAGTTAAACATGACTGCGACCATTCCTTGGCACCGGGGCCAGCTGGCAGGGAGCAGCACCTGCCCCTGTGATTCATCCCTCTTGCCCTCCAAATGTCCTCCTGCCCCTTGGGGACAGCCCCGCGCAAGGTCAGCCCCAAGGCTGTGCCCAAGCAGTGCTTGGGGCAGGACTACATTAACCTGGACCAAGCCCATGCCAGGGATGGAGCTATGTATTGGGTTTGCATGGCAAGGTTTTGGTAGCAGGGGGGCTACAGGGATAGCTTCTGTGAGAAGCTGCTAGAAGCTTCCCCCATGTCCAATAGAGCCAATGCCAGCCGGCTCCAAGACGGACCTGCTGCTGGCCAAGGCTGAGCCAATCAACGATGGTGGTAGCGCCTCTGTGATAACATATTTAAGAAGGGGGGGGAAAAGTTGCTGGGCAACAGCAGCCAGAGAGAGGAGTGAGAATATGTGAGAGAAACAATCCTGCAGACACCAAGGTCAGTGAAGAAGGAGGGGGAGGAGGTACTCCAGGCACCAGAGCAGAGATTCCCCTGCAGCCCGTGGTGAAGACCACGGTGGAGCAGATATCCACCTGCAGCCCGTGGAGGACCCCACGCCGGAGCAGGTGGATGTGTCCGAATGAGGCTGTGACCCCATGGAGAGCCCGTGCTGGAGCAGGCTCCTGGCAGGACCTGTGGCCCTGTGGAGAGAGGAGCCCATGCTGGAGCAGGTTTGCTGGCAGGACTTGTGACCCCGTGGGGGACCCACGCTGGAGCAGTCCATTCCTGAAGGACTGCACGCCGTGGAAAGGATCCATGCTGGAGCAGTTCATGAAGAACTGCAGCCTGTGGGAAGGACTCACGTTGGAGAAGTTCGTGGAGGACTGTCTCCCATGGGAGGGACCCCACGCTGGAGCAGGGGAAGAGTGTGAGGAGGAAGGAGCGGCAGAGACAACGTGTGATGAACTGACTGCAACCCCCATTCCCCATCCCCCTGCACCACTCAGGGGGAGGAGGTAGAGAAATCGGGAGTGAAGTTGAGCCTGGGAAGAAGGGAGGGGTGGGGGGAAGGTGTTTTTAAGATTTGGTTTTGTTTCTCATTATCCTACTCTGATTTGATTGGTAATAAATTAAATGAATTTTTTACCCAATTCGAGTCTGTTTTGCCCGTGATGGTAATTGCTGAGTGATCTCTCCCTGTCCTTATCTCGACCCACGAGCTTTTCGTTATATTTTCTTTCCCCTATCCAGCTGAGGAAGGGGAGTGATAGAGCGGCTTTGGTGGGCACCTGGTGTCCAGCCAGGGTCAACCCACCACAAGCTAATAAATTTAAGCACGTGGCTGCTGATGTTCCAGTGTCAGGAGATGCACCCTAAAGCTGTTGGGTTTATTGCTGTGGATGTGGTTGATTTTTCCCAGTGTGCCCGCAGCGCTGGGGGCTGGGTAGGTACAATGGCTCTGGGGGGCTTCACAGCCTGGTTCCCGAGAGCTGCAGGAAGGGAGCATTACAGACGAGGTCAACCAGATTGCGAGAGTGCCTCATTCATCGAAATTCAGCTTTGTTCCACGGGGCATGCAGGCTCTCTGCGTGCCACCTTTCCATGCCAAGCTGTTTGTTCATGGCTGGGAAAACTCGACAGACGAACTTTGCTGCCTGTGCCCAGATTTCATGTCTTGGGCGAAAGCTGGAAAGGCATGCTGGGTAACGATATGCAAATTGCCATCCCTGCTTTTTAAGGAGAAGGCCAAAAAAAAACCACCCACCCAAAAACCCCACCACGCTCCCAAATGCAATTAGTCCTAATCGAATTAGGAGCCGGACTAGAAAAACAAACACGTTTGCAGGCAGCGGGCGAACTTTCTGCCCCGTCCAGCGGAATGCATGCTGCCATGCCCCAGCGGGAAGGGCTGAGTGAAGCGGTGCCCCGTGTGTGCATGCACTGGCACGCTTGCACCCATGCATGCACGCACCCACGCCCCGCTGTGTTCCTCCGATCCTTCCCCTTGCCGGGCTGGGCAGCCTGCCCAGCTGCAGCATAGCAGAGTGATGCTTCTTTGGCTCACTGCGTAAAATATGAACATCTGGGGTAGCCAGTGTCAGAAACAATAAAAATATCCCCTCTCCCATCCTTGTGGCCCCCCTTTGCACGGGAGAGCTGGGGGCAGCGGGGAGCGTGGGGCGGCGGGGAGCGTGCAGCGGCAGGGTGAGCAGAGCAGCATATGGCATTTATTAGGTGCCGTAGCACAGGACTGCAGCACTGGTGGCTCTGCCCTGGCCTCGCCGATGCTGTGGCCCGCGGAGCCCCTGTCCGAGGGAAGAGCACACCTGGGAGGTGACCAGTGCATGCGGGGTCCTGTGTCCCACGGCAGGTCCCTGCCGGCACCTGAAGGGACGTGGCCCCAAGCTTGACCCCACCAACTGATGAGCTCATGCCGGGTTGGCTGCTATGGAGAGCTCATAGCTTCGCCCTTTGCCTGAGTCGTGGCTGGAGCATCTCATGGCATGAGGGCACCGAGAAGTAGAGAAGGTGGTCGCCCCCTCGCCAGCCCGCTCCCTGGGGCAGAGGTGGGGGGTCCAGGGGTTGCTGGCGACCAGCCAGAGCCAGGGATGGAGCATCCATCAGAGAGAGGGTGCTCCCAGGTGCAAGGACCCTCTTGGTGAGCACCTGGCAGGGTCCTGAGCTTTGGACCTAGGTGTGAAACAAGCCCGAAGGCTCCCTGTGTGTCCCCTCCTGCAGCGGGCCTGGGAACAAGCTCATGGGACAGGGCAGGAAGGCAGAACTAGGCTGCCCCCGTCCCAGCAGCTGCCGGGCTGGAGGAAAAGAGGAAAAAGGGCTTTGGGGCTTGGCAGCTTCTTGGGAAACCCACCCCATCCTCACCTAGCACGAATGCCGAAGGCTGCGTGCAGCGTCAGGTGTCGCAGCCGGATGGCAGCACAGCCTCCTCCCACTCTCCTGAGGTTTGTTTAGCCTCCTTAACATGACAAAACCAGCCCTGTAATTAAAGAAGCCCAAGTCCAGTCTAAACAGCTTCCCACAGCCCCTCCTCCCCCATGCCGGGAATTAGGGATGCCCGGGGCCAGGAGGACAAAGCCTCCTTGGCGGGGGACAGTGGCCGTGGGCTGGGACCGTGCGTGCCGGGGGGAGCGGAGGGGACACACGCTGGCGGCGCTGCGCTCCGTTTGCACTGGACTCTGCGCTGAGAAGGTTTTCGTCTTGGCCGCTCCTAAGTGCCCCTTGTCAAAATATTCGGCGCAAGCTTCCTGCCGCCCACTGGCGGTGGGTCCCCGGCTTCGAGGGCGCTGGGAGGGGAGGGATCGGCCGGAATGTTGGCCACCTCCTGTCACCGCAGCCATGGGGCTGGGAGCAAAGGGGTCGATGCTCCGCGTGTGGATGCTGCATTTCCCTCTCCACCCATGGCTCCACACGGCTGTGGCAGTTAAAAAAAATCAGTGTCTGCTTCCCAGATGATGCTGGAAGAAGAAACCCCGCCGATGTCACCAGCACGGGGTACAGCTCTTGCCTGTCACCGGCCACATGTGCCCATGTCTGCAGGGACCCAGTCCAGGTAGTCTCCCTGGGGACCCTCTGCAGCCCCATCCCTCCCACCTGGAAGGAGAGGAGATGGCAGGCAGCAATAAATCCTCATCTTTTCCCAGCTCCCAGTGCTTCTCCATCCCTCTCCGAAATTGCTGGTGGTGGCTGGGAACCGTGGCGGGGCCCAGGCAGGTGGTGAGGTCCGGGTCAAGGGCTCAGCAGGGTCAGGGCAGGATCCAGTGTACTTCAACGTGAAAGACATTGTCATTAGCTATGGTTTCCCAAGCTGGTGTGTCTGCTGTAAATAATTTAGCAGAGTAAACATGTGCTAACAGTAGGTCAGGGCAGGGAGGAGAGGGAGGAGAGTCTTGGGTCTGGAAAGCAGGGAAGGGCACTGGGAGTAAAGTGAGATTATTTTCCTCCCATTAGCAGGATGGGGTGGTGTCTCCCCCCCTGGAAAAGGAGTCAGAGGGTTCCCATGCCCAGTGGATCCCTTCTCTCCCCAGTCCCCTCCCGAGCTGTCAGCATCGGTACCAGAGGCAACTGCAGGACAATTTCCAGTTGCTCTTGCTCCAAGCATTTTAATGCTGTTTAAACAATTACGCAGTTGATAAATTTTGACAAGAAGAGATAGAAATAGCCTGGTAGAGCCACGCAGTAGAAATGCTCTAAACAGATATCCCTTTTCTCCCCCTCCTCTGCTGGGGCATGATCGCGTGGCCCGGCAGGCAGCTCTGTTGCTTGAAGGACAGTGTGCAATGGGTTTGAATGTGCCTGTGGCTGCTTTGCGAAGAGGGGATCCTGGCATGGAGGGTCTCTGGCTATTGTGGGCATGTTTCTGGCTCCTGATTGTTTTCCTAACGCTCAGTCCTCTGGTGCAGGATTAATCTCAGCTCTCTGTGTTTGGACCCAAGCCCTTGCCTCCGTGCCTGACTTCTCCCAGTCACCAGCCAGGTGCAACTGCCCTCTGCAAAGACTCTTTGGCCTCATCAGCTTCTTCTTCCTCTTCCTCCCTTGCCCCCACCAAAACCCAGGGACCTGGACTCCAGTGCTGTGCTGGAGACACAGGGCAGCCCCTGCCGCCTCCCATTCCCCTCCCTGCCGGGGAGAAGAGCCCCAGCTCGGTGGGAAGTGGGGAGGTCAGAGCCTAAATGAAAAGGCAGAAGGGGAAACTGAGGCACAGACTGGGCAGCGGTTTCCCAAAGCCACGCAGCTAGGCTTAGAAACCAGATTGGTGATTCAGTGCCCTTTGCACCCTACCTGGCTTCCCAACTGGGGTGTGCTGGGTTGGGGCCCCCCACCCCAAGGCTCCCACCCGCCACAGCCCACCCCGGGGGAGCAGCATGCCCCAGTCTCACAGGACTGGGTGCCTCTGCATCGCACCACGGAGCGGGACAGCTCACAGGCAGCTGGCCTGGAGGCATTGCCCATGGGCAAGCTCCACACATGCTCTCCTTTCTGCCACAGCCTGTCATCCAGCCTTTCCTCCCGTCCCTCCTCCTCCTCCCGCTGCCCGACCAAGCGAGCTGGAGCTGGCTGAGTGTGGCTGGCCAACACGTGGGTTTACTTCTGCTTCCCTTATGCTCTCCGCAGCAGCTCCCAGTCTGCAGCAGGGAGACAGAGCCACGAAGCTTGGGGAAGGGGGATTTCCCATATCTCCAGCTGACCTGCCGCGTTGGACATAAGTGGTGAAATAAGGTCCAAAAATCAGATCCCTGCACTCCTCCTGTAGAAGAGAGCATGGAAGGAGGCAGCTGGTCCTGTGGCCACCCCTGCTATTCACATTAATGTGAAGCAGGTGGGAAAATGCTGCTGGCTTGGGGACTGTGCAAGAGCACCGGGATGCTGCTTGCTGCAAGCGCTGGTGGTACGTGGCTTTTGCAAACCAGGCTTGCCTTGCTGGAGCAGCATAAGCACACCAACAACGGTCCCATCACCTCCAGAGACCTGGGAGGGGAAACACCGCTTGCTTTTTTAGCTGCCAAGGCAGTATTCGTGAGTGTGATTTTTGCTATAGCAGCGCAGCGTTGCATTAGCAGCGGCATGGAGGCTGCTGCATCGACTTGTGGAGGATGCTGAGGGTATTGTTCAGAAGTGAAAAAGAGCAGTGGGCTTTTTCACGGGCATTGAAACGTTCTCAAAGCTGCTGTGACACATAGTTGGTGCAGGGCATTGTTTCGCTGCATTCCCTTCCCTCGCTTCCCCGTCTCCCAGCGACTGGTAGATCAGAGCAAACCTCGGGGACGATTCTCACTTGGGGCAAGCACAGCAGCTGCCTGGGGCTGGTGGTGGTGTGAGGGCTGGGCTGCCATGCTCCTCCAGGGCTTAATTATGATGAAAAAAAGCAAAATTACAGAGAGCACAGAAGATACCTCCTCCAGGAGGGTGCCAGGATGGAGATGGCCCAAACTGGCCAAAAAGACCATTCTGGGGCTGCGTTGGGAGCCAAGATTGAGCCAGCTCTACCGAATGCTGCGTACGTCCGACGAGGAGGCAATTTTACCTCCTTGCAGATCGGTCCCAGGACGTTATGGGAAGAGTAATTTGAGAAGGACCTTGGAAAACCAGAGAAAGTGCAGAAGGATGCAAAGGGAGCAGGGGCGACTGCTGTAAGGAGAAAGACTTAAAACAGTCTGTTCGGTGGCTTCAAAAGGAGCTGGAAAGATGCCCTGACTCCCATTGGTGATTACCTCCAAGCGGAGAAGATACTGGGTACTAAACTAGCAAGCAAAGCCATAACTAGAACCAATGACTGGAAGCTGAGCACAGCCACGTTCAAATTAGAAATGAGGCTCATATTTTTAATGGAAAAAATGATTAAGCATCAGAACAAACTGCCAAAAGCAGTGGCGGCTCCTCTGTCACTTGTTATCTGCAGAGCAAGGCTGGTTGCCTCGCTGAAAGATGATTCAGTCAAACATGAGTTATTGGGCTCAATAGAGGGGTAACAGAGGGACGTAATGGCCTGTGCCACCCGGGAGGTCAGGTGAGATGAACTAATTTTCTCCCGTGGCCTTCAAGTCGGTGAGTTAAGGAAGGTGCATATCCCTGTCTTGTAGATTTAGCTTTGCAGCAGCTGTTTCTCTCGTTGGATGATGTGACTCGGGTGTTTGGTGGTGCAGAGCAGGGCTGTGGGGCTTTTGGAGGATGTGTCGCTGCTTGGGATGGGGCCGAGACTGTGCCCTTCATCCCCTGCATCCTCTGAGATACCCGTGCTCATACCTGGCCTGAAAGACAGCAGGAGAATGGAGTTTATAAGGAGCAACATGAGGGAGGTGGTGAAGGGCAGAGCCACCCTTGCTGGGTCTAAACTGAGTTAGTTCAACCCTGCGCAGGGATGCTGTGGGACAGCAATGGGATGGGGATGATGGGGTCTCAGCCAGCCGTGCTCCCTGCAGCACCGAGCTGCTCCAGTCAGCACAGGGAGGTTAAGCGAAGCACTGGGGACAGCTGCGAATGATCACCCTGGAGCAAGGTGCCTGGGAAGGGGAGGGTCCGCAGCGGTCCTGCAGAGCTCGGTGTCGTGGTTTAACCCGGCAGGCAGCCAAACACCACACAGCCGCTCGCTCACTCCCCCCGCCCCCCAGTGGGACGGGGAGAGAATCGGAAGGGTAAGAGTGAGAAAAACTCATGGGTTGAGATAAAGACAGTTTAATAGAACAGAAAAGGGAAAATAATAATGATAATGATGATGATCATGATGATGATGATGATAATAATAATAATAATAATAATGATAGAATATACAAAATGAGTGATGCACAATGCAATTGCTCACCACCCGCACTGACCGATAACCAAGTAGCGATCGCTACTTCCTGGATCACGCCTACCATTCATATACTGAGCATGACGTCACATGGTATGGAATACCCCGTTGGCCAGCTGGGCCAGCTGTCCTGGCTATGCTCCCTCCCAGCCTCTCGTGCATTTGGTAGAGCATGGAAGCTGTCCTTGACTAGCAGGGTACTTAGCAACAACTGAAAACATCAGTGTGTTATCAACATTCTTCTCATACTAAATCCAAAACACAGCACTAGGAAGAAATTTAACTCTATCCCAGCCGAAACCAGGACACTCGGGAAGAGCACAGCTCCTTGCCCTGCTCCATCCTGGCTCCCTGATGCCTCGGCTTTGTGTGCACCCTGCTCCTGGCCAGGAGGAGCTGAGCGGCAGCTGGGCACTGGGTTGTCTGCAAGGCACGGGGAAGGCAGGAAAGCAAAATGGACCCAAATGGGATGAGACGGCTCAGGGCTGAGAAAGGGAAGGGGAAAGGGAGACAGGGAGGAAAATCTCATGTGAGACATTAGCCCGAACGAGAGGAAGCTCCCCCCGTCCTCCTCCGAAGGAGGGATTGACAGAGAGCTTTTGATGAGGAGCCGGATGGAGATAATGTACCATCAAACAGTGGTGGGGAGAGAGCCAGGAGCAGCTCCCCACGAACCTCTGCCTCCAGCGTGCAGACAGGAGCTTGGCACAGTGCGCCCAGAAGCACTTACCTCCCTTAATGGCTGGGCAGAGCCTCCCAGGCTGCCCCATTAGGAGCTGCCTCCCCAGGTGAGCAGGCAAGCAGGGCAGCACAAAGTGCTCGGCCAGCCTGGGGAGCAGCCGTGCCACAGAGCTGGTGACGCCGCCTTGAGCTCCGGCACTCCCAGCCCCTCTGACTGGGCGTAAGGCAGGCCCCAAGGGTGCAGGGGGGCAGCGCACCAGTTCAGGGTGAGAGTGGGTTAGTTTTTCTCTTTTTGAAACTCCCTCCAGGAGCAAGAAGAGCCATGCATCACCAAGGGCATGCCATGCACCCTGCAGGTCACAGTGCCACGTCCTTGTCCGAATGGGGATGCAGCCCAGGGCAGGAGGAATTGGTGGTCCAGGGTAGCAAATGGACCATGGTGGGCTTGCAACTGAGCTGGGCATGTGGGGTTTCAGGCTGGCATTGCTTGTGGGCAAAGCAGCACCCACCACCCCGGGCTCTCCACCAGCATCCTGCTCGCAGTAGGCACGGGTGAGCTTCCACTGGGGGGGCAGCACAGCGGAGATGCAAGAGGAGGGGGATGCAGCCCTGATGCAGTGCTCCTGTCGGGCAGCTTTTCCCCATGAAGGAAACTAACCCCGTCTGCATGCCGTCAGCTGCTGCCAGATGCAATCCAAGGCACGTGTTGGCGGGAGGAGCTGGCTCTCCTCTTGCTAGGAGGGGGCCAAGTCCTGTTCACCTACCCCTCCGGCAGCGCTCCCTGCTTTGCATGAGAGGCACTTTGATTGCTGACATCTGTAGGCAATCAGATAAGAATTAGAGTTATTCCTCTCAGAATAAATGGTATTTCTAATCTCATAATCCCTTAATATTGTTCTCACCAGGATGTGGCCACCGCTAATCCCTGAGAGTTTGTTCTTGGGCAAATTTCAGGGAAGCCGGGGAGGTGTGGGAGGAGGGGTTGGCCACCTTCCCTCCCCTCACCCCCAGGATCTCTCCCAGTTATGAAGCAGGCATGGAAGAGCCGGTCAGGCAGTAGCCCCTCCTGCCAGCCAAGGGATGCTCACACTGGGATGGAGGTGTTTGCAGGGCCCTTTCACTGCTGCTGCAAAGAGCCCCCGCGGGTCTCCCCACCTGTGTCTCTGCCCCGGGTTTCTCTGCTGGCTGAGCAGCTCTGTGGCACCGGCAGCAGGCTCCAGCCTGGTTTTGCCACTTGGCTGCTTTCCAAAAGCGGAGGCTGATACCCCAAGGAACAGCCTGGGGCCTCTATTTATCTGCTGGAGAGGTGCAGTGAGGGCAGCATTCTCCCCCCCCCCGGACAGCTGGGGATAGAAGATGCTTTGTAAGGACCCTGGGCTGCATTTGGCCCTGATTTTGCATCCTACTCGGTCTAGAGAGGGGAGAGTCACGTGGGTTGCTCCTTACCCCCTGTCCTGATGTTGGTGCACTGGATACAGATGTGCCTCCCTCCAGCGACGCACCGTGGCCTTCCCTCCTGGCCACCTTGCAGGCACGGTCGAGGTGGGAAATGGGGCTGGAAACCCAGAACAGGCAGGGACTGCCGTTTCCCTCTTCCCTGCTGCAGCTTTCCTTCCCCAGCACGCCCCAGCTGCGCCGCACCAGCTCCACCGGCTGACACCAAACCACAACAGGAGCTTGCACACGAGCTGCCAGTGGGAGCTGGGATGAAATTCAGCTTGGGTGGTATTGACATCCCCTGATGCCTGCAAACCACGTGCAACCTGCCACGGAGCAGGGATGGAAATTCTTCCCCAGATCCTATCCCATCCCAATGCTTGAGGGAGCAGCTTGCAATGTAGAGGTGAACAGAGGGGCTGGGTGTGCCAGTCTCTGCAGACACGGCTCTGTGTCTTTCCTGTCTTCTGGGTTCCTTCTCTTTTACAGCAGCTGTTGCTTCTCCTGCCGCTTCAAGTTTTTCCCTCGTTTTTATTCCCCAGATGGGTTGGAGAGGCAGCATGGCTGCTTCATCCGTGTTCTGGGCATCTTCTTCATCTTGGCAAGGTGAAGGTGTCAGAGATGGCTTGGTAGTGATAAAAACCCAAGTCTGCATCTGTCCATGAGGTTTAGAGAGCCCCACGTTGGTACAACATGCCCACAGCATGGGCACGCAGCGGGGCAGAGGGTGCAGGAGGAGGCTGCTTCCCCCCGGAAGTGTGCCCATCACCATCCCCTCCATGCTCCTCTCCCAGCATCCCACCCGCTGTGGTACCAACATCCCTCCCCTCTGCCATGCTGAAACCTGTCCATCATTGCCTTGCAGCCCCAAGCGGTATGTTTTTCCATGCAGGGAGAGCTCAGATCTCTGACGGGCTGAGGTCTCCCTCTCATTTCGGCACGGCTGGAAGGAAAGGAGAGGGCTTAGACACGAGGCTGGGCATTGCAGACCGTGCTGGGGGGATGCCGTGGCAGCAGGACTCAGGACACAGTGGTGCAATCATAGACTCATAGAATCATTAAGGTTGGAAAAGACCTCTAAGATCATCGAGTCCAACCGTCAACCCAACACCACCATACCCACTACACCATGTCCCTAAGCGCCTCATCTACACGTCTTTTAAATATTCCAGGGATGGTGACTCAACAACTTCCCTGGGCAGCCTGTTCCAAGGCCTGACCACTCTTTCAGTAAAGAAATTTCTCCTAATGTCCAGTCTAAACCTCCCTTGGCGCAACTTGAGGCCATTTCCTCTCGTCCTATCGCTAGTTACTTGGCAGAAGAGACCAACACCCACCTCGCTACAACCTCCTTTCAGGTAGTTGTAGAACGCGATGAGGTCTCCCCTCAGCCTCCTCTTCTCCAGACTAAACAACCCCAGTTCCCTTAGCCGCTCCTCATAAGACTTGTGCTCCAGGCCCTTCACCAGCTTCGTTGCCCTTCTCTGGACAAGCTCCAGCACCTCAATGTCCTTCTTGTAGTGAGGGGCCCAAAGCTGAACACAGGATTCGAGGTGCGGCCTCACCAGTGCCGAGTACAGGGGCACGATCACCTCCCTACTCCTGCTGGCCACACTATTCCTGATACAGGCCAGGATGCCATTGGCCTTCTTGGCCACCTGGGCACACTGCCGGCTCCTGTTCAGCCGGCTGTCAATCGGCACCCCCAGGTCCTTTTCCTCCTGGCAGCTTTCCAGCCACTCTTCCCCAAGCCTGTAGCATTGCCTGGGGTTGTTGTGGCCGAAGTGCAGGACCCGGCACTTGGCCTTGTTGAACCTCATACAATTGGCCTCGGCCCATCGATCCAGCCTGTCCAGGTCCCTCTGCAGAGCCTTCCTACCCTCGAGCAGATCAACACTCCCGCCCAGCTTGGTGTCGTCTGCAAACTTACTGAGGGAGCACTCGATCCCCTCGTCCAGATCGTTGATAAAGATATTGAACAGGACCGGCCCCAGTACTGAGCTCTGGGGAACACCGCTCGTGACCGGCCACCAACTGGATTTAACTCCATTCACCACAACTCTCCGGGCTCGGCCGTCCAGCCAGTTTTTTACCCAGCGAAGAGTGCACCTGTCTAAGCCGTGAGCCGCCAGCTTCTCTAGGAGAATGCCGTGGGAGACAGTGTCAAAGGCTTTACTGAAGTCCAGGTAGACCACATCCACAGCCTTTCCCTCATCCACTAGGCGGGTCACCTGCTCATAGAAGGAGATCAGGTTGGTCAAGCAGGACCTGCCTTCCATGAACCCGTGCTGGCTGGGCCTGATCCCCTGGTTGTCCCGGACATGGCTCGTGAGCGCCCTCAAGATGAAATGCTCCGTAATCTTCCCCGGCACCGAGGTCAGGCTGACCGGCCTGTAATTCCCCGGATCCTCCTTCCGGCCCTTCTTGTAGATGGGCGTCACATTGGCAAGCCTCCAGTCATCCGGGACTTCCCCAGTTAACCAGGACTGCTGGTAAATGATGGAGAGCGGCTCGGCAAGCTCCTCCGCCAGCTCCCTCAGTACCCTCGGGTGGATCCCATCCGGCCCCATAGACTTGTGAACGTCCAGGTGGCGTAGCAGGTCATTAACTTCTTCCTCTTGGATTATGGGGGGTTTATCCTGCTCGCCGTCCTTGTCTTCCAGCTCAGGGGGCTGAATACCCTGAGGATAACTGCTCTGACTACTAAAGACTGAGGCAAAGAAGGCGTTGAGTACCTCAGCCTTATCCTCGTCCTTGGTGGCAACATTCCCCCCCGCATCCAATAGAGGATGGAGATTCTCCTTGGCTCTCCTTTTGTCATTAATATACTTGTAAAAGCATTTTTTGTTGTCTCTCACGACAGTGGCCAGGTTGAGTTCTAGCCGGGCTTTTGCCTTTCTAATTTCCTCTCTGCACAACCTAACGCGATCCCTGTACTCTTCCTGAGTTGCCTGCCCCTTCTTCCACAAGTGATAAACTCTCCTTTTTCTCCTGAGTCCCAGCCAGAGCTCCCCATTCAGCCAGGCCGGTCGTCTTCCCCGCCCGTTCTTCTTGCGGCACATGGGGACAGCCCGCTCCTGCGCCTTTAAGACTTCCTTCCTGAAGAATGTCCATCCTTCCTGGACCCCTTTGCCCTTCAGGACTGTCTCCCAAGGGACCCTCTCGACCAGTGTCCTGAGCAGGCCAAAGTCCGCCCGCCGGAAGTCCATGGTAGCGGTTTTGCTGGCCCCCCTCCTTACTTCACCAAGTATGGAGAATTCTATCATTTCATGGTCGCTAAGCCCAAGCCGGCCTCCGACCACCACATCTCCCACCAGTCCTTCTCTGTTTGTGAACAGCAGGTCAAGCGAGGCACCTCCCCTGGTGGGCTCCCTTACCAGCTGCATCAGGAAGTTATCTTCCACACACTCCAGGAACCTCCTCGACTGTTTCCTCTCTGCCGTGTGGTATTTCCAGCAGACGTCCGGAAAGTTGAAGTCCCCCATGAGAACAAGGGCTAGCGACTGGGAGACTTCTGCCAGCCTCTTGTAGAATATTTCGTCTGCCTCCTCGTCCTGGTTGGGTGGTCTATTACAGACTCCCAGCAGGATATCTGCCTTGTTGGCCTTCCCCCTCATCCTTACCCACAAGCACTCGACCTCATCATCACTATCATTGAGCTCTAGACAGTCAAAGCACTCCCTAACATACAGGGCTACCCCACCGCCTCTCCTTCCTCGCCTGTCCCTTCTGAAGAGCTTATAGCCATCCATTGCAGCACTCCAATGGTGCAACTTGTCCAGGAGTCCCTTAATAGCTTGCAAACACTGAAACTCTGCAAAGTCCCTGTGAAGAGAGGGGTGGATGGTGTCAGCTTGTAATGAGCCAGCGTAACTTGCCATGGTATGTTTCCCTCCTGCTCTCTGAAGGCTGGCAACTGGAGAAGGAGCTGGCGGGTACCCTTGGTGCACTGGGACATGCCAGTTTTCGGGGAGGGATTCCTGAGGGTTTTGCCCAGAAAGGGGGAATGAATGGGTTGTGCTGTTCACTGGCAACTTCGGAAAAATGCCCTGGAAGTCAGAGCCAGCTGAAAATTTTTGGTGAATCGGGAAGTTAGAGAATTAAGTGCTTGGGTTCAAGTTTTTGCTGATTTTATTTTTATTCGATGAGATTTTAATGAAATTGGAGGGAGCTCCAAAAGGAAAAGCCCTGGAAACTCAACCCTTCATTTAAAATCACCAGAAGCAAACAAATTGCTGCTGTTGTCGTGTTTCTGTTGGAAGTGAGCAAGCTGCGAAGCAGCCACAAATGTGCGAAACCCTTTGGCGTGGCCAGATCCGTGGTGTTCACCGGGGTGAGGTGTGGGAAGGACAGTTTGCTCCGTCCCCATTTGGGTGGCCCCTTGGCTGCAAACAGGCGCTGCCTGCGGGTGTGCCTGCACCAGCTGGGGAGGGGATGGGTCCACGACTGTGGGTGGGTGAGCAAACACCCTCCTGGGTACCCTGGGGCTGGCATGGGTGCAGAGCTGCCAGGGCAGAGCAAGGGCTTACCAAGCCCTGAGACATGAGGGGTGGGAAGGAGAGGGGTAAATGCCTCCACTGGCACTGGGACTACCCGCTTCTGTCCCTTCCCGTGCTAGGATGATGCGCTCCCCCCCCGGGATCTCCCTCCCTGCAGGACCATCACCCCTCTGCCCAGAATTTGGCCTTGCCCTGTGCCAAATCCTGGGCAGAGAGCCCCTGAGGGCAGGTAGACATCCCAACCTGGCCTGGGGGAAAGCTTTGGCCCCAAGCTGTGCCAGCATCCTGAAAGATGGCGTAGGGCATTGCATCTGCAGCAGGAGGGCTGTGACAGCATCCCCTGGACTCTGATGACCTCCAGAAGTGGAGTGCACCTGTTATCTCCATCCCTGCCGACAGTCCAGTCCCTGTCTCTTAAAGCTTGTTCAAACCAGCCCTTTTTCTCCCCAGGGCTGGGATAACATCTCCGCACACAGCCAAAGGCCCTCCTGGCTCCACAGTAATCGCCCAGAGCCGCACTAGGAAAAGCAGGTAATTAAATTCAGGCCCTCACTTCTCCCCCAGCAAACAGATGCAGTGAGATGGCAGTCCTGCAGAGACTTTTTTCGGAGCAGGGGGGAGAAATTTCAGTCTTGATCTTCCCCATAACAGCTGCCAGTATGTGGTTGCTGAGACAGGGACCAGTTCCCCCCATCCAGCCATGTCTCGCTGGCTTATCATTTCCAATCCTATCAGAAACAAAACTGTTGCTGCTTAATGCTTCATTACAGGCTGTTATGTGTCTCCTGCACTGCCCAAGAGAGCAGCAAGGAGGGCTCTGACTCTATTTAATAACTGTTTCATGGTTCCTAATTGACAGATAAAAACTCTACTAACTCAGTTTTATCGAACATAATCCATGGGCAGGAGTGGCGGTGCCCTTCTGGAGCCTGGGCAGCAGCGTGAGTTTTGATCCATTATTTTGACATGGGAAATCCATAACGCGCCGATCTGCCATCGCAATAATGGGTTTACACCTCACTTTTTCCTCTGTTGGTTTTGGCTTTTACAACCTTGAGGGAAGCCATTGGGGAAGGCTTTGGGGAAGGGTAGCTGGGGCGGCCGGAGGAAGTGAGATGGTGGCTGGTGCTTCATTTCAGGGGGCTGTTCCTGCAGGGGTCTGCAGCACCCCCGGCATGGTGCTTTGCAGTGAGGGTTGGCTTTGCAGCACGTCCCTGTGGGGCTCTGTCTCTGTTCGCGTCAGGGCCGTGCCTCGCGCTGGCAGGTCCCCAGCCCCGGGACTGTCACCCTGTGGCTCTCAGGCTGAGCCACACTTGTACCCAGGGAAGATCCGCTAAGCCTTTCAGCTCTGGTAGGAAAGAACCCGTACTTGCTCAGATGAAACAGGAAGGGTTTTATTATTGAAAATTTGGAGATGTTTCTTTGTACACTGCGCAGTTAGCAGGATCTCATCAGTGCCTGAGGGTTTCCCCTGCCCCTTTCTGCTGGCACAGGTGACCAAGTGACCCAGACTTCTTCCATGCTCTGCTATGAGAAACGCCAGCCATACAAACCCCTGCTCTCCCTGGGGATGCATACGTAATCTCATAGCCAAAAATGCAGGGCCAGGATGTGCAAATAGTAACAAGGAGTGTTACAGAGGCGGGACAAAAGCCACGCACCAGACCTGAAACCTGCTATTCAACCCAAACACTTGGGGATTTGCTTTATCAGTTCCCATGTGGGGCCGCCACTTGAAAAAAGTCTTTGGAAATGAGATTTTTCAGGGCTTTCTCCTCCCATCACAGTGGCTGGAAACTTAAATACCATCTGGGAGTCTCGCAGGTATTTATGACCACCGGAGGGGTTGAATTGCACCCGGGGTAGATGCAGAGCCACTTCTAGGCAGCATGGGCAGAGGTGGAGTTGCAAAGGAGAAGAAGTGTCGAGGGCCCATAGCTCTGTGCAGAGCAAAGCAAATCTGACTGCAGCTGAAAGCATCCTGGGAGGATGAGAGGTTACTGGTAGCAAGCAGTTCAGGAATAACACGGAAGATATTGATTTAAATAAAAATCACCATAACAGCAGCTCTAATGGGACCCTGTGGGTCACTTGGAGGAGAATCAGAGGCAGTAGGGCTCCAGTGCTAGCACACTTGGAGCATTTCTTAGCTGCAAATATCATGCTGGAGAGAGCCAGGACTGCTGCCCATGCTCTGGAGCGGACCAGGAACAGGGACAGGGGTGCAGGTGCTATGCCGGGATGTGCACTGCGCACCAGGGAGCCTAAAGGGCATCGCTGCAGTGAGGTTAGAGGCTTGATCCGCTGTGACCTGCAAGGGCACGCTGGACTGTTTGCAGCACTGTCGGAAGCCGCAGTGCCGGAAGATGGATATCCATGGTCTCAGCCAGTCGCAGGGCCACAATGGAGGTCAGATTCCCATGGTGTGAGTCAGCTGCATTCCTCCCCAGGGTCAGTGAACTACGCTGGGTTTTGGAGGCCTCGGCTGTCTCTGGCCTCAACGCTTGCGGTGATTAACTGCACTGAGGATGCTCGATTTGAGTGGACAAAGCATAGGCTAAGGGGCTCCAGCTGGCTGGGGACAGCTTCAGCTGCTCATCCATGGGAGAGGAGAAGAGCAGTTTCTTGGCCACCCGTCATACCAAGAGTCCTTTTATCAATGGGGTGTGAAGGGGTGATAAAATGCTATCAGCTATCTCTGTGGACAGCTAATCCATTGCTATGGATTTGTTGTTAGGGAATCCAGCAGACTCATACAGTTCCTTGTAGCCAGCTGTAACTCTCATGCCGTGGTACAGCTAGCTGCAACGCCAACTGCTCTGATCACGATATGGAGCTGTGTCGTGCCGTGCTATTGGCAAATGGGGACACGATGCAAGATAATAGCCAAGCCGTCAAGATAAAATGAGTCTCAGCACGTAACAGAAGGGTTTCTCCACTCCAGGGATTTTTCTGCTTGAAGTTTTTGGTTTGTGCTTTTCTCTAAATGAGTGTTTCCTCCCGATCACTGTGCTTCCATGGGAATCAGACATTTTGCAGAGGAAACCTCCCGTGCCCTTCAGCTTTCCCATCAAATATGATGGGCAGACCATCTGCAGGACCTGCAGCACAGACAGCACGGGCCGTGCCAAGGTGGCTTTGCATTACCAGACCTCTGTCACCCAGCCCCTTCCTGCTCGAGGGAATTTAAACCACCTGGAGCAGCTCCCTCTGCAAGGACACGGCCTCCCTGGGGCCAGCCAGCAGCCTGGCACTTGCATTGAGCAGCGTGTCGAGTGCAAGGCTCAACCCAGCGCATTCATGCATTACAGTGGGTGAATGGAGATATCGATTCAGCCCGGATCCTGCTCACTGGGTCGTCTCAGGAGTATTACAGACCTGATCAGCATCAGCTGCTCCCTGAGGACCAGAGAAGATGGGCAAACCCACCCGCTTGGTATAGCTGCTGGGAGTGGGCAGACGCCAGGAGCTGTGTCCGGAGCTCCCCAGTGCTTTGTGTGGGGTTTCTGCTCCGTGGTACTGCAGTCTCCGCTTGCACTCGGGCTCTGCACAGAGACAGTCATTTGGGTTTAACGTCCCTGTAAATGATGTGCATGGGTTTTTTTCCAAATCAATGCGACCTTCTTGCAGGCGTGGAGCTCCCAGTGCAGTGCTACTGGCATTTCGTAGCCTTCCAGCAGCACCCCAGCGCCTGCAGCCCCCTCGAGGTGCTCTTTTCAACTTCAAAAACCACAGATGGGGCAAAACCAACAGAGATGCTGCACAAGCAGCCAAAATCCAGCTGTCTGGGGCTGCACAAGCCCTGCTGTCAGTGAGTCCCAGCTGGCAGTACCATGAGCCTGGGGTCAGGCAGCATCCACAGCAGGGATAAGGATATTTCCAGCTCTCTTAGAGGCCAGTTTATAATGCTGGGATACTCTCCAGCCAAACCACTTGGGTTCAGATTTCCACTAACCCACCTCATTTCCTTGTTTGTTTTAATCTCCCACCAAAAATGAAACCATCGTCTGCTTTGACCAGCTCCTTGCCTGGAATTAAATTACTAACTCCTAACCACTGGTGGTCTTGGGCTGGCTTGTCCCAGAGAGAGGGTAATAGAGAGTAAAATTGCAACCAAGGAGCTGCAGCCAAACAAGCAGCCTTGTCCCTGGGCACTGTGAGGTGACTGACCCCAATGTCTTCGCACCATGGGCAGAGGCAGGTGTGTGCATCCCCTGCGGCATCCCTCTGACGTGGGATGTGAGGGAGATGTGGGGGACCACTGCCGCTGCCTGCCCTGCTGCGTGGCCCCTGCCAGGGCACTGCCCTGAATGAATCCCTCTTTGAAGGGCAGCAGAGCTGCCAGGAAAACATTCAGCCCTGATTTAAAGACTTCCAGTGGCGGGGAATCCACTGGAGCCTTTGGCGAGCTCTTCCAGGGTTTAATTACCCGCGTGTTAAAAATGTTCACCTTTTTTCTTGGTTGAATCTGCACAGCTTTGGCTGTGTCCGCTTGGGTTCATGCTGGCAGATGGAGGGTCAGGAGGGCTGGGTCAAGCACACCATCCACACTGATGAGCCACAGCCATCCTGGCTTTGCACATCGTACCCACTCTGGGCGATGAAGGCGTTTAATGGGCATCATGTTTGCAAAGTTAAGGGGCTTTCTAGCACAAGTGCATTGGCTGTTGTGGTTTAACCCGGCAGGCAGCCAAACACCACACAGCCACTGGCTCACTCCCCCCCCCAGTGGGATGGGGGAGACAATCGGAAAAAAATTAACTCTATTCCAGCCGAAACCAGGACAACTCTGTACAGCCTTGAAATCACTGCAGACAGTCGTGTATCCCATGTAGATGAAAGGCTCGAATGCCAGCTGGTGATTTGCCTTCCCCAGGTGCCCGTCTATCCCCATTGAGTACAGCAAGAGTGGAGACAACCTGCTTGGCCTGGCCACCTCCCTTCCAGGTGGTTAAAGATGGATAAAGGCAGCCCTGAGAGCATCAGCCCAGCCCTTTGGAGAGGTGAATCCATCCAGCTCTCCATGGCCTTCCTGCAAAGCCTCTCTCCCTGGGCTTGGCTCCCATCGGGCTGTCCTCTGATCCCACCAACGTCCCTCCTGACGCGGGGCTCAGGGAGGGCAGGATCTGCCCTGCATGCCTCCATCACCAGGGGAAAGGCACCCGGGGGGGATCACTGGGTTGGACAAGCACGAGCTTGTGGATGTTTGAGCAGAAACAGGTTCTGGGCCAAAGTGGTCAACGCGGGGGTGTTTCATTAAAGCCACACAGGGAAAGGGGCTCTGCAGCCACAGGCAGCTGCAGGCAAGGTCCCAGTGATTGCCTAGGCATGACCCCCTTGGGAACACCATTAGCATCCCCCCCGTATAACACTATCACCACTAATGCCTCCGGATTAAGAGCAGCGCAGGGTCTCTCACAGCCTTGTTATCCCAATAGCCGCCCGGCAGCTGCTCCAGCGCTGGGCACAGCCTGGTCCCCACGCATCAGTGCACAAGAGCTGA
Organism: Calonectris borealis; assembly: GCF_964195595.1. Lineage (NCBI taxonomy): Eukaryota > Metazoa > Chordata > Aves > Procellariiformes > Procellariidae > Calonectris > Calonectris borealis. The sequence goes on along the minus strand of NC_134351.1, from coordinate 25,746,080 downwards.
GCCTACGACTCGAGTTTTCCAAATCCATCCCCGTTTTGTGCCTCGAGAGGCATCCCACGTCTTGGGAGGCATTTGGCCATGCTGGGGACAACATCCCCATCTCAGGGCTAAATCCCCGGATCAGGCAGAGCCTGGACTTCCAGAGGGCGGACTTTGGCCTGCTCAGGACACTGGTCGAGAGGGTCCCTTTGAAGACAGTCCTGAAGGGCAAAGGGGTCCAGGAAGGATGGACATTCTTCAGGAAGGAAGTCTTAAAGGCGCAGGAGCGGGCTGTCCCCATGTGCCTTAAGAAGAACGGGCGGGGAAGACGTCCGGCCTGGCTGAACGGGGAGCTCTGGCTGGGACTCAGGAAAAAAAATAGAGTTTATCACTTGTGGAAGAAGGGGCAGGCAACTCAGGAAGAGTACAGGGATCTCGTTAGGTCGTGCAGAGAGGAAATTAGAAAGGCAAAAGCCCGGCTAGAACTCAACCTGGCCACTGTCGTGAGAGACAACAAAAAATGCTTTTACAAGTATATTAATGACAAAAGGAGAGCCAAGGAGAATCTCCATCCTCTATTGGATGCGGGGGGGAACGTTGCCACCAAGGATGAGGATAAGGCTGAGGTACTCAACGCCTTCTTTGCCTCAGTCTTTAGTAGTCAGAGCGGTTATCCTCAGGGTACTCAGCCCCCTGAGCTGGAAGACAAGGACAACGAGCAGGATAAACCCCCCATAATTCAAGAGGAAGAAGTTAATGACCTGCTACGCCACCTGGACGTTCACAAGTCTATGGGGCCGGATGGGATCCACCCAAGGGTACTGAGGGAGCTGGCGGAGGAGCTTGCCGAGCCGCTCTCCATCATTTACCAGCAGTCCTGGTTAACTGGGGAGGTCCCGGACGACTGGAGGCTTGCCAATGTGACACCCATCTACAAGAAGGGCCGGAAGGACGATCCGGGGAATTACAGGCCGGTCAGCCTGACCTCGGTGCCGGGGAAGATCATGGAGCGGTTCGTCTTGAGGGCGCTCACGAGCCATGTCCGGGACAACCGGGGGATCAGGCCCAGCCAGCACAGGTTCATGGAAGGCAGGTCCTGCTTGACCAACCTGATCTCCTTCTATGAGCAGGTGACCCGCCTAGTGGATGAGGGAAAGGCTGTGGTTGTGGTCTACCTGGACTTCAGTAAAGCCTTTGACACTGTCTCCCACAGCATTCTCCTAGAGAAGCTGGCGGCTCACGGCTTAGACAGGTGTACTCTTCGCTGGGTAAAAACCTGGCTGGACGGCCGAGCCCGGAGAGTTGTGGTGAATGGAGTTAAATCCAGTTGGTGGCCGGTCACGAGCGGTGTTCCCCAGAGCTCAGTACTGGGGCCGGTCCTGTTCAATATCTTTATCAACGATCTGGACAAGGGGATCGAGTGCTCCCTCAGTAAGTTTGCAGACGACACCAAGCTGGGCGGGAGTGTTGATCTGCTCGAGGGTAGGAAGGCTCTGCAGAGGGACCTGGACAGGCTGGATCGATGGGCCGAGGCCAATTGTATGAGGTTCAACAAGGCCAAGTGCCGGGTCCTGCACTTCGGCCACAACAACCCCAGGCAATGCTACAGGCTTGGGGAAGAGTGGCTGGAAAGCTGCCCGGAGGAAAAGGACCTGGGGGTGCTGGTTGACAGCCGGCTGAACATGAGCCGGCAGTGTGCTCAGGTGGCCAAGAAGGCCAACGGCATCCTGGCCTGTATCAGGAATAGCGTGGCCAGCAGGAGTAGGGAGGTGATCGTGCCCCTGTACTCGGCACTGGAGAGGCCGCACCTCGAATACTGTGTTCCATTTTGGGCCCCTCACTACAAGAAGGACATGGAGGTGCTGGAGCGTGTCCAGAGAAGGGCCTGGAGCACAAGCCTTATGAGGAGCGGCTGAGGGAACTGGGGTTGTTTAGTCTGGAGAAGAGGAGGCTGAGGGGAGACCTCATCGCGCTCTACAACTACCTGAAGGGAGGTTGTAGCGAGGTGGGTGTTGGTCTCTTCTGCCAAGTAACTAGCGATAGGACGAGAGGAAATGGCCTCAAGTTGCGCCAAGGGAGGTTTAGACTGGACATTAGGAGAAATTTCTTTACTGAAAGAGTGATCAGGCCTTGGAACAGGCTGCCCAGGGAAGTTGTTGAGTCACCATCCCTGGAAGTATTTAAAAGACGTGTAGATGAGGCGCTTAGGGACATGGTGTAGTGGGTATGGTGTGTTGGGTTGACGGTTGGACACGATGATCTTAGAGGTCTTTTCCAACCTTAATGATTCTATGATTCTATGATTCACGCCTGACAGGAGTCGCCTCCAGAGGCTGAGAGCCTGTGCCCCTTGTCCAATCGCTTTGTCAATGCCTCCTTCCCTAGCAAGGGATCCCAGCTGCTTGGCTTCCCTACCCTCTAATTCCAGGCTACTGGCCCCATTATCCCGGTATCAGAGCAGTCAGGTAACAATATGCTTGCCTGGACAACGTCTGAAATCTTTCCACATATCTCGCAACTCACCCAGGGATAGCGATCGGCTGGTTTCCGTCTTGTTTATGAGTTCTTCCTCTTCCTCCTCCCCTCCTCGTGATGGCCCTGCTTTTCCATCATCCTTTTCTACACGACCTGACTTCCGCTTCAAAGATTTCTTCTTCTGTACAGGGGCGACGGATACCAGCAAGGGTTGGTCCTCTGGTTCAGCTGTAGTACCTGTTGCTGGGGTTTGGGTAGCTGCAGAGCCTGTCGCAGGGGTTGGAGTACCCGCGGTGTCTGCTGCCGGGGTTTGAGTAGCCACGGTGCCTGTGACGGGGGTTGGAATAACTGCAGTGACTGTTGCCGGGGTTGGAGTAGCCACAGGGGTTGAAGTAGCCGCCGTGCCTGTTGTGGGGGTTTGAGCAGCCACCGTGTCTGTTGCCAGGGTTGATCTCCCACTGCCCACCGCCCCCGGGACCCGCTGCTCCGCCTGCCCCGACGAGGCACCACCATTCGCCCTCCCTCTTTTCTTGTTCCTGAGGGTTGATCTCTGGTCAGTATTCCTGAATAGTTGTTTAACCCTAAACAAGGCCTGAAGAGGTGGTTCCCGAGGTACAGAGATGACGGCAGTGCTGAGTACAGATACCAGATTAGACTTACGACCAATGATTTTATCACCTCATAAAACAGCAGCAAAATGATAGCCTTGACTCAGTTCTGAGTAGTGGTAAACAGGACAACAGGGAACATATACTGCAAGCAAGGTATTACATAACCCAACATTGAGAGCCAGCCCCACAACTTTGAGAGCCAATACATCAACATTGTCACCAATCAATATAATGAATGCTTATAACAATTTTGCCTTAACACGCTTTGGTCAGATCTATCGTTATCTCAACCCTTCGATCCCCACGTTGGGCGCCAAAAAGGACTGTCGTGGTTTAACCTGGCAGGCAGCCAAATACCACGCAGCCGCTCGCTCACTCCCTCCGCCCCCCAGTGGGACGGGGAGAGAATCGGAAGGGTAAGAGTGAGAAAAACTTGTGGGTTGAGATAAAGACAGTTCAATAGAACAGAAAAGGGAAAATAATAATAATGATAATGATAAAATATACAAAATGAGTGATGCACAATGCAATTGCTCACCACCCGCGCTGACCGATAACCAAGCAGCGATCGCTACTTCCTGGATCACGCCTACCATTCATATACTGAGCATGACGTCACATGGTATGGAATACCCCGTTGGCCAGCTGGGACAGCTGTCCTGATTATGTTCCCTCCCATCTTGTGCACCTAGCTCAGTCGGTAGGGCATGGGAGCTGTCCTTGGACTAGCAGGGCACTTAGCAACAACTGAAAACTTCAGTGTGTTATCAACATTCTCCTCATACTAAATCCAAAACACAGCACTAGGAAGAACTTTAACCATATTCCAGCCGAAACCAGGACACTGTTTTTGGGAAAGACATCCTTCTCACAGACCATCTCTCTTGTGCTGTGTCTGGAAAGCAGGGACGAGAAGAGCTGTTACCTACGGAGCAGTGCTCGGGGTGGGGATGCACCCACGCAGCTGGAGGCAGGAGGCAGAAGGACCAGCGCTGTCTCCTCCCTCTGCCTGAGGTCCCTGTGTGCCAACCCCTGCCACAGCCAAAGAGCTGCTTTCCTCCTGCCGGGGAATTTTGCAGGCTCATGTGTGCAATGTTTTATCCTAAGCCTGCACAGCGACCGGGGTGAACATCCTCACGCTCCCCCCAAGGAAAGGATGAGACCCTGCTGGGGTTGGGGTTGGCTCTGTCCCTCCTGTGAGAGTAACAGGGTCTCCTTCCTGCTGGTGACACAAGCCCCAAAAGCTAATGCATGGCACCAGCCTGTAAAAGGGCTGTGCCAGGACCCAGACACAGCGTGGGGCATGATGCCATGCATGGCCAATTCTGGGTGAGGGACACTGCTGCTGCCTGGCCACAGCCAGCATACGGCAGAAGGGAGCATGGCTGTGCCAAAGACACCAAAAAACAGCGGGCACAACCTCCACCACAGACAAGTGGTGCAGAGAGGATGGACTTTGGGGGCATGGAAAGGGGACCTGGGAGTCAGGGTCTTTCCTGGTCCCCTCTGGGGAAATGAGAACTTTCTTGGGACAAAGCCCCAGTGCCAAGCAGCCGGTTTGGATGTCCCTGGAGCATCCTTCCCCAGGCCCATTTTTGGGACACCGATCCCAAACGCTCAGCACAGGTCAGACCCACTGCCCCGAGACTTCATGGCACTACTTGGGACCTCCTCCAGGCTGCAGGGACAAAAACTCCCGCCGCTGCACCCTTCCCTGCTGGGCACTTACATGACAGAGATGTTGAAGGAGTTGGGGATGTAGGTAGGACTGGGTAGGTGCCAGCTGCAGTAGAAACCCTTCGGGTAGTTGTTGGACCGGCACATCAGCACTGGCTCCTTCGTGGGGGGCTGCCAGGGAAAGAGAAAGAGCAATTACCCGTCAAGGTGGGGTTATGTGCTGCTTTGGGCTGGGATAGAGTTTATTTTGTTCGTAGTAGCTAGTATGGGGCTATGTTTTGGATTTGTGCTGAAAACAGTGGTGATAACACAGGGATGTCTTAGTTACTGCTGAGCAGTGCTTACACAGAGTCACGGCCTTTTCAGCTTCTCATGCTCTACTGACTGAGAAGGCTGGAGATGCACAAGAAGCTGGGAGGGGGCACAGCCAGGACAGCTGACCCAAACTGGCCAACGGGATATTCCATACCATATGACATCATGCTCAGTATATAAACTAGGGGAAAGCTGGCCGGGGGGCCGCTGCTCGGGGACAGGCTGGGCATCGGTCAGTTGGTGGTGAGCAATTGGTTTTTTTTTTCATTTGCATCACTTGTCTTTCTTGGGTTTTATTTTTCTCTCTCCTTTTGTTATCTTCCTTTTCATTACATATTATTATTACTATTGTTATTATATTTTATTGCAATTATTAAACTGTTCATATCTCAACCCATAAGTGTGCTCATTTTTACTCTTCCGATTCTCTCCCCCATCCCACTGCGGGGGGGAGTGAGCGAGTGGCTGTGTGGTGTTTGGCTGCCTGCCAGGTTAAACCACAACAGTCCTTTTTGGTGCCCAACATGGGGCCTGAAGGGTTGAGATAATGACAGATCTGACCCAAACAGGTTAAAACAAATTTGTGATAAGCATTCATTATATTAGTTTAATAGTCACTGGTCACAATGTTGATTCATTTGCTCTCAGAGTTCTTGTCCTTGCTCTCAGAGTTGAAGCTATGTAACACCATACTTGCCGTATGCACTCCCTGTGGTGCTGTTTATCACCTCTGGGAGTTAGATTAAAGATACTGCTTTGCTGTACTGTGTAACACTGGCTTATGGTATGATAAAATTATTGGTCGTGAGATTGTACTCAGCATTGCCGTCATCCCCGTACTTCGGGAGCTATCTCTCAGAAACTATTAATAATTACACTTTTTACCTCTTCTCCTCGGAGAGCCAATTTACGGGGGAGACAGCTTCCTTCACCTTCCCCTTCTCCTCCAGGCTGATTACAATAGCTCTTGAGGATTTTGAATATCCCTGGAATGTTCAAGCCAGCATGTTCCTGTTGCTATGTTTCCTGAATGTGTTTCAGGCCTTTGTTTAAACATTAAACAACTATTTAAGAATACCACCCAGAGATCTGCCCCAAGGCTGGATAGTTATGAGTGGCAGGGTGTGGGGGATAGTATGGGCAAGTACCTAGGACAGTGGTCACCTCCAATGTTTTGGAACTTCACCCCTGAACAAGTGCAGAATCCTGACAAACTAGTAAAATATTTGGAAAACGTATGCTGTCACCCTGGCAATTCCAGAGAGACCCAGATTACTGCAATGTGCTGGGGCCTGGCCCATGCCTTCCGAGCCCTGTTCAACACTATTCAGAACCCTCAAGGGGAAGAGAAGGTCTCAGGATCTGATGACAAAATGACGGGCACTGCAGCTACTCCAACCCCCGGGACAGGCACTGTGGCTACTCCAACCCCAGCGACAGGCACTGCAGCTACTCCAACCCCAGCGACAGGCACTGCAGCTAAACGAGAGGACCAACCCGTGCCGGTATCAGTCTCCCCTATACACAAGAAGAAATATTTGAAGCGGAAGTCAGCTTGTTTAGAAAGGGATGAAGAAGCTCCTCCTAAGAGGGAGCAGGAGGAAGAAGCATACTGTCTGGCCAGCAAGGAGGCAGACTACTCTAAAGCAGGGCCATCACGAGAACAGGAGGAGGAAGAGGAAGAATTCCCCGCTCTCTCCCAAGGAAGAAATCAGCAGGCGGGTTCCTCCTCTTCCTCAGAAGGAGAGGAAGAACTCATAAATGAGATGGTAACCACCTGATCTCTATCCCTGAGTGAGCTGAAAGATATGTGGAAAGATTTCAGTCCTCGTCCAGGCGAGCACATTATCACCTGGCTGCTCCGATGCTGGGATAACAGGGCAAGTAGCCTGGAATTAGAGGGGAAGGAAGTCAAGCAGCTGGGAACCCTTGCTAGGGAAGGGGGCATTGACAAAGCAATCGGACAAGGGGCACAAGTCCTCAGCCTCTGGAGGCAACTCCTGTCAGGTGTGAAGGAAAGGTATCCCTTCAAGGAAGATGTTATATGTCACCCAGGCAAGGGGACCACCATGGAGAGAGGGATCCAGTACCTGAGGGAATTAGCCATGCTGGAGGTGATTTATGATGACCCGAACAACCAGCGGTTATCCAAAGATCCAGATGAAGTCCAGTGCACGTGACCCATGTGGCGGAAATTGGTATGGAGTGCACCATTGTCGTATGCCAACTCATTGGCAGTAATTACCTGGAAAGCCGGAGAGGGATGAACGGTGTAGGAATTGGCTGGCCAACTCCGGGAATACGGAGAAAGTCTCTCTTCCTCCCTTGTTTCGGCTGTGGAGAAACTGTCTCGGGAGGTCCAGCAACTCCCCACCTTAAACCATGACAGGTTATCACCAGGTTCTGAACAAGGTGATGTCCCTCCAAGCTCAACTGCTGCCAGCTTGGAGGGGACAGTTTGCAAGGGGAGCCCAGTCTGTGTTTATCAACTGCTCAAAGCATCTGGGGGCCTGTTGTGGTTTAACCCCAGCCAGCAAATAAACCCCACGCAGCCGCTTGCTCACCCCTCTCCTCCGGTGGGATGGGGGAGAGAATCGGGAGGGCACAAGTAGGAAAACTCCCTGGTTGAGATAAAAACAGTTTAATAATTGAGATAAAACTAAGTAGAACAGTAAGAATAACAATGAGAACAACAACAATAACAGAATACACAAAGCAGGCGATGCACAACGCAACTGCTCACCGCGTGTCACAAACGGGGGGCGAGCCCCCCCACACCCCTGGTTTTTATACTGAGCATGATGTCACATGGTATAGAATACCCCATTGGCCAGCTGGGTCCACCACCCCGGCTGTGCTCCCCCTCCCTGGTGCAAGCATCACCCAGCAACAGCCAAAGCATCAATGGGCCATCAACGCTCCTTTCACACCAAACCCAAAACACAGCACACCCCCCAAGCTACTGGGAAGAAAGTTAACTCTGTCCCAGCCGGAACCAGGACAGGGCCTTTGTCCCATGTCTGCTGCTCGTGTCCCCCATGAGACATTGCCTTGGACTGGGCTGCGCACAGCAGCTCACCTTCTTCCCTGGCAGGTCACCAGCTCTAATGAGTGAAGGGGTGGCAGAGGAGGTTGGCAGGTACTGGGGGAAATTGTCTTCAAGGCTGCTACAGAGATGTTGCTGATGGGGAGGAGGTGCTGCTCTCTTGATCCCATTAAGCTACAGCGCTCACAGCTTTCTCTGCCACGTCCCTGGGGAGTGGTAAACTTCTTGCTGATGGATGATCTTCCAAAAGACTGGAGGTCCTCAAAGGGATGGAGAAGGACCGCTTATGGCAAGATGAGGAGGAACAGCCTGAAACCAGCAGAGAAAATTCAGCTCTGCAGGAGGACTGGCTGCGTTAACGCTTTCAGTAGCAAGGCAGGGGACGTACCATCCCAGGGCCCTGCCTCCCAAGAGACACGGAGGCAACTGGAGATGGGACGAGAGCATGCGGCGGGGAGCAGCCTAGCTCTGGCCTCATCAGCGGTCCTAGAGATTAGAGGTAGAAGAGGCTTTTAAACCCAACCAGGTGTTCACGCTGCACTCGGCTTTCCTGGACATACGTGCACTCTGTGCTCTTTGCAGGAGCACAGCCAGAGCTGCAGGAAGACTCTGCAAAATGTCGAGGGCCAGTGTGTGTGGGAGGATGAGATGTGATACCTTTCAGCTGATAAATTTTGCTCTTGGAGGTTCATAAAAACATTATCAGAACTGATACCTAAGTCAACTCTTCTCGGTACCTGGACACTTGCATTGCTAAGAGCAGAGTTCAGCTCTAACTGCAGCACATTGGCACGGTACCTTGCCATAAAATACACTCCCTGGACTGGATGTGCCCCAGGGTACCCTCAGAAAGGCTGTTTGAACCTGTGGTGGTCCCTCTTTCCCTTCCTTCATTAGTCCTTGTCCCCGTGCATCCACCTGGGATGTCCTGGGACACACTCTTCTCTCCAAGTAGAGGTTTTGAAACAAACCTAGCAGACCTGGCAACCTCAGCGCAATCATTGCTGCCCACCACCCCACCGCGGTCCTGGCAGCGCTCCCCACCACACGGGTCACTGCTCTCTTCCCTGTCTCCGAGGCAGATACCTTCCCCATGGCCCTCACCAAAAATGAGATGCAAACTGGGATGCAGCGATGCAAGACTTCAGGGAGCACCCCCAGGCTGGGAAACTCCTTCCCCCGAGTGCTGCAAGGGAAAATCACAAGTCCCATGGCACCGTGCATGCACCGTGTCTTGCTGTGGACCATCCCATACTGATGTTGGTGCAGGGAAGCCCTGCCTGAACGCTTCCCCACAGGGTTGCCATGTGCAAGGGGAGGTCTGTGCGCAGCCCCACGTCCTGCAGGCCTGCCTAACACCCCTCTGCATGCCATGCCAGAGCAGTAAAGGATGCAGCGAAGTTGGCTAAGGGTGCCCTCGCTGCACCGGTGAGCTGGTGGCACCAGGAAGATGCCAAAGCCTTAAGACATCAATGTGAAATCTGACATCCCTGCAGCCACATCTGTGCAAATCCCCAGTGTGGCACGCAGCCCTGCAGAGCTGCCGGTCTCCTGGAGGTCTCCTTGGCTCCACTTAAGCGCAGCCCAGGCCTTGAGGGTGTAACGTGCTTGGGGATGGCTTTCCTCTGCTCAGCCGCAGGCACCTGGGAGCAGAGCAGGACCCTGATAGGAAAATGCAGCCCAACCATGCCCTCTGGAGAGGGCCAACCCAACCGGTTTGCCGTGAGCATGGGCTCCCAGGGTGGGCAGCCGGGATCCCGGCTCAGCATTGCACAGCGGAGCCCACGGCCAGAAAATAACGATGAGTTTTGCTAGAAAAGCTTTCTGGGGGGATGCCACGAGCTCCAGCTGCAGCACCCTGCTGTAGTCCACAGAGGGGAAACTGAGGCACGGGGCTTGCACATACACCAGCACCTCCGGGTGCTGGAGAGGGAGCAAGCAGACGGCAAGCAGGGGCAGGGAGCGGGGGCAGGGAGGGGCCGGCAGGGAGGGGAGGCTGTGCCAGTCAGCGATGCGTGTTCCTCCTAATGGCTATTTCAGCCTTCAGCTGGCAGATGAAGGCCAGAGCCTGGGTAATGAGCCTCACAGCTAAATTATTCAAGCAGACCCTCCGCAGCAAAAAACAGAGCGGCTAGTCGCAAGGCCAGAGACAAGGCCCTTACAGCTCCATCCTCCTCCTCCTCCTCGCCTGCCGGCTCCTTAACCCCTTCCCTGCCCCACAGCTGCCCCCAGGGCAAGGCAGGAGCAAATGTGGGGCAGCATTGCCCTTTGCAGGGGGCAATAGGAAGGGTTTGGGGGCTCCTGGGAGGTGTTTCGGAGGGTTGAAGGGGTGCAGGGGATTTAGGGACACCTTTGGGGTCTGAGCGACTGCGTGGTGACAGCGTGGGCTAACAGCACCCACCTGGCACCCAGCAAACCAGGTTGGGGGCTGGAAATATTGCAGGGGTGGGGGGAAGGATGTTGGGGATGCTGCCACGGGCCTCTCGCCCCCTTGCTGCTGGGCTCCGGTCACTTGCGCTCAGCTGTCCCGCATGACATCAGGAGTGAGCCGGGAATCCTGGTAGAGGCAGCCGAGGCTTCGGCGAGCATCCCCGAATCCCTGCATAGTCCCTGCCCAAGAAAGAGGCTCTGCCCTACCCACATGGCCCTGGATGCTGCACTGCTACTGAGCTGCAATTAGTCCATCTGAGGATAATTTATCTCCATTGTCTTCTTTATTATGCCAGATCTGGCTCTCGGTAATCTGCTAATTCCTCCACCAAGGAGGCTGGGTCAGGCTTGCGCCTCCAGTTTGATTTGCTGGGAGAAGGGGGGCTGCCTGAATCGCCTCCCACTTCCATCCCCACTCCGCAGCAACCTTCAAAGGTGCCCTGTTTTCACAGCCTCGAATGTCTTGAAGATCCTGTCCTCCATACCAGGATTGGGGCCCCAAATGCAGCCCTTAGCCTCTGCACCCATGGCACCCTCCACCTTTTGTCCTCCGGTGCCTTTTAGCAAGCCGGAGGTGGAAGGAGAGCCTGGGGAAGGGAGTCAAAATGACCTTTGTGTCTCTGCCACCATGGTGCCCATGCAGCATCCTCAGCCCACTGCAGCTGAAGGGATACTGCTGTATGAAGCCTGTCTCGCCCCAGCCATCGCCCTCCCTTTCCGGGCAGGGATGAGCTGTCTCACGGGGACACTCCTGCTACCTCCATCTCTCCAAAGCGCTGTCAGTCCCAGGAGGGGGTTGTCACACAACTGCCCCGCTCTCCACCTCGATGGGCACAAAGCCTGCCCCATGGGAGAGTGCAGGGCTAGTGTGATGTGCCACTCGGGGACGCGACTGTGACACCGCATGGGTGACCATGACCATGACCACCAGGCACCATGAGGGAGGGGGCTGCAAGTCCCTTCTCAGCTGCCACAGTGCATCGGGAGGGCTGTGCCTGCTCACCCTGCCATGGTGCCTTCTCCAAGCTGGTGGCAGGGTCCCTGTCTCCCTACAGGAGATGGTGACTTGCAACCCCATTCCTTTCCCCTCCTCAGCCAGGAAAGGCCCTTGCCAGCACAGCTCATACTGCCCATCAAAGGCTGTGTGCAGCCTCCCTAATCCTGGCAAATATTTACTTCCCCATTGCCTGTGGAGCTGCTGAACTCCATCAAGGCAGAGCTCCTTTCCTTTCCTTTCACCGCAAACAGCACCTGCCCTCTCTAATCTGTCTATTAACCTCTCTCATGGCAGGAAGCCACTTCTCCCACACGCTCTGCTGACGTCCTCTCTGCAAACCTGGCGTGTTTAACGCCCAGCTGTGGTGGCTTCCCAATGGTTTGGGCTGCAACCAGCCTTGCTGCAAAAGCTCAGGGCAAGGGGATGAAAGGCTGCGCCAGAGCTGGGTGCATCCTGCCTGGGCACACGACTCGCAAGCCGTGTGATGCTCAAGCAAAATTTGCGTCTGCGGCAGGCAGCAAAAACTGGTGCCAGGGTCATCGTCTCTGCAGACCCCGCAGAAGACTGGTGGCAGGGATGGGGTTGGCTTTCCCACCATGTGGTGCCCTGGCTTTGCATCCGTTTGACCGTTGTCTCTCCATCTTGTTGGAAATAGCTGTCGCTTGACCAGCTCCAGCATCTCTGCTCAGCTGGGGAGAGCACAATGAGCCACCCTCGAGGATGAAAGCAACCCTGGATGCATTGGCACAGACACAGATTTTTGTCTCCCTCCCCATCTCTAAAGCCCGGTCATCCTTGTACCCTGAGTCCCACTGTGCAGGGGAAAAGTGTGACCAATCCATTTTGGAAACCACTAAAAATTATCTACAATAGCTTTTCCTAGCCCTGCTAGGTCATGAGATAATGGACATTAAAATTGTGACCTTTTTATATAGAGAAAAGTTATTTTAGGTCATTTTTAGAGGTTTCTGAAAGGGATCAGTTATAATTTTCCTCTCCTGCTGAGGGCTGAACGTACTAAAGATGCCTTGCTCCACAGGTGGAGGGATACAAAAAATAGTACCAATAAAAGTTTTAAGAGGCCTCTCAAACACTTCTGTAGGAGGTATTTCTTCTGGTGCACTTGGGGCACATGCAGCCTCTGGGCTGCTGGGGGATACTGATCTTACAGTGTGCTCACGGGGTCACCTGCATAACTCCTTATCCCGGCCTTGGGCCAGCAAAGCCTCCAGGGCCCATGACAGCAGCGTGTGCTCGTGCTAGAGCTACAGCCATGACACAGCCCACTGGGTACGTGCAGGACCCCCACACTGCCCTGCGCTGGGGGACAACCCCAGCGCCAATGCTGCTCTGCTGCCGGACTCCTGCTGTTAGCATCCCTGCCTCTCCCCAGTGTCCATGGCAGGATCGCTGCCCCATCTCCTGCTTGTGCCTAACATGATGTGAAACCCCCTCCACATCCTCACCGGCTGACTTTTTTTGCACCATGGCCATGACCTTGCAGGTGGTGGGTATGTGCCAATAAGTAAAAAGGCACCCAAGTGACAAAAAGCAAAGCTGCAGAGACTGGAGGGCACAACGGGGACCCATGAGGGCATGAGATGCCAGCCCCAAGCACGTGGGCACACGTGCACAAGAGCAGCACACCCCGCACGTCTGCACATGCACCTATCTATGCAGATGCTTTTGTTACGCACACGCTGGCTGCAAGCACGATGTATTATTTATCTAACACTGCTTTTCTAAAATTGTCTGTACAACAGGCTGGTAGGAAACAACAAAGAAAACAATGGTGAATAAATCATATCTCTACTGCCTGGCAGATCAGGGGAGCATCCGCCTGCCATGCACCACCTGCACTGGAGCGGCAGCACGGCTACAGCCAGGGATTGTCCCTTCCACTGCCCCAGCTGTCGGGATGTGGCTGTGTCTTGTTGCTGGAGAAAGGGAGGGAGGTGAAGCTCCAATTTTGCTCTGTTACCCCACGTCCAGGCTGTTCTTGGATAAGGGTGAGGATGAGGAGGGGTGCAGAGGACAGCGGTGGGGCGGTACGGAGGCAGGAGATGCTCCCCTGCATCGTGCTTCTGCATGGGCTTGGGAGCATGGGCTGCACTCTGGGAATATCATGTTCATAACCACCATTTCTTCAAGAAGGATTAATCAAGTTTTTTTTTAAATTAATGTGGCAAAATTCATGTGAGAGAATTAGAGAGCACAGGGGTGCAGGGGAGCAGGGCGAGACGGGCTCGTCCCTCACCAACCTCCTGGGTGACCTGGGGCAAGTGATGGGGGACAGGGTTTATCCCCCCTCCCAGATGCTTTAGCTCTCTCCCAGTCAGTCTAAGCCACCCCAACCTTAGCAAGAGACATTTTCAGGGGGACATCCCCCCCTTGAAATTAGACATCAAAGACAGATCTCTCTGGAGCACAAGCCATTCCAGCTGAACACCAGAGATGCCCACATTCAGCCAGCACCTAGCCCGGCCCCGACACCCTTGCACTGCAGCATCTCCCCAGGAGCTCCCAAAATGAGCCAGGGACACCTGCGGCCGTAACCCAAGTCCCCTGGCCCCACTGCCATCTAGGAGCCAGTTCCCCAGCCTCAAAGAGCAAGAATTTATTCCCTAGAAGGTGCCAGAGAACAGGGTAGACTCAGTAAAAGATAAATTTCTTAAAGGCCCTGTTTTACACTGATTAGGGCTTGTAAACCAAGCTATGGATTTTCTCATTTCCCTTGCAGAGTGTTCAGCACGCGCGTCAAGAGGCAGGGCTGTAAATTTTTGGGCGAGGCATTACTCATAGAGAAGAGAGAGCTCAGAGACCTGCTTTAAGTGCAAATCGCGGTGCAAGTTCCTAGCCCTAAAAGCCGCCTCGCAGCAGGACCGCATGATAACAGACTTATCGGAGTTTGCTTCATCCTGCACCACTTGAGGCTGTGCTATTCGCGGCACAGCAGAGGCGCTTTTCAAACCTGACAGCTCTCAAGCCTTCAGAAATTAGCAGAGCAAGCCTGGTTAAGCAGCGAGAGGAAAGAGTAAGAGGAGGAGAGGTCTCCGGCAACTGCGGCATGAGGTGGGGTGGCCAGCTGGCACGGTAGCCCCCTCCGGAGATGCTCCCCAAGGTGCGGGATGCTGTGGGAAGGTGAGTTAGGCAGGTGAAGCCATCAGGCATCCCACATCCGTGACAGACCCCCTCACTCCCCACTGCAGAGCAGACTCCCTCCAGCAGTGCCGGTGCTGGGCACCATTGCTGTCCCAAGGCAATGCCCATGTGGGTCCTCAGAGATCCCACCTGGCACACCAGCACCCCCAAACCCAACTGTGCTCCTGCAGGTCACCTTGTCCCCGCAGGCTGGGATGCTGGGATGGGTGCCTTAGGGACCAATGCACAGCAGGGATGCTGGGCACCTCCAGCCTTCGCTTGAGACCCCCTCCACAGCAGAGAGTCCCTCCTAACCCCCTCATCCTCCATCGGAAACCAAAGAGCAGCTTTGCTCTGAAACAGTATTAAATATTGAACAAAAGAAAGCAAATCTGTTATCTGGAATAATTGGGAGTAAATAAAACATTTAACCAAACCAAATGCAGCTGTTTCTACTTGGAGCCAGCACAACAGCAGGGAAGCCAGCTCAGCTACTCCGTGTCCTTGTTACGGCAGCTGATTATTGTTTTGTGTATAACGGTAGCGCCACCAAGCCTCGAGTGAAGCCAGGGCCCGCGGTGCTTGGTGCGGCACACCCACAAGGAGCCGACGCTAGGTATACCACCAAGGCAGGACGCGGCAGCATGGCGAGCGCATCAGGCACAGGAAGCCCTTTGCAGCGCTGGGGTTTGCTCTCCAGCCCAGGGAGTTCACGTCCAGGCCGGCTTTCCTCCCCCAACACCTCTGCGAGGCGATTTGCATGTAACATAAACCGTTTCAGAGCCAGGTCACTGGTTCGCACAAAGCCTGGGGCAGTAATGACCAAACCTCGTTACCGGCTGCTCTGGGACCAAGCCTGCCAGGCCTCTGTCCAGCTCCTGGAGAACTGAAGAGTGGCGTGGGGCAAGGGACTATGTAGCTCCCTGGGGAAGGTGCCAGCAAACGGAGCCAAGGGCAGCTCTGGGGATGGAGAGTGTGTCCCTGCCTGTGGCTCAGGGCTGAAACATCCTGGGGTGCCAGGTTGCTGTGCCCAGCCGGAGGGGAAAGGGCTGCAGCCCCTGTGGAGAGCAGGGGGCTGATGTGCTCTTTCCTTTCTCAGCACAGTGTCCTGGTTTTGGCTGGGATAGAGTTAATTTTCTTCCTAGTAGCTGGTATAGTGCTGCGTTTAGGATTTAGTATGAGAAGAATGTTGATAACACACTGATGTTTTAGTTGTTGCTAAGTAGTGCTTATGGTAGTCAAGGACTTTTCAGCTTCCCATGCTCTGCCAGGTGCACAAGAAGCTGGGAGGGAGCATAGCCAGGACAGCTGACCCAACTGGCCAATGGGGTATTCCATACCATATGACGTCATGCTCAGTATATAAGCTGGGGGGTTGGTCGGGGAGGGGCGATCGCTGCTCAGGGACTGGCTGGGCATTGGTCGGTGGGTGGTGAGCAATTACATTGTGCATCACTTATTTTGTATATTCTATCATCACCATCATCATTATTATTATTATTATTTTTCTCCCTTCCTTTACTGTTCTATTAAACTGTCTTTATCTCAGTCCACGAATTTTACTTTTTATTGATTCTCTCCCCCATCCCACTGAGGCGGGGGGCAGTGAGTGAGGGGCTGTGTGGTGTTTGGCTGCCTGTCGGGTTAAACCACAACAGTCCTTTTTGGCACCCAACGTGGGGCTCGAAGGGTTGAGATAATGACACACCTGACCCGAGCAGGTTAAAACAAATTTGTTATAAGCATTCCTTATATCAGTGTAGTAGTCGCTGGTCACAATGTTGGTTTATTTGCTCTCAGAGTTGTTGGATTTGTTCTCGGAGTTGTGTTATGTAACACCTTACTTGACTTATATACTGTTTATCAGTATTTAAGTGGGGTTTATGACCTCTGGGGGATGGATTAAGGTTATCGCTTTGCTATACTGTGTGACACTGGTTTATGGTATGATAAACTTATTGGTCATGAGACTGTACTCAGCACTGCCATTATCCCTGTGCTTCGGGAGCTATCTCTTGAAAACTATTAATAATTACACTTTTTACCACTTCTCCTCGGAGAGCCAATTTACAGGGGAGACAGCTTCCTTCACCTTCCCCTCATCCTCCAGGCTGATTACAATAGCTCTAGAGGATTTTGAATATCCTTGGGATGTTCAAGCCAGCGTGTTCCTATTGCTATGTCTCCTGAATGTGTTTCAGGCCTTTGTTTAAGGTTAAAAAACTATTTAAGAATACCACCCAGAGATCTGCCCCGAGCCTGGATAGTCATGAGTGTCAGGGTGTGGGATAGTATGGGCAAGTACCTAGGACAGTGGTCACATCCAATGTTTTGGAACTTCACCCCTGAACAAGTGCAGAATCCTGACAAACTAGTGAAATATTTGGAAAACGTATGCTGTCACCCTGGCAATTCCAGAGAGACCCAGATTACTGCAATGTGCTGGGGCCTGGCCCATGCCTTCCGAGCCCTGTTCAACACTATTCAGAACCCTCAAGGGGGAGAGAAGGTCTCCGGATCTGATGACAAAACAACAGGCACTGCAGCTACTCCAACCCCCGGGACAGGCACAGCGGCTACTCCAACCCCGGCAACAGGCACTGCGGCTACTCCAACCCCCACGACAGGAACTGTGGCTACTCCAGCCCCCATGATAGGCACTGCAGCTACTCCAACCCCAGTGACAGGCACTGCGGCTCTTTCAACCCCTGCAACAGGTACTACAGCTGAACCAGAGGACCAACACATCCTGGTATCAGTCGCCCCTAAACACAAGAAAGAATCTTGGAAGCAAAAGTCAGCTCATTTAGAAAGGTATGATGGAAAAGCAAGGGCCATCACGAGGAGGGGAAGAGGAAGAGGAAGAACTCATAAACAAGACGGAAACCACCCGATCCCTATCCCTGAGTGAGCTGAAAGATATGTGGAAAGACTTCAGTCGTCGTCCAGGCGAGCACATTGTCACCTGGCTGCTCCGATGCTGGGATAACGGGGCCAGTAGCCTGGAATTAGAGGGTAGGGAAGCCAAGCAGCTGGGATACCTTTCCAGGGAAGGGGGCATTGACAAAGCGATTGGAGAAGGGGCACAAGTCCTCAGCCTCTGGAGGCGACTCCTGTCAGGTGTGAAGGAAAGGTATCCCTTCAAGGAAGATGTTATATGCCACCCAGGCAAGTGGACCACCATGGAGAGAGGTATCCAGTACCTGAGGGAATTAGCCATGCTGGAGGTGGTTTATAGTGACCTGAACAACGAGCAATTATCCAAAGATCCATATGAAGTCCAGTGCATGTGAACCATGTGGCGGAAGTTTGCACAGAGTGCACCAGCGTCATATGTCAATTCGTTGGCAGTACTGTCCTGGAAAGAGGAAGAAGCACCAACGGTGGAAGAAGTGGGTGGCAAACTCCGGGAATACAAAGAAACTGTCTCCGCCTCCCTTGTCTCAGCTGTGGAGAAACTGTCCTGGGAGGTCCAGCAATTCAAAGACGATAGGTCCTATTCTCCACCTGTACGGACCAGTATCTCAGCCATTAGGAGTCAGCGTTTTTCTGCTCAAGAGAGAGGATACAGAGGGTACACACCCCGGGGCACCCTGTGGTTTTACCTGCGTGACCACGGAGAGGACATGAGGAAGTGGGGCGGGAAATTTACCTTGACCCTAGAGGGACAGGTACGTGAGTTGCAAGGAAAAACAATGACACAAGGGGGTTCTCCCAGGAAATATCTGCTCCAGTTTCTAGAAAAAACAGTGTCTCATGACTGTTTCCAGTGAACATTTGTACAGACAGAGTAGAAGGGCTGATCTTACTTTGGATTGTAATGAAGGAATTCTTGACTCGCGTTTGCAAGAAGAGAGAAACGAATACAATGACCAGGACTAGAGGGGCCCTGCCTCCAGCCAGGTGGAGGAAAGGGACAACCGGGTTTACTGGACTGTGTGGATTCGATGGCCTGGCACATCAGACCCACAGGAGTATAAGGCTCTCGTAGACACTGGTGCACAGTGTACCCTGATGCCATCAGGCTATAAAGGGGCAGAACCCATTTGTATTTCTGGAGTGACAGGGGGATCCCAAGAGTTAACTGTATTGGAGGCCGAAGTGAGCCTAACCGGGAATGAGTGGCAGAAGCACCCCATTGTGACTGGCCCAGAGGCTCCGTGCATCCTTGGCATAGACTACCTCAGGAGAGGGTATTTCAAGGACCCAAAAGGGTACCGGTGGGCTTTTGGTATAGCTGCCCTGGAGACGGAGGAAACTAAACAGCTGTCCACCTTGCCCGGTCTCTCGGAGGACCCTTCTGTTGTGGGGTTGTTGAAGGTCCAAGAACAACAGGTGCCGATCACTACCACAACGGTGCACCAGCGGCAATATCGCACCAACCGAGACTCCCTGATCCCCATCCATGAGCTGATTCGTCGACTGGAGAGCCAAGGAGTGATCAGCAAGACTCGCTCACCCTTCAACAGTCCCATATGGCCAGTGCGAAAGTCCAATGGAGAGTGGAGACTAACAGTAGACTACCGTGGCCTGAACGAAGTCATGCCGCCGTTGAGTGCTGCCATGCCGGACATGCTAGAACTCCAATACGAACTGGAGTCAAAGGCAGCCAAGTGGTACGCCACCATTGATATCGCTAATGCCTTCTTCTCCATCCCTTTGGCGGCAGAGTGCAGGCCGCAGTTTGCTTTCACTTGGAGGGGCGTCCAGTACACCTGGAACCGACTGCCCCAGGGGTGGAAACACAGCCCTACCATTTGCCATGGACTGATCCACACCACACTGGAACAGGGTGAGGCTCCAGAACACCTGCAATACATTGATGACATCATTGTATGGGGCAACACAGCAGAGGAAGTTTTTGAGAAAGGGGAGAGAATAGTCCAAATCCTTCTGAAGGCTGATTTTGCCATAAAACAAAGTAAGGCCAAGGGACCTGCACAGGAGATCCAGTTTTTAGGAATAAAATGGCAAGATGGACGTCATCAGATCCCAATGGATGTGATCAACAAAATAAAGGCCACGTCCTCACCAGTTAGCAAGAAGAAAACACAGGCTTTCTTAGGCATTGTGGGTTTTTGGAGAATGCATATTCCAAATTACAGGCAGATCGTAAGCCTTCTCTATCAAGTGACCTGGAAGAAGAACGATTTCAAATGGGGCCCTGAGCAACGACAAGCCTTTGAGCAAATTAAACGGGAGATAGTTCAGGCAGTAGCCCTTGGGCCAATCCGGGCAGGACAAGATGTAAAGAATGTGCTTTACACCGCAGCCGGGGAGAATGGCCCTACCTGGAGCCTCTGGCAGAAAGCACCAGGGGAGACTCGAGGTCGACCCTTAGAGTTCTGGAGTCGGGGATACAGAGGATCCGAGGCCCGCTACACTCCAACTGAGAAGGAGATATTGGCAGCATATGAAGGGGTTCGAGCTGCTTCGGAAGTGGTTGGCACTGAAGCACAGCTCCTCCTGGCACCCCGACTGCCGGTGCTGCGCTGGATGTTCAAAGGGAGGGTCCCCTCTACACATCATGCAACCGATGCTACGTGGAGTAAGTGGGTCGCACTGATCACACAACGGGCCCAAATAGGAAACCCCAGTCGCCCAGGAATCTTGGAAGTGATCACGAACTGGCCAGAAGGCAAAGATTTTGGAATATCCCCAGAGGAGGAGGTGACGCGTGCTGAAGAGGCCCCACTGTATAATAAACTACCAGAAAATGAGAAGCAATATACCCTGTTCACTGATGGGTCCTGTCGCCTTGTGGGAAAGCATCGGAGGTGGAAAGCTGCTGTATGGAGTCCTATACGCCAAGTTGCAGAAACTGCTGAAGGAGAAGGTGAATCGAGTCAGTTTGCAGAGGTGAAAGCCATCCAGCTGGCCTTGGACATTGCTGAACGAGAAAAATGGCCAGTACTTTATCTCTATACTGACTCATGGATGGTGGCAAATGCCCTGTGGGGGTGGTTGCAGCAGTGGAAGCAGAACAACTGGCAGCGCAGAGGTAAACCCATCTGGGCTGCTGCATTGTGGCAAGATATTGCTGCCCGGGTAGAAAACCTGGCTGTAAAAGTACGTCACATAAATGCTCACGTACCCAAGAGTCGGGCCACTGAAGAACACCAAAACAACCAGCAGGTGGACCAGGCTGCTAAGATCAAAGTAGCTCTGGTGGATCTGGACTGGCAACATAAGGGTGAATTATTTATAGCCTGGTGGGCCCATGACACCTCAGACCATCAAGGAAGAGATGCAAGATATAGATGGGCTCGTGATCGAGGGGTGGACTTGACCATGGATGCTATTGCACAGGTTATCCATGAATGTGAAACATGCGCTGCAATCAAGCAAGCCAAGCGAGTAAAGCCTCTCTGGTATGGAGGACGATGGTTGAAATACAAATATGGGGAGGCCTGGCAGATGGATTATATCACACTCCCACAAACCCGCCACGGCAAGCGCTATGTGCTCACGATGGTGGAAGCAACCACCGCATGGCTGGAAACATATCCCGTGCCCCATGCCACCGCCAGGAACACCATCCTGGGCCTTGAAAAGCAAGTCCTATGGCGACATGGCACCCCAGAAAGAATTGAGTCAGACAACGGGACTCATTTCCGAAACACCCTCATAGACACCTGGGCCAAAGAGCATGGCATTGAGTGGGTATATCACATTCCCTACCATGCACCAGCCTCTGGGAAAATCGAACGATACAATGGACTGCTAAAGACAACACTGAGGGCAATGGGTGGTGGGACATTCAAGCATTGGGACACACATTTAGCAAAAGCCAACTGGTTAGTCAACACCAGGGGATCTGCCAATCGAGCTAGCCCTGCCCAGTCAAAACTTTTGCATACTGTAGATGGAGATAAAGTCACTGTCGTGCACATAAGAAATATGCTGGGGGAAAACAGTCTGGGTTACTCCTGCCTCTGGCAAGGGAAAACCCATTCGTGGGATTGCTTTTGCTCAAGGACCTGGGTGCACTTGGTGGGTAATGCGAAAGGATGGGGAAGTCCAGCGTGTACTTCAAGAGGATTTGATTTTGGGTGAAAAAAGCCAATGAACTGAATTGTATGATGTTAAATGTTATATGATATTGTATATCTTTATTTCTATGGTTGCTATCAATGGTATAGCAGTAAAAATCACCCAGATTAATGAAGAATGAACTAACTCCGATGAAACCGAGCAAAGTGCAACAATGATAGAACCGGAGGAGCGCAGCAATACTGAAATGGTAACTGGCTTCAGGATGCAACAGCCCAACACCACACACCATCTCTCCTGCCCTTAAAGACTGTTGTAACAGATGGAGCCCAAAGTCGTGGACTAAATGAACTCAGTGGACATTTTAAAGGGATAGTCCATAGACTAAGGGAATGATATCTGTGTGTGTATTTATATATATATAAAAAAAGAAAGATGGTGGTTATTAATTGAAATGTATTGAAAAATGTGAGACTGTCCTGGTTTTGGCTGGGATGGAGTTGATTTTCTTCCTATTAAGTGGTATAGTGCTGTGTTTTGGATGTAGTGTGAGAATAATGTTGATGACACGCTGATGTTTTGGTTGTTGCTAGGTATTGTTTACGCTAGTCAAGGACTTTTCATCTTCCCATGCCCTGCCAGATGTGCAGGGGGCTGGGAGGGAGTGTGGCCAGGGCGGCTGGCCCAGCTGGCCAATAGGCTATTCCATACCTTATGACGTCATGCTCAGCATATAAGGCTGGGTGAAGAAGAAGGAGGGGGGGCGTTCGGAGTGATGGCGTGTGTCTTCCCAAGTAACCGTTACGTGTGATGGAGCCCTGCTTTCCTGGCGATGGCTGAACACCTGCCTGCCGATGGGAAGTGGTGAATGAATTCCTTGTTTTGCTTTGCTTGCGTGCGCGGCTTTTGCTTTCCCTATTAAACTGTCTTTATCTCAACCCACGAGTTTTTCTCACTCTTACCCTCCCGATTCTCTCCCCGTCCCGCTGGGGGTGGGGGGAGTGAGTGAGCGGCTGCGTGGTTTTTGGCTGCTGCCAGGTTAAACCACGACAGAGACCTAAGCACGACGTAAACGGTATAGAATAAGGGGTGGATACTGTCCTGGTTTCGGCTGGGACAGGGTTAAATTTCTTCCTAGTGCTGTGTTTTGGATTTAGTATGAGGAGAATGTTGATAACACACTGATGTTTTCATTTGATTCTAAGTACCCTGTCCTGTCAAGGACAGCTTCCATGCTACCAAGTAGAGGCTGGGAGGGAACACAACCAGGACAGCTGGCCCAGCTGGCCAGCGGGGTATTCCATACCATGTGACGTCATGCTCAGTATATGAATGGTAGGCGTGATCCAGGAAGTAGCGATTGCTACTTGGTTATCGGTCAGCGCGGGTGGTGAGCAATTGCATTGTGCATCACTCATTTTGTATATTCTATCGTTATTATTATTGTTATTATTTTCCCTTTTCTGTTCTATTAAACTGTCTTTATCTCAATCCATGAGTTTTTCTCACTCTTACCCTTCCGATTCTCTCCCCGTCCCACTGGGGGCTGGGAGGGGAGTGAGCGAGTGGCTGTGTGGTATTTGGCTGCCTGCCAGGTTAAACTACAACAAACAGGTGTCACATCAGATACCTCCAGCTCTTCTCGACCGTGAAGTACAAGGTGACTCTGACAGTCACAATTGCTCTGGGCAAAAACTCCACCACTCTCACCATTGACGAGTTCGCCATAGGTAACTTCCACGGCAGCAACTGGCTTCTCTGAGACAGTGCTGGGTTTGGCTTGCTCTGCACGCAGCGTCACCCACTGAAGCGACGGGCCAGGGAAGGGGCAGGCTCTCCAAGTAGAGCCTCTACCTATCTGCGCATGAGATGGAGCCGGGGTCTGAGCCATGCTGGCATCCTCCCGGTGCTCCCCTGATTCTTCTGGCCCTGCTGTAACTGATGCCAGCACCTGAGCATCCTAGGGGAGCCAGGCAGGATGCCCACAGGCAGCCCCCATGCTGGTCCCATTGGTGGCCTGGTGCCCTTCCTGGTCCCATCCCCAGTGGTCCAGGTATCCTGTGGTTGCTGAGCTCCTCCTTGTTTGGGGGCTGGGAAAGTGTCTGCCAGGTACCGGGGCAGAGGGCTGTGAAACCAGTGTGGTCCAAATGGCATTGCCCTTTTTGCCCCTCTGAGCATTCCTAAAAGAGAGGTTTGGTGTTTGTGCTGGAAGCAGAGTTCTGAGAATTAGGATTGGAAGAGAAATTAAAATGTCCCATCCTCTTCCCCCCATCCCTAGGCAGGATAAGCCCTTCCAAAATCATCCTCCACCAGCCCTTACCTAACCTGCTCCTAAAAACGCTGTTCCCCCCTTTGCACCTCTTCACTGCCCCATCCAGGCAGTGGATGCTGTGCAATGTGGGACAGGGAACAGCGGGCCCTGGGGGCTGGGGTGTCCGTGCTGCCACCTGTGCTGCAGGGATGCTGCCCGGCCGTGTCCAGACCCATGGTGCTGATGGTCCAACTGTGACGGACTGGTGTGGACCGAGCAATTCAGTGCAAAGCACGGCAAAGCAGGGAGCTGGGCACAGTGCTTTTGCCACCAGCCAAAGCCAGCTTACAGCCAGTGCCATGACAAGACTGTGCATCCTCAAAGAACAGGAAAAATGGAAGAGAGTAGAGATCAGGAACACATTGCAAAACAATTTGCTGGTTACATGTGGCAATTACTGGACCAGAAAAACAAATAAATGAATCCTTGAAATGCAGCCAGCAGTCAGTTGTTGCCTTCGATGTGCTGCATGTGCCAGTTCTGAGCAGCTAGAAGTGCCGGAGTGCAAGAAGAGGAGCTCCACTGCTGTCCCAGATTTTCTCTTTCTATCCCAAATCCTGGAAATCATCAAATAAGAAACATGGTGCCAGCTCTGAACAGAGCGGGGAAATTATTTTGGAGCAGGGACTGTCCTGCCGTCCATATCCAAAGCTTGTATTCGTTGGTGTATTGCAAATGTTGATAACAAGGCAAGGAGCTTAGCAGGGAAGCGGTGGAGTTTCAGTTGCTTGGGTGTCTTTAAATGGAAATTGTTGTGTTTGTGGAGGATACACTCCTTAAAAATGAAGGTAACCTCCAGCCTGCAGGGCCCAGGGCAGCAATTAAGCTGCATTTTCTGAGTTCCTTGCATTCCCTCCTGCAGGAGTTCAGGGCATCGTCCTGTAACATCTGCATCCCACCCATGCCCTGCCTGGCTTCCCGAACATCTGGTGCTACTCCTGAGCAAAACAGCCGGCACCACCTTGGGAGGAGGGATCTGCCCATCCTCCATCCAGCACACAAGGGCAACCCCCCAGGGAAGCACACCCAGCTGCGAGCCCCAGGTGTCCTGGCACCAGCACAAGCCAGATCCAGCCCAGGAGTTTGAACTCAGCCGGGGTTGGAAGAGCTGTGAATGGAGGCCAGCACTGCCCCAGGCCAGCCATTAGCACGGGTGCAATATCACTGCCTCTTGCGAGAGCTCCCAGAGAGGCACAGGGTGCCCAGATGCATCCCGGTGGTTGCAGTGGGAGGTGAGACCCCCCCGGCACCACCTGGCAGATGCTCTAACACCCTCTGGGACAGCACTTGGGGAAGGGGTGATGGGTTGGTGCTGATAGGAAGGGCTGTGTCCTGCACCCTGGAGCCAGCCCGCTTCAATAAACACTTCAATATTGGCCTTAAAATCTCCACATTCTGTACAGCTATGAAATTCTCCTCCTCAGGATTTGGTATGGCCGCTGTGCATAAGAAGCATAGACACCGTGGTGATTGAGTGTTTAAGCAGGCAGTTGGCAGGCTTAGCAGAGTCATTACAGGATGAACTCAGCTGCTGCCAATCAACAGCCACCTACCCTGAACGGAGCTTCTCCTTGTGTCTTCCTGGTGTTTCCAATTAAAACAAGTGCACTGTGTTAGTATATTTTGCCAGGCAATTTTGTCCTAGATTGCTTGCTCTCCTTGCAGAAGCCTCTGCATTTTGACTTCTCTTCTGGCTCTCCTCTCTGTGGCTGCAAGCCTGGGGTTGTGTCCCAGCGCAGTAGGTGCTGGCAGTGTGGATCTAGCACCCAGCAGATGCCTTGGGGATCTCTACCAGTGCCAGCTGGGCTGAGATCTCATCTTGGAAGTTGTGCTGGGTTTTGCTTGGGACAAAGCATCGGCTTGCTGGAAAAATGCTGCATGGGAGCATTGTGACATGTGCATGCATCTTGCTAAAATGGAGAGATGGTGTCAACCAGCAACTGCATGATGCTTCTCCTAAAATCCCCATGCTGGGGATGTCAAAGCCCACCTTGTGTTTTCACCTTAGCCTAGAGAAAACCATCACATCTTCTGTGTGGAGGTTAAACCCCAGGCGTGAAGCCCTGATCTTGTGCCTCGCTGGGAACGGAGCAGCCTGGAGCCAATGTGAGAGCAGCGTGGTGCCAGCGGCTCTCCCTCCTGGTGCCGGCTGAGCTGGGAGCAGACCCGCTGCTGGGTCAGACCACCCACCTGGCCCAGGCAAACACAAAAAGCCCCCTGGGAAAGAGTGACCTCCTTTTGTTTTGCTTCCTCTCTCCCTCCTCCCTCCCTGGAGCCCCCAGCAGAAAATCCCTTCCCCAGCTGCTCGGAAGATGGGCTCTAATTGAGTGGAAAATGATTGGTACTTTCTTTTGCTATCCTGAGCCCATGCCTTGCTGGTGGTCGTGCTGTGCAGGTTAGTAGCAGCCAGCTGCAAGGGGGTGCTCTGTATTTCCATTTTCAATGATGGCTGGAAGAGGTTTTCCAGCCCTCTAGCCCCCATGTCTCATCGGTAGGCGAGAGAACTGGGCTGCCTTCCTCCCTGTCTCGCTCCTGGAAATTGTTTTCATAATTACATCTTCTGCAAAGGTATCGATATTAATAAAGGTGAGCATGGGGAGGGCAAGGCTCTGCAAAGCCCTGCAGATGTCAGGGCTCCAGCCCTGAGGCAGGAGGAGGTGGGAGAGGGGCTGGAGGAGCTGGAGAGGAGAGGGCTTGGAGGCAGAGAAAGGTGCCAGGGAGGAGTGAGGTGGCGTGTCAGGAGCTGCGCACCTCCCTCGTGATGGTTGGGACAGAGTGGCGACATTTATGGCCCTCCAGGACACATCCCCACCTTCTTGCTCGTGTTTCAGCCCAAGAACCAGGTAGCTGGCACATGCATCCTACAGCAAAGCAGGGACATCGCCACCACGCAGCAATGCCGGCATCGTGCCTCGGCACCTTTCTCCTCGTGTGAGCCCAGGGCAAATTAGCAGAAGAAGATGCACAGCATTAAAAGGAGGAAGACAGCCTTGGACGGGGCCTTGCAGGCATGGGTGCCTTCCCCAAATCTGCCACCCATTCCTTGTGTGACCTTGGGAAGGTCATTTGATCCTCTCAGCACCAGCTCTGGAGTGATTAAGATGCAGAGCATCTCGGAGGGGCTGCGTGAGGACAAACGTGCCCGTGTCTGTACAAAATTCAGAGTCTCTGAACATGGGTATACAGTTGCCTAGGCAGAAGGTCAGTTCAATTCATACTACTTAGGGAGGCAGAATTAAATTACCTAGACTGACATTTGACTAAGACGTGGAGTTTAATATCCCTCTGCTCATGGAGAATGCCAGGGGATATTTAATGGCTGCAAGGGATCCATTTTAGCGCTCATTGGAGAGATGGGTGCGTGGGCGACGGGATGGGTGATGGGCCCCTCCATGCTGCGGGGTCTCAGCTGCCTTTCTGAACCACCGGCTTCATTTCTAACAACAGCCCAGGACGATAGATAGCTAAAGACTTGTGGTTAAGTGTGAGCATGCAGAGCCTTTAGGAAAAGCTGTGATTTGGAGATAATTGCCTGATCCTTTCCAGCACCAGGGCTCGCGGGGGCCATCTGCATGAGTCCGCTGCTCTCCACATCTCTTCTTGCATGCTGAGCCCTTGCTTGGAAGCAGCAGCCGAAAACCAAGCAGGAAGAGCTGTGAGCCGCCTCCCGGCCAAGCCCCGCATCTCCTTCCCAGGAATGTCTGGAGATGCTCCCTTGGCTCTGTGGGATAATATTACATTTGGTTTTGTAGCCACTTAACCAGTACTCAGCCTAATGCCCATCGTTCATTATTATTATTACTATTATTGCTTTTATTACGTTACTGCCTGCAGGCCCTTGCTGAGGACAGGGCTCTTATGCTGGCTGATGTACAGCCAGACAGCCACTGCCTCGCCATGTGCGGGCTAAATGGAGGCAGACAAAGGCCAGGGAAGGAGGAGCGCTCATCCCCGTGTGCGGAGCAGGGACCCGGGAAGCTGCGGAGGATAAAGCACTCCTTCAACATCACGCAGAAATCGGGGAGCTGGACCCAGCCCATCTCCCCTTGCTCTTCAGCTGGCCCCTGTGGGACCGGCCCTGATGTTTCCCACGATGCGCACAGTGTAATGAGGTCTGTCCTAAGAGATGTAGGTCTGTCCTCACTGGACCAGCTGCCAGAGGCGTGGTCCCCTGTCCCAGCTCTCGCATCCCCACTGCCATGGACAGATGTGGCAGGAATGGCTGCGACTTTGTGCTTTTCAAGGGGCTGGCACTGCTGTGCTTTCTAGCCTGGGCAGGAGTCCCACAGATGGGGGGATGCATGAGGAGGTAGTTGCAGCCCTCCTGCTGGGGACTGCTGCTTTTCTCATTAACCTGCAGCACTGTTTGAAGGCTCGCCGCAGCCAGGAGCGCAGCACCCTTCAATAGCTGGGCTCTGCCGTGCTCGCTCAGAGCCAGGGCAGCCCTCCCCTGTGCCTCAGGGACAGTCTCCAACCCATGGGAGTGGAACTGGGGGTCACATCACTGCAAAATGAGTGGGTGACTCCCACCTCAGCATCAGGGCACCTTTTTTTGGCTCTCCTGAAACCCACTGCGCTGGCATCTCTTGTTGCTGCCCAAGCACACGTGCCCTGCCCAGCACAACTGTGTTTGAGTATCCCTCTGCTGTGACTCTGGGCTGGCACACCAAAAAGCAGGGCCAGGCTCTCTGCATTACCCAGGGAGTATCCTGTCGCATCCATTCCCAGCCCTGCGCTTTCCTCCCCATGGCCTCACTGCAGAGCCGCAGTTCACAGTCATCTGCATTCATTCAGCCGAACAGACTTTTGTTTTGCAAACCGAGCCCACCGAGCCAGTGCTGGATTTATACTTTTCCGTATGTGTTTGGACTCCAAGTCCCTGTTGATGGAAGCTGATGTCCAGCCTGAGCCCGAGGATTCAAAGTGAGCGGAGGAATTGCACAGCCATCTGGAGTAGCTCAGCACGGCGCAGCCCCGGCAAGTCGTCCCTCCTGCAGAGGATAAAGCTGTAAATGGAAAATTGTGTCCCGTCCTGCTGCAGAGTGGGATCAATGGGAGCCAGGAGGTGGCACTGGGCACCCGTGCTCAGGCCCATGGGTGTTTGCTCGCCAGCTGCTCCCCAGGAGCATCCTCTGAGCACCGAGTGCAGTGGGGATGAAGGAGGCAGTCCAGCCCTCCTTGCACTCACCGCAGCAGAGGGAAGGCGATGGCAGGCAGGAGAGGCTGTCAGGGTGGTGGTGAAGGGATGGTGAAGGAGGACCACAGTGGGGTGTGTGCCAGGGTGCTGAGTGGGAGGGCTGGGGAGGGAGAGGTGGTGGTGGGATGGGGGCTATGTCTCGGTGGGAACAGGACCAACTCTGGGTCCCACCAAGGTCGTTGGGCTGTGGCTTCATTTCAGCGGCACCCCTCTGCCTCACCCACAGCCAAGAAAGCAGGTTTGAAAGCATCACAGGCTTGTTTCTCCTTAGAGGAGCAAGCGGTGGTGGTGCAGGTGTCACCGAAATCGGGAAGGAACCTCGTAACACCAATGTAGTGTTAAAAGGCAGGCATTCTTTATTAGCAGCGCTGGGGACACGGGGGATCGCTCCACCACAGCGTGTCCAATTTGTTGCACCTTTCACCATAAATTTATACAACAAAATCATAAATATACATAGCATTACATCATTTACTAATACATATGCATGACTAGTCTTCGCTTCGTATTAAAATGAGCTCTCCTCCCATTTGCGCCTGCGCACTGTTGCTTGGTGGTGGTCGTCAGGGGTCTTGGAGATGAAGGCCAGTGACTCCTCTTCGT
Source organism: Calonectris borealis (assembly GCF_964195595.1). Lineage (NCBI taxonomy): Eukaryota > Metazoa > Chordata > Aves > Procellariiformes > Procellariidae > Calonectris > Calonectris borealis. Next base: position 25,716,305 of record NC_134351.1, on the reverse strand, counting down.
CACTGTTGGCTGACCCTTTTACTTTGCGCAGACTCAGTGGCCTCTTGGCTTCTATCCGACCTAGGTGATTTGTTTCAACTGGTTTCTTCTAAGCATCAGTTGCTTCTTACAATGGTATGCTAAATTATCTTCTAATATTTAACAAACCAACAATCCCTCATGTTCCTAAATTTATTTGTACTGTACTGTACTATAGAAACATGAACAGAACACTCTACCTGAATTTATAATAACTATTTGTTTCAAACATCTACTCCTAGCAACTAGTGATTTCTTTTGATCATTAGTTTGATTGGAATTTAACCCAATCATGGTTTGGGGCTTTACAGAGAAATTTAAAGTAGCAGCACTGCTTGGTAACTGTATGGTAACATTTCCCCCCTTTGGAAGTCTTGAAATTTTATTTAATTTCAATACTTCCACAATATTAACTATTTACAAAGGCAGGATTCGTGTTTGCTAGATTGTAATTGTCACCACTATTTCCTACTAGTGCGAGAGTGATCTTTCGATCAACGGCAGCCTTCCTTGTGAACTCTCTTTTCAAGCAATAATAGATAAGCAATATCACTAGGGAAATAATTAACAAACACAATACAGTACTAATTAAAGATTTTACCCAGGATTCAAATTTGTCGTTAAAATTCCCCATGGAATCGACTCACCTACTGCTCTCGGAATTGGGAGGCATGCCGTTATTTGGGTGACATTTTGCAATTTAGCAAACTCCTTTATCAATCCTATCATTAGATTTTCTTCCGGAGTCCTTTTGGGAATGTGTATCAATTGCTCTGATGAATCTTCAATTTCTGTTTTGTTCATTTGATTTCCTTCTTCTCCAAATAAAGTTCCCACCAATATTAATTGCCAGATTAACATACATTTTCTTACAATCAGACACATTTTAGAGTCAATTTTGCAGTTTCTGGATCCCTATTAATAATTTTCCACGACGGGGCCTTCTTTACTCGAGTGTAATGTATCCACGGCTCCACTCCTTCTACTTTGATTGCAGTGTAAGTTGTTAACAGTACCTGGAAGGGTCCCTTCCACTTCTCCTGCAGTGGTTCAGAGTTCCAGGTTCTTACATATACAAGATCACCTGGCTGATACTGATGTACAGGCGTATCCAAGGCAAGTGATCTAGTCAATACCACATATCTTCGGAGTGCTCCAAGGACTTTCCCTAAAGAAATCAAATATCTTTTCAAATCAGTTTCCCCAGTTACCTTAATATCCCCTGGGATTAAAGGAATTTGGTATGCCTTACCATACAAAATTTCATATGGACTTACACCGTCTTTTGATCTTGGTTGAATTCTAATTCTTAAAAGAGCCAACGGTAAGGCCTGTGGCCACCTCAAAGATGTTTCCTGGCAAATTTTACTTATCTGTCTTTTCAATGTTTGATTCATTCTCTCTATTTTTCCACTTGACTGTGGTCTCCAGGGGGTATGTAGGTCCCACTTGATGCCTAAAATTTTGCTAATTTGCTGGACCATTTCTGCCACGAAATGCGGTCCCCTATCAGAAGACATTCCTATCGGTACTCCAAATCTAGGTATTATTTCTTTCAATAATATTTTGACTACCTCTTTGGCTTTGTTGGTGCGGCAAGGAAAGGCCTCCGGCCATCCAGAAAATGTGTCAATCAACACTAACAAATATCTACACCCATTTTGCCTGGGTAACTCAGAAAAATCAATTTGCCAATAATCTCCAGGAGAATTTCCTTGCTTTATTACTCCTAACGGTGGCTTCTTTTGGTTCAAAGGATTATTCTTATGACAAATTAAACACTTAGCTACTATTGATTTAACTATTCCTGTCATTCCCACGCAAACTGCAAATGTTTTCAAACTAGATATCATTGCATCTATTCCCCAATGTGTCTGCTCATGCTTTTCTCTTGCAAGTTCTATCATAACCTGCGGGGTCACTATTACTTGTTTTTCCGGTGTTACCCACCATCCTTCGGCATTTTGGGATGCCTTTAATTGCTCTGCCAATTGGTTATCCAATTTACTATATTTTGGTTTTGAATCAGGGAGTTTTATGTGTTTTACTGGTACTAGTGCAAGGATGCCTTGTTTTGCTGCCTCTTTCGCAGCTTTATCTGCCAATCGATTACCTATGTTTACTACTGTTTGACCAAATTGGTGGGCTTTGCAATGCATTACTGCTACTTCTTTCGGTTTCTGTACGTCTTCTAGAAGTTGGAGAATTTCTTCCTTGTATTTTATAGATGTTCCTTGAGCTGATAACAATCCTCTCTCTTTCCAAATAGCTCCATGAGCATGGATCACACCAAACGCATATTTAGAATCAGTCCAAATGTTTACCCTTTTTCCCTCGGCAATTTGCAGAGCTCGCCTTAATGCAACCAGTTCTGCTTTCTGTGCTGAGGTATTTGTAGGCAGCATCCTTGATTCCAGTACCTCGGTGGTGGTGACAACAGCATACCCGGCCATTCGCTTTCCTTCCTGGACAAAGCTGCTTCCATCAGTAAACAGTTCCAAGTCAGGATGTTCCAGAGGTTCATCTCTCAAATCCAATCTACTGGAATAGACTTGTTCAATGGTTAGCAAACAATCATGTTCTAAACTTCCTGCTGGATTCTCTGTTGTTAGAAATATTGCTGGATTGACAATTGGTGTGGTTTTCAATTCCACATCATCTTGTTCCAATAGGACAACCTGGTATTTTAGCATTCTGCTAGGGGACAACCAATGACCCCCCTTTTGCTCTAGAACAGTTATCACCATGTGTGGGGCATATACCACCATCTTCTGTCCCATAGTCAACTTTCGAGCCTCTTGGATCAACAACACTGTTGCTGCTACAGCGCGCAAACATCCCGGCCATCCTTTACTCACATTATCAAGTTGTTTGGAGAAATACCCAACCGGTCTTTTCCAGGATCCCAGTCTTTGTGTCAGCACTCCCAGAGCCAGATGTTGTCTCTCGTGCACAAACAGCTCGAACGGCTTAGTCACATCAGGTAGTCCTAAAGCAGGAGCCATCATCAATGCTTTCTTTAGTTCTTTAAATGACTTTCGGCATTCAGGTGTCCAGGTCAAATACCGATCTTTGGATTCTTTCAAAGCCTCGTATAGTGGCTTTACATATAGTCCATAGTCCACAATCCAAAGTCGGCACCATCCAACCATTCCCAAAAAGGCTCTCAATTCCTTTGGGCTATTGGGTTCAGGGGTCTGACAGATTGCTTCCTTTCTTTCATTCCCCAATTGTCTTTGTCCCTGGGATACTTCAAAACCCAGGTAAATCACAGTTTCTTTTCCTATTTGGGCCTTAGTCTTAGAGACTCTATATCCACCTTGGCCCAGGAAGTTCAATAAACTAATAGTACTCTCGAGGCACTCCTTTTTGTTTTCTGCCGCTATCAAGATGTCATCCACATACTGTAACAATGTGCCTTTCCCTTGATTCTGTCTCTTCCATATTTCCAATTCTTTTGCCAATTGGTTTCCAAATATTGTAGGGCTATTTTTAAACCCTTGTGGAAGTACAGTCCATGTCAATTGTGTCTTCCGTCCTGTGGTAGGGCTTTCCCATTCAAAAGCAAATATGCTTTGGCTTTTTGCATCCAGGGGTATGCAAAAGAAGGCATCCTTTAAATCCAGTACCGTAAACCATTTATGTTCCTCTTTTAGAGAGGTCAATAAAGTATATGGGTTAGCTACAACTGGATGCATATCTTGCACTATTTGATTTATAGCTCTCAAATCTTGAACTAATCGATATTCTTTTCCTCCAGATTTCTTTACTGGCAATATGGGAGTGTTATATTCTGATTCACATTCTATCAAGAGCCCATATTCTAAAAACTTTGTAATCAATTCTTCTAATCCTTTCCGAGCCTCCCACTTAATGGGGTATTGTTTTTGTCTTACCGGCTTGGCTCCAGGTTTCAGGTTTACTTTTACCGGTTCTGCCAACTTAGATCGTCCTGGTTTTCCACTCGCCCAAACCAATGGAATTACTGCATTTTCCACTTCTTCTGGAATTTGTTCTTCCTTGGGGAAATCCAGAGGTTCAGCTAGGGTTGATTCCTCCGGTCCCCTTCATAAATCTTCGTCCAAGGTCATCAATTTAACTGCTTGAAGAGTTGGATCTAATTCTCTAATTTTGGGGCATTCTCTCTTCCAGTGTCCATGCTCCTTGCACGCGGCACATTGATCTTCCGCCAATCGGAGGTTTACCCTTTCTCTATCTCCAACATTCATTCCACGTCCTCTTCCTCTACCTCTACCCCTCCTATTATTTCCAGCTAGAACAGCCAGCAATTTTCCATCCCTTCGTGCTTGTCTTAATTCTTTTTCTTTTTCTCTATTATTATACACAGTCCATGCAATTTCAAGCATTTTACCCAAATTCCTAGATTCAGAACCTTCCAATTTCTGGAGTTTCTTCCTAATGTCTGGGGCCGACTGGCCCATAAATATAGAGGCCAATTGCGCTTCTTCATCTGGTTTATCTAAATCTAAATTAGTATATTTTCTAGCAGTCACCTTCAGTCTTTCCATGAAGGCTGAGGGAGACTCATTTGGTTCTTGTCTTACATCATATAGTTTTGACCAATTCATTGCCTTGGGCATTGCATGTCTCACACCGTATAAAATCCACCTCTGATATCTATTTAACATCTCTCTGGGCCCTGGTTGATTAGGGTCCCATTCAGGATTCACAGATGGAAAATTCTGTTCCACTGTTCCCTGTAAACCCCCGCTAGCATGTGCCCCTTCTACCTGCTTCCTATCAGCATTTAATACCATCCCTTTATCAGTATCATCAAGCAAAGCATCCAATATCACTTGTAAGTCACTCCAATCTGGTCGCAATGCGAAAAACAAATCAACATATGCCATTTCATCCCATTTACCTTCCCTCTTACAAAATAACATCAGTTGTAGGATGGTATTATATTGCAATGTTCCATTCTCTGGCCATTTTTCCCCATCTTCCAATTTATACATGGGCCACCAATTATTACAATATTCAATTAGCTGTTTCCGAGTCAAAGGATCACCCCCCAAATCTTTCCAATGCTTCAAAATACATCCCAAGGGTGTTCTTTGTGGGACTGCTTTCTTGCTCGGAAAAGTACCCATCCTCCAAAGACTAGTTGAGTGTGATTGTGCACTATCACCAGTCACTAGTCAGAGGGACCCCAACCCCTGGTGGAGCTCCCTCTCCGGGGACTCTAACCCCGCGGGGACTCTAACCCCTTCCTTTACCCGGGTCTCTAGCCCAACCCTGCGAAGCTTTCACCGCGACTTATGGGCAGGCGTTATTACTAGGTACCTCTCAGCCCAACTCTGCGTAGCTTTCGCCGCGCCTTACGAGCAGACCGCGGGGACTCTAACCCCTTTCCCTTTTTAGAAAAGAATGCCTTTTTACCTGTTCCAGGGGACTTGCTTTGAATTCTTCGGTCCGGGGATCAGAGGTTCTCCCCGAGAATCCCTCGGTGCCGGCTGGAGGTCCTGTGATCCCACGGATCCGTCGAGATTCACAAGCAGGGTCCCATCTGGGTCGCCAAAACTGTCACCGAAATCGGGAAGGAACCTCGTAACACCAATGTAGTGTTAAAAGGCAGGCATTCTTTATTAGCAGCGCTGGGGACACGGGGGATCGCTCCACCACAGCGTGTCCAATTTGTTGCACCTTTCACCATAAATTTATACAACAAAATCATAAATATACATAGCATTACATCATTTACTAATACATATGCATGACTAGTCTTCGCTTCGTATTAAAATGAGCTCTCCTCCCATTTGCGCCTGCGCACTGTTGCTTGGTGGTGGTCGTCAGGGGTCTTGGAGATGAAGGCCAGTGACTCCTCTTCGTCACTGTTGGCTGACCCTTTTACTTTGCGCAGACTCAGTGGCCTCTTGGCTTCTATCCGACCTAGGTGATTTGTTTCAACTGGTTTCTTCTAAGCATCAGTTGCTTCTTACAATGGTATGCTAAATTATCTTCTAATATTTAACAAACCAACAATCCCTCATGTTCCTAAATTTATTTGTACTGTACTGTACTATAGAAACATGAACAGAACACTCTACCTGAATTTATAATAACTATTTGTTTCAAACATCTACTCCTAGCAACTAGTGATTTCTTTTGATCATTAGTTTGATTGGAATTTAACCCAATCATGGTTTGGGGCTTTACAGAGAAATTTAAAGTAGCAGCACTGCTTGGTAACTGTATGGTAACACAGGGAAGGTGTCTTCCTGGGGATGGTTGCTGTGATGCCACCATCATCCTGGAGCAGAAGTGGCAGTGAACAGCTCACGCACGACTCCCCTTGCAGCAGACTGGCCCCACATCAGTGCTTGGTCCCATACAGCTTCAAGCAGAGGGAGAAATGCCCTTCGTGCATAGGGCAGGGCTGCAGGCAGGCAGGCTGGCAAGGGAGCAGCTCACTTGCCACCACCTCCTTCATCTCCCAGAGGAGGCAAAGCCCCTGCAGGGACATCACCTCCTGCCCACAGCAGGTGAACCCCTGGGGCCAGCACAGAGGAGAAGACCTCTGAGGCAGAGAGGGGCTCCCCATGGCCCTGGCATCCCTCCTCCATGATTGGGGGTAGAGATTGATGCTGGCACCTTTGCAAGCTGCTGCTTGAGGTGGTTGGAGCCAGAGGACCATTACTCAATCCAGAGATTTTCAGGCCAGGAGGGATAGTTTCCATCCATTGGCCTGCATGTGGACTTTGGAGGGGGTTGAGAGCCCTCCCAGGACATGAGGACTCATATGCATTGCTATTCTTAGAGTGCACAGAGAGCCCTCTTCCACCCCAGGCACGGCTGCGCGCCCAGCTCCCCGTGACCAGCTCCTTCCTGGCCGTGAGAAAAGGAGCGGCGTGGGTGCACCCAAAACTTGGTCTTTTTGTAGCTTTGCTATTGCAAATTGGGAGTTTGAGCTGTCAGGAGCTAAGCAAACCTTTGGTGAGGAGCAAGGCTCGCTCTGCAACGGGCAATGCCGTTCATCACAGCCTGTCTGTGATTTGCTCCCAGCACTTTAAAGTAGCTGCAACTTCAAGGCACGTTGCATAGCTCGCAGCCAATTAATATTTGCCTGAAATACTTGTCAGGTAGCAAGAAAATATCCCTATATCCCAAAAGCAGAGCAGGGCTGAGAGAGAGAGACCTGAAGTGGAAGGTGACCACGGCAATCCTTTGCCTTTGGTGAATATGATGTGCCAATGCTTTGAATCCCCGAAACCCCAGCCCTAAACCCAAGAACCAAACTCTGCCACATTTCTGCAAGGCAAGTGGGTTTGAATGTGGGTCAGACATCCAGGGCTCCTTGCCCTGACCCAAGTACCCCTGAGGAAGAGAGATGCTCTCTGCTCTGGCCAGAGTTGTTTCCGTGTGCCCCCAGAAAATCCTTGGTGGTGGTTATTTTGTGCCAGGACAGCTGGACAGGAAAAGGTGATTTGCATCTAATTCGTTTGGAAAAATGATGTTTGCTGCACCCCTTGGAAAGCACACAGTGCAAAGCCCAGCCAACTGTGTGGAGGGGTGTAAGGAAGGATGCCATGTGCAAAGCTTTGCCAGCTGCCCTCTTCTCTTCCAGTAAAGCCGGACCCTCCGGAGAATGTGGTGGCTAAAGCCGTGCCCAATAGCCCTTGGAGGCTGGAGGTGACGTGGCAAAACCCCTCATCCTGGCCTGACCCTGAGTCCTTCCCGCTCAAGTTCTTCCTGTGGTATTGGCCCCTCATCCTGGACCAGTAGCAACACGTAAGCGATACTGAGCTGGCCAGGACAGGAGGGAGCGGGGGGTGGGCACAGGGGTGGCAACATGGGGATGCACTGGGAACAAGTGTTCAGGGACCAAAAAAAATGTCTATTTATTGCCCAGGCAACACAGACCCTTTTCCTCTCTTTCTCTGTCTCTCCTCCTGTCGTGGTTTAACCTGGCAGGCAGCCAAATACCACGCAGCCGCTCACTCACTCCCCCCACCCCCCAGTGGGACAGGGAGAGAATCGGAAGGGTAAGAGTGAGAAAAACTTGTGGGTTGAGATAAAGACAGTTTAATAGAACAGAAAAGGGAAAATAATAATGATAATGATAGAATATACAAAATGAGTGATGCACAATGCAATTGCTCACCACCCGCGCTGACCGATAACCAAGTAGCAATCGGTACTTCCTGGATCACGCCTACCCTTCATATACTGAGCATGACGTCACATGGTATGGAATACCTTGTTGGCCAGCTGGGCTGGCTGTCCTGGCTGTGTTCCCTCCTCCCAGTCTATCTTGGTAGCAGAGGGTAGTTGTCCTTGACAAGATACTTAGCAACAACTGAAAACATCAGTGTGTTATCAACATTCTTCTCATACTAAATCCAAAACACAGCACTAGGCAGAAGTTTAACTCTATCCCAGCCGAAACCAGGACACCTCCCTTCTCTCTTCTTCTCTGTCTTTCTTTTAACTCACATTCTGCCTACTAACGGCTCTGCAGCCTCTCCCCGCTCTGCATTTTCATCCACGGCCCTTATCTACTTTCCATACATATGTCCTATATAAAACTTGCCAACGAGATGTAAAAGGCATTTAAAGTATAAATGTCACCGCATTTAAATGCACCTCTGCCACATTTAGCTTTTGAACTGAAGATAAAATACCACTTCCTGTAACTCAGAGCACAGTCATGGAGCGATTGCCGTGATGTTATCGTATTTCTTACTTTTATTTCTTGTTTCTTTAAAAAAAAAAAAGTCAGTGAAATCCTTGGCAGCCTGGAGGACAGATTTCATTTGTTAGCTGCAGGAAGATAACGAATGGGCTTTTTTTTTTTCCTGTGTGCTACTTGCATGCTCAGCTTGTGAAGGAAAAAAATCTGTCGCTCAAGGAGAGGTGCTGCTATGCTGGCATGGCTCATCCAGCATCCCCTCTGCGCCGAGCTGGGCCAATCGAAAGTCAGTTAGGTGCTTTGCTTGATAAAGCATTTTGCCAAAAAAAAAAAAAAAAATAAAAAAAGACAAATAGGAGGCAGTACCCGGTCCCCGGGGAGCTCACCTGCGCCACGGAGCCAAGCAGAGTTTTCTGCCAGCCAGCTCTTCTTGGGGAGAGAAGTGGCTGAGAGGGGATTTTTTTCACGAGGCAGCGCAGCAGGTAATGTTTCAGATTGAAGCGTTTTGCTGATGGCTTTGAAAATCAGAGAAGGGTTGGGAGAGGGTTTTTTCTTGCTTGTCTCTCTTTGCCCTTCGCTTCCCTCCGGGGAGCAGGAGAGCATCTGTGGAGCATCCCGAGGGGTAAGAAAGCAGAGGTGGAGTTTGGGTATTAGTTTGCTTCGGATATTTTTTTTCACTTGGGGGAGAAATGCTCGAATTGTAGAAGTTGTGAAAAAAGGGAAAGAATTAATGGGAAATACCAAACAAAATGTCAGTTTTTTCAAAGTGTGAAACCGTTGTGGAAAAAGCTGATGTTTTTACCTCGCCCATTTTTGCACCCAAAAATGATGGGGGAGCCAGTGGGCTGCCTCCCACCTCGACACCCTCAGGGTGGCCAGTCCCTCCATCATTGGGTATTAGGTATCATATTTGCAGGGCCTAGCCGTGCCAGTCCCCCTTACCACAGGGCCTCTGAAAGGATGTCGTGGCCTCTCCATCAGTGCTCTTGGGCAGGCAGCGATGGTGGGAAATACATGGAGGTGTTGGGGACACCAGTGGCAGGGCCACCAGTGGCAGGGCCACCTTGGCTGGAAAAGGCAGTTTTGGGGCAGTTCAAACTTGGTTTCTCCTATTTAAAGATACCCCGAGCTGCGGAGAGAGCTCAGGGTACCAGCCCTTGTGGTGGGTGCAAGGAGGGCTGGGAAGGGCTCCTCTCTTGGCATCCTGGGAGGGCACAGTGGTCCCAGGTACCACTTTTAATCAATATCCCCTTGTGAGAGACGTGTCTCCCATCACTGGCTGATGGAGAAGTGTGTTTGGGGAATAATTTGCTCGGTGAGCGAGCGCAAGCATTCAGCAAGCGAGGTACCAGCCTTGTTTTCTGACTCTCTGCCCCGCTGGCTGGGTAATGAAAAATCTGATTTGTGGATGATTTGAGGAAAACTGCCACTATTCATCAGATGAATTATTTGTGAAGCCTAATTCAATCAGCTCCCGAACACCAGGGGATGGCAGCGCTGCAGCAGCCAGAGCCACTCCAACCCTGGGCCCCCTTGGCACGCTCAGCCGCAGCCCTGCTTAGGTGCCTGCCAGGCACCCTGCAAATGCAGGGGTTTGCACCCAAAAATTAACCCCCCTGATGCCGGCACACTGGGAGCATGCCCAAGCCACGCTGAGCTCTACTTTGCTTGACCTAGTGCTCACTGGCACATTGGGGGGTGTCCCTGTCCCCCAAAATCCAGCCAGGAGAGGGAAGGACATGGTTTGGTGGGGCCAAGCTTGGCTCAGCCATCCAGCTCGTCCTATAGTGGTGGTGTTGGGTCTCTCCTTGAAGGGACAAACACCCTGAGAGGATGCAGTGGGCAAGCAGCAGGACCCATGCTTGCACAGCGGTGTCTTATTTCTTGCCGAGGTGAAGGTCTCCTGCCACGAGTTGCCCCCTGTCTCGGCTCTTGCTGTCCCCACTGGCTGCTGGCACGGAAAAGCCATTGCACACAGTGGGGCGGCTTGGGAGCCCAGTGGGGAGAGAAGTCTCTGCCGGCAGCTTAGAGGAGCTGGGTAACTGCATGCTCCAGCACATCCCCATGTGCCCCAGGCCCCCACGCCGAGCCCCATCCCTGCCTCCTCATGGCAACCTGCCCATGCACTGGCTGTGGGTTTTAAGCATCTCCTGCCACCCCCTTGGCAGCCCCGGGGGAAGCCCAGCATCCCTGCGGGAGCAAGCCTGCAAGGAAGCACCAGGGACTGCCCAGAGCCACGAATATCCATGCAGGCCCCACTCACATGTGGTGTTTCTTGGCAGAAGAAGCAACTCCCCTTTCTCCCCTCCACCTCCCGTTATCTTTGCAGGGTCTGATTTATGCACAGCACTTCAGCAGGCAGGACCGAATAAGCACTAATAGGATCAGATGGATGTAGAGCTGTCGAATACCATAGGGCCTGATTCAATCAGTGTCTGCTTTCTCCCAGGCTCTTCCTTTCAGGATTTTAATAATGCCAGGGCTTGGTACCAGAAGATGAAGCCATCTATGGCGGGAGCGGTGGATCTTATTGAGACCGCCACTGCGCAAGCTAGCCATAAACACAGCTTCCCCCTGGAGAGAGCAGGGCGATGCTTGGCCCAAGCCTGGCGTTGAGCAAGGGCCAGAGCTGCAGCCAAGCTGCCAAATCCGGGGCTGACCCAGAACTGGGGGGGACCCTCATCCCTTCCCCAGTGCTTTGCAAAGGTGCGTTTGAGCCCCAGTGTGCCATTTGTGCTCCCTTTCACCTGCTCAGCAGCGCCTTTCCTCTCAAGCTACTTAGCAGCTCTCATGTTGCAGTTTGCTCTGGGAATTAGGATGATGTGCTCTGGGAATTATTATCGTGGAGAGATGATGATGATGAGTTTCCACGTCAGCGTGCGGCGGGGCATGCACGTGTGCGGGATGCTCCTTGCACTGGAGCCATCGTGCCGCCTTGCAGCAGCTCCCTCAAACCTGGACACGGGCATTTCCCGGCTGTTCAGGATGCAGCTGTGTCACATTGTGTCACATTGGGTGGCCACCGACTCCCCTCCACCCCACCAGCACCGAGCTCGCTTTGAAAACCGAGCAACTTTAAAGTCATGCTCCTCCCTTTCTGGAAGAAGGGATGGTGGTTTCTCTCCTGCCAGAAGAGATATGGGATATTTGTAGCCTAAACAGGTTTTTTATTCTCTCCTTTTGGCAGAATCCCCCATTCTGTCTCCTAAATATAAAACATTAAATGTTTAGGGTATCCTTTATTTTTCTCCTGCTTTTAAGTTTGTAATTCAAGCCAGATTAGGGTGGTTTCCTCTTCTGTTTTATAGCCCCATCCTGGCCCCAAGTGAGCTCTCCTAATGCTCTCAGATGTTCCTCTAATGGCTTACCTAGGCTGGAACTGGATACCCTTTCCTAATGGATTGCTAATAGCCTGTTTCTGGTTTTACAGGCTCATTCAGTTAACTCACAACAGCAGCACTCACACATGCGATCTCCCTGTGAGCACGTCTGCATGCTCACCCCTAGATGCAGGTGGGTGGCCAGGTGCCATCCTGGGCATCTTCAGGGAGCCCAGGGCAGGTCTTGCACCCGATCTGCTCCCACCCCATAGCATTTGCTGGAGCAGGATCTCCCCCTTTCCCAGTTTTTGGGGGAGATCTCATGCACTGAGCACTGACCAGCTCAGTGCAGGTCCTGGGAACGTGGCAAGGCTCAGAAGGTATTTCTTAAGCAGCATCAGAGCTGGCGGCCAAGCTGAGGGAGGATTTCCTCCGGTGGGTTGCCAGCAATTTGCAGATGCCATCACGAAGTCTAATTGAACCCATTGGCTGTGCTGACAACATGAAATGTTAACGAACTGTGAGGCAGGCTGTGCCTCAGATCTTGAGATTTGCAGTAAAAGGATATAAGATATTTAAAGCTAATAATGTGGTTGGGTTCTCTTCTTCCTCTTCTGTCTTGGAAGCATTAGAGCCATGTCCGTGAGCATTTGCAAAGGCTGGAAATGTCCTTCTTTGGAAAAGCAACCAGAGGTGCTCCCACCATCCTGGGATTTTAGGAGCTGGGGCCACAGAGTCCCCGATGCAGGGGTCTGTGCCAGCTCCGCTGCTGAGCAGCTCTGATCCAGGCAAATGATGGGAATTTGGGAACAGGAATTGGCAATTTGGGGGTATTGCCGAATATTTAGCAGTTGGGTTCATTGGTGTGAGGAGGGCTTGGTCCTCTGGGCTGGCCATCATCACTCATGTGTCTGGGGTGGCTGCCAGGGTGGGCTCAGGATCCTCTTCCCAAGGCAAAGAAACTTTTTTTGGTCAAATAGGTGAATCTCACAGGCTGTCTCTGGAAGCTCCTGCCTTGGGGCAGCCCGAAATAACCTGAAAGTGTGTGCTAATGCGTATCCTGCCTGCGACGGGCAAGGGGGAGGGCTGGAGCCAGGGAAGGCAATTAGTGCCACCGCCTGCCGCAGCTGCATCCCCGCCGGCGCGGCGGACGCACTTCTTTGCGCCCATTTGCATCCCCTCGTGCCTCTGCCGCTTTGCCTGAGCTCCCCCTCTTTGCAAGGCAACCTTGTCAGGGAGGTCACCCTGAGTGAGCTGGGTTATAGCTTCACACCTGGTAGCTTTTATTGCGGCACTTCTCTCCCTTCCCCTCCCGGCTGCAAAGTCAGTGATTAAAAAAGAAGGGGGAAAAAAAAAGAGAATTAATAGGTAGGAGCAAAATGTTGAGGCTGTAATAGTTTCGCTCGCAGCTTGGCGTGGGACAGGCAGGGCTGGAGCAGAGAGCGCCTCGGAGGAGGATGGAGGTGGGAAATGCTCAGAAATCACCTTTTCTGTCCACCTCCAGCTCCAGGGATGGAGCTGGGCCCGGGACCCTTGGCTGGCACTGCTTGGGTGCTCTCAGCCCCCAAGGGAACTGCTAATAACCTAAAAGTACTGAGCACCCGGAAGGATCAGGCCTCCAAAGGCAGCCCTTGAAGGTGCCACTGAGCAGCAGAGCACTCATGCACGTGCCTGTGTTCACCTGCACGCTCGCACAGCTACACACGGGCAGGATGGCACCAACAAGCTTAGCTTTCCCTGCCCATGTGTAGATCCCTGGTGCCGGTGTAGCCTCCCATGCCCCATGGTGCCCATGCACAAGTTGCACCCATCTGCTTTCATCCCCCAGCCCACTGCATCTGCGGGCAGCAGATGCCGGTGCCAGGCAGGGTTAGAGCCGGTGCTGAGCGCCCCGAGCATCCCCGATCCCATCCTCCCCATGGCCACAAGCGAAAGCGAACTCTGCCAGTTGTCACTTGGCAGGAGGGGAAGGTGCATCCAGAGAAAGAGTCCCGTTATTAATGAGGTTACAGCTCCACTTTCAAAGACGCTCTTTGTTTTAAGCCAGAAGGGAGCCATTCAGCTGCATCTGGTGTGACACAACCCAGGCTGTGGAGGAGCCCTGCGATAACTCATCCTCCCAGACCAGCAGCGGGGCTGAGCTATGTGCAGTGGTGGCACAGCAGCCTTTTTTTTTGGAGGGGGGGTGACAGCAGGGACCGCTACCCAGCTGGCAGAGGGGAAGCAGGGTCGTTCGCATTTCCCAACCCTTTAGTTATTCCAAAGTCCGGGCAGAAATTTTTTTCTGGGGTTAGCCCAACTGATTCCTGCGGCACTGCAGAAGGAGGAGGTATTTGGGGGCTCATTTATTAGTAATGAATGTCAGACCTATTTGCTCTCCAGACGTAGCTTTGAAAGGGGAAAAGCAATCCATTTCTTTTCCGCTGGCAACATCTTTTTGCAGGCTGCAGTGGCTGTTTGCAGCAACCCTCCTGAGCTTCCCAGCGGTGGGGCAGCTTGCCTGGGGGTTACCCCTGCTTTTGGTTTAGCCTGTTCCCCATGGCAGGTGGGAGCCTGCCAGGATCCCCCTCGGATTGCGGGGACTGAAGGCACCTGAAACAGCAGCTACTCATGTAGCATGAGTCCCTGCAAAACTCATTGCAGCCAGGTGGCAGGATCTGGCCACTTGTTGCAGGGAAAAGAGGCTGTGAATTCGAGCCCACCAGGGTGCCCCATCCCCCTCCCAGTTCCCATTTCCCCCGTTATCCAGGATAACCCAGGGAGCATCCAGGGGTGGGGGAGGCTGCGAGGACGTGAGAAGCGCGGCAGACCCAGCCTGTGCTCTTTCGAGTGGTTTCCTTCCGCGTTCACCCCGCTCGCTGTGGGTGGCACAGGCTGTGTGAGCAGATCAACTGCACTCTACGAAAGCCGGGGTGCTCCTTTTATTTTCGGGAAGCCAGGCTCGTCCGGGCTCGATACAACACCTGGGACAGGCGCGTGGTCTCTGTCCTGGCATGCACGGAGGTGGTGCATCAGCAGAGGAAGGAAGGGGACGAGCTCAGGTTGTCAGCCTCGGGGCAGTGCGTGCAGGGGCTGCCTTTCCCTGTCTGAAAGGATGGGGGTGAAAATGGCAGGAAAGTGTGGATTGTCCTTTGATGGGAAGCGATGAATTTTTTTTCCAGGGAGGAAAGGAAATATTTAGGCTGGATATCCTTCCTGGGGACAGTTTGCCCCAGCTGCTCCCCAGCCCCTCGACCTCCAGGCAGGGGAAGGTGATGCTGTGGGAGAGGGTACCCGGGGGGGTTATCTGGCTCAAAGGGTGTTCTGGGGTTTGCTCAGTCCCAGCCTTGCAGGTTGGTGCTGGCACCGGTGGTCCCCGGGGAGGGCTGGCTCCCACCGTGGGACTGAGGAGTACCAGCCCCCCATCTCCGCAAGGCTGACATCCCAGCAGCAGAGAACCCCCTTCCCGTGCTGGGAGCCGTGCTGGGGAGCGGGAGGTGTCAAGGAATGGAAAGCAGAGCCAGAGCCGCCGTGGGGGAGCCAGCAAACACATTTTCATGTGGGATGCAGAGAGGGAGGCATCCGATCCCCTTCTCCCCCTCCGCCTCCTTCCAACACACACCAGCCCCCAGCCCAGCTGCTGGGGCAGGGAGGGTTGGGGTTTCCTCCCCCCCGCCATCCCCTTCCAAGGGCCATCTGTGCTTCAGACCTGCCTGTGCATCACCCTGTTCGCAAGTAATTGCTAGCTGGACCAGGAGCAGAGCCCGGGTGGGAACGGAGCGCTGTGACCTTTTTTACTGCTGGGGCACCCTGGCAGGGTGGGCTGGGGGCAGCAGGAGCGGGGGGAGCCCGGGGCGGGGAATGGCTTCCTTAACTCCTGCTGCGCCGAGCACCACAAGACAGTCTGTGGGCAGAGACCAGGATGTGGGCACACACGGATGTTCCCTGTTGGGGTGGATGGTGTGGATGGGTGGTGTGAATGTTCCCCCAGCGTGGACAGGGGGAAAACCGAGCGCTGGGAAATCCTCCCCTCTGCCTGCCCTGGGTGCCTGTCCCCGTCCCATCCGTGCAGCACCGGCCCCTGGGCTTGTCCCCGGTTCTCAGCGCTGCCGGGGCTGTGGGTGGGCACTGGCCATCCCTCGGCAGCCCCATTATCTTTCCAAGCAGTCTGATGGGGTTGTGTGGCCACGGCAGGGAATGGGATCCCAGCCCACCAGCCCATGCTGTCCTTGGCAAGCTGTCAGCTGAATTACTGGGTTCAAGGGCGCTTTTTTTTTTTGGTTGTTGTTAATGCTAATAGCTCTGCATTGCACTGGCTACTGATCCCTCATTAATCTGGGCAACACTTCACAGCCAGCCAGAGTGACTTTTGGCAGGTGCACAAAGGCAGACAGTGACACGCAGACCCCCCCAGCCAAAAAAAATACCATGCGCAGCCTTCCTCCAACTTTTGTCTCTGGGTGGCAGGGACGCAGATTAAGGAATTTGTCCCTCTTCCTTTGATGCTCTGCGTCCATCCGTCTCCCCACAACCTCCCCAGTGCTCCCCCCCCCGGCTCTCCCTGTCTGTGTCCAGTTGGACCCAGTCCCCGTGTGCTTTCCCATCTGCTGCTGCACTTCTGTGCTGAGCCACGGGCACCCGCCCAGGGACTTTCTCACCCACCATGGCAAATGTTGGATGTGTCCCCCCAGTTGCCCAGCTCAGAAGTGCTGCTTGCAGACGTTGTATGTGTGGGGAGGGATAGATGCTGTCGTCTACACCTTCCCTTTTTATCTGCTGTCTAAAGAGGAGCTTAGGGCAGCATCCTCCCAGGTCCTACAAGGAAGGTCCTCCAGGTCCTCCAGCCTAGGTCCTGGGGGAACATCCTCCCCCAGACAAGGCAGGTCCTCCAGGCCCTGCAGCCTGGGTCCTGGGGGAGGATGTCGCAGGCACAGCCTTGACCCCATCATGCCTGTGATGCCCCATCTGCAAACATTCAGCTGCAGGCTGGCTGCAGCTGGGGAGAGGCAGGAATTGTTCTCAAGGGGAAGTGCTCAGCCAGGAGGACTCTTCAGGCTGGAGAAAATGCTCCAGATGGAGCAGCAGCCTGGCCAGGCCAGTGGGACCTCAGCAGGGCTGGCCAGCCCCCATGTCCTGCCCGGCCTGCTTGCTGCGGGACTCAGGGAGCAGCCAGGAGGGCTCAGGGGATGCCGAAAAACCTAGAGAGACCCACACACCAGCTGGATAACCCCAGCATCTTTCTGAGCCCTGCGCTCATTCCCTGCTTCCAAGGCACCCCCAGCCCAGCACGGACCGAGCTGGGAGAAACACACTTGCAGGGGGCTGGCAAATCACTCAGTGAGGTTTCATTAATTGTCATTAGGAATTAATTGAGCTTGATCACCTTGGCATTACCTTCCATGTGGGAAATTGGTGGATGCCACCAAACAGCTCTGGGCTGCTCCCGTCCAGGCGGGTCCCCACTGCGTGGCATGCACAGCGCTGCACGTGCATCCCGTCCCACTGTGCCTGCAAGCAGCACGCCTGCGAGTGGCAACCAGAGCTGGTGGCAGAGGCAGGGGACAGCATGAATCCCAGGGTCTGGGTGGCAGACACAGACTCGCCGTGCCACGAGGCTGCAGGGGGGTGCCATGCCAAGCACGGCGCTTTCCACAGGCCAGGTGATTCACAAGCTGGTGGGTATCCTGTTCTGCTTACCTGGGTGCCTGGGCCATGAAGGTGTGTCCCTATGAGAAGAGGGTGCAGAAGTTGTCTCCTCAGCTCTGCTGGGTGCAGCAGTGGGTGCCAAGAGCCCATTCCCTCTGGGGACCCTGATCCAGCTTGGGGTTTGGTCCTGGGCTAAGGAGGGCTGGAGCTTGGTGGGGTTGGTGGGATGGGTCTCAGCCAAGACCCCCCACGGGCTGGAGGATGCACAGCCGTGTCCTGCAAGAGGGACTGACATCCTCCTCCTCTTCTTTTTCCTATCCTCCCTTCTGCCCAGACCTCACAGAATTTCAGTTTTCATCTATCCTGTATGTGAAATGGGCTAAAACCCTTTTCCTGCAGGACAGGGTGGCTGTGCCCAGCCCCGGGATGGGAGCAGCCACCCCCCCCGGCATAGACTGTGCTGGGGACCTGTGAGCTGCTAAACAGGACTGCCCTAAGCCTGACCCTGTTATCTGGATGAGAGGCAGCATGTGTGACCCCAGGGCTGGCTCTCAGCCTCTTTGGTGTGCTGGAAACTCGGGGAGACCCAGCACAGAGTCCCACCGGGGTTGCTGGGTTCGTCTGCCCCCTGTGCCAGGCTCCCTCCAGCCAGGTTCTGACCTCAGACCTCCTTGGCAGGCACCCCGAGTAGCTGCCCCCATGCCGACGGGTCAGACCCAATGGTGAGACGCACTGCGCAGTGAGAAGGTGTCCCCTGGACGGTATGGATGGACTTGGGCACCAGTTGTCCCAATGCTTTGGCTAATGGTGGTTTAGGGCTCAGGCATGTCTCAGCTTGGCACAAGCCCTGCAGTGAAACCACCGGCATACCCTGTTTGCATCACACCGGCGCCATGGGTGTCAGCCCCGAGCCAGGGGTGCGAGGAGAGGCAGGACTCAGCCTCCTTCCATCCAGCCCCAAGATCTGCAGTGGTGGGACAGAGGCACGCCTTTCTCCGTGCTGCTCCCCCACCGAGGTTTGGTAGCGGCTTCGCACCTCACGGGCAGCAGGAGGCCCTTTGTTCCACACCAGCCGGGGGGGACCGAATGGGCCTGCCTCCAGATGTGCTCCAGATGTGGGGCTCCTGTGGGCTTGGGCTGGGCGGTGTGAGCAGCTAGGAGTTCAGAGACCAAGGGCCCTGCCGTGCCAGGTGGCAGGCTGGATGCATCCCTGGGAGAGCACCCCCATGCTGGGAGGGGGCTGGAAAAGGTTTGGGTATTTCTCAGGGTGGGTTCATGCATTTCAGGTACCCCTGCAAGCACCGGGGTGATGAGATTAGGCACACTGGTCACTGGCCGGGCTGTCACACGCGTCCCTGGTGTGCATACCCTCCCTGCGTGTGTAAAGTCGCAGTGCCAGGGCAGCCTTGTCCCACAGGCTCATTGGCTGTGCTGTGCCCTGGGTACCCCTGGGCACTCCAACAGTGCGGCTTTTCTCTCTTGGGACTTTGTGATGTGATCAAGGACCAAGCAGACGTTTTCAGCTCCATCTTGCTCCTGTCATTGAACTGAGCTCTTAATAAAATTCAGCTGTTGGTGCTCCCCAGGGTGGTGGGATCCTGTGCCTGACCTTCTCCTGGGTGGCTGTGGAGACATGGAGGACCCCACACAGGTTGCACCATGAAGTTCCCCTCACCTGTGAAGTGCCGCTCGTTCTGCTCAAGCCCTACCGGCTGCTCACCCCAGGGGTGGCCAGCATCCCGCTGTGCCCGGCAGCATCCCAGCAGCATCACCCACTGTGCAGCCCTCGCCCAACCTGGCCCGGCTGCTTCCCCCCACGGAGCATCAGCCCCTGGCTGGGCACCGGCACTCACAGATGGGCTGCGGTGCATTTCTACTGGGCACCTGCATCTGCCTGTCCTTGAGCTGAGCTCCAAGTGGATCAGAGATCCCCAGAAGGTGTGGACACAGTCTGGGGTTAAACCATTGCACCAGCAGCCACGTCCCCAGGAGGATGGCAGGACCTCCCATGGCCCAGGCAGCGGTGACAACAGGACAAAGGGAATTTTTCTAGGAAAGATGGCCGGATGCGGCTTGATCCATGTCCAAGAGCCTGGCCAGAGGGATGCAAGCCAAGCTGGTGGGATGCTAGTGGGTGCGGGAGCAGGGTGGCCGGAGGCATGCTGGTGGGGGAAGCCTCCTCCCAGCCCTGTCAGTGATGCCCAGAAAGCGTGTGCGCACACGGCCAGCTGCTGCCCTGGATGTCCGGCTCCCAACTGCCCTAACATGTCCAAGTGGAGCCTGCCTGCACATCTGCTAGTTTCTGGTGATCTCTAGAGGAAGCCACTCCACTCCGGCACCATGAGTTTGGGAGCAGGACGAGGTCTCACCAGACCCTTGGCTTAGCTGCAGCCAGAGCACCTCCCCCTTGTCGTGGTTTAACCCCAGCCAGCAAAAATAAACGCCACGCAGCCGCTCGATCACCCCCCCCCGGTGGGATGGGGGAGAGAATTGGGAGGGCACAAGTAGGAAAGCTCCCGGGTTGAGATAAAAACAGTTTAATAATTGAAATAAAACTAAGTAGAACAGTAATAATAACAGTGAGAACAACAACAATAACAGAATACACAAAGCAGGCAATGCACAACAGAACCGCTCACCGACCGCCGACCGCGTGTCACGAACGGGGGGCGAGCCCCCCCACACACCTGGTTTTTATACTGAGCATGATGTCACATGGTATAGAATACCCCATTGGCCAGCTGGGTCCACCACCCCGGCTGTGCTCCCCCCTCCCGGTGCAAGCATCACCCAGCAACAGCCAAAGCATCAATGGGCCATCAACGCTCCTTTCACACCGAACCCAAAACACAGCACACCCCCCAGGCTACTGGGAAGAAAGTTAACCCTGTCCCAGCTGGAACCAGGACAATATCCACCCCTTATTCTATACCATCTACATCATGCCCAGGTCTCACATTTTCCCATACATTCCAATTAGTCACCGCTCCTTTTCCCTGCCTTTTGATATATACGCACACAGAGATATCATTCCCTTAGGCCATGGGCCATCCCTCTAAAACGTCCGTTGAGTTCATTTAGTCCATGACTTCGGGTTCCATCTGTCGTAACAGTCTTGCAGGGCAGGAGAGATGGTGTGTGGTGTCGGGCTCTTGCATGCGGAGGCCAGTTCTGGGCGCTCGTCTGGTTCTATCATTGTTGCACCTTGCTCAGTTTCATCGGCGTTCATCCTAAATTAATCTGGGTGATTCTTACTGTAATACTGTTAATATGGCATATGGTAACCATAAAAGTGATGACATACAGTACTATGTAATAACTAACATCGTACAATTCAGTTCATTGGCTATTTTCACCCAAAATTAAATCCCCCTGAGGTACACACCGGACTTCCCCATCCTTTCTCATCACCCACCAAGTGCACCCAGGTCCCTGAGCAAAAGCAATCCCACGGATGGGTTTTCCCTTGCCAGAGGCAGGAGCAACCCAGACTGTCTTCCCCAGCATATTTCTCATATGCACGACAGGGACTTTATCCCCCTCTACAGCACGTAAGGGTTTGGATTGGGCAGGGCCAGCTCGAGTGACAGATCCCCTAGTGTTCACTAACCAGGTGGCCTTTGCTAAATGTGTATCCCAATGCTTGAATGTCCCACCACCCATTGCCCTCAGTGTTGTCTTTAGCAGCCCGTTGTATCGTTCGATTTTCCCGGAGGCTGGTGCATGGTAGGGGATGTGATATACCCACTCAATGCCGTGCTCTTTGGCCCAGGTGTCTATGAGGGCGTTTCGGAAGTGAGTCCCGTTGTCTGACTCAATTCTTTCTGGGGTGCCATGTCGCCACAGGACTTGCTTTTCAAGGCCCAGGATGGTGTTCCGGGCGGTGGCATGGGGCACAGGATATGTTTCCAGCCATCCTGTGGTTACTTCCACCATGGTGAGCACATAGCGCTTGCCCTGTCGGGTTTGTGGGAGCGTGATATAATCAATCTGCCAAGCCTCCCCATATTTATACTTCAACCATCGTCCTCCATACCAAAGAGGCTTTACTCGTTTGGCTTGCTTGATTGCAGCGCATGTTTCACATTCGTGGATAACCTGTGCAATAGTGTCCATGGTTAAGTCCACCCCTCGATCACGAGCCCATCTATATGTTGCATCTCTCCCTTGGTGGCCTGAAGTGTCATGGGCCCACCGAGCTATAAATAATTCACCTTTATGTTGCCAGTCCAGATCTACCTGAGCTACTTCGATCTTGGCAGCCTGATCCACCTGCTGGTTGTTTTGGTGCTCTTCACTGGCCCGACTCTTGGGTACGTGAGCATCTACGTGTCGTACTTTTACAGTCAGGTTCTCTACCTGGGCAGCAATATCTTGCCACAATGCGGCAGCCCAGATGGGTTTACCTCTGCGCTGCCAGTTGTTCTGCTTCCACTGCTGCAACCACCCCCACAGGGCATTTGCCACCATCCATGAGTCAGTATAGAGATAAAGTACTGGCCATTTTTCTCGTTCGGCAATGCCCAAGGCCAGCTGGATGGCTTTCACCTCTGCAAACTGGCTCGATTCACCTTCTCCTTCAGCAGTTTCTGCAACTTGGCGTATAGGACTCCATACAGCAGCCTTCCATCTCCGATGTTTTCCCACAAGGCGACAGGACCCATCCGTGAACAGGGCATATTGCTTCTCGTTTTCTGGTAGTTTGTTATATGGTGGGGCCTCTTCAGCACGCATCACCTCCTCCTCTGGGGATATTCCAAAATCTTTGCCTTCTGGCCAGTTCGTGATCACCTCCAAGATTCCTGGGCGACTGGGGTTTCCTATTCGGGCCCGTTGTGTGATCAGCGCGACCCACTTACTCCACGTAGCATCAGTTGCATGATGTGTAGAGGGGACGCTCCCTTTGAACATCCAGCCCAGCACCGGCAGTCGGGGTGCCAGGAGGAGCTGTGCTTCAGTGCCAACCACTTCCGAAGCAGCTTGAACCCCTTCATATGCTGCCAATATCTCTTTCTCAGTTGGAGTGTAGCGGGCCTCGGATCCTCTGTATCCCCGACTCCAGAACCCTAAGGGTCGACCTCGAGTCTCCCCTGGTGCTTTCTGCCAGAGGCTCCAGGTAGGGCCATTCTCCCCGGCTGCGGTGTAGAGCACATTCTTCACATCTTGTCCTGCCCGGACTGGCCCAAGGGCTACTGCCTGAACTATCTCCTGTTTAATTTGCTCAAATGCTTGTCGTTGCTCAGGGCCCCATCTGAAGTCGTTCTTCTTCCTGGTCACGTGATAGAGAGGGCTTACGATCTGACTGTAATTTGGAATATGCATTCTCCAAAAGCCTACAACGCCTAAGAAAGCTTGCGTTTCCTTTTTGTTAGTTGGTGGAGACATGGCTGTTATTTTATTGATCACATCTGTTGGGATCTGACGACGTCCATCTTGCCATTTTATTCCTAAAAACTGGATCTCCTGTGCAGGTCCCTTGACCTTACTTCGTTTTATTGCAAAGCCGGCCTTCAGAAGGATTTGGACTATTCTCTCCCCTTTCTTGAAAACTTCCTCTGCTGTGTTGCCCCACACGATGATGTCATCAATGTATTGCAGGTGTTCTGGAGCCTCACCCTGTTCCAGTGTGGTGTGGATCAGTCCATGGCAAATGGTAGGGCTGTGTTTCCACCCCTGGGGCAGTCGGTTCCAGGTGTACTGGACACCCCTCCAAGTGAAAGCAAACTGTGGCCTGCACTCTGCCGCCAAAGGGATGGAGAAGAATGCATTAGCGATATCAATGGTGGCGTACCACTTGGCTGCCTTTGACTCCAGTTCGTATTGAAGTTCCAGCATGTCCGGCACGGCAGCACTCAGTGGTGGCGTCACTTCGTTCAGGCCACGATAGTCTACTGTTAGCCTCCACTCTCCATTGGACTTTCGCACTGGCCATATGGGACTGTTAAAGGGTGAGCGAGTCTTGCTGATCACTCCTTGGCTCTCCAGTCGACGAATCAGCTCATGGATGGGGATCAAGGAGTCTCGGTTGGTGCGGTATTGCCGCCGGTGCACTGTTGTGGTAGCGATCGGCACCTGTTGTTCTTGGACCTTTAACAACCCCACAACAGAAGGATCCTCTGAAAGACCGGGCAAGGTGGACAGCTGTTTAATTTCCTCCGTCTCCAGGGCAGCTATACCAAAAGCCCACCGGTACCCTTTTGGGTCCTTGAAATACCCTCTCCTGAGGTAGTCTATGCCAAGGATGCACGGAGCTTCTGGGCCAGTCACGATGGGGTGCTTCTGCCACTCCTTCCCGGTTAGGCTCACTTCCGCCTCCAACACAGTTAACTCTTGGGATCCCCCTGTCACTCCAGAAATACAAATGGGTTCTGCCCCTTTATAGCCTGATGGCATCAGGGTACACTGCGCACCGGTGTCTACGAGAGCCTTATATTCTTGTGGATCTGATGTGCCAGGCCATCGAATCCACACAGTCCAGTAAACCCGGTTGTCCCTTTCCTCCACCTGGCTGGAGGCAGGGCCCCTCTAGTCCTGGTCATCATATTCGCTATCTACTTCTTGTAAGTATGAGTCAGAAGTCCCTTTGTTAAGGTCGGAAGTGGAATCAGCCCTTCTACTCTGTCTGGGGAACTCGCTGGAGACCGGAGCAGCGGTTTTCCTGGAAGAACCCGCTTTTGTGGTTGTTTTCCCTTGCAACTCATGTACCCGTGCCTGTAGGACTGAGGTAGGTTTTCCATCCCACTTCCTCATGTCCTCTCCGTGGTCACGCAGGTAAAACCACAGGGTGCCCCGGGGTGTGTACCCACGATGTCTCCTCTCTTGAGCAGAGGGACGCTTGCTCCTAATGGCTGAGACACTGGCCCGTGCAGGGGGGAAGCAGGACATATCCTCTTTGATTTGCTGGACCTCCTGAGACAGTTTCTCCACAGCAGAGACACAGGCCCGTAGGGAGGAAGAGAGACTTTCTTCATATTGCCGGAGTTGGCCAGCCAGTTCATCCACTGTTTGTTCCTCTCCATCTCTCCAGGTCATTACTGCCAATGAGTTTGTATGTGACGCTGGTGCGCTCCGTACAAACTTCCGCCACATGGGTCGGGTGCATTTGACCTCATCTGGGTCTTTGGATAACTGCTCGTTGTTCAGGTCATCATAAATCACTTCCAGCACGGCTAATTCTCTCAGGTACTGGATACCTCTCTCCATGGTGGTCCACTTGCCTGGGTGGCATATAACATCTTCCTTGAAGGGATACCTTTCCTTCACACCTGACAGGAGTCGCCTCCAGAGGCTGAGGACTTGTGCCCCTTGTCCAATTGCTTTGTCAATGCCCCCTTCCCTAGAAAGGGATCCCAGCTGCTTGGCTTCCCTACCCTCTAATTCCAGGCTACTGGCCCCGTTATCCCAGCATCGGAGCAGCCAGGTGACAATGTGCTCCCCTGGACGACGGCTGAAGTCTTTTCGCATATCTCGCAGCTCACCCAGGGATAGGGATCGGGTGGTCACCATCTCATTTACGGGTTCTGCCTCCTCCTCCTCCTGTTCTCGTGATGGCCCTGGTTCATCTTCATCCCTTACTAGACGAGCTGATTTTCTTGTGCATTTTCTTTTTTGTATAGGGGCGACTGATACCGGCATGGGTTGGTTCTCTGTCGCAGGGGGCGGAGTAGCTGCTGTGCTTGCCCTGGGGGGTGAGGGAGCCGCTGTGCTTGCCGTGGGGGGTGGGGTAGCTGCAGGGCCTGTTGCTTTGTCATCAGCTGCAGAGACGTTTCCTTCCCCTTGGGGGTTCTGAGTGGTGTTAAATAGGGCTCGGTAGGCGTGGGCCAGGCCCCAGCACATTGTAGTGATTTGCGTCTCCCTGGAATGGCCAGGGTGACAGCACACTTCTTCCAAATATTCTACTAATTTTTCAGGGTTCTTCACTTGTTCAGGGGTAAAGTTCCAGAACACTGGGGGTGCCCATCGCCCTAGGCATTTGCCCATGCTATCCCACTCGCCCTGCCACTCATAGCTATCCAACCTTGGGGCAGATCTCTGGATGACATTCTTAAATTGCTTACTAACCTTGGATAAAACCGCAACAATATTCCCAAGGAGTACCAAGAGATATATCTTAACTACCCAGGGATGTTCAAGGTACTGGCAAGTTATTTTAACAAAGGAGATGAAGGTAGTGAGGGTGCCATTCTCTCTTTCCTCCATAAAAAATCTCTCGGAGGAAAAGGTATAATTGCTAATGGTCTCCATGAGGTGGTACCCGAAATGCAGAAACGGCTTCATTACGAATCCCAAATACCAAATAACCCCCAATGCCAGCGTTTTAGTAACAAATCTCCCAGGCAAAACATCATTAATCACGGCAGAGCACAACAGACTACAAAACCCAACTCCAATTTTTAACAGGTACAGTAAAAACAAGAGCATGGTGCAGAACAAACGAATATGTCACCAGATATAAATTCCTTAATATGTTCTAAATAATCTGTCGTTATCTCAACCCTTCGTGCCCCACGTTGGGCGCCAAAAAGGACTGTCGTGGTTTAACCCCAGCCAGCAAAAATAAACGCCACGCAGCCGCTCGATCACCCCCCCCCCCCGGTGGGATGGGGGAGAGAATTGGGAGGGCACAAGTAGGAAAGCTCCCGGGTTGAGATAAAAACAGTTTAATAATTGAAATAAAACTAAGTAGAACAGTAATAATAACAGTGAGAACAACAACAATAACAGAATACACAAAGCAGGCAATGCACAACAGAACCGCTCACCGACCGCCGACCGCGTGTCACGAACGGGGGGCGAGCCCCCCCACACACCTGGTTTTTATACTGAGCATGATGTCACATGGTATAGAATACCCCATTGGCCAGCTGGGTCCACCACCCCGGCTGTGCTCCCCCCTCCCGGTGCAAGCATCACCCAGCAACAGCCAAAGCATCAATGGGCCATCAACGCTCCTTTCACACCGAACCCAAAACACAGCACACCCCCCAGGCTACTGGGAAGAAAGTTAACCCTGTCCCAGCTGGAACCAGGACACCCCTGCATCCATGTCCTGGGCTCATGGCTCTGCCCGAAACCCCATAGCACTTCCCGAAGTGCTGCGAAAGTCTTGTTATCATCCTCTAGCTGAGCTAAACAGGCTGATTGTCTTACACCTCCCGGTGCCGGGGGTTCCTCTGACCATCCTCCCCTCCCTGCCACTGCCCGCAGGTCGAGCTGTTGGATGGGACGTTGCACGCTATCACGGACGCCTATGCCGGCAAGGAGTACATCATCCAGGTGACTGCCAAAGACAATGTCATCAGCACATGGAGCGACTGGAGCGTGGCCATCCATGCCACCCCCTGGACAGAGGAGCCCGAGCATCTCACCACGGAGGCCCAGGTCACAGGTGAGAGCACCCCCACCCCCCGGTACAAACAGGCTGCACCCACAGCGGGGGGGGAACCCGGGAGTCCTGGCTGAGGGTCCCCTCTGTCTGGCTCTGTGCAAGCTTGGTTCCCAGCCAAGGAGATCCCCCCCAGCACCCGGGGGGGGCCACGGCCCTTCACCCTACACCTTCCCCCCACCCATGGCCCCAGTGGCAGGTGCAACCGTGGCCCGAGGGGTGCTGACTCAGCTCCAGCATCCTCCTCGCCAGGATGATCGGGGTATGACAACAAAGCTGGGGGTTTATTGTTATTATTCTTCCCTGGAGCGCTGCCCACCTCCAGCCCTCCCTCTTCAGTCCTATCCTCTCCACACCTCCGACCCCGCACAATGGCTCAGAGTGATGCCAATTCAAAATAAAAGCCCCAAAGTTAACAAGCCTCTGTTTCTAGGAAAGAGCTGGGACCGTGTCCAAATGGGCGTTATCAGCCCTCTGTTTCCCAGAAGGGCTGGAGCAGACCCTGCGCCGGTTCCCCCGGCTGGCACCGGCAGCGGGGCGGGGGGAAGCACTGGTGTGCAGGCAGGCAGGCAGGCAGCAACCAGGCTCTGCATCAGGGCAGTGCATATGCAAGCTGGGCAGATGTGCATGTGGGGAGGGGGGGTGCTCAGCCCCCCCACCCTCCGAGCTCTAGCCCGGCTGTGTGTGCAGATCCTTATGCCTCCAATGGCACCTGCCTGCTCCCTGAATAGACACACATGTGTCCCTCCCAGGCATGTCCCTCGCACGTGTGTCCCTGTGCGTGCAGCCAGCTGCAGCCACGCAGGGCTGATGTGCAACACCCTGGCTCCGGGTCTGAGCCTCACTATGACACCTCGGTAGGGTCTGAAAGACACTGATACAGGCCCCCTGTGGCCCCCAGCATCCCCCCCCTAGATTATCTGGCCAGGGGCACTCTGGGACTCTCTGGATGTGACCGAAGCTGCCCCAGGCTGGCTGCCCATCCATGCCCTCCCTGCAATCCCGCAGCCCTCCGCAGGGATGAACATCTCAGCTGGCCCTGTACAGAGGAGGACAAGCCCTGCAAGCCAGCCCAGCACCCATGGCCATGGCTTTGATGTCCCCTGGGTGGGGGATGCTCTCTGCTGAGCGCTCGCAACCACGTTGCCATGAACTCTTAGCCAAAAATCCCACAGAGCTGATGCACAGAGCAGCTCGGCTGGGCAGGATGGGGCTGGGAGGGATGCCCAGCTCTGCCTGGTGGTGCAAGCATCTGCACAGTGATGATGCAAGGGTCTAGTGTTAGAGTGGGGAAAGTCTCATGGACCACACCATCCCCTGGCTCATCATCTCAGCCCCCCAGCTCAGCCCTAGCATGGCATGGCAGTGTGAGGGGCAATTTGGGGATGGGATGGTGCCATGTCCCCACCAGCAGGGGAGCGGGGCTGCCCCTACGGGACGCGTTCCAGGGCGCCCGGCTCCCCTTGCCATCCGCTCTCCCTCCCCACAGAGACAACGAGCGCTAGCACCTCCTCTTTTGTGCCACCCACCACCACGATCTGCGACAAGAGGGCCGTGGTGGGCAGTGGGGCCGTGGCAGTGTGTTGGACAGCTGGACTGGTCTTGGCTGCTTATGGTGTCCTCTTTATTTAGTGAGTATCCCCCAAACCGGGGGCGTGAGAGATGGGGTGTGTGTGCTGGGAGGGGGCAGGGGCATGGGGACCCCAGGGGCTCCAGCACAGTTGGGAAGGGGATGCGCCAACCAGGCTCTGGGTGAAGGGCGTTGAGAACGAGCCGTTTGGGTTTGCTTGCAGTTTTTTGTAAATGGACCAAGTCCAAGTTTGGCTGCTTTTCCAAATCGGGTGTTCTGATGGGGATCTCAGAAATGGCTTTTCAAACATTTCCTGCAAAGCCTGCCAAGGGGTCAGTCTTCAGTGCCTCGTTCTCAGCACACCTCCCCCTCCCCACTGCTGATGTTTTAAGAGGCAAAGAAACCACGTGGAGATCTAAGGCCTTTGCATAGGGACAGAAGCAAAATTGTCCTAGATCAGGAAATTCAAAGATGCATCTCAAAAATGTCCTTGATTTGGCTTAGAATGGAGCTGGCAGCCTGGAGAACCCCAAAATGCCCCATCCCTCCCCAGGCCAGGGCTGCTGGCTCATGGGTCCCCCCATGCCCTTTCCCTGCACCCACACTGCCCAAAGACTGAGGGATCAATCCTGGCAGCAGCCACGTGTGTCACTTTGGGGGATAAAGGATATGCCACCCATCCTTCGGTGCCCAAGGAGGAGCCATCACAAGGCAGCTCCTGTGGGTGAGGGGTCCTTTGCTCCCCTCCGGCTGTGTCATCTCCACGTGTGATGTTAGTGGTGGCAATGGGAGAGGTGGTGGCATGCAGCCAGGGGTGGATGGGCAGGGTCCAGCCCTGGGAGGAGGAGGTGGAGGTGATGGGTTTGAGCACCTGGGTTCTGGGAAGGGGTGAATTTCCCAGTGGAAAAAGGCCAAACTCTGCTCGGTGTGTCCCCTTGGTGGCTGGGCACGGCTGAGCCCGGATTGGGACCGGTGACCCCTCTCCTCCCTGCTTGCAGATCCCCGTCCATCTGTCCGTCCGTCCGTCGCAGCCCAGCACAGACACTCTCCCACCGCCGCCACCGCCCCCCGCCCCGCTGCCCCCCTCCCAGGTTGAGTCTCTTATCTCTTCGATTTTGCACACGTTGAGGGCGTATCACACTTCTCGCCATCTCTTTGGAGGAGGACAGAGCCGCCACCATTCCCCAGGGAGCCGCGAAATCCTTGCCCAGCCCAGAGCGAGGAGACGCACTTGTCCCCCATCCCCGTCCCCCTTTCCCCAGCAAGGCGAAGCAAGCCTGGGCACTGTGCTGCAGCCAAGGACCCCACTCATACAGCTAACCCCCCCATGCCAAAGAC
The DNA here is from genome assembly GCF_964195595.1 of Calonectris borealis. Taxonomy (NCBI): domain Eukaryota; kingdom Metazoa; phylum Chordata; class Aves; order Procellariiformes; family Procellariidae; genus Calonectris; species Calonectris borealis. The sequence continues at coordinate 25,686,396 of NC_134351.1, read as the reverse complement.
GTGCCTGCCACCCCGCCACCCACCCGGGTGACAGGGAGCATGACAGCGCACCTGGAAAAGGGGACGGGAAAACGGGTTGGGGGTGGGGGGATGATGCTCCCAGCCGTGTACCCCCCCCCATGGCAGAAGGGGGTCCCCCAAGGACCGGACTCGCTACCCCAAGCTCTTGACCGCGCGGCGAAGCTGGAGGGGTGCACGGGTGGGGGGGCTCAGTCCCCTCCAAGGAGACAATGGAGGGAAGAACTGGTGGCTTTCACAAGTGTGATGGGGAGCAGGGAGCTGGCAGGGTTTTAATGGAAAAAAAAAAGGAATTGAAACGCCAATAAAACCCCCCTGCCCCCTGGCAGCCCCTTGCTGAGCATCTGGGAGAGCTTCCCCTCCAGCTTGTCCGCCCCCCCAGCACCCCGCAGGAGCCTTCACCACCCCTAACACCATCCCCACATCACCCCCAAACTTTTAACCACATACAGGGAATTGCCCCCGTTGACATCTTTGTCTCACTCTCCAACAAAACCAGAATAGCTCTCCTGTTGCCATTAGAGCTGGAGCCCTGCAGACCTGACCCCCGCTGTCCCCAGCTGTCCCCGGCCCTGCTCTGCCCTCCTCCCCAAGCCGTGTTTTGTAAAGACACCTCCTCTTGCCCCTGCCTGGACCCAAGCACAGTATTTAATACCGTACATCCTAGTATTCCAACTGTTGACATGCTGTATTTGAATTTTTTATAGATGTGTATATATTAAAAAAAAAAAAAAAAATTAATGGAGAGGGGGAAAAAAAAAGCCCACACAGAGACAACACACACACACACACACGCACCAGGAGAGATGGTCTTCATTAAATGATCATTTTATGACGACTAGCAACCCCGGGTGTTACTTCCCCTCCGGCTGGAGTGGGTGGGTTCAGCTGCTCACTCGTGCCCACGGTGCTGGCTGTGACAGGGAGGACGTGGGGACGGCAGTGAGGGGGATGCGGACACCCTGGAGCCTGCCCTGGGGCTTGGGTCCACAGCATCACCCCCCTAGGAGGGTGGGGGACCCAAAAACTGGCCTCCAGGTCATCCCAAGAAGGTGCAAGGGGGATGTCCACCCCTGGAAACCCCTGGTGATGTAAAAGGGATGATTGTCCCCACCCCCTGTGGTACCCGTGATGTGCTGGGCAGGTGCCACATGTCCCCGTTCACGGACCCTCGGGAATTCCATGTGTCCCCGAGCTCTGGCTGCACCCTTACACCTCTCAGGGAGGTAGGAGGATGGAGACTTGCCTGCGCCCCTGTTGTGCTTTAACCTGGCAGACAGCCAAACACCACACAGCCACTCGCTCACTCCCCCCCGCCACAGTGGGATGGGGGAGAGAATCGGGAAAAAAGTAAAATTCGTGGAATGAGATTAAGACAGTTTAATAGAACAGAAAAGGAAGGCAAAATTATAATAATAATAATGGTAGAATATACAAAATAAGTGATGCACAATGCAATTGCTCACCACCCGCTGACCGATGCCCAGCCCGTCCCCAAGCAGCGATCGCCCCTCCCCGACCAACCCCCAGTTTATGTACTGAGCATGACGTCATATGGTATGGAAAAACCAATTGGCCAGTTGGGTTAGTTGTCCTGGCTATGCTCCCTCCCAGCTTCCTGTGCACCTGGCAGAGCATGGGAAGCTGAAAAGTCCTTGACCAGCGTAAGCACTACTTAGCAACAAAGAAAACATCAGTGTGTTATCAACATTCTTCTCATACTAAATACAAAACACAGCACTATACCAGCTACTAGGAAGAAAATTAACTCTAACCCAGGCAAAACCAGGACAGTATCCACCCCTTATTCTATACCATTTACATCATGCCCAGGTCTCACATTTTCCAATACATTCCAATTAATCACCACCACTTTTCCTGCCTTTTGATATATACACACAGATATAATACCTTAGTCTATGGACTATCCCTTTAAAATGTCCACTGAGTTCATTTAGTCCATGACTTTGGGCTCCATCTGTCATAACAGTCTTTCAGGGCAGGAGAGATGGTGTGTGGTGTTGGACTGTTGCATGCTGAGGCCAGTTCTGGTTCCATTATCACTGCGCTCGTCTGGTTCTATCATCGTTGCACTTTGCTCGGTTTCATCGGAGTACATTCTTTATAAATCTGGGTGATTTTTACTGCAATACTGTTGATTTGGCATATAGCCACCATAGAAGTGATGACATACAGTATTATATAGCAATTAACATCGTACAATTCAGTTCATTGGCTATTTTCACCCAAAATCAAATCCCCTTGAGGTACACATCAGACTTTCACATTACCCACCAAGTGCACCCAGGTCCTTGAGCAAAAGCAATCCCACGAATGGGTTTTCCCGGAGGCAGGAGTAACCCAGACTGTCTTCCCCAGCATATTTCTTATTTGCACGACAGGGACTTTATCCCCCTCTACAGTACGTAAGGGTTTGGATTGGGCAGGGCCAGCTCGAGTGACAGATCCCCTAGTGTTGACTAACCAGGTGGCTTTTGCTAAATGTGTGTCCCAATGCTTGAATGTCCCACCACCCATTGCCCTCAGTGTACTCTTTAGCAGTCCGTTGTATCGTTCAATTTTCCCGAAGGCTGGTGCATGATAGGGGATGTGATATACCCACTCAATGCCGTGCTCTTTGGCCCAGGTGTCTATGAGGGTGTTTTGGAAATGAGTCCCGTTGTCTGACTCAATTCTTTCTGGGGTGCCATGTCGCCATAGGACTTGCTTTTCAAGGCCCAGGATAGTGTTCCTGGCGGTGGCATGGGGCACGGGATATGTTTCCAGCCATCCGGTGAGTTGCTTCCACCATGGTGAGCACATAGCGCTTGCTGTGGCGGGTTTGTGGGAGTGTGATATAATCAATCTGCCAGGCCTCCCCATATTTATATTTCCACCATCGTCCTCCATACCAAAGAGGCTTTACTCGCTTGGCTTGCTTGATTGCAGCGCATGTTTCACATTCATGGATAACCTGTGCAATAGCGTCCATGGTCAAGTCCACCCCTTGATCACGGGCCCATCTATATGTTGCATCTCTTCCCTGATGGCCTGAGGCATCATGGGCCCACCAGGCCATAAATAATTCACCCTTATGTTGCCAGTCCAGATCCACCTGAGCCACTTCAATCTTAGCAGCCTGGTCCACCTGCTGGTTGTTTTGATGTACTTCAGTGGCCCGACTCGGGTACGTGAGCATCTACATGACGTACTTTTACAAAGAGGTTCTCTACCCAGGCAGCAATATCTTGCCACAATGCGACAGCCCAGATGGGTTTACCTCTGCGCTGCCAGTTGTTCTGCTTCCACTGCTGCAACCACCCCCACTCTCCATTAGACTTTCGCACTGGCCATATGGGACTGTTAAAGGGTGAGCGAGTCTTGCTGATCACTCCTTGGCTCTCCAGTCGACGAATCAGCTCATGGATGGGAATCGGAATCTCGGTTGATGCGATATTGTCACCGGTGCACGCGATCGGCACCTGTTGTTCTTCAAACCCTCAGCAACCCCACAAAAGAGGGATCCTTTGAGAGACCAGGCAAGGTAGACAGCTGTTTAATTTCCTCCGTCTCCAGGGCAGCTATACCAAACGCCCACTAGTACCCCTTTGGGTCCTTGAAATACCCTCTCCTGAGGTAGTCTATGCCAAGGATGCACGGAGCCTCTGGGCCAGTCACAATGGGGTGCTTCTGCCACTCATTCCCGGTTAGGCTCATTTCGGCCTCCAATACAGTTAACTCTTGGGATCCCCCTGTCACTCCAGAAATACAAATGGGTTCTGCCCCTCTATAGCTTGATGGCATCAGGGTACGCTGTGCACCGGTGTCTACGAGAGTCTTATACTCCTGTGGGTCTGATGTGCCAGGCCATCGAATCCACACAGTCCAGTAAACCCGGTTGTCCCTTTCCTCCACCTGGCCGGAGGCAGGGCCCCTCTAGTTCTGGTCATAGTATCCGCTTCTCACTTCTTGCAAACGCGAGTCAAGAATTCCTTCATTACAGTCCAAAGTAAGATCAGCCCTTCTACTCTGTCTGGGGAACTGTTCACTGGAAACTGGACTGTCGTGAGACAGGGTTTTCCTGAAAACTGGAGCAGCATTTTTCCTGGGAGAACCCCCTTGTGTGATTGTTTTTCCTTGCAACTCACGTACCCATGCCTCTAGGGTCAAGGTAGGTTTTCCATCCCACTGCCTCATGTCCTCTCTGTGGTCAAGCAGGTAAAACCACAGGGTGCCCCGGGGTGTGTACCTTCTATATCCTCTCTCTTGAGCAGAAGAACGCTGACTCCTAATGGCTGAGATACTGGTCCGTACAGGTGGAGAATAGTACCTATCGTCTTTGAGTTGCTGGACCTCCCGGGACAGTTTCTCCACAGCAGGGACAAGGGAGGAGGAGACAGTTTCTTCGTATTCCCAGAGTCTGCCAACCACGTCATCCACCGTTGGTGCTTCTTCCTCTTTCCAGGACAGTGTAACTGGCATGCGATGCTGGTGTGCTCCGTACCAACTTCCGCCACATGGGTCGTGTGCACTGGACTTCATCTGGATCTTTGGGCGTTTGGTCGTTGTCGAGGTCACTATAAACCACCTCCAGCACGCCTAGTTCTCTCAGGTACTGGATACCTCTCTCCATGGTGGTCCACTTGCCTAGGTGATATATAACATCTTCCTTGAAGGGATACCTTTCCTTCACGCCTGACAGGAGTCATCTCCAGAGGCTGAGGGCTTGTGCCCCTTGTCCAATCGCTTTGTCAATGCCCCCTTCCCTAGAAAGGGATCCCAGATGTTTGGCTTCCTTCCCCTCTAATTCCAGGCTACTGGGCCCATTATCCCGGCATCGGAGCAGCCAGGTAACAATATGCTCTCCTGGACGACGGCTGAAATCTTTCCGCATATCTCGCAACTCATTCAGGGATAGGGATCGGGTGGTTTCCGTCTCATTTATGAGTTCTTCCTCTTCCTCCTCCTCTCCTTGTGATGGCCCTGCTTTTCCATCATCCCTTTCTAGATGAGCTGACTTTCGCTTCCAAGATTTCTTCTTCTGTATAGGGGCGACTGATACCAGCAAGGGTTGGTTCTCTGGTTCAGCCGCAGTGACTGTCGCTGGGGTTTGAGTAGCCGCGGTGCCTGTCGCCAGGGTTGATCTCTGGATGGTATTCCTAAATAGTTGTTTAACCCTAAACAAGACCTGAACCACATTCAGGAGACATAGCAATATGAACATGCTTGTTTGAACATCCCAAGGATATCCAAAATTCTCAGGAACTATTGTAGAGGGCTTCATGAAGAGGATAGAAGAAAAAGGAGTTTCTGAAGATATGAAAGGGAAGGTGAAGGAGTGGGGGAAAGTGTCCCCCCCGTCTCCCCCATAAATTGGTTCTTCAAGGAGAAAAGGTGTAATCATTAATAGTTTCCGAGAGGTGGCTCCCGAGGTATGGAGATGACGGCAATGCTGAGTACAAATACCAGATTATATTCACGACCAATAATTTTATCATATCATGAAACAGTGTTACACACTGCAGCAAAATGATAACCTTGACCCAGTTCCAAGCAGTGATAAACAGCACAACAGGGAACATATACTGCAATAAGGTATTACATAATCCAACATTGAGAGCCAGCCCCACAACTTTGAGAGCCAGTAAATCAATATTGTGACCAGCGACTATTAAACCAATATAATGAATGCTTATAACAAATTTGCCTTAACACACTTTGGTCGGATCTGTCATTATCTCAACCCTTCCTGCCCCACGTTGGGCGCCAAAAAGGACTGTTGTGGTTTAACCTGGCAGGCAGCCAAACACCACACAGCCACTCGCTCACTCCCCCCCGCCACAGTGGGATGGGGGATAGAATCGGGAAAAAAGTAAAATTCGTGGGTTGAGATAAAGACAGTTTAATAGAACAGAAAATGAAGGGAAAATAGTAATAATAATAATAATAAATAATAATAATAATGGTAGAATATACAAAATGAGTGATGCACAATGCAATTGCTCACCACGCACTGACCGATGCCCAGCCCGTCCCCAAGCAGCAATCCCCCTCCCCAACCAACCCCCAGTTTATGTACTGAGCATGACGTCATATGGTATGGAATACCCCATTGGCCAGTTGGGTTAGCTGTCCTGGCTACGCTCCCTCCCAGCTTCTTGTGCACCTGGCAGAGCATGGGAAGCTGAAAAGTCCTTGACCAGCGTAAGCACTACTTAGCAACAACGAAAACATCAGTGTGTTATCAACATTCTTCTCGTACTAAATCCTAAACACAGCACTATACCAGCTACTAGGAAGAAAATTAACTCTATCCCAGGCGAAACCAGGACCTTCTTCCAGAGTCTGGAGATGACACATAGTCCCAATTAATGCACTTTCCTTGTCTGATTTCACGTTAGGAAAATATCAATGGCCCAGACTCTCTGAATTAAACTTCCATCAGCTCAGGGCTCACAGGGACCCAGTGTGGGGGGCAACGGGTGCAGCAAAGCATGCTGTCTCGGGGTCTGGCCTCTCCCCACATGCCTTGCTTGTGAGCACCAAGCAGAGCAGAGATGTCATCAAGCTGCAGTTCATCCCAGGAGAAAAAAAACTTGTTTCTTTAAGCAAATTGCCTGCCCAGTGTCCCAACAATGTCTCTCCAGTCAAGAGACGGATGGAAGGAAGGATGGGTAAATGGATGGGTAGGTGGATGGAAGGATGGGTTGATGGATGGAAGGATGGAGGTGAAGTAGCCATAGCCCTGGCTCTGCAAAGCCTGAAGGCAGCACCAAGCTGGTCGCTAGCTCCCACCAGACGCTTGCTGTGATTTTCACTGTGCCAGGGCTTTGTTAGAGGAGAGCTCAGTCCCATGCAGCCCTGTCTCTGGCTTGGCTGTGCCGGCAGCAGCACTGCCCCACATGCTGGCTTGGTTCACTGGTTAATGTTCCATTACCAGACAACATGCCTCCATCATTTATTAATGTTTCATTAGTGTTAAAAACATCTGGTAATTAATTATGCACTAATTATGGATTCACAGCGCTAAAAGCCGGGGTAATCTACCATAGCAGATGGCTCTTTGGGGCAGGGGGAAGGGACAGCTCTTAGTGGAGAAGAAAATGTCAGGCCCAGCCCTTGCCTGGGGGAAGCATCCCAGACAGACAGATTGCCTTCATCTCCACCCAGGATCAACATGCCTGGTCCAGAGGCATGCCGGCTCGGGTCATTAAACAGAGGAAACCTGTCCCTCTCAAGCTGTTTCAGGGACCAAGCGAGTGGTGCTCCCGCTGCCCAGGGCAGCTGTATGAGAAGCCATCCGAGAGCGGTGGCTTTCTCACATTGCCCCGGGCACCGTCTGGCACCTGGAGTTTGCACGCAGCCTGCCGCTGACTCCAGGAAGCTGTTCGTCAGCCCCTCCACGGTGCCTGGTCGGATTAAGCGGCAGTCCATAAAGCAAGGGGTGTCGTAGAAGCCCACTCGTGAAGTTCCCCAGCGATATTACGTACAGATGTGCAGAGATGTTTCTAACTGGGGAAGGTCCCAGGGGAGCGTCCCTGCTAAGCAGAAAATCCATCCACTTAGCAGTATAAATCCATACAGGAAGAAAGAGGGAATTACAGCACTCAGAGAGACCTGTGCATCACATAACCTGAAATCCAATACATCAGCCGGGAGCAACGGGTCCCTGCATCTTCCCAGCACATATGTGGCAGTAAATCCCACCTTAGGTGTTGTTTTCAGCTGTTGCTGATGCAAGAGCAGCCTTGCGCTGAGCTCCCCAGGCTCTGCAAGAGGGATCAGAAGTGCGGCTGGAAAGCAGGAGCTATTTCCTGGCCGTGAGGCCTTGTAGGAAACAGAAAGCCCCCTTGCTTGAGCTATGGGTTGAGCAGTGGAGTGGGTTCGAGCCTGACAGGGTCATGAATCACCGCATCCTTCCTCGATATGGGCACCAGCAGAGATCTCATCCTCCCCGACCCAATGGTCAGAGAAGCTCCCTGCTCCCACACCAGCCTCCTGGCAGAGCCCCCAGGAGCCTGGAGCCCCCAGGTGATAACAAGCAGCTTATTTATCACAAATTAGGCTGACGGCACTGAGTCATCGGGCTTCCATGGGGCTCCACGCTTTGGTGGATAAAGGAGGAACAGCGGGCACGGTGCTGTGCGTTTCAGCTCCGACAGAGCGTTAGACAGTCCCAGGTGAGAGCGGGGAGGCAGAGGGGTGTGAACGCAGACTCGGCATCCCCTAATAAGCAATTGACTCTTTTTTTCCTCCCTTTCAAGAAAAAAACAAGCATTAATGTGGCTTCTGCCACTCTGTTTATCTAATAGCATCTCTGATTGATTGTCTTATTTATAACCCAGATCCGGTGTCTGGGCTGCTCGCAGAGACGGGGTGATTGATGGAAAGGCGACAGCCAGAAGGGGACTTAATGGAGCCGTGTGACTGAGCAGTGGAGTAGTGGCTTAGGCATGAAATGAAAGTGTCTCCCAGAAGTCTGGGCTCCTATTCTTCTTTCCTGCATGGAAAGCTGCTAAGTGCTGGGAGAGAGCAACGTGCTTCCTATGCCCCACCAGGAGTGATCAAGGACTGTACTCAGGTCTCCTCCAGCATCCTGGAGGAGGACAGGCCAAGGGGACACAGCCAACAGGGACTTGGGCTGCTTCCCAAGAAGGCATCAAATAGTCTCTGGGAAGGTTTTCCCCGCTCCAGGATGGAAGGGGTGGTTTGAAGGTGTGAGACAGCCTGTCCTTGCCCAGCCACCAGCCTGCTGTCAAGGAGCCTGTCCTGCAGGCTGGAAATCAGGTCCTTGCACAACCAGGTGATACAGAGAGGAGCCTTTCCCATGGGTGACAAAGTGCCACCAGGTTGGGGTCTTGCCTTGCTGCAAGCTGGCAGCATAGAATCATAGAATCATTAAGGTTGGAAAAGACCTCTAAGATCATCAAGTCCAACGGTCAACCCAACACCACCATGCCCACTAAACCATGTCCCTAAGCGCCTCATCTACACGTCTTTTAAATACTTCCAGGGATGGTGACTCCACCACTTCCCTGGGCAGCCTGTTCCAATGCTTGACCACTCTTTCAGTAAAGAAATTTCTCCTAATGTCCAATCTAAACCTCCCTTGGCGCAACTTGAGGCCATTTCCTCTCGTCCTATCGCTAGTTACTTGGCAGAAGAGATCAACACCCACCTCACTACAACCACCTTTCAGGTAGTTGTAGAGCGCGATGAGGTCTCCCCTCAGCCTCCTCTTCTCTAGGCTAAACAGTCCCAGTTCCCTCAGCCGCTCCTCATAAGACTTGTGCTCCAGGCCCTTCACCAGCTTCGTTGCCCTTCTCTGGACACGCTCCAGCACCTCAATGTCCTTCTTGTAGTGAGGGGCCCAAAGCTGAACACAGTATTCGAGGTGCGGCCTCACCAGTGCCGAGTACAGGGGCATGATCACTTCCCTGCTCCTGCTGGCCACACTATTTCTGATACAGGCCAGGATGCCGTTGGCCTTCTTGGCCACCTGAGCACACTGCCGGCTCATGTTCAGCTGGCTGTCGACCAGCACCCCCAGGTCCTTTTCCTCCGGGCAGCTTTCCAGCCACTCTTCCCCAAGCCTGTAGCGTTGCCTGGGGTTGTTGTGGCTGGAGTGCAGGACCCGTCACTTGGCCTTGTTGAACCTCATACAGTTGGCCTCGGCCCATCGATCCAGCCTGTCCAGGTCCCTCTGCAGAGCCTTCCTACCCTCGAGCAGATCAACACTCCTGCCCAACTTGGCGTCATCTGCAAATATACTGAGGGAGCACTCGATCCCCTCGTCCAGATCATTGATGAAGATATTGAACAGGACCGGCCCCAGTACTGAGCCTTGGGGAACACCGCTCGTGACCAGCCGCCAACTGGATTTAACTCCATTCACCACAACTCTCTGGGCTCGGCCGTCCAGCCAGTTTTTTACCCAGCGAAGAGTGTACCTGTCTAAGCCGTGAGCCGCCAGCTTCTCTAGGAGAATGCCGTGGGAGACAGTGTCAAAGGCTTTACTGAAGTCCAGGTAGACCACATCCACAGCCTTTCCCTCATCCACTAGGCGGGTCACCTGGTCATCAGGTTGGTCAAGCAGGACCTGCCTTCCATGAACCCGTGCTGGTTGTCCCGGACATGGCTCGTGAGCGCCCTCAAGATGAACCGCTCCATGATCTTCCCTGGTACCGAGGTCAGGCTGACCGGCCTGTAGTTCCCCGGATCCTCCTTCCGGCCCTTCTTGTAGATGGGTGTCACATTGGCAAGCCTCCAGTCGTCCGAGGATCTTCCAGAGGTCCCAGTTTTGTCCCAGGCCAGACTGGGACATTCTCACATCCCCAGGTAAGGTTTCCCTGTTCCTCACACCTGGTGAGCATGAACACCAGCAGAGTCACTGACCCGCGTGTGAGTCACCCCACAGAGACAGTCACTGCTGTAAAGCACCAGCAGACAGGGAAGGAGCCACAGTCCCAGGAGGTGACATGCCATTATTCAGGGTCACGCTGGGGACGTGTGACAGCCTGGATGTGTCCCAAACCTCCAGCCCACAGACTCACCCCAGAGCAGCCCGTCCCCCAGCCACAGAGCTGGGTTGTGGTCAGGAGATGGCTGACAACTCCAAGTCCCCAAGAAGGCATTCAGCTTTGATCTGAGCCAGAACTAAACCCTCATCTTGTCCATAAAATCAGTTTGGGAAGAAAAAACAGCATACCAGTTCAGTCAAAATATTTCATTGCTGTTTAATGGTCTTTATTTTATGTCCAATTGCAACAGACAATCTAATACAAGCCTAGAGCAAAGCCAAACACAAAGTTGTTTCATTATGAAGGACCCCATCAGCCAGTTTTGACGTGGCCAGACCCCACTCCCTTCCTTGTTTTTTGTTTTTCTTGCTTTCTTTTCACATCTGAAATTTGAGCAAGACCAAAGCAGCTTCACGAACATTGCCATTCCGGTAGACCAAATGAAACCAACTCAGGGACAGGTCTCCTGCCCACCGGCACTGGCCATGTTGGCATTCCCACCGCCAGTGCCTGGCAAACTCTATCCAGTGCCTTATGGTAATTTATTGCCTCCAGGAGAAACCACCCTTGGAAAGTCCCCCCGGACCATCAGACAGAAGCAGGTGATGCACATTCCCTTCGGCCGGGGTGTCCCCAGCCACCACAGTCCCCAGCTCCTGGCATGGGTGATGCCACTGCCGCCTCGCCATGCAGCTGGGGCTGCAGGGGGGAGGAGGGGACCAAGACGGGGTGATCCTTGCAGGATGTTAGAAGAGGCCATGATGGAGGGGCCCCGGAGCAGCAGGAGTGGAAATGGCCTTTGATGTGGAAGCTCTCCTTTCACAAACACAATGAGTTGCAGAGGAGTTTTATAAACATGGCTATTGTTGCTCCATCCCTTTGGTGGGAACAGATCGTCCGAGCACTCTGTTCGGCCCCCCTCCCCTTCCCTCTCCCCCCACCCCCATTAATAAAGCCCCAGCAAGTCCAGCACCACCAAGGTTTTCCCAAGGGGGATCAATAAATATAGTAACAACAAAAGTGTCCATGCAGACAAGATTGGGTTACAAAGAGGCCTCGGCCCCCCTCCTCCTTTCTGGGCGAGAGTCATTGCGCACAGGCACTCCGGCTGTTTCAGGGAGAGGTTGCTCCATCCCCACTGTCCATGTGAAGCAGGGATGGGATCTTCCCACCGAAGGAGCCAGGCACCACCTGGAAGTCCCCATCCCGCAGTCAGGGATGGTGACGTGTGACCTTGGTGGCCACCTCGCAGCCTTGGCTGTGGGACATTGATGACACGTGGCTCCCAGCTCCCCGTGGGCATCTCCTTCCCTTTTGGAAGTCACCTGGTGCCAAGGTGGCCCTAGGGACAGGCTCAGCCACTGGCCCCAGGTGTGCGGCAGGCACGTGCCTTCTTCCAAGATTTTCTGGCCAAGCGGTTGCTCTGGGTCCTTTCCCAGCAGGATCCCACCCAGCACAGGGCACTTGGGAGCAGGCATCTAGGCTCCACCTTGGCTCACTTTCTGCCTTGCTGTTGCCTGATGCCAGACAAGACCATTTTCTGGCTGGCTGAAGAGCAGTGGTGACTCTGACCTGCTCCTCAATGGCATGGTGAGGTTTTATGCAGGGCTAGGAGCTAAGGTGTGCAGGGATTAAACCAGGGCAGAGCAATCTGCAGATGTGGTACCTGTGTGGAAACCATCGGCATGCACGGCCCCACCAAACACCACCTGTGGGGCTGCAGGGCAGGAGAGCAGCTTCTCCAGGAGGATCGGCGGTGTTTGAAAGAGGCCACAGCATCTCACCAGGCTCTGGATGCTGGAGAAGTCGCGCTCAGGCGCTCCATCGAGTGGGCTTTCCTTTGGGGAAGGAGGAGACCAGCTCAGCGGAGCTTTCCAGGGACTCATCTGCTGAGAAAGGGGCTGAGCCTGGAGCAAACCCATGGGCAGGGACCGGAGGGGACTTTGGCGGTGTGCAGGAGGGGCTGAGCAGAGGGTTTGGTCCAGAGGGCCAGCTCTGAGCCCTGCTGCCGCATCCCCGCTCCAGGCAGGCTGCTAGCAGCCATTGTCCAACCTCCTCCCCAGCTGCTTCCTGCCATTCGGAGGTGATGGGATGCTGTTTTTATCTGCCCAGGACTCCTGCAGCTGGGGGTCAGTGGGACAAAATGTGTCTCACACACGCACATGCACGCACTGCTGCCTCCCCTCTGAGCTGCCCTGGGAATCCCCTCCTCCCTCCAACCCCTCGCTCATAAAAAAATTAAAACTCTCGATATCATCTCACATAATCGTGGATTTGAGGCCCCGTCAGTCACCAGACACAGCCCACAATCTGCGCTGGCTCCAGACAGCTGGAGGGGTTTGCTGGAGGACCAGAATGACTTCACGCTGCCTCCCACGGACCGGGGTTACCCGGAGTGCTTTGTGCGGGGAGGGGAGCTGGGGGCCAGGAGCACTCAGCCCCATCCCCACTGCGCTGCCACCACGCCATGCCCTGGACCCACCAGGACAGGTGCTGGTCTGGAAAATGGCCCCAGGCACCGATAGCGAAACGCGCCCGGGATGCGGAGGCTGTGCCTGTGGGCGCGAGCGAGGCAGATGGCCTGGGCTCCGGTGCCGGCGAGGTTTATGAGGGCTGACCCCTTGCACTGAGCGCCTGGGGCAGGATAAATCCCACTCTGCCTTGGAGCACAGGTGCACAGGGCTGCCGGAGAGGGGAAGGGACTACAGATGCGCGGGGGATCCGGCGAGGGGGAACTGGGGCTGGCCTCAAGCTGTGTGATGCTTCAGGTCCATCCCTGCAGTGGGAATGGTCCCCTCCATCTGCTACAAAGCCCACTGCATTGCCTTGTGGGTGCTCTTGGCAGGGCTGCCTGCATGCAGCCTACCGTGGAGATGCCCAGGGGTGCAGAAAGACCTGCACCATGCTAGTAGATGTGCTGCAGGATGCCCAGAGGAGACTCATGCCCTTCTGGGGGATAGCACGTGACTGCTGGCATCCCCTGGGTACCACAAGTGTTTGGGTATCTGGATCCATAGTTGTGTGACTCACACTGAGTTCACCCCTGGTTTAAGTCCCACCAAGGACTTCCTAGCCACAATAATGAAGGAAACAGGCAGGATCTGGAGAGATCATCTAGTCCCTCTTCCTCTTGCCATCCTAGCCAGGTGGCATGAAAGAAACTGTGCCGACCACCTCAGGACAGGGTGCCAGTCAAGACCCCAGCTGTGGGGGCCCCTGCCCTTTCTCCAACACTGGGAGACAGTCGAGACCTGCACTGGGAAAGATGCCCAGGATCAGACACAGCCCGCGATCCTGCAAACACCACCCTAGGCAGTGGGTGCCACTGGGCTGGGACGTGGGGAGCATTGCGCACAGGGCTGGCAGGGAGCTTTGCAAGAGCAACGGGGATTTCAGCCCATAGCCCGCCTCCCCCATTTCATGTAGCACTGATCTGAATCCTTGCCTCAGGAGTCAAGCAGGGGGTTGGGAGCCTTTCTCAGAGTGAATTATAATCATCTTCTTTAAAAAAAAAAAAGCACAAAGCAGGTGACTGAGCTTGAAGGTGGATAAATGCCTGGCACAAAGCACCTGGCTGAAGCCAAGTGCAAGCCCGGTTTTGGACTCTTTGAAGTCAGTGCATCTTCATGCTCTCAGTGGGCTTGGGGCTCAAACCCTCTGTGCATGCCTTCTACCAATGCTTGGGTAATTTATAGATGTGAGAGGCTATCCAGAAAGCTCCTCTGTGAACCTCCAGCATCAACCCAGTCCAGCTGGCCGGGTCGTGTTTGCCTCCCATGAACAGCTCAGTAGGAGCACTGTACAGCACGAATCACCCCCAAAAGCAAATGTTAACACTTGGTGTCCAAATCACGTTCATGGACCTGCCGCACCCCTCAGGTACGCTGTCCCCTTGCTGCACGATACCTACCCCACCCAACTGGGAACCCATTGACTAACAAATGTGCGCACCCTTTAATTACAGCACAGTGAATCCTCCTACTGTTGTTTCGTTAGATAGCTCATCTATTTGAGGAGCTGGAGCAGTACTTGCTCAGCTCAGCAGCACAAGTCTCTGGATTTTCAGGCCTTTAATATTCACTCTGATCTGTTCATAAGTTATTCATAAGGAGCGGGAAATGCCTCACAAGAGAACTCGCTCCAAATTGCGAGTGCTTCTGAGGCATCTTGCAATCTGCTTGCACAGGGAAAGGAGGGGAAAGTAATAAATAAATGATTATTTACAAATTATTTACTTGTCTCCACTAATTTCCATGCTGTTTAACTGGCAGCAGTCAGGAACAATTAGAAAAGACTTTCTCCTGGTGTATCAGTGGCTGGAAGTTGTGCAGCATGGTGGGGAAGAAAGCCAATGCAGTGGAAGAGCGAGAAGGAGCTAGTTTTGGCTGCCAGAATTGGCCATCAAGTGCAGTCTCACTTGGTCTCTGCACTCCAGAAGGGATTGTAGTGGACAAGGTCTCAGTGTAGCACGAGCAGGTAGCTCCTCCAGCCACCTCTGCTCAGCTTGCTGGCTCCATCCTGTCTTGGCAGATGATGACCTGTCTCCAAAGTGTCCCTCTTTGCATGACATCTGGGCAGGCAGCCAGCAGCCCCCAGACACACCACACTGTGGTGCACATCCCCAAAATCTGGCAACAGGTAGCAGCAGCAGCAGTGCAGAGTTGTCTTTTCTGTCCCAGCTCACCAAGACACATGGAGTCAGGTCTAGGATCATCAAGGCTTGCTGAGGGTCATAAAGTCCCCAAGGACACTGTGGTCTGCAGAAGATGACCAGGCCTTGCTAGGAGGCCCCTCTCTGCTCCCAAGGAGCCAGGGCTTTGTGGGGAAGACCAGGGAATGTCTCTGGTGTGAGATATGCAGCAGAGGGAGACAGGACAGGAAGCCTGGCCTGTTCTGGCATCAACACTGTTGGGTCTGCAAATGTGGGAAAGGTGATGCTCACAGCCCATGGCGTGTCACCCCAAAAAGCAAATAGGAACTCTACCCCGGGGCAAAGTCACCCCAACAGACAACGGCTACCTGAGGCAGGCAGCAGAATGAGCCTGTCCTCCTACTTCTCAGTCCCATCTCCAGCTAGTCTCCCACAATAAACCAGAGACTGAAAATCACAGTGGAGAGAGATGGGGAGCAGGAAAGTTAATGTGTAGATGTCCTTTAGGGAAGGAAAAGACAATCTGGCAATGTCAGGAGAGCAGGACAGGCTGGGAACTGGTCAGTCCCAGGTGGGCTGATGTGTCTTGCAGACCTCCCCATGCTTCATTCCCCTCCTGTTGCTCAGGGTTCATGAATTCCCTCTGGCTGAGCATTTAGATCCTGTATCTTTCCAGGCTGGTCCTGGAGCATACTGGGCAAATGTGGCCCTGGAAGGAGACACAAGATGCCTGTAGGGTGGAGAGGGATGCGCAGACTGGGAAATGCCTGCTTAAACTTGAACTCGGACTGCCACCAACTGCTGGCAAAGCTCATGTGAGGGCTCAGGGCTTGGATAATGCAGTTAACCAGTGCGTGATGAACCCATCTTGCAGGATGGTGACCCACAGGAGGCAGAGTGACACGGTGTATAAGGGGTTGATTACATGCACAGAAAGGGAAGGTGGAAGTTGATTATCCAGCCTCAGCCTGCTGGACAGAAAGACACCATTAGCCAGCAAGAGGAGAAAGATGTACAGGATGGATAGGCTCGTGCCAGCAAGACCCACCAGCATGATGGCCCCTGTGCTCACACCTGCCTGTGCCATGGCTATACCCTGGGGACAGGCAACGCTGTCCAAGCTCTCAGGTTCCAGGAGGCTGAGCAGGGCCATGGGTATGCTGGGGATGGAGGGGGAATTTGGGATGTTTGGTCCAGATCCATGCTCTCACCTGTAACATGGAGAGGGAAAACTGCCTGCAGGCTGCAGGACTCCTTCAGGGCCCTTTCTCCTCCACTCCCCTCCCTGGTCCCAGCCACCCCTCCCTCCCTCCTGCCACCCCTTACTCCTCCATGCCCCAAGCTACTCAGCACTGACCCTGCTCCCTGCAGCCTTCCAGCTCATCGCTCCCTGCAAGCGGTCTGTAAATCATCCTTGTACACGCATTTCCCTTAGCCTTGGGGAGAGGGAATTTATCCCCCTGGCTCAGCTGTCAGAGAGACCTCCAGCTGCCAGGAGTGATCAGCATGCTCTTAATTCATGTCAAGGCATGCAGGGCCCCCACATCTTCTCGTGAGTAACATGGTCCTCTGGCCCAAGGCACACACTGGGGAGCCTACCCCTGCCACGGGGACTCCAGCAAGGCTGATGAATGATGGGCGCTTTGCTACAACAGCTCTCAATGTCACCAGAGGCTCTCTGACAGAAATACAGCTCTTCAATATACAGCCAGCCAGCACAGCTCTGTCTCTGACGGATGCATGGCTCATGCCGACCCACAACCTGCACACGCTGCTGATGCTCATGTGGTCCCACCAGCCTCAACCATGCTGCATGGTGGCGGCACTGTGCTGCTCCATCCTGTTCCTTGCCGGGTGACCCTGGCCCATGTTGGGAGTGTGCAGGGGGAATGCACCCTCCTCTGCTCCTGCTGCAGGAGTGGCTGATGAGCCAGAGGGTCGTGCTGCCATCTGGACGGACCTCAACAGGCTGGAAAAATGGGCCAACAGGAACTTCATGAAGTTCAACAAGAAAAAGTGCAAAGCCCTTGTCGTGGTTTAACCCCAGCCAGCAAATAAACCCCACGCAGCCGCTCGCTCACCCCCCACCTCCGGTGGGATGGGGGAGAGAATTGGGAGGGCACAAGTAGGAAAACTCCCTGGTTGAGATAAAAACAGTTTAATAATGGAAATAAAACGAAGTAGAACAGTAATAATAACAATAAGAACAACAACAATAACAGAATACACAAAGCAGGCAATGCACAATGCAACTGCTCACCGACCGCCAACCGCGTGTCACGAACGGGTGGCAAGCCCCCCCACACCCCTGGTTTTTATACTGAGCATGATGTCACATGGTATAGAATACCCCATTGGCCAGCTGGGTCCACCACCCCGGCTATTCTCCCCCTCCCCGGTGCAAGCATCACCCAGCAACAGCCAAAGCATCAATGGGCCATCAATGCTCCTTTCACACTAAACCCAAAACACAGCACACCCCCAAGCTACTGGGAAGAAAGTTAACCCTGTCCCAGCTGGAACCAGGACAATATCCACCCCTTATTCTATACCATCTACATCATGCCCAGGTCTCACATTTTCCAATACATTCCAATTAGTCATCACCACTTTTCCTGCCTTTTATCTATATATACACACACAGAGATATCATTCCCTTAGTCCATGGGCCATCCCTCTAAAATGTCCATTGAGTTCATTTAGTCCATGACTTTGGGCTCCACCTGTCATAACAGTCTTTCAGGGCCGGAAAGATGGTGTGTGGTGTTGGGCTCTTGCATGCGGAGGCCAGTTCTGGGCGCTCGTCCGGTTCTATCATCGTTGCACCTTGCTCAGTTTCATCGGAGTTCATCCTACATTAATCTGGGTGATTCTTACTATAATACTGTTAATATGGCATATGGTAACCATAGAAGGGATGACATACAGTATTATGTAGTAAATAACATCATACAATTCAGTTCATTGGCTATTTTCACCCACAATTAAATCCCCTTGAGGTACACACCGGACTTCCCCATCCTTTCGCATCACCCACCAAGTGCACCCAGGTCCTTGAGCAAAAGCAATCCCACGAATGGGTTTTCCCTTGCCAGAGGCGGGAGTAACCCAAACTGTCTTCCCCAGCATATTTCTTATGTGCACGACAGGGACTTTATCCCCCTCTACAGTACGTAAGGGTTTGGATTGGGCAGGGCCAGCTCGAGTGACAGATCCCCTGGTGTTGACTAACCAGGTGGCCTTTGCTAAATGTGTGTCCCAATGCTTGAATGTCCCACCACCCATTGCCCTCAGCGTAGTCTTTAGCAGTCCATTGTATCGTTCGATTTTCCCAGAGGCTGGTGCATGGTAGGGGATGTGATAGACCCACTCAATGCCATGCTCTTTGGCCCAGGTGTTTCGGAAATGAGTCCCGTTGTCTGACTCAATTCTTTCTGGGGTGCCATGTCGCCATAGGACTTGCTTTTCAAGGCCCAGGATGGTGTTCCTGGCGGTGGCATGGGGCACAGTATATGTTTCCAGCCATCCGGTGGTTGCTTCCACCATGGTGAGCACATAGCACTTGCCTTGGCGGGTCTGTGGGAGTGTGATATAATCCATCTGCCAGGCCTCCCCATATTTATATTTCCACCATCGTCCTCCATACCAGAGAGGCTTTACTCGCTTGGCTTACTTGACTGCAGCGCATGTTTCACATTCCTGGATAACCTGTGCAATAGTGCCCATGATCAAGTCTACCCCTCGATCACGAGCCCATCTATATGTTGCGTCTCTTCCTTGATGGCCTGAAGTGTCATGAGCCCACCAAACTATAAATAATTCACCCTTATGTTGCCAGTCCAGATCCACCTGAGCCACTTCAATCTTAGCAGCCTGGTCCACCTGCTGGTTGTTTTGGTGTTCTTCAGTGGCCTGACACTTGGGTACGTGAGCATCTACGTGACGTACTTTTACAACGAGGTTCTCTACCCGGGCAGCAATATCTTGCCACAATGCAGCAGCCCAGATGGGTTTACCTCTGCGCTGCCAGTTGTTCTGCTTCCACTGCTGCAACCACCCCCACAGGGCATTTGCCACCATCCATGAGTCAGTATAGAGATAAAGCACTGGCCATTTTTCTCGTTCAGCAATGTCCAAGGCCAGCTGGAGGGCTTTCACCTCTGCAAACTGACTCAATTCACCTTCTCCTTCAGCAGTTTCTGCAACTTGGCATATAGGACTCCATACAGCAGCTTTCCACCTCCGATGCTTTCCCACAAGGCGACAGAACCCATCCGTGAACAGGGCATATTGCTTCTCATTTTCTGGTAGTTTGTTATACAGTGGGGCCTCTTCAACATGCGTCACCTCCTCCTCTGGGGATATTCCAAAATCTTTGCCTTCTGGCCAGTTCGTGATCACCTCCAAGATTCCTGGGCGACTGGGGTTTCCTATTCAGGCCTGTTGTATGATCAGTGCGACCCACTTACTCCACGTAGCATCGGTTGCATGATGTGTAGAGGGGACCCTCCCTTTGAACATCCAGCCCAGCACCGGCAGTCGGGGTGCCAGGAGGAGCTGTGCTTCAGTACCAACCACTTCCGAAGCAGCTCGAACCCCTTCATATGCTGCCAATATCTCCTTCTCAGTTGGAGTGTGGCGGGACTCAGATCCTCTGTATCCCCGACTCCAGAACCCTAAGGGTCGACCTCGAGTCTCCCCTGGTGCTTTCTGCCAGAGGCTCCAGGTAGGGCCATTCTCCCTGGCTGCGGTGTAGAGCACATTCTTCACATCTTGTCCTGCCTGGACTGGCCCAAGGGCTACTGCATGAACTATCTCCCGTTTAATTTGTTCAAAGGCTTTTCGTTGCTCAGGGCCCCATTTGAAGTCGTTCTTCTTCCTGGTCACATGATAGAGAGGGCTTACGATTTGACTGTAATTTGGAATATGCATTCTCCAAAAGCCCACAACGCCTAAGAAAGCTTGTGTTTCCTTTTTGCTAGTTGGTGGGGACATGGCTGTTATTTTGTTGATCACATCCATTGGGATCTGACGACGTCCATCGTGACATTTTATTCCTAAAAACTGGATCTCCTGTGCAGGTCCCTTGACCTTACTTTGTTTTATGGCAAAGCCGGCCTTCAGAAGGATTTGGACTATTCTCTCCCCTTTCTCAAAAACTTCTTCTGCTGTGTTGCCCCATACAATGATGTCATCAATGTACTGCAGGTGTTCCGGAGCCACATCCTGTTCCAGTGCAGTCTGGATCAGTCCATGGCAAATGGTAGGGCTGTGTTTCCACCCCTGGGGCAGTCGGTTCCAGGTGTACTGGACGCCCCTCCAAGTGAAAGCAAAATGTGGCCTGCACTCTGCTGCCAAAGGGATGGAGAAGAAGGCATTAGCGATATCAATGGTGGCGTACCACTTGGCTGCCTTTGACTCCAGTTCATACTGAAGTTCTGGCATGTCCGGCACGGCAGCACTCAGTGGCGGCGTGACTTCATTCAGGCCACGGTAGTCTACTGTTAGTCTCCACTCTCCATTGGACTTTCGCACTGGCCATATGGGACTGTTAAAGGGTGAGCGAGTCTTGCTGATCACTCCTTGCCTCTCCAGTTGACGAATCAGCTCATGGATGGGGATCAGAGAGTCTCGGTTGGTGCGGTATTGCCGCCGGTGCACTGTTGTGGTAGCGATTGGTACCTGTTGTTCTTGGACCTTCAACAACCCCACAACAGAAGCATCCTCCGAGAGACCGGGCAAGGTAGACAGCTGTTTAATTTCCTCCGTCTCCAGGGCAGCTATACCAAAAGCCCACCGGTACCCTTTTGGGTCCTTGAAATACCCTCTCCTGAGGTAGTCTATGCCAAGGATGCACGGAGCCTCTGGGCCAGTCACAATGGGGTGCTTCTGCCACTCGTTCCCGGTTAGGCTCACTTCAGCCTCCAATACAGTTAACTCTTGGGATCCCCCTGTCACTCCAGAAATACAAATGGGTTCTGCCCCTTTATAGCCTGATGGCATCAGGGTACACTGTGCCCCGGTGTCTACGAGCGCCTTATACTCCTGTGGGTCTGATGTGCCAGGCCATCGAATCCACACAGTCCAGTAAACCTGGTTGTCCCTTTCCTCCACCTGGCTGGAGGCAGGGCCCCTCTAGTCCTGGTCATCATATTCGCTATCCACTTCTTGTAAGTATGAATCAGAAGTCCCTTTGTTAAGGTCGGAAGTGCAATCAGCCCTTCTACTCTGTCTGGGGAGCTGCTCCCTGGAGACTGGAGCAGCAGTTTTCCTGGAAGAACCCCCTTTTGGGGTTGTTTTCCCTTGCAACTCATGTACCCGTGCCTGTAGGACTGAGGTAGGTTTTCCATCCCACTTCCTCATGTCCTCTCCGTGGTCACGCAGGTAAAACCACAGGGTGCCCCGGGGTGTGTACCCACGATATCTCCTCTCTTGAGCAGAGGGATGCTTGCTCCTAATGGCTGAGACACTGGCCCGTGCAGGTGGGGAGCAGGACATATCCTCTTTGAGTTGCTGGACCTCCTGAGACAGTTTCTCCACAGCAGAGACACAGGCCCGTAGGGAGGAAGAGAGGCTTTTTTCATATTGCCGGAGTTGGCCAGCCAGTTCATCCACTGTTTGTTCCTCTCCATCTTTCCAGGTCATTACTGCCAATGAGTTTGCATGTGACGCTGGTGCGCTCCGTACAAACTTCCGTCACATGGGTCAGGTGCATTTGACTTCATCTGGATCTTTGGGTAACTGCTCGTTGTTCAGGTCATCATAAATCACTTCCAGCACAGCTAATTCCCTCAGGTACTGGATACCTCTCTCCATGGTGGTCCACTTGCCTGGGTGGCATATAACATCTTCCTTGAAGGGATACCTTTCCTTCACACCTGATAGGAGTCGCCTCCAGAAGCTGAGGACTTGTGCCCCTTGTCCAATCGCTTTGTCAATGCCCCCTTCCCTGGAAAGGGATCCCAGCTGCTTGGCTTCCCTACCCTCTAATTCCAGGCTACTGGCCCCATTATCCCAGCATTGGAGCAGCCAGGTGACAATGTGCTCGCCTGGACGACGGCGAAGTCTTTTCGCATATCTCGCAGCTCACCCAGAGATAGGGATCGGGTGGTCACCATCTCATTTACGGGTTCTGCCTCCTCCTCCTCCTGTTCTCGTGATGGCCCTGGTTCATTTTCATCCCTTACTGAACAAGGTGATCTTCTTGTGAATTTTTTTTTTTTTATAGGGGCAACTGATACAGGCATGGGTTGTTTCTCTGTCGCAGGGGGCAGAGTAGCTGCTGTGCCTGCCGTGGGGAGTCAGGGAGCCGCTGTGCTTGCCGTGGGGGGTGGGGTAGCCACAGGGCCTGTTGCTTTGTCATCAGCTGCAGAGACGTTTCCTTCCCCTTGGGGGTTCTGAGTGGTGTTAAATAGGGCTCGGTAGGCGTGGGCCAGGCCCCAGCACATTGTAGTGATTTGCGTCTCCCTAGAATGGCCAGGGTGACAGCATGCTTTTTCCAAATATTCTACTAATTTTTCAGGATTCTGCACTTGCTCAGGGGTGAATTTCCAGAACACTGGCGGTGCCCACTGTCCTAGGCATTTGCCCATGCTATCCCACTCGCCCTGCCACTCATAACTATCCAGCCTTGGGGCAGATCTCTGGATGACATTCTTAAATTCCTTACTAACCTTGGATAAAACCACAACAATATTCCCAAGGAGTACCAATAGATGGATCTTAACTACCCAGGGATGTTCAAGGTACTGGCAAGTTATTTTAACAAAGGAGATGAAGGTAGCGAGGGTGCCATTCTCTATTTCCTCCATAAAAAATCTCTCGGAGGAAAAGGTATAATTGCTAATGGTCTCCATGAGGTGGTACCCAAAATACAGTAACGGCTTCATTATGAATCCCAAATTCCAAATAACCCCCAATGCCAGCGTTTTAGTAACAAACCTCCCAGGCAAAACATCATTAATCACGGCAGAGCACAGCAGACTACAAAACCCAACTCCAATCTTTAACAGGTACAGTAAAAGCAAGAGCATGGTGCAGAACAAATTAATATTTTAACAGATATAAATTCCTTAACATGCTCTAATTAATCTGTTGTTATCTCAACCCTTCGGTGCCCCACGTTGGGCGCCAAAAAGGACTGTCGTGGTTTAACCCCAGCCAGCAAATAAACCCCACGCAGCCGCTCGCTCACCCCCCACCTCCGGTGGGATGGGGGAGAGAATCGGGAGGGCACAAGTAGGAAAACTCCCTGGTTGAGTTAAAAACAGTTTAATAATGGAAATAAAACGAAGTAGAACAGTAATAATAACAATAAGAATAACAACAATAACAGAATACACAAAGCAGGCAATGCACAATGCAACTGCTCACTGACCACCGACCATGTGTCACGAACGGGGGCGAGTCCCCCCACACCCCTGGTTTTTATACTGAGCATGATGTCACATGGTATAGAATACCCCATTGGCCAGCTGGGTCCACCACCCCGGCTGTGCTCCCCCTCCCTGGTGCAAGCACCACCCAGCAACAGCCAAAGCATCAATGGGCCATCAACGCTCCTTTCACACCAAACCCAAACCACAGCACACCCCCCAAGCTACTGGGAAGAAAGTTAACTCTGTCCCAGCCGGAACCAAGACAGTCCTGCACCTGGGGAGGAACACCCCCATGCATCAATAAATGCTGGGGGCCACCCAGCTGGAAAGCAGCTTGGCAGAAAAGGCCCTGGGGATCCTGATGGACACCAAGTTGAACATGAGCCAGCAATGTGCCCTTGCTGCAAAGACATTGAATGGCATCCTGGGCTGCATTAGGCACAGTATTGACAGCAGGTCAAGGGAGGGGATCCTTCCCCTCTACTCAGCACTGGTTAGGCCACACCTGGAGTGGTGTGTCCAGTGTTGGGCTCCCCAGTACAAAAGAGACATGGAGGACTGGAGAGAGTCCAATGAAGGGCCACAAGGATGATGAAGGGACTGGAGCATCTCTCCTATGAAGAAAGGCTGAGAGAGCTGGGAAAGTTCACCCTGGAGAAGAGAAGGCTGAGGGGGGATCTCATCAAGGTATATATATAAATATCTGAAGGGAGGGTGTAAAGAGGACGGAGACAGGCTCTTTTCAGTGGTGCCCAGTGACAGGACAAGAGGCAATGAGCACAGACTGAAACACAGGCAGTTCCTCCTGAACTTCAGGAAATGCTTTTTTACTGTGAGGGTGACCGAGCACTGAAACAGGTTGCCCAGTGAGGTGGTGGAGTCTCCATCCTTGGAGATATTCAAAAGCCACCTGGACACGGTCCTGAGCAACTGGCTCTAGGTGGCCCTACTTGAGCAGGGGGGTTGGACACGATGACCTCCAGAGGTCCCTGCCAACCTCAGCCAGCCTGTGATTCTCTGAGCAATTTTGCATGCATTACAATTTTTGCATTACATTTTTTTGCATGCCTCCAGGTTGGAGGTTGGCAGGGCTATGCTCAGTCACCCAGCGAGCAGGGAGCTAGGCACCCCTGGAGATACAGCCAGGCCCTAGCAGAAGAGAAACATTTTCTCCAATCCTGTTCATGTCCATGGGCTAAGGGAGCCCAACCTAAGCATTGTGGAGACGTGCCTGTGGACAGAGGGGAGCAATACCAGTCCAGATCTAACTATGCCTGGCTGGACCTCAACAGATCTCATGGATGGACTGGAGAAGCAGATGACAGCTCCTGCGCCCATCCCCAGCCAGGGAAGGGACCTCCTGCCAGCGTGCCCTTGGCTGGGCTCGGACACCAAACCTGGGCTAGGGCACCAAACCTGGGCTAGGGCTGTGCACGAAGTCCCCCTGGAGGTTCCCAGCAGGAACCCAGCACCAGCACTGGTGGGGCTCGCTCCTTTGTAAGCAGCCCCAAACACTACCCGAGCTCCAGGTCCTCGGAGCACAGGGGATGCAGCATCCCCAGGGCTGCAGGGCTGTAGTAAGAGCAGCGCTGGGCAGGGACGGGGTCGCCTTTCCCTTTGTCTGGAGAAAGTTTTACTGTGCCTGGTGACACCATCTAATTACACTTTCTTTCATGGTTTCATTGCCTTGGTCCAGAGCAATTACGCAGGCAAACATGTCCAAAAGCAGATGGATCCGCTAAGCATTTCTTTGTTGCACATTATCTCATACAGTTTGGGTGCAATAAAACTTCCAGGCAGAAAAAATCATCAAGCTTGTGCCGTACCTTATTTTTAGCTGTGAAGTACGTCTGTTTTAGTGCTCCTAATCCCTGGCTTGGTAGTAATTTATGGAGTAAGCTCTTGGCTCGCTTGGGCCAGAAGATTTGTAGTAAAACTTTTATAAGTTGCAGAGATAAATCCCATGGACTCTTGCAGTCTCGGGGGACTCTCCTCCAGAAGTGTGTTTTGTTGAGCACTCCCTCGGCGTGGGAGTACGTTCGGGTGAGAAAGTGTCAGATGGCTGAGAATAAACTGTCCTTGGTGTCGTCACGATCTGCAAATCACCTGGAAGGAGAAATCAGGGGAGGCCACAGCTTCCCCAGCTTCAAACATGCCAGAGTTATGAAAGTCCTTGCTTGGCAGGAGCTGTTTGCCCCAGGTCGATGTCCTTTGCCTGGTGCCCAGCAGAACCTAGGGATGAACCATGTTATCGGGCTATGCCAGGCAGCAAGATGCCTGAGCAGGAGCGTGATAGCTCCAGCTTTAATGGGATTATTGGGATGACTGACCGCTTGCTCGTGCAGGGAAACTGCATGCACATTGCCCTGGAGCATTTGGCATGGACAAGTCTGTGGCTTAAGGACAGGGGCAGTAGCAAATGTCTTTTCCTCCATTGCCTTGGGCTCTCTCAGGGAAGGGGTTTGCAGGATGGAGCACTACTTTATGCTTCATTTGAGTAGGGGGCTGAGAAAAGTCAAGGAGCAGAGGAGGGGAAGGGGACCAGGACATGGGACCCACCAGCAACCCCTTCCAGATCCCAGCAGAAACACAGGCCCATAGCTGTGCCCCAGCTCACTCGTTCAAGGGTTGTCTGCAGCATCAGACCTGGCTTTCTTGGAGCCCCAATGCTTTCTGAAGCTGGCAACTCTCTCAGAGATGCCCCATGACCCATCCCTGAGCCTCGTGCCTCTGACAAGCGGGATGCGCTTGCATTCGGTCCAACAGCTGGGGTGGGAGCCACCGTGTAATTACTGCGGCACATCCCAGCGGGGAGGCCGGTGATTCGCCATCTGTACACCACGCTGCGATGAGGTGATATTCACTTTGCCGCGGTGTTTAGATTCACGCAGACCCGTATCCCTGAGTACTTCATATTCCCAAGAGCACTTTTTCTGAAGAGAGCAAATGTTTCCAGGAACCGTAAAGAAAGGAAGGTCAAATCCAGGGAGTAGATGTTGCAATTCTACAAAACTTTATAACTGGAGCAGATATCAAGGTTAGCTGCGGCTGATGGGTAGATGCTCTGCCTGTGTGCTAGCTCCTCCAAAGACTGAGCAACCTTCTCTGTTCTTGGTATAGGGGTACCTCTTGGATAGGACAACCTGCTGGTGCCGTTGAGTGCTGTTACAGTGGGGAGGATGGGTCTTTCTCAAATGTTTCCAGGTAATTTAGTCAAGGAGAAAGTCAATCAATGCCCAAATTTAGTGTCTTTGCATTTTTTTGTGTCCTTTGGCAAATGCAGATGCAGAGAGCAGAGTCCATCCCATCACAACCTGTTGGAGCTGGTTGCGCTGGGCTGGGCAGGGGGGTAGCCCTGGGAGGTATCCTGCTCACGCAGTCGTGGCTCTCCTCCCAGAAATGTAGAGTTAACCCAGTCCCAGGGTCCACCAGGGATCTTCTCCCGGGAGGAATGTCCTCCAGCCACTGTCTGGAGCTGGGAAACATTGGAAACTCCCCCTGTGCCTTCCTGTCTCTAACAAACAGTGTCCGCAATGAGGGATACCTGCCAGATTAGCAGCAGGATCCTGCACAAACCATCCCCTGCCCACTCACCCTCCTGACTGCCGGCTGGTCCCAAAAGCCTGCTGGTCCCTCTGGCAGCTTCACAGCCCACACACCTCCTGCCCTGCCATCTCTCCCAGCCCCAGCCTCAATCCCCATCCCTTGTAGGAGCAACACCGGTCTCCCATCACACCAGAGAGGCTCCTGTTGCCCTGGGCATTCTCCTCTCTGGCCCCTGCGGGGCTCTGTGTGGGCAGCGGGTTGGGCAGACCCCCCTCCCAGACACTGCAAGGTGCTGCCACCATGGACACGCTGGCATGGACACATTTCCAGTCCCTGTCCCTGACATGGTACGGGGAGGTGGCCTGCTGGTGCACAGGGCAAATTCTGGGTGGGCAGGGCTCCCCATTCAGCTCCCAAAAGTTTAATTTCTTTCAACTTTTCTCATGTCTTTTCCCATTTTCAGCCCAGTTTTCCCAGTGAATGAGCAGGATTCCCAGAGCCTAAGGTGGATGACGTATAGCTGGAGCCATGCACGCCCAGCCAGGCTGGTTACTGCATCTCACCCACCACGGGGAAAGGAGCTAAGTTTCCCATTGCAGCAGCTCCGCTTGACCTGAGCAAGCAGTGGCCTGCCAGAGGGGGAGAGCCAGGCAAGGGTCCCCAAAGGGACCTGGGCAGCGAGTCCTCAGCAAGCAGGACCATTGCAGTGCAACCACCCCAAAGCCAGGGTGCCTGCCCGGGAGTGCAGCCCGTTGGGGAACTGAGGTAAAGGTAATGAGGCAGCTCTGACTGTGGACTTTTACCTCCTCTGGTCCTCTGCCTGCTCCAGGTCTACGGTCTCTCCCCAGCCCATCCTCTTCATCCTGCACGGGATGCTGCACCTCAACATTGTGGAGGGGAGAAGAGCAGGGGCAGGAAGGGATGGACGCACAGGGTAGAGGTGAGCCAGGGCTGAGCCCCCTCCTGCTCCTGCTGCTCCTGCCCCAGCGCAGGAGCAGCACACTGGGGTGGGAGCTGGTAGCCCCAGCCTCTCATGTCCAGGAAAGGTGCCTTCTCCTGCCCACCTGCCCTGGCTGGGGAAGGGCCTCCATGCCTACAAGGATGCAGCAATAGTCTGAGCATGTGTCGTGGTTTAACCCCAGCCAGCAAATAAACCCCACGCAGCCGCTCGCTCACCCCCCTCCTCCGGTGGGATGGGGGAGAGAATCAGGAGGGCACAAGTAGGAAAACTCCCTGGTTGAGATAAAAACAGTTTAATAATGGAAATAAAATGAAGTAGAACAGTAATAATAACAATGAGAACAACAACAATAGCAGAATATACAAAGCAGGCGATGCACAATGCAACTGCTCACCGACAGCCGACTGCGTGTCACGAACGGGGGCGAGCCCCCCCACACCCCTGGTTTTTATACTGAGCATGATGTCACATGGTATAGAATACCCCATTGGCCAGCTGGGTCAACCACCCCAGCTGTGCTCCCCCCCTGCCCCAGCTTGCCCTGCACGTGGCAGGGCATGGGAGACAGAAAAGAGAAACCAAAAGTCTCCCCAGTGCAAGCACCACCCAGCAACAACCAAAGCATCAATGGGCCATCAACGCTCCTCTCATACCAAACCCAAAACACAGCACACCCCCCAAGCTACAAGAAAGTTAACTCTGTCCCAGCCGGAACCAGGACAGCATGGCACACCAGGTCCAGCGGGGACACTGCCCCAGGACCCTTGCTCTGTTGGGTGCAAGGAGCCTGAGGGCTTGCTTTGCGTCCGCAGACACGTCCCTCTCTGCCACCAAGGCTAGAGCTGTCCCAGTCCGTGTCTCCCATCCAGAGAGCCAAGGCTGACTCGGACAACATGGAGGGGTCCTGCCTGCCCTTGCCTGACACAGAGCAGTTTGCAGGAGCCAGCCCTAGCTGCGGTGTGCAGGCCCTGGTCTGCTCCTGCTCCTGCTCTTGCGCAGGCAGCGGTCTGTGCTGCCCTCGCACGGCTGTGCTGCACTGCAGGCTGGGCGCGCTGCGTGGGTCCTGCCGGGCTGCACAGCCCTCCGGCCCGGCTCGTCCCACTGCTCCCTGGCTTGGGGCATTGCCGGTTCCCCGCACCAGGGCTGGGGTATGTGCTTGGGATCCCTGCTGCAGCCAGCACCGCAGCTCCCAGCGCACCCGGCAGCACCTGCATAGACCAATGAAGGTCCTGGTTTGAAATACATCTCCATCCTCCTCAGCAGAAGCCAACTCCTCATTGACCAAATGCACCCATAGATCCAGGTCATGTTGGAGGACTATTGCAAAGCCTGCAGGACACCCCCAAACAGCCATGGATTTACTAATGCGTGCCACCCTGCTAGTGATGTGTCTCATGGGGACCCCTGCCTTGGGGACACTGCCTGAGAGCTGCAGCAGGCGCTCTGCACCAGAGCGGCTCACACAGCCCCTCGATGAGGGACAGAGATATCCCCTAAGGGGGGATAGTTCCCCTCCTCCCACACCACCCTCTCATCCTGACCCCAAGAAAGAGGCCCAGACCAGCTTCCAGCAATGAGCTATAACCCAACCAGACAGTGAATCCCAGGGACTTACTGGAGATACTGCTTTTATGGAACAATGCATAAATCCCTTTTCTGCTCACAGACCTCTCCGTCTTCCCTACCACTTCCCTCCTCCCTGTGCACACATCCGCCACACTGCTCGTGCCCCTGTGAATGGCACCCGCTGCTCCGCAGGTGTCATTTCTCACAGGGCATTAACAAAACCAGCCATGCTCAGGGAAACATCAGCTTTTCCTGATGTCTCACCTAAATCTCCAGCCCACAGCATCTCCTCCTGGTGCAAGGGTGGCTGTGGCTCCATCCCTTTCTATATGGGTGGGCTGTTCTCCGTCTAGACCTGCCCCTGCTCAAGAGACGCTTGCTATTAATTGCCAGGTCCTCATTTTCCCTTGTGCCTCTTAGCTCAAGCTCCATCTTCTTGTGACCCTGTGCCATAGAGGCAGATGCCCTGGATTGTGCTGCTCCCTCTCTCCCAGGTGCCCTGCTCTGCTCTGCTTGGAGCAGCATCGGCTCAGAAACACTGGCCAAACTGAATGCTTTTTGCCTTTTTCCAGATTGGAAAGCTGTTGCCCGAAGCGTCGTCCTTGGAGGATGTGCCTGCAAAATTCAAAACCCAGGTGGAGTTTTGAATGGGGATGGGGTATGGCTTGGCCCCTCTCAGGAAATCTCTGTCTCACAGAGACATCCTCTGTGATGCCTGCCTGTCCCTGAACCCAGGCAGGTCCCTGTCCTGCCCGGGACGAAGGCTGTCACATACCACAGCCGACACAGCACCGCTGCCCTTCCCACCATAGTTTTTCTGACTTTTTTTCCTTCCAAAACTTGGCTTTTCAGAGTATTTTTTTGCTCAGAGGAAAAACTCCAAACAGATATCCCCAAAGCTCTGACGGGTTCAGGGTCCCACCACAACAGGCAAAAGCCCTGAGCACCAGAGACCCAGGAGACCTGGAGCATGGAGGAGAGGTGTCCCTGTCACCTGCTGTAAGACAAGCCACCTTGATGTCCCTGGCATTAGATATCACAGTGCTCTTTGTCACCAAGGGGGAAGGAGCAGCTTTTGGGGATTTGAAGCCTGATGCTGTCCTCACCTCTGCCATGACTTTCTCAGCAGTGAAAGAGGGGTCACACATTGCCCAGGGAAGCTCCAGTTTGATGGGTTGAAGTTACTGGGAGCTGCTGGCCCTGTGGAGCGGGGAAAGGGGGCAGAGGGATGTGAGGCACAGGGCTGCAGCCAGCCCGGGGCCCCGGAGGAGGCGGATGCCGCCCGGGAAGCAAAGCTCAGCCCTGGTACGCAGCTGAGAGAGGGCAGCTGCAGCCCAAGCAGCGGAGCTGGGAAAGGTGCCTGCTGCCTGGGTCTCAGCAGGGACTGCTCTTGCTCCCCCCCGCAGCCTCCCAGCCCTTGCTGAGCACCCCCTGGTCCAGCCTGGGAGCTGCTGCTCTCCCCAGGGCTATGCACAATCTGGTCCCATGCCATCCCCGGGGTAAACTCCCCTCCTCCAGCAACGCCACTGCCTGATTGAGCAGGGGATCCATCAGGATGGAGGTGTTTGAGCACCGGGCTCTGGGTCTCCCCATCTTGTCCCTATTTCCCAGCTCTGCTCCATGCCGCAGCATCACCCAGAGCCCAAAGGCACCAATCCGGGCTCACAGGGGCAAGAGCAATGGGGCTTTTCACGTCAGCATAAAAAATCCCCATCCCTTGTGGTCCACAACCAGGAGCAGTATCTGGGAGCACATACATAAGAAGGGACCCCTCCCAGCCCTGATCTGCAGCTGGTAACAGGTCCCAAGGACGGCTCCCCTCTGATTTTATACCAGCCTGGGGGGGGGGTCAAGGAGGCCTCTCTGGAGACAACCTGCCAACAGCCAGAGCAGGGCCAGGGCATTAGTGGAGCTGATCCGGGAGGCACAGCAGAAGCATCTCCAGCCAGAGAAGGTGGTTGTCCCAGGAACAGCAGCATCACTTTGGCTCTGCTGAGATTTGCTGGGGAGATGGAGAGTTATTCTGCTGAGGGACCAAGGAGCAGGTACATGGGTGATATATCCCTGGGTCTAAATGACCAAAAGCCAACCTGTAGTCACCAGTGGCTTTGGAAAGCAGCTGAGCCTCGTCTTTGGGCAGGGTCTCCTTGTGCAGCACCCAGGGGGTGGCTCCACGGGCAGCATCCAGCTGCCGAGGGCCAGCACCAGAGAGATGCTGCCCAGAGCCAGGAGAGAAATCCACCCTCCACAACAGGGGGGGAGGAGACGTGGAGTCCAGCAGTGTCCAGATGTTACAGACAGCCTTTCTGGAAGGAAACATTCCAGTTTTTCCTTTGGAAATAATTTCTCATGTTCCACTTCTCTGGGTTTTTTTTTGCTCACTATCTCACGCTATAAATTTCATGTCTTCAGAAAGTCTGACTCAAATATTGTCATGGTCCTTCAGTGAATCCCTGCCTGGACTTTCTTTCGGTGGAAAACACAGAGACTTGAGATGCCTAAACAGAACAAAACTAATATCGAGCTCTAAAAATCCTCCTTACAGGCAGCTCTCTGTGCCCTCCACAGATTTAACTCTCTGTGGCTCAAACCACCCTGTTGATGATTTCAGACTAAGTGCCTAGTCCTGCGTGGTGGGCTCCGGCACCTGGCTGCCTGCCCAGGGAGGAGGGCTGCCAAATTGCCCTGGGTTTCAGGAGCTGGCTTGCCTCCCCCGGTTTATTGGCTCACTAGCATTTTCTCCCTTTAATAGCAAGGCAGCCCAGCAAGCTGCGTGACTCCGCGGGGACCAGGAGCCCTCCAAGCGCTGGGAGGTTTTGCCTCATGTCCCCAGGTTGCTGGCTGGTGGTTTTGGACTGAGCTCCCTAAACGCCAGCCCAGCCTTTGCTGCTGCCAGTCAAGTCCTGGCAGAAGGGCAGCCCCTATAAATAGCGGCGTGTATAATGTCTCCTCTCTCTGCCTCACCTCTTCAACCGCGAGTTTGCCTGTGTCTTGCAGCATGCAGTGCTTTGCATGCTGCCACCCAGGTGCTTGCAGTGGGGGGGAGCAGCTGGGGTGGCTCAAGTCTCCATCCGGGTGCCTGTCCCCAGCCCCATAGGGAGGGATTCCCTGTCCTCAGCAACCTCCAATCCTTAAACCCCATCCTTAAAGCAACCATGGTCATCACTGTGGTGTTCTCTCCAGGACGAGGACCTGCCACAACAGCAGGGCTGGAGCGGGCTGCGTGGAGCTGCTGGCCACAGGCAACGAACCGCTGGGATCCCATGAGCGGGTGAGCCCCAGGCTCTGCGCATTGGGGTGGCAGCTGGGCTGTGTCCCCTACACCTCTTTTCCAGGGGTGACGGAGATGGATGAAGAGAAAGCCCTGGAGCAGGGATGCAGCTACAGAGACCAAGGGCAATGCTCATTGCTGTTTTGCAGAGCAGAGGTGAAGAGCCAGGGAAGATGTGACCAGGCTGGGACATCCAGGTGCCAGTGCAGGTAATGTCTGCGGTGTGGCATCAGGCTGGGCATCCGTCAGCAATTTCTCCTGGCATGATGTGGCTGGCCACGCCTGGGACAAGCCACCCTGCTCTCGGACAGGATGAGCATCATATGGCATCGAGCATCCCGCCATCCCGCTCCAGGACAGGACTTCTGTCAGCTGCAGGACAGCAGTATGAATCAGAGCAGAGCAGGGCTGGCAGGGCAGGAGCCATGCTGCAGCACTTGGGGTTTTTCCTACCTTCTTTTCGCAGTGCGAGCAACCCAAGCTGTGACCATAATAAATAAAGCGACAGCCAGGGAGCAGGGCTCTCTGGTTTCCTGTACACCTCAGGCTGGCCAGGGTAAACACACAAGCCTGCACTTCAAACGGGGCCATGCTCACTGCACATCAGCCAGAGCCTGGCCATGCGCCAAGCCAGCGCAAGTGAAGCCACTGAGCAGGAGGCTTCACAGGACAGGTCCCACACAGGGAAAAAAGGCTGGTGCCAACCAGCGCAGCCCCATTGCCCTGCAATGCCCCGCATCCAGCAGGCACCTGCACCACTGGGACAGTCACCCGTGCCTCTGGGATGTCAGGGACAGTCACTGGGGCTGGGCTTTGGGGCATGTGTGCGCCCTGTAATTACCCCGGCCCCATCCATGCCCAGGCTGCGCAGTCACGGACCATCCTCAGACAGGCAGCACCGGGATGGACACCCAGGGCAGGAGAGGCTCCGCTCTGCTGGCCAGCCGTGCGTCAGAGGGGATGCACCCTGGGGCAGTGCCCTCTGCACAGAAACCGTGAGAGGACACTGCAGCCTCCATCTGCACTCGTCTCCAGTCCCCGCAAGCTTCCTCCATCCATCCCTCTGCTCCACTCGCGTCATCCAGGCAGCAATCCAGCAAGCGCTAACGCATCGAGCGCAGCTGAGGACCAGTGCCCCATCCCTTGGCATGTAATCATGACATGGCACCTGCACATCAGCATGATGCATCTCGCTTTGAGTTAGGTCTCATCCCAGCTCTCGAGCTTCCAACCCTAAACCTCTCAGTCTCTCCACCCAGTCCAGCAAGTGGGAGCCCAGTTCACAGATGGGTCTGCTTCTTCTCGGCAAAGAGCTTGGGGCGTCTTTGAGCAGATACTGGCAGTGAGTCAGGCAAAGCCATGGGCTGGGAGGGAGAGCAACACACAGCCCATAGGGCCCCTGTTCAGCAGGTCCTGCGCGTTTGTGATAGTGTAATATAACCCCCAGCCATCTGCTTGTGTGTCCAAGTCTCGACCTGCCCGGACAAGAGCCAGCAGTTCCCTCTCTGGCCTGGTCTCTGCTCAGAGGAGAGGGAGAGGGAAGAGAGACCCTGTGGTCCCCAAATTCAGTCCTTCTGGGGTGCTGAGCGGGGGACCAGCTGCTGGACGGGATGCTGCAGCCAGCCTGGGAGATATTCTTTCTTAAACTCTCGTGCCATGGCAGAATGCAGGAGCTGGGAGGTACATGGAGGTCGCGATCCTTGCCTGAGCCTGAGGATGGAGCAGGGGAAGAGCTGCAACGTCAGAGCTGCAGACTGTGCCAGTCTTGCTCGCCCTGTGCCAGGGAGGTGCAGAGGAGTCCTGCCCCGAGGACTCCAGGGTGCCTGCAGCCCCAGCCAAGCACCGTGCTAACCCGGCAAACCCCACACGGCCCCTGCCAAACCTGCCCCTTCTTCACCCAACATTGCAGCTCACTGTCTCTGCTCAGAGCTGGTGGCCCAGCAAGCCCCAGAGCCCCACTGCATCCCTTGTCCCAGCGCCCCGGCGGGGTGTCTGTCTGCTCCACACCCCACCCCCCCACTGAGACCCCTCCAAATCAAGCTCTGCTCTCAGCTTCCCAACCTCAAGGGTGGCCCAAGCCCAGCAGAGCTGAGGGATTCCCTGGATCCACAGCTTGGCTTGGCTCTCCAGTGCTGCAGTGGCAGAGAAAGCAGCATGTGGCTCCCCGCCAGTGCTGGTGCCAAGTAGCTTGGCTCCTGGCGCCCAGCAAGCACCACGAAGCGCTGGGGAAAGCTCAGGATCTGCTCTCGGGGGGGACCAACAGCCAAACACTTGCTGCAGCCCACCCAGCTCTGCTCCTTCCAGAGGGGCTGATCCTGCAAGATGCTTGGCATCCCTCAGCTCACGCGGACTGCAGGGAGTCGGGAGGGCGGGAAGGGGAAAGCAAGAAGCTGGATGGAGAAAACCTCTCTCTGCCTGGGACCAGCTCCTCCTACATCCCCAGGCTCCCAAAATCCACGTGAGCCACTAGCTAAGGGCAGATGTGAGCAGGCTGGTGGGACCAGACCCCTCCTGCAAAGCACCTGAGAGGCCATGTGAGATGACTCAAGGAGCGACATCCCCAGCCCTGGCACAGCCCCAGCTCTTGTAGCACAGGCGGGACGGATCCGGCCACATGTGGCTGGCAAGGCAGCAGCCCAGGCCACAAGCAGATGTGCCGCACTGGGCTATTCCTCGGGTGATGTGGGCACCGAGCCTCAACCACAGCTGAGCACAACACCCGCAGCGCGGCTGGGAGCCAGCGCGGGTGCTGGGCTGGGCATGCTCACCCCACACACAGCCTCCACCTCTCCCAAAGTCCGTTACTGTAGGGTTGCACAGGAGGGCTGGGACAAAGGAAAACACCAGTTTATTACTGCAGGGTTACATGGGAGGTGAGATGACTCACGGGCACGTTATTGTGGGGTTGCAGAGATAGGCTAGGATGGCAGCAGGTAGCCAGTTGTTATTGTGGGTGTGCCAGGACGTGAGCAAGGATTGGTTTGTTACTGTAGGTTGCAGAGGGGAGCTGCGACCCCATTTATTCCTGCTGGGATGCAGAGTGGTCTGTTATTGCAGGATTGCCGGAGTGGTGCTATGTGGGTGCTGCATGCATGCAGGTGCCATGCCCAGGCGGAGAGGGAAACACTGGGTCTGCCCCAGGACTCCAGCAGTGCCAGCCCCGACAGCCTCACCCGGGGTCTCCAGCGTGTCCCAGGGGGACCCCTAGACCACGCTTGGCCCCAGGTGCCAGGGGAGGGGAAAATTCCCAACTAGCTTGTTTCCTGTTGCAGAGTTTCAACATGTTTTTTTCCTTCTGAAAATTTTCACTGTGATAAAATTGCAAACCAAACCCATTTCCAAGGGAAAGCAGGTAGGGCAATGGAGGGGTGCTGCAAAAGGGGCACACAAACACGCACTGAAAGCCATGAGGAGGAAAGAGGCTTTTCTTCACCTCAGGGACACAAGCCCCGGGGCCAGATTTCACCCTACACGTTCCCCATCAAATAAACCACTATAAAAATAAACCCCAAAGAAATGCCTCTTCCTGGGGCAAGGGCAGGACCTACTTGCCTCGACTCCTCCAGGATGCTGGGAGAGGGGCAGGCAGAGTTGGCGAATGCAGGAGGTGCTGCCCCCCGAGGGCACCGGGGAGGGCTGTGCACCTTGGTGGGGGGGAGGATCCTCGTGTCCCGGAGGGACCCCAACGCCCCAGGCGGAGCGGGACGGCGAGCCCTGAGGGGCACTGTGCACGCCGGGGGCGCTGCAGGGAGCAGGCGCGGGGCTGGTCTGGGGCCGGGGGGCGGTGGCGGCAGATTGGCAGCGCCCTGCTCCAATGGAGCGGCGGCGGCAGCCCCGGCGGCTTCGCACCGCCCGCGCTCCCGGCCCCAGCCAGGCCGGCGCGGGCGCCCTGCCGCCGGCCCTGCTCCCGCTCCCGGCTCCGGCTCCGCTCCGCCGAGCGCCATGGGCACATAGCCGCGGCGCCACGCAGGAAGGTAGGAAGCCCTCCCCGTGCCCCCCCGAGGGGAACGGCTAGCCGCCGCCCTGACGCCGCGGTGAGGGGCGCGCGGCTGCGGGCAGGCTGCCGGCGCCGCGCAGGCAGGAGGCTCCCCCGGCTGTTTGCTGTTCGTACGGGGAACGGGGTGTGTGTGTGTGTGCGCGCGCGTGTGTGTGTGCGCGCGCGTGTGTGTGTGCGCGCGCGTGTGTGTGTGCTGGCAGGGACTTGCCCTCCCGCTTCCCCCCGCCTGCCTAGGGGTACCCGGTGCTATCCCCCCTCCTCCGCCCGGCGCGCCTCTGCCTTGCCCGGAGATGCTCAGGGGATGGTCGGAGTTCCCGGGGTGGGAACTTTGAGCCCCTTCCCCAGCCTCCACAGGCCCCCCCTCCCCCCCCGAATTTTCATAGAATCATAAAATTATAGAATATCTCGAGTTGGAAGGGACCCATCAGGATCATCGAGTCCAACTCCTTGCTCCTCGCAGGACTACCTAAAACTAGCCCCCCCCCCAACGTCTCCGGGGGGAGTTTTCTGGAGAAAGGCTGGAACACCAGGCAAAGCGCCTCCCTGGCAGGGCCCCTTCTTCTCCTGGGGGTCCGGGGAGGGAAAAGCTGCTCTCAATTACGGGAGATGTGGAAAGAGGCGCTTTCCCATGTGTGGGCACTGGCAGGGCTCTGCCTGCCTTGTCCCTCCTTGCCTCAGGACACCGCCTCAATCACGACTTCTCCGTCCTCTGCCAGCCCCTGCGGGTGCCCAGACCCGGGCTGTGCCTGCTGCCACCCTCACAAACTGGCCATGTCACCCCCTCCAGCTGTGTCACCTCCCGGGTCCCCTCCAAGCTCTGACTCCGGGCTGGCTAAGGGTGTCAAAGGGGGGCCGTGGGGCTGAGCTTGGCTTGGACATCGCTGTCAGCAAACCCAGACCCCACTGTGACGAGGCCTGGGGGTGCCTTGGGAATCTTATTTTCACTGTGCCTGGTCTCCATGGGGAGAAACCCGGAGCTGCAGCAACTCACAGACGTGTTGCTGTGCCCGAACCGGTGTTGGACCAACCAGCATTGGTGGCATAGCCGGTGCCAAGCTGCCCGGGGCTGGCCGAGCACCTCGGGTGCTAGGAGGTGCCCGCTCCTTGCAGGCTGCAGCCATGTCTGGTTGCCGCGTTTGCAAGGAGGTGGGGTGTTTGCACTCTGCCTCTGTTTATACGAGGGCAGGCTGTGGCGTGGTTATGCATGGGGCTGCACGGAGCCCACGGCATCTCAGCCTGGTGCGGGGCAGAGGAGCCTCCTGTGGAGCTGTGAGCTGGCAGAGGTCCCTCCTGGGGCAGGGACGGGGATGGGATACGGCCACAATGTCCCCCCAGCATCCACGCACCCTCTGCTCCACTGACCTGGCCCTGTTTTGAGGAGTGAAAGGGGCCACGTCTCCTCTCCGGAGAGCTGTGAACTGACCTCGGCAGACGAAGTGGGACAAGAGCCAGGGGACAGGGGCTGAGCGGTGACGGCGGGGTTGTGCGCAGGGCTGCATGTCGCCGGCTGTGGGTGGACAGGGGGATGGGGGGTGCGGCAGAGTGGTGGGGAGGGGTCCCTGGGGAGTGCTGCTGAAGGCAGAGGCTGCCTGCAGGAAGCTGGGAGAAGAGTGGCTCTGGTTTTGCCCTGCCTCCTGCTCCATGAATTTCAGTCTTTTGGGAACCTCACGGGGAGGGGAAAACTTGACTTGATTATATCTGATAAGCCACTTTTTCCCCATCCCAGAGAGCTGTCACGGCGGCGGGGGGAGGAGGATGCTTGGCCGGGTGCGGGCCCTGTTTGTGAAGGATGAATGAATGACTCACAGCGTGGCGAGTCTCCCCGTCATCTTCATCGTGGCAGCAGCGGTGGTTCCCTTTTGCAGCTACTAGGTTTATCAGAAGCCGCCACGCTGGGTGGGCACCCAGGCAGCCCACACCTGCATCCCCTGGCCTGCAGGTACCCAAACACAACCCAGACCTTCTTCCTCTGCCCCTCTCCCCCAGCTCACCTGGACCATCCTGAGCAGGGGAAACCGTCACGGATGGGGACGGTGCGCAGCACCCTCACCTGCCATGAACTAGCTGAGCACTTGGTTCAAATGCTCCCTTTCCGCTCCACTCTTGTTCAAAGGTGACTCCAGACTCTTCCTGTTCACGCAGGGCTCAACCTCCCTCCGGTTTCCTGCCGAATGCATTCCTGGAGAGCTTATTCCCCCATGGGTTCGTGCCAACATTGTGCTTTTAGTTCAAGACCTCTTCTCCCTCTCCGGTGTTTACCCTGCTGTATTTATAGCTTCCTCATTACGTTAAACAAGCCGAGGGATTCTTGCCTCCTCTTCTTCTGCAGGCTTGGTTCTGGAGGAAAACCCCCCGCGAGATGCTTCCCACAGGAGGGGGCAGGTGCCAGCTTGCAGCTCCGCTTTCCTCCCTTCAGAAAATTTGGGCACCTCTCCCAGCTTGTTTCCCCTCTTCTTGTTCAGGCATGGGAGAGGGTGGCTCTGCCCCTGCCGAAGATGTAGCTAAGGATGGAGCTTGGATGGGACGGGAGCTCTTCCCTATGGGCAATGCGCCGGGGCCTCACCGGCATTTGGGATGCTGATGCAAAGCCAGCATCAGGAATTAGCCCTGGGATGTCTGGGGTGACTCGCTGGGATGTTTAGAGAGCTTTTGTTTTTTCTGTGTTCCTGTGGTTACGACAGCATCGCATGTGTGAAAATCACCAAATCTCTCCAGCCAGGGATGTAGTGACCTTGTGACCCGAGTTCCTACTGGGAAATCTCTCCACACTTCCTAGTGATGGTTTTCTCCTCCTGTCCAGGCTGTGAAGGTGGGGAAGGGTGCAGATGCCTTGCAGTTGTGGTTGGGTCGTCTTCTCCAACAGACAGATTCCCATGGACCATTTCCATGGAAAAAGAAAAATTCCTCTGGAAATGAGAAGCAGGTTTGCGGTGTCGGGGATCAGTGTGTTAATAGGAATTATCTCTTGAGTCTGACTGCTTCCCAGGTCTCTTGAGTCACCCTGGCACAGGGGTGGGATGGGGTGAGCTTCAGGCTCCTTTGGATGGTCACAGCACCCACAGCCCCTGGAGCATGCACTGGGCTCTCCGGTACAGGCGGAGGGAGGGTGGACGAGCGGGCTGGGCTGAAAGGTGCGACTCTGCCTTCTCTCCAGTGGCATGAGTCTGGAACGTGGAAAAAAAAAAACCTGGCAAACATCTCCTCCTCTGGTGTTTGGGGTGGGGAAGGTCCGGGAGAAGAGGGACAAGAAGTCCAACTGATTGTCAAGACCTGACTCACCTCCGTCCTAGCGGAACCGTGTGCTGTGGTCACATCTGACCAGCGGAGCCTGGGCTTGCTCCAGCAGGGATCAGTCCTTGCTGAAAAAGCTTACAAGGGATTTTGGAAGGGTTTTCCAGGAGGGTCTGGCCAAGGGAAGGTAACATCAGCCAGTGCCCTGCTCGTACACGTTTCCTGAAGATGCTTTTGGAGAGGACAAACAGTCTGGAGGAACCTCGGGTGAGGGCTGGTGTGGTCAGACATGAGGCTGACCTGTGCAGGTGGTGATGGCCGGGGGGACCACAGGTAAGACTGAGCATCGACCAGCACAAGAAAGCGCCTGCTGGCAGGAGGGATTAGGAAGATGGTGGAGGTCATGGGGTTTTCAGCTGAC
Organism: Calonectris borealis; assembly: GCF_964195595.1. Taxonomy (NCBI): domain Eukaryota; kingdom Metazoa; phylum Chordata; class Aves; order Procellariiformes; family Procellariidae; genus Calonectris; species Calonectris borealis. The sequence continues at coordinate 25,645,836 of NC_134351.1, read as the reverse complement.
TGTAGCCACCCAGGTCCTCACTGCTGATGGCTCGGTGCAAACGCGTGCGGTGGTGGGCAAGAAGCAAACAGGGCGTTGGGCCATGGGGAGAGGGGAGGATGCTGAAAGCGTTTTGGAAATCAACCCGGGGCTCCCTGGAGGCTGCTCGGCTTTGGTCCCCTCCTCTCAGTACAGAGATGGCTGAAATAGAAACAGACTAATAAAAATGGTTATGGACCTGCAGAGATTGCCTAATAGGGAGAGGTGGAAAAGCTTAGGGCTCCTTCATCTAATGAAATCCTGATCATAGAATCATAGAATCATTAAGGTTGGAAAAGACCTCTAAGATCATCGAGTCCAACCGTCAACCCAACGCTACCACGCCTACTAAACCATGTCCCTAAGCGCCTCATCTACACATCTTTTAAATACTTCCAGGGATGGTGACTCAACCACTTCCCTGGGCAGCCTGTTCCAAGGCCTGACCACTCTTTCAGTAAAGAAATTTCTCCTAATGTCCAGTCTAAACCTCCCTTGGCGCAACTTGAGGCCATTTCCTCTCGTCCTATCGCTAGTTACTTGGCAGAAGAGACCAACACCCACCAAGCTACAACCTCCTTTCAGGTAGTTGTAGAGCGCGATGAGGTCCCCCCTCAGCCTCCTCTTCTCCAGACTAAACAGTCCCAGTTCCCTCAGCCGCTCCTCATAAGACTTGTGCTCCAGACCCTTCACCAGCTTCGTTGCCCTTCTCTGGACACGCTCCAACACCTCCATGTCCTTCTTGTAGTGAGGGGCCCAAAGCTGAACACAGTATTCGAGGTGCGGCCTCACCAGTGCCGAGTACAGGGGCACGATCACCTCCCTACTCCTGCTGGCCACACTATTCCTGATACAGGCCAGGATGCCATTGGCCTTCTTGGCCACCTGGGCACACTGCCGGCTCCTGTTCAGCCGGCTGTCGACCAGCACCCCCAGGTCCTTTTCCTCCTGGCAGCTTTCCAGCCACTCTTCCCCAAGCCTGTAGCGTTGCCTGGGGTTGTTGTGGCCAAAGTGCAGGACCCGGCACTTGGCCTTGTTGAACCTCATACAATTGGCCTCGGCCCATCGATCCAGCCTGTCCAGGTCCCTCTGCAGAGCCTTCCTACCCTCGAGCAGATCAACACTCCCGCCCAGCTTGGTGTCGTCTGCAAACTTACTGAGGGAGCACTCGATCCCCTCGTCCAGATCGTTGATAAAGATATTGAACAAGACCGGCCCCAAAACTGAGCCCTGGGGAACACCGCTCGTGACCGGCCGCCAACTGGATTTAACTCCATTCACCACAACTCTCTGGGCTCGGCCGTCCAGCCAGTTTTTTACCCAGCAAAGAGTGTACCTGTCTAGGCCGTGAGCCACCAGCTTCTCTAGGAGAATGCCGTGGGAGACAGTGTCAAAGGCTTTACTGAAGTCCAGGTAGACCACATTCACAGCCTTTCCCTCATCCACTAGGCGGGTCACCTGGTCATAGAAGGAGATCAGGTTGGTCAAGCAGGACCTGCCTTCCATGAACCCGTGCTGGCTGGGCCTGAACCCCTGGTTGTCCCGGACATGCCTTGTGAGTGCCCTCAAGACGAACCGCTCCATAATCTTCCCCAGCACCGAGGTCAGGCTGACGGGCCTGTAGTTCCCCAGATCCTCCTTCCGGCCCTTCTTGTAGATGGGCGTCACATTGGCAAGCCTCTAGTCGTCCGGGACCTCCCCAGTTAACCAGGACTGCTGGTAAATGATGGAGAGTGGCTTGGCAAGCTCCTCCGCCAGCTCCCTCAGTACCCTCGGGTGGATCCCATCCGGCCCCATAGACTTGTGAACGTCCAGGTGGCGTAGCAGGTCATTAACTTCTTCCTCTTGGATTATGAGGGGTTTATCCTGCTTGCTGTCCCTGTCTTCCAGCTCAGGGGGCTGAGTACCCTGAGGATAACTGCTCTGACTATTAAAGACTGAGGCAAAGAAGGCGTTGAGTACCTCAGCCTTATCCTCGTACTTGGTGGCAACGTTCCCCCCCCCCCCCGCATCCAATAGAGGATGGAGATTCTCCTTGGCTCTCCTTTTGTCATTAATATACTTGTAAAAGCATTTTTTGTTGTCTCTCATGACAGTGGCCAGGTTGAGTTCTAGCCGGGCTTTTGCCTTTCTAATTTCCTCTCTGCACGACCTAACGAGATCCCTGTACTCTTCCTGAGTTGCCTGCCCCTTCTTCCAAAGGTGATAAACTCTCCTTTTTTTTTTTCCTGAGTCCCAGCCAGAGCTCCCCGTTCAGCCAGGCCGGTCGTCTTCCCCGCCCGTTCTTCTTGCGGCACATGGGGACAGCCCGCTCCTGCGCCTTTAAGACTTCCTTCTTGAAGAACGTCCAGCCTTCCTGGACCCCTTTGCCCTTCAGGACTGTCTCCCAAGGGACCCTCTCGACCAGTGTCCTGAGCAGGCCAAAGTCCGCCCGCCGGAAGTCCATGGTAGCGGTTTTGCTGGCCCCCCTCCTTACTTCACTAAGTATGGAGAATTCTATCATTTCATGGTCGCTAAGCCCAAGCCGGCCTCCGACCACCACATCTCCCACCAGTCCTTCTCTGTTTGTGAACAGCAGGTCAAGCGAGGCACCTCCCCTAGTGGGCTCGCTTACCAGCTGCATCAGGAAGTTATCTTCCACACACTCCAGGAACCTCCTCGACTGTTTCCTCTCTGCCGTGTGGTATTTCCAGCAGACGTCCGGAAAGTTGAAGTCCCCCATGAGAACAAGGGCTAGTGATTGTGAGACTTCTGCCAGCCTCTGGTAGAATATTTCGTCTGCCTCCTCGTCCTGGCTAGGTGGTCTATAACAGACTCCCAGCAGGATATCTGCCTTGTTGGCCTTCCCCCTCATCCTTACCCACAAGCACTCGACCTCGTCATCACTACCATTGAGCTCTAGACAGTCGAAGCACTCCCTAACATACAGGGCTACCCCACCGCCTCTCCTTCCTCGCCTGTCCCTTCTGAAGAGCTTATAGCCATCCATTGCAGCACTCCAATCGTGAGACTCATCCCACCATGTTTCCGTGATGGCGACTAAGTCATAGCTACCCCACTGCACAATGGCTTCCAGCTCCTCCTGTTTGCTGCCCATGCTGCGTGCATTGGTGTAGATGCACTTGAGCTGGGCTACCGATTTCTCCCCCGACATTGGTGTGCCGCCCCTACGCTTTTCTCTAGTGAGCCTGGTTTTATCCCCTTCCCCCTTCAAACCTAGTTTAAAGCCCTCTCGATGAGCCCCACCAAGTCATATGCAAGAATCCTTTTCCCCCTGTGAGACAGCTGAACTCTGTCTGTCGCCAGCAGGCCCGGTGCCCTGTAAACCTCCCCGTGGTCAAAGAAGCCAAAATTTTGCCGATGGCACCAGCCCCTAAGCCACGTGTTGATCCGATGAGTTTTCCTGTTCCCTTCAGTATACTTCCCTGCCACTGAAGGGATTGAAGAAAACACTACCTGTGCTCCCGATCCTTCCACCAGTCGCCCCAGTGCCCTGAAGTCCCTTTTGATCGCTTCAGGACTTCTCTCTGCAACCTCCTCACTGCCAGCCTGTATAACCAATAGCAGGTAGTAATCGGAGGCCTGTACTAGACCAGGGAGTTTCCTAGTAATGTCCTTCACCCGGGCCCCAGGGAGGCAGCAGACTTCCCTGTGAGATGGGACTGGCTGGCAAATTGGGCCCTCCGTCCCCCTCAGAAGGGAATCACCTATGACAATTACCCTCCTTTTTTTCTTAGCAGAGGCAGTCGTAATGCGTGGGGCTGACTGACTCACCTCAGGCAACCCCGTGGATGGGCCTTCATCTGCGTCCTCTTTTGTCTGGCCCTCAAGATCCAGGGCCCCATATCTGTTGTGTAGGGGCAACTGGGAAGGTTGAGGTGAGGGAGGCCGGGCGGGGATTCACCTGGCGCCCCGAGCAGGGACCTGTGTCCATTCCCCTCCGTCGCCTGGGTCCCCTCCTTCTGCTTGGTGGCAAGAGGGCAGGGGATCCTCCGCTTCTTGCGGAGCCTCCATGTGCTGCCCTTGCCTCAGGGACGGCAGGGTGCGGCTCCACCAATCTATCTCCCTCTCACACTCCCTGATACTCCTTAACCTCTCCACTTCCTCCTTCAGCTCTGCCACCAGGCTGAGCAGATCATCCACCTGGTCACAGCGCACACAGGCATTGTCTCTGCTGCCCTCCTGTACCAGTGACAGGCTCAGGCACTCCCTGAAGCCGGAGACCTGATGGTGGAAAGAAGGTCGTTTGGGCATCTTCTGGTTTACCCCACCTCCTAAAGTGAAAACAAGGGATGCCAAGCCTTGTTGAAAAGCTGACGCTGGAGATGCACCAAGGGGAAAAGGGGAAGGGAGAAGCTGCCAGCTTCATGGGAGCATTGTCTCTGCGGCAACTTGGGGGGGGTGTCTTCAGACTTTGGCAGAAAGGGACTGCCTCCGAGTCCCGTCCCACTTTGGGGAGCCCCGAACAGGGCTTGGGGCTGCTGCCTACCATCCTGCTGGCAGCCCTAAGGGGTTTGGATGTCCCCGCAGAAGAGCACGTGGGAGGCAGTGGGTTGGCACGGCGCCCCTGGAACACGTCCCCGTGGGCTGGCGTGGCGATGCCTGTCCAGCCATTTCCTTTGCCTTCCTGTGCTTTCACCAGCCCCTTCCTTTGGGACCAAAACCCCCGCGCGCTTCGTCCTGGCCAGACCGATAGCCGCAGCTGGAGCTGGGACCCTCGCCAGCCCCTCTTTGATGAAGGTTGGCGTGGGCATCAGTGCTTGAATTCAATAACACTGTGAAAGGCATGATTCAGCTCTCATCTTCCTGCAAAAGTAGCTAGGAAAAACCCAAAAGTGCCATCATGTGGGGTCTCTGTTGAGGGCCGGCCCAGCGCCATGCCAGCGTTGCAACAGAGCTCCTGACAGCTGTGCTGCAACAGCCCTGCAAAGGTCCTCCGGGGCTGGCTCGGCCACGGTGGCCCGACTTGGCTTTGCGAAAGCTGCTGTCACGCAGGGTGCCCGGGCCAGCTGGCATCTTCCCAGACTTTCTTGCAGAGCCAGGGCCAGCCCTGAGCCCCTGGGGAGGTCTGCAGGAGCCTTTCCTTTGCTTTCCATGAGTTTTGCCTGAGGCCCCAAGGCTTAGGAGGAACTGGTGGACCCGACCAGCTATTGCTCCATCCTTGTCTTGCAAGGGCCAACACGCAACCCCAGGGGGTTCCTCAGTGCTTTGGCTGCTTTTGATTTTTGTTTTAGCTCCTGCCAGGCTCCTGGGGGGCTGTTTCGTAGCTCCCCCAAGGCCACTCCGCCCTGTCCCAGCTTTGAGTTTTGCAGCTTTATGGCTGGAGCGTGGCTGCACCTGGGGAAGCATCCCTTTTCCCTCCGTGTCCCCGATCCTGTGCCTGGCTCTGTTCCCCCTCTCTAGCCGGTGCCATGCCTGGGGTCATTGCACCCCCAGCACCCAAAAAACAACTCAGTGCCTCGGGCTCCATGGCTGCCACGTTCCCACTCCCCGCAGTGATGGGGGCAGGTGGTGCATGCAGCGAGCAGGATGCGGCCCCCACCCTGTTGCCCACGACCGCGCAGGGAGCAGCTGGCATGAACTCCGGAGGGGCTGGTCTCTGGGAGCATCCTGTTGACACAGCTCTTGGTCTGCTGCACATCCCCATCCCTCCTTCCCAACCAGAGGCTGCAGCTGGGCTCTCTGGCAGCTCCAACAGCCGGGCGGTTTGCCCCGGAGATGCCTCGGAGGGCTCCGCTCGGCTGGCAAGGTGCTGAGGTTCAGACTCAGAGCTATCTGGGAGGAGGATGCTGAGATGCCCGGGCTTGGATGGATCCGCAGCAGTGCTTGCGCTGCGCCTGGGATGGGTGAAGGATGTAAGCGAGGCAAGGTCTGTGGGGTAGATCATCTCAGTTTTCACCCCTGGGGTGCAGCTGGAAGAGCAAGACAGGTGCTGGGGCAGCATGTCCTGCTGCGTCCCCAACCAATGTCCCTGTGAGACATGTCCCCAGCCAGGTGGTTAATAGTGAGCAAGTCCAGCCATGCACAGAGGATTTGTTTCCTCCAGCACCTGAAAAGGTTCCTGAGTGCTTTTTTTCATTTATTTTCCCCATCTACCAAGGGCGGAGGGACCCTGCAGCAGCATTTAACCCTCCTGGGGCGCACAGGGGACCTCAGCAGCGCTGTCAGTGGTGTGGCCGCTGAGTCTCCGGCGGCAGCAGCGTTTCAGGGATGCAACAAACGCCTCTCCATCATCCCTCGCAGCAACCAGAGGAGGGTGGAGCGGAGCCAGAAGCAGCTTTTGCGGCCAGCTCTATGAATTTCCAATTACCCTCTTGCCTTGCCACTGCACGAGAGGTTCCCGCACCTAATTTTTGGTGAAACGATCCATTTTTCTCAGTAATTTAATAGCGTGGGCAGGCTGCTTGCTGATGGAGAGCCAGCAGCCAGCACTGAGGAGCCTGTGTGCCGGGCTGCCAGCTGTAACCACCTTCCCCGGGCGTCGCAGGAATGCTGACCTAATAGAAAAGACATTTAAAGAGGAGTTTTGGAGAGCGGCTCAGATTCGGCTCGAGCGCACACAGCTGCTGGCTGCAGCGGGGTCTCTCCGTGCCCCAGCAGGGCCTGGGGACTGGCACAGGCGGAGAGGACATCTCTGATGGCAGCCGGGCACCGGGGCACGAGCTCTCCCAGATGCCCACCAACACAGTCCGGGGGGGTTATCTCATGCAGATGCTTTATTTGCTGGAAAAAAAGGCTGTTTTGAAGAGGCTAGTGCATGTTGTGAGCTGAGGCTGGGTTCAGCGCCAGGCTGCAGCTCTCCCAGGGCTGGAAAAGCCATGGCATTTCGCTCTGAAATTTTCCAAATGAGATGTTTTGATTTTATTTTATTTTTTTAAATTTTCTTTTATTCTCTACCCCAAGGTAATGTTTGGAAGCCAAAATTAGCTCAGTTTAACTTGAACCATTTTAAAAAAGTAAAACCACTGAAAACTAAACAAGGCCTATCATTTAGAACAAAATGTTTTGGTTTTCATTTTTGTTTTGGCACAAAAAACCCCAACTTTTTTTTTTTTCCTCTTAACCCTGTCGTAGTTTAACCCCAGCCAGCAAAAATAAACCCCACACAGCTGCTCGCTCACCCCCCACTCCGGTGGGATGGGGGAGAGAATCGGGAGGGCACAAGTAGGAAAGGTCCCGGGTTGAGATAAAAACAGTTTAATGATTGAAATAAAACTAAGTAGAACAGTAATAATAACAATGATACCAACAACAATAACAGAATACACAAAGCAGGCGATGCACAATGCAACTTGGCGTATAGGACTCCATACAGCAGCTTTCCATCTCCGATGCTTTCCCACAAGGCGACAGGACCCATCAGTGAACAGGGCATATTGCTTCTCGTTTTCTGGTAGTTTGTTATATGGTGGGGCCTCTTCAGCACGTGTCACCTCCTCCTCTGGGGATATTCCAAAATCTTTGCCTTCTGGCCAGTTCGTGATCACCTCCAAGATTCCTGGGCGACTGGGGTTTCCTATTTGGGCCCGTTGTGTGATCAGTGCGACCCACTTACTCCACGTAGCATCGGTTGCATGATGTGTAGAGGGGACCCTCCCTTTGAACATCCAGCCCAGCACCGGCAGTCGGGGTGCCAGGAAGAGCTGTGCTTCAGTACCAACCACTTCCGAAGCAGCTCGAACCCCTTCATATGCTGCCAATATCTCCTTCTCAGTTGGAGTGTAGCGGGCCTCGGATCCTCTGTATCCCCGACTCCAGAACCCTAAGGGTCGACCTCGAGTCTCCCCTGGTGCTTTCTGCCAGAGGCTCCAGGTAGGGCCATTCTCCCCAGCTGCGGTGTAGAGCACATTCTTCACATCTTGTCCTGCCCGGACTGGCCCAAGGGCTACTGCATGAACTATCTCCTGTTTAATTTGTTCAAAGGCTTGTTGTTGCTCAGGGCCCCATTTGAAATCATTTTTCTTCCTGGTCACGTGATAGATAACACCTAAGAAAGCTTGTGTTTCCTTTTTGCTAGTTGGTGGGGACATGGCTGTTATTTTATTGATCACATCTGTTGGGATCTGATGACATCCATCTTGCCATTTTATTCCTAAAAACTGGATCTCCTGTGCAGGTCCCTTGACCTTACTTCATTTTATTGTAAAGCCGGCCTTCAGAAGGATTTGGACTATTCTCTCCCCTTTCTCAAAAACTTCTTCTGCTGTGTTGCCCCATACGATGATGTCATCAATGTATTGCAGGTCTTCCGGAGCCACATCCTGTTCCAGTGCGGTGTAGATCAGTCCATGGCAAATGGTAGGGCTGTGTTTCCACCCCTGGGGCAGTCGGTTCCAGGTGTACTGGACGCCCCTCCAAGTGAAAGCAAACTGTGGCCTGCACTCTGCCGCCAAAGGGATGGAGAAGAATGCATTAGCGATATCATTGGTGGCGTACCACTTGGCTGCCTTTGACTCCAGTTCGTATTGGAGTTCTAGCATGTCTGGCACGGCAGCACTCAGAGGCGGCGTGACTTCGTTCAGGCCACGGTAGTCTACTGTTAGTCTCCACTCTCCATTGGACTTTCGCACTGGCCATATGGGACTGTTAAAGGGTGAGCGAGTCTTGCTGATCACTCCTTGCCTCTCCAGTCGATGAATCAGCTTATGGATGGGGATCAGGGAGTCTCGGTTGGTGCGGTATTGCCGCCGGTGCACTGTTGTGGTAGCGATTGGTACCTGTTGTTCTTGGACCTTCAACAACCCCACAACAGAAGCATCCTCCGAGAGACCGGGCAAGGTAGACAGCTGTTTAATTTCCTCCATCTCCAGGGCAGCTATACCAAAAGCCCACCAGTACCCTTTTGGGTCCTTGACATACCCTCTCCTGAGGTAGTCTATGCCAAGGATGCACGGAGCCTCTGGGCCAGTCACAATGGGGTGCTTCTGCCACTCGTTCCCGGTTAGGCTCACTTCGGCCTCCAATACAGTTAACTCTTGGGATCCCCCTGTCACTCCAGAAATACAAATGGGTTCTGCCCCTTTATAGCTTGATGGCATCAGGGTACACTGTGCACCGCTGTCTACGAGAGCCTTCTACTCCTGTGGGCCTGATGTGCCAGGCCATCGAATCCACACAGTCCAGTAAACCCGGTTGTCCCTTTCCTCCACCTGGCTGGAGGCAGGGCCCCTCTAGTCCTGGTCATCATATTCACTATCCACTTCTTGTAAGTATGAATCAGAAGTCCCTTTGTTAAGGTCGGAAGTGCAATCAGCCCTTCTACTCTGTCTGGGGAGCTGCTCCCTGGAGACTGGAGCAGCAGTTTTCCTGGAAGAACCCCCTTTTGGGGTTGTTTTCCCTTGCAACTCATGTACCCGTGCCTGTAGGACTGAGGTAGGTTTTCCATCCCACTTCCTCATGTCCTCTCCGTGGTCACGCAGGTAAAACCACAGGGTGCCCCAGGGTGTGTACCCACCATGTCTCCTCTCTTGAGCAGAGGGACGCTTGCTCCTAATGGCTGAGACACTGGCCCGTGCAGGTGGGGAGCAGGACATATCCTCTTTGATTTGCTGGACCTCCTGAGACAGTTTCTCCACAGCAGAGACACAGGCCCGTAGGGAGGAAGAGAGACTTTCTTCATATTGCCGGAGTTGGCCAGCCAGTTCATCCACTGTTTGTTCCTCTCCATCTCTCCAGGTCATTATTGCCAATGAGTTTGCATGTGACGCTGGTGCGCTCCGTACAAACTTCCGCCACATGGGTCGGGTGCATTTGACTTCATCTGGGTCTTTGGATAACTGCTCGTTGTTCAGGTCATCCTAAATCACCTCCAGCATGGCTAATTCCCTCAGGTACTGGATACCTCTCTCCATGGTGGTCCAGTTGCCTGGGTGACATATAACATCTTCCTTGAAGGGATACCTTTCCTTCACACCTGACAGGAGTCGCCTCCAGAAGCTGAGGACTTGTGCCCCTTGTCCAATCGCTTTGTCAATGCCCCCTTCCCTAGAAAGGGATCCCAGCTGCTTGGCTTCCCTACCCTCTAATTCCAGGGTACTGGCCCCATTATCCCAGCATCGGAGCAGCCAGGTGACAATGTGCTTGCCTGGACGACGGCTGAAGTCTTTTCGCATATCTCGCAGCTCACCCAGAGATAGGGATCGGGTGGTCACCATCTCATTTACGGGTTCTGCCTCCTCCTCCTCCTGTTCTCGTGATGGCCCTGGTTCATCTTCATCCCTTACTAGATGAGCTGATTTTCTTGTGCATTTTCTTTTTTGTATAGGGGCGACTGATACTGGCATGGGTTGGTTCTCTGTCGCAGGGGGCGGAGTAGCTGCCCTGCCTGCTGTGGGGGGTGGGGTAACCACAGGGCCTGTTGCTTTGTCATCAGCTGCAGAGATGTTTCCTTCCCCTTGGGGGTTCTGAGTGGTGTTAAACAGGGCTCGGTAGGCGTGGGCCAGGCCCCAGCACATTGTAGTGATTTGCGTCTCCCTAGAATGGCCAGGGTGACAGCATACTTTTTCCAAATATTCTACTAATTTTTCAGGGTTCTGCACTTGCTCAGGGGTAAAGTTCCAGAACACTGGGGGTGCCCACCGTCCCAGGCATGTGCCCATGCTATCCCACTCACCCTGCCACTCATAACTATCCAGCCTTGGGGCAGATCTCTGGATGACATTCTTAAATTGCTTACTAACCTTGGATAAAACCACAACAATATTCCCAAGGAGTACCAATAGATGTATCTTAACTACCCAGGGATGTTCAAGGTACTGGCAAGTTATTTTAACAAAGGCGATGACATCACAGAGGAAGGTAACGAGGGTGCCATTCTCCATTTCCTCCATAAAAAATCTCTCAAAGGAAAAGGTATAATTGCTAATGGTCTCCATGAGGTGGTACCCGAAATACAGAAATGGCTTCATTATGAATCCCAAATACCAAATAACCCCCAATGCCAGCGTTTTAGTAACAAATCTCCCAGGCAAAACATCATTAATCACGGCAGAGCACAACAGACTACAAAACCCAACTCCCATTTTTAACAGGTACAGTAAAAACAAGAGCATGGTGCAGAACAAATTAATATTTTACCAGATATAAATTCCTTAATATGCTCTAATTAATCTGTCGTTATCTCAACCCTTCGTGCCCCACGTTGGGCGCCAAAAAGGACTGTCGTGGTTTAACCCCAGCCAGCAAAAATAAACCCCACGCAGCCGCTCGCTCACCCCCCACTCCGGTGGGATGGGGGAGAGAATCGGGAGGGCACAAAAGCTCCTGGGTTGAGATAAAAACAGTTTCATGATTGAAATAAAACTAAGTAGAACAGTAATAATAACAATGAGAACAACAACAATAACAGAATACACAAAGCAGGCAATGCACAACACAACCGCTCACCGACCGCTGACCGCTTGTCACGAACGGGGGCGAGCCTCCTCCACACACCTGGTTTTTATACTGAGCATGATGTCACATGGTATAGAATACCCCATTGGCCAGCTGGGTCCACCACCCCGGCTGTGCTCCCCCCTCCCCGGTGCAAGCATCACCCAGCAACAGCCAAAACATCAATGGGCCATCAACGCTCCTTTCACACTAAACCGAAACCACAGCACACCCCCAAGCTACTGGGAAGAAAGTTAACTCTGTCCCAGCCGGAACCAGGACAACCCACAAACATTTTTTTTTTCCTTCCTGGTTGTTTCCCAAGACCAATGTTGTGCGCTGTGGCTGGGGGACATGCGAGCCCTGGTGCCGTCCCCGGTGGGACGGGGGTCCCAGGGTGGGTGCTTCCCTGTGGAGCCTGGAGGGGTTTTGCAAAGGCGAGCGGGAGCTGCTCTCCCTGCTGCCAGCACTGACTCAGTTGGGAGCTCCTTGTGGAAAGGGGAGGCCCCTGGGCTTGAGATTTGGGATTTGGGTCTCTCCCGGCTCTCCTGGTGCGGTCTGAGCCCTGGGGCTGAGCCCCACTGGTACCCAGGCTGGGCATGGCCATGCCGCAGGTGCTGTGCCCTGCTGCTAGGCATCCTCACTGGGAAGGGTGAGCTCTGGCATTGCCTTCTCCCCTTCTTTATTCAGGTTTCAAATTAATCTGACCTTCCCCCGCTCAGGCTTGTGCAAACACGGCATGCAGCCCTGAGCAAGGAGCTCCTGCTGGCCCAAGGGGAGCCCTGTCCGCCCCCAACTTGTGCCATTGCTGTCCCCTCCGGGTGAGGTCTCCTGCTGGGACCAGGGTGCCAGGGGGTGCTGGGTGATGCTGGAGCACCCACTCTCGCTGTTGGTGCACCAGCCCCTGGCAAAGGCACCTCCAGCTGTAAATCAGGGCATGGTTAATCCTCTGGTACAAGCTGCTAGGAGGCTGGGTGCCCGGATCTGGCATCTCCGGGCTGGGCGAGGGGTGGCTGCAATGCCTCCATCCAGGGCAGGAGCCTGTGTGCTGGAGCCGGCGATCATCCTCCCAGCTTTGACCCTCCTCCATCACCCGCCATCCCAGCCCTACATTCTCCATCCTTTGCCAAATCTCAGCTCTCTGCTCTGCCCCAGCCTCACCGGGATGTCCCCAGGCTGTCAGCCAGGAAGGGAGCGGGGAAGGGATGATGGGGGGCAGCGCCGGGGCCAGCCCTGGCCCAGAAGCGAGTGCCCGACTCATCCACCAGCTTATTTTATTTTATTCCCCTCTCTCAGTGCCTTGCTGCATACCGCAGCCTTGCTTTTTATAGCCCCCAGGTGCAGCCTTGGCATGCTCCCGGACAGCTCCCCACCACGGCCCTGCTCACTTGGTGCCAGCTGCGCTGTCCCTGGGGTCCCCACGGCAGTTCAGCAAGAGGAGAGCGCGGGCTGTGGAGGAAGGCAGATAATTAAACCCTAACCCGGCACCACACTCCCGTGCCAGCGGAGGTGTTTAAAGAGCTGCATTAGTCACCCCCGTCGCAACCGGCACGTGCCGTGTGCCAGGTCAGAGGCAAGTGGTGGTGGCCCGTCCCTCACCATCCCCTCCGGTGCTGCCCAGGGGTGTTTCCAGCCCGTGAGAGCCGCCGGCTTCTTCCATGAAAACACAGCCAGTTTGCTCTGCCGTGGGGGGTGTCAGTGGTCCCCCCACCACCCCCAATTCCCCCCCCCAGGCCCTGGCAGGTTTGCACTGCTATGAGAGAGGTTAGAGGGAGGTTAGAGGTTCCTGCCCGCTCCCCAGGAGTACTTTTACGAGCACCTGGGGCTTGCTGCCACATTTCTGCATACCGCAGCCGTTCCCATGGCTGGGATGCTGCTACAGGGTCTGGAGCGAGGAGGAGGAGGAGATGGGATGTGTGGCTCTTTTGCAGGTTGCGTGCCCAGAGCATCCCTCTGTTGGGATGCGGGGTTTGAAGAGCAGGGTCTGCCAGCCAGTGGGCAGGGAATGAGCATCCTCGCTGGGAAGTGGCAGGGGACAGACCCGGCAGCTCCCCCCCCATGCTTTCTCCAGCCGTGATTTCACTGCCGCGGGAAGGGAGTGCGGCCAAGGGATGGGCCCTGCTCACCCCAGCGGCACCCGGCTCACTTGCTGGGGTATTAGTCATTTGGGCTGCAGCTGGGGACGGGGTGTGCCTGGGGTCCCCGTGAGCCGTGGGGACAGGGAGCTCGGTGAGCCTGTGCTTTTGGGATGCTGCCAGGGAAAAGGCAGAGGGATGGAGGGAGGGATGGATGGAGGGGCTTCTGGGCTCACAGCCCACCATCCCCCTCCTCACTGCTGCCTGGAGAGGGGACAGAGGGCAGTGGCGAAGCCAGATGTGTGCCGGGCATCTCCAGCTGAGCAGATGGGGCCGGGACAGGGCCACCTTTGCCGGGCTGATGCCCGCAGCTGCTCCCTGACCAAAAAGGCTGCGGCTTTTTGGGGCTGGGCACGGCAGCACGGAGGCAGAGGAGATGCTGTGGGGAGGCAGCATCCCGTTTCAGGGATGGATTTGGGGAGATGTCCCAAGGAGAGGGCTTCTGTGGAGGTTTGCAGGTCCCTGGGGATGGGGGGAGACCCCAGGGTGCTGAGGAGCCACCGGAGTGGGGACGCTGCCAATGGCCCCTTGCTCTGCATGGGCGCCGGGGGTGTCGGGTGCCCAGGGCTAATTTTAAACCCTGGCTGAAACACTGGCTGGCTTGTTCTGCCTCCGGTGGGGAGGCAGGGAGAGGCCAGGTGGTGAAATACCGGCGGTGCTGCCATGTGGCTGCCACCAAGCAGCTGGGGCCCGGCAGCCTTGCCTGCACACAGGCAGGGCAGCGGGCAGGGGAAGGCAGGGAGCTCCAGGGGCATGGAGGAAGGGATGTGCAGGGGTGGGTTTTCCAGAAGCACCAGCTGAAATTTTTACCCAGTGCAGGTGGCTGCAGGGGGTGGGCTTCCAAATCTGCTCCCACCCGAAGGCGCTGGGCTTCACCCTGTAAGGGTTGGGGTCTCGCCGGCAGCACCCCGATCCTTGGGCGAGCCGGGGGTGGCTGGGGGGGCTGCGGGAAGGGGGAGCCGCTCACACTGCTGGCCAGGTGCTGAGCATGCCGGGAGAGGGGAAAGCCTGGGAGACTCGTTCTGAAACAAGGCTGCCCTTTCATTCTGCTTTATGACTGCATTTTAATATCCACAAACACCCCTCCCTCCCTGGGCCACTGCCAGTGGAGCCTGTATCGCCTGTGCTTGGCCTGCCGAGAAACCCTGGCCAAACCCTGGGCCCCAGCACGGGGGAGAGGATTATATTTCCCCCCCTTTGTTTTTTTTAATATATGTTTTCTACAGCTCTAATTAGACAGGCTTGAGCCCTGGCCAAGGCAAACACACCTGGGGGAGCCTTGCCCTACAGACCCCATCTGCCGTGCTGGGGGCTCTGCTCCCTGCACAGCTGCTGCCTGGCCCCTTTATACAGGAGGGGGCTACTCAGGGTAGGGGGGGGTAGGACCGCTCCCACACCAAGCCTTCGAGCAGCCTCTGCGCAGGAGTAGAGCCTGGCGAGGCGGCGTGGGGAGATGGTGCAGAGGTGGCGGGGCAGCAGGTGGCTGCAGGGGTGCCCGGCAGAGCCTCATCCTGTGCATGCCCGGGAAGGGAGAACACGGAGGCTCCCCAGCGTGTCCGAGTGTGTGTCAGGCTGCAGGACCACCTACCTGGTGACACCCATCCAGGGACCGTTTGGGAAAACGAGCAGGGGACATCAACGTGCCAGGCCACCACAATGGCTTGCATTGACAGCCAAATCCACACTGGGCTGAGCTTCGGGTGCTTGTTCCTGTGACTGCTGGCTTTCTTGTGGAGCTTTTTGGCTGGGCTTTTCTCCCTGCGGTTGTTTCAGGGGCCACCCCATTGCTGGTGGGCTGAGCAGTGCCAGCACCCCCACGCTGGGGTCTGGTGGGTCCCACACCACGTCTGTGCCTAGCCGGAGCCAAGGGAGCTCTTGGGGGTCTCTGCTTGCCCACGTTGGAGTCCCACCTCTTCTTCTTGGGTTTAAAGCCCGATGCTGAACAGGGACTGGGGTGCACACCCTGACCATGCGATGTGGGCCAGGGAGGGGCAGCACCCTTGGGTGGCACCCAGCGCCACAGCTCATCCTGGAGGACATTTCCTCCTCCCCTCCATGTGCCATCTGCCAGGGACATGCAGGGGACAGCGCTGTGCCCCCCCTCCATCCCCAGGGATGGCTGCAGCACGGCATCCCCTCCTGCTCTGTCTGCCCAAGCAGTGAGCAGGCAGGCACCGAGCAAGCATCACTGCTGCAAACTGCCCTCCCGGTGCCCGGGGTGCTGTCAGCCGCTTCTCCAAGGAGCTCTGGCAGATGCTTCACCCTCCATCGCCCCAGCTGGCAGAGTGGAGAGGCCTACAAAGGGGATGCTGCTGTGTGTGAGCTTGCCCTGCTGCCCCCCGATGCACCCAAGCCCTTTGCACCAGCATTGCTGTCTTGGGGCAATAGTAACTGTAGCGGCAGTTTAAAATAGAAAAAGCAGGATCTGGCCTCACCAGGACCTGCTGACTCCCTTCAGGTGATGGGCTGGGGGGATTGTACAGGCTGGGACATGCCTCCATCCTCCTCTGGCAAGTATGCCAGGCTGGAGGGTTTCCCCATGCATGGGGGGGGTTTGGGATGCAGTGGCTGCTGGTCCTGGTGAAGGGACCTGGGTGCCTCTGACCGGAGCTGGGGCTGTGCAGAGGGCAGCTCTAGTGTTTTGTGAAGGATTTCGGAGCTGCCTTGGCCTCCAGTCAGAGCAGGCTGCAACGGGAACATTTCAAAATTCTTTTGGACAAGGAAAATTCCATGGGCAGCCCCTCTCCGGAGAAAGTTTGGGATGGCTGAAATGTTTGGAGTGAGAGGCTGCTTGCTTTTGTTTACTTTGAACTATAACATTGGGGGGGGGAACCCCAAAAGGAAAAAAAGAGACAATAGGAGCCTGTAAACAGAGCTGGCCCTGAGCGAGGCCGGGCCGTCTCTCCAGCATCGTGGAAGGAGATGTGTCAGCACACTCACCATGTTGCCCTGCTTTCCCCCCCCCCGGATATGTTTGCACTTAATCTTTCATGAGAACTTGGTTGTTTTTTTATTTTCCCCCAGCAGAAAACAAGCCAGATGGTGTTTTTCCAACCTTCTCAACTCAGGCAGGGCCTGGCCCCTGGCCCTGCTCTGCAGCCCCCAGCCTCAGCAGTGGGCTTCTGCCCCAGCTTTTGCTCACTTCTTGCCGCTTCTACACCTCTCCTTTTGGCTTGGGGGCTGCTGTCCAATTGACCTGGCGCAAGGCAAGGGGCACGGATGCTGCCGCAGCAAGGTGTTTCCCCAGCCTCCAGCCCTGCCACGTGCCTCGTACCCTGCTGCATCCCCTGGGCTGCCTCCCCTTAGCAAAGCAGGCAGGGTTGCCTCCAAGCTTGGAGAAGATGAGCCACGGTTGTCCCACTGGGCGCCAGAGCCCGGCACCATCATCCCCACATTGCACATTGCCGGGGGTCCACAGCTGCCATCCTCCCCCCACGCAGGGACACCACCAGTGGGCTGCAAAGGGTTAATGGGCCACCCTTTTGTGGTGGCTTTATTTGGCCACCCAGGTGGCCCTTAATGACACCTGAAATCCCTCTCCGGCCCAAAAGGGATTTTGTTTTGCAAAAGGAGTGACAGCAAATTGCTAGCTGGGGAGCGTTTGTGCCTCGGTATGGCAAGCTGTTAATTTTGGCCTTGTGGCCCTGCAGCGTTTTGGCTGACCCGGGCGCCTTCATGCCTTGGGGATGGAGCTGAGCCCGATGGCTCCCAGGCACTGGCCAGCTTTGGGGCATGGGGAAGGATGGGGGGAGCACCAGGCAGGAGGAGGATGCTGCGGGGCCCCTCTCCTGCCTGGGCTTCCTGGCTCCAGTTCATCGGGAGCATTGGGAGGAGCTGGGCTTGTGTGGGTCGCTCACATATATGTACATATATATGTCCATGCCCTACATATATGGATGCATATGCTCTTCTATCACAGCTCCAGGGCCAACTTCTGGGGAGGTTTGTTCTGGGGGGTGCAGATGCTGCTGGGGGGGGGTGAAATGCTGGGGTGCAGGCTGGTGCCCAGCTGCCCCGTCATGCCAGGAGCTTTGGGTTCACTGAAACCTCTGTCGGGCTGGGCTGAGCCTGGGAGCAAAAAAATATCCCAAATCCCAAACACTCCTGGGACAGGAAAAGCCTTTCCTGCCCTACTCTAATCACAGGGTGGCCCAACTCCCTGTCGGCGGGTCCCACCCATGTCCCCGGATCCGGCACAGGTTCTGCCGTGCCCATCCCCATCCTGCAACCTTATGCCGAGGACAGTGGGGATGCAGCCCCCCGTGACTCCAGCTGCAGCGTTGGTGGGTTTCTTTACAGCTGGGAGATTATTTTTAGGAATTTCTCCAGCATGTGGCTTCGGGGGAGGGGAGCATGGGAATGGGAACAGGGAGAGGGGGAACCCCTTCTCTCCCCCCTCTGAATGCAACGCTGCCAGCTGGCGGGGCATCAGGACTGCTGGCTGCTAACAGAGCCCTCGCTGTTTGGCCCTTGCCGATGCTTCCAGTTACAACTGGGAGCCAGAGACTTCTCCTTCCTGTGGGCTGGGGCAGTGTTGGGTAGAAATTGGGGTGTTGGGGTGGGAGTTTCCCAGCCCCCTGGCCCCTCAACACTGGGTCCCGCTAGCGTCCACCAGCCCCGTGGAAGAGAGGTGACCCTCAGGGTATGGGGGGTGTTTGCGCTCGGGTTTGGACACCAGCGGGGCTGATCGCCAGGGGATGGGGGGGAGGGTTTGTCTGGGTTGGATGGGGATTTGCCTTGTGCCTGGCTGTGGAGATGAACCAGTTCCCTGGGCGGTGCTGGGGTTAACCCTGTGTTTGGGCTGAGCTGGGTTTAACTCCACATTTGGGCTTGACTGGGGTTAACCCCACTCCTGGGCTATACTGGGTTTAACCCCACATTTGGGCTGCATAACCCCACATTTGGGCTGCACTGGGTTTAGCCCCACATTTGGGCTGCACTGGGTCTAGCCCCACATTTGGACTTTGCTGGGTTTAACCCCACTCCTGGGCTGAGCTGGGTTTAACCCCGCATTTGGACTGCACTGGATTTAACCCCAAGTTTGGAGTGTGCTGGATTTAATCCCACTCCTGGGATGATCAGGGTTTAATCCCATGTTTGGGCTGCACTGGGTTAAGCCCCACACTGGGACTGTACTGGATGTAGCCCCGCACATGGGCTGCTTGGGGTTTAGCCCCGCATTCAGGCTGCAAGGGGGTTATTGGACTGCACCGGCCTCACAGGGAAAGGCTGTGACTGGTTTTACTGGTTTAGTTGGGGTAATTCCAGCAGCGGGTGCTGAGGTCGCAGTGGGTGCAGGTGTGCATGTGTGTGTGCCGGCTCAGCTCAGCCCAGCCCAGCAGGCATGGGGGCCCATGGGTGCTCAGCACCCCACCGAAGGGGTGCAGAGGAAAGCAGCCCTTTTTGAGGTCCCCAAGGCACCGGAGGGGCTGGGGACAGCGAGTGGGGCTCTCCTCTTGGCCTCGGGGAGCATCACCCCGTCAGTGCCCAGGGTGGGCGAGGAGGTGCCCCCGGGCACTGCCAGCAGTCCTGGGGGCTTGTCACCCGGAGGTGGTGGGGGACACACCTCCCTCCCCACCGGCACCTATTGCTGGGCTTTCTCCAGGCACCCAGTGGGATTTAGGGGACAGGGGTGGCTGGTTGCAGGGGACCGACCCAGCAGTGGGGTTGATGCTCCCCCCACCCCAAAGGTGCATGTTGATGCAATTCCCAGCTGGTGCCATGGGTTTGTGCCACCTCCAGGTCTAGCCACGCTGTTGGGTACAAAACCCTCCGGCCTTTCACTCGCATCTGAAGAGAGGACGGTGCCGAGGTGTGCAGTGTCAGCGGGGATGGAGGCTACTGATGATGCAGGGGTGGGATGCTGCCAGGTTTCTGGGCAGAGCAGTGGCCACGGTGATGGGCTTAGGCTATGCCGCAGCTCCTCGGAGCAGGGCACAGCGTTTCTGCAGGGCTGCCAGGAGGAGAGGGGGTTAGCAGGGCACTGCACTCCCAACCCCACAGGAAAGCAAGAAGAAGGAAATTCCTGCTGCTTCGAAACGCCACCACCCTTGGCCACGGGACGGGTTTCCCACAGCGGGCACTGGCAAAGAGGAGGGTCTGGGGTGCGGGGCCAGGGATGCTCCACCAGCTCAGGGGCAGGAGTGCAGCATGATGCCATGTCCAGGGCATTAGAGCCAGCCAGCGTCAGATGTTGCCCGTTGCAGAGCGGCTTTTTGCAGGTGGGTGACTCTGGCAGGGCCCAGCATGCGGCGGGCAGAGCTGCCGAGTGCTCTTGGGTTGTTTTATTTGCCACATCTCCATTGCAGCGATACTGCCCCCGACCACCCCGGGGAGAGGTTAGGAGGCACCCCAGATTTCTGTGCTCAGTGGGGAGCATCCCATGTCTCTCCCCTGCCATCTTCAGCCCCCCGGCATGGTATCATCTGTGTGTGTGTCCCCTGCCACCCCTGGCTCTGCATGCGGCTCATTCTCTTTGAAGAGTGACTTAAAATGAAGCAAAGCAAAAAAAAACCAAAACCCACTGTCTTTCAAAGCACTGAGTGCAAGGAAAAGTTGGCCTCCTCCAGGACTCTGTGCCAGGCTTTGCCAGGCCACGGCAGGGCATGGCACAGAGCGGCCGTGCGTTGGCATCAGTGCCAGTGCACATGGCTGTGATTTGGGGGGATGGGGGGATGTTTTGGCTCACGGCATTTTGGTTTGGATGCAGGAAGGGGCTCAATAGCAGGATTTCTTCCCGCATCTCCCCAAAAACCTTTGGATGGGCTAAAATGATGCCCAGCAGGACAGAGATCAGTGCGGGATGGAGGGTGGCACCTTGTATTTCTGGCTCACACCTGTGGGTGCCACACACAGCCCAGTCACCCCGGCCATGCTAGTGATGAGAGCATCCTGTGTCGGGGGTGCAGAGTCCGGCACCGCTGCCCTCCCTGCCGGGGCCAAGCCACAGCCCCAGGCTGGGATTGGTCCCACTGCCCTGGCCATGGCCATGGGAGGTCACCCAGCCCTGGGCAGGTGGCAGATGCCTCTCGGCCCGGGATCAGCATGTGGGGAGGAAGAAAAGCTCCGATTGTTCCCTCTGCCCCGGCTCAGCTCCAGGGCCACTGTGCCAGGACTCCCCATCCCCAGGATATGTCACTGCGGATGCAAGCATAGAGGGATGCTTTCTCCGCCTGTGTGCCTGTCCATGGGGGTGCAGAGCCACTAAGGAAGGTGGCCTGGCAATGCACGTGCGTGTGAGTTCATTTGCATGCCTGTTTTCTCCTCGGCCAGGGAGTTTGGTTGCGGAAAGTAAGGGGATCCTTTCTGGGCAGGCTGTTTTGCAGCTCTGCCTGGCCCTGAGTGCCTGGCCCCCTGCCACGCCACCGCACCCAGGGCAGGTGAAGGCTCCGGGTCTTCCCCCTCTCTGTGGCTCCTTCTCCTTTTGTTTGTGGCCTTCGGGCAGGCAAGGAAGGGCTTGCCCTGTTTCTTCTCTCTGTGGTGGTGTTCAGCTGTGGCTAGGTTTCAGCAGTGCTCAGGCAGGTCGTTTATTAAGCCAACGTGTGTGTCTGGGGGGGCTCGGTGCTGCCTTCCCCCACACTGTGCTGGCAGAGGTGGGAAGCTGCCCAAAAGAGCCCGTCTGAGACAGGGGAGCTCATGGGGTGCTGGGGTGAGGATGGGGAGTGCTGGGGGTCCCTGGGACGGAGGGTGCTAAAGGGTGGGAGGATACGGGGTGGCCCTCAGGGTGAGCGGTGGGGGACCACTGGGGGATCGCCATGGAGACCAGGGGTTGGGATGTGGCTGGGGATGGGGTCTACAGAGACGCCTTCTGCCACCATGTAGGGGTCTGGGGTGCCTCTGGGTTTGTGGGCATTACCACCCGCAGCCAGGCTGGACAGGCAGAGCTTGCACCGTTCCCTGGGGGCATTAGCAGCAGCTGGCTGCAAATCATATCATGCCCCCAGCTCTTCCCTTGTCCGTGCAGGGAAAGATGCCTTTGAGCATCGTGGCTGCAGGGTCATTTTTCCAGGCTGGTCTTGAACCAGTCAGCGGCCCTGAGACCTGACAAGCTCATGTCACCAGTGAGCCAGCACCCAGAGCGTATCCCCCTGCCACAGAGGGGCACGGTGGGCAATGGGTGCAGCAGCTCTGCCTTCACCCTCCACAGCGTTTCCACAAAAACCCAGGGCGGTCAGGAAAAGAAATTATTTTATTTTAAAACTATTTCTCTCTGTCCACACTAACACACTCTCCCTTCCCCCTGACCCCCCCCCCAGCATTATCCCCTTAACTCTGGCCCACGTGGTGTTTGGAGTTATTTTTGGTTGCTGCCTTTAAGTGTATTTTAAGTCTGTTTTTTTTTTTCCATCACCAAAATATTTTACTTTCAGGCTGAATGTTCCCAGTTAATTACCAGCATAGTTTTGGCAGAGACCTTTTAACTGATGTTTCTTGGGAACGTTTCTATAGGTGGTTTGGTAGGAAAAGTCACATGAAATTATTTACATTTGGGGCTTGTGTTTGAGGCTGCCTGGTATGTTCAGGATGGGGCTGATGCAGGGTGCTGCGCGCCTTCCCCCCTGCACTCGCTGGGTTGCAACGCATCTCCTCGTGGCTCTCGTTTCCTTTGCCATACAGTTTGGTCTGTGGGTGCCTGTGGCACACCAGGCTCAGGGCCAGCAGCCTTCCCGCAGGAGAGAAACCGGCAGCTGCTCCGGGGAACCTTTCCAGGGCTGGAGCATCCCTTCCCTGAGCATCCCCCCTTGGCTGTCGAACCCATGTGACTCAGGGGGACGCAGATTTAAGCCCACAAGCTGCAGCCTGCGCTTGGGGCTGGCAGGGAGCTCGCTGCCTCCTGTGTCCTCAACCCCTGCCCACCTGCAGCCAGGAGCAGAGCCTGGCAATATGGGCGTAAATAAGCAGGCCTGCCCATTTGTGAGGGGTGGGCAGGGGGTCTTTCAGGTCTTTTCAGCTGTCTGTGCCTGCTGGGGCCAGGTGGGTCTGGCTGATAGGGACAGTGTGATGCTGCTGAGACGGATGGATGGCGTGATGTTGGCCAGGATGGGTGCCCTGGAGCAATGCTGGCTGGCACAGACAGGGTGATGCTGGCTGGGATGGACAGGGTGACGCTGGCTGATATGTGCAGGACGATGCAGGCTGGAATGGATGCCTTAAGAGCAATGCTGGCTGGCACAGACAGGGCGATGCTGGCTGGCACGGACAGGGCGATGCTGGCTGGCACGGACAGGGCAATGCTGGCTGGCACAAATGGCGATTCTGGCTGTGCTGTGGTAGAGAGGCCCGGGTCTGTGGCTGGGGTTGACCCATGGAGAGCTGGGTGCACATCCTGCCTCAGCATCCCCCTCACTGGTGGTCTCTGAGTGGAAGGAAGGGATTTCAGGGCCGTTCTCCCTGGGCCCAGAGACCCCAAACAGCCCAGAAGGGCACAGACCTGCACAGACCAGCCCTGCAACGGGTGCAGGGATGTGCAGTGATGCAGGACCCCCAGCCAGCCCTGCTCTCGGTGCGGTCTGAGCTCTCACAGACCTGCTCTCCCTGGCTGCGTGAGCTTGTTCAGATCTAATCAATGTCTCCTGCCACATAAAAACAGGCCAGAATTTCTCCTCAGTCCCTTCCCACTCCAGCTGCATCAGCGCAGGTCTCTGGATCACCCCAGTTTTCTCACAGGGCTGGGAGCCAGCCAGGGCTCCTGGCACAGGACTGCAATGGCAAAGAGCCCTTAATCCCGCCAGCCCACGCAGCCCCAAGCTCCTGGTCAGTGTTTGCCCTTCGTGTCCCCCCTCCAGGCACGGGGACTCCTCAGCAGCCAGGGACCGACTGTGACAGTGGCACAGACCCTGTCAGCTGTCCCAGCTGGGGTCCCGGCGGCACGGTCCCCATGCTGTCCCCAGCGGGATGGGATGAGACGAGGGGGAGATGCGGGGTGTGTGGTCCTGCAAGGATGCTCTGGTTTGTGGCGCCCGCTGGCCACCCCATTGCAGGGGATAATGCCCTCTCCTTCCCTGCTCTGCCTCCTCCAGATGCGCAGTCCCATCCCAGGCCTGGGCAGGGTGATGATGTTCCTTGCAGCAGCCCTGGCATCAGCCTCCCTCGCCATCCCCGAGGGCTGGGGAGAGGAAGGTGAGCCCCCCCCCCAGCCCCCCGCATAGCCCCCCACATCCCAGTAAGGCATGACCCTCCTGGCGTGGGGATCCTGGGAGCACCCCATTCCCCCCAAGCAGGCACAGACCTACCAGAGTCAGGGCGTACCTGAAACACAGCCCCACAGCAACGTGTGTCCTCTGGCCAGCCCCCCCCCTGCAGCTGCCCATTGCCCAGCCCCAACTGGGACCAGTCTTTCCCAGTCCCCCATGGTAGTACCTGTGTGAAGCAAGACCCCGCAGCCAGCACCCAGCTCTCCAGAGACGTATAGCCCCAAGCTGCTCACCTTGACACCCAGCCCTGGCACGGGGTGGCACGAGGTGCTGACACCTGTCTGGGGGTGTGTGTGTCCTTCCAGGTGTGCAGTATGGCCAGGTGGGGACGGATGTGACCTTGTCGTGCACCGGTGCCCACGCCGGGTAGGTATTTTCCATGCACACCAAGGGATTTATCCGATGGGATGGTTTACAGGCTGAGCTCCAAAAAAATGGGACAGGAGCAAACTCGCTGTCCCTGTCCCCAGCTGAGCCCCTTCTCTCGGCGTCAGCGCACTGCCCTGTCCCCTCTCCCCCGGCTTGCATGGCCCCGCGTGTGGCTGGGGTGGCCCCGCCGTCTCTGTCCTCTAATGCTGCCTGCCCGGTTTCTCCTCCCCAGCTTGCCGGTGCAATGGAGACGGGCGGGTGCCGCGGCGCTGCCAGAGGGCTCGGCCATTCAGCAGGGAGGGCTGGTGCTGCCATGCACCGGCTTGGCCGCTGCAGGGACCTACAGTTGCCACAGCGAGGATGGTGGCCTCCTGCACGCCGTGTCCCTGCAGCTGGGGCGTGAGTAGTGTGTCCACGGGCTGGGGTGCAGGGGGCATGCGGCCCCAGTGGGACGGGCCAGCGATGGCAGCTGGGGGGGGTTTGGCACTGCCCGTACCCCTGGCAGGGGCTTGCCAAGAGGGGACTTTGCAGTGACACACGGATCCCTGTGTGCTGGCTGGGCTGCAGGACAGGGGACCCCTTGCTGACAGTTGCCTGTCCTGGACCCCAGACCTGCCGGGGGTCCCCTTTGTGTCCTGCAGAGCGTCCAACTACGAGAACTTCTCCTGCTCCTGGACCTCCAGCCTGGAGACCTTCCTCCCCACCAGATACATCACCACCTACAGGTGATGTATCCCTACAGGGAATGGGCTGGGGGGGTTATGGGGTGAGCCCTGCGTCCCAGCCAAGGATAGCCCCCAAATCCTGCTGGTCATCCAACCTCCTGCCCCAAGGACCACGCTGCGCCCTGGAGCAGGTTTCGTTTCGGGGCAAGCGGGGCACCGAGGATTTGCTTGCTCCAAGGGTGGCCCCCCAGCAGTGTTGGGGGGCTGGGACAGGCAGGCTTCCTCCCTGCCGACAGCTCTGCCAGCACCAGAGGGGCTATAAAAGAGAAGCAGGTCACCTGCAAGCTGCCAAGCACTTTGCATGCTTTGGGATGAAAGGAGCCTGGGAAGCATCGCTGCTTCTAATTATCCCAGCAGGCCAAATTAGCGGCCTGCTTTGAAGTCAGCTGGAGCCTGTAAAGCACAGCCCTGCTGAAAGCCGCAGGAGCCGGGGGCTGGGGGCTCAGCAGGGAGCTGGCGGTGGGAAGCAGGGATGTTTGGGGGCCGTAGGGTGAAGGCGAAGCCAGCTGCCGGGGAGCTGCTTTTATCAACGTCCCCATGCCTTTGCTGCTGCTGCGCGATGAAGCTCCAGACTGGTGAGGGATGTCCTCCGTGGAGGACCCTTCTGGGCACCTTGCCATCTCGTTCCCCTGGGACCCCCAGCCCCTGGCTCCTGCTGCCAGGCTGCTCACTGGCGGAGCTGGGCACGGTTTTAGCTCCAGCCCCCGTGCCATGTCACCCGTGTGCATCAATGTGGGAGTGGGGTGCAGCAGAGCAGCCCCCCAGGACCCGGGTGGAGACTTCTGTCCCTCCTCTGGGTCATGGTGGAGTTGGCTTCATGCCATCCCCCATCCTCACTGTCTGCTTTTCCGTCTCTCTCTGCGGCAGGAAGAAATCACTGACAGGCGAAGAGAAGCGGAGGTAGGACTGGCTCCCACTCCGGTCCTGTGCCCTGGGGACTGGCCCCCATCCCAAAGGCTCTGCCGCTGTCCTCAGCGGGGTCCCTGAGGCGAGGGCTGGGTGTCCCCATGGGGGAACCGGCTCCCCAAGCCTGGGGGCCTGGGAGAAAGGTTTGCCCCAGGGAGGTACCTTTGCAGCAGAGACTGTGGGGCTAGGATGGGATGGGGGTCCCTTCGGTCGTGCTTGGAGGGACATGCTGGGCTCTGGGGAGATGAGGGCAGCTGCCCGGACCCTGCCCGAGCTGTAACAGAGGCTGCCTCCTCCACCGGGCTCTTGGCACAGGGGGCTCCCTGCATGGCACCTCCTTGTCAGCACCAGGAAACTATGCATGGCGGGTGAGGGGGACATGTCACCACCCCACCTCCCCATCTTCAGGAACAAGAATGGGCATGTGGGGCCATGCCTGCAGGATCCGGCCTGCCCCGGCTCCTGCACTATCCATGGGTCAGAGTTCTGGAGCTCCTACCGCCTGAACATCACTGAGGTGAACCCGCTGGGCTCCAGCTTCCGCCTCCTCGACGTCACCATGCAGGCCATCAGTAAGTCCCCATCCATCCGTCCATCCATCCATCCATCCGTCCCCCTGTCCATTCATTCCCCGGGCATCCAGCCCCAGGTGGTGGCAGGGAGCCCAGCGCCCCTCTGCGTGGTGGTCTGGCATGACAGGGGCTCCCTGTCCTCTCCCGCACAGTTAAGCCAGACCCTCCGGAGGGCTTGGTGGTGGAGCCCATCCCCCTAGCCCCGCGACGGCTCCACGTGAGCTGGAAGTACCCCTCTTCCTGGCCCAAGGAGCCCCACTTCCAGCTCAGGTTTCGGCTCCAGTACCGTCCCGTCATCCACCGCTCCTGGTCCGTGGTAAGTGGTGGGCGAGGGAAGGCAAAGCTGGCATGGGAATGGGATGGGCACGGGGCTGGGGGAGGGCAGTGAGGGGTGCACCCTCCTGCCCCATGGCTCCCCTCTGCCCGGCACAGGTGGAGACAGTGAACCTGTCCGAGGTGATCACGGATGCCTTCGCTGGGCTGGAGCACGTGGTCCAAGTCAGCGCCAAGGATTTCCTGGATGCAGGGAACTGGAGCGAGTGGAGCACCGAGGCCCGGGCAACGCCAGTCAGAGGTGCCAGGAAGGGGGGCTCAGGCTGCAGCCCCCAGCAGCCCTACCAGGTTGCACCATCCCTCCCCAAAGCCCCTCCAGCACCCCAGGCTGCCCCTCTCCAGCCCCTTCCCCATGGCACCCACCCCCCCAAATATCACCCAGAGCAAGCCCCAGCTCCTGGGATCCCTTAAAGTTGACCCAAAAAGCTGGTCCCATGCACCGTCCAAAAACTGGCCCCATGGTGGACGGCAGAGCTGCAAGGGGGCAAAGCGGCTCCCATCCCCACGGCAGGCTGCAGCCGTGCTGCTGCTATTTGGGGATGGCCCCCCACAGCCTTGGGGCAGAACAGGGCTCCCCAGAGCACCACTAGCACCCTGGGGGCACCCTTGGGCTCGCGGGACCCCTGGGGCATAGGGGCACCCTTCCTTGCTCCTCTCTGTGGGTCCCTGGGATGCAGACCATGTTTTTGAGTGAGTGATTCCCAACCTCTCTGTCCTTCCAGACCCAGCCACCGCAGCAAGTGAAGAAACCACTACAGACGCCAGCCTGGAGAGCCTGGCTGAGGAGTCCTCGCAGGCTCCCAACCCTGAGCCCATCAGTGAGTAGAGCTGGGGGTGGTAGGCAGGAGGGGGGACTGCCCGCAGGCAGCTGCCTGCCTGGGCACACATGTGGCTGAGAGTAATGGGAAGGGTTTCTTGCCCCATGCCTGTGTGTGTCTGGGGTGCTGGGGTGTCCAGGAGCCTGCAATAGGGTCCTGAACCCCTCGGGGCCTGCAGGGGGTGTGGCCAGAGCCATCTCTGGGTGGAGCCAGCAAGTCCCTTCTTTTCCTCTCTCTGGGGCATCCAGGGCTACAGGGCACGATGGAGGTACTGGGATCCAGCAACTCTCCAGGGTGGGAGCAGGCCCCAAAGGAGGACAGGGTCCACCCCTGTACTAGCCTGCCCTGGCTGCAGGGTCCCCACTGGGTGCCAGGGGCTGTGGCATCCCTTGGCTGTGACAGTCTCTCTATCCCAGACCACAGCGACTCCCTGGAGAAGGTGGCCATCCTGGTGTCCCTCGGGATCTTCGCCGCCTTCGTCCTGGCTGCCATTCTCATCATCACCATCCTCGTCTGGTAGGTTGGATTTTGGGGGGGGGTCTGCGTGACTGCCTGTCCCCATCCCACTCTGGCCCCTGAGCCCCCAGCATGGGGTGCCCCATATCCCCCCAACCCTGCTCTGGGGTCCCTGCCCAAACAGACTTGACGCCAGCCCCATAAGGTGGTTCGTGCTCCCATTGCCCCCTTGGCACGGATGTTCCCCCCCACATCAACACCTCTTCCCAGCACACCCCACCAGCCACAGCACTGCCCAGCCTGCCTGGGGTCTTCCTGAGGAGCCCACATCCATGGGACTTTTCTCTGTATCCCCCAAAGACACTGCTGCTACTAATGTCTCCCCAAAGCCTCCTGCCTTCCTGGGGATTCTCCTGCTCCAGGGTCAGCGCAGAGACCCCTCCATATGCCTTTGCCCCCTGGGAGTCCTGTCCCCGGGCACTGCCCAGCTGACCCTGTCCCCGGGTCCCCTCTCGTCCTGCCATTGCTGGGCTCTCCCTGCCATGCTGTGGCTCTGCTGTCAGTCCCTGTCCCCATCCCAGCCCTGCCCGATCTCATGACTGGCTCCTGCTGTAGCCCTGGAGCTGACCCGCTGGAGCAGCTGGGCACAGCTGGATGGGGATGCAGAGCTGGATCGCCAGGGCCGCAGGCAGTCCCAGTGCCCAGGGGGGCTGCTCAGGGTCCTCAGCCACCGCTGCTCTGTCCCCAGGCTCTGGGTAAGGAAACACGGCAAGGACAAGACAAAACCCCACAACTTCTTGGTTGCTGCCACACACTTGAAGGTGCTGCCAAGTGAGTCAGGGTGCAGGGGGGCACAGGGCAGGGGGGGCTTCATCCGCTGCTGCCCCGGGGAAGGGGGCAGGCAGGGCTGTGCCCCCTCTGACCCCCTGCCCTCTCTCTCGGCAGAGGCTCAGATCCTGTAGTGAGTCCCGGCTGAACCCCGCTCCCTGCACCCGCTCGCCCATGCATGGGACTTGACGCCACTGCTGGCCCCCCAGGGCCCACGCCTCCCGGATCGCCCCACAGCCGTAGACATTGCCAGAGCCCCCAGCACCCTGGGGGTGCGGGATGGACCCTAAGGAGAGAGGCTCTGCTCCCAGGAGCTTTGGGCTGCCCGTGCCTGCCAGGACCTGGCTGGAGGCACCTCGGACTCAGGGTGACAGGCCAGTCCCCACTGCCAGGTGCTGCTGAACACATGGGGATGGGGCACCGAGCCAGCCCCACCTTGCTGCCCAGTGTCGAGGGGGACCGTGAGTGCAGGCTCCCAGGGGTGCTGGACATCAGTGAGCACGGGGTGCTGAGCTCTGCCCATCACCCCCCCACCAGCTGCCAGCAGGCAGAAGGGATCCCTGTCCCTCTGCCCCTCGCCCCCATGCCGTGGCCGGACAGAGCAGTGATGCCAATAAAGGGGATAGCATTGGCATTGCCCAGGCAAGACCCCCCCTTGCACATGGTGCTGGGCCAGGGGAGAGGTGAGTGGCACTGGGCAGGAGGAGAGATGCCAGCTTGGGGACAGTCCTTGCAGGAGGTGCATGCACAGCAGGGCTGGTCCCCAGACAGGGCAACCCCTCCCCAGGAGCCTGGTGGGGGCTGAGAGAGACCCTCACCCAGGCCAGCCCTTGGTGAGTGCCAGAAGAGGATGCAGGCAGCTGCCTGGGGCATCTCCCATGCCCTCCCCAGCCTGGCAGCAGGGACAACCCCCCTCGCTCGGCATGTGGCCCCCTCCCTGCGCCTCGACCTGGCCCCTCTAGGTGCTCAGTGCCAGCAGCCCGATGAGATCCAGATGGGGCTGGGTGGAAAGTCAGGCAGCGGCGGCGCAGGGAGTGCAGGGAGCAGAGCCAGCGTGGGGTGGGTCCCTGTGCCTGCCCCGCCTGGGACATGTGTCACTCCTGGCTGGGCCCCGGGGCTGTCCTTGAACCCGGGGTGCAGAGGGAGCCTGGAGGGGGGGACCTCCTGCAAGGGTCCTCGTGGGGACTGGGTTGGAGAGGACAGGGGCAGGGCTGTGCCCTTTGCAACGGCTTGTGGCACTGCCAGGTGTATGCCCACAGTCCCCTGTGCGATAACCTGCCTGAGGCTCTGCCCTTGCTGGGTGCCCCTGCACTCCCACCCCGGGTGCGGGTGCACGGGGGCTGCTCGTGCTGGTGCTTAGTTTTGCGGGGTCCCAGCCTCTCGCTGCCCCTGGTGAGCGCATTCACTCTGGATGGGGGATATGGGGCTCAGCCCTCCATCTCCAATGTGCTACTGGGATGGCACCATCCTTGGACGGGAGCAGGGCTCTCCATGGACCAAGTAAGGCAGGTCACCAAGCTGGGGAGGTATAAGGGGCCAGATCCTGCCTGGGTTTCTGGGCCCAACAGCCACATCCCCTCTCCCAGGTGCATCCCAGACTTTGCCAGGTCCAGCTGTGTCATGCTGCCATCACCTTCTGCTGGACTCTGGTCCCCAGCATCCCACCCAGTCAGTGTCCTTTCTGATGTGCCACGGTCACCCTTGTCTCCCCCTAGTCCCCAGCATGCCATGGGCAGCTTCCAAGCTTTCTGCTTGGAAACCTGCTCTTATCACCACCAGATCCCACTTCCCCGCCACTGTGGGGGGGATCAGGGCTGTGGTTGTCCATAGGATGCTGTTGAACATGGGTGATGTCCATCCCATAGCCATGGCTCCAGCGTTTGCAAACTGAGCTCAGTGGTTTCCTGGCACCTGGTGCTGGTTTAGAGGCTGATGCCTGCTCAAGACGCAGGAGTGCAATGGCCAGAAAATGGGAAAGCGTGTGAGCCAGCGGCTCTGGCCCCTGTATTCTACCTGCTTATAAACTCCAGAAAGTCCAGGAGTGCTCCAAATAGAAGGGGAGATTGCTGCTGGCTGGGGGGAGCAGAGACCACCGGAGCCTCGCACATCCACGAGGCAATGTGTGTCTGCACCATGCAGGCAAGCTCAGGTGGGTAGATGAGAAAGGCCGGGCAGAGGGGACCCAGAGCTGTGCTTTCCCCATGTGCCAAGCCCTCTGTCCCCTTCCTTAGCCAGGGCTGGGCTGGCCAGGTGATTGGGACACCCAGTTCTGGTGACTGGGGTGTGATCAGGACAGCTTGTGGGCAGGAGTCACACATCTGGTCTTCATCACTGCATCCCACTGCCCTTGGCCCTGGAGGGTGGCCCCTTTCCTCTCTGATGGAAGCTTTAGAGATGGGACCTGCCAACCATTTGGCAGCTGGAGATACCAAGAGCAGGTGAGAGCTCTGCATGCCGCCATGAAGTCCTGCCTGCCCACAACACGGCTGCCTGCTCCAGCGGCTCAGCCCCCTGCCCCAACAGCCTGTAGATGTGACACATGGGCAGCGGGGACCCCAAGGAAACAGCAAGCTCAGTGCTTGGGGGGGCTAAAGATGCTCAGTGCTGGGTGCTGCATGCCCAGCTGCCCGGGGGAAGGATGCCCTGGCACTGGACATGGGCGAGCAGGACTCTCCTCTGGACCAGTGAAGATGCGAGGGGAGGGCTGGGGTGAACAGCAATCTGGGATAAAGGAGAGGGCTCCAGATGCCAAAGTCAACTTTGCCTCCAAGCCGTGGAGGAGAAAAACAGGAAGGGACCATGAGAGCAGTCCCAGTGCCGGCACCTCCCCGTCCCACCACGGGGCCAGAGCACTTCCTCCAGGGCTCAGGCTCTTTGGTGGCTTGTGCAGCCACTGAGTGAGCAGAAGGCTTCCTGCTGCAGGCTGGAGCCCTGCCTGGATGTGCCCTGCCTGGAGTAAGCAGAGGCACTTCCAAACTTGCCTTGCTGCTGTATCCCACCCTCCCCAGGGTGGATGCTGTGCCAAGTTCGCTGGGGGAGCTGGTATGATCCAGGCCTGGGGATGCTGAGGCTGTGCCAGCTTGAAGCAGCCTGGTGGGCTGCATCCACGAGGAGCAGGGATGGGTCCTGCTCCCTGGCAGGGGACAGGGACCAGCCCAAGCCCAGTAGGAGAGAAGTGCAGGAGAACATGGCCCAGGTCCTGCTGGGGGCCCAAAATTTCCAGCAGGCAATGCCACACGCCAGGGAAGGTCCCCAGCACTGAGGCACAGAAAGGCCCATGTCCGTGCTCCGTGTCTCCATCCTGTGCAGGGTGGCCCCATCCAGAGCATCTCTTGGGCAGGGGCTGGGGTGCACCAGCTGCCCAGCTGTGTGCAGGGCTCATTTGGGAAAGCAATAGCTTGGGCCAAAGCCATTGTGGCAGGGCACCGGTTGTGGACAGTTGTGCAGTGGTGTCTGGGCTGCTTGACTGCCACTGACCCTGCCAAATATCTGGGCTGGCCCTCAGGCCCAGCCTCCTCCTTTCCCTGCCTGGCTGCCAGGATCAGCCCACATTTTGCAGGGGAGGAGGTAGGTTGCACAGGACTGTGAAGCAAAACAGTCTTAACTTACCTCTCATGGCTGCTCCTGCTTACTTCTCCACCACATCCTGAGCCAAGGAAAGAAGTAAAAGCAGCCCCGGCAGATCATGGAAGCCATAGGGGCATGAAACATATATATGTCATGGGGCAAGGGAGAAAGGAAAGGATATGTGTACGGTCAGTGGTTCAGCAGGGAGGGAAGGATGCATGGACTGAGGGAAGAAGCTGTGCAGATGTATAGATGGATGCATGGATCAGTTGGCAGAGGGAGGAAGGGATGGATATATGGATGGATGCATGGATGAATGGATGGACAGGCAGATGGACAGTTTGGACACCCAAATACCACCCTAAGCCTCAGAGATGCTCATTATGCAGGGCCTGATTTGTGAAGATGGCTGGGAGGCCAAGTGCGTAAGGCTGGCAAGGGGGGGCCCATCGACAGAGCAAGGATGGGGTTTGGGAACAAGTCCCAGGTGTGACCCACACACCCAGTTCCCATGGAAGTGGCATCAGCTGACACGAGAAGACAGAGCCCAAATTGTTACCGGTGCAGGTCCCAAGAGTGTCAGGGGAGAGCGTGGGGCATCTCCAGAGATTGCATCCCCCTCAGGAGCCACTTTCATCTCATGCTGTCCAGGCACTGGGAGTGGAGGAGCAGCAGGGACCCTGCCCCAGGGACACAGCGAATCCAAACACAAATGCTTTAAAAACCCAGTGCTGAGTGTTCACCCTGGCTATAGCTTTCATCTCACCTGCTCGTGGGATACCTCTGCCTGGGGCCTTGCTAGAGAGTCCAAGCCCCCAGCCCACTGGAGATCCCTGAGATCACCCATACTCCCTTTTCTTCATCTGCCTCCCTTTCTAGCTGCCACGGGCCTGCAAACTCCTTGCCCATCATCTGCTTTTTCCTGAAAGAGAGAAGGGGAGACATCACCTGCCAGGCCAGATGTGCTGGCACCCAAACAGATGTGGAGAGGGGAGAGGCCTGAGACATCTCTTCTTGCTGCCCCATTGTAGGCTTCTCCCTGCAGGAATGGGTTGTTTCTTTCTTTGCTTGCTGGGAGTCTGCAGGGACAGACCAAGCAAAGAGAGGTTATGGACAGCATGGCCCAGCCCTACGTGGGAGCTCCTCAACCAGCTGGGGGATTCCAGTGCTCCCTGGGTTTCCAGGATTACATGGAGCAGGTGCTGGGCAGACATCCCTGTACACCAGGGCCTTTCTCTGCGTCCAGAAAATGATGGCCAAAGTTAAATGTGACTCTGGGAGTCTCATGTGGCTTTGCAGGGTTACAACACACAGGGCCCTCCCAGCATACAAACAACCCCCAGCCTTTGCTCCACGCTGGGAGATCCACCAGACTTGGCAACAGTTGAGCTCTGCATACATGCTGGGCACTGGCATAGTCACCTCTGTGACAGGCATCTCTGGAGGTACTAAGGTGCTAAAAGTGCCAGGTCTGTGTCTACACCTGGGATCATCTGGAGGATGCTGACCGATCCCCGGGAGGATACTGACCTGGAAGGCACTGATCCCCAGGGGAATGCTGACCTGGAAGGCACCAATACTCAGGAAGATGCTGACCTGGAAGGCACCAATCCCCAGGAGTATGCTGACCTGGAAGGCACCGGTCCCCAAGGGAATGCCGACCTGGAAGGCACCGTTTATCCAGGACATGGTGCTTTCTTCCCTACACCAGAGCACTTCCTTCAGCTCCCCACATATGCTGGGCACCAGCTCAGACAGGGACCACACCAAGGGCTTGTGCTGGGGATCTGCACTCAGGCAGGCATCCATGGCTGGCTGCAAAGGGTCCGGTGAGCTGCCTGAGGGAGGCAAAGGTCTGCAGGAAGCTGAGCCAGCACCACCTCTCCCAATTTCCCTCCTCCCTGGAGCTCCCCACAGAGGCTGGGAGCTGCCACCTGGCCATGGGCCAGGGGGAGCGTGGCCCCAACTCCTGCCAAAACAACCCCAAGCCCCATCCTTCTGCAGGCCCCGAGTGGGCAAGAAGGGTGCCCAGACCCTATTTTCCCACTAGATGGCAAACACTGCCTTTAAAATAGCCTTTCAAGGAGTTGCATGCCTTCCCTGGGAGAGGAGGTGGAGAAAACCCTTCCTTAGGGCAAAGCCCTGAGGGCAAAGGGCCTGGTGCTGACCAGGAGCAGGGCGGGGGGTGGCAGGGACCCCTGGAGTGCTCCTGATCTTGTTTTTTCTGTCATTTCTTAAATTGTTTTTCTTTCCCACCTGCCTGGTTTCGCCTCTCCTGGGAGACCCATCCCTCGCCCTGTGCTGGTGGGGCTGAGAGCCCCAGGCATGCAGGAGAGGCATCTGGTTAACCCTGGGTAGCACCTTGAACTTCCACAGCCACAAAGCGAAACCCAGAAGCTTTGCTGGGAATTAATTACACTGTGGTTTGCAAGCCAAATGTGTGCTCATTCCTCCTTGCAAGCCCCCAGGTCCATGGGCAAGCCCTTATGCTGGGTATAAATAAAGGAGGAAGGGATGAAGGCTGTGCAGGTGGATGTGCACCCTTGTCTAAGATCTTCTGCCAGCTCAGATGTATTTCCAGGCTTGTGTACTTTTGTTTGAATTCAGACCCAGATTTTCTCATGGTCTCTGTATTAACCTTGCACAGAAGTTTTCTGAGCGTTTGCTGCTGGCTCTGGCACCACTGCAATATTGCTGTGCAATTAAACATGATGTGTCACAGCTAATGAAGGAGCTAACTGTGGACAGTAAATGTTTAATACAGACAAATCAAGCCAATTAGACAATGTTGAGAGAGAAGTGTGTCATCTCAGCTGTGTCTGTCCTGTGTGGAGGAGAGGGTCTGT
Source organism: Calonectris borealis (assembly GCF_964195595.1). NCBI lineage: Eukaryota > Metazoa > Chordata > Aves > Procellariiformes > Procellariidae > Calonectris > Calonectris borealis. The sequence continues at coordinate 25,610,697 of NC_134351.1, read as the reverse complement.
GGAAGGATACAACCCCAGCTGCTATGGGATCAGCAGCTCCCAGCACCGGCCAAGGGTAAAGACCCTGAATACAGATCTTCCTGCAGATCCCCTGGACCACCGTGTAGGTAGCTTCAGCTGGGGGAAGAAGACAGTCTCTTAAGAGGAGGATTTTGTTTCTGAAACAAAGATCTCTGGGTAGCTAGAGGGGATGACAGCCGCCTCCAGCGCAGAGCTGCAGAACGAGAAGTAAATCTTCCTACTCAAAGTACTCCTTGGAGTCCTTCAACAGGACTCTTGGCCGTTCAATAGCATACCACCTGATTTCACGGCAAACCTGGGGCTCCAGAGCTCAGCAGTGCTTGGACGTGCGCACCAGGGAACCCCAACGGCCAGGGTGGAGGAGAGGGTCTGTCAGGCAAGGGTGCCTTGGGGTGCACTCCCTGCCGGGCTGTGCAAGGAGCCACTCCTGGAGTCCCCCCAGCTCATTAATGAACTAACGGCAGCAGCTGTATTTCCTCCACAAAGTGCTTGGGAGCCCTGCTCCTGGCAGCATCCTCTGCCCTTGCTGCCTCCGTTTCCTGCCCGGGGATGTTGCTTGGCATCATTTACTCTTGGGTGAGAAAGGTCCTTCAGGCTTCCTGGTTGCTTCCTTCAAGAAGGGATTATTGCCTCTTCCTCCGTGAGGACTGGGAAGTCCCTCTTGGGGCTATTTATAGTCAAAGAGAAAATGTAAAAAATGAAAAGGAGGAGGGTGACTGGGGAACAGAAAATGAGGGAGCTGTCGGGAGCCAGTCTGCAGCATGCAGCTCAGGGCAGCAAGCCTTGGCTAAACCACTGACCCATCATGATGACCACTGAACCACGAGCAGAGCAGGTAGAAAGTCCTTCTGGCTCTCTCCAGCATAGCTGGGCTCCCTGCCAGCACTTGTGTTGGCATGTGCTGATGTCTGGGGATGTGGGATTGGGGCAGAGACGGTGACAACATGGATGGCATGGGTTTTAGTGCATCCATGTGGCTTGAGGCTTCCCCATCCCTTTGCCAAACTCACAGTCTCTGAAGGCAGCAGAGCAGCAGTTCAGCACAGACGTGTCTGCATTGCTCTGGAAGGTGGGATTTACAGATCCAGGAGGGTTTGACCCAAATACTTGTCTGTCCAGCCTGTGTGCCTGCAGAGCCACAGCATCAGAGACCACTCTAGTACCCCCCAGGCTAAACATTACCCTGCTCTACTAACCCATCCCCATCACTCCTGACTACTGACTCCACCTCATTCCTGACCTGAGGACACCAAAGGATGGACAAATCCCCTTGCCTGAGGATGTCAGGTCTTTGCCTTGACATGTGCCTGATTCTAGCTTTCCAGTCCAGGTCCTGGGAGTGGTTCTGGCCCTTCCCTGTAGGCTCAAGGTTTTTCATCAAGCAAATGCTTCCTGCCTGTGTGGCATCTCTAAAAGGTGACAGTCTGCCATGGGCAGCAGGCACCCCCCCGCCCCCCAGCCTTGCTTTTCCCTCCATCTCTGCTTTCGTTGTAGTGCTGAGTGGTCCCAAGCTATCCAGCAGGCCAGGGGCTCTGGAGCAAACTGGCCAGCTGTGTCCCCTCCTGCCTTCAGCAGAGTGACACCATCCACATCCCTCACCTGGTGCTGCCAGGCAAGGTCATCCTTTAAGCACGAAGCAGCCAATGCTTCAGAAACGCCAGTGGAGTTGCACCAAGCTACTCTGGCTAAGATCTGTGCCTCTCTCCCCATGGCCTTTCATGGGGTCTTGGTCACGTGCATGGTGTGGGGCAGTGGTGGCAAAGGTAAAGGGGCTGTGCCGGGGCTGCTGGGGGACTATGAGGCTGTGCATCCCCTTTGTGCTGGTTCAGATCCCCCTGGCAGGTGATGGATGAGAGGCCTTAGCAATCAAGGCAGCTGAGGGGGCTGGGGAAATGTTTTTGCTGTGTGCAGAGCTGAGGGATGAGCCTCTCCAGACCCAGCTGAACCTTGCTTGCAGCCTCTCCAGGGGGGTAAAGGCAATAACCCACCATGACACACTGAGAGCCCCAGCAGAAGCATCATAGAATCATAGAATCATAGAATTGTTTAGGTTGGAAAAGACCTTTAAGATCATCAAGTCCAACCAATCATGCAGAAAACAATGCCCAGGACTGCACAGAGAAAAGCAGGGACCCTCCAGCTTCGTCTGTGCTAGGAAATCAGTTCTGCCAGGGACTGCTTTCTGGCCCTGGGCCAACTGGCATGGGACAGCTGACCTCCACCCTATTAAACTCTCTTCACCCTCCTTGGCTGCACCCAAATTGCCTGTTGGGAATGATGCCTGCCCTTGGGGTGAACTGCTCAAACTAGTTGACCTGGGCCAAAACCTGCCAGGAGTGATGCTAAGGGTGTTCCAGCATGTGAGGACATTTGCTTCAGTTACTGTCATCCACACAGCCTTGATGCCCTGCAGTGGGCACCGCTATGTCTTCAGGAGACACTGGGACAGTTGAGAAGTTCAGACTCCTGCCTATAGTGTGGCTAAAGATAACTGCTGAGCTATGGGGCCCATTGGGAGAATAAATGGAAGGAAACGTAGTACAGTTTGCGTGCCACCATTGCTGGGATGGCAGCCTGCTGTGGTCCAACAGAAGGGGAACCCGGCAGAGACCGAAGACTCAGAGTGGAGGAAAGACGAAGGAGTCAGTGTTGTTGGTGGCTCAGATCCTGCAGTGGGTTAGCAGACTCCACTTCCTGCAGGATTTTAGCTGTGTTTGCTTATTCCTCTTGCATAAGCACATTGGCTCTGCTCCAGGACCAAGTTCTGCAGTCGATAACCTCTTTCTCTACCCTTTTGCATCATGATCCTTTAAATGCAGCAGTTCCTAAGCTGTGGCCTGAGATCCATGGTAAAAAGTTGACAGGTGATCTGCAGACCTGCTTTACCTCTATAGTGCTCCCTGCTCTGCAGGGCTGCCTGGAAACCCATGAGAGACTTAAGAGCTGACCGGGATCTGGAGCCCAGAGGAAGGGTACTGGTGCCTGAAGGGTCATGCTTTCATTTCCTCCTGAAGGCAGCCACTTTGAAGAAAAAAACCCGGAAAGGATCTGCCACCTTTGCTGGGGCACTAGCTGGGGCACAGGCTCCAGTACATCCCACCACGACCGCTACTGTGATTCCCCAGTATAATAATCCCCATACCCTTCTTCAAAGCACAGCTGGGATCCAGAAAGTAAGAAAAGCCAAAAAAGGCAGTTGCACACAAGGAGGCTGGGTATCGGGATGATGGGCAGCAGCAGAAACCCCATGAGGTGCAAGGAGGGGGTGCTGCCCAGCCAGCCATTGGGTTTCACTCCTGTCGTATCAAGGGAAGCCCAGCCTCTTGGTGTCTTTAGGATCTGGGCTTTCGATGTCACACATCTCTCCTTGTGCTCCTCAGCTATGCTGAGAGCAGCAAGGAGACTATATGCAAGCCCCCACTGCCCCTCTGCTTGCTGCTGGTGCCGGGAGGCAGGAAGCAGAGTGACAAAGTATCTCTCCAGTCATGCAATCCATCAGCAGCAAAAGACAAATTCCCATCGGTAATGCAAGAAGAGAGCGAGCAAGACTGAGACAAGGGGGTTGCAAGTGTCCCTTCAAGGATATGAACCTGCATCGTATCACTGTGAATATTTCACAAATGCACCTCGGGGCTGTCAGCCCTGAACTGATGCAGAGTTACTTGTACCAGCTTAGGAGGTTAAAAAAGAGTAGCAGAGACCTACCAGGGTGGAGATTTTGGCTTCCTCCTGTGCTCGCTGTATTCTGTGTAAGCTCTTTTACCATGAGCGACAGGGCATATGTGGAAGTCTCCCATGCTCAGCTCCCTCTACCTCTCCGCAAACACCACTGGTGCTGATGGAGGTTTGGGAGATGGTTTTGCCTTGCTCTGTGTTTGTGTGAGAAGGGAGCTGCGGGGAGCAAGGCTTGTGGACCCATCCCAGCAAATCACAGAGTCCTTGAGATAGTGTCTCCAGCAAAGACAAGATTTATGTGACCAAAGCAGGGATCCCCTGGCCTGGAGGAGTGTGGCAGTCCCCTCCTGGGATTTAGGACAGTAGAGAGGGAAAGATAGCGCTGAAGTATTTGCCATGGCCAGTGCCAGCACTCAGCATGATGGCTTGGGTTTCCTGAGTGCTTCAAGGAGCATCAACACTCAGACCGCAGGGACGTGCCAGCTATGTGCACCTGTCCAAGCCATGCAGGAATCATGACTCTTACGTGTGGTGTCCAGAGACTCAGACCTACACTGGACCCCGAAGAGCTTACAATCTCCTCTAAATAGACGAGGCAGGCAACAAGTGGAAGAGTAGATCTGCCACCCCATTATACAGGGAGGGAGGAGAGGGACACACAGACCATGGCAGAGCCACAGCGGAAGGATGAGCCCATTGCCACTGCAGAGCAGAGCTCTTCATGGTAATTCCCCCACAGTCCAGGTGCTCCCGGGGCTCAGAGCTGCAGCCACGTCTGCCTGATAAACTCTCCAACACATGCAGGTGGCAACCTGCTCTGCTGGGGCTGCTCCTCCACCATGGGACGAGCTGGGGACAAAGGGTTGTCCTTCCACAAGATGACCACAAACCCTCTTGCCCCTCCAGAAATGGTGTTTGGGATGCAGCAACAGCTGCCACAAGAGATTTAGATGGAGGGCAGGCATCTCTCAGAGCAGCCCCTTACTTTGTACCCATCTCTGAGGCTTGCTGTGTTCACCCCAAGCATCCCTGTCCCCAGAAATCGCTCTATTTTTAAATTTAAAAAAACCAACCAAACAAAAAAAAACAACCCAACAATCAAACCACAAAATACTGAAAATGTGTTGGAGTGACCCATCAGCAGTTTTTCATTCCACAGTCAGCACCAAATGTGGTCCGGGCTGCTCACAAACACCGTACCAGACCTGTCCCCCACCAATCTCCCTGGGCAGCTGGGACCTAACTGTTTCTTTACTGTAAGGAGCTGGAGGGCCCCATCGCGGTGAGCAGAGAGGCACAGGGAGCGCACAAAAAGACTGCCCAACTTCATACATCGTGTCTTGAGCCCTGGGCCCCCCTAGATACCTTCAGGCAAAGTCCTCTCCAGCTTGTTTTTCTCTGCTGCCAGTTCCTGTGGGTCTCTGGGATGTGCTGGCACACACCCACGGCCGGGAATGGCTCCATGTGACAGCTAGCCTTGGACTTTGCCTGCCTGAACAAAGACAAGAAGCAGCTCAGCGGTGCCTTCCTTGTCCTTCCCGGTGGGTGGCTAGCTTTTTCTGCTGGCCGGGATTTTTCAGGGAGGCAGGGACATTTGGTTAAGCATTGCTAGGGCAGGGCAAGGAGCCAGGAGAGTTCTTGTCCCCGCAGGATGCAAGGTCAAAGGACCAGCACACTCCCTCCCGGACAGCACTCACAGCTCTGTCTGCAGCCGCTTCCTCAGGATGTGAGAAACGCTTGGTAGGTGAAGACCTCCTGGGGACAAAGGGCAAGGAAGAACCTCTGCTAGTACTCCTCATCCCAGCCTTGCTACCCCAGCCCTGGCTTCCCTGCGTGTATCTGCACCCAAATGCAACAGCTCTCCATCCTCATCCAGGTGTTTACTGCCCATGTGACTGCTAGATCTGACATCTGCATTGCCCTGTGCAGTCCCGGTATGTTTTCAAGGTGCCTTAGTGTCGTGGTTTAACCTGGCAGGCAGCCAAACACCACACAGCTGCTCGCTCACTCCCCCTCGCCACGGTGGGATGGGGAGAGAATCGGAAGGGTAAGAGTGAGAAAATTCGTGGGTTGAGATAAAGACAGTTTAATAGAACAGAAAAGGAAGGGAAAATAATAATGATAATAATAATGATGATGATGATGATGATGATGATGATGATGATAGAATATACAAAATGAGTGATGCACAATGCAATTGCTCACCACCCGCCGATCGATGCCCAAAAAACAGCGATCGTTACTTCCTGGACACGCCTACCATTCATATACTGAGCATGACATCACATGGTATGGAATACCCCGTTGGCCAGCTGGGCCAGCTGTCCTGGCTGTGCTCCCTCCCAGCCTCTTGTGCACTTGGCAGAGCATGGGAAGCTGAAAAGTCCTTGGCTAAAGGGTACTTAGCAACAACTGAAAACATCAGAGTGTTATCAACATTCTTCTCATACTAAATCCAAAACACAGCACTAGGAAGAAATTTAACTCTATCCCAGCCAAAACCAGGACACTTAGTTAAACCAAAGCCCCCCACTTACCCAGGCAATTGCTCTGCCTGGGTAAACCCTGCCTCTGGGGGGACATCATGCAGCACACAGGAGCGGGCAGAGGTGCCACTGGGTTGTGGTGAGGCTGGAGAGGTGGGGGTTAGTGCGGGGGGTGGAGGCCGCGGAGGGTGAGGGGTGGCTGCAGCAAGCAGGGTGTTTCGAAAGAGCAGTGACTACGGGGCTCGGTCCATCGGAGAGCCACCCTGGGACCCCATGGGGCTGGTCACGGGACATCAACACAAAATGTGGGAGCAGGTTAATGACACAGTCTGATGATTCAGAGGAGCGGCAGGATATCTTACAAGAATAAGTGGATGTAATAGATACCAGGTGAAATTTATCAGTGCAAAGGGCAGAGGAGACAGTCCAAGAATGTCAGTGCTGGGTCAGGACAGAGGCTATATCACTCTGTCTCTCTCTCCAGCTGAGACCACTACTAGATATATAAGAAAAAGCACAAGAAACAGAGCAAACCAGAGTCATCCTTCCCTGCCACCCCCTCCCAGAACCCAGGAGTCACTAGCACAGGAATTTCCCCAGGTGGAGCTTGCATGAAACCTATGTGCAGCCACACATGATAAGTTTGTCCAGCCCCTGGCTGAGCCTCTCCAGCACCCTGTGCTGTAGGTTTCCATGACTTATCTACAGAAAATGTGAAAAGGACACTCTCATTTGCTTTAAAATTGCAACCTGATCATTTTGGGGATGGACACAGATCATGGCAGGCCTAGGAACAACATTAGCACAGGAGCATCTGGACTGGCCCCGGGAGTGCTGCAGCGGGATGCAAGGAGGATGTTTCTAACCAGCAGTGAAAGGGAGTCCTGGGTCAGCCTCCCTGAAGCAGGAGGAGGCTTTAAAAGACCTTCAGGGTTTCCAGGATGGGCAGTGCACTTCTAAGGGGACCATGGTAGCATTAGGAGAGGAGAGGGGAGCTGAGGGGCCAAGCGGGCTTCAGTGTTATACTCCCAGCCTGCAGATGAGAAGTCCTGGACCTGCTGCCCAGGACCTCTCAACAGCTTCCCTGTGCAGTTTAGGGGCCCAGCTAACACTGCGGCTGTGCTTGGAACAGCCTGAAGGAAGGATCTGGCTGCCTTTTCTTTTCCCATCCCTCTGACTGCTATCCTGAGGCCTCTCCCCTCCATTTCCTGTAAAAAAGGATCCACAAGCAAGTCCTTCCTTGGCAGGGCATAGACACAGAAGAGCCAGCCAGGGACTTTCCACTCTTTGCTGCTGTGCCCTGGTAGGAATACCAGCCTGGTACATCATATTTGCTTCAGAGACTTCCCCAGCCCTGTGCTGCCTTTGCACTCTTGGCAGCTCTGCCCCCCGCAGACTCCAGCTTTACTCTCTCTGAGGACTTTTTCCTGGCCCTGGTCATCCTCTGCCTGGAAATCCTCGGACAGAAGTATCCCACAGGAAGTCTGGGAAGGAAGATGTGCAGACCCCTCTGCTCCATGGAGAAGCCCCCAAAGACCCAGCCACCTTGGCCTCCTTCAGCTCTCTTTGCAAGCAGCTGAGAAAAAGGCTCACTTGGGAATTTCTACATTCAACTCTTTGTCCATGCTTTCCCTGATGGCCCACACAAGTGTAGCACAGAGCTGTAGACTCTCTTCACACCAGAGCTGTACTCAGCCTGGATCTCCTGGCTTTCAGGGAAAGCCCTTCATAGCAGATCCATATCAAAACATTGCAGAACTACCTGCCCTCCATCTTAACACACACTGTTTGGGACAGGAGAGCAGCTTTACTGGAAGAGAAGAAGCAACGCTGAGCAGATTGAGACTTCATACTGGAAAGTACTGACCCAGAAGGCTTGTGTGAGTGCAACCAGCAATACCCTATGAGGGGCGAGATCCAGACCAGGAGGAATACCTTCCCGGGCTGAGCTGAAGGGGTTCTGGGAGCAGAGAGAGCAATGACCCTCCTGAAGCCCAACCAGAACTCCTGTAGAAAAGCACCGCAGGGTCACATTTGCAGGAGTTGGTGCCCTGCTGGAAGAAGTTGTTCTCTCCTTGAATTTGCCCGCATGCAGTATGGGAAAGGCTGCAGCCTCAAAACTGATGATGCAAATGAGGCAGAGCCCCTCTGGACAGCTGGGAGCTTCTGCTCAGCACGGACTTGTCCCAACTGCCAGCACAGCCTGTGATGAATGGCCCCGGCGTGTTCTGGCACACCACAGCCCCCCAGCATTTACTTTAGACAGTTGCAGCACAAGGAAGACAAATGAGATCCAGAGAAACCCAACCTGCTGTTGGCCCCCTCTGTCTCCATTTACGTCTGTTTTCTCCTCCAAGGCTGTATATCTCCCTTGTTTAGGAGCGTGTCTGGCTTCTGATCCTGTTCCAGTAGTTTTCTGCTCAAGCCCTTCCTCATTCTGCTAAAGCATTGAGCACAGACACTTTAGGGTCTGCTTTGGTTAAAACTCCCTTGACTCAGATGCTTCAGACCTTGCACCAACCCAAAATCACAGCCTCCGTTTGGTACTACCCAGGGGGTCAGGCAGTGCACATCTCCTGCCAGCCAAACTCTCACGGCTGCCTCTCACTCAAAAATCCTCGAAACCTCACAAGGGCGAGGATAAACCACCAGGTGGAAAGGTCTCCAGCTCTCTGAGCTCTCCGGAAAGAGAAAGCACTCCTTGAGAGCTTCCCCCTCCCCATGACACCCTGAGTCCTGCCCCTGCTCCAAGCCCGGGCTGAGCATCAGGATCCTGGCAATACACCCAGCCACTCTGCTGAAGTGTGCGGCACCATGGCGGCTCCCGGCAATACACCCAGCCACTCTGCTGAAGTGTGCGGCACCATGGCGGCTCCCGGCAGCTCTGCAGGGAACCCAGCCCTGCAAGGACAGGTGGTCCAGGAAGTGTTTGGCAAGATGGGAACAGTGTGTCCTGCCAGCTAGCTCTCCAGCTTCAAACCAGCCTTTATTTATCTCGGAGCAAGGCTCCACAGCTGCTTTCAAAAGGCATTTGATGCTGAACTCTTTGGCTTCACATTTGCCCTGAAGAGCTCTTTTCTTTTCTCTCTTTGGGTTGTTTTCTTTTTTTCTCAAACCCAAACTCAAATTATGCTGGCAAAACAGAGCCAAGGCTGCCAAGGCCCTTGCCATTAGCACACTAGCAGGTGTCCCAGATAGTGACAGCAAGAACATTGTTTTTCACTGCTGATGGCTCACACTCTACTATTAGCGTCTGCACAGCCTGCTCAGCTTCAAAGGGGGGTCATGGATGCAACACAAGATCTGCTTCCTTTGGCCCGGCTTGCCAACCTCTTCCCATGCTCCCAAGGCACCTTCATCGCATGGGCACTAGGTCAGTTCCTGGCTTTGCACCCAGGGACAAGGGTTTCTTGTGGCCATGGGCTGCCTCACATCAAGCACTCAACAAATGAATGGGGACTTCAGAGTGTGACTCCACCTCACCCACTAGGAACCTGGTAGATTAGGAAGGACTGCCCCAGGTCATCTAATCCATCCTGTGCTGAGCCAGGGCCAGCACTACTTAAAGCTTTCCAACAGGCACTGGTCTAACTGTAAAAGTTTCCAACAGTGGAGATGTAGCATTTCTTCAGCTGCCTCTTTTTGCTAAATGGAATTTCCCCTAAAGTCTGACCCCAAGGTCCCCTGTGGTTTCTTGACCTATTAGAAGTAAACTCAGAGAGTACTTTTTTCACTTTCTCTTCGCAGCATCCCTCTGTGCACTTGGAGACCATCTTATCCGTTCCTGGAAGCAGGGTAAACCCAAGATCCTTCAGCCTGTGCTTGGAGGCCAGGTCATCCAGACCTCTGAGCAAACTCACTGCTGTCCTCCACAACCCTGCCAAGTGGGCGCACATCTTTCCAGAGCCCAGTTGTCCTATCGCCTGCTCTCCTCCGGGACCACCTTTCCCACCAAGACTGACTTAAATAACTCCTGCACTACAGGATCATTCACAAGTGATGCCCAAAATCCTCACTGAACAAAGCTTAGAGATAAATTAAAACAGTTGTTCCTGCAGGAGGGAAGGGGACAGAACCTGGATGCAGTGGCAGCAAGCTGCAGGACGTGTACCCCTGTGTCCTCATCCCAACAGCCACAACGCAGTCCTCATTTCTCCCATTACCACTGCACCAGCTGCCAAGTTGGGCTGGAGATCTGAGCACCTCTTGGTACGAGGCTAACTCACAAATGGCTCTTTGTGGTGATTTTTTTGCTTTAGTCCGCACTAACACAGTTTTAAACACCGGTTCTACAGCACACAAGCATGCCAGGAGATGATACAAATTTTTGCAACAAGCCACCTGCGTTGGCTTTGCTAGCAGCAGGACTAGTGAGCAGTTTAGCTTGAAACCAGGCCAAGGTGGAGAGAGCTTCCCTCCTACTATCCCCTGTCATGCTGCAAAATATCTACTGCTCCTAGTATCTGTGCTGAGATATGGGGCAATGCAACGCAAACAGGGCAGAGCCTCCCTACCCCAAGTGAGAAGTTCAGAGCTGAGTGCCAGCATCTCCAGGACCTGCTGCCCTGCCCAAGTGTCCTGGTTTCGGCTGGGATAGAGTTAAATTTCTGGTATAGTGCTGTGTTTTGGATTTACTATGAGAAGAATGTTGATAACACACTGATGTTTTCAGTTGTTGCTAAGTACCCTGTCCTGTCAAGGACAGCTTCCATGCTACCAAGCAGAGGCTGAGAGGGAACACAACCAGGACAGCTGGCCCAGCTGGCCAACGGGGTATTCCATACCATGTGACATCATGCTCAGTATACGAATGGTAGGCGTGATCCAGGAAGTAGCGATTGCTACTTGGTTATCGGTCAGCGCGGGTGGTGAGCAATTGCATTGTGCATCAGTCATTTTGTATATTCTATCATTATCATCATCATCATCATCATCATTATTATTATTATTATTTTCCCTTTTCTGTTCTATTAAACTGTCTTTATCTCAACCCACGAGTTTTTCTCACTCTTACCCTTCCGATTCTCTCCCCGTCCCACTGGGGTGGGGGGGGAGTGAGTGAGTGGCTGTGTGGTATTTGGCTGCCTGCCAGGTTAAACCACGACAGTCCTTTTTGGCACCCAACGTGGGGATCGAAGGGTTGAGATAACGATAGATCTGACCAAAGCGTGTTAAGGCAAAATTGTTATAAGCATTCATTATATTGATTGGTGACAATGTTGATGTATTGGCTCTCAAAGTTGTGGGGCTGGCTCTCAATGTTGGGTTATGTAATACCTTGCTTGCAGTATGTGTTCCCTGTTGTCCTGTTTATCACTACTCGGAACTGGGTCAAGGCTATCATTTTGCTGCTGTTTTATGAGGTGATAAAATCATTGGTCGTAAGTCTAATCTGGTATCTGTACTCAGCACTGCCGTCATCTCTGTACCTCGGGAAACACCTCTTAGAAACTATTAGTAATTACACTTTTTTCTCCTCGGAGAATGAATTTAAGGGGGAGACAGGATGGGACACTTTCTCCCACTTGTTCATCTTCCCTTCCATATCTCCAGAAACTCCTTTTTCTTCTATCCTCTTCATGAAGACGTCCACAATATTCCCTGAGAATTTTGAATATCCTTGGGATGTTCAAACAAGCATGTTCATAGTGCTATGTCTCCTGAAAGTGGTTCAGGTCTTGTTTAGGGTTAAACAACTATTTAGGAATACTGTCCAGAGATCAACCCCGGCGACAGACACGGTGGCTACTCAAACCCCCGCAAGAGGCACTGCGGCTACTTCAACTACCGCGAAAAGCACTGTGGCTACTCTAACCCCCATGACAGGCACTGTGGCTACTCAAACCCCAGTGACAGACACCGCAGGTACTCTAACCCCCGTCACAGGCACTGCAACCACTCAAACCCTGGCAACAGTCACTACAGTTACTCCAACCCCTGCGACAGGCACTGCAGCTACCCAAACCCCAGCAACAGGTACTACAGCTGAACCAGAGGACCAACCCTTGCTGGTATCCGTCACCCCTGTACAGAAGAAGAAATCTTTGAAGCGGAAGTCGGGTCATTTAGAAAGGGATGATGGAAAAGCAGGGCCATCACGAGGAGGGCAGGAGGAAGAGGCAGAACTCATAAACAAGATGGAAACCACCCGATCCCTATCCCTGGGTGACTTGTGAGATATGCGGAAAAATTTCAGCCGTCGTCCAGGCGAGCATATTGTTACCTGGCTGCTCCGATGCTGGGATAATGGGGTCAGTAGCCTGGAATTAGAGGGGAAGGAAGCCAGACAGCTGGGATCCCTTTCTAGGAAAGGGGGCATTGACAAAGCAATTGGAAAAGGGACACAGGTCCTCAGCCTCTGGAGGCGACTGCTGTAAAGGTGTGAAGGAAAGGTATCCCTTCAAGGAAGATGTTATATATCGCCCAGGCAAATGGACCACTATGGAGAGAGGTATCCAGTACCTGAGAGAATTAGCCATGCTGGAGGTGGTTTATAATGACCTGGACAACAACCAAATGCCCAAAGATCCAGATGAAGTCCAGTGCATGCGACCCATGTGGCGGAAGTTGGTACGGAGCGCACCACTGTCATATGCCAGTTCGTTGGCAGTACTGTGCTGGAAAGAGGAAGAATCACCAACGGTGGATGACGTTGTTAGCAGACTCCAGGAATACGAAGAAACTGACTCCTCCTCCCTTGTCTCGGCTGTGGAGAAACCGTCCCGGAAGGTCCAGCAACTCAAGGAGGATATGTCCTACTCTCCACCTGTACGGACCAGTATCTCAGCCATTAGGAGTCAGCGTTCTACTGCTCAAGAGAGAGGATATAGAAAGTACACACCCCGGGGCACCCTGTGGTTTTACCTGCGTGACCACGGAGAGGACATGAGGCAGTGGGATGGAAAACCTACCTCGACCCTAGAGGCACGTGTACATGAGTTGCAAGGAAAAACAATGACACAAGAGGGTTCTCCCAGGAAAAATGCTGCTCCAGTTTTCAGGAAAAACCTGTCTCACGACGGTCCAGTTTCCAGTGAACAGTTCCCCAGACAGAGTAGAAGGGCTGATCTTACTTTGGACTGTAATGAAGGAATTCTTGACTCGCGTTTGCAAGAACTGAGAGATGGATACTATGACCAGAACTAGAGTGGCCCTGCCTCCGGCCAGGTGGAGGAAAGGGACAACCGGGTTTACTGGACTGTGTGGATTCGATGGCCTGGCACATCAGACCCACAGGAGTATAAGGCTCTCGTAGACACTGGTGCACAGTGTACCCTGATGCCATCAAGCTATAAAGGGGCAGAACCCGTTTGTATTTCTGGAGTGACAGGGGGATCCCAAGAGTTAACTGTATTGGAGGCCGAAGTGAGCCTAACCGGGAATGAGTGGCAGAAGCACCCCATTGTGACTGGCCCAGAGGCTCCGTGCATCCTTGGCATAGACTACCTCAGGAGAGGGTATTTCAAGGACCCAAAAGGGTACCGGTGGGCTTTTGGTATAGCTGCCCTGGAGACGGAGGAAATTAAACAGCTGTCCACCTTGCCTGGTCTGTCGGAGGACCCTTCTGTTGTGGGGTTGCTGAGGGTCGAAGAACAGCAGGTACAAATCGCTACCACAACGGAGCAACGGCGGCAATATCGCACCAACCGAGACTCTCTGATCCCCATCCATAAGCTGATTCGTCAACTGGAGAGCCAAGGAGTGATCAGCAAGACTCGCTCACCCTTTAACAGTCCCATATGGCCAGTGCGAAAGTCCAATGGAGAGTGGAGACTAACAGTAGACTACTGTGGCCTGAACGAAGTCACGCCGCCACTGAGTGCTGCCGTGCCGGACATGCTGGAACTCCAATATGAACTGGAGTCAAAGGCAGCCAAGTGGTACGCCACCATTGACATCGCTAATGCCTTCTTCTCCATCCCTTTGGCGGCAGAGTGCAGGCCACATTTTGCTTTCACTTGGAGGGGCGTCCAGTACACCTGGAACCGACTGCCCCAGGGGTGGAAACACAGCCCTACCATTTGCCATGGACTGATCCACACCACACTGGAACAGGATGTGGCTCCGGAACACCTGCAGTACATTGATGACATCATTGTATGGGGCAACACAGCAGAAGAAGTTTTTGAGAAAGGGGAGAGAACAGTCCAAATCCTTCTGAAGGCCGGCTTTGCCATAAAACGAAGTAATGTCAAGGGACCTGCACAGGAGATCCAGTTTTTAGGAATAAAATGGCAAGATGGACGTCGTCAGATCCCAATGGATGTGATCAACAAAATGACAGCCATGTCCCCACCAACTAGCAAAAAGGAAACACAAGCTTTCTTAGGCGTTGTGGGCTTTTGGAGAATGCATATTCCAGATTACAGCCTGATTGTAAGCCCCCTCTATCAAGTGACCAGGAAGAATAACGACTTCAAATGGGGCCCTGAGCAATGACAAGCCTTTGAACAAATTAAACGGGAGATAGTTCAGGCAGTAGCCCTTGGGCCAGTCCGGGCAGGACAAGATGTGAAGAATGTGCTCTACACCACAGCCGGGGAGAATGGTCCTACCTGGAGCCTCTGGCAGAAAGCACCAGGGGAGACTCGAGGTCGACCCTTAGGGTTCTGGAGTCGGGGATACAGAGGATCCGAGGCCCGCTACACTCCAACTGAGAAGGAGATATTGGCAGCATATGAAGGGGTTCGAGCTGCTTCGGAAGTGGTTGGTACTGAAGCACAGCTCCTCCTGGCACCCCGACTGCCCGTGCTGGGCTGGATGTTCAAAGGGAGGGTCCCCTCTACACATCATGCAACCGATGCTACGTGGAGTAAGTGGGTCACACTGATCACACAACGGGCCCAAATAGGAAACCCCAGTCGCCCAGGAATCTTGGAAGTGTTCACGGACTGGCCAGAAGGCAAAGATTTTGGAATATCCCCAGAGGAGGAGGTGACGCATGTTGAAGAGGCCCCACTGTATAAAAAACTACCAGAAAATGAGAAGCAATATGCCCTGTTCACTGATGGGTCCTGTCGCCTTGTGGGAAAGCATCAGAGGTGGAAAGCTGCTGTATGGAGTCCTATACGCCAAGTCGCAGAAACTGCTGAAGGAGAAGGTGAGTCGAGCCAGTTTGCAGAGGTGAAAGCCATCCAGCTGGCCTTGGACATTGCTGAACGAGGAAAATGGCCAGTACTTTCTCTCTATACTGACTCATGGATGGTGGCAAATGCCCTGTGGGGGTGGTTGCAGCAGTGGAAGCAGAAAAACTGGCAGCGCAGAGGTAAACCCATCTGGGCTGCCGCATTGTGGCAAGATATTGCTGCCTGGGTAGAGAACCTGGTTGTAAAAGTACGTCACGTAGATGCTCACGTACCCAAGAGTCGGGCCACTGAAGAACACCAAAACAACCAACAGGTGGACTAAGATTGAAGTGGCTCAGGTGGATCTGGACTGGCAACATAAGGGTGAATTATTTATAGCATGGTGGGCCCATGACACCTCAGGCCATCAAGGAAGAGATGCAACATATAGATGGGCTCGTGATCGAGGGGTGGACTTGACCATGGACGCTATTGCACAGGTTATCCATGAATGTGAAACATGCGCTGCAATCAAGCAAGCCAAGCGAGTAAAGCCTCTCTGGTATGGAGGACGATGGCTGAAATATAAATATGGGGAGGCCTGGCAGATGGATTATATCACACTCCCACAGACCCGACAAGGCAAGCGCTATGTGCTCACCATGGTGGAAGTAACCACCGGATGGCTGGAAACATATCCTGTGCCCCATGCCACCGCCCGGAACACCATCCTGGGCCTTGAAAAGCAAATCCTGTGGCGACATGGCACCCCAGAAAGAATTGAGTCAGACAACGGAACACACTTCCGAAACGCCCTCATAGACACCTGGGCCAAAGAGCACGGCATTGAGTGGGTCTATCACATCCCCTACCATGCACCAGCCTCCGGGAAAATCGAACGATACAATGGACTGCTAAAGACAACACTGAGGGCAATGGGTGGTGGGATATTCAAGCATTGGGACACACATTTAGCAAAGGCCACCTGGTTAGTCAACACCAGGGGATCTGTCACTCGAGCTGGCTCTGCCCAATCCAAACCCTTACGTACTGTAGATGGGGATAAAGTCCCTGTCGTGCATATAAGGAATATGCTGGGGAACACAGTCTGGGTTACTCCTGCCTCTGGCAAGGGAAAACCCATTCATGGGATTGCTTTTGCTCAAGGACCTGGGTGCCCTTGGTGGGTAATGCGAAAGGATGGGGAAGTCCAGTGTGTACCTCAAGGGGATTTGATTTTGGGTGAAAATAATAGCCAATGAATGTATGATGTTAATTGTTATCATTATTTCTATGGTTGCTATCAATGGTATAGCAGTAAAAATCACCCAGATTAATGAAGAATGAACTAAATCTGATGAAAGTGAGCAAAGTGCAATGATGATAGAACCGGTGGAGCGCAGCAATACTGGAACCAGAACTGGCCTCAGCATGCAACAGTCCAACACCACACACCATCTCTCCTGCCCTGAAAGACTATTATGTGGAGAAGAATTGTGGAGTTGGGAGTTTCGGCCAAGATAAGACAGGAATTCGGCCTGTGCGCTGAGAACTAGCAGACGCGCACATACGCCTGAGATAAGACCTGAACACCTGGCTTAGTTGTCTCCTCTGTAAGGAAACTGAAAAACATCAAGAGAATTATGTAACTGGTTAACCGTGAGAATAAGCGGATCTGAGAGCAGTCGTGTGGATCTTTGCCAAAAGGAAGAGAGACTGTTTTTCTTAGTTAATAAGGGATACGAATTGGGTGATGATTGGGGGAGACAGTGGGACCTCCCCGTTATGGTAAAGGATATATTCTCCTGTATTGTAACAATAAATGATTCTGTGCATGCTTATGTGAGAGTCCGTGCAATCATACACCACAAATGGCGCCCAACGTGGGGCACGATTGAAGAAAAAAAAAAAAGACAACGACCTGAAGAAAGAAGGTCTTGAAGAAAGGAAATAGAAATATCCAGTGGTGTACCCCTGTTGAGCTGGACGGAGGATAAACGGAGGATCAACATATCGAGCTCGATTCATCACCGGTCGCAGGACGATTCAGGTGAGCAGCCGCGGGGAAGTTATACGAACTTTATACATTGGTCATGGGGCAGTCGGCATCTCAGTCACAAAAGCTTCAACTTGAAATATTTCAACGTATTTTAAAGGAACAAGGTTTTAAGGTCGCTCCAATACAATTGGTGAGACTCCTTGCGTGGGTCCGGGATCACTGCCCTTGGTTCCCTTCTGTAGGAACGGCTGGGTGTTATGATTTAAAGCAATGGCAAAAAGTGGGTGAGGAATTACAGACTAAACAGATTTTGCAACTAGAAGTTCCAGAGGGAATATTGATTACCTGGCAAGTTGTGTATATGGCTCTGCAAAAGTTACGCCCTGCCGAACAGGTGTTGCAAAATGTGACTGATCCAGCAATACCGGGGGGAGAATCAAAAGATGGGGGAGATTCGTTTGAACTGTTGGCTCCTGATGAAACTGTAATGCCTCACGCGGAGCCCCCGCCTCTGAAGGATGATTCGGAGCCAGACGATCCCTTTGACACGGGCTCGATAGACCCCGAACGAGAGCCTGATTTATACCCTCCACTTTCGCCAGTTAAAGCAATGGCTGCATCTGCGCCAACGGCGGATGAAATCTTACATCGACAGAGACAAAAGACACTTTCTCGGTTGTCCGTCATGAAACCACCACCATTTGCCCCCTCCCCCCCGCCCGAGGAGATCCGCTGCAGGGATCTGCGCACCCCCCCCACATATCAGCCTTTAGGTACGGTAGCGCCAAGGCTGTCCTTTGATGAGTGTCGTACAGAGGCATTAAAAAAGGGGGATATAACGCTTCTCCAGGCAATGCCTGTAATTTATCGACCTGGCAGAGCGCCAGAGTATGCTCATTTACCATATGAGGTGATTAAGGAGGTGCGCAAATCGATAAAGGAGTACGGGTTACAGGCTTCATTTACTATAAACTTACTGCAAGCAATAGGGGAATCTTATACGATGACTCCTTTAGATTGGAAGTCTGTATTACGCCTTGTTTTGTCAGCGGTGCAGTATTCTGTGTGGTTTTTTGAGTATCGTGAACTTGTTATTGCAAAGTTAGTAGACAACTTGGACAATTTGCAACTACCCTATGGGCGAGATGAAATGTTAGGTGAAGGGAATTGGGCGTCACCTGCTGCACAAGCCACCTTACCCCGTGAACTGCTTACACAGGCGGCTGATTTGGCTATGAAAGCATTAAGGCGAGTGCCGGATTCTGGCAAGCCGGAATCATCATTTGCTACGATCCGGCAAGGGGCGCAAGAACCCTATGTGCAATTCTTAGATCGATTACAAACTGCTATACAACGTCAGATAGAGTCTCCTGAAGCCGCCGAGTTGTTGCTTTTTCAGCTTGCAATTGAGAATGCTAATTCTGATTGTAGAAAAGCTATAGATCCCGTTCGGAATCGGGCAAAGACTTTAACTGATTTGATCAGAGCTTGTCAAAATGTGGGGTCAGAACAGTTTAAAGCGGAGATATTAGCAGCGGCGTTGGCTCAACAACTAACGGTGGCTCGAGCGGCGACTAAGTGTTTTGTATGTGGCCAGGAAGGTCATATTAAAAAAGATTGCCCCAGAGCAAGACGAGGAACAAAGGGCCAAATTAAAGGTCCCGCTCAGCTGTGTCCTCGTTGTCAGAAGGGATATCACTGGGGTAACCAATGTCGAACCAAATTTGATAAGAATGGTAACCTGCTCCCAGGACTGATGCAGGGAAACGGGAGGAGGGGCGCGAGGTCCGGCGCCCCGAGAACCTTCAACAGGACCCCGATTTCAAGGCCGGTGGCTCAAGCCTCAACCTGGGCGGTGAATTCGCACGAAGCAAATGTCAACAATTGCCAACCGTCCATGCCCTTAAGCCAGCTACATTCGGAAGTGACGGGTTGGATCTGGCCACCAGCCAATCAACAGTAATACGAGATCAATCTGTTAACATACTCCCCACTGGAGTGTATGGTCCTTTACCAGCAGGGGTTTGTGCCTTATTGATAGGACGTTCCTCAACCTCCAAGGCAGGACTTTTTGTTCTTCCTGGGGTGATTGATACTGATTATACTGGGGAAATTAAAATTATGGCTTGGACTCCTACTCCTCCGTGTACTATTCCTGCGGGGGAGCGCATTGCTCAGCTAATTTTGTTACCTAATGTTCAAAGGGAGAAGGGAGATCCTATATTAGGCCAGCAGAGGGGGTCAGCAGGATTTGGAAGCACAGGTTTGCCTCGAATATTCTGGACTCAAAAGATAACTACGGGTCAGCCTATGTTGATGTGTAAAGTAAATGGCCGTGCTTTTACTGGACTGGTGGATACAGGGGCGGATGTCTCGATAATTCAGAGATCTGAATGGCCCTCTGATTGGCCATTAGTACAAGTTTTTGCTGCCGTTACCGGAGTTGGTGGTACCCAAATACCACGGCAGAGCTTGCATTCTTTACTGGTGGAAGGTCCGGAAAATAAACATGCCATGCTGAAACCCTATGTTTTAAATGTCCCATGTACCCTATGGGGACGTGATCTGTTGCAACAATGGAATGTAGTACTTACGACACATTTTTAATGAAGGCCACTGAAGTACAGCCGCGCCTGAAACTGACTTGGCTTACAGACAAGCCAGTGTGGGTTGATCAGTGGCCTTTGAAGGGTGAGCAGCTAGAAAAAGCTTGGGAATTAGTACAGGAGCAATTACAATTAGGACACACAGTGCCATCCACCAGTCCTTGGAACACGCCTATTTTTGTCATACCTAAAAAATCAGGAAAATGGAGATTGTTACAGGATTTGCGAGCTATTAATGCCGTTATGGTATCCATGGGGGCCTTGCAGCCCGGGACCCCAAATCCTACCATGATCCCTGATGATTGGCATTTAAAAGTTATTGATCTCAAAGACTGCTTTTTTACAATTTATCTACACCCAGAGGATTGTATTCGGTTTGCTTTTTCTGTTCCTACAATTAACAATGATCGACCTATGCAACGGTTCCATTGGGTTGTTTTACCTCAAGGCATGAAGAATAGTCCTACCATTTGTCAAATAGTGGTGGGAGAGGCACTTTTGTCAATTCGTCAATGGTATAAAAATATTGTATTGTATCATTATATGGATGATATCTTGTTGGCAGCTGAGACAGAATCATATCTCTCTCAAATTTTTGAGTGTTTGTCCACAGAATTACATCGATATGGCTTTCAGATAGCAGCAGAGAAGGTACAGTCAGTTTCTCCTTGGAAATACCTAGGCTGGAAACTCTTCGAGTCGCATGTGTGTCCACAAGCCTTGCGGCTTGCTACTACTGTAAGTACTCTGAACGATCTACAGAAGTTGTTGGGCACAATCAATTGGGTGCGACCTCTATTGGGAATTACCACTCATGAACTGTCACCCTTGTTCTCGTTGCTGAAAGGGGATCCTGATTTGGCATCCCCCAGATCTCTTTCGGAACCAGGCCAAGAAGCATTGCAACAGGTAATGGATAAAATTAATGATACCTTCGCACATCGAATCCGGCTATCATTGCCAGTTCGATTGTTCCTTATTTACCACTCTTTTCAGCCATTTGCCTTACTGGGACAATGGGATGCTAGGGTACAAACTGAAAAGGATGCCTTACGCATTCTGGAATGGCTGTTTTTACCTCACTCATTTAGTAAGACATTGACCACTGCAATTGAAATGATCTCTCGTTTGATATCACAAGGTCGACTACGATGTCAACAATTGACAGGTCGAGATCCAGATGTTATGCATTTGCCTTTCACAGGAGATGAATTTTGGACATTATTACAAAGCAGCCTGAGTTTTCAGATTGCAATGGCGGATTACGTTAATTCCATAGAACACAACTTACCACGCCATCGACTTTTGAATTCCTTACAGTCTCTACCACTACAGCCACGCATACTATTAAGTTCTGTGCCTATTCCACAGGCGCAAACTGTTTTCATTGATGGATCTGGAAAAACAGGTAAAGCTGTAGTGGCGTGGAAGACGCCGGGAGGACGGAAAACGTCTGAACACCAAGTGGAGGAAGCAGATCAGGCCCCCTGGTCTTCGGATGTTACTTCTCTACCTGGATCTATGCAGGTAGTTGAATTAGCAGCTGCTGTTCGCGCTTTTGAATTGTTTTCTCAAATACCACTTAATATAGTGGCAGACTCAGCTTATGTCACAGGCATAGTACAGCGCATAGAGACTGCATTTATTTGAGAAGTAGATAATAAGCAACTATTTTCTTTGCTAATACAGTTAGCACAGCTGCTGCATGTTAGACGATTTCCGTATTTTATTATGCATATCCGATCTCATACTAATTTACCAGGACCGCTCATTTCCGGTAATGCTGCTGTGGATGCACTCACTCTGATGGCAGTCCTACCTCGCCGTTTGGAACAAGCAAAATTATCCCATGAATTTTTTCATCAGAATGCTCGCTCCTTACAGAAGCAGTTTTCTCTTACAGCTGAACAGGCCCAGGACATCGTTCGTGCTTGCCCGGATTGTCAGCGGCTCACACCAATGCCAGTAGTATCTGCTGTGAATCCCAGGGGACTGACTTCCAATGAACTATGGCAGATGGATGTTACTCATGTTTCCTCCTTTGGTCGTTTGCGCTTTGTTCATGTGTCTGTTGATACCTTTTCTGGGTTTTTGGTCACAACGGCTCATACGGGTGAACGTGTTCGTGATGTTATCAAACATCTTCTTCGATGCTTTGCAGTATTGGGGGTCCCCCGTAAACTCAAAACAGATAATGGACCTGCCTATGTCTCTAAATGGTTGTTATTATACCTACAGGCATGGGGCGTGTACCATGTTACAGGTATTCCGCATTCCCCCACAGGTCAAGCAATTGTGGAACGTGCTCACTCTTCCTTAAAGCTGATTCTTGAAAAACAAAAAAGGGGGAATCCGCTGGGAACTACCCCTCAGGAGATGTTAGATAAAGCCACATATGTATTAAATTTTTTAAATTTGTCAGGGACAAAGCAGCAATATCATTCAGCTGCTGACCGGCATTTTCGAACAGGAGAGGTTACTGAAGTGTATCCGAAGGTATTTTATAAACACTTAGAATCTGGTCTATGGAAAGGTCTGGTTCCCTTGCTTACCTGGGGACGGGGATACGCTTGTGTTTCTCTTCCTACAGGCCCATATTGGGTCCCTGCGAAGAATGTCAAGCCAGCGCAAGTGTTGGCAGATGGCCCAGAAAAAGGACCCGAGGAAAAACAACGAGAGGATGCTGCTCCTACGACGGTTCGGTAATGCAATCAGGTCAACATCAGTAATATGGTCTACAGTGCTGTTTTCTGTTCAGTCTTGTCCCACGATAATGCTATGGGGAATTGGCACTACCATGATGTTTCAACCTGTGGAAGCTCACGTTTATTGGGCACATGTGGTGGACCCTCCTTTTTTCCGACCTTTGACATGGTGGGACGCGTCGTTACCGATTAGCAATAGTGATACTTTATGGTCAGGTGGCATTTGGGTTCCCCCATCTCTAGATGGGAAAAATGATACATATTATGCTAATGACGCAATGTTTGTTTCTGATTTTCCTCCATTATGTCTTACCATAGATAATAAGTCAGAGTATTGTGTGATCGTTGAAACACAGCAACACTTAGTAGCAGTGTCACATGGAAAACGGGCGAACCTTACTATGGTCACCATTCCTGGGTTGGCATCTAAAAATACTATTGATAATGATATGTTAATTGGTGACTTTGTTCCTGATTTTCCGCAATGCATTTTGCACAAACTCTCATCGATCACACAATTTAGTTGGAAGCCATGCTTGGGAGAACGGCCTCGAGAACAAAATTTAACCGTTGGTCGTATTATAGATTGGGGCCCTTATGGGTCATTTTGGGATCCATCTTTGAATCAATCTGTTTTGCCTTTTCAGAAAGCCAATCATTCAATAGTCTGGCACAATGGTGGGTCCGCAGGACCCATCCTACAGATGGAGTATAATGGTTCATTTTCTCCTCCACAACCGAATGTGTGGTGTTTAGCTTTGCCTTTTTTTACGAGGCAACTATCTCAAGTATGGATTGTCAACAAAACACAAGCTAATCTGAGTATAATACATGAAATTAATGTGACTGTATGTACTACTCATCTTTTTGCTATGACTTCGCGTGTAAACATTACTCGATGTAATCACTCCTTTTGTATTCAGCTTTATTCTCCTTCTTTTAGAAGTTGTATATCTAAACATGATTTTAATGAAACTGCTTATATTTTTCCCCTTCGACGTCGGACAGAACTATGGATACCAGTTAATTTAACCAGACAGTGGGAAGGGGAGGATGGTTTGGGTAGATTTGTTAGAATTCTAGTAGAAGATATAGATAAGTCTAAGAAAAGAGCAAAACGATTCTTAGGTTGGTTAATTTTTGCAATTATTTCTGCTGTTATTATTTTAGCAAGTGCCACTGCAGCTATCGCTTCCTTGACACAATCTGTAAAACTGCACATGAGGTAAGTGAGGCATTAACCAATGTTACTAAAGAATTCCAAATTCAAGAGAAAGTTGATGAGGAGGTATTATCTCGGCTACAAGCCCTAGAGGCTACTGTGATGTGGTTGGGGGATCGGCAGGAAGCATTAAAAATGAGAATTAGTCTGCCGTGTGATTGGGAACACGTACACAAATCTTTATGTGTAACCCCCTTACCATGGAATTCATCACAACATGATTGGACTTTTATTAAGCGACATTTGATGGGAGCATTCGATTTGTCATTGCAGCGAAATATTCAATCTTTACATGATCAGCTACAGGATCAGATTCACAGATTACAGGAATTGACTAGCCAAAGTGTGTTTGACAGGTTACAGCAAGACTTGTCTTGGATAAATCCAAAAAATTGGTTTAATGGCCTCAATCTACGCATGTGGGTGTTTATTGGCATAGGGGCAGGAATGTTTATTTTGTTCCTAGTGTTCCTGCAGGTCCTTCGGTCTGCGATCCGCAACGTGCGCAAAATAGAAGCTCGCGTCATGGTGACCCTACTTACCAATGGGGTGGTGATAAACAAAAAAGGGGGAGATGTGGAGAAGAATTGTGGAGTTGGGAGTTTCGGCCAAGATAAGACAGGAATTCGGCCTGTGCGCTGAGAACTAGCAGACGCGCACATACGCCTGAGATAAGACCTGAACACCTGGCTTAGTTGTCTCCTCTGTAAGGAAACTGAAAAACATCAAGAGAATTATGTAACTGGTTAACCGTGAGAATAAGCGGATCTGAGAGCAGTCGTGTGGATCTTTGCCAAAAGGAAGAGAGACTGTTTTTCTTAGTTAATAAGGGATACGAATTGGGTGATGATTGGGGGAGACAGTGGGACCTCCCCGTTATGGTAAAGGATATATTCTCCTGTATTGTAACAATAAATGATTCTGTGCATGCTTATGTGAGAGTCCGTGCAATCATACACCACACTATTATGACAGATGGACCCAAAGTCATGGACTAAATGAACTCAATGGACATTTTAGAGGGATGGCACATAGACTAAGGGAATGATATCTCTGTGTATGTGTATATATATATGTAAAGACAGGAAAAGTGGTGGTGATTAATTGGAATGTATTGAAAAATGTGAGACCTAGGCATGATGTAGATGGTATAGAATAAGGGGTGGATACTGTCCTGGTTTCGGCTGGGATAGAGTTATATTTCTGGTATAGTGCTGTGTTTTGGATTTAGTATGAGAAGAATGTTGATAACACACTGATGTTTTTAGTTGTTGCTAAGTACCCTGCTAGTCAAGGACATCTTCCATGCTACCAAGTAGAGGCTGGGAGTGAACACAGCCAGGACAGCTGGCCCAGCTGGCCAACGGGGTATTCCATACCATGTGACATCATGCTCAGTATATGAATGGTAGGTGTGGTCCAGGAAGTAGCGATTGCTACTTGGTTATTGGTCAGCGCGGGTGGTGAGCAATTGCTTTGTGCATCACTCATTTTGTATATTCTATCATTATCGTCATCATCATCATCATTATTATCATTATTATTATTTTCCCTTTTCTGTTCTTTTAAACTGTCTTTATCTCAACCCACGAGTTTTTCTCACTCTTACCCTTCCAAGTCTCTCCCCGTCCCCCGTGGGGCGGGGGAGTGAGTGAGCGGCTGTGTGGTATTTGGCTGCCCGTCAGGTTAAACCACGACACCAGGCCAACCAAATCCCACAGGCTCAGTAAAGAGCCATTGCACAGCACAGACACAGCCTTCGGAAACAGCAGGGATCAACCTAGCGGACTTCAGCCCTACTTTCACCCCAGGCAGGCAATGAAACCCTTGCAGGCTCCAACATCAGGAATTTCCTGGGGTAGCTGGCCTTGGCAGGGGCATAGGAGGATGCTGGAGCATTGTACAGTAGCTGGGAAATGAAACCAAGGACTGTGAGAAGAGGGAGAATCTGTAGCCGTAGCGTATTCAGGTCACTTCTGCTTTTGTTCTTTGCAATACAGTGGCTATCATCCATCACTGTAAATGCTGACTGGTGCCTTTCCAAAAGCCATGTCAACTAAATAAAAGGTGGGAAACTACACGTTGCAGGGTCTTTCAAGGAAAACACTTGATTTCTTCACCAAAGATCACCTTAGCGGCTCACAAGACTCCTGATTGATAATAAATGTTGCTTTTCTGGAGCCTCGTCCCCCCAGAGGCAGTAGAAAGTCATGGCTTGATAATTTAAACAAGATTAAGGAACGTGCATGTAAACACAGTTGTGTGCTTGCAGTGTGGGGACAGTCAGTGCACAGCCCAGCAGAGGAGGGTTTTTCCCAGCCAAAACATCTGCAAGAAAGAAAATCTTGCTTTCTGTGGGAAAGTGGAAAGAGTGAGATGTGTTTGTGGAATCATAGAATAGTTTGGATTGGAAGGGACCTTTAAAGGTCATCTAGTCCAACCCCCCTGCCATGGGCAGGGACATCTTCAACTATATCAGGTTGCTCAGAGCCCCGTCCAACCTGACCTTGAATGTTTCCAGGGATGGGGCATCTACCACCTCTCTGGGCAACCTGTTCCAGTGTTTCACCACCCTCATTGTAAAAAATGCCATGCTATTTTGCTGTGGTTGCAGAGAGAAGGAGGGAGGACAGGTTTCCCCCAGCCTCCTGGCCGGGGGGCACACCACGAGGTGCAGAGAGCGCCTTACCTAGAGGCACAGCTAAGCAGGAAAAAAAGAGGGAGAGGTGGGGAGTACCACAGAAATGGCACTAAACCTCCCATCACTGCATACCGGTTTATTGGGAGGGATGGGTAATGGGAAGGTACTTTCCAGAGACTTCTGGCAGCAGGACAAGTCTCCTATTTGCTTGTCCTCCTGGTTTTCTCTTTAATCTCCAGTTTTTACTGCTACTGTGCATAAAGAGAAGATGGGTACATCTGAGGGCAGAGAGGATGGGTCACCCCTCCCTTTCCAAAGGGTGCTCTGAGCCCTGGGATCTGGGCAAGGGTGTGCCTGGCTCATAGCTGAGCCTACACTACAATGAGCTGTAGCACCTGCAACTTGTAGAAGCACAGAGCTGACCCATGGGCACAAGGGTCCCTGTATCAGCCAACTTTTGGGCTCAGTTTTACTCCAGGGACCCGGGCCAGGAAAAGCACCCTGGTTCCCTGCTCCAGTCCTGGGGATCAGACCCAAGAAGCCAGACCACGGAGGTTCAGGCTGGGTGATACCACTGCAGGAGGAGGGCAGCAGAGACGGCACCAGCTCCTGCTCGGAGCCCCACAGCCTGGCCAAGGGTGCTGGCGTCTTCCCACAGGACAAATCTCAGCAGAAAGTGTCCAGACAAGCAGCACCAGTGATGATGTGATGGGAATGAATGGGGAGCAAGCAGGGGCCTGGGGAGGAGAGATACCAGGCCTGGATCCTCTCCATCACCCACACATGTTACTGATTAGGTAAGAGCAAACAGCACAATGGGACAAGACTAACGGGGCTTTCCCTCACCTGGCTTCCCACCCTTCCCAACGGTCCACATGTCCCATCTCCTCACAGAAACCCAGGCAAGTCCCTGAGCCCCTGCCAGCTGGGTCTGGCGCTGGTGCCACGGGAGCTGTACCCATGGAGAGCAGCCCCTTGCCTTGGCACCAAGCAGAGGAGACCACCAGCATGGGGGACAACTGGCCCTTGCATTGGCAAACATGCCTGGGGCATGTTCACAGCTCCCGTGGACTCCTCTGCACCAGGGAGCAACATGAAGAGACCATGTGAGGGCTGCGGGAGAGGGTGCAGACGGCTGGGCCAGAGCTCCCTGGTCACTCCAGGAGCAATGTGTGCAACACATGAGGGATGCTGGCAACTGGTCAGCTAGGAAGGATGAAACACAGAAAAAGCCCTCATACACCATCTCTTTGTAGGCAAGGAACAAAACCAGTTCCAGTAAAGCCCCCCTGGAAGGGGTATTATGGCGCCAAGTGAGACCAGCGTAGCATTTCCCTTTGGTGCCCGCTCTTGCTGCAGAGAAGCAGAAGGGTGCTTTTGCTACGGACCTTCAATCCTACCTCCAGGCTGGGAATGCCCATGCCAGGTCAGACCTTGAGGCTGCAGCAGATCGTGCCTGCTGTGTCTTGCACTCCTTGAATGCAGCCTGGGAAGCATCTGAGATGATAGCTTTCACCGTGCCTGGGAGAGACAGAAGTGCTCTCATGAGTGCAAGACCTAGCAGCCAGAGAACAACCCAGAGCATGCACGATTTGCTTGCATAGATGCAGCCTTGTCTTTCTTTCCTGGCCTTGTGCACAGTCACAAGGAGAAGGGCTGTTTTGTCAGCTCCTTGGGAAAGCTTTTCAGTTATGTCTTATTGGTCCACAACATGAGAAATATGGGTCATAGGCATGGATAAAGGACTGTGAGTGATTTGACTGATGCTCCAGAATACCTCGCACCAAAGTGATAACTGCAACATAACCCCAGACCTACTGAGGGCATGTCTGCCTCATACTGCAATGGATCCCGATCCTTTCCCACCAACCCCTGTGAGTGCAGTAAGGTTAGGCAAAGAGCAGGAAAAACTCGGTTGGGGAGAGAGAGGGAGAAACAGGAGGACTTGGAACATTTTTACTGAAACTAGCTCTTGGCTGGGACCTGAGGTTTTTGACATGGCAGTGACTAGCTGCTTTCTCCAAGGAAAGTGGCTACTTCCCTCTAAAGAGATCACTGACAATTTGTATCAGAAAAAGTCACTCTGCAGTTTACTAAGCACTGAGCCCTGCTAGTTTCTGACAGATTTCCAAGAGTTGGGCTCTGGAGTAGGGACAGCTGCTCCAGGGCTGGAGGAGGGACAGCCAGCCAGGACCACGTACCTGCCCCAGCCCTGGCTTGACCCAAGACAGCATCTCCTCCTGTCCTTCACTCGGGGGTAAGGGCAGCCTGGTGCCAGAGCTGGGGCCTGGCTCACCACCCCCTTGAGAGCCATGAAAGTCAAGGACCTGGCAGGAATTTGTGATGAATGGCTGCATTGCTCTGAGGGCGTGTTTACTGCTCCCAGAAGAGCTGGAATCCACGGGCTTTGCAGCCACCAAGCAGTCCCTCAGACCCTGATGGAAATAGATAAACCTGCTTCCAACATCCAAGAGATACCAGTACAAGGCCCTTCTCCCCCAGCTTCCCAAGGAACTGGGCCAGGGGACCGTGCTCTTTGTCAGGGTAGCCTCTGGCCAAGGATGAACCTGGTCTGCCTCAGTCTAAGCCCCTCCTGCAGCCCCTGCCCTGCGCAGGGACCTGCACCAGCTGCAGCAGCTCAGCCCAGGTGGAGATCCATGCCTAGCATCCTCCCCCTCCCCAGCCGCGGCCCCTTGCGGGTCACTGAGCGAGCAGCAGGAAGGCTTCTGCCAAAGCAAGCACCGGTTATCCTCCTTTCTCACTCACGCTGTTTGTCTTGGCCTCTCTTCCCATACCAGCCTTCCTCCTCTTCCTCCTCGGGATTGTATTGCTGGGGCTGTCACTATAGTTAATGAGCTGGGACAGAGCTGGTGCAAGGGCTCTGGGAAAGTCACGCCAAGAGACAGCCGAGCCCAGGGCATTGCATGTGCACAGATACCAGGGAGGAGGACACTGGAGGAGGGAACAGCTGAAAAATAAACCCTGGCCACCAACCAAGGGAGCCAGCAGACCAGGGGAGGAAAAGGTCCAGGGCTAAGCTTGCATTCAACAAGTCTCGGCAAAAGCCATCAGGTGCCTGGGCATCCCCTGGCTTGGACAGCCCAGCCACTGCACCACCGTGGATGCCATCCCCTGCAGGGGCTGGTTGCCACGTCCCTCCTGCCTTTGGGAATGATCCCTGGGCCATCTCACTCCCAGCCTGTGCCCAGGTTTGCTGGCTGGCACCAAAACCGGGCTGGGGACAGTGTAAATAATTTACCCATGTGGACAGTCACATTTGACACTGCGGTCTTCAGGGAGGAGAGCATGGTGCCCAGCTGTTGGCCATGCAAATCCCGCTTGTGCATGTTCAGCCCATGCTTCAGCCAAATGGAGCAATTTTGTTCAAACATCGCATGGCCTGGGTGAAAGGGCAGTTCCCAAGGGGACATAAGTCCATTTCGGGGGCAGCAAGACCATAGTCCTGGTGCACAGACCCAGGAGAGCCAGGGCTCAGGAGCAAAATGGCCAGGGACTTCCAGTTCATTGGTGATGAGGGGCAGGAGCTGGTGGGCTGCCCTCCATGCCTTGTCCATGGACGTGCCCAGGAGCAGGCGTCTTCACCTGCCTCCATTTCCCCAAAAGCTCTTTCTCCTCCCCTGCACCCCAGCTGCTAGCTAGCACTGAGCTGCCAGGGCAATCTGTGGACCCAATCAGCCGCACTATGCCTCAGTTTCCCTTCACCGCAAGGACAAAGCTCCCCTTCCCACAGCTTTTCAACCGTCCCCCACATTCCCGTGGGAGCTGAGAGCTGGGGAGCTCCAGCCCGGCAGCCATGCCAGCGAGACTGAAGTGGTTTGGGCCCGATGGTGCAATACTCGCATGCTCCCTCCCACACCATCTCTGCAATACAATGCCCCGGGGATCCGCTCCGGCAGCCTGGCCGAGCAGCGCAGAGCAGGGCACCCGCCTCGCCATGGTGCTGAGAGACTCCCAGGAGAGACCTGCAGTCCAGCTGCAGTAGAAAGTGTCCTTCACCCCTTTGAAAGCCCCTTGCACCCCCCTTGCACCCCAGCGCAGCCCCCTTGCCGCTGTGGCGTAGCAGGCAGCGCTGGCTGTACACCCGCCGGCGAGGTGCTGCCTCACCCCCATGCTCTGTATTGGGCTTTGGGCTCAAACACAAAGCAGGCCAACCACCTGCTGGCTTTTCTTTTTATTTAACAAAAATCACAGTAAAATAAAAAAGAGAGAAAAGAAGCAACTTACTTACACTTGTAATTGTTGCATCGAACAGATCTAGCAGCAAATACCTGAGCACAGCACAAATGCTGCTTGTGCTTCCCTGCCCAGGCAGGAGCGCAGGGCAGGCTTTGAACATGGTGACAGGCTTGGGGACTGAGAAGGGGGGCAATGTCCCTGAGGAGAGCAGGAGCCAAGGGCAACATCACTGCCCACTCTGCCGCCGCTGCGGCCGGCTGTTGCTGGCTGGGCCCGAGAAGCTTTGGGAAGGGGAAGCTGAGCATCGATAACTGGCCTATTTCTGAACTACTGCCCCCAGGGAGTCACCACCACCACGCTGGTGCCCATTAGCCATTTCCATCATGTGGGCAAGGCCATGGCCAAGCAGACACCAGCATTACACCGCAGCATCCACCGGTGCCACGGACACCGGCACTGGCATTACTGGCTTTATTTCCACCTGTGCAAGGAAGGGCAGGAGGAGAAATGGTGCAGGGAAGTCAGGACTTGAGAGAGGAACCGCATCAGCCATGCTCTGCCCCGAGGGCATCTAGGTTGTGCTCAGCGAGGGAGCAGCACAGTGCATGGCCGATGAGGAACATCTCCATCCCTCCCCTCCATCCCCACACTGTCCCATCCTGGCAGCCCTTCCCAGGGATGCAGAAAGGTTCAGGCTCGGGGCTGACAATGGAAAGCAAAGGGAACATACTGGTGCTGGAGGTCACAGCTGCTGTGCCGAAGGGAAGGCTGAGAACCCCCAAACTCATCTCGCAGAACAGTCCATCAACCAGCTTCCAGCCAGGCTGCGAAGGCGGCAGAGGTGAGACGCCAAGCGCCCATCAGGTGGAGGCTCCAGTCCAGAAGCTGCCGGCTCAGCCTGATGCAGGTTGCTTGGTGACACCGGAGACAGAGGGAAGAAGAGAGAGCAGGCAGGGCTCTGCCCAGCCCTGTGCACTGGCACAAGTCCCGAGGAGGGTCAGCCTCGCGGCTGGAGGTGGAAGCAGATTGACTCCACGAGCTTCAGATTCACAGCTGGGAGCTGGCCCCGGTCCAGGCACTGGGGCTGGCCACGGGCTACTTTGGAGCCTACTCGCCTTGGGGTTTGGCCTGGGGAAGTGAAAAACCCAGCTGTGATGAGTGTGATCCTCAGGGCAGGAACCTCCCCAGGGTCTCTTCCCCACGGTCAGGGCAGTCACCAAGGGGTGACCTCCCCTGGCCAAGCTGTGGCAGTGAAGCGGGGACCTGTCAGGGCTTGCAAAGCACCCACCACACTCATCGCAAGCCCTCCTTGTGAAGGTGCACAAGTTGCAAACTCCAAGCTTGCAGGGCAGAAGTGGGGAGGGGTTTGCTCCCAGTGCCGTTTGCTGTGGCAGCCATCTGTCTCAGCCCAGGGTGGCACTGGGTGCAGTGGCTTTTCCAGCCTGGCAGAAGGTGGTGACTGGGTGCAACAGCCCCAGGGCCGCATTTATTTGGGGTGGAAGAGGGTTTGCAGAGGAGACAGACTGGACCCAGGTGGAGGGAGGAGGGATGGAGACCGAGACAAAGTATCCATGCCTCAGAAGAGCATGTCTCAGCTCTTCCCAGCAGCCCAGTCAGACTAGGAAAAGCCTGTTTGGTGGTGAATAAACCCACCCCTGGGCTGTCCCCGTTCCTGGTACCCACACTGAGCACAGGGTCAGCCCTACCCTCCTGGCAGAGTTGGCGTCCAGATTCTTTTGGAGGCGAACTGCCGATGGGGCTTGGAGGGGGGCACAGAGGCACTTGCCCTTTGTTGTTATGAGCCTGCCAGGCCCACGGGGGAAAAAAACAAGAAGAGATGTGTCATGGTTTAACCCCAGCCAGCAAATAAACCTCACGAAGCCGCTCGGTCACCCTGACACCTCCGGTGGGATAGGGGAGAGAATCAGGAGGGCACAAGTAGGAAAACTCGTGGGCTGAGATAGAAACAGTTTAATAATTGAAATAAAACAAAGTAGAACAGTAATAATAATAATGATAACAACAACAATAGCAGAATATATAAAGCAGGCAATGCACAATGCAACTGCTCACCGACCACTGACTGCGTGTCACGAACTGGGGGGGACGAGCCCCCCGCCCCGGTTTTTATATTGAGCATGACGTCACATGCTATAGAATACACCATTGGCCAGCTGGGTCAACCGCCCCGGCTATGCTCCTCCCCACCCCACAGCTTCCCCTGCATGTGGCAGGGCATGGGAGGCCGAAAGAAAAAAAAAAGGTCCCCGGTGCAAGCACCACCCAGCAACAAACAAAGCATCAATGGGCCATCAACACTCCTCTCATACCAAACCCAAAACACAGCACACCCCCCAAGCTACTGGGAAGAAAGTTAACTCTGTCCCAGCCGGAACCAGGACAGTATCCACCCCTTATTCTATACCATCTACATCATGCCCAGGTCTCACATTTTCCCATACATTCCAATTAGTCATCACCACTTTTCCTGCCTTTTGATATATACACACACACAGATATAATTCCCTTAGTCCATGGGCCATCCCTCTAAAACGTCCGTTTGTTGTCCGAAAAGCGGATTCGTGCCCGGCATGCAAGTAACCAATTCCACACGCTCAGGAGAGATATTGTTTTATTCAGGCCTGGGTGCTCGGTGGACTTGCCACAAATCAAGCACACCTGGTCTAGTCACCTTTCTGTTTATATCCATGCTTCTCATACATATTTTAAGTTTCCTTGTTACATATTCATTACATTTCCGAGAACTAATTATAATATTGCATCATTCTTAAACACATGCGCACTAAAGCCTTTAGGGTCTTCTTGGGGGTCTCGGGTGGTCTCTGGTGGTCGGCAGGGCAGTGAACTCTTCATGAACTTATTTCCTCTTTACCTTATAGGGTCGCAATTTGTCCCTGAGCCATGCTTGGACCACGTCTGTTTATAGTTTCCATAGCTAAAATTAATTATCACTACTTCTAAAACACACACCTGTTAGTTACCTAACTTCTAAGCAACAAGTCTTCATTGTTTAAAATTACAGAAGCGAGCAATATAGAATCCACAACAAACTAAACTATCTATCACCATAGTGTTCTTAAATTAAAACATATACATCTTGATCTCCTCCAGTCAAACACCCACTCACTAGCTTCATCATTCTGGTTTCTTATTAACTGGTCTTTTAACCCAGTTCTGGGTGAGGGCTATACACAGGATGATAACACTTTAAAGATTAATGTTGATTAAGATTAACATTAACACGTTGAGTTCATTTAGTCCATGACTTTGGGCTCCATCTGTCATAACAGTCTTCCAGGGCAGGAGAGATGGTGTGTGGTGTTGGACTGTTGCATGCTGAGGCCAGTTCTGGTTCCATTATCACTGTGCTCGTCCGGTTCTATCATCGTTGCACTTTGCTCGGTTTCATCGGAGTTCATTCTACATTAATCTGGGTGATTCTTACTGCAATACCGTTGATATGACATATAGTAACCACAGAAGTGATGAAATACAGTATTATATAGTAACTAACATCATGCAATTCAGTTCATTGGCTATTTTCACCCAAAATCAAATCCCCTTGAGGTACACATCAGACTTCCCCATCCTTTCGCATTACCCACCAAGTGCACCCAGGTCCTTGAGCAAAAGCAATCCCACGAATAGGTTTTCCCTTGCCAGAGGCAGGAGTAACCTAGACTGTGTTCCCCAGCATATTTCTCATATGCACGACAGGGACTTTATCCCCCTCTACAGTACGTAAAAGTTTTGATTGGGCAGAGCCAGCTCAATCGACAGATCCCCTAGTGTTGACTAACCAGGTGGCTTTTGCTAAATGTGTATCCCAATGTTTGAATGTCCCACCACCCATTGCCCTCAGTGTAGTCTTTAGCAGTCCATTGTATCGTTCGATTTTCCCGGAGGCTGGGGCATGGTAAGGGATGTGATATACCCACTCAATGCCATGCTCTTTGGCCCAGGTGTCTGTGAGGGTGTTTCAGAAATGAGTCCCGTTGTCTGACTCAATTCTTTCTGGGGTGCCATGTTGCCATAGGACTTGCTTTTCAAGGCCCAGGATGGTGTTCCGGGCGGTGGCATGGGGCATGGGATATGTTTCCAGCCATCCGGTGGTTGCTTCCACCATGGTGAGCACATAGCGCTTGCCGTGTCGGGTTTGTGGGAGTGTGATATAATCAATCTGCCAGGCCTCCCCATATTTATACTTCAACCATCGTCCTCCATACCAAAGAGGCTTTACTCGCTTGGCTTGCTTGATTGCAGCGCATGTTTCACATTCATGGATAACCTGTGCAATAGTGTCCATGGTCAAGTCCACCCCTCGATCACGAGCCCATCTATATGTTGCATCTCTTCCCTGATGGCCTGAGGTGTCATAGGCCCACAAAGCTATAAATAATTCACCCTTATGTTGCCAGTCCAGATCCACCTGAGCCACTTCAATCTTAGCAGCCTGGTCCACCTGCTGGTTGTTTTGGTGTTCTTCAGTGGCCCGACTCTTGGGTACGTGAGCATCTACGTGACGTACTTTTACAACCAGGTTCTCTACCCAGGCAGCAATATCTTGCCACAGTGCGGCAGCCCAGATGGGTTTACCTCTGCGCTGCCAGTTGTTCTGCTTCCACTGCTGCAACCACCCCCACAGGGCATTTGCCACCATCCATGAGTCAGTATAGAGAGAAAGTACTGGCCATTTTCCTCGTTCAGCAATGTCCAAGGCCAGCTGGATGGCTTTCACCTCTGCAAACTGGCTCGACTCACCTTCTCCTTCAGCAGTTTCTGCGACTTGGCGTATAGGACTCCATACAGCAGCTTTCCACCTCCGATGCTTTCCCACAAGGCGACAGGACCCATCAGTGAACAGGGCATATTGCTTCTCATTTTCTGGTAGTTTTTTATACAGTGGGGCCTCTTCAGCACGTATCACCTCCTCCTCTGGCGATATTCCAAAATCTTTGCCTTCTGGCCAGTCCGTGATCACTTCCAAGATTCCTGGGCGACTGGGGTTTCCTATTCGGGCCCATTGCGTGATCAGCACGACCCACTTACTCCACGTAGCATCGGTTGCATGATGTGTAGAGGGGACGCTCCCTTTGAACATCCAGCCCAGCACCGGCAGTCGGGGTGCCAGGAGGAGCTGTGCTTCAGTACCAACCACTTCCGAAGCAGCTCGAATCCCTTCATATGCTGCCAATATCTCTTTCTCAGTTGGAGTGTAGTGGGCCTCGGATCCTCTGTATCCCCGACTCCAGAACCCTAAGGGTCGACCTCGAGTCTCCCCTGGTGCTTTCTGCCAGAGGCTCCAGGTAGGGCCATTCTCCCCAGCTGCGGTGTAGAGCACATTCTTTACATCTTGTCCTGCCCGGACTGGCCCAAGGGCTACTGCCTGAACTATCTCCCGTTTAATTTGTTCAAAGGCTTGTCGTTGCTCAGGGCCCCATTTGAAGTCGTTCTTCTTCCTGGTCACATGATAGAGAGGGCTTACGATCTGACTGTAATTTGGAATATGCATTCTCCAAAAGCCCACAACGCCTAAGAAAGCTTGTGTTTCCTTTTTGCTACTTGGTGGGGACATGGCTGTTATTTTGTTGATCACATCCGCTGGGATCTGACGACGTCCATCGTGACATTTTATTCCTAAAAACTGGATCTCCTGTGCAGGTCCCTTGACCTTACTTTGTTTTATGGCAAAGCCGGCCTTCAGAAGGATTTGGACTATTCTCTCCCCTTTCTCAAAAACTTCCTCTGCTGTGTTGCCCCATACAATGATGTCATCAATGTACTGCAGGTGTTCCGGAGCCACATCCTGTTCCAGTGCAGTCTGGATCAGTCCATGGCAAATGGTAGGGCTGTGTTTCCACCCCTGGGGCAGTCGGTTCCAGGTGTACTGGATGCCCCTCCAAGTGAAAGCAAACTGTGGCCTGCACTCTGCCGCCAAAGGGATTGAGAAGAACGCATTAGCGATAGCAATTGTGGCGTACCACTTGGCTGCCTTTGACTCCAGTTCATATTGGAGTTCTAGCATGTCCGGCACGGCAGCACTCAGTGGTGGCGTGACTTGGTTCAGGCCACGGTAGTCCACTGTTAGTCTCCACTCTCCATTGGACTTTCACACTGGGCATATGGGACTGTTAAAGGGTGAGCGAGTCTTGCTGATCACTGCTTGGCTCTCCAGGCGATGAATCAGCTTATGGATGAGAATCAGGGAATCTCGGTTGGTGTGGTATTGCCGCCGGTGCACTGTTGTGGTAGCGATTGGTACCTGTTGTTCTTTGACCTTCAACAACCCCGCAACAGAAGGGTCCTCCGAGAGACCGGGCAAGGTGGACAGCTGTTTAATTTCCTCCGTCTCCAGGGCAGCTATACCAAAAGCCCACCGGTACCCTTTTGGGTCCTTGAAATACCCTCTCCTGAGGTAGTCTATGCCAAGGATGCACGGAGCCTCTGGGCCAGTCACAATGGGGTGCTTCTGCCACTCATTCCCGGTTAGGCTCACTTCGGCCTCCAATACAGTTAACTCTTGGGATCCCCCTGTCACTCCAGAAATACAAATGGGTTCTGCCCCTTTATAGCTTGATGGCATCAGGGTACACTGTGCACCGGTGTCTACGAGAGCCTTATATTCCTGTGGATCTGATGTGCCAGGCCATCGAATCCACACAGTCCAGTAACCCTGGTTGTCCCTTTCCTCCACCTGGCTGGAGGCAGGGCCCCTCTAGTCCTGGTCATCGTATTCACTATCCACTTCTTGTAAGTATGAATCAGAAGTCCCTTTATTAAGGTCGGAAGTAAAGTCAGCCCTTCTACTCTGTCTGGGGAACTGCTCCCTGGAGACTGGAGCAGCAGTTTTCCTGGAAGAACCCCCTTTTGTGGTTGTTTTTCCTGCAAACTCATGTACCCGTGCCTGTAGGACTGAGGTAGGTTTTCCATCCCACTTCCTCATGTCCTCTCCTTGGTCACGCAGGTAAAACCACAGGGTGACCCGGGGTGTGTACCCACGATATCTCCTCTCTTGAGCAGAGGGATGCTTGCTCCTAATGGCTGAGACACTGGCCCGTGCAGGTGGGGAGCAGGACATATCCTCTTTGAGTTGCTGGACCTCCCGAGACAGTTTCTCCACAGCAGAGACACAGGCCCGTAGGGAGGCAGAGAGACTTTCTTCATATTGCCGGAGTTGGCCAGCCAATTCATCCACCGTTTGTTCCTCTCCATCTCTCCAGGTCATTATTGCCAATGAGTTTGCATGTGACGCTGGTGCGCTCCGTACAAACTTCCAGTACATGGGTCGGGTGCATTTGACTTCATCTGGATCTTTGGGTAACTGCTTGTTGTTCAGGTCATCATAAATCACTTCCAGCATGGCTAATTCCCTCAGGTACTGGATACCTCTCTCCGTGGTGGTCCACTTGCCTAGGCGATATATAACATCTTCCTTGAAGGGATACCTTTCCTTCACGCCTGACAGGAGTCGCCTCCAGAGGCTGAGGACTTGTGCCCCTTGTCCAATCGCTTTGTCAATGCCCCCTTCCCTGGAAAGGGATCCCAGCTGCTTGGCTTCCCTACCCTCTAATTCCAGGCTACTGGCCCCGTTATCCCAGCATCGGAGCAGCCAGGTGACAATGTGCTCCCCTGGGCGACGGCTGAAGTCTTTTCGCATATCTCGCAGCTCACCCGGGGATAGGGATCGGGTGGTTACCATCTCATTTACGGGTTCTGCCTCCTCCTCCTCCTGTTCTCGTGATGGCCCTGGTTCATCTTCATCCCTTACTAAACGAGCTGATTTCCTTGTGCATTTTCTATTTTGTATAGGGGCAACTGATACTGGCACGTGTTGGTTCTCTGTTGAAGGGGGCGGAGTAGCCGCTGTGCTTGCCATGGGGGGTGGGGTAGCTACAGGGCCTGTTGCTTTGTCATCAGCTGCAGAGATGTTTCCTTCCCCTTGGGGGTTCTGAGTGGTGTTAAACAGGGCTCGGTAGGCGTGGGCCAGGCCCCAGCACATTGTAGTGATTTGCGTCTCCCTGGAATGGCCAGGGTGACAGCATACTTCTTCCAAATATTCTACTAATTTTTCAGGGTTCTGCACTTGTTCAGGGGTAAAGTTCCAGAACACTGGGGGTGCCCACTGTCCTAGGCATTTGCCCATGCTATCCCACTCGCCCTGCCACTCATGACTATCCAGCCTTGGGGCAGATCTCTGGATGACATTCTTAAATTGCTTACTAACCTTGGATAAAACCGCAACAATATTCCCAAGGGATACCAATAGATATATCTTAACTACCCAGGGATGTTCAAGGTACTGACAAGTTATTTTAACGAAGGAGACGACATCATGGACGAAGGTAGTGAAGGGGCCATTCTCTATTTCCTCCATAAAAAATCTCTCGGAGGAAGAGGTATAATTGCTAATGGTCTCCATGAGGTGGTACCCGAAATACAGTAATGGCTTCATTACAGATCCCAAATACCAAATAACCCACAATGCCAGCGTTTTAGTAACAAATCTCCCAGGCAAAACATCATTAATCACTGCAGAGCAAAGCAGACTACAAAACCCAACACCAATCTTTAACAGGTACAGTAAAAACAAGAGCATGGTGCAGATCAGATAAACTAATATTGAGAACAGATGAATCAATATTGTAACCAGCAACTCTTAACAGAGATAAATTCCTTAATACGCTCTAGTTAAGCTGTTGTTATCTCAGCCCTTCATGCCCCACGTTGGGCGCCAAAAAGGACTGTCGTGTTTTAACCCCAGCCAGCAAATAAACCTCACGCAGTCGCTTGCTCACCCTGCCACCTCCGGTGGGATGGGGGAGAGAATCGGGAGGGCGCAAGTAGGAAAACTCCCCGGTTGAGATAAAAACAGTTTAATAATTGAAATAAAACAAAGTAGAACAGTATTAATAATAATGATAGCAACAACAATAGCAGAATATATAAAGCAGGCAATGCACAATGCAACTGCTCACCGACCACTGACCGCGTGTCACGAACTGGGCGGGGGCAAGCCCCCCCCGGTTTTTATATTGAGCATGACGTCACATGCTATAGAATACACCATTGGCCAGCTGGGTCAACTGCCCCGGCTATGCTCCCCCCCACCCCACAGCTTCCCCTGCACGTGGCAGGGCATGGGAGGCTGAAAAGAGAAACAAAAACTCCCCGGTGCAAGCACCACCCAGCAACAACCAAAGCATCAGTGGGCCATCAACACTCCTCTCATACCAAACCCAAAACACAGCACATCCCCCAAGCTACTGGGAAGAAAGTTAACTCTGTCCCAGCCGGAACCAGGACAGATGAGCAGGACATCCCAGGGATGCTCCAGCTCAGCCCGAGCTCTCACCCGCTGCCTCCCTCACTGCCCTCCTCTACCTCTACCTTGGGATGATGCTTGTCCCAGGTTTTCCCCTCCCAGCAGGTCTGCCCTGCTCTGATTGAGCCTCTGATCTCCAGGATCTCTTCCGTGTCCCTCCCTATTCCCTTGCTCCCAAACCCAGCTCAACCTCCCTCCTCCATGCTCCTCTGCCTCCCTCCCTGCCTCCCTGCAGGGTCCATCCCTCTGCCATCGCCGGCCTGGGGCTCTTGTCCTTCAGCCATCACCAGCTTGGGGCTCTTACACAGCAGCTGGGATGTCACAGCCATCCTGCATCAGCTGGAGCTGGTAATCCTGCACTATCCGCCGCGGGATGGGCCTCTCGCTCATCCACAAGCAGCAGTCAGGGATGCTGTTCCCACTGTGCACTGGAGGAGGAATGCCCCACGCAGGCTGAGGTTGCTCTTCCCGGGTCAGCTGCACCTTCACCCAGCCTCCCTGGAGGGTGCGTGGGCTGTGGGGCCACCCTGGCGGAGCAGGGCAGTATGGTGCCTGCCAATGATGCCCTCGCACACCGCCCCAACTGCACACGCAGACACAAGCTCCAGGAGCCCTTTGCCTCCTTCTGACGGAAAACAAAGGAGGTGAGAAACAGCAGATTGGTGGAGGGCAACCCTTCTGCATGCCTGGGTCCCTCCCTCACCCCAGGACCAGCACCGGCCAGCAGGACAGGGGTCTTCACCCGGCTTCAGGATGCTGCGATGTAGATGCTGAAGACGCCCGTTCCTGAGGGGTTGGGAATGACTTTGGCTCTATTTGCTGAAGCCATCATTGTGTTTGCAGCTACCCCATCACCAGCCCACCCTGCACTGATCAGTCCTGTGACAGCTGAGGGACATAGCTGTCTGCACTTCACTGCGGGGTAGAGGAGCTCGGTCACCCTCCAAGGCTGGCAGTGCCCAGGGGTGCCTGTAACCCCAGGCAGCAAGGTGTGGTGCAGCACCACAAGGTGTTTGCACTCCCCAGCTCCTCGCAGCAGTGCAGAGGGCCTGGTGTCACCCACCCAGACAGCTGTGACCTGTGAAAAGCCTGTGTCCGACACCAGCAGCCCCTCAAACATTGTCTCTGCCCTAACACGCGCCTTCCCTCCGGCTCCCAGCCCTGCCACTTGCCCCCAGGCTGCCCCACGTCAAAGGAGTGGCTTCGCTGCCAGTGCCAGGGATGCTCCCCTGGTGTGCTGGGGAAAATGGGACCAAGGTGATCCCAGTCCAGTGTGCACAAGCTGGGCTAGGGCACTGGGAGGCAGGATTGTTCCACGGCCTTTCTCAAGCACAGCTTTCCAGACCCAGTGCCCTGCAGGCTCCTGCCTGGACTTTGGGCAGGACACAGTCCCTCTGGGACAGGTTACAAGCAGATGATGCAGGAGGGATGTGACACAGCCCCAGCGATGTGTCCCTCTAAAAGCCTGCTGGAAATGCAAAAGTGGACAAGAAACTGGATCCTCTCCCTTCCTCAAGAAAAGCACCCTGAGAGGTTCCCTCTTACCATCCAGGATATGTCCCAGCACCAGGAGACTGAGGCAGAGAAGATGCAGCCACTGCATTTTGCTGCTGAGTCTGGCAGAGGATGGGCTGGAGGCGATGGTGCTCCGGGCAGGAGAGGTGAGCTCTGCACAGCTTCCCTGCACTCTGCCACTGGTGCTCCCTGCTGATTATTGTCGTGGTTTAACCCCAGCTGGCAACTAAGCACCACACAGCTGCTCACTCACACCCCCTCCAGTGGGATGGGGGAGAGAATCGGAAGAGTAAAAGTGAGAAAACTCGTGGGTTGAGATAAAGACAGTTTAATAAGTAAAGAAAAAGCCGCGCACACAAGCAAAGCAAAGCAAGGAATTAATTCACTACTTCCCATCGGCAGGCCTGGGCAAGCACACGGGGGGTCTCACCCCATACATTTCCCAGTCCCTCCTCTGAGACATCTCTGGGACATTCCCATTAGATATTGCATAGGCTCAACCCACTGATGCTGGGGGGGAGAACTTGCCTCAACCCCATTTTCTGGGTATATATCAGTACTGGGGTGATGCCTGGCTTCCCCTGAGCCCCCCCATCTGGTCACAGGAGCCTGGCTGGCTCCCCCTGCCCTCCCCATTGCTTCCATGTGGGGCACATCCAAAGCTGGTGGATGGAGGGGAGCCCAGCTGGCGTGCTCCACTCTGGGGCCACGATCTCACATGTCAAAAGACAACCTGGTTTCCAGGTGTCCTAGCAAACGGGCTCGTGGCCAAAGGCAGCTACAGAGCTTTCTGGAAATAGGTTATCTCGGCACAAGAGCAAAAATCCCACATGGAGGCTGTGTGCACAGTGAGGGGTGCCAGCAGCTCACCGGTTGTGCGGGCACCACAGGGAGTGAAGACGAGCGCTCCCACTGCAAACCTTCACAGGAGTGCAGGGACAGGGGCTGCTTCTCCTCGGGATGGTGACTCATCACCGGGCCAGTGCCACCTGCGGTGATGTCCCTTAACCAGCCTTCTTCAGCCCTGATTCATAGCATGTGGGATGCTGAGAGCAATGGGGTTGTGCAGCCCGGGGAAGGGACGGTGAAGGGGGTCTCACTGCTGTCAGCAGCTGCCTTGTAGGGGTTTGGAGAGATGCCAGAGCCAGGCTCTTCTTGGAGGGGCCCAGGGACAGGATGAGAGGCAATGGCACCAGTTGCACCCAGGGAAATTCCCACTGATAGTAGGAAAAATATTTCCCCACAGGGATGATCAAATCCTGGAGCAGGATCTCCATCCATCCACCCTCTCCCTTGCTCCAGCCTCAGCTTTTCCTTGCACCTCGGCAGAGAGCGCTGCACAGCCCTTCCACAGGGACAAATAACTACCTGGGGACAAGCCACAGGGCCAGGACCTGGGGACCTCAGTGGGTCCCTCTGCTCCTCTCAGCAGTAGGAGATAGTGAGCTCTGCCCCTTCCCTGGTCCACTGTAAGAAGC
This sequence comes from Calonectris borealis, assembly GCF_964195595.1. Lineage (NCBI taxonomy): Eukaryota > Metazoa > Chordata > Aves > Procellariiformes > Procellariidae > Calonectris > Calonectris borealis. The sequence goes on along the minus strand of NC_134351.1, from coordinate 25,567,744 downwards.
AAGAGGAGACTCCAGCCGTGCCACCGGCCAAGGTGCTCCGTCTCTGCACTGGCACTGGCACTGGCACCAGCCTCGTGCATGGGGTGATCTCCTCTATCAGGAGAGCATCGCCTCTAGCCACTCCTGTGCCCTGGCAAGCCAGCGCTGTGCCAAAGGGCTTAGGCAGGGGCTGGTGGGCAGGATGAGCGGTGCAAACAGGATGTGCCAGCCTAACTTCAGTCAGCGTCTGGCTTCTTTTAGCAAGCCCTCTTTATTGGAGAGAAATCTTGGCTGGCGGAAAGAGGATTTAGGTGGCAGAGGATTAGCATCAGTCATCAGCCCCAGCCTCCCTGCGGGTTTGGGGATGCAGGCTGGCTCTGGGACCTGGTCTCCACTTGATCTTTCCAGGACGCTGCCAAGGAGATGCCACAGCAGGGAGGACGACAGGAGCAGCTGACACCGCAGAGCCCCCTGCAAAGAGGGGACCCCAAGAGCAGAGCCCTGACCCACTGGCGAGAGGTGCTGGGGGTGCTGCCTGATGGCAAACCCTCGCCTCCTTGCATGTTTGGTGGGTTTGGCAGCTACCAGAGCACGCCCGAGGGCTGGCGAGGGGTGCTGGGGGATGCAGGGGGTCCCCTCCTGTGGGGTAAACCCCTTAACCACCTGCAGGGGACCCCCTGCCCTCGAGCTGCCCGCAGTCCCTGCCGACACGTGGGCAGGAAAGAGAGGCTTTGCCTCCTCCCAGCAGCTGTCTGGGTGCCAAGTAGGTAAAAGCACAGCTGCTCCAGTCACCTCTGCTCCCCAGGAGGGGCACCAGAGGGTGAGGAAAGGGGCTTTCCGCTCGTGTTGTGAAAGGGGAATGTGACGGGTTTTCCCCCCCTCCACTGGGGTCAGTGGGATTTCTAAGAAGAGAGTGGTCATCTCTGAAGTGCATCCCTGCAGCATGCAGGGAGGTTGCCCCATCCCCCTCGCAGGGCTCAGCCACGATCCTCAGGGACCAGAAGAGATGGCGCAGATGGGGAATAGGGGATGTTTCGGAGTCCAGGTTCTTCAGAGGCACACACAGGCAGGGAATGGGCAGGGGATCCAGTGCGATTTGGGAAGAGGGGAGAGCATTGTGTGTGCTGACCCATTTAAGTCTCATCCAGAGCAATTTGGGAGCACTGGAGCTCCAGCCCTGAGGACGCCACAGGTGGCGTGAAGCATCCCTGAGCACTCACCCCTGCAGAAGCCTTGATAATGCAGTTCTAATTAAAGTGGAAACTGGGGGGGGGGGGCAGGGGGGGGAAGGGGGATCCCCATGGGAAATCCAACCCATCGAAATGTAAATGGGCTGTGTGAGCATCACCTCCATCCCCGGGCTCTCCTCAGGGAGCACCAGCCACGCTGCCACCCTCCCGGAGACCTAACAACTGTGGGACCCCCCAGGGCAGCTGCTCCCTGCCGGGCTCACAGGCTCCGGTGCAGTCCCCAGGGTGCCTTGTGGTGCTCTGCTTTCCACCTCCAAGCCACGGAGCTGGGAAGGGCAAAGGGGAAATTCCAGCAAATTCCAGGCACAGCCAGTCCCTGGGGCAGGATATGGCCTGGCTGCGTTCACCTCATTGTGAAATACTGGGCCGGCATCGCAGCTGTTTCAATTTCCCTTGCATCTCCCAGAACAGGAGAGCCTCCCGCATGGCTCCCATTGCAGCCCCATCCCCAGTGTAGCACAGGGACTGGGGCCACGGCTAGCCCACGGGTCTCAGGGCCCCAATGGATCTCCTCTAGCTGAGGGAACCCAGTCAATCTGATTTAAATGTAGTTAAGGAAAAAAAAGAGCAAGCCATGCCTTTGCCCAGAGGGAGCAAAGATGGTCCTGAGGGTCTGGCTAAGAGGGATGCAGAAGGTGCCAATTCCTGCTCTGTTAGAGCCCATCTGTCCCTAACACTCGTTGCCTTCAGTGTCATTGACGTTGAGGTCACTGGGGGCAATGGGCAGCAGAGCCAAGACCCTTCAGCTGGGTCCCGCTCGACCCCCCCCCAGGTGAGCACCCATCTCCCAGGGTCCCTGCAATGCACGTGTCCTTCTGCATTGTCATTGTGCTGCGCAGTTTCACAGACGGGTGCTTCCTGCAAATGTCCTTGGACATGCTGTGATGGCACCAAGATGGCAGCAGCCAGGTGGGATGCCCCCAGCCCTGGCTCCCTGCCGTCACGCCACCTGTCCTCCTCTCTGCAGCCTCTCCGGGGGATTTCAGAAGGGGGCGGTTGTGGAACAGCTCTGAGATCTGTGCAAAAAGCAGCCCATCAGCCATTTCCTTGTCATCTCCCATGTGGCTTGGCAGGAAGGATGCCCAGTGAGGCTGCACCCCAAACTCATCTGTGGACAGATCTAAAAGCACATAGGATGGACCAAAAGCCCTGGGGGCTGCTGTCTTTCACTGCTCTGTTGGCTCTTAGATTGATGCTGGGCAGAGGAGACTGTGGGGTTCATGGCCTGGTGCAGCTCTGGGACACGGCTCATGTCAGCCCCACTGCAGGACATCCTTGGAGGTGGGCAGATGCTTTTCCACCACCCTTTGCAGAGCTGCAGCCCAGGAGCAGGTCTGCAATTCCCAGCAGGATGGGAGGGAAGCAGAGGGACCTGGGGGTCTGAGCAGGTGGAAGGAGGACCAGCAGCACGAGGACTCCCCAAAGCCGAGGAGCTCCAGCCAGCGAAATGGAGGATGGGGGAAGGAGGGTATTTGGGAGTTACATGGAGGTGAAGAAAGGGTTGAGAGGAGGCTGTGGGCTGGGGACCTCTAGGACAGGGTGGGTGCCAAGGGATGGCTGGGACTGGGGAAGACCCTGGGGCAGGAAGGGTGGGAGTCCCACCAGCCACTTCTCCACCTCCTCTCCGCTCTCAAGATGGTGGCAGACCCCAGACCGACTTGGTGGAGAGAGCACCAAAAAGCAGCTTGAAGCTTCAGTTGGAGACCACAGCCCCTCTAGCACCCATGCAGCCCTGGAAACAGCACTTGGAACCCGCCGAGGCTGCTGCAGCATAGTCAGCTCCTGCTTCTTGGGAACGGTGCAGGGCGGAGGGACGGACCCCATGCACGTGTCTCCAGGTGAACCTCACTGGAGCTCAGCCCAGCGCTTCAGCTCAGCACGCTCTGCTGCCGGTGCAAGCCTGGAGTGCTGTCTGCACCAGCTAATGACTTGAGCGATTCATTTGGCCCGGGTTCAAGACTTCCTTTTTCTTGGCTGCACTCTGTGGTTTCTGTCTTGCCTGGCTACTTTCTGCTGTCACCGAAGCCTTCCTGCTCCAGGGTGGCCGAGCTCTCCTAACTTTTTGCTCTGCTTGACACGGTTGCAATTTTCTTGCCTTCCCTGCAAAATGTCTTGGGGTGCTTATACTGCCCTTGCATACCCACTGCCTTGGCACACGCTGCATCGACCCTGCCCTGTCTTTGCACATGGGGCAAAGCAACAGGTTTGCCATGCCCAGGGGTATGACTGTGTGAATCCTCCTCTGCTGCTTCACTGCGGCATTGTCTTAGAGCATCTTCTTTACATCACTTGTCTCAGCTGGGGTCCGTGGATTCAACTCCTCCGTGGGGCAGGGGTTTTGGCTCCCACTGCGGTGCTCCAGATCTCAGCCTATTGCCTCTCCCTTCAGCATCTGGGAGGGAATCTCCTTGGAGGTGTTTCCCCGGTGCCATCTCACCCTGCCGTGCCCACGCCATGCACCATGGCAACACCATGGCCACCTGCCTCGCCAGCAAAAGGCTTCCACTATTCCTGACAACTTTTCCTTAAAAGCAGCATTCTGCAGTAAAGTTGGAAGCAGCGTGCAAACACCCGTGCACGTGCAGGCACGCAGCACACATGGGGCTGCATCTGGTGCATCCATGTCCATCTTCATGCGTGCCTTCCTGCGCAGGTATCTGTGCCCGAGTGTGGGACAAACTCCGGTGCTCTTCCACAAGCCCTGCTTTTAGGGTAAATTTTAGGGTAAATTAGAGCACCCCTATGTGCATGTTTTTTAACCTGTCTTAGCCTAAGGCCCACCTAGCATTTGAAGGGAAAAAAACCACCCGTGTGGTGTTTACATTTGCAGCCACAGAGAGACATTTCACATGCCAGCTCGCTCCTGCCATCTGCTCATGCTTTGCTGTTTGTGGTTGCAGATGTATTTGGTTGGGCCTCATTTCTAGGGGGTTTTTGCAATCATTTCACAATCTCCTGACACCGTGACCAGCACAACAAGGAGTCCCGCAGAAGGTAGGGCCAGCCTCGCAGCACCTGGACGCAGCGTGTCCCCAGCAAACCCAGGGCTGCCTCTGGCGGCGGGCTGCCTCCAGCCCTCCCGCAGCAGCCCCGTCTGACTCCCAGTGCATGGGTGTCAGTTCCCAGGCCCCCAGCAAAGCCCAGGCCAGAGCACAGCCTCATTAATAACTTGGTTTAATGCTGTTTTCCCAAAGCAGCTGGGAGCACAGAGCCCAGCCGCTGCTTTGAGCAAGCAGTGCTTGTCTGGGGAGGGCCAGAGTTGGAGGGACAGGCTCAGCCGTGGGCAAAGGACGCCGTATACAAAAACATTTTGTGTCTCCGTGTTTGCTGGCATCTCAGGACCCCTCGGTGGGGACGGCTGAGCAAACAGGACAGCTTCGCATCACTGGGCAACACAGCAATACAGGAGCTGCAAGAGAGGGGACTTGCATGGTCCCCCTCTCCTGTGCCAGCAGCTCCCAGCCCCTGCACCCCAGGGAATGCAGCGCCCAGGGGGGATGCAAGAGCCAAAACCTGGGGGACAGTGTATGGGGCAGGAGAGCAGCCCCTCCACTAAGGATGGAGACCCCCCATGCAGTCCTTCCTGCCCCACCAAAGCCCATCACAACAGCCAGAATGAGCGAGTTTGGTTGTAAAGGATATATTTCATTGCCTCGCATCCTGTCCAAAGGCTGGTCTGGCGGACGGCCGCGTGCTCCCACATGGAGGAGAGGGCAACACGGAGCCAGCTCAGCACCCGTCCCGTACTCAGGGCCAGTATCTTGGACTTCACAGTTTCTTTACACAGCCTTAAAATAATACACCTAAAGGCCCGCCTAAAAAAGCAATCGAGCCAGATAAATGTGTTTGATAGAAACACTCAACTACAAGCTTTACTCCAGCCAACACACAGCCTTTGCTGATATTGTTAAGCCCCACAAATCCTATTATTGCAATTATACGACTTAATAGACCTTTACTGACCAAAGTCCATGTCTGAAGTCTTTGCAAGCAGATAGCACTGAGGCTGCGGTACAGCCCCTCAACTTGCTCCTTCTCGGCATGCTAGAGGGGGTTTGCAAGCACAGGGAGGTGCCATTTCCTCGCCAGCCTGGGGATCTGTCCCCACTCTACCTGCAGTCTCACCTTATGGTGTCCTCGGGTTAGTGACCTCTCATTTTACTAAAGGTTTGGGATAGAGCTGCTCTCAAATGGCTGCAGAGTGTCTGCAATGAATTTTGCAAAGTCTTCTATTCCCCCCACCTGCACAGTCTCACGTGCAGTTTTCACCACACAGGCTTTTCAGACTTGGGAAGAGAGTATACAAGAGTTTCTTTTTTTTTTTTTGGAAAACAAAGCATTTGGCTTAATAATGTCTGAATCTCTGACAACAGCAAAACCAAGGGGGGATAAAGGGGTAAAATGTCACTAAAATGAACAATTTGTTCCGATTTCATTGCGATTTTGTACCTAAACAAAAGGATTTAAAAAATCAAAAGGACAAATCCTGACTATCTTCCTCCAAACTAAACTGCAACAGAGAGCTGTAACAGCCAAAGGGAAAGCCTAGAACAGCTCAGACATACAGCCACACCGTCACCCCCGCTGTCCCCAAACTCTCCATCTCAGACGCTATTAATTGCCCTGCAAGGAAGCACCCAGCAAGCAGCCTGGGCAGGAGCACAGGGACATTGGACCTGCCTAGCACCCCACATCCCTGCAAGTCAAAAAGGAGCAAACTGTCGAGAGGGAAATTAAACACAGCCATCATTTATTTAGCAGAAAAATAAGAGCAATCTTCCAGAAAAGCTAGCCTGCAGCATAAAGGGTACTCTGTGAAGCATGAGGAGCCAGAAGTAGAGCCCTCCAGGGAGACTAAATGAAAGCACGAGTCTTTAAATATAAATACAAATGTATAACCGCCCCCAAAAAGTCAAAGGAAAAGCTGCCATCCTGCCAGGCTACAGAAATCCCCTCCCATGGGAAGGCTGCCCACCTCCACAGGCTCCCCCCGCTGCCAGGGTTAACCCCTCGGGGCCACGGCTCAGCTCCCACGAGGGTCCCGGTCCCTGATGGCATGGCCATGGGGTGAGTGAGGATCTGGTGCAGGGGGTTCTGGCTGGGGGGATCTCTGCGGCAGGCACGGCAGCACCGAGGGGGCTGCAGAGCAGAGGGCAGCTCCCTTGGCCAGCCCCATTCTTGCCCCAGGGCCGGCGGGCAGGCGGTTTGCGGATGTCCATTGCCGGGCAGTGGATCGGTCATTGGTGGGGAAGACACCCATCCTAAGGAAGGCAAGGAGGGGGTGGTGACAGTCTCAGCGAGAGTGCCCACCCCAGCTGGGGGGGCCTTTGCCTTGCATGACATGTCTTGCCCATCCCCAAGCATTGCCTTGCCCCAGCAGCTCCAGAAAGAAATTTGATTTTAAGGCAAGCACAGACCAGGAGGGAGCCATGCCCTAAGCACCTCCGTGCTCCAGCTATGGCTCTGGCAGCCCTCCCAGGCTCAGTCCCAGGAGGCAGATGCTTTCCCTCCCACAGGGAAGGATCTGGGATGGGGGGGCAGCACCCTCACCCCACTGCCCTGCTGCCCCCCACTACTCCCCTGCCTACCTCTTCAGGCCTGACTTAGACCCACTGCTGCTTCTGCCACTTGGGTCTGCCCCTGGGACGTGGGGACTGTCCCTTCTTCTTGTCCTTCTTGTCCAGGTTCTGCATCAGCTTCTGGACGGCGAGGTCGGTAGGAGAGGCACAGATTTTCTTGTTCCTCTTGGTGGTAAACCTGGGGGTGCAGGCAGAAAGGTTTGCTGGGGGGTGGGCAGGGGGGAGGACATGGGGAGGGAGGGCTTGGCCGGAGCCAAACTGCTCCAGATGGCCCTGACCGCAGTGGGGTACTCACACAACAGCACGCAGCAAACATCCCGACTTGGGTCCCTGGAGGCTGTAGGACTTCACCCAGCTGCTGGGGACGACTTTCTGGCTGTTCTTCAGGCAGCAGTCCGAGGCCGAGCTGCCAATGCCTGGGGGCAAGGGGGGCATGTGGGATTTCAGACCCTCACCGAGCCAGGGCACCTTCCCAGCCCCAGGGGAGCACAGCACAGCCGGCTGACAGCACAGGGCTTGCTTGGTATCATTTGTGGGAGAGATGCTGGGGCACCCACATGAGGGTGGGAACTCCCAACCCCAGTGCCCTGTTACAGATCGGACCCTGCCCCAGGGATATGTGACACCAATTTCACTGCCAGTGGAGGGGAAACTGAAGCAGAGACGGGCTCCTTGCAAAGGGACTGAACCTTGTTCTCCCGCCTGTGCCGTTCAACTCGGGGTGCTGCTGCCCCACCAGCCACGTGCACATGCACATGCTCCCCCTGCCTGTGAAAGCCAAGCAAGCACTGCAAGCCAATGCCACACGCCAACCAGGCATGCGCACACACACACATCCCCCCCTACACACGACTGCACTGCAAACCCAACACCCGCAGCCATGCACGCATGCAAATGCACCGCAAACACCCCCCCGTGCACTGCAACCGTGCCACCTAGCACCCTGCACAGACCCCACCGAGCACCCATCCCCTGTCCCATCCCACCACAGGTGGGCAGGAGGGCTTCGTGCCCTTCACCTTGAGCCTGGGCAATGAGGAGGGTAGAGGCCAGCAGGAGCAGTGGCAGGAGGAGGTGCAGAGCCATGGCGGGTGCTGTGGGTGCTGAGCTGGGCAAGGCTGAGGAGCAGGACACACACTGCTGTCTTGTGCTGAGGCTGCTCCTATTTATCTCTGGGTGCTTTGCTTTCATTTTCAGCCAGCCTGGCAGGTAGCCCACCAGCCGGCCAAGGGCTGGATGATGGAGAAGCGGGAGGGTGGGGGATTCCTGTAAGTCGTGAGCCCCCCTTTACAGATGTGTCCTGTCTTGTTCCCAGCTGCCCATCATGGCATGGGGTGCCAGGTGGGGGGCACGCCAGAGACATGGCCCCATCACAGCTAGATGAGTTTGTGGGCTCCTGTTTCCTACCCGATCCCGCAACCTGCTGCTACCTGCTCTTGGCGGGTCAGGTGTTGCTGCTTGTCTGTTTGTTCCCCAGGCAGGGACCCTGGTGGGCGGCCAAGCTATTAGAGGAACCAAGGAGTCAATCTGTTTTGCTTCTCCACCTCGTGCTTTGCTCCCAAGCCAAGCCACCCACCCCACGCAGGTGAGAAGGGGCTCTGGGTGACCCCACATGCCAGTCTCCTGAGCCCCCATCCCTGTCTGGCTGCCTCGGGGACCTCCCCAGACAGCTGAACACATCTGTAGGGCTGGGATGTGCAGGGGCTGGACTGCAAATGGGGCTGGGGGAGATAGCACAGCCCACCGTGCGTTAGCGCTGATACCAAATTGTGGGGAGCTGAGGATGAGCAGGGACCTCGACTGGCTGGAGGAAAAGGCTGACAGGAACCTCCTGAGGTTCAACACAGACAAGATGCGAAGTCCCACGGGTAAGACGGCATGACCCCGTGCAGCCAGACAGGCTGGGCATGGCTGGCAAGACAGGGGCTATGCAGAAGTGGACCCGGGGGAGCTGAACAGGAGCCCTCAGGGCATCCCTGTGGTGGCAAAGGCCACCCAAAGAGATGGCCACACGACTGGACCAAGCCCTGAGCAACCTAGTGTAATGCCGGTCCTGCTCTGAGCAGGGGATGGTCAGACATCCACATTTTCACATGAACGCCAGGAGACAGTCCAAGAGACCAAGGATGGAGGTTTCACAACTGCTTTGGGCAACCTGTCCCAGTGCTTGAAATGTTCTCATGTGGAAAACATTTTCCCCACTATATAATTGGAATTTCCCTTGATGCATCCAGTGCCACTGCTTCTCACCCTGCCCCAGGGCCCCTCTGAGAAGAGCCGGGCCCCGGCATCTCTCCAGCCCCCCGGGCAGCCCCCGCCAGCAAGGAGCCCCCTTTGCCATCCCATCCCCAGCTTCACCACCCCAACACTCGCAGCCCCTCCTCGCCCACCATGGCCTCCAGCCCCTCGGCCAGACCCACTCCCGCTGCCTATGTTAGCCGTGTCCTGAGAGCCCTGACAGAATGCAGAGCCCCAATGGGGTCTCCCCGGTGCCAGTGGGGGCCAAGACCCTTCTCCTACCCTGCTGCCTGTGCCCTGGGGTGCAGCCCTAGGACTTTTCACTGGTTCCTGATAAGGACCCTTATAAACAGTTATCAAGGGCAATGAGTAACCCAGGGGGAGACCAAAGTCCCAGCTGCTGTAGAAAGCAGAGCAGCAATAAGATGCCCAGGCTCTCGCCCCCCTCAACAGGGAGGGGGCAATGCTGGAGTCACGGCAGGGGGGGCTCACTAGCAACTGCCCTGCAGCAGCTTGCTGGCTTCCTCGGGGACAAGCCAGGTGCCTGGGGCAGCGTGGGATCCAGGGCTGCGCTCCTGGGGCTTCCTCCATCTCCCACGCAGAAGAGAAAGGGAGCTCCCATGCTGGGAGGTACCCGTGGGCCCAGTGCCCAGATGGGGGGAGGCAGCTCCCCACGCACTCATGCAGCACCGAGGTCAGTGTAGTCACGGGCAGCAGCCCCTGGGGCATGCGGCAGGCAGAGGCCATGGGCAGAAGCAGGTTGCCTGTGGGTGCATCTCCCCAAGGTGCCTGGCAGCACAGGGAACTGGTCCCTGGAGGCATCCTATGCACTGTCACGCATTCCTCCAACCCCAAAGTACCGGTGGCATCAGGACAGGGCAGGAAAAGGAGAGCCATGCTGGCTCTTATCACCTTTCCAGCCCTTACCTGTGCAACCTCTCCAGGAAGCAGTGCAGCTGAGCACCTGGATGAACCCTCGCCCTTGGCACATCTGGGACACTGTCCCTCTGCAGGTCCATGTGCTGGAGAAGCCGGGGGGATCACTGATCCCGTAGCCGTCCACCCTGGTCAACTCTCTCCCAGAGCCTATGTGGTATCATGGAAAGTGATGTGGAGGGAGGGGAGATGTGTCACAGGTTGCCCAGTCCAGCCCAGGGCTCCCTCTGCTCCCAAAGGAGCCCAGGAGAGCTCTGCAGCCCCAGTGCAGAGCCCAGCTTCCTTCCTTGCCCAGTCCCGGCCCCGGCTGCAGCAGCAGGCACCTGGAAAGTCCCTGGCTCTCTGCATGTTTTCAAGACACCGCAGCAGCATCCTCTGACCAGAGGCCAGCCCCAAACATGGTCTGAGCTGCTGAGGAGGGTCAGGGCACGCGTTCCCTTTGCAGGCTTCAGTCTTTGGCAATTCTCTGCAATTTGCACCCTGAAAAAAGCAGCCAGCTGAGCAGACCCTCACTCCAGTCCCTCCAGGGAAGGTGGATTGGAGAGGACCCAGGAGGGAACAAACTAAGGGCAGGGGTACTTGGCCATTGCTCTGTCTGAGCAATGCAAGTGCATATGCATGCCTGAGCAGCAGGGCCCCATGGAAACTAGCCTGGGGGGTCCGTGCCCCATCTCTCCTCCTGCCTCCCTTCCCTCAGAGCCCCCAGTTCACTCCTTCCTCCCCAAGTGCCTTGCTCTGTCACCTGTCCCCCCAGCCCAGGGAGAAAGCAGGGAGCTTCTGGCAATGAGAGAGGGATGAGCATCCCTGTTTGCAGGGGGGTCACAAGGCAGACTGAACTTTTGGGATACAGAGGAGCTGCCAGGGGTGGGGGGTGGAGGCAAGGCTTTTTAGGGCTCTCCAACACCAGCAGCCTCCAGCAGCTGCTCTGGCCAGGCACAATTTCTTGCATGCACCCACATAAACCCATTTCTCATCAGCTTGGGCTCCCGCAGCCACCAGCCTTTTCCCAGAGCTCAGAGGTGCAGGATGGAGGCAGAAACAGGGAGGGGGACGTAACCAGGCAGCGTGTGGTGTCTCAACTACAGGGAACCCCCCTGTGGCCCCGGGGTCTGTGTCAGACACTGTGCAGAGCCTTTCCAGCAGGGCTTCGTGCAATGGTGCTTCCAGCTACCCCCATGCTTGAGCAGCCCAGCTCCAACCCTCTGTGCATCCCTGTGGTGGAGGGACCTCCAAACTGCAGGAAGAGGGGAGGGTGTCCTAGGCAAAGACTACGGTGTCCCCGCACACCATGTGTGCAAAAACAGTGGGACCATAGCAAAGGTCACCAAACTGCCTTGCTTGTGAGCCTTTCCCAGGCAGTGAAACCACTGTGGGAGCTTGTAGGGACTTGCTCAAGCCTCCATCCCAAATGCTTCCCATGTTTGCACCCCACACCCCAGCACCAGAGCCTGGAGTTCACCTACAAATTGCTTCCCTGGTGTCCTGGTTTCAGCTGGGATAGAGTTAATTTTCTTTCTAGTAGCTGGTATAGTGCTGTGTTTTGGATTTAGTATGAGAATAATGTGATAACACACTGATGTTTTGTTTGTTGCTAAGTAGTGTTTCTGCTGGTCAAGGACTTTTCAGCTTCCCATGCTCTGCCAGGTGCACAAGAAGCTGGGAGGGAGCACAGCCAGGACAGCTTCCCCAAACTGGCCAAAGGGGTATTCCATACCATATGATGTCATGCTCAGTATATAAGCTGGGGGGAGTTGGCCAGGGGACAGCAATCGCTGCTCAGGGACTGGCTGGGCATCGGTCGGCGGGTGGTGAGCGATTGCATCACTTTTTTTTTTACCCTGGGTTTTGTTCCTCTCTCTCTCTCTTTTTGCTTTACTTTTCATTACAATTTATTATTATTATTATTTTATTTTATTTCAAGTATTAAACTGTTCTTATCTCAACCCATGAGTTTTCTTACTTTTGCTCTTCCGATTCTCTCCCCCATCCCACTGGAGGTGGGGGGAGGGTGAGCAAGCGGCTGTGTGGTGCTTGGTTGCCAACTGGGGCTAAACCACGACACCTGGCTTCCAGCATCGCAGTTTCCTGACATCTCACCCTGTAATGCCAGGAGAACCTTTCTCCTGACCCCTCAGCCCTCTGCTCACCCATCCTTGGGCTGCCCTTCAGCCCTGCAAAAGCCCCCAGCTCTGTCCTGCTTAACCAGACATGGGGTCTGCTCCCTGGGTGGCTCAAGGCTGGGAGCAGAGGCTCCTCGGGTGCATGCATGGACTGAGGGCATCAAGGGGAACCAACCAGGGGGGCTGGGAATTTCCAAATCCTTCTGGATGCTGCCTCCAAGATAAAGTCACTGCTAACAGAAACGGGGTCACACAGCTCCGCTCAAACCACTGACTAGCAAATTCCTTCCTGCAGAGGCCAATTCCCAGGAGCCAGCGTAGAGGTAGTTCGCAAAGTCCAGCGTGGAAAACCCCAGTAGCTGGGAAGGGGAGCGGGCTGCCTGCCAGGCACACTGTATAGAAATGTCGTATAGTGAAGCAGTCCTCGGGAAGCGGGAAAGAATTGCTGGAAGCCAGCGACACACGAGCCGGGCAGGCTCCCCGCTGGCTGCCGCGCCGTCCCCCGGCGTTCAGTGAGGCTGATGGAAAGAGAGGGCTGAGCACAACATGCTGGGAAGGGCAGGGAAGCCAGCTCCCCAGGAGTCCCCTCCCTATGCACGGGCGCTGGAGCCGGCTGGGCTTTCAGGGGGTCTTCGGCCAGGAGAAGTTTGCACCTCCCCCTCACCCCCGAATGCCCCAGGCCCTCTGACCCTGGAGGAAATTTGGTTTCCCAGCTGGGTGCAGGTGCAAGGAGTTAACCCTTTGGTCATTAGCATGCCTGCAGAGCGGCTCAGCTGCTTTGGGGCAGGACAGGATCACTGATGAAGAATGTGCAGGGGGTGAAATCATAGCAAGCAGGCTGAGAGGGACCTGAGCAGGTCCTGCGCCCTGGCAAGATGCCCTCTTCCTACAGCATCCTCTGCATGGTGTGCGGCGCTGCCTGTAGCGTTCCCTCAGACCCAAAATCAAGGGACCAGTCAGGATCTGTGTTTTGTCTCCCTGTGGAAAGCACGTGGGCAGGGTTGCTTGGCTCTCACCCCTCCTGAGCCAGGCATTACCCAACACGTGGGATCCTTTGGGCTCGGGCTGTTGTGAATTTGTATATTTGTCACTATGTCACTGGGAAATATATTCAGTGCCTGCTGAAAGGGATGATGGCTCAAAGCCTGTCCCTCCATGGCGCCTCCATGGGGTGGCCGAGGTTCGTGGTGGAAAGGGGACATGGCAAGAGGCTCCTGCTCTTGGCAGAGATGCTAGGCCAGAGAGCAGCAGACGCTGCAGGGAAGAGTGGGTCAACTGGAGTTTGCATAACCCTCCAAAAACTGGGCCCCTCTCAGCTGGTCCTCAGCCCTTCCACTGACCACAAGTCCAGCCCTCCCTCTTCCACCGAGAAGCACAGCAATCCTCCATCCAGAAATCCCACGGTTCCTCATACGGCAGCGTAAAACTTAGTGGAAACTGCTGGCGCCAACCCAGCCTTCGTTGAAAGTGGAAATGTAGCAAGTCACAAATCCTCTCACAGCAAAGTGAGCAGCAGCCCCCAAAGCAAGGCATGGGGCGCGTGCCAGCCAAGCCAGGAGCTCTGCATAGTTTGAAATAGGTGGGTTGGCTGGGCTCTGTCCAGGCAGGGATGCGCACACACGTACACTTCATGCAAAGGCATCATCCTAGCCCAGCCCACCTGGCATGTGAATTCAGAGAGATTCGAGAAGCTGCTGGGAAAAGAGCTGTCTGAGTGTTGTCAGAGAGGAAACTGCTCCTTCTCCATCTCGCCACTCGGTGCCGGCGTCCGCCAAGTAGCCCACTCTGCCCCGCGTTTCTGGCATGCACTCAGCTCCGTGGGCTGGAGAGCCTGGATCCAGCTTCTAGAGCAAACAGCAGCTGGCACACACAGCAAGCTCATCAGGAGGGGGGAAATGGAGACAGAGAAATTAAAGAAGGACGAAGGGAAATGAAGCAAAACATCGAAAAGGCTCTGGAGAGTTTGCAGAAGACATTAGAGCAACATGTAAACTAGGAACTGGATATGCTTCAGCCAAGACTGGAAAACACGAGAGAAGAGCTCTGCTCCCGGCGACGTTTCAGCCGGTCGCCCCAACCAGAGAAGCAGCCACCCAACGCCCAGGCAGCAGTGGAAAATGCAAGTGCCGGGGGACAGAGAGAAAGCAAAGGGAAAGGAGATGAAGCCCCACAGGGCTAGGAGCTGCTGGGCACCAACACCAGGCACAGGCCCACCACGTTGTCTGCCAGCTTCATGGGCCACAAGCACCTGGACTTGTCATCAGAGGGAGCACTGCTGCCAGGAGGGCACCCAAATAGTGACCGGCCGAGCCCTTTCCAGCAGCCTGCATGGAAAGGAAACAGCTGCTGGAAGGGACGGAAAAGGCTGGGAGGGCTCCGGGAGCCCAGCTCCACACTGGACATGTCTCAACCTGCCCAGATATAATTAAAAGATAGGAAGAAGTTATATACTCCATACGTAAATATAACTGGTCATTAACAGTAATTCAGAGCAGCAGGGCAGAGTGATGGAGCCATCAAAACCCTGGAACAGCTGACTCCATGTGCTGGTTTTGGCTGGGATAGAGTTAATTTTCTTCATACTAGCTGGTATGGGGCTATGTTTTGGATTTGTGCTGGAAACAGTGTTGATAACACAGGGATGTTTGAGTTACTGCTGAGCAGTGCTTACACAGAGTCAAGGCCTTTTCTGCTTCTCACACCACCCCACCAGCCAGTAGGCTGGGGGTGCACAAGAAGCTGGGAGGGGACACATCCGGGACAGCTGACCCCAACTGACCAAAGGGATATTCCATACCATATGACGTCATGCTCAGCAATATAAAGCTGGGGGAAGAAGAAGGAAGGGGGGATGTTTGGAGTGATGGCGTTTGTCTTCCCAAGTAACTGTTAGGCGTGATGGAGCCCTGCTTTCCTGGAGATGGCTGAACACCTGCCTGCCAATGGGAAGTAGTGAATGAATTCCTTGTTTTGCTTTGCTTGTGTGTGCAGCTTTTTCTTTACTTATTAAACTGTCTTTATCTCAACCCATGAGTTTTCTCACTTTTACCCTTCCGATTCTCTCCCCCATCCTGCTGGGAGGAAGTGAGCAAGCAGCTGTGTGATGCTTAGTTGCCGGCCGGGGTTAAACCACGACACTCCACAATGGGGACAGCGCTTGAAGACATGAGGAGTGACCTGAGGGCCATTTTGGCACCCAGGCAGACAGGAATAATGCAGAGGGGACGTCGTGCACCACCAAGGATACTCACACGATGCAGAGCAACCTCCTCCCAGGCACACACAGAGCAGGGATTAACCCAGGTGCACCAAAGACCTGGGGAGTCAAGACTGGCTATTTGACCTGGCCATCAAATTGGTCTCCAAGAGGAGGCAGAGGGGAAGAGGCACCTGCCTGAACATGGGACAAACAGTGTTTGGAGCCGGGACTCTGCTTGAGATGCCCCAGACAGCTGGTGAGCATCTGAGCTCTTTGGTTTGGCAGGTGGCTGCAGGTGGTGTCTGATGGGCTGGGAGCAGTGCGAGGGGCTGGAAATTCCCTTTGGGGCTGGGCATCAGGCGAGACAGCTGTTTACAGCAAGGGAGCAGCAGGGAAGAGTTGTGGGGCCAGAAGCCAGGAGACCTCCCGGCAGCATCTGCCTGCCAAAGCCCCACAGACCCTGCAATGGCAGCTCTGGGAAAGTCACCCAGATGGCTTGCAAGCCTCTCCTGGAGGGTGCCTGGCTCAGGCATCAGGAGGAAGGGGAGACACACCACTGTACCCCCACAATGGGTCCCATCCCAACACCTTGGCAGCAGAGCAGACCCTGGAGGAGCTCAGGGCTACCAAGATGAGACTGAGCCCAGGCCCTATCCCGTGTACCCCAGAAGTGATTGACTGTAGTTGCGGTCAGGAAGGGGAATTTGCACCCCCCAAGAATACTGCAAGGGCTGCAGCCCCAATTTCCATCTGTGCAGGGCTCTGCTCCAGGCCCGAAGGTCCCTGTGACAGTTGCCAGCATTGCAAACCCCCGCGTGGCTGCACCAAGGCAAGAAAGAGGTCTACAAGACCAGTTGATATGGTTGGTATTACTCGATAGGCAGGGAGAACATCCTCAGGACATGCTGCTGTCTCCGTTGCCTACAACTACCTCCCATCGGACACCTGATCACATAGACAAATACACAATAAACTGAGGTGGGAAGGGACTTCTGGGTCTCCAGGCCAACCTCCTGCTCAGAGCATGTTTAATTTGGCCTCGGCCAGACCTGCTCATGTCAGCCATGTCCTGGGAGCCCTGATGGGACGCAGAGCCCCAGCAGGGTCTCCCCAGTGCTGATGGGGGCCAAGTACTTTCCCCAGCCCCATTGTCTGCACCCCAGCCAGCATGGGACATCCATCTGTCCCCGTCTCTGAAGCCCCTCAGGACACAGCTCTGGTAGATGTGGTCCATCCCATGCCCCTTGGGTTTCTCTCTCCACTCAGCAGGGAGACAAGGCCAGATCCAAATCTTCCCACGGTTTTCCAGATACAAATCATTTGCTGCCTGTTCCCATCTCTTTCCACTCTCTCCGAAGCCTTATTAGACTCAGGCTCAATGCTGAGTTGGGCAGGACTTGTCCCACCAACAACTCACAGCAGTGGCTTCACCCTCACATCACAGCCCAGGGGTAGCACAGCTTTAACTTAAAACAGTCTGATCTGCTGTTGTGGGTTAACCCTGGTGGGGAGCTAAGCCCCATGCAGCCACTCGGTCACTCCCCCTCCAGTGGGATGGGGGAGAGAATTGGAAGGGTAAAAGTAAGAAAACTCATGGGTTGAGATAAAGACAGTTTAATAGGTAAAGTAAAAGCTGCGCATGCAAGCAAAGCAAAATAAGGAATTAATTCACTACTTCCCATCGGCAGGCAGGTATTTAGCCACTTCCAGGAAAGCCTTCATCATGCTGATGAAGTGTCGTGGTTTAACCCCAGCCAGCAAAAATAAACGCCACGCAGCCGCTCGATCACCCCCCCCCCGGTGGGATGGGGAAGAGAATTGGGAGGGCACAAGTAGGAAAGCTCCCGGGTTGAGATAAAAACAGTTTAATAATTGAAATAAAACTAAGTAGAACAGTAATAATAACAGTGAGAACAACAACAATAACAGAATACACAAAGCAGGCAATGCACAACAGAACCGCTCACCGACCGCCGACCGCGTGTCACGAACGGGGGGCGAGCCCCCACACACACCTGGTTTTTATACTGAGCATGATGTCACATGGTATAGAATACCCCATTGGCCAGCTGGGTCCACCACCCCGGCTGTGCTCCCCCCTCCCGGTGCAAGCATCACCCAGCAACAGCCAAAGCATCAATGGGCCATCAAGCTCCTTTCACACCGAACCCAAAACACAGCGCACCCCCCAGGCTACTGGGAAGAAAGTTAACCCTGTCCCAGCTGGAACCAGGACAATATCCACCCCTTATTCTATACCATCTACATCATGCCCAGGTCTCACATTTTCCCATACATTCCAATTAGTCACCGCTACTTTTCCCTGCCTTTTGATATATATACGCACACAGAGATATCATTCCCTTAGTCCATGGGCCATCCCTCTAAAACGTCCGTTGAGTTCATGTAGTCCATGACTTCGGGTTCCACCTGTCATAACAGTCTTGCAGGGCAGGAGAGATGGTGTGTGGTGTGGGACTCTTGCATGCGGAGGCCAGTTCTGGGCGCTCGTCTGGTTCTATCATTGTTGCACCTTGCTCAGTTTCATCGGCGTTCATCCTAAATTAATCTGGGTGATTCTTACTGTAATACTGTTAATATGGCATATGGTAACCATAAAAGTGATGACATACAGTACTATGTAATAACTAACATCGTACAATTCAGTTCATTGGCTATTTTCACCCAAAATTAAATCCCCCTGAGGTACACACCGGACTTCCCCATCCTTTCTCATCACCCACCAAGTGCATCCAGGTCCCTGAGCAAAAGCAATCCCACGGATGGGTTTTCCCTTGCCAGAGGCAGGAGCAACCCAGACCGTCTTCCCCAGCATATTTCTCATATGCACAACAGGGACTTTATCCCCCTCTACAGTACGTAAGGGTTTGGATTGGGCAGGGCCAGCTCGAGTGACAGATCCCCTAGTGTTCACTAACCAGGTGGCCTTTGCTAAATGTGTGTCCCAATGCTTGAATGTCCCACCACCCATTGCCCTCAGTGTTGTCTTTAACAGCCCGTTGTATCGTTCAATTTTTCCGGAGGCTGGTGCATGGTAGGGGATGTGATAGACCCACTCAATGCCGTGCTCTTTGGCCCAGGTGTCTATGAGGGCGTTTCGGAAGTGAGTCCCGTTGTCTGACTCAATTCTTTCTGGGGTGCCATGTCGCCACAGGATTTGCTTTTCAAGGCCCAGGATGGTGTTCCGGGCGGTGGCATGGGGCACAGGATATGTTTCCAGCCATCCTGTGGTTACTTCCACCATGGTGAGCACATAGCGCTTGCCCTGTCGGGTTTGTGGGAGCGTGATATAATCAATCTGCCAAGCCTCCCCATATTTATACTTCAACCATCGTCCTCCATACCAAAGAGGCTTTACTCGTTTGGCTTGCTTGATTGCAGCGCATGTTTCACATTCGTGGATAACCTGTGCAATAGTGTCCATGGTTAAGTCCCCCCCTCGATCACGAGCCCATCTATATGTTGCATCTCTCCCTTGGTGGCCTGAAGTGTCATGGGCCCACCGAGCTATAAATAATTCACCTTTATGTTGCCAGTCCAGATCTACCTGAGCTACTTCGATCTTGGCAGCCTGATCCACCTGCTGGTTGTTTTGGTGCTCTTCACTGGCCCGACTCTTGGGTACGTGAGCATCTACGTGATGTACTTTTACAGTCAGGTTCTCTACCTGGGCAGCAATATCTTGCCACAACGCAGCAGCCCAGATGGGTTTACCTCTGCGCTGCCAGTTGTTCTGCTTCCACTGCTGCAACCACCCCCACAGGGCATTTGCCACCATCCATGAGTCAGTATAGAGATAAAGTACTGGCCATTTTTCTCGTTCGGCAATGTCCAAGGCCAGCTGGATGGCTTTCACCTCTGCAAACTGACTCGATTCACCTTCTCCTTCAGCAGTTTCTGCAACTTGGCATATAGGACTCCATACCGCAGCCTTCCATCTCCGATGTTTTCCCACAAGGCGACAGGACCCATCCGTGAACAGGGCATATTGCTTCTCGTTTTCTGGTAGTTTGTTATATGGTGGGGCCTCTTCAGCACGCATCACCTCCTCCTCTGGGGATATTCCAAAATCTTTGCCTTCTGGCCAGTTCGTGATCACTTCCAAGATTCCTGGGCGACTGGGGTTTCCTATTCGGGCCCGTTGTGTGATCAGCGCGACCCACTTACTCCACGTAGCATCAGTTGCATGATGTGTAGAGGGGACGCTCCCTTTGAACATCCAGCCCAGCACCGGCAGTCGGGGTGCCAGGAGGAGCTGTGCTTCAGTACCAACCACTTCCGAAGCAGCTTGAACCCCTTCATATGCTGCCAATATCTCCTTCTCAGTTGGAGTGTAGCGGGCCTCGGATCCTCTGTATCCCCGACTCCAGAACCCTAAGGGTCGACCTCGAGTCTCCCCTGGTGCTTTCTGCCAGAGGCTCCAGGTAGGACCTTTCTCCCCGGCTGCGGTGTAGAGCACATTCTTCACATCTTGTCCTGCCCGGACTGGCCCAAGGGCTACTGCCTGAACTATCTCCTGTTTAATTTGTTCAAAGGCTTGTCGTTGCTCAGGGCCCCATCTGAAGTCGTTCTTCTTCCTGGTCACGTGATAGAGAGGGCTTACGATCTGACTGTAATTTGGAATATGCATTCTCCAAAAGCCCACAACGCCTAAGAAAGCTTGCGTTTCCTTTTTGTTAGTTGGTGGAGACATGGCTGTTATTTTATTGATCACATCTGTTGGGATCTGACGACGTCCATCTTGCCATTTTATTCCTAAAAACTGGATCTCCTGTGCAGGTCCCTTGACCTTACTTCATTTTATTGCAAAACCGGCCTTCAGAAGGATTTGGACTATTCTCTCCCCTTTCTTGAAAAATTCCTCTGCTGTGTTGCCCCACACGATGATGTCATCAATGTATTGCAGGTGTTCCGGAGCCTCACCCTGTTCCAGTGCGGTGTGGATCAGTCCATGGCAAATGGTAGGGCTGTGTTTCCACCCCTGGGGCAGTCGGTTCCAGGTGTACTGGATGCCCCTCCAAGTGAAAGCAAACTGTGGCCTGCACTCTGCCGCCAAAGGGATGGAGAAGAATGCATTAGCGATATCAATGGTGGCGTACCACTTGGCTGCCTTTGACTCCAGTTCGTATTGAAGTTCCAGCATGTCCGGCACAGCAGCACTCAGTGGTGGCGTCACTTCGTTCAGGCCACGGTAGTCTACTGTTAGCCTCCACTCTCCATTGGACTTTCGCACTGGCCATATGGGACTGTTAAAGGGTGAGCGAGTCTTACTGATCACTCCTTGGCTCTCCAGTCGACGAATCAGCTCATGGATGGGGATCAAGGAGTCTCGGTTGGTGCGGTATTGCCGCCGGTGCACTGTTGTGGTAGCGGTCGGCACCTGTTGTTCTTGGACCTTTAACAACCCCACAACAGAAGCATCCTCCGAGAGACCGGGCAAGGTGGACAGCTGTTTAATTTCCTCCGTCTCCAGGGCAGCTATACCAAAAGCCCACCGGTACCCTTTTGGGTCCTTGAAATACCCTCTCCTGAGGTAGTCTATGCCAAGGATGCACGGAGCTTCTGGGCCAGTCACAATGGGGTGCTTCTGCCACTCATTCCCGGTTAGACTTACTTCCGCCTGCAACACAGTTAACTCTTGGGATCCCCCTGTCACTCCAGAAATACAAATGGGTTCTGCCCCTTTATAGCCTGATGGCATCAGGGTACACTGTGCACCGGTGTCTACGAGAGCCTTATATTCTTTTGGATCTGATGTGCCAGGCCATCGAATCCACACAGTCCAGTAAACCCGGTTGTCCCTTTCCTCCACCTGGCTGGAGGCAGGGCCCCTCTAGTCCTGGTCATCGTATTCGCTATCTACTTCTTGTAAGTATGAGTCAGAAGTCCCTTTGTTAAGGTCGGAAGTGGAATCAGCCCTTCTACTCTGTCTGGGGAACTGCTCCCTGGAGACTGGAGCAGCAGTTTTCCTGGAAGAACCCCCTTTTGTGGTTGTTTTCCCTTGCAACTCATGTACCCGTGCCTGTAGGACTGAGGTAGGTTTTCCATCCCACTTCCTCATGTCCTCTCCGTGGTCACGCAGGTAAAACCACAGGGTGCCCCGGGGTGTGTACCCACGATGTCTCCTCTCTTGAGCAGAGGGACGTTTGCTCCTAATGGCTGAGACGCTGGCCCGTGCAGGGGGGGAGCAGGACATATCCTCTTTGAGTTGCTGGACCTCCCGAGACAGTTTCTCCACAGCAGAGACACAGGCCCATAGGGAGGAAGAGAGACTTTCTTCATATTGCCGGAGTTGGCCAGCCAGTTCATCCACTGTTTGTTCCTCTCCATCTCTCCAGGTCATTACTGCCAATGAGTTTGCATGTGACGCTGGTGCGCTCCGTACAAACTTCCGCCACATGGGTCGGGTGCATTTGATCTCATCTGGGTCTTTGGATAACTGCTCGTTGTTCAGGTCATCATAAATCACTTCCAGCACAGCTAATTCTCTCAGGTACTGGATACCTCTCTCCATGGTGGTCCACTTGCCTGGGTGGCATATAACATCTTCCTTGAAGGGATACCTTTCCTTCACACCTGACAGGAGTCGCCTCCAGAAGCTGAGGACTTGTGCCCCTTGTCCAATTGCTTTGTCAATGCCCCCTTCCCTAGAAAGGGATCCCAGCTGCTTGGCTTCCCTACCCTCTAATTCCAGGCTACTGGCCCCGTTATCCCAGCATCGGAGCAGCCAGGTGACAATGTGCTCCCCTGGGCGACGGCTGAAGTCTTTTCGCATATCTCGCAGCTCACCCAGAGATAGGGATCGGGTGGTCACCATCTCATTTACGGGTTCTGCCTCCTCCTCCTCCTGTTCTCGTGATGGCCCTGGTTCATCTTCATCCCTTACTAGACGAGCTGATTTTCTTGTGCATTTTCTTTTTTGTATAGGGGCGACTGATACCGGCATGGGTTGGTTCTCTATCGCAGGGGGCGGAGTAGCTGCTGTGCTTGCCCTGGGGGGTGGGGTAGCCGCAGGGCCTGTTGCTTTGTCATCAGCTGCAGAGACGTTTCCTTCCCCTTGGGGGTTCTGAGTGGTGTTAAACAGGGCTCGGTAGGCGTGGGCCAGGCCCCAGCACATTGTAGTGATTTGCGTCTCCCTGGAATGGCCAGGGTGACAGCATACTTCTTCCAAATATTCTACTAATTTTTCAGGGTTCTGCACTTGTTCAGGGGTAAAGTTCCAGAACACTGGGGGTGCCCATCGCCCTAGGCATTTGCCCATGCTATCCCACTCGCCCTGCCACTCATAACTATCCAGCCTTGGGGCAGATCTCTGGATGACATTCTTAAATTGCTTACTAACCTTGGATAAAACCGCAACAATATTCCCAAGGAGTACCAAGAGATGTATCTTAACTACCCAGGGATGTTCAAGGTACTGGCAAGTTATTTTAACAAAGGAGATGAAGGTAGTGAGGGTGCCATTCTCTATTTCCTCCATAAAAAATCTCTCGGAGGAAAAGGTATAATTGCTAATGGTCTCCATGAGGTGGTACCCGAAATGCAGAAACGGCTTCATTACGAATCCCAAATACCAAATAACCCCCAATGCCAGCGTTTTAGTAACAAATCTCCCAGGCAAAACATCATTAATCACGGCAGAGCACAACAGACTACAAAACCCAACTCCCATTTTTAACAGGTACAGTAAAAACAAGAGCATGGTGCAGAACAAACGAATATGTTACTGTTAATGTTAACCTTAATCAACATTAATCTTCAAAGTGTTATCATCCTGTGTATAGCCCTCACCCAGAACTGGGTTAAAAGACCAGTTAATAAGAAACCAGAATGATGAAGCTAGTGAGTGGGTGTTTGATTGGAGGAGATCAAGATGTATGTGTTTTAATTTAAGAATACTATGGTGATAGATAGTTTGTTGTGGATTCTATATTGCTCGCTTCTGTAATTTTAAACAATGCAGATTTGTTGCTTAGAAGTTAGATAACTAACAGGTGTGTGTTTGTAATTGTGTGGAGTAGTAATTAATTATAAGCTGTGTGTTTTAGAGGTAGTGAGCTATGGAAACTATAAACAAACGTGGTCCAAGCATGGCTTAGGGACAAATCGCGACCCTATAAGGTAAAAGAGGAAATAAGTTCATGAAGAGTTCACTAACCTGCCGACCACCAGAGACCACCCGAGACCCCCAAGAAGACCCTAAAGGTTTTAGTGCGCATGTGTTTAAGATGATGTAATATTATAATTAGTTCTCGGAAATGTAATGAATATGTAACAAGGAAACTTAAAATATGTATGAGAAGCATGGATATAAACAGACAGGTGACTAGACCAGGTGTGCTTGATTTGTGGCAAGTCCACCGAGCACCCAGGCCTGAATAAAACAATATCTCTCCTGAGCGTGTGGAATTGGTTACTTGCACGCCGGGCACGAATCCGCTTTTCGGACAACAGTTTTTGGCGACCCAGATGGGACTGCTGTGAAGCCTTGCCCGGATCGACTTGCCAGCTCTCGGTGGGGAGACCCTGCTCTCTGGACTCCAGCGCGCACCGACCTTTTGATCGGGGACTCCGTGAGTATTCTCCCCGACCAGAGCAGGTGAGCGACTCAACGGTGCAACGCTAAGGTAAATGAGATATTGTTCTGGAGTATAAAACTGTGCATGCATTTGGTAAGGAATTGTGGCCACAGGTAAAGAGGTATATTCATATGCGTTTGACAGTGACGACTGGAGTATATGAAGTTGTAGGCGCCAGGGGTAAACCGGTATATTCATATGCGTTTGACAGTGACGACTGGAGTATATGAAGTTGTGGTTAAGAACGTTCTTTTTTGGTAAAGGTATGGGAGCTCAACCATCAAAAGTAACACCTTGTTCCCCCTTAGGATGCATCATTAAACATTGGGGAAAATTTGGGGGTGATCCTTTGAGAAAGGATAAATTAATTGAATATTGTACTAGATGGTGGCCAATGTACAAATTGGAAGATGAGGAAAAATGGCCAGAATTGGGAACCTTGCAATATAATACTATTTTACAGTTAATGTTATTTTGTAGAAGACAAGGAAAATGGGATGAGGTACCTTATGTAGATTTGTTTTTTTCTTTGAGAAATGATCATGAAATTCGGAAAAAATGTAAGCTTTTAGATTCGGATTCTAATGTGATGATGATGATGATGATGGAAAATAAGGAACCAAAAGCGCATTGTTGTTCTGCATGTAGCATAGGAAAACGGTGTTTAAAACTAGGAGAAGAAGAGGAGGATACACAAATGTTAGTACCACCAAGTAAAAATGAAACTTCTGAAACCGAAGCAAGAGGAAGCAATACTTTTAGTCTGATAGCTGGCAGGACTAGAACCCAGCAAGGGTCTGTATTGTTAGCACCCCTTCGCCAGGCAGTGGGCCCAAGGGGGGAGCCAGTATTTGTGAAAGTACCATTTACAACTTCTGATTTAATGAATTGGAAAGAGTTAGCAGGATCATACAGAGAGAATCCAGAAAAGGTGTATAGATCCTTTCGAACAATTATTGAAAATCATAATCCAGATTGGAAAGATATTCAAATTCTTTTGAATAATTTGTTTACTCCTGAAGAAAAGAGGGTAGTATTAGAAAAAGCAAATATGGAAAATGAAAGAATAAATGCAAGAGAAGGTCCTGCTCATTTTATGCCAACTCAAGACCCAAATTGGAATCCTAATAGTAATGATGGGAAATTGATGATTAAACAGTATCAACAATTAATTTTGTATGGAGTAAAGAATGGAATATCCCGCCCAAAGAATTTGGCGAAATTGACTCAAATAATTCAGGGAAAAACAGAGGACCCATCCACCTTTTATGAACGATTATGTGAGGCAGCTAGGAAATGGACAGACTTAGATCCTGAGAGTGATGAGAACAGAGCAATATTTACTACTTTGTTTGTAGGGCAAGCTGCTCCAGATATTCGAAAGAAATTGCAGAAAGTGGATGGGATTACAGGAATGACTATATCACAGTTAATTGAAATTGCTTATAAGGTGTATAACAATAGGGAAGAGGAGGAAAAGAAAAATCAGGAAAAAGAAAAAATAAAAGATAGGAAACAAAAAGCTGCTATTTTAGCAGCTGCTTTTGTAAATGCCCAAGGATCAGCTGGAGGAAGAGGCAGAAGATATTTGAGAGGTAGAGGTAGAGGGTATTTGAGAGGAAAAGGTAGAGGAGGTAGAGATATGTTTAAACAATATACCCCATTAGGATTTAATCAATGTGCTGTATGCAAGAAACAGGGACACTGGAAGAGTGAGTGTCCAGAGAACAAAGACGCAGTCGTGACTCAGTCACAGCAGATACCACCTGAAGCTGATTTACTTATGATGGGAGGAGATTCTGAATGACGGGGACCGGGGGTAGAAAATGATATTTTCCCAGCTGAGCCCCTGGTTCCAGTAAAGCTGGGAGATGAAGTAGTCGATTTTTTAGTAGATACTGGAGCAAAATATTCTGTTATAAATACATGTAAAGGACCAATGAGTAAATTTAATGTATCTATTGTTGGGGTCACGGGAAAGAAGGAGATAAGGCCTTTTTTGAAACCTTTAAAATGTAAAATTGGAGGAAAAACATTGATGCATGAATTTTTATATATACCGGAATGCACCATGCCTCTCTTAGGACGGGATTTATTGAATAAATTGGGAGCACAAATCAACTTTAAAAAAGGAAGAATCCAAGTTCATTTTCCTGAAGCTAATGCCTGGCAAGCCCAAGTTTATTTATTACAGACAAACACAGATGAATCTGAAGAAATTCCAGAAGAGATTAAAGATGCAGTTTACCCTTTTGTTTGGGCAACAGAGAAACCAGGAAGAGCGAAAAATGTGGAACCGGTAAAAGTTGAATTGAAAACAGGAGCTCGACCGGTAAGAAAGAAACAATATCCTATTAGTATAGAAGCCAGAAAAGGTTTGGAACCAATAATAAATAATTTTCTTAAATACGGACTTTTAAGAGAATGTCAATCTGATTATAATACTCCTGTCCTTCCAGTGAAAAAGCCGCATAACCAAGGATATAGGCTGGTCCAAGATTTAAGAGCAATAAACCAGTTAGTGGTGGACATTCATCCAATAGTCCCTAATCCATATACGCTGTTAACAACTATCAATGAATCAAATGCATATTTCTCTGTTATAGATTTGAAAGACGCTTTCTTTTGTATACCTCTGGAAGAAAACAGCCAAAAGATTTTTGCCTTTGAATGGGAAGATCCCTCGACTGGGAGGAGGACTCAGCTCTGCTGGACCGTGCTGCCACAAGGGTTTAAAAATAGCCCAACCATCTTTGGAGCAGCTCTGAATAAGGAACTGGAACAGTGGTCCGGTAAGGAAGATCAAATCACCCTCCTTCAATATGTTGATGACATCCTATTGGGAGCAGATACCATTGAAATCTGCAAAGAAAAGACTGTCAGCCTCCTAAACTTTTTGGGAATGGCTGGGTATAGGGTGTCAGAGAAGAAAGCACAAATTGCAAAACAAACTGTAATTTATTTGGGGTTTGAGATTTCCCAAGGACAGCGAAGATTGGGAAATGGTAGAAAAGAAGCCATTTGCAGGATGGCACCCCCTCAATCTAAAAGAGAGTTGAGAGGATTTTTAGGAATGGCTGGATGGTGTCGCCTTTGGATTCCAAATTATGGTTTGATGGCAAAACCACTGTATGAGGCAACCAAAGGCCCTGAAGAATTGTTAGAATGGACTCCAGAGTGCCGAAAAAGTTTTGATGACATTAAACAGACTTTAATGAAAGCTCCAGCTTTAGGACTTCCAAATTTGACCAAACCCTTTGAGCTATTTGTGCATGAGAAGAGACATGTAGCTATGGGGGTTTTGACTCAACTTTTGGGAGACTGGAAAAGACCAGTGGCTTACTTTTCCAAACAATTAGATAAAGTAAGCTCAGGATGGCCTAGCTGCTTGCGGGCAGTTGCGGCAACAGTTCTCATCATTCAAGAAGCTAGAAAATTGACATTGGGACAGAAAATAACGGTTCACGTCCCGCATGCGGTACTTGCAGTACTGGAACAAAAAGGACATCATTGGCTAACCCCTAGTCGTTTGTTACAATATCAGGCTTTGTTAGTGGAACAAGACGACATCATTTTGAAAGTGAGTACAATTTTAAATCCTGCCTCTTTAATGTCAAGTGAAAAAGAGAGTGATCTTAACCATGATTGTTTACAAGTTATCGAACAGGTGTATGCCAGCAGGCCAGATCTGAAAGATGTCCCTCTCCAAACTCCGGATGAAGAATTATTTACTGATGGAAGCAGCTTCGTTGTAAAAGGAGAAAGGAGGGCTGGTTATGCCGTGGTAACTTTAACTGAAGATCGAGAAGTAAAAGCATTACCTCCAAATACATCCGCCCAGAAAGCAGAAATTATAGCCCTCACAAAAGCCTTAAATTTGGCTAAAGGTAAAAGAGTTAACATCTATACAGATTCTAAATATGCTTTTGGAGTTGTGCATGCTCATGGAGCAATATGGAAGGAGCGAGGACTTTTATCTGCTAGCGGTACCCCTATAAAATACGGAACCGAGATTTTGAATTTGTTGGAAGCAGTACAGAAACCTAAAGAAGTTGCGGTGATTCATTGTAAAGCTCATCAAAAAGGGGACTCAAAAGTAATACAAGGAAATCGAAAAGCAGACGAGGCTGCTAAACGTGTAGCATTAAATACTATGATTTATGTTTTAATTCCATCAAAAGAAATTCAGGTGGAATCCCCAAATTATAATGAGAAAGAAAATAAATTAGCTATGTTATTACATTGTAAGAAGAATGATCAAGGATGGTGGATAACTTCTCATGGACAATGTATAGTAACCCCTGAAATTATGAAGAAATTAATGGTCAAAACCCATGCTGAAACACATATGGGAGCAGAGGCAATGGTGGAATCAGTAAGACGATATGCGATAGGAACCAAAATGTTATTGATTGCTAAAAGTGTGAGTAATAAATGTGAGATTTGTCTTAGGAACAATCCGAAAATACAAATCCGACCCCCTCCTGGAGAGGTAAAAAGAGGCATAACTTCCGGTGAGTATTGGCAAATAGATTTTTCAGAGTTACCGCGATGTAACCAATACCGATATCTATTGATATTGGTAGATACCTTTTCTGGATGGCCGGAAGCTTTCCCGTGTCGAACCAACAAAGCAAAAGAGGTTGTAAAACATTTGTTGAAAGAAATAATTCCAAGGTTTGGAGTCCCTTTAGGAATATCCTCAGATAGAGGTCCACATTTTGTAGCAGAGGTTGTTAAAAACATGAGTAAGACATTAGGGATTAAGTGGGATCTCCATACCCCTTGGAGACCTCAATCTAGTGGGCAGGTGGAAAGGATGAATCAAACATTGAAAAGACAAATTTCTAAAATATGTCAGGAAGCTCAATTGAAGTGGATCGAAGCCTTACCACTTGCCTTGTTGAGAATTAGGGTGACCCCTAGAGCTAAAGAAAAAGTGAGTCCATTTGAAATTTTATATGGAAAACCTTATAGTGTTAATTTGACAGGAGGATCAGAACAAATGCATGTAATAGGAGAAAAAGTATTAACTGAATATCTTTTATCTTTGAGTAAGGTGTTGAATTCTTTGCATAAGTATGTTCTTTTGAAGACACCTTTACCTCTTGAATTTCCAGTACACTCATTTAATCCAGGAGATCAAGTTTATTTGCGAACGTGGAAGGACGACCCTCTTGGAGAAAAGTGGAAAGGACCTTTCCAGGTGCTGTTAACAACAAACACTGCTGTGAAACTGGAAGGAATAGATTCTTGGATTCATTATACGAGGATTAAGAAAATTCCACCTGGACTGTGGACATCTGTTTTTAAGGAACCATTGAAGTTAACTTTGCGGCGTGTTCAATGAGATACTGGAGATGCTGCTAAATTAGTGTAACAATTTGATTATTGAACAGAATTAAATCAGAGAGAGAGGGAAGATGTGGAATGTGTTGTTGTTAATAATAACGATCAGTCAGATTGATTCTCAATTTTTGCTACCAAAATGGGATAGAAATCGAAATATCTGGGAACTTTTAGCCCGAGAAGTAACCAACATGTCTTCCTTTTGTATTTCAGCCGAGAATTCTGTGGGAGGGATGTATAGTTCTTGTTTGGTAGGAGTACCAACCCCATTGGAATTGATGAAGAATTATACAATGTTTCAAAGTTTTGATATTAAATTAACTTATCGTAGCATTTATAGTTTAGGAAAAACAACTAGATTTAAGGAGAGAGGGATGTTAAGAGTCAAGGTGCGAGGAATGCTTCCAGCTGGGCATTGTGTTAAATTTATAAATTGTACTTTTAAATGTGAAAATTTAACGCGTTTACAACCTCCTTTGAGATGTAACTCCACTCAACTTCAGAGTTATGCATGGGCTCATACTAAACTACCCCTTGGATGGTTTTTGTTGTGTGGACGAATAGCATATTCCTATATTCCAGCGAATGTGACCGGAGGTCCGTGTTCAATAGGGAGGATAGCTCCGCTGCTGATAGACAAAAAGGACTTAGAACATGATGCACGAACTAAAAGGAGTGTACATCAGATATCAGAGAATTGTGACTCGCAAGTCACTTTATACAGTTCAAGTGAGATGTCAGCTGCAGCTATCCTAGCACCCGGAGTTGGAGTAGCTATGAATTATCACACCATAAAACGGATTACTTGTGCTTTAGTAAAAGACATAAATTATACCTCCCAAGCACTTTCGGCTATTGGTACAGAAATGACACAAATAAGAGAAGCTACCCTTGAAAATAGGGCTGCAATTGACTATTTACTTTTAAGACACAATCATGGTTGTGAAGAATTTAAAGGAATGTGTTGTTTTAATTTGAGTGATAATTCACAGTTAGTAGAGAAGAAAATTCAACAATTAAAAGATTTGGCATATGGGTTTAAAGAACGGGAAGGATTAGATTTTTCTTGGTTGTTCTCGTGGCTTCCGAACTTAAATTGGCTTAGACAATTATTTTTGTTTGTGGTACTGATCGTTATTTTAATTATGATTACATGTTGTATGATTCAATTTGTATCTTTTTGTAGAAAATAAGTATTATGAGACTCATGATGCTTAACATCATAAGTCTCAAAGGGGGGAATTGTTAATGTTAATCTTAATCAACATTAATCTTCAAAGTGTTATCATCCTGTGTATAGCCCTCACCCAGAACTGGGTTAAAAGACCAGTTAATAAGAAACCAGAATGATGAAGCTAGTGAGTGGGTGTTTGATTGGAGGAGATCAAGATGTATGTGTTTTAATTTAAGAATACTATGGTGATAGATAGTTTGTTGTGGATTCTATATTGCTCGCTTCTGTAATTTTAAACAATGCAGATTTGTTGCTTAGAAGTTAGATAACTAACAGGTGTGTGTTTGTAATTGTGTGGAGTAGTAATTAATTATAAGCTGTGTGTTTTAGAGGTAGTGAGCTATGGAAACTATAAACAAACGTGGTCCAAGCATGGCTTAGGGACAAATCGCGACCCTATAAGGTAAAAGAGGAAATAAGTTCATGAAGAGTTCACTAACCTGCCGACCACCAGAGACCACCCGAGACCCCCAAGAAGACCCTAAAGGTTTTAGTGCGCATGTGTTTAAGATGATGTAATATTATAATTAGTTCTCGGAAATGTAATGAATATGTAACAAGGAAACTTAAAATATGTATGAGAAGCATGGATATAAACAGACAGGTGACTAGACCAGGTGTGCTTGATTTGTGGCAAGTCCACCGAGCACCCAGGCCTGAATAAAACAATATCTCTCCTGAGCGTGTGGAATTGGTTACTTGCACGCCGGGCACGAATCCGCTTTTCGGACAACATTACCAGATATAAATTCCTTAATATGTTCTAAATAATCTGTCGTTATCTCAACCCTTCGTGCCCCACGTTGGGCGCCAAAAAGGACTGTCGTGGTTTAACCCCAGCCAGCAAAAATAAACGCCACGCAGCCGCTCGATCACCCCCCCCCCGGTGGGATGGGGAAGAGAATTGGGAGGGCACAAGTAGGAAAGCTCCCGGGTTGAGATAAAAACAGTTTAATAATTGAAATAAAACTAAGTAGAACAGTAATAATAACAGTGAGAACAACAACAATAACAGAATACACAAAACAGGCAATGCACAACAGAACCGCTCGCCGACCGCCGACCGCGTGTCACGAACGGGGGGCGAGCCCCCACACACACCTGGTTTTTATACTGAGCATGATGTCACATGGTATAGAATACCCCATTGGCCAGCTGGGTCCACCACCCCGGCTGTGCTCCCCCCTCCCGGTGCAAGCATCACCCAGCAACAGCCAAAGCATCAATGGGCCATCAACGCTCCTTTCACACCGAACCCAAAACACAGCGCACCCCCCAGGCTACTGGGAAGAAAGTTAACCCTGTCCCAGCTGGAACCAGGACATGAAGTAAATACCTTCATCACACATAATGGTTGGGAAGACAAATGCCATAACTCTGAATGTCCCCCCTTCCTCCTTCTTTCCCCCAGCTTTTATTGCTGAGCACTACGTCATATGGTATGGGATATCCCTTTGGTCAGTTGGGGTCAGATGTCCTGGCTGTGTCCCCTCCCAACTTCTTGTGCACCCCCAGCTTACAGAAAAAGCCTTGAGATTGAGTAAGCACTGTTCAGCAGTAACTAAAACATCCATATGTTATCAACACTGTTTTGGTCACAAATCCAAAACATAGCACCATATGAGCTACTATGAAGAAAATTAACTCTATCCTAGAAAAAAACAGTACAATCTCCACCCCTTATTCGATACCATTTATGTCACGCTCAGGTCCCACACTATCCAATACATCCTCTTTACCCACCACCCCCCTTCCCATCCTTTGATTTATATACAGATATCATTCCCTTAGTCTATCGGCCACCCCTGTAAAATGTCCATAAAATGTCCATTGAGTTCATTTAGTCCATGACTTTGGGCTCCATCTCTTATGGTGGTCACTCAGGACAGGAGAGGTGGTGTGTTGCATGGAGTTACTGGGCACCAAAGCCAGCTCAGGTCAGGTCACTGCTGCACTTGCACTGCTTCTTGTAAGGCTTGTCCTCCATTGGTTCAGGTGGTTTCTGCTATAGTAATTCCTATAACATGCAACTCAAACCCCGGGTTACAACAATTTAAAGGTATATCCATTACAATCTCCATCCCTGGTCCCTATGGACCAGGCCATAGGGTTTAACATTGCAATGAACTCCTCCCCTTGCCCCTGCTCCGTCGTGTACTTATCCATGGGCCACAGTCTCTTCAGGGGTATACCTGCTGTGGCATGGACTTACTCACAGCCACAGATGCTTCGAGATGTACCTTCTCCAGCGTCGACTTATCCTTGGGCCACAATCCCTTCAGACGTATACCTGCTGCGGCACGGACATAACCATGGCCACAGATGCTTCGGGGTGTCCTGGTCCCATGTGGACTCATCCACAGGTCACAGTCCCTTCGACTCAAGTTCACGCACGAGTTCCAGCCTGTCCAGCACAGCAGCACAGAAACAGCAGTGATGCCCTGGCCATCTACCAGCCCAGGTGCGTTGCCATTGCTGTTATCAAAATGTTCCCAGGCACAGCACAGTAAG
The DNA here is from genome assembly GCF_964195595.1 of Calonectris borealis. NCBI lineage: Eukaryota > Metazoa > Chordata > Aves > Procellariiformes > Procellariidae > Calonectris > Calonectris borealis. The sequence goes on along the minus strand of NC_134351.1, from coordinate 25,534,749 downwards.
ATGATCAGCAGCACAGCAGTACAGCAAGCAGCAAAAGCAAAAAGCAGCCACTAACGAGCACTAGACTCTAATACACAGTAAGGCAAGCAAGCCCCATGGCAAGCACAGGACCCTGCCAATTAACAGCTAAACAGCAATAACAGCTATAAATTTGGTCTAGCACACTCCAATCAAATCTGTCATTATCTTGAACCTTTCGTTACCCACATTGGGTGCCAAAAAGGACTCTATCCCAGCCAAAACCAGTACATCTGCCATATCCCACATTAACACCTTTTTATTTCCTGGTTAGAGCTTCACCAGCCCACTCCAACTCTGCCTATGCCGCTGTGGAAGCCCCAGGTGGGATCACTGTAAGCACAAACTGGAAGAATCAACCTCCTTCTGCTGCTGAGGCCAAAATACAATAGTCAGGGAGCTTTATTTTGATAGACATGAAGGACAGAAGCAATGGTTATGTTCATCCTGTGTGACCACAGGCCAGGAGCTATCATTGACTGAGCCCACTGTCATGATCAATCAGGTCAATTCCTCTTATGTAAGCACAACCCAGATAGCCCTGCTGTCCATCAATATGTCCAGTCTCAATAGTTTCAGCAGCCAAAATAACCTGTACTTACAAAATGTGTGGCTGGCACAAACGCTGGGAAATCACAAACAAGGCATTGGAGTTGATGTACCCTTGTGCACACGTACATCAGCAGACCACTGCTGACACCATCCAGTTCTGGAGTCAGCCTGTCAGGAAAAAAATGGATAAGGCTTTAAAAAAAGAGATGATGAGGGATTTATAAAGAGATTTTAAAAGAGCCTGATATGGCACATCCAAGCCAGACCCCCCCCCTTTATAGCACTGGGGAAGCTTTAATAGGTGTCTCTAATGGGGCAGGAGACTGGTGTGCAGCCTTCACAGGCACCCAAACACTTCATGTCCCACCAGATTTGCCCCTCAACAGTACTCATCAGGCACATTTACTGACTCAAAGCTGCAGGGCTAGACCAGAGAGCAGTAAGCAGTTATCCGTCACTCTGGCCATAGCCAACAGTTTGTTCCCCACAGTAACTGCAATGATGAGCTCTCTCATGTCTACAACATCCAGTTTCCATGAAGAACACCCCACAAAACAAAGAAACATCAGATACACCCTCCACCCAATATATCACAAGGAAATCCCACAATGGGCAGGAGGGACCCCTGGCCTTCCCAGGGATGGAGAATTTGTGTCACTTGCAGAGATTGCGGAGCATTTCCAAGTCCCCAGCAAGCCCCAAGCTGCTCCGGGGATGCCATCAGGTCAGAGCTCAGGATGGACCTGACCCAAATGTCCATGCTCCCCCTGTGCTCCCAAATCATGTGCTGCTTCTCACTCCACAAGACTGAGTTGCCCTGGAAAAAGGATCTTGGCCGGAAAACAGTGATGAAGCTGGCATCTCTTCTGGAGAAGAGCCCAAATCCTTCCTCTCTGACCTGGGGAGATCAATGAGCAATCTGCCTTGGCCCATCTGGTACTACCCACAGCCCAGAGTTGCTCTGTCCCAATGGGCTGGTGTGTCCTGTCTCAGCAGGCAGATGCTGCCAGGATGTCTCCTGGCTTCTGGTCCTGCAGCTCTTCCCTGCTGCTCCCTTGCTGTAAACAGCTGTCTTGCCTGATCCCCAGGGCTGATTCAGCAGCCCCGCTGCAGCTGGAGGAACCGCTGCCATGATAGTCGATGGGCACCAGCTGGGCAAGGGACACAGCACAGGGCAGGGTATGTGTTGCCCTGCAGGGATGCCCTGAGCTGCTGATGTGTGACCTGCTCCGGCTGGACAAGGCACTTCACCTAGGGGACAGAGGCACAGTGTGGCCGCAGGGGACCAGCCACCGCCCACAGGAATTTGGGCAGTGGCCAATGCAGCCTTTCCATGGACCACTGCACTGCCACAGGGACGCTTCACAGCTTTATCTCTGTGGAGGAATCAATGCCTGAGAGTACAAGCAGTATCATAGCGTTGGTAAACAAGAAGCCATGGGAAGATGGGAAGTGAAAGAAGCCGTGGGAAAAAGGGAGATAAGAGGTGGCAGTTAACGGTTCTGAGGGCGTGACAAAGATAAGGAAATTAGCGGAAGAGTGTCGAGATGACCTTTGCTTAGGGGATGTACTAGGGAATTCTTTGAAGTGCATACGTGGCATAATGTGAGGTATAAAAAGGCGCTTGTGCTGTATAATAAAGGTTTTTTCGTCTTCGTCTTCGTGCCCTCTCAGATGGAGTCCGTGTCCTTATTCGCCACAAATGGCACCCGAACAGGGACAGGGACATTCTGTCTGAAGGGCCATAAAGTCGGCAATTGCTGATCCGGTGGCGAGCCCCCGCTGAACTGCAAAGCCATTGAAAGGAAACGGGATAAAAGCTGTTGAAAAGAAACAGGAAAAAAGCCGTTGAAAGGAAACGGGACAAAAGCTGTTGAAAGGAAACAGGATAGTGACGTCGAATCGTCTCTGCAGAACAGAGGTGAGCAGCGGGGGGCGGTAGTCATGGGTTTAAACATGACAAAGGAGGAAAAAACTGTTTGCAGGACCATGGAATTGATCCTGAAAAAATATCAAGTAACCATGGATAATGGGGACTTGAGACGACTCCTGAAGTGGGTGACAACCACCGTTAAGGGAGTCGATTCTACTAACATTTATGATCCAAAAATTTGGAATGAAGCTGGCACCCAGCTTTGGGATGCTGCCACTCGTTCGGACTCGGTGGCTGCAGGACTGCTAGCGCCTTGGAGGACTCTGAATGAGACCCTAAAAAAGCATGTCAGTGCTAAAGACAAGCTGAGAGGTGAAAACTCAGGAGGGAGTGCATCTGTGGCCAAAGAGCCTTCTGCGCCCCCGGCCACTGAGGCTGGAGCGGTGGCTGCCTGCGGGGAGCAGGGTAGCAGCAGTGATGATCCCAATCCGTTCGATCCGGGACCGGTCAACCCAGAGAAAGAGCCGGATTTATATCCCCCACATCTGCATGATGTGTGGAAGGGGATTCAAAGGGAGGCAGAGAAAGAAGGGGACTCTGACCTCGCGGTTAAGCTCCGTGAGGTCCAGGCGTTCCCGGTGATTTATGAAGCTCATCAAAGGCCCTGGTGGGAGGCTATGAATTTCCAAGTAGTGAAGGAGTTGAGAAGGGGAGTGATTGAATTTGGCCTCAGTGCCCCTTACTCTGCGAACATGCTAGGGTCGGTCATGAGGAGTTATACGTTATGTCCGGTCGATTGCAAAACGCTGGCGCAATTGTTGCTCTCCTCTGCTCAGTTTATGCTCTGGAATGGGGAGTGGCGGCGACTCTGTGAGGCAAAAGCACTGGAATATTTGGAGTGTCCTGCGACAGATCCAGTGAGATTCTTGGGAGTTGACGCATTGGTAGGAGAGGGTCGATATGCCACTGCCCATGTCCAGGCACAACTCCTGATGGAAGCCCTAAATGATTCAAAGAATCTTGCCTGCCTAGCATTTATGAAGGTCCCCAATGTAGGGAAGCCCCAGCGCTCCTTTACTAATATTAGGCAGGGACCGCAGGAACCGTATATGAAATTTATCGAGACATTAAAAGATGCTTTGGACAAACAAGTAGAGAATGAGGAAGCGCGGAAAATATTATTACAAAAATTGGCAATTGAAAACGCTAACGCGGATTGCCAGAAGGTGCTCCGTCCGTTAAAAAACCCTACGGTAGTTGAAATGATAGAGGAATGCAACCGTGTGGGGACCACGGAGCACCAGGCTGTGACGATGGCTACTGCTTTTGCAAACTCTAAGTTTAGTCAACAGACGTGCTTCACCTGTGGCCGTCCCAGTCACTTTAAGAGACAGTGCCCGCAGGCAGGCAGGCGGAGGCGGGAACTGGCTGACTCACAACTGGGAACGTGTCCAAAATGTAGGAAGGGCCGGCACTTTGCGAATCAGTGCCGGTGGCGGTTACAGTGCACTCTTACTGGGACGTTCATCCGCCACGTTACAGGGCTTGTTCGCTCTCCCTGGGGTTATCGATGCAGACTATACGGGAGAAATTAAAATCATGTTGTGGACGCCTACTCCGCCCTGTTACGTGCCGGCAGGAGCACGAATAGCACAGCTCGTCTACTTTCGAGCTGCCCCTCCTGCGGCGGAGCCTCAGGAACGGGGGAGTGAAGGTTTTGGTTCCACCGGCACGCCACAACTGTGGTGGGCGCAGCCTGTCGCTGCGGGGCGACCACAGCTGACTTGCTGCCTGTCAGGCAGTGGCCCTCAGCAGTCTGTGCGCATCAGCGGCCTTATTGATACCGGAGCTGACGTGACAGTCATTGCGCAGTCACACTGGCCAGCTCAATGGCCGACGAAACAGGTCCCGATTGCCCTTACAGGTATCGGAGGGCAAACAGCACCACTGCAGAGTGTTCAATTAATTCAAATCGAGGGACCGGAGGGTCGGCGGGCCAATGTCCGACCGTTCATTCTTCCGGCCCCTCTCACGCTGTGGGGACGAGACTGTTTGTCACAATGGGGAATCATGCTGGGGACAAATTTATCCTAGGGGCTACTGATCGGCAGCACACCCTGAAGTTGCAATGGTCCTGTGAAAAGCCTATATGGGTGGATCAGTGGCCCCTCCCCACGGATAAGCTGCATCACTTGCAGGACCTAGTTGCTGAGCAGCTGCGCACTGGGCACATTGTGCCATCCACGAGCCCATGGAACTCACCACTTTTTGTCATCCAGAAGAAATCAGGAAAGTGGAGGCTCCTTCACGATCTAAGACGTATAAATGAGGCTATAGAGGACATGGGAGCTCTACAGCCAGGTCTCCCTTCACCAACCATGATACCTATGAACTGGCACATCACTATAATAGACCTTAAGGACTGCTTTTTTACCATTCCGCTACACCCAGATGACACGCCGCGGTTTGCTTTTACTGTACCCGTGACCAATGTAGCCCAGCCGAGTCAACGGTACCATTGGACGGTGCTCCCGCAAGGCATGAAAAATAGTCCCACCATATGTCAATGGTTCGTGGCTCGGGCCCTTAGTCCAGCCCGTGCCCAATTGCCTGAAGTCGTAATTTATCATTATATGGATGATATCCTTGTAGCAACCCCCTCTGAGGCCATGATACGAGGGGCCATGGAGGTTGTCGTAACGAGCCTCCAGTGTAACGGCTTGATAGTTGTCCCAGAAAAGGTGCAGCAGACCGCTCCCTGGAAATATCTAGGGTGGCGCATTACTGAGCAAACTGTGATACCGCAAGGGCTCAAGATCAGTAGTCAGGTCCACACCCTGACTGATTTGCAGAAATTATTGGGCATCATCAATTGGGTAAGGCCTCTGTTGGGAATCAACAACGAGCTGTTGAGACCTCTGTTTAATTTGCTAAAAGGTGATCCTGCGTTGGGGTCTCGACGAACGTTAACCCCCGAGGCTCAGCAAGCATTTCAGTGGATTGCTACAATGATATCGGCTTGGCAAGCACAGCGCTGTGATCCAGAGCTTCCTTTTCAGTTAGCAATAGTGAACACTGACTTCCAACCATATGGTTTGTTGTTTCAATGGAAGCCAACACCCAGCGGCGAACAGTTGTTGGTCATAGAATGGGTGTTTCTTCCCCATCAATTTGGAAAAACCATCACCACTAGAGCAGAAATGTTTGCATCCCTGGTCATGAGAGGGAGGCAACGGTTGATAGTGCTGTGCGGAAAAGAGCCGCATACCATTTACATTCCTGTCGTGATGCCTATGTTAACTTGGTTGATGCAAATGTCTGTACCTTTTCAAATGGCTATGGAAGGTTTTACAGGAGCGATTTCTATTCACCCTCCCAGTCATAAATGGCTGCAGTCCCCGCTACCACTGCAGCAATTGCCGAAATGTAGCTTGACCCCTTTGGACGCTCTAACGGTCTTCACGGATGGGTCCGGGCGCACGGGTCTGTCCTTGTCTGGAAAGACAACCGTGATCAATGGCAAACTGATATCCGGAAACAAGACGGTTCACCACAAATCGTGGAGTTGGCGGCAGTGGTACGAGTGTTTGAGAAATGGCAATGCCCCATCAACATTGTGACTGACTCTGCATATGTTGCAGGGGTAGTGTCCCGCATGGAGTTTGCTTATTTGAAAGATGTAAATAATGCCCAGCTTTTTGCTCTGTTTAAAACCCTCAGAGAACACATTCATCGAAGGATCCACTCTTTTTTTATATTACATATCAGATCTCATACTGCATTGCCGGGGCCCCTGGTTGAGGGAAACCGGTTGGCTGATTCGCTTGCAGGGGCTGTTGTTGTCCCGGGGAAATTTGAGCAAGCGAGGCGTTCACATAACTTTTATCATCAGAACGCTAAGGCCTTGGCTAGAATGTTTCATTTACCACTAACGCAAGCACACCAAATTGTCACTGCATGCCCTGAGTGCCAGTGTGCGGGCCCTCCACAGCCAGGGGGAGTCAACCCTCATGGCTTGCAGGCGCTCGAACTTTGGCAGACTGATGTTACACATCTTCCCGACTTTGGTCGACTCAAATGTGTCCACGTCTCAGTGGATACATTTTCGGGAGCAATTGCAGCCACAGCCCACACTGGGGAAAAGTCCCGGGATGTCCGAAAACATTTTCTTCTTGCTTTTTCCATTCTCGGAGTACCGAGCAAAATAAAAACAGATAACGGCCCCGGGTACGTTGCCCAAGCCACACGGACCTTCCTGCAAACGTGGGGAATCACTCATATCACGGGAATTCCACACAGCCCCACAGGGCAAGCCATTGTTGAGCGCGCGCACCGTTCGCTCAAAGACATGTTAACAAAACAAAAAGGGGGAGTAGGGGATTTGACCCCACAGGAAAAATTGGCAAAAGCCGTTTATGTTCTTAAATTTCTCAATCGGTGGGCTGAGGAAGGTGGACCCCCGATTTGCAGACATTTTGATTCTGTTGAAGGTCACGAGGCAATCATAAGGGACAAGGCGTGGGTAAAGGTGAGAAACCTGGAATCTCATGAGTGGGAAGGCCCGTTTTCATTGATAACCTGGGGTCGAGGGTATGCTTGTGTCTCCACAGATCGAGGACCAAGATGGGTACCAGCGCGGTTTGTCAAGCTGTCTTTTTCGCCGTTGTCGCAGGCGTAAGCGCGTTTTGGGCCCCATCGCAGCCCAAAGAGAACATCTGGATCGCCCTTGCGAATCAGACAGGCCAGGAGACCATTTGCCTTTCGCTCTCGTCACCTGGAGATCCTTTTTCCACCTGCTTAGTGGGACTCCCGTGGAACAATTGGACCCTAGGTCTCACGGAGCCGCATGCAACACTTTGTAGTGGTGGCTGCAATGTGACTGACAATTGGGACGGATGTTTGGTATACCGTCCGTCCCTGAGTGTAGAGCCACAAGAGATAGAATTATTGGGGCTTGGCAAAATGGGTAATGAGTTTGATTGAACTGGGAATTATACGTTTGATTGTATTCGTATGTAATCTTGTGTGTGTACTATGTTTATTGCAATGTGTGAAATGAATAATAGAAAAGTCAGTTAGCTTAGTGTTTGTTGTAAAAGAAAAAGGGGGAGATGTGGAGGAATCAATGCCTGAGAGTACAAGCAGTATCATAGCGTTGGTAAACAAGAAGCCATGGGAAGATGGGAAGTGAAAGAAGCCGTGGGAAAAAGGGAGATAAGAGGTGGCAGTTAACGGTTCTGAGGGCGTGACAAAGATAAGGAAATTAGAGGAAGAGTGTCGAGATGACCTTTGCTTAGGGGATGTACTAGGGAATTCTTTGAAGTGCATACGTGGCATAATGTGAGGTATAAAAAGGCGCTTGTGCTGTATAATAAAGGTTTTTTCGTCTTCGTCTTCGTGCCCTCTCAGACGGAGTCCGTGTCCTTATTCGCCACAATCTCCAGCCGTTTTCTTGCTGTGTGCAACCAGCATTTGCTGTGCACCTCCTGCCTCAGCTCCAGCTTTGAGATGACAACAGGCGCTGCAGCACAGGGCTGACTCCTGTCCTCAACATCGACCACACACAAGCACGGGGTGCTGGTGAAGTTGGTCTCGTGGCCGCCATCTTCCTTTGGCAGGATCAAAGCTGGTCTTGCTGCCTTTCCAGATGCGCTGGGAAGGTCTGGGGGGAACCACGAACAAACCAGGAGGTCATAGGGACTTCTCCCTCTAGGCAGCCACCAGTCTGGGAGAAGGAGGGTCTCACATGTGATGTTCCTCAGTGCTGGTGACTGAATGGAGGAGCAGACCCCAGCGGGCAGCTCTTCAGCTCCACTGTCTGGCTTGCAGCCCCAAATCTCTCAGACCTGCAGGCTCTGGCTATGCCTGGGGAGCTCAACCAGTTTCTCTGTGCCACTGTCAGCAGTTTGGGAGGGAAGAGTCCAAGTAGCAGTCGCTCACAGAGAGGCCATCATCTTCCTTCAGCAGGATCAAAGCTCATCCTCCTGCCATTTCTGCTACCGGTCCTGCTGCCTTGTTGGCTGGGCTGGAAAGGGCTGGGGGGTCCATGGACAAAATGAGAGTGCACAGGGACTCCTCATCCCTCCAAGGCAGCCCCCCATCTGGGCGAAGGAGGCTCTTGCGCACGATGATCCCCAGCACTGACTCCCAGCTGTCACGGGCAAAGCAGCATGGGCCCTCCTGGGCACCAGTCTTGTCTTCCCACATCCCCGCAGAAACAGCCCCCCCCCAAATGGTAGCAGGGAACCTGCCAGCCATGGCAGATGGCACCTCTTACCATGCTAATGAGCTGACAAGATTTAATTCCTGCCTCCCATTAACATTCATTAAAGTGTCACTTGGCCATTCTTCTGCGTCTATCACATCTCTGCCACTACTGCTTCAAGATGTTAATTCGTGGTTGCCTCTGGGGTGGCTGCCATCTGCCCGCAGCAAGCTGCCGCCTCGCTGTCCCCCAAACCCCGCATTCTTAAGAGGTCTTAAGAGGAGGCAGGCACAGAGCAGCGCAACTGGCACCCATGGGATGGATGGATGGATGGATGGATGGAGCTGGTCTTAACCCACAGATTGGGTTTGGACTCAGGGTTTTCCTGCAGCATCCCCACCTTGCCCAAAATCCCACAGCCCCACTGCTGGCGCAGAGCCGCAGGAAGAGGCAGACAGACCTACCACAGCTTGCTGGGGGCCAGAAGTAGGTTACTTTCCACCACGCATAGAAATTATATGATGCATATTCATCAGTTACGGTTGTGCAGAGATTACAACAGTCACATAAACTGCAGGTTTAGGGATCGTTGGCTTCACTCTGTGACTTTCCCAGGGCTTCCTCCCCTGAAAAATAGATGGAAATTGGAGTCATCTCATGAAAAATAAAGGTCAGCACTTTAAGTGATGTCTTAGAGAAATACTGTTTTCTTTACTGTACATTTTTGCACCCCTCAGGTGAAAAATTCAGTGATCATAAGCCTCATCTTATTATTTAAAATTATATTTATCAGCTGTAATCACTCTCAATACATTTTCGTTCTTAAAAATAAATTTACCAAACTCTTCACAGGTATAATGGAAACAAATTAAATTTGAAGCCCAGCCTCACAGGATCGATGCTAAGCAGATCACTGCATCTGTTTACAAAGGGAAAATATTCTTTCATGCAGCTGCCTTTGAGCATAGTGGAGCCCAGGGAACCTAAAAGCTTTGAGCAGTGGAGAGGATTTGGGGATCGATGCTCTTCAATCACCGATGAAGATGGGAGCTGGGGGCGAAGACAGCCCAGGGCATGCAATCCCGCCCCAGTTCCCCTATTGAACAAGGCTCTCCCCAGCCACTTGTCACCAGCTCAGCCATGTCACCGGCTCTCTGGCGCGTGCCTCCTGCCAGCCTCGCCACACGACACTGGCTCCCTCTGAAGTGACGACAGCGCAATAATCGCTTCACCCAGCAGTGAGACCGCTCTGAGGTGTCACCAGCCTTAGAGACCTCTCAAAATGCAACTCAGCGGTTTTCACCAAGTGCATAGATAGCTGTGAGAGCCCCCCAAAATGATTCGGCTTCCTCTTGACCACGGGGTATAAAGTTAACCCCAGTGGGGGAAAACGTGCCACAGTGTTTCTACCCATTCGCGACAGATGGGTCTCATCTGAAACTCTGAATTGGCCGTAGCTGGAAAGAAAAAAGGACTGAAAAAACACTGAGCCAGCTCAGGTCAGGTCACTGCTGCACTTGCACTGCTTCTTGTAAGGCTTGTCCTCCATTGGTTCAGGTGGTTCCTGCTATAGTAATTCCTATAACAGGCAACTCAAATCATGGGTTACAATAATTTAAAGGTATGTCCATTACAATCTCCACCCCTGGTCCCTTTGGGCCAGACCATAGGGTTTAACATTGCAATGAACTCCTCCCCTTGCCCCTGCTCCGGCTTGAACTTATCCACAGACTGCAGTCCCTTAAGGGTGTACCTGCTCCAAGTGGAGCCTTATCTATGAGCCACAGTCTCTCCAGGGGTATACCTGCTGCGGCATAGACTTATCCACAGCCACAGTCGCTTTGAGGTGCACCTGTTCCAGCGTGGCCTTCTCCACGGGCCACAATGCCTTCAGAGATAGACCTGCTCCTGCGTGGCCTTACCCACAGCCACAGTCCCTTCAGGAGTGAACCTGCTCCAACATGGCCTTACCCATGGCTGCAATCCCTCCAGGGGTGTACCTGCTCTGTCGTGGGCTTATCCATGGCCACACACTTTGAGGTGCTCCAGCATGACTTCATGAACAGCCATAGATGCTTCAAGGTGTACCTGCTGCAGCATGGAGTTGTCCATAGCCACAGATGCTTCAAGGTGCACCTTCTCCAGTGTGGACTTATCCTTAGGCCACAATCCACTCAGAGGTATACCTGCTGCAGCACAGACATAACCACGGCCACAGACACTTTGAGATATACCTGCTCTGGTGTGGACTTATCCACGGCCACAGACGTTTCAGGGTGTCCTGCTTCCACGTGGACTCATCCACAGGTCACAGTCCCTTCGACTCAAGTTCACACACGAGTTCCAGCCTGTCCAGCACAGCAGCACAGAAACATTAGCGATGCCCTGGCCATCTGCCAGCCCAAGCGCATGGCCGTTGCTGTTATCAAAATGTTCCCAGGCACAGCACAGTAAGATGATCAGCAGCACAGCAGTACAGCAAGCAGCAAAAGCAAAAAGCAGCCACTAACGAGCACTAGACTCTAATATACAGTAAGGCAAGCAAGCCCCATGGCAAGCACAGGACCCTGCCGATAGCAATAACAGCTATAAATTAGATCTAGCACATTCCAATCAAACCTGTCATTATCTAGAATCCTTTGAGCCCCACATTGGGCACCAAAAAGGACTGTCATGGTTTAACCCCATCCGGCAACTGAGCCCCACACAGCCGCTCGCTCACTCCCCCTCCAGTGGGATGGGGGAGAGAATCAGAAGGGTAAAAGTGAGAAAACTCATGGGTTGAGATAAAGACAGTTTAATAAGTAAAGAAAAAACCGTGCACACAAGCAAAGCAAAATAAGGAATTCAGTCACTACTTCCCATCGGCAGGCAGGTGTTCAGCCATCTCCAGGAAAGCAGGGCTCCATCACACGTAACGGTTACTTGGGAAGACAAACACCATCACTCTGAACGTCCCCCCTTCCTTCTTCTTCCCCCAGCTTTATATGCTGAGCATGACGTCATATGGTATGGAATATCCCTTTGGTCAGTTGGGGTCAGCTGTCCCGGATGTGTCCCCTCCCAGCTTCTTGTGCACCCCCAGCCTACTGGCTGGTGGGATGGTGTGAGAAGCAGAAAAGGCCTTGACTCTGTGTAAGCACTGCTCAGCAGTAACTCAAACATCCCTGTGTTATCAACACTGTTTCCAGCACAAATCCAAAACATAGCCCCATACCAGCTAGTATGAAGAAAATTAACTCTATCCCAGCCAAAACCAGCACACCTTTCATTAATTTTTCATCCAAAAGAGAAGCTAATATCTAAGTGTAAAACTCCTTGCTTCCCCAGATGTCTCATTTGAACTATATGGGGCTCTCAAGAAAGACCATCTATTTCCCAAGCAAGTGCTCCAAGTGCCTTGGGATAATACTACGGTTCCCTTTTATTGCTCCTGCAGCAACCCCTGTATCATTGTCTGTATTTTCTGATCTCTTTATCAACAGAGGACGCTGGGGGAGAGCTGCTGTTAGGAGCTATTCGAGAATCGCTTCCACAATCTGTGCATCCTCACCAGCGCCAAGGAGAGGGGATAATAACTTCCCTCAATCTGTTGGCCACGCTCCTCCTAATGTAGCCCAGGATGTGGTTTGCCTTTTTCGCAACAAGAGTGCTCTCTTGGTTCATATTCAGCCTGGTGCCCACGATAACCCCCAGGTCCTTCCCAGCAGCACTGCCGCTCAGCACTCAGATCCCAGCCTGGGTTTATTGCACCTCGGTGCCACACTTTGCATCCCCCTTGCTGAATTTCACAGGGTCAGTGCTCACATTTATCTAATCCCCCCCAAACTGAGGCTGTGTCAGGTGTCAGCCACCCTTGTCTAGTGGCACCTGAGGCTTTGCTGAAGGTTCATCCTGTGTCAGTGCCTCAACCTGTATCAGTCCCCGGGTGCTTCAGTCATTACTGGCCACCCGTCGGCTGTCAAGCTGTTGGTGGCCACCCTCAGAGTCCAGCATGGTTTGCCCTTGGGAAATCCCTGCTTGCCCTTTACGTGCTTGGAAATGGCTTCCGAGAGGTTGTGCTCCATAATGGGTCTTACAGCAATTACCATTCTCTTTACTGATCCATGCCAAGTCACGTCTCCCCTTCCCCTGAAAAATGCAGAGCCCTTCTTTCTTGGGGGTGTCCTTTGATTCCTGGATGGATAATCCCCACCGCCACTGTCAGTCCTCCTCCTGCAAGCATGTAGCAATGGAAAACACAGAAAGCAGGGGTCAGAGACCACGTAAGATGTCCGTCACTCCACATGCTCTGTGGGCGGTGGGCCCCAGACAGCCAGCAGTGCCCTAAAATCTCTTGCAGGATGAACCATCTCCAGTGTGACACAGAGGAAAGCTCTGGGTGATCCCAGCTGCGGTGCTTCTGCGCAGGCTGGAGCTTTGCCTCCCAGCAGCAGCCTCAGCTAGTTTTATACAAAGATGTTAACGAAATTCAGGATCTCTTGGTTTTGAAAGCGCTGCATAATTGCAAGCTGTTATTGTCTGAAACCGCATTTGCAAGATGCAATCTCAACAGCCAGGCAGTTTGGGGAAAAGAAACACTTGCTCAGTGTGGGAGAAGCTCCTGCAGAGGATACAGCCTCTCAATACCCTTGCCAAGCATTCACAGGTCTTCTTAGCTGCCCAAACACCACAGTTTTCAAGCAGAAATCTGTGGGCAACATTCTACCCGAACTCCCCCCAGCCCTTGCCATAAACTCAGGGTTTCTCTGTCCCATTTCTCTGTATAGCCGTGTAGGCTCCTTCATCACACCATCAGCATCAGGTAGCAAAGCTGACAGTGGCTTGCAAAGGGGCAGGTCTACAAGCTCCCCACCCTGAACTGCAACATCCAGAAAGCTCTGGCAAAGCCTCCATGTTCCCCTTTCTACCCTGCCCACAGCACTGCTGAGACTTTGCAGCAGAGTGGACTGTGCCCTTCCATGCAAGCACTTGTGATCCCTTCTAGACTCCTCTTCCTCATCTGCCTTGAAAAGCAGAGGCCTGGGAAATGCTGGGTTTGATAGGGCATTGGCAAAGCCACAGGCATGAGTGTTATTTCAAGCATGTGATTCAGTGAGGGCCTAGAGCACCCCAGAAGGAGAATGGGTGGATTTTGTCTTGAGCTTTGTGATTATATTTCATCCAAAAAACTCAGTGACTTTGGATGGGATCCTACACCCATACAAGGTCTGATCAATGGCTCAGTGCTGCTCAGCAAGGGTTTCAGTGACAAATTCAGCCTTTCCCTGCAGGACCCAGGATATCCCATCCCTCATTCATGTCTTCACTCATCCAAACCCACCTGCACCCAAACTTTGGAGGACTTGTTGGGTCGTACAAAGCTTAGACTGTGCCTTCTTGCTATCACTTGGCCCTGGGAGATGGATTTTGCAGTGCATCAGTTTTTATGATGCATGGGACAGTCCTGTATGAAGTCTGGCCATAGACAGGCCACTCAGTCCTTGGCGACAAAGAGCAGGAAGCATCTGCAGGCCAACTCCAATTTGGGACATACCTCTATCTGGCTTGTACATGAGGGCAGGCAGGACTTTCTGAAGGGAGTGTCCCAGGTCCTCCAGGGTACTTGAGGGATGAGGACGGCTCAGAGGCGGAGAACATCCCTGACAAAAGAAGCTGTGGATGCTGCAAGTGTACTCGGGTTCAACAGGAGACAAGCTCATGGGAGAGAGAGGCCCACTGAGGACATCTAAATACTCTCATGGTGGCCAGCACCCTCTGCCCCGGCTGCTAACCCCAGGGGAGGGTGGTAGGGCTGTCAGCCACACATGGCTCTGCATGGCCTGGCAGCATCAGTGTTAACCAGGCTCTGCCCCGGCCCTGCCGCGAGAGCACGTTTGCCTGCAGAGCTGTGCTTCCAGAACGCTCCTTGCAATTACATGCCCTGCCACCATGCAGGCGAGTTATTAATATTTATTAGGTTCAATTATTCATGGCCTCTTTAGGATCCTGTTGTTTAAGTCCAGCTTGAGATCTCCAGGCTAGCAATCACAAAAGTTGCTTTCCAGAGGAATTACAGTAAATCAATCCTTTGGAGATGTTCCAGGCAGCTGTAAAACTCATGGCCGGAGCTGCCCAGAAAGGAGCCTTGCACCCAGCCCTCAGAGGCCCAGAAGTGTTGCACGGGAGCGAGCGGTGCTCGAGCCTTCCTGGGGTGGGGTGCAGGGTCCCGGGACATCACGTCCCCTCTCACCACCGCCTGCACGGAGGTCACACTGGCCATCTTCTTCTGAAGCTGCAAGGGACAAACAGCCCAGGGATAATGGTTTGCAGTTTACTCCCCGTCAAAAGGACACCCAGTGAGGATGGAGACCAAACCATGATGTTAGCAGCAGAGCAAGGCAAAGAAGGCAGCAGCCAGGAGTACGCAGCCTGTCCTGGCGGCTGTGACATGGGATGCCCCTGCTTGTCCCAGCTCCTGGCTGGTTCTCAGTCCATAGTTGGGAAGCCACAGGGAGGGTGCAGGATTCAGGAGGGACACCCCAGGGTGCTCCCACTGGGCACACCCCATGGCACAGGGCATCCCACTGAGACCTGCTCACTTTGCTCCATCAAAGCAGGGCTGGCAGCAGCTAGGGGCATGCACAGAGCCTGGAGGAGGAGGATTTACCTTCCTACCCTGTTGATGCCCTGATTTACACTGTGGCAAGCTCTGGGTGAGTCCCAGTACCAGACACCGAGCACACCAGGCCCCAGGGGTGCGCAGGAGGAGGCACCATCTGCAGCAGACATGAGCTGCCAGGGCCACGCTCTGCCAGCAGAAAGCCATCTGGACCACTCAAGAGATGCTCGGCAAGGCTGATAAGCCAGGGCTTAGCACCATGCTAACTGCACCCACCGAGCCATCTCACGGCTACTTGCAAAGCCCTGGGCAGCGCAGGCGATCCCAGTGCTTCCCCAGCAAAGCCTGAGCCATGTTTCTGCGCTGACCTCTGCATCTGCTCCCAGCCTGAGGCTTGGGGCAGCTACCCCACAGCCCCCGTCCACTTCCAGCTGCCCTCAGCACTGTAGAAATGGCAGGTGGGACACGGGACTCCCAGGGGACCCACATGCCACTGGAAGGAGCTGTGGGGCGGGCAGGGTCCCCCAGGGGACATGTCCCTGCAACCCTCCATGACGAGGGTGAGCAGACAGCCTCTCTGGTGGTGCTGTTTGATGCTCATTGACCACGATGGGACTCAGGGCATGTGGAGCTCATGTAGACACCTGGGACCAGGTGCATGAAGGGGAAGGAGAGAGCTCGTGCAAGACAAACAGCCCTCTGCCTCCCTCCAGGCCCTTCCCTCGGCAAGGGCTGGTGTCCGGAGAGCTGGGGGCCAGAAAGAAGGTGCACAGCCAGGAGGGAGCATGGTGCACAGGCTCTTCTCTGGAGACCAAGAAACGCCCGAGGAGCAGCCTTGCCCACAGTGATTCATGGCTGAGCCACATTGCCAGCATGCAAGGGATGGAGCAATTTGCTCAGCGCAGAGGAAGAGGAGCAGGGGTTTGAAGGGAAGCAGCCCTACATGTTGAAGCCTCAGTGATGAGCAGGCTTAGAAGGGACTGGCTGCTTCTCATCCAAAGCCAGGGTGATGGCCCTGTGCCACCAGGCTCACACGCTGCTCAGGTGGGTGTCAGAGCCCAGCCAGGGGATGCTGGGATGGAGAGGAGCTGGGCAGAGGCACTCAGATGCCACAGCAAGGGCCATCCCATGAGACAGGATGCCAAAAAGGCCATGTGTCACCCTCAAAAACTGGGTTTCCTTGTATGTCATCCTTCCTCCGACCTGCCTTCCCCTCTCCCCATCTCCCCTGTGTCCCTGCAGCAGCTAATGCCTCCTGCCTTGACATGGCCTTCCTTTGACTAAAATCTGCAAAACCATGCTGTGCTCTGGGCTCCAGCATGGATCAGCATATAAAATTTTGATCTGTTAAAGGGGTTTGCAGGGGAAGCTGGGTGAGCAGGAGGGGGAACACACACCTGCCTCCATGGACCCCACCCTGGGGCAGCTCCCTTGCCTGCACCCCACCAGTCACTGCCAGAGATGACGGAGGGGGGCCAGGAGGCGAGGGAGGGCTCATGACATGCCGGTGCTGGCAAGGAAAAGCAGCCCAGAGCCCATCCGGCTGGGCAGGAGGTGCTGGAGAGGCCTGATCCAGCTCACAGAAAGGCCGACAGTGGCAAAGAGGTGGATTTGGAAGGAGGAGAGAGGAGGGACTAGGGCACAGCTGGGGAGCAGGGGAGACACGCAATCCAGCTGCAGAAAGCAGGGGAGGCGCATGCCAGCGGGGGCCAGCGCTGCCGGGGGGGCAGTGGATCCTGCCCCATACCCCAGGACAACACCAGGTCAAGGATAAACATGGGCCAGACCCTCTGAGCTGTAAGATCTGCCCCACATCACCCCCCAGCCACCTTTTCTTCCTCCTCCACCGACCTGATGCACCAGCTGGCTGTACCACCAGCCCGGCCAGCGCTGGGAACAGCGGGACCCCAGGGCCAGCACCCACTGCTGTCCCCGAGCTCTCTGCCCAGGGACACAACCTGGTCCCCCTTGTCTCACAGCCCTCCCCTCACCCACTGGTGCTGAAGAAACCTAGACAATCCTACCACCAACAGTGCCTCAGACAGACTCCAGCAGGCAGGGGCATTTTCTTCTTCCCCAAAAAGCCTCTGAATCCCAGCAAGAGCCATTTTAATCAGAGCTTTCTGCCCTGTGGGACTCCGTGTGGCATAATGAAAGAGGCGCAGACAGCCCTCCCATCAACCCTCTGTTTGGCCTCATCGCCTTTTCCCCCCTGCCGCATTTCAAGCCTGCTTGGTAAATGTTTGAAAGTGATGCTGATGCAGTTGGTATGGCAACGCCAGGCTGGGGCCCTTGCCTGAAACCCCAAGCACACAATTAGCTGATTAAGAGGCGAGCAGGGGGTGGCCGCATGCCGGGGCTCTGCCGCTCTGCAGAGTTGTCCCCGCTCACCCCATCGGAGGTGCTTGGGGGTCTCCAAGAAGGGTAAGAGGCATCAGGTCCTACAAGGGGCTGTGATGCAGCCCAAGGAGCATGCACAGACCCCCATGTGGGTAAAGGACCGGGTTTCCAGACTTGGAGAGGCTGGGGACAAGCCTTTGCATGAAGACTCCCAATAGGATGCTGCAGCATGGGAACAGGGCTGGTGAGAAGTGCTGCGTGGCTGGGGATGTTGGAGACACCAAAAGCAACGTGGTGGCTGCTGGACTCACTTGCAAGCACCACATCCCTGTCTAAATAGCAGCACCCAGGAGCCTTGCGTAGCCCCGGGTTTGGGTGTGAGCCATGCCGCGTACCACTTCCACGGCGGGACAGGACCCAGGCATGTCCCGGGGGGGTACAATGGTCGGATCCAGTGCTCCTGGGTCTGAGCTCCGCTGGGTCATGTTTCCCCTGGAGCCATCTGGGCTCTGCATCTGCCTCCAGCCCCAGGGGCTGCCTGCTTGCCCCCAGCCTCCAAAATGGGTCCCAGTAGTGCCCTCGCTGGCAGGGCAGAGGTATTTGAGCAGGCTTTCCCCCTCTCCTCTCCTCTCCTCTCCTCTCCTCTCCTCTCCTCTCCTCTCCTCTCCTCTCCTCTCCTCTCCTCTCCTCTCCTCTCCTCTCCCACAGCTTTATTGCTCATAAAGTGGCTCAGGAAGGCAGCAATCATCCCCATGACAGCCTCGGTTAATGAAATCGGCCTTCATTAGGTATTTCCATTCCACTTGAAAAGCTCTTCTGTGAGGATGCTTGACCAGCCTGCAGCAGAGGTGGCCCCACCAAGGAAGGGCGCAGAGACGAGTGATGCTGCAGGGGGGCAGCCACACTGGTGGGGCGGGCAGCAGGGAGGGGAGACAGAGAAGGCTGCCTGTGCCTCCCTATGGGAAAAAGTGCAACCCTTGCAAGGGTGCTGTGGGGCTGGCGCTGGGACGCTGCGGTTGCAAAACCATACCCCGCACCCATCCACGGTCCAGCCCCTGTGGTCCCTCTATCACCCCAGCCTCAGCCCTTCTCCCCAGCCCCAGGGCTGATCCTGCTCTCCAGAGCCCTGCAGTGTCCTGGGGGATGAGTCCCTGCACCAGGCTCTGCTATTTGGGCACGCCCGTGTTCCTGCTTAGGGCAAGGGGGTACCAGTCCCTGGAGAGCTGTGGGGTCTGGCCTCAACCCTTTCTGGGGGCTGGCAGGTGAAAGGGAGAGGGCAGGCTGGAGGGGACAGCTGCTCGCTGGGAGCTGGCTGGAGTGGCCTTGTGGAGAGGGTCATTTAGCTAATGCCTGCAAGAGTGCGCCTAGATTAGAGAGCTCTAAAGTGCTCGGCTATTATCTGTCCGAGGGAGCATTCTTGTCTCATCAGGGCCAGGCTTGGCGAGCCACCAGCTGCAGCAGCAGAGTCAGGAGAGACCCACGGCTCTGTGCCCCGGCTGCTCTGCAGGGACATGCCACCTCCAGGAAGGGCAGCCCAGGGTAAACCCAGGAAGCTGTCCTGGGGGAACACCTTCCCACAGACCTGAGCCCCCAGGGCATCCCTGCCTGTCAGAGGATGCGTTGTTGGCTTCCTCCTGCCTGCTCTCATCTTCCTGCTTCCCTCACTCCTGCACCTTTCCCCCAGCTCCCCTTGGGGCATTTTGTCACCCATCCACACTGTCAGACCATGTCCTTTCTCTGCACACCCTTCCCAGGTCCCAGCACTGGTCCCCGCCAGCTTTTCCCCCTTATCACAGGGGTGAAGGAGGCTCATGGAGGAGCAACGTGGGTAAACGGTTGCGTGAGGCAGCGTGGTGCTGAGCGCCTCACACTCTCTCTGAGGCTCCCCAGAGCCCAGTCTTGTACAGGGAAAAGGGAACAGCCAATCTGTGACTGGGTCCGCAATGGCTCTGTGGGACAGCGGCAGGGAGCAGACGGCAGCGCACAGCCAGGGGCTCACCTGGAGGTGGACATGCAAGAGGATGGATGGGCTGGATGCAAGCTGGATCTCCTCCTTCCAGCAGTTGGAGAAGCTGGTGGGGTGCATTGTTCACTCAGGACTGCAAGTCCAGCAGATCTGGGGCTGCCACGGCTCAGCCCAGCAGATGTGGGGATGCAGCGGTGAGGCAGGGCTGTGTCAGACACCGGCGAGGACGAGGAGGAAGCAGCGCTCAGCTCTGCACCAGGCCAGGGCCCTGGGCAGAGCTAAAACCACCCTGGGCAGTACAACGCACTCATGCCCCAGGAGGGGAGGTTGGGTCAGGCTGAACTGGGAGCTCAGCCCAAATCTGCAGCTGGGTGATGGAGAGGTGCCTCTTCCCCATGCAGCCCAGCACCTGGCCCTGCTCTGGCTGGGATTTCGGCTGTTGCCCGCTTCGCTCTCCAGAGCAACTGGACAGACCTCGATTGCAAACTCCCAGGGGCTGAAGACAGATTTGTTAGGCAAATTCTGCTCCGGGCTTTTGTACTGGGGGATTTTTGGGTGCCAGGAAAGCTGCTGGGGAAGGAGCAGAGTCAGCCCTTGCACCTCGACAGTGTACACAAGGCTGCTTGGTAATTATGTCCTGCAAGAACTCTGCATTCCGGCTCCGGGATGGGAGGGAAAAACTCAGAGCAAACAAACACTGTGCCATGGCCTCAAGGCACGCAGCCAGCATCCACGGTGTCTTAACCTACTTCAAGTTCATTGTGGTTCGCATATGCGAGGAGAAGACATGAAAGGCCAAAGCTCAATTAGAGTTGAAACTGGCCAGTGTTGTGTCAGACAACAAGAAGGGCTTTTTTAAGTACGTTAATACCAAGAGGAGGTCAAAGGAAAATATTGGACTGATACTTGTTGAAGATGGTCACCTGACTAATAGGGATGAAGAAAAAGCGGAGGCATTCAATGCTTTTTTTGCCTCAGTCTTTAATAATACTGATAGACCTTGGGCTGCCTGGTCCCCTGAGTCAGAGGACCACGAGTGTGGGAACAGTGACTTTCCATTTGTGGACACTGAATTTATAAGGGACCAGCTGTATCAGCTGAATGTTCACAAGTCCATGGGGCCTGATGGGATTCATCCCAGAGTACTGAAGAAGCTAGCAGATGTTACGGCAGGACCCCTCTCGGTCATCTACCAAAGGTCTTGGGAGTCTGGGGAGGTCCCTGCTGACTGGAACCTAGCCAATGTTATTCCAATTTACAAGAAGGGCGTAAGGGAAGACCCAGGAAACTACAGCCCTGTTAGTCTAACCTCAGTACCTGGAAAAATTATGGAGAAGATCATACTGGGTGCTACTGAAAGGCATTTAAAGAACAATACAATCATCAGGCACAGTCAACACGGGTTCACAAAGGGAAAGTCCTGCCTAACTAATTTGATATCCTTCTATGATAAGGTCACCTGCCTAGTGGGTGAAGGGAAGGTGGTGGATGTAGTTTTTCTGGATTTTCATAAGGCTTTTGATACTGTCCCTCACAGCATCCTTCTGGACAAGTTGTCCAACTGTGGGATGAGCGGGTTCACGGCGCGCTGGGTGAAGAACCGGCTGAATGACAGGGCTCAAAGGGTTGTAGTGAATGGGGCTACATCTGGCTGGCGACTGGTCACCAGCGGTGCTCCTCAGGGTTCAATTCCAGGGCCAGTTCTGTTCAACATATTTATCAATGATCTGGAGGCAGGAGTTGAACGCACCATTAGCAAGTTTGCTGATGATACCAAACTGGGAGGTGCTGTTGACTCTCTTGAGGGACAAGTTGCCTTGCAGAGGGATCTAGACAGATTGGAGCATTGGGCTGTGATTAATGGGATGAAATTTAACAAGTCCAAATGCCGGATTCTGCACCTGGGACAGAGTAATGCTGAGCACAAGTATAAATTGGGAGAGGAGTGGCTGGAGAGCAGCCCTGCAGAAAGGGATCTGGGGGTGCCGGTCGACAGCAGGCTCAATAGGAGTCAGCAGCGTGCCCTGGCAGCCGAGAGGGCAAACTGCATCCTGGGGTGCATCAAACACAGCATAACCAGCCGGTCAAAAGAGGTGATTATCCCGCTGTTTTCAGCATTGGTGCGGCCTCACCTTGAGTATTGTGTGCGGTTCTGGGCCCTACAATTTAAGAAGGATGTGAAGGTCCTTGAATGCGTCCAGAGGAGGGCAACAAAGCTGGTGAAAGGGCTGGAAGGCATGTCCTATGAGGAGCAGGTAAGGACTTTGGGCTTGTCTAGTTTGGAGAAAAGGAGGCTGAGGGGCGACCTCATTGCTCTCTACAGCTTCCTGAGGAGGGGAAGTGGAGAGGGAGGTGCTGATCTCTTCTCCCTGGTATCCAGGGACAGGATGCATGGGAATGGTTCAAAGCTGTGCCAGGGGAGGTTCAGACTGGATATTAGGAAGCATTTCTTTATCGAGAGGGTGGTCAAAGACTGGAACAGGCTTCCTAGAGAGGTGGTCGATGCCCCATGCCTGTCAGTGTTTAAGAGGCATTTGGGCAACGCCCTTAACAACATGCTTTAACTTTTGGTCAGCCCTGAAGTGGTCAGGCAGTTGGACTAGATGATCGTTGTAGGTCCCTTCCAACTGAAAATATAATATTCTTTTCTTTTCTTTTCTTTTCTTTTCTTTTCTTTTCTTTTCTTTTCTTTTCTTTTCTTTTCTTTTCTTTTCTTTTCTTTTCTTTTCTTTTCTTTTCTTTTCTTTTCTTTTCTTTTCTTTTCTTTTCTTTTCTTTTCTTTTCTTTTCTTTTCTATTCATTACCGCCCGGCTGCTGATGAGGACCAAAGGAGGGGCCGCGTCCCTACTGGGCACCATCTGGCAGCTCCTGCTCAGATCACCCTGGCCACCAAGGGCAGAGGGAGAGCCAGGACCTGCTGTCCTTGTCCCTGTCCCCGTCCCCAAGACCGCAGCAGGGTGAACGTGGGGAGCGAGAGTCACAGAGCAGCCACGGCCCCCTTAGCAATTTACAATGGCATCGGCACTGCAGCTCCACATACACACCTGGGAGGGAACGCTGGTGGGGAGAGGGGTGGGAGCAGGGAGGTGTCAGAGGCTGCTCCAGGGAACCGGTCCCCCCAGGGAAGTGGGTCAAACCCTTTGGGGTGAGGGGCACAGGGCCACAGCCCCCCTCCGCTTGGGCTGCGGGGACTGATGGCTGAGCTGCTGGGGTGTGGGAGCACTGGAGGACATCTGCATCGATGGCCAGGGGTGTGATAGGTGGTGTCAATGAGCTGGCCTTGATGGTGGGAGCGTGATGGACAGCCATCAGCATCATGCATGGAGCCTGCGTTGATGACCAGGGGTGTGATGGACAGCTACCAAAGAGCCAGTGTGAATGGTCAGGGGCAGTGATAGACAGCCATTGGCGGATGGGATGGACAGCTGTCAGTGGGCGTGAAGAACGGCCATTGGCAGGTGACCTCAGGAAGTGCTGCCTGCAGCCAGCGTCAGAGGATGTCCCATTTGGGTGGCAGTGGAGAGTGGAATCGTGTCTGCAGCTGGGATCAGGTCCATCGGTGGGGTCCTGAGCCCCTTCCCCTGTGTGGAGCCCATGCAGCCTGAGGGCATGGACTGGGGCAGCCAGAGGGAACCAGGCATGGTCTCTCTCGCTCGCAGTCTCGCTCCTGCACCACTCATTCCTGGTGATGGGCGATGCTCTGCCATTCCTTGCCTGCAGTTTTACATGGCAGCCCATCAGGCAGCCATTTTTTATCCCATTTCATGCTGATTTTGGCATCATCCTCCCCTCCTGAACCAGCTGCCATGAGGTGTGCCGATGCCTCTCCAAACCCTCCCCGCAGCGCATCAACACTATTATCTATCTCCATCAGCCAAACTTGTAATCTCCTGAAAAAAGATATCTTGCTATTTTGACAAATCCTCTTTTACATCACCCCCTGCTGACTGGCAGGAACGCTGGTTCGTGCAGGCACCCTGCTGCTGCTGCTCCTGCTGCTCCTGCTTCTTGACAGGCTAAAAGTTCGGCTCCCCCACATCAAAGAGCAAACCCTTTGCCCTGCAGCCCCACGGGGTGCTGGTGGTTTCAGGGCTGGGGGCTGGGTGGGAACCGGGACGAGCTGGGGCGGCACCAGGCAGTGTTCCCAGGCGGCGGGCTCCAGAAGCAGCCACAGATGGTGAGCCCGCATGCCGCATCGCTGCAGCAGCGAGTGACTGTCCTGGTTTCGGCTGGGATAGAGTTAACTTTCTTTCTGGTGGCTGGGGGGTGCTGTGTTTTGGGTTTGGTATGAGAGGAGCTTCGATGGCCCATTGATGCTTTGGTTGTTCCTGGGTGGTGCTTGCACTGGGGACTTTTTGGCCTCCCATGCCCTGCCAAGTGCAGGGGAAGCTGGGCGGGGGGAGCACAGTCGGGGTGGTTGACCCAGCTGGCCAATGGGGTATTCTATACCATGTGACATCATGCTCAGTATAAAACTAGGGCTTGGGGGGGGCTCGCACGTATGGGACACGTGGTCGGTGAGCAGTTGCATTGTGCATTGCCTGCTTTGTATATTCTATTATTGTTGTTGTTATTGTTATTATTACTGTTCTACTTTGTTTTATTTCAATTATTAAACTGTTTTTATCTCAATCCGCGAGTTTCCCTGCTTGTGCCCTCCTAATTCTCTCCCCCATCCTACCGGAGGAGGGGGGTGAGAGAGCAGCTGCGTGGTGTTTAGTTGCTGGCTGGGGTTAAACCACAACAGTGACCTACACGCGGGCATCATGTGAGATTTTTGGGGGGGAAGGAGCTGACGAAAATGCACATTCCCGCTGCAGCTCAGCTCTCACCTTGGCCCCTGCAGCCCTCCCCCGGCAGCCCGGCACTGCCGGCTCCGCCAAGAGCTTTCCCACCCTGTTGCCGTCGCGGCCGCTCCGACGGGCGCTCAGCCATGCTGTGGCTTTTCAGAGAGGGGTGTCGGAACAGGGGACCGTGTCTTCCTTCTCTCTGGGGGATGCGAGAGCATCATGCACCCTGCACGGGGCAGAGGCTGCTGGATGCCCCTTGCAGAAACGGATCTGGGCTGCAGCTCTCTTTTGGTGAGACGCTGTATGTGCCAGCTGGGCCCTGGTGTACCCAAGGGCTGGCAAGGAGCTGCCATCCCCCAAGCTCAGCCAGCCCCATCCACAGAGCCTTGCTGTGAACAGCCTGACCATGCTACAGAAGGGACCGCAGAGCACCAGGGCAGATGGCAGTGGGACACCCAAACCCCTCGGCAGCTTGAGCAAGAGCAGAGCTGGGGCTCCTCCTCATCTTTGCTTTTCAGGGAACTGCTGCACTCGGTCATGGGCCCGCCGGGGCAGGGCTCTCCCCACAGAGGCACTTAAAGCTTTCGCAGCCTGCCAGCACACTCCTCCACCGCCTCCCCCTCTCCCCAGTCCTCTGGGGCCAGGGCTCGTCTGCGATGTTTTCCTCTGACCCCATTTACAGCTGGCCTCCACTTTCTCCACCCCACATGCATCCCAGCACCTTTCCACCGTGCTCCCTGGGCCAAATAACGCAGAATGTGATTCACCCTAAAGGGAAGCATCCCTGGGGAAGGATGCAGCGCAGAGAGGCACCCCGGGCCAGGGCAGGGTGACCGGAGGTTCCCTGCAAGGCTCCCGCAGCCAATGGAGTGAAGCAAGACAGGACCTGAAAGCCACAAGCAGAAAGCAGATAAAACCTGTCTACAGCCCAGCTTTGCACATCTCCACCTGGCAGGGAAGGGAGCTGCGGACTGGCTCAGGTCCCAGCACAGCGCCCAGACGCTGCCCTTCCCAGCCCCTGGCTCTGCTTGCAGGTGACATGCGCTGCAGACAGTCTCAGCTCCGTTCTGGCTGAGATGTGGGGGAGTGGTAAGGGTCTGTAATGGAGGTATTGGTATTGTGGGACCAGTGTCAGTGCTCACAGGTCTAGGGAGGGCTGGCACATGGTGAGGAGAGGCAGGGCCACCAGCTCCAGGTCTGCTGGGAGTCATCCCAGCCTGGACAGGGGTCGGGGCTAGCCTGGCACCAGTGTGTGGCACAGGCTGGAGCAAACCTGCCCCAAATACGGTGCTGGGAGCACCCTCGAGGCTGCCCTGGCCTGAAACATTCCTCCTGGGGAGGCAGGGCACTGCTGAGAGAAGGGGCTAAGGGAATTTTAGTAGTTGAATGATAGATAGTTAAAGGATTGAATTAGTAGATAAAGTTTGATACTTTGTTAACTATTGTGCAAATTAACTGTGACTCCTCACAAGGATAGTTCCTGATAAGCTTTGTTAACTATTGTGTGTAAATTAACTGTGACTCCTCACAAGGACAGTTCCTGATAAGAACCAAGAACTTGCCTTAAGAGACCAGCTAAAACCGACCCTACGGTTTGGGCAAGAGCCAAGGAACAACTGAGCCTGCGCAAGAACAAGAGGTTACTATCGGTGACGAAGAGGAACCACTAACCTTCATCCCCACGACCCCCGACGACCACCACCAGGAGGCAGTGCGCAAGCGCAGATGGGAGGGGCTCATGGAAATAACGTCTTGGAACTCATTTTAATACAAAACGGGGATAGGTCATGCATTACCATTCCAGGTACTCCTGACCTCATTTACAGCAATCAAAATCAAGGAGCAGAGCGCCTGGATCCATCACAGCAGAGTGAAAAAGACACATAAATCTCCATGGAAGGTCACGCAAGTCCAACCAGGAAAATTATTTTTCTCACGGTCATAATTATAATTCAGGGATGGGGGAGCACTTCTAGCCAGAACAATATTGGGCAACCTTGGTCTCAAGCTTATATCGGATACACTGGATCCATGGGGATACATTCTGATCGAAAGGGTGCAAATCTATCTACCGTGGTTATGCACGGAAGTCAAGTATACTTAAAGGAAGAATGGAGTAGAAAAGGATGGAGAACATAAATGGTGGGATACACTTTTCGGATGGTCACCCACTGCTACAGGTATCCTTAATAACTTGTGTCACCCTATTATTGTTCTCCTAATTTTGTCCTGTATTAGTATTGTTTTATCTTTGGTGCTATATGTTTTAAATTGGCGAATGGTAAAACAAATGAGGTATATGATATATGCTCATCAGCTCCGACAACAAATTGAAACAGGAAGAAATCTTATAAAGAACCTAGAAAAGAATGGAATCATATAAAAGACATCAATATAAAGTAAATGAATTTACTAACTTTCTAGAAAAGGGGGGACTGAGAGAAGGGGCTAAGGGAATTTTAGTAGTTGAATGATAGATAGTTAAAGGATTGAAGTAGTAGATAAAGTTTGATACTTTGTTAACTATTGTGCAAATTAACTGAGGCGCCTCACAAGGACAGTTCCTGATAAGAACTAAGAACTTGCCTTAAGAGACCAGCTAAAACCGACCCTACGGTTTGGGCAAGAGCCAAGGAACAACTGAGCCTGCGCAAGAACAAAAGGTTACTAGCGGTGACGAAGAGGAACCACTAACCTTCATCCCCACGACCCCCGACGACCACCACCAGGAGGCAGTGCGCAAGTGCAGATGGGAGGGGCTCATGGAAATAACGTCTTGGAACTCATTTTAATACGAAACGGGGATAGGTCATGCATATGTATAGGCGTATTGCGAAACTTTATGTATATACAACACTTTGCTGTATATATTTCTGGCAAGTACTGTGTTGGGGCGCGCATGATTTTGGTGGGACTACCCCCCGTGCTGCCCAGCGCTGAATAAACATACCTACTTTACAATCTTATAGATTGTGGAGTCCGTTTTCCGCAAGTCACTGCAGGGGCATCAGATGCTGATTCCAGAACAGGCTTGTTCAGAGGTGGAAAAGACCTCAAGGATGGTGCTGCCCATCTCCCGGGAGCCAGCAAGCTTCATTCGTCAAATGGCCCTTCATCCCACGGCCCCCCCCATGGTCCCCATGCTCTCTGCATGGGAAAGGTGACATTCCCCCCTCCTGCCACTTGCTGCTTTACCAAGGCCTCCTGAGTCCCTCTGCAGACACATGCATCACTGCATGCATGCACACACCTCCTCTCTGTTGGGCTGGTGGGGCTGCATGGAGCCAGCCAGACCCTGCCCCATGGAGGGCACAGGGGCTGGCATGGCTGGGGAGTCAGGCTGGGTTGTGGGGTCCCCCCCAGCAGCATCCCAGGGGCAGGAACAGCACAGTGGGGCTGGGCAGAGCATCCCTCTCCCCTACCCAGGAAAGAACCCGCTGTATCCAGCCTAGCCAAGGGGCAGGGCAGCCCTGCAGCCATCCCCACTGCCCAGGCCCCTCTGCTCTAACCTTCAGCACTAATCCCAGGCCTGGCTGGAAGCTGCTCCTAGGAGGGCTCAGAGGCCCTAAATCATCCCCAGGTACAGCTGACAGCTCTGGAAGGGGAAAGCACAGCCCCCTCAGCCAGCAGTACTTCATCCCAGGAGGGTGTCGGGGGGCTGAGTGACCATCTCCACCAGGCTGGTGTGGGGCAGCTGGGGATGCACGTGGAGCAGATATCCCACCTTCAGAAGCACTACTTTAGTGCCGCACCCTCCTCTCCAGCCCAGCATCCTCCCTCCCATCACCTCCCTTGTGCCCTCCGCGAGCCCCGAGCCCCGCAGCAGCCCTGCGGAGCACACCTGGGTGACGTCCAGTCCTGGGGACCAGAAGAACCGAAACCCCTGGTGCTGCATTGCACTGGGTGCACAGGGCTGCACGTAGCCAGAAGTCACATTGCCCCCACTGCACCGCAGCACAGGGAGGACAGCCTGCCTGCAACGCTGACCAGCAGGCAACGAGTTAAAGCTGCCGCAGGTAGCCTGTGGCCAGGGCTCCGGGTCCGGGGAAGACCTAGCGGGTGGGCAGGGGAGACCTTCGCTCCTCCGCAGATGCAGCCCCAGCCCCCGTAGTCCTTGAGTTTGTCTTGAAGAAAGGCAGTTCGGCCCCGGGCCCAGAGGAGACACAGGGAAAGCTTTTATTGGTATCTCCCAGCCAACGTCAGCCCAGTTAAAAAAATGCTTCATGTCTCAGAGAGCTGTTTAACACAGCTCAGGCAGCAATTGGTACAGGGACAGCAAACCAGGCTGCATCTGCTCAGCCCCAGTCACAAGCTCCCTGCTTCCTCCGTGTGTGAGTGTGCGCGTGTGTGTGCTCTAGACACAGGCATCTGCTCCCAGCATCTCACTGTCTCCTGCATCCTCCAGCAGCAAGCACAGGGCTCTGGCTCCCCAGGTACCAGCCTCGCCGCTCCATCCCCCCGGCGGGGATTTGCATGTGGGGCGCAGGATGCGGTGAGCACCCGCGGGTGGAGAGGGGGTCGTGGCCAGAAGCAGTGGCGATGGGCATTGTGTGGACAGCTCTCTAGGGCTTGCACTCCCAAGACAGACCCTGACCCTGGTAAGTGGCTTTTTTGCCGCTGTTGGCACTTTGCTCGGTGCGCAGCGTGGGCTGGCCACACGTCGTGACACCCATGGGTGGGTCCCCCCGCTGCCCCCAGGGTCCTGGTGCTGGGAAGGGTGACTGGGGCTCCTGGGATGGGGTGCCTGGGAGTGGGGATGCCGACAGGGCAGGAAGATCCTGCCCAGGCATCAGGGTCCTGATGTGGGTGCTGGGGAGAGGGGCTGGGGAGGGAGACGAGGAGGAGAAGTGGGGAGCTGAGTGGGAGCCATGTCTGCTGCAGGGGAAGGGACTGCTGTCACGGCATTTTCATCCCCCTCTGGGAGGTGGAAACGTGCGACACATCTATAAAATCTGCCATGGCACGGCAGGACGGGCAGCCTGATCTGGCAGAGAGAGCAGCCACCAGTTCGGTGTCCTCAGGAGGGGGACACAGCACAGCTGGGGCTCTGGCCACCCCCCTAGAGCTCCCTGCCAGGCCCCTGCAGACCTGCAGAGGGTGGGGAGAGTGCCACCAGCCAAGGACCCCTCTGCCCCACGGCAAGCAGGTCACCTCGCAGCAGCAGTCCCAGCAGCACCCCAGTCCCAGCATGTACCATCTGCCAGGAAGAGGGAACAAGGGGGTGCCACTGGACCCCTCTGGGCATCCCCAGACAGCTCAAGGAGGTGGCATGTGGAGTCCCCCGAGCAGAGCCTGCTGACCACGCTGCCCAGTCCCCATTACCTCACGGCAGCTCCTCCCAGCCCTGCTCGGTGCCCTTCAGACCGAGCCCCAGGGCCGGGCAGCTGTGGGCCCTGGGGTCCCCGGGGCGTCGCCCCCATCAGCACACTGTCCCTCTGCCCCCAGGTCCCTAATGCTGCTCCCCGGAGGGCTACAGCCCCGGGACTCCCCCAGGCACAGTGCTGGGGGGTAAAAACACCAGGAGTCTGGTGAGGGCTGGGAGGAGGCCTGGCCTGCTGGGAGCCTGTGGGGACCAGGCGCATCCTTCCCCGCCAGCCAGGGAGCCCTGGAGGGGGTCCTGCTCCTGGCACACCCCTGCTGCATCCCCTTGAGGGTGGGTGCGGGGGGTGCCGCAGACCTTGCTCGTGGCATGCACCAGCCCAAGCGCCCACCGGCCCTTGGTTTGCTGGCAGGCTTTGCACCGAGGACGCGCTGTGGGGCAGGTGAGCATGGCTGAGCGGGGGCAGGCAGGGAGGCAACAGCCAGCCCTATGGATCCATGGTCCTGCCACGGCACTCTGCACCCCCAGCTCCTCGTGCCACCGCCGGGCACTGCAACAGCCCGCCCTGCACCCATGGCCCCTGAAACACACCCATCCTGCACCCCCAGCCACCACAGACACCACCCCACACCCACAGCTGCTGCAACATCCCTGCACCCAAAGCCACCACCCACAGCTACTGCAACAACCCCAGCCCTCACACCCCCCATCGGGCTGTAACACCCGCCCCGCGCCGCCAGACACACCGTAACACACCCACCCTGTAACACATCCACCCTTAACACATCCACACCGCACCCACAGCCTGTCCCTGCCGCATCCATCCTGCACTCCCAGCCACCACAACATCCCCGCTGTGCTGCGATACACCCACCCACGCATCACCCACCGCCCTGCACCCACCGCTGCCCTCACAGCCAAACCCAGCACCCCGTAACCCCCAGCACAAGCCGCAGGTGCCAACACCTCCCCAGTCCTGCTGCCATGGGGGAGAGGAGATTTTTGAGCCATGTGGGGGACCATTGGCTCTGTTTGCATTGGGATGCTCTGCCCTGCTTCCTCCTCCCAAGGTGCCTCCGTGCTGGCCTCCAGACCCATCCCACCACTGCCCCCATCCTCCCCCAAGACAGGATGATCCCCACGCCAACTGCACCAGCCTTGCCTCTGTGCCTCAGTTTCCCCACGCAGAGAGCTGTGTGGGGCTGGGAAAGATGAGTCCATGGGTGCTAGGGGGATTAAGTGCTTTCTGGCTCAGTGTTTTGCTGTGGGGACAAAGTAGCAAGGAGCATTTCCCCATCAGAAGAGTGCAGGGAATGGGTGCTGCCCAGGGGACAGGGCAGGGGTGCAGGGGGTTGGAGCAAGGGAAGGGAAGGCGGTGAGAAGGTGCCCACCACCTGCTGTGACAGCCCCCGGCACCAGCAGTGCTTGGCGGAGCCAGGCATTTGCAGGCAGCTCTGGCCTGTACCCAGATTTAGCTCCTCCACGGGGGCGACCTAAAAATAGCCCCCATGTTGGTGCCTGGCAGCAACATCAAGGCCCCGGAGCCTTGGGCCAAGGTGAGCTGGGCGGTGGCACTGGGTCCCCAGCCGCCTGGCACCTCAGGGGGTGGCCACAAATAGCAGCGGAGACACCTTCCCCTGGGGACGCGTGGGGACACAGAGGCTGCTCAGGTAGCTGGGCTGCTATGGGGTGAGGGTGCCTCTGGTCCCCTCTCCCTGCGTCCAGGGGTCCCTAGGAGAGGGGGGACCCTCCAAGCCTGGCAGGACCCTGAGCTGGGCCAGGCTCTGTGTGGGGGTGATGTTCCACCCCACACAGCCAATGGGTCAAGCAGGACATGGGGGAAAGGGGGTCCTGGAGAGTGCAGAGCAGGTTTGGGGTATCTGGGTAGCTTTGGGGCCTGTGGAAAGGCAGCGGGGTCTGGAGAGGGAGCTCGGGGTGAGGCCATTCAGCCCCTGGATGTGCAGGCAGGGTCCAGCCATGCAGCACTAGCAGGGACAGGGAGGCCAGCAGAGCTGAGAACAGACACAAGCTGTGACAGGAGTGATGGCCTCCAGACTCCATGCCAGGCACGCAGCAGATGGTGGCACTGGCTGTGGCAGGAGACACTCAGGGTGGCCTTGGGAGAGGACAGTCACCACGGACTGGAGACAAGGAGATGGGCTGGGATCCTCCAGCAGCAGTACGGGGCAGGGGTGTGACTACGCCATGAACACACAGGGGAACCTCATTTTTGGGGGATTACAGCAGGCCGTTATGCCAGCTGCCCCGCTGCTGCCTGGGCTGCCCTGCTGCACTGCAGGGTGGCTGGGGATGGGCCTCCCAGAGCTCCGCGACAGTGCAGGGAGAAGCTGCCAGCACGCTGGGGATCAGGAGCACCAGTGTGGCTACTGGGGGGACTGGTGCGCCGAGAGCTGGGGCCCACACCCCTCTTCTGGCTTTTCTCCATGAGCCCAGCCCCACTGCGCCCTCTCCTCCCCACTTCTATTCAAGTCTTGGGCAGGATGAGGCCAGGATCTGGCCCATGCTCAGTGATGCAGGGACCTGCAAAGGCAGCCCTTGGGGGGGAATCTCCCTGCAGTGCCCCCAGCTCGCTGGCTTGCAGGCAGAGCTGCAATGCTGCCCAGCAGGAGAGCTGATCCTGCCCATGGCCGATGGGAACCTGAGCTGCCCAGGCAGGGGGTGACAGCACGGCAAGGTGGCAGAGACATCCAGGTGTCATCCCTCCCACCGGCACAGCCACAGGGATGCTGTTGCTGCGGCTTGGACATATGCCTCCATCTCTTCCCCGCTCCCACCTTTGCAAAGCCCCAGGAGCTGCGGCACACTGGACGCCAGCCCCGAGCGGCATGGGGGCCAATGGGTGCAAATACCCCTGCCCGTGCGTGCCCGCTGCAGAGATCCCCGCACACAGGATGGGGCCCCACGTGTTGCACACCCGACTCCGCGCGTAGGAATCTGCACACAGATGGTCCCACGGAGGGGAGGGAGGCTGGGAAATCACGTGTGTGTGCATGGTGGTGTTTGGGTTTGCATGCCCGTGCGTGTGTGTGAACAAAGCCTGTGCAGCTGGGGGTCGCAGGGTGAGGGCAAGAGCGTGGGGCTGGGCATCTGCAGGTGTAGGGACGAGTGAAGGGCCGTGGGCTGCCGCCTGCCAGCACGCTCTGCTCGGCACCGCTGATGTGGGGCAGCTGTAATTACCCTCCCAGGCTCCCTGCCACAGCAGTGCCTGCAGCGCCGTGTCTTCCCGCAGCCGCAAGATCCTGGCGTGTGCACATGTGCTGCTAATTATCCCACTACCTGGGGACTTCCCTGCTGAGTCTGGTGGGGCCAGGAGATAGCTGCTCCAATGTCCCCCCTTGCACAGGCAGCACATGCCACCCACTGGTCCCTGGGTACCAGCTGGGAGCTCCTCTCGGCTGCAGCATCTTCCATAACAGAACCCCAGCTAGGCATGGGGGCAGTGCCGGGACCCACGCAGGGTGATGTTGTGCCCCACACTGCTGGAGACCAAATCCTGCATCTCCCTGGCTTCAGCCCACCCCATCCTCGCCCTTCTCCAGCCCAGCATCATGTCCACCCCATTGAGACGGAGCCTGACCTGCTATTGCTGCTGCCGTTGCCCTCCCCATTTTACCCCAAGATGATCTTCCCTCAGCCCTGCAGCTAAGCCTCCTTCTCAGGATCCATGCGCCCGGGACCCATGCACTGCTCCCCTTCCCTCCTGCACCCTCGCAGCTCTCCCTCAGCTGGCCCAGCCTCCCCGCCTGGCTCCTTGCTGCGAGCCAGCCCCGACCCACATTTTGGGGTGGGATGCAGGATGCCCAGCGATCAGGGCAGCAGCACACACGAGCGTGTGAGCCCAAGCGAGAATGGGGGAGTAAATTGAAATTTAGGGAAGGTAAGAGACCCAGCACCAGCTCTGCTTTGCCCCAGTCCTGGGCAGAGCTGCAGGGAGGACACCTTTCACCCTTGGCTGGCCAAAGAGGCTTTCTCCAAGGCAGAAAGGAGATTCACACAAGGGGCAGGGTTACAGCTGGTCCCAGCCCTCTGGGATTTACTGGTCTGGTGTGGGAAGGGCCTGGAAGCATTTCTTGTTAAGCCAGAGTCTACAGAGCAAGGATGGGTGAGGCAGGGTGCCCCCAAACCAGCTCCCTGCTTGCTGTCCGCTCCTCCACCAACACTCAGACCCTCCATGGCCAGATCTCCACATGGCTTCAGGTCCATCTCCCCATGGCCACCACAGATGACCCAAGCGCCAGCTTGCCAAGGAGCCTCCATTTCTCCCTGCCCTGAGCTGCTCCCCACGCAGCTGGGGGACAGCCACCAGGACACCTTTTTGGGGCCAGGGACATGGCTTGGTGGTGCAGGGGTGGAGAGCAGCATTGCACCCCAAGGTCTTAGCACTGAGCACCTTCCTCCCCCCCGCAGAGCCATGGGGGTGCTGATGTCCAGGCGGCAGACAGTGGAGAAGGTGCAGAAGGTCAGCTTGGCCGTGTCGGCCTTTAAGGATGGGCTGCAGGAGCAGCCATCGACGTGGCGGCGGGCAGAGGTGGGGGGCATGCGCCAGGGGACGCTGGAGCAGGTGGTGCAGGAGGGAGAGGAGGTGTTGGCGGGGCCCTCCCAGCCGGAGGAGAGCAGTGCCAGCAAGGCGGCCTGGGAACGGCTGCGGGATGGCCGGGGCTTGGAGCCAGAGGAGTTTGACCAAGCCAACAGGTTCATGCTGCCCACCTTCATCCGGCCCAAGCGGGAGCTGCATGATGATGAGCCCCCGGACATCAGCCTGGAGCAGCAGGAGCAGGTGAGCAGCCGGAGCATGGGGACAGGGCGGGAGGGACGGGGCTGGAGATGTGCAGGGGAGACCTCAGGGGATGTGCAAGCATCCCCGGTGCCCACCAGGCAGACAGCCTCCCTGGGCACAGCAAAGCTCCACAGAGGCAGCTCAGTGGGGCAGGGGGCCGGAGGCCGGGCTGAGCAGCTGGAGATGTCACACAGGGAGGAGGGTGCAACTGGTCAGACATGCCCTGGAGGGACCCCAGGGTGTCCTGGAGAGGAGAGGTCACTGCTGGGCACAGACAGCTCCAGCTTTGGGGGAGAGAGAAGGACCATCTGATCTACGTGTTTGTCAGCCTACAGCCAGCCAGCCTACAACTCAACCCATCCATCCACACCTGTGACCCTTACAGCCCAGCCCATCTACAACCCAACAGCTTATCCACTCATGCCCACAATCCTACAGCCCACCCATCCACACCCATGACCCTACCCATCCATACACCCACCCTTACAAGACTACACCCCAGCTCACCTTACAGCTTATCCATCCACACCTACAACCAGCCAACCCACAGACCAACACTTCCACCCACCCACACTACAACCCTAAAGACCAGCCAACCTACAACCCCACAGCCCAGTCATCCACACCTACCACGCTGCACCCCAGAGAACCTACAACCCCACAGCCCCACCAACCCTACAGCCGGACCCATCCATCCTCCTCTAACCCTAACTGGCCAGCAAGTCAGCCATGCCCCATACAACCCCACCACCCACCTATTCCCTACACCAGCCCCACACAAACCCACCCTCCCATCCCCTCTGCCCCCCAATGCCCATCCCCACCTGCGAAGCACTGCCCTGACCCCCACCTTGAGAAGCCAGCCCCCTGCCCACATTGCCTCTCTGAGCAGCTGCCCATCACTCGCCAGGTACTCAACAATGAGATGTGCGAGATCTGCGAGGTGTGGACAGCTGAGAACCTCTTCCCCTGCCGCATCTGCAGTCGAGTGTACCATGATGGCTGCCTTCGCCGCATGGGCTACCTGCAGAATGACAATGCCATGGAGGTGATGGAGACAGCACATACCGAGATGGGCTGGAGCTGCTACTACTGTGTGAGTGCCTGGGGTGGGGGATGCCGGGCTTCTGCTGGGTGATGGGTGCTCCCCAGGGAGCTGTGCCCCTTGCAGACACGAGCAGGGTCCCATGTCGCAGCCTGGTCTGGGGGCAATGGGGGACCTGCTGCTCCCCAGCTCCTGCCACCCACCTTGGCCTGATGGGGAGCCACCAGAAGACAGGGAACAGTGGCCCTTCATCACCTCCCCGCCCCAGCAGCCAGCCCCCCAGCACCTTGGCAGGGGACATGACACCAGGGGACCCACCACTGGGCACACGAGGAGCTGTGGCAGAGCTGGAATGGCGCCCAAAGCCCAGGGGTGTGAAGCCACCCCACTGCAGCACCCCTGGGTGACACAGCACACTGCCCCTCTCTGCATGCCCACACCCGCACACCTTCAAGGGATCCCAGTGCCGCAGGATGGCCAGGTGCTCACACCACCCCCACCCTGTGCCTTTGCCCCACGTCTCCTCTCTGCCTCCCACCCCAGGACAACCTCAATCTCCTGCTGACGGAGGAAGAAATGTACAGCCTGATGGAGACCCTGTGGCAGTGCAAGATCATTCCAGGTGCAGACCCTTCCCACGGCAGGTCCCGGGCCGGGTGCTGCTGCTCCAGGGTGGGGATATTGCCGCTCCCCTGCCTGGCAGGAGGTAAAAGCTCCGCTAAGGCTGGCAGCTGGCAGGGTCCCCGTTAGTGCAAGCAGAAGCAGGGAAGGGGAGGGATGGTGGTGGGGGAGAGTGCACGGTTCTCCCGGGGACCTGGAGAAAGGCTGGGTGCCCCAAATTGCCATGCCTCTGAGCCACACTGCTTCATGTCACCAGCCCCAGGTGATGCATGGGACACCTTCAACCTCCCCGGGCCCCCCTGAGAGCTGCCCCCCACCCTCTCCCTATGGACCCCCCTTGCTGGGCTCTCCAGCGGGTGCCAGCAGGATGCTCCTGGGGAGGGCAAGGGCAGTTGGGGGAGGTGGGTCCCCCCTCCCCAGTCACCACACAGCAAATCTGTCCCCCGCAGAGACCTGCCTGACCCTGGACAACTTCCTGCACTACAAGCACCTGGTGCACAAGCAGCAGTTCAAGTGGCCCATGGCCAAGGCCCAGGAGGAGCAGGCAGCCCTGCAGTTCTCCGCCCTGGACCCCAACAAGAAGGGGCACATCAAGTGGCACGACTTCCTCTCCCACGAGTCCATCCAGCTGCTGCAGAAACTACGGCCGCAGGTACAGCCACGGCAACCAGGGCCAGCACCCACAGCTGCAGCAACCATGGCTGTGGCACCCGGGGCTGGTTCCCACAGCTGGCACCCATGGCCATGGCACCCAGGGCCAGCTCCCGCAGCTGGCAATCATGGCCATGGCACCTGGGGCCAGCTCCCATGGCCAGCACCCATGGCCATGGCACCCGGAGCGGCAGACCCCTGCAACGTTGGACACAGGAGCGGGGGGTTCCCCACATCCCAGCCCCCTGCCATGGGGTGAGCCCCTTCCCCTCTCTGCCGCCCCAGAATGCCCTGCTGCGGCTGCTGACGGCCAAGGAGCGGGAGCAGGCGCGGGCAGCCTTCCTGGCTCTCGACCAGGACAGCGACGGCTTCATCACGGAGGGCGAGTGCCGCCGGGCCCGGCATGCCTGGTTCCGCAAGCACCAAAAGGAGACGCTGTCCTGCAACATCAGGTATGGGGGTGCCCACCCCAGGGGGGGTCTGGGGCATGACATCCCCTGCTGGGGCTCAGCATGCAAATGGGTGCCCTGGCCTGGCATGCCCTCTTCCCCCACTGCCGCCATTTGAGGTTCAAGGAGGGGGGACGAAGGGCGCCCTCCTCCCCCCCGCAGCATCAACCATGTAGGGCCCATGTTGGAGAGCAGCCCCGCTAGCAGTGGCAGCAGCAAGAGCCAGGAGAAGACCCCACCGGCCATGGAGCAGGAGGAGGCCAGGTGAGGCCGGGGGTGGTTGGGGGGGGCGGGGTCACCCCCCCATTTTGGAGGAGATGCCAAGGGAGCAGCAGCATCAGGGGGCAGCCAGCTGGTGAGCCTGTGTCTGCCCCGCAGGCCCGTCGACTGGCCCGGCTTCCTGCGGGAGAACGTCGCCTACATCCTGGCCGCCCGCCCCAACAGCACTGCCCTCCATCTGCAGCCCCCGGCCTAGCCCCCGCCCGCCCCACAGCGCCATCTTGGGCAGCGAGGTCTCTCCCGCCGCCATTGTGCTGCCACGGCGACCTGCCCTGCCCTGCCCTGCCCCTCCATGGGCAGAGCCAGCCGCCAATTGGCTGGCGGGGAAGCAGCCGCGCTGCCCTCTCCTCCTGCCTCCACTTCGGATTGGCCATGAAGAGGATGGATGCCGGGCTCTGATTGGCTGAGGGAGTGGGTGCAGCTCCAGGGTCTCTGATTGGTGGGGGGAAGTGGGGAGGGGCAAGGAGCAGCCCCACTGCCCTCGCACCCCACAGGCCCTGCTGTGGGGAGGGCTCCGGTGACCAGGGATGCCATGGGGCACGAGGGGTAGGGAACCTGCTGCCCCCATGATCCCCAGCCCCACAGCATCCCCTCACCCGCCAGTACCTGGAGCTGCTGGGGACCTGTCCCCAGGGACCATCCAGACAGAGCAGGGTCTGCCCCCGAGGAGAAGTGAGGCTTGCTCTGGTCCTGGTCCCGGGTCTGGGTAGTTATGGGGTGAGAGTGGAGCCCGGGGCACAAGGCGGGGGCAGCCATGCCCCCTTCCCAGCCTCTTGCAGTGCAGCAGGGCAGCATGGTGACTTGCGGAAACCGGACTCCACAATCTATGAGATTGTAAAGTAGGTATGTTTATTCAGCGCTGGGCGGCACGGGGGGTAGTCCCACCAAAATCGTGCGTGCCTCAACGCAGCACTCACCATAAATATATACAGTAAAATATTACATATTCATAAAGTTTCGCAATACGCCTATACATATGCATGACCTATCCCCGTTTCGTATTAAAATGAGTTCCAAGACGTTATTTCCATGAGCCCCTCCCATC
This sequence comes from Calonectris borealis, assembly GCF_964195595.1. Taxonomy (NCBI): domain Eukaryota; kingdom Metazoa; phylum Chordata; class Aves; order Procellariiformes; family Procellariidae; genus Calonectris; species Calonectris borealis. The sequence continues at coordinate 25,496,196 of NC_134351.1, read as the reverse complement.
TGCGCTTGCGCATTGCCTCCTGGTGGTGGTTGTCGGGGGTCGTGGGGATGAAGGCTGATAGTTCCTCTTCGTCACCGCTAGTAACCTTTTGTTCTTGCGCAGGCTCAGTTGTCTTCTTACTTTTGTCCATACCGCAGGGTCAGTTTTAGCTGGCTTCTTGAGACAAGTTTTTAGTCTTTATCAGGAGCTGTCCTTGTGAGGCACCTCAGTTAATTTACACCATAGCTAAGTCGGCCTTATCAGGCTGAGCCGGCCTTGTGAGGAACAAAGTATCAAGCCCCTACCTACTGATTCAATCTTCTAACTACTATTAATCATTCAACTACTAAAATTCCTTAATCCCTTCTCTCAATGGCTGAGCCTCTGCGTGCCACTGGCAGCAGCACCCAGGAGTCTGCAGCAAGCACTGTCTCAGCTCATCAGCAGTGTGAATCCTCAGGGGGAGGACGTGGCTGACCCCTGCTCAGCCTCTTCCACATCCCTGCCCGGCTCCAACAGGGGCCGGAGCCCAGTAGGTCCGTCCTTGCACCTGCAGCTCGTGGACGTGTCTTGGGAGAGTGCTTCCCAGCACGGCTCGACCCTGCCCTGCTGGGGACCGACCATTTAATGCCAACAGCGACGGTATGGGAAAGAGCATTGGGAACAGGAAGCGCCAGGAGGGGTGGGAGGTCAAGGTCAGCTGCACAGGAGTGCTCCCCTGCGTCCCTCGTCCGTCCTCCATCCCCCCCCCACCCCCCTGGTCCCATGGGATGCTCTCCGCCTATACAGCATTCCTGTCACACTCCAGCCCCGCTCACTCCTGCTTCCTCCCCAGCACGGCGAGCAGGCATCCCCACCTCACTGGGGGCATTAGTACTCGGGGCGAGGAGGAAGCAGAGCCCAGAGCCCCCTGGGGTGTCAGCCACAGGGATGAGGCACTTGCTGGGCAGGGGCGATGCCCAGCGGCCCTAAGGCGGGGGGACACACTCAGCCCGCAGGCAGAGGATCAGGGACCCCTGGAAACCTTGCCCCATGCACACCAGGCGGGGGAATGCCCAGGTCCCACAGCAGCTGCCCCCAGCCCCTCTTGACTTGCAGAAACCGGACTCCACAATCTATGAGATTGTAAAGTAGGTATGTTTATTCAGCGCTGGGCGGCACGGGGGGTAGTCCCACCAAAGTCTTGCGTGCCTCAACGCGGCACTCACCATAAATATATACAGTAAAACATTACATATTCATAGTTTCGTAATACGCCTATACATATGCATGACCTGTCCCCGCTTTGTATTAAAATGAGTTCCAAGAAGTCATTTCCATAGACCCCTCCCATCTGCGCTTGCGCATTGCCTCCTCGTGGTGGTCGTCGGGGGTCGTGGGGATGAAGGCTGATAGTTCCTCTTCGTCACCGCTAGTAACCTTTTGTTCTTGCGCAGGCTCATTTGTCCTCTTACTTTTGTCAGAACCGCAGGGTCGGTTTTAGCTGGTCTCTTAAGGCAAGTTCTTAGTTCTTATCAGGAACTGTCCTTGTGAGGTGCCTCAGTTAATTTACACAACAAAGTATCAGACTAATCCTTTAACTACTATCAATCACTCTACTACCTTAACCCCTTCTCTCAGTCCCCCCTTTTCTAAAAAGTTAGTAAATTCTTTTACTCTATACTAAACTCTATACTAATGTTCTTTATATTATCCCATTCTTCTCCAGGTCCTTTATAAGATTTCTGCCTGTTTCAATTTGTTGTCGGTGCTGATAGACATATATCAAGTGACTTATTTGTTTTATCATTCGCCAATTTAAAACATACAGTATTGCAGATAAAGCAATACTAATAAAAACTAGAATTAGGAGAACAACAATAGGGTGACATAAGGTATTAAGAATACCTGTAGCAGTGGGCGACCATCCGAAAAGTATTTCCCACCATTTGTGTTCTCCATCCTTCTTTCCCCACTTTAGAACTTCTTTTATTTTGTCTACGTCATGATGCACCATTATCAAGGTCTCCTTTCCATTGTTTTTAACTTCTTCTAGTATCCGTGTTAAATCGTGATGCTGTAATAATTCCTTCGTTCGAGCTAAATCCATCCCGAGGGATGTAGGTATCAATTCATGGAATAATGTATAATTAGATTTAAGAACCTGATGGGATATGACTGGAGTTATATAATTAAAGTCACACCCAATGATTTTAGTAAAATTGCAAATGCAAAAATTTGAGTGATTTTTAGTATCTACCTTCGTGTCCTCTACAGATATAAAACTATAAGTAGTTCTCAAACATACGCAACCTTTGCCAGTGTATATTATTACGGTTTTAAGGTCAGCATTGGGGCGAATTTCAAAATGACAAACTTTCTGATCAGTGTCAAGACAAATATCTTGCGTATCGATAGCATTATTCTCACAAATGAACCCTTGTTGTTCTCGTACAATGCAAGATTCTAAATCTACAGTTTGCCATTCATTCCCCATTTTTCGAGCCCATGCCCTATGTTCAAAAGGGTAAAGTAGAGTCTTATGTGATTCAGTCCTAACGCTATAATAGGGTGGATCACATATACTATAGCTTTGCTAATAGTTAATACAAAAGCCTCGACTGTGTTTGTAGCAGGATCATAAGTAAAATTCACTAAGTTCCACCAAGACTGAAGTTTCTTTTCAAAGTCATTTGCGTTGTCCCAAATTATTTTCCGAATTTCAATGGGGAAGATTCCCTCTTCACCCTCTCAAGTATACCTGGCTTCCGTGTATAACCATGGTAGATAGATTTAAGCCTCTCAGATCAGACGATTTCCCCATGGATCCGGTATATTTGATATAAGCCTGAGACCAAAGCTGCTCAGTATTATCCTGGCTAGAAGTGCTTTCCCACCCCCAAATCATAATTATGACTGTGAAAAAAATAATTTTCCCGGTTGGGCTTGCGTGACCTTCCACGGAGATTTGTGTGCCTTCTTCACTCTGGTATGATGGATCCAGGCGCTCTGTTCTTTGATCTTGATTGCTGTGAAGGAGGTGAGGAGTACCTGGAATGGTCCTTCCCACTGCGGCTCCAAAGTTTTCTCTGCAAGAGACTTTACATACACATAGTCTCCAGGTTGTATATTATGTACAGGCCCATCCAAACCCCTACTTCGAGTCCCAACCACGTTTCTCAATTTTGCTGAGTTGTTTCCCTAATGCCACTATGTAGGAGGTCATGATTTCATCCCCAACTTGTGTGGATATCCCTTTCTGTACTCTATAGGGTCGTCCATACAAGATTTCAAAAGGGCTCAGTCCTTCCTTTGCTCTTGGCCTAGTTCGTATGCGCAAAAGAGCCAAAGGGAGAGACTGAGGCCAGGCCAAGTTAGTTTCCTGTCCCAATTTCACAATCTGCTGTTTGATTAAGTGGTTCATTTTTTCTACTTGGCCACTCGACTGAGGGTGATATGGGGTATGAAGCTGCCAATCTATGCCCAAATGGCGGCTAATTTGTTGTACCACTTTTGAAATAAAATGTGGTCCTCTGTCAGAAGATATGGTTGCTGGAACCCCAAAACGTGGTATTATTTCTTGTATTAATATTTTAGTTACCTCCCGAGCCTTGGCTGTCCTGGTAGGGAATGCCTCTGGCCAACCTGAAAAGGTGTCAGTTAATACCAATAAATATCGATACCCCCCTTTTCTTGGGAGTTCTGAAAAATTGATCTGCCATTGTTGTCCAGGCCCATTGCCTCTCCCGATTTGGCCCATTTCTAGTTTGGGGGTGTTCTTGGGATTTGTCTGGAGACAGAGATCGCACTGCTGAGTCACTTGCCTTACAGTAGTGTATAGATTCCTAGCTACGATCTCTCTAATTAGGTGTTTATATAGGGCCTCTGCCCCCCCCAGTGCCTCTTTCTATGTTCTTCCCTTATCAGAGACCATGTTAGATAGGAGGGAATGATTAGTTTCCTTTGTGGGGTGAGAGCCCACCCCTCTTTTTTATATGACCCTTCTAGATCTGTGATAAGTTTCTGATCTTCGTTTGTATATTCTGGCTTACCTTCTAGGGAGATTTGCCGGTCAGGGACTAAAGCCCCTTCTATTTTTATCTCTGTTTTGGCTACCTGTTTTGCCTCTCTGTCCGCCAGCTCATTTCCTCTTTCCAATTCTGAGCTCACTTTCTGGTGTGCCTTGATGTGTATAATTGCCACTTTCTCAGGGAGTTGTACTGCCTCCAACAGTCTCAAAATTTCCTTTGCGTGTTTAATATTCTTTCCTTGAGAGTTCAATAACCCTCTTTCTTTCCAGATTGCCCCATGTGCGTGCACAACTCCGAAGGCATATCTTGAGTCTGTATAAATGTTCACAATTTTTCCTTGGGCCAATTCCAAGGCACGGGTTAGAGCGATTATCTCCGCTTTCTGTGCCAAGGTATTTAGGGGCAAAGGTCTTGATTCTATTATCTCCTGACTAGTGGTAATAGCGTATCCCGTGTATCTTTTACCACTCAGGACATAGCTGCTTCCGTCTGTGAACCAGTTTTCTCCATCTTCTACGGGACTGTCTTTCAGATCTGGCCGGCTTGCATATGTTGCTTCAATGGTTTCTAAGCAGTCATGATGCACTGGTTCTCCTGTGTTTCCCTCTAGGAAAGAAGCTGGGTTGGCAATGTTAGTGCCACATCATCCTGTTCTACCAATATAGCCTGATATCTTAGAAATCTTTGTTGAGAAAGCCAATGTCCACCCTTTGCTTCCAGTACTGCAGATACTGTATGGGACACCAGCACAGTCATTTTCTGACCCAGGGTGAATTTTCGGGCTTCTTGTATGTTTAGTATTACAGCTGCGACTGCCCGCAAGCAGCCAGGTCAGCCCTTCGCAGTTGTATCCAACTGTTTGGAAAAGTAGGCAACTGCTCGTCGATCGGGACCCAAATTCTGTGCTAGTATCCCCAGAGCAACCCCTTGTTTTTCGTGGGAAAAGAGGAGAAATGGCTTACTCACATCTGGGAGCCCCAAAGCTAGAGCTGACATCAAGGCTTTCTTTAGTTTCTCAAAGGCTCGTACGGCCTGGTTGTTCCATTCAAGGTGTCCCTGGTCGGTAGTTATTAGGGCATATAATGGTTTAACAAGCAGTCCATAATTATAAATCCACAGCCGACACCACCCAGTCATTCTCAAGAAAGTCCGTAACTCTTTCACTGTTTGAGGTCTCTGAGTTTGGCAGATTGCCTCTTTGCGGGCTTGTCCCAAAGTTCTTTCCCCAGCACTGATTCCATAGCCTAAATAAATCACTTTGCGCTGTATTACTTGGGCTTTCTTCTTAGACACCTGGTACCCTTGGAGCCCCAAGAAATTTAATAGACTCACCGTCCAGGTGATACAATCGTTCTCTGTTTCGGTGGCAGTCAGGATTGTATTGTAGCAGTTTTCCTTTTTCAGGCGGGATTTTCCATGATTCCAAGTCCTTCGCAAGCTGATTGCCAAAAATGGTAGGGCTATTTTTGAATCCTTGTGGCAACACCGTCCAAGTGAGCTGAGTCTTGCAACCGGTTTTGGGGTTTAAACAATTTTTGGCTGGCTTCATGGAGAGGGAGGCAAAAGAAGGCATCTTTCAAGTCTATAACAGTAAACCAGGCTAATTCAGGTGTTAGTGTAGTCAACAGAGTATATGGATTCACCACCACGGGGTAGAGATCCTCAGTTACCTTGTTTACGGCCCGTAGATCCTGGACTACACGATACGACCCGTCAGGCTTACGAACTGGTAATATGGGTGTGTTAAAATTAAGACTCACATTCTTTTAATAGTCCGAATTGTAAAAATTTTTCGATTATCGGCCGAATCCCTTCTCTATCTTCTCTCTTTAGGGGATATTGCTTAATCCTTACTGGTTGTTGGTTTCCCTTTTTAAGTCTAACTTCAACAGGTAATGCATTCTTTGCTCTTCCTGGTACATCGGTAGCCCATACCCCAGGATATACCTGATTTAAGACTTCCTCCCTAATTTCTCCTTTTATGGAAGGACTGGTTAAGAATAAACCCAGGATTTGAATGTATTGTTGATCTTTTACTTTCAGAGAAATTTCTTCTTTTTCGAATATAATTTTTGCACCTAATTGTTCTAGCAAGTCTCTTCCCAATAGGGCCTTTGGAGAGTCGGGCATATATAGAAATCTGTGAATTCCCCGTTGTTTTCCCAGTTTACATTTCAAAGGTTTACAAAAATACACCTTTTCACTTTGGCCAGTTGCCCCCTTTACCATGATGTAATCGTTCTCCAGGAGCATCAAGGCTTGATTCAAAACTGAGTATGTTGCCCCTGTATCAACTAAAAATTCTACCTCTTGTTGTTCCTTCCCTAGCTTTATTATAACCAGTGGATCCGCTAGGGTGGATTCCCCAGGTTCCCGTCAGTCCTTTTTCACATGAGCTACCACTTTCCTTGCCTGATAACTTCATCCTCTTTCCCTATTCATCGGACATTCTCCTTTCCAATGACCAAACTTCTTGCATCGTGCACATTGATTTTTTTCTAAGCGAGGCGGTTCTCTGTTACTAAATACTCTCCATGCTTCATCTAGCAACACTTCCAGATTTCTACTTTCTGTAGTACGTAGCTTCTGGAGCTTGCGCCTAATGTCCCCTGTGGACTGACCCAAAAACAGAGAGACTAGTTGTTGTATTCCTACCTCGGATCCAGGATCCAGCGGTGTGTTACGGTGCATTGCATCCCTCAATCGATCCAGGAATTCGGATGGGGACTCGGAGGGACCTTGCTTAACTGCATATAAAGCTGACCAGTTTATAGTTTTGGGGATAGCCCTCTCCATTCCTTTCGAAATCCACTCCTGATACCCCTGTAATTTTTACATATGTGCAGATCTATTAACATCCCACTTTGGATCTTGTAGAGGGAAATATTCCTTAACATCCCCTCCTGTAGTCTTATAGTGGTCATCAGCCAAACTCCCTGCTGTTTTTTTTTTAAATCAATTGCTTTTCTGTTTCAGTCATATAGTCTAATAATAACTGTATGTCCTTCCAATCAGGGTTATGCTGTTTCACAATAAACTGAAAATGTTTAGTTACACTGATCGGATCGCTCCTGTAATCCTTTGCAATTCCTTTTCCATTCCCCTAAATCAGTAGTGGAAAAAGGTACCTTTGTTGTCCGAAAAGCGGATTCGTGCCCGGCGTGCAAGTAACCAATTCCACACGCTCAGGAGAGATATTGTTTTATTCAGGCCTGGGTGCTCGGTGGACTTGCCACAAATCAAGCACACCTGGTCTAGTCACCTTTCTGTTTATATCCATGCTTCTCATACATATTTTAAATTTCCTTGTTACATATTCATTACATTTCCGAGAACTAATTATAATATTACATCATCTTAAACACATGCGCACTAAAGCCTTTAGGGTCTTCTTGGGGGTCTCGGGTGGTCTCTGGTGGTCGGCAGGGTAGTAAACTCTTCATGAACTTACTTCCTCTTTACCTTATAGGGTCGCGATTTGTCCCTGAGCCATGCTTGGACCACGTCTGTTTATAGTTTCCATACCTAAATTAATTATCACTACTTCTAAAACACACACCTGCTAGTTACCTAACTTCTAAGCAACAAGTCTTCATTGTTTAAAATTACAGAAGCGAGCAATATAGAATCCACAACAAACCAAACCATCCATCACCATAGTACTCTTAAATTAAAACACATACATCTTGATCTCCTCCAATCAAAACCCCACTCACTAGTTTCATCATTCTGGTTTCTTATTAACTGGTCTTTTAACCCAGTTCTGGGTGAGGGCTATACACAAGATGATAACACTTTGAAGATTAATGTTGATTAAGATTAACATTAACAATTCCCCCCTTTGAGACTTATGATGTTAAGCATCATGAGTCTCACATCATTTACTTGTAAGCATTTGGTCTACAAAAAGACATACATTAAATCATACAACAAATAATTATAATTAAGATGACGATCAGTATTGCAAATAAGAACAATTGTCTGTGCCAATTTAAATTTGGAATTTCTATCTTATTTTGGCAATAGAAATTAGATTTCAGCTTTACTGATCGTCATAATTAATAAAAACAGGCTTTATATTTTCTATTCCTAAAACTACAATTTTTTAATTAATTTGGTTGTTTTTTTTTTTTCCTAACAATAAATATTTTAAATATCACAAATAATTTAACAACATCTCTGATAACTCATCAAGTACGCCTTAAAGTTAATTTCAATAGTCCCTTAGGTATAGATGTCCATAGTTTAGGATATATATATTTTTTTATTCTGGTGTAACATTTTTTCCTATTATATGCATTTGTTTAGATCTTCCTGTTAGATTAAGGATCGTAAGGTTTACCATACAAAATTTCAAATAAACTTACTTTTTCTCTAACTCTCGGGGTCACCCTAATTCTTAACAAGGCAAATGGTAAAGCTTCAATCTATTTCCACTGAGCTTCTGGATATATTTTAGGAATTTGTTTCTTTAATATTTGGTTCTTCACATTTTTAATAACCTCTGCTACAAAATGTGGGCCTCTATCAGAGGACATTCCTAAAGGGACTCCAAACCTTGAAATTATTTCTTTCAACAAATGTTTCACAACCTCTTTTGCCTTGTTGGTTCGACACGGGAAAGCTTCCGGCCATCCAGAGAAGGTATCTACCAATACCAATAGATGTCGGTATTGGTTACATCGCAGTAACTCTGAAAAATCTCTTTGCCAATATTCACCGGGAGTTCTGCTTTTCTTTACCTCTCCAGGAGGGGGTCGGATTTGTATTTTTGGATTGTTCCTAAGACAAATCTCACATTTATTACTCACACTTTTAGCAATCAATAACATTTTAGTCCCTATTGCATATCGTTTTACTGATTCCACCATTGCCTCTGCTCCCATATGTGTTTCAGCATGGGTTTTGCCCATTAATTTCTTCATAATTTCAGGGGTTACTATACATTGTCCATGTGAAGTTATCCACCATCCTTGATCATTCTTCTTACAATGTAATAACATAGCTAATTTATTTTCTTTCTCATTATAATTTGGGGATTCCACCTGAATTTCTTTTGATGGAATTAAAACATAAATCATAGTATTTAATGCTACACGTTTAGCAGCCTCATCTGCTTTTCGATTTCCTTGTATTACTTTTGAGTCCTCTTTTTGATGAGCTTTACAATGAATCACCGCAACTTCTTTAGGCTTCTGTACTGCTTCCAACAAATTCAAAATCTCTGTTCCATATTTTATAGGGGTACCGCTAGCAGATAAAAGTCTTCACTCCTTCCATATTGCTCCATGAGCATGCACAACTCCAAAAGCATATTTAGAATCTGTATAGATGTTGACTCTTTTACCTTTAGCCAAATTTAAGGCTTTTGTGAGGGCTATAATTTCTGCTTTCTGGGCGGATGTATTTGGAGGTAATGCTTTTACTTCTCGATCTTCAGTTAAAGTTACCACGGCATAGCCAGCCCTCCTTTCTCCTTTTACAACAAAGCTGCTTCCATCAGTAAATAATTCTTCATCCGGAGTTTGGAGAGGGACATCTTTCAGATCTGGCCTGCTGGCATATACCTGTTTAATGACTTGTAAACAATCATGGTTAAGATCACTCTCTTTTTCACTTGGCATTAAAGAGGCAGGATTTTCTTCAGGGCCTTTGGTTGCCTCATACAATGGTTTTGCCATCAAACCATAATTTGGAATCCAAAGGCGACACCATCCAGCCATTCCTAGAAATCCTCTCAACTCTCTTTTGGATTGAGGGGGTGCCATCCTGCAAATGGCTTCTTTTCTACCATTTCCCAATCTTCGCTGTCCTTGGGAAATCTCAAACCCCAAATAAATTACAGTTTGTTTTGCAATTTGTGCTTTCTTCTCTGACACCCTGTAGCCAGCCATTCCCAAAAAATTTAGGAGGCTAACAGTCTTTTCTTTGCAGATCTCAGTAGTATCTGCTCCCAATAGGATGTCATCAACATATTGAAGGAGGGTGATTTGATCTTCCTTACCGGACCACTGTTCCAGTTCCTTATTCAGAGCTGCTCCAAAGATGGTTGGGCTATTTTTAAACCCTTGTGGCAGCACGGTCCAGCAGAGCTGAGTCCTCCTCCCAGTTGACGGATCTTCCCATTCAAAAGCAAAAATCTTTTGGCTGTTTTCTTCCAGAGGTATACAAAAGAAAGCATCTTTCAAATCTATAACAGAGAAATATGCATTTGATTCATTGATAGTTGTTAGCAGCGTATATGGATTAGGGACTACTGGATGAATGTCCACCACTAACTGGTTTATCGCTCTTAAATCTTGAACCAGCCTATATCCTTGGTTATGTGGCTTTTTCACTGGAAGGACAGGAGTATTATAATCAGATTGACATTCTCTTAAAAGTCCATATTTAAGAAAATTATTTATTATTGGTTCCAAACCTTTTCTGGCTTCTATACTAATAGGATATTGTTTCTTTCTTACCGGTCGAACTCCTGTTTTCAATTCAACTTTTACCGGTTCCACATTTTTCGCTCTTCCTGGTTTCTCTGTTGCCCAAACAAAAGGGTAAACTGCATCTTTAATCTCTTCTGGAATTTCTTCAGATTCATCTGTGTTTGTCTGTAATAAATAAACTTGGGCTTGCCAGGCATTAGCTTCAGGAAAATGAACTTGGATCTTTCCTTTTTTAAAGTTAATTTGTGCTCCCAATTTATTCAATAAATCCCGTCCTAAGAGAGGCATGGTGCATTCCCGTATATATAAAAATTCATGCATCAGTGTTTTTCCTCCAATTTTACATTTTAAAGGTTTCAAAAAAGGCCTTACCTCCTTCTTTCCCGTGACCCCAACAATAGATACATTAAATTTACTCATTGGTCCTTTACATGTATTTATAACAGAATATTTTGCTCCAGTATCTACTAAAAAATCAACTACTTCATCTCCCAGCTTTACTGGAACCAGGGGCTCAGCTGGGAAAATATCATTTTCTACCCCTGGTCCCCATCATTCAGAGTCTCCTCCCATCATAAGTAAATCAGCTTCAGGTGGTATCTGCTGTGACTGAGTCACGACTGCTCCTTTGTTCTCTGGACACTCACTCTTCCAGTGTCCCTGTTTCTTACATACAGCACATTGATTAAATCCTAATGGGGTATATTGTTTAAACATATCTCTACCTCCTCTGCCTTTTCCTCTCAAATACCCTCTACCTCTACCTCTCAAATATCTTCTACCTCTTCCTCCAGCTGATCCTTGGGCATTTACAAAAGCAGCTGCTAAAATAGCAGCTTTTTGTTTCCTGTCTTTTATTTTTTCTTTTTCCTGATTTTTCTTTTCCTCCTCTTCCCTATTGTTATACACCTTATAAGCAATTTCAATTAACTGTGATATAGTCATTCCTGTAATCCCATCCACTTTCTGCAATTTCTTTCGAATATCTGGAGCAGCTTGCCCTACAAACAAAGTAGTAAATATTGCTCTATTCTCATCACTCTCAGGATCTAAGTCTGTCCATTTCCTAGCTGCCTCACATAATCGTTCATAAAAGGTGGATGGGTCCTCTGTTTTTCCCTGAATTATTTGAGTCAATTTCGCCAAATTCTTTGGGCGGGATATTCCATTCTTTACTCCATACAAAATTAATTGTTGATACTGTTTAATCATCAATTTCCCATCATTACTATTAGGATTACAATTTGGGTCTTGAGTTAGCATAAAATGAGCAGGATCTTCTTTTGCATTTATTCTCTCATTTTCTATATTTGCTTTTTCTAATATTACCCTCTTTTCTTCAGGAGTAAACAAATTATTCAAAAGAATTTTAATATCTTGCCAATTTGGATTATGATTTTCAATAATTGTTTGAAAAGGTCTATACTCCTTTTCAGAATTCTTTCTATATGATCCTGCTAATTCTTTCCAATTCATTAAATCAGAAGTTGTAAATGGTACTTTCACAAATACTGGCTCCCCCCTTGGGCCCACTGCCTGGCGAAGGGGTGCTAACAATACAGACCCTTGCTGGGTTCTAGTCCTGCCAGCTATCGGACTAAAAGTATTGCTTCCTCTTGGTTCGGTTTCAGAAGTTTCATTTTTACTTGGTGGTACTAACATTTGTGTATCTTCCTCTTCTTCTCCTAGTTTTAAACATCATTTTCCTATGCTACAAGCAGAACAACAATGCACTTTTGGTTCCTTATTTTCCATCATCATCATTATCACATTAAAATCTAAATCTAAAAGTTTACATTTCTTCCAAATTTCATGATCATTTCTCAAAGAAAAAAAAAAAACAAATTACATAAGGTACCTCATAACATTAATTGTAAAATAGTATTATATTGCAAGGTTACCAATTCTGGCCATTTTTCCTCATTTTCTAATTTATACATTGGCCACCATTTAGTACAATATTCAATTAATTTATCCTTTCTCAAAGGATCACCCCCAAATTTTCCCCAATGTTTAATGATGCATCCTAAGGGGGAACAAGGTGTTACTTTTGATGGTTGAGCTCCCATATCTTTACCAAAAAAGAACGTTCTTTACCACAACTTCATATACTCCAGTCGTCACTGTCAAACGCATATGAATATACCTGTTTACCTGTGGCCACAATTCCTTACCAAATGCATGCACAGTTTTATACTCCAGAACAATATCTTATTTACCTTAGCGTTGCATCGTTGAGTCACTCACCTGCTCTGGTCGGGGAGAATACTCACGGAGTCCCCGATCAAAAGGTCGGTGCGCGCTGGAGTCCGGAGAGCAGGGTCTCCCCACCGAGAGCCGGCAAGTCGATCCGGGCAAGGCTTCACAGCAGTCCCATCTGGGGTGCCAAAAACTGTTGTCCGAAAAGCGGATTCGTGCCCGGCGTGCAAGTAACCAATTCCACACGCTCAGGAGAGATATTGTTTTATTCAGGCCTGGGTGCTCGGTGGACTTGCCACAAATCAAGCACACCTGGTCTAGTCACCTTTCTGTTTATATCCATGCTTCTCATACATATTTTAAATTTCCTTGTTACATATTCATTACATTTCCGAGAACTAATTATAATATTACATCATCTTAAACACATGCGCACTAAAGCCTTTAGGGTCTTCTTGGGGGTCTCGGGTGGTCTCTGGTGGTCGGCAGGGTAGTGAACTCTTCATGAACTTATTTCCTCTTTACCTTATAGGGTCGCGATTTGTCCCTGAGCCATGCTTGGACCACGTCTGTTTATAGTTTCCATACCTAAATTAATTATCACTACTTCTAAAACACACACCTGCTAGTTACCTAACTTCTAAGCAACAAGTCTTCATTGTTTAAAATTACAGAAGCGAGCAATATAGAATCCACAACAAACTAAACCATCCATCACCATAGTACTCTTAAATTAAAACACATACATCTTGATCTCCTCCAATCAAAACCCCACTCACTAGTTTCATCATTCTGGTTTCTTATTAACTGGTCTTTTAACCCAGTTCTGGGTGAGGGCTATACACAAGATGATAACACTTTGAAGATTAATGTTGATTAAGATTAACATTAACACCTTGATTAGCATCGTCCCGCCATCAGGCGCCACCGCCTCTCGAAGAGGTGCCTGTAAGGCTATTGGGGCAGTTTTCTTTCTGGTACGGGCTGTCCGGAGGGGTGGAAGTTTCGTCCGAGTCCGCATCCTGTTCCTGTGGTCGAGGGGGAGGCTTAAACAGGTCAGTTAGATCTGGTTCCGGTGCCTGGTGAATTTTATTTGCTTTCATACACCTCTGTCCAATACTGCATGCTGAGCAACACTGCTTCAGTTTACCTTTAAATTCTTTATTGTTTTCTCGCTCAAGTGCGAGTACCATAGGGTCCTGTGGTGGCGCCATTCCACAGTCCCTTTGCCACTCCGGATGGTTTCGGAGGGTGAAAAACATATCTGCATATGAAACTTCATCCCACTTCCCTTCTCTCCTTAGAAATAGCATCAATTGTAGGAGAGTATTATAATCTATAGATCCATTAAATGGCCACTTAGCTTCACTTTCTAATTTATACAACGGCCACCATTGATTACAATACTTAATAAGAGTCTTTTTACTTTCTGTCCCTCCAGTCCCAACAATGTCTTTCCAATGAGCAAGCACACAGCCTAAGGGGCTTTTCTTCAAGACTCCCTTTTGAATGTTACCCATTTCGTATCTTCCCTTTATTGATCTTTTCTTTTAACCTTTAATAAGCTTCCGGGACTAGTTTTCCTTCCCGCACACCGACTTCGCTGTCTCAGTGATTTTATCGGAGGTTTTCTTATCATAGAACCCTCTAGATATACAATACTGCTTTTCCACAAAATTTTACAATGTTTTCGTACACAAAAGACGAAGGCTCGATCCTATCATTCACTTCGTTCATCTCCAGCTGCTCTCCTCGCGGAGATTACGGAACCGCGGATCAGAACTCCGCACTCGCTTCGCAGCTGTGCTGCGTCTCACTCATACAACACAGACACTCAGTCACACAATAAATTGTTGCAACAGATGATAATACTTATGGCCATGCCATGTACAACTCCTCAGACTAATTGTACATTAATTACTCCAATTAACATCCACCCATCCGCTGCAACCGTAAAGATGACCCAATCGCAATTGCGAGGAGGTCCGCTTACCCTTCTCCTGCTTCTTATATACCAGTCATTAGCAGGTCCGTCCTGGCTCCCAACACTGGGATGCAGCGGAAACCTCGGATTCACTCGATCTACTCCCAAGATCGCTAGCGGCCGCCCTATCGGTCAGCGAATCCCCCCCATTACGGAAACCTCGGATTCACTCAATCTACTCCCAAGATCGCTAGCGGCCGCTCTATCGGTCAGCGAATCCCCTACCGTGCAGGGTACCCTCCTACCATACGGGGACTATGCTGCACGCCAGACGTCTCTGCGCGATTTACCAGCAGCCCCAGCCATGCGTACGACTTACAGGCCCCTCTCCTAAAACATACCTTTTCTTTCCGCGGACTCAGGAGGTTGTTGTCTGCTCCCACGGTGAGCGGCTGGCAGCGGAGTCCCCTCCGAGGGGGGCGTCCGCTCCCCAGCCGATCCCGCGGTGAAGCAGAGAGTCTCCTGCCCGGCTCGCCAAAACTGACTTGCGGAAACCGGACTCCACAATCTATGAGATTGTAAAGTAGGTATGTTTATTCAGCGCTGGGCAGCACGGGGGGTAGTCCCACCAAAGTCGTGTGTGCCTCAACGCGGCACTCACCATAAATATATACAGTAAAACATTACATATTCATAGTTTCGTAATACGCCTATACATATGCATGACCTGTCCCCGCTTTGTATTAAAATGAGTTCCAAGAAGTCATTTCCATAGACCCCTCCCATCTGCGCTTGCGCATTGCCTCCTCGTGGTGGTCGTCGGGGGTCGTGGGGATGAAGGCTGATAGTTCCTCTTCGTCACCGCTAGTAACCTTTTGTTCTTGCGCAGGCTCATTTGTCCTCTTACTTTTGTCAGAACCGCAGGGTCGGTTTTAGCTGGTCTCTTAAGGCAAGTTCTTAGTTCTTATCAGGAACTGTCCTTGTGAGGCGCCTCAGTTAATTTACACAACAAAGTATCAGACTAATCCTTTAACTACTATCAATCACTCTACTACCTTAACCCCTTCTCTCACTCTGACCCCTTCCCCATGGCGCCCTCAGCCTCTGCCTGTCTCGTGTGCCCTGGCTCAGCCGGGGTGCCCCGGGGCGTGCACAGACTGGAGGTGCACCCACAGCAGCCTGGTTGCTCCCTCACCTCCACCTCCATCGCATCAGGGCACCGTCCCGCTCGGGCCCCCCGACCCCAGCCAGGGCACGGGTCCTGTCTTCAGGGACTCCCTCCACTGCAAGACTGGGAGGCACGCTGGTGCCACGACACCTTCCTCTACTGCCCTGGTTGCATTTTGCACCGAGCTTGCCTACCAGGCCAATGGGGATGTTTCGGGTGATAGGTCCAAGACGGGGCCGGAGCCGTGGCTGGGGCGAGGAGGCGGCCGGGGATGTGTGGGTCACAACGCCCGCTCTGTACTGAGAAGCGTCCATTAAACAGCTGTGTCCAACTAGCCTCTGGCCGCGCGCTTACAGGGCTTCTGGCTTCTCCCAGGGAATTCTGGGGACCCTGTTCTGTTTAACACCCTGCCCTGGCCTCGGGTCCCTGTTCCATCAGGCAGGCTTGGCCTCGTGTCCCCTGATGTAGTAGGTACAGTATCTACTATTCCATACTGCTTGCTTCTGTAATTCTACTGTTCGCTTCTGTAATTCTAAACAATGAAGACTTGTTGCTTAGAAGTTAGGTAACTAGCAGGTGTTGTGTTTGCAGGTGTGTAGAATTGTAACTAGTCTAAATTGTGTATCCTGGAAGCAGTTAGGCTCTAGTGAAGAATAACCTTGGAAACTATAAACAAACGTGGTCCAAGCATGGCTCAGGGACAAACTGCGACCCTATAAGGTAAAGAGGAAATAAGTTCATGAAGAGTTCACTACCCTGATGACCACCAGAGACCACCCGAGACCCTCAAGAAGACCCTAAAGGCTTTAGTGCGCATGCGTTTAAGATGATGTAGTATTATAATTAGTTCTCAGAAATGTAATGAATATGTAAAAGAGAAATTTAAAATATGTATGAGAAGCATGGATATAAACAGACAGGTGACTAGACCAGGTGTGCTTGATTTGTGGCAAGTCCACTGAGCACCCAGGCCTGAATAAAACAATATCTCTCCTGAGCGTGTGGAATTGGTTACTTGCACGCCGGGCACGAATCCGCTTTTCGGACAACACCCAAAGTGTCCTACAGCAGTGATGGGGGGGGGCCAGGGGGTGCGCCCAGGACCCTGCAAACTCAGGGTGCCCCACGTCTCACCAGGAGAGCAGGCAGTGGGGAGAGTGCCCAGCTGGCCCCACAACCGCCCCGGCCCCTGCAGCAGGAGGGACACCCATCCACTGGGACGAGGGTGGTCCTTGCCCATGGAGGCACTGGAGGCTGCGAAGAGATGGAGGGAGAGCACTGGACACCAGGGATGGCTGGATGCTAGGAACAGGCTGTTTGCAGCGGTGCTGGGAAACCCAAAATAACCCCATGGAGACACAAAGGGTCCCCGGGAGGAGGTGTTTGGAGAGTGGTCCTGGCGGCTGGAAGCTCCTCCAGCACTAGCCACATCCATGGAGCACCAGGGAAAGCTGCGGCTGTTGCTGGTGGCACGTGGTCTGTGGGAACCAGGCTGCTGGCAAAGGGGGCATGCCTGCCTGGGGGGGCTTTCCTTGCACAGTGCCTGTGCTGCAGCTGAGAGGGAAATGGGGCTTGAGAAGTGGATCCGAGGGGGAATTAGGAGGGGGATGTTGCCCTGGCAGCATCCATAGGGTCTGCAGGGAGACAGTTTGTTGCTAAAAGCTGGACTTGAATATTGCAGCCCATTCCCAAGTCAGAGGGGCTGCCGTTGCATCCAGACCACAGTGGTGGTGTCCAGCTGGCCCCCTGGAGAACAGCGAGCGTTTCAGGGCCTGGAAGCCAGATTAGCTGTAAAAGCTCCTGGGAGAGGCACCCATCACCTCGAGGAAGAGGATGGGTGCCCGGAGGAAGGAGGAGATGGCGGTGGTTTGTGTTCCTGAAGCCAGGATGCCACGGGTGGGCGATGCTGTGGGCTCCCCAGGTGGAGGGAAGCCCCAGGGAAGCCCTCGCCTGGGGAGATGGTGTTAATTGCTGTGTTATTGCACTGGCTGCCGGAGCTGGAGAGCGAGCTGGGGCAGAGCACAGGTCCTGGGGACCCTGGGGGTGAAGCACCCACTGCCAGCACCCCAAATCCATGCTCTGAGCACCCCATGGGATCTAAGCAGAACCCCCCCAGACCCTGAGCCAGCTCCACTCTGCACCCAGCCCTTCCCTGCACCTGCTCCCTGGGGACAAGGCACGGGCAGCCTCGAGGTCTGGGCAGAAGCAGGAGGATGTGGTGGGGGAATGGGTAGGGTGGTGCTGAGGCACCTCTTAGCTGTCACCTGCTCCTCTGAGACTGGTGACCTCAGGGGCAATGTCACCCTGTCCCCAGGAAAGCCTCCGCCGCCTGCAAACCACCCTCCTAAATGCTAGTGCAAACTTCTTCCCGAATGCTGGTGCAAACCTTCCCCTGCATGTTGGTGCAAACCTCTCCCTGAATCCCCCTGAATGCTGGTGCAAATCTCCCCAGCAAAAGTCCCAGAGGCCTCAAACCAAAGGATGGGGATGCTCCTGTGGGATTTAAGGCTGGGGCAGGAACAGGCTGTCCAGCCCACCCCCCCCAGACCCCATGAGGAAGGAAATCCCAGGGGTGGAAAATTCATGCTGTAGTGGTGGTGCCCATGCAGCCCATGGGTGCGTTGCCCCAGGTCCATCACCCACCACCGGGTGCCACGCAGTGGGCGCTCTGCTCCCTGTGGGGCAGCTCCCCGGGGGGGTTCCCAGCCCCAGGGCTCCAGCCCAGCGTCACCCAGCCTGGGGCCAGGGGCAGCGTCACGGGGTCCTGGGGGGCAGCTCCGGCTCATACATTATGTTTTGCAGCAGGTCAGAGCATCAGCCACCCTTCACCCAGGTGGTCCTGCCATCCACAAGGAGCCCGGAGCATCTCCTGCTGCCTGCCCTGCCCAGCTCAGGGTGTCCCTGCTGACCCATGAGGACCCCAGGTGTCCGGGGGTGGGGGGGATCGGGGCCCCTCTCTGCGGGGAGGTTGCACCCTCTGCTGGGGTGCACGGCCATTGCACAGGGCTGTTGAGTCACCCCAAAAACCTCTGCTTGCAGGGAAGATGGGTGCTTGGTTTTGTACCCCAGGGTGTAGGATAGCACTCTCCTCCAAGCCTGGGCACCTCTGCGTGTCCCCGGGGCTCCCCTGGGCTTGGCCAGGTGCCATCAGGTCTGGTGCGCCCCAGACAGGAGGTGACTGCGGTGTACCCCACACCAGAGCCAGCTGCCCCTTGGGGACATGTGCTGTGAGCTGTGCTGACATGGGTGGAGGGGCAGAGGTGACCCAGCAGACTGAGACAGTGTCACCATGAGCCATGGCACCCAGCCATTGCTGGGGCAAGATGTCAGAGCCTCATCCCATCACTGCCACAGGGCTGGTCAGGGGCCACCAGCAGGAAAAGGGGGTTCTCTGGGCAGTGTGTGACAGTGACAGCAACAGCCACAGCTCCCGGAGGCACTGCCACCCTGGTGGCCCCAACAGGCCAGAGCAGGAGTGACCATGCAGAGTGGGGACAAGTGTCCCTGTTTAGCAACATCCCCTCAGAGGCAAGCAGGGCGAGGAGGGGGTGAAGCCGAGGGGATTTAGGGCACAGAGCTGGGGCGAGGAGGTTGGGCCACCCAGGAGTGACCCCCACCCTGAGTTAGGGTCCCTAGAGGGACCAGGGCCCTCCAGGGAGACCTCTGGGAGGACTGGGGGGGAGAGGGGGCTGGGGAGTGGGACAAGGGGCCGTAAGAAGCCCCCCCCCAGCAGAGAGGTGGCCACAGGGTGTCATCCCTGCACCGCGCCAGGAACAGGCAATGCCACTTTCGGACCTGTACACTTGCACAGCCATCCCTAGCCACCGCACCAGGGCTGGGGGCACAGGCCAGCGTGGCCGGTGGGAGATGAGAGCATCCCACAAGTCCGTCCCGGTGGAGCAGACGGGCTGGCATCACCGTGCCGGCCATGCCTCCATCCTCATGCAGCCCATCCCTGAGCCCAGCCACCAGTCTCACAACCATCAGAGCACGCAGGGAGGAGGGATGCAGGGACTTGCTTCAATCCCCAGACGGCATTTTGTAGGGTGGTTTGTGCCCCCCTTCTCCTCCTGTCCCAAACTCAGCTCTGACCCCAATCTCTGCCCCATAGCACCCTCCTCCTCCATGGTTATCTGCCTACAGCAGGTGAGTGATGAGTATATTGGGTTTGCATGGCAAGGTTTTGGTAGCAGGGGGGCTACAGGGGTGGCTTCTGTGAGAAGCTGCTAGAAGCTTCCCCCATGTCCAATAGAGCCAATGCCAGCCGGCTCCAAGATGGACCCACTGCTGACCAAGGCCGAGCCAATCAGCAATGGTGGTAGCGCCTCTGTGATAACATATTTAAGAAGGGGGAAAAAACTGCGCAACTGCAGCTGGAAGAGAGGAGTGAGAATACGTGAGAGAAACAATCCTGCAGACACCAAGGTCAGTGAAGAAGGAGGGGGAGGAGGTGCTCCAGGCACTGGAGCAGAGATTCCCCTGCAGCCTGTGGTGAAGACCATGGTGAGGCAGGCTGTCCCCCTGCAGCCCATGGAGGTTAACGCTGGAGCAGTTCATGAAGAACTGCAGCCCGTGGGAAGGACCCAAGTTGGAGAAGTTCATGGAGGACTGTCTCCCATGGGTGGGACCCCACACTGGAGCAGGGGAAGAGTGTGAGGAGGAAGGAGCAGCAGAGACAACATGTGATGAACTGACTGCAACCCCCATTCCCCATCCCCCTGCACCACTCAGGGGGAGGAGGTAGAGAAATCAGGAGTGAAGTTGAGCCCGGGAAGAAGGGAGGGGTGGGGGGAAGGTGTTTTAAGATTTGGTTTTATTTCTCATTATCCTACTCTGATTTTGATTGGTAATAAATTAATTTCCTGAAGTCAAGTCTGTTTTGCCCGTGATGGTAATTGCTGAGTGATCTCTCCCTGTCCTTATCTTGACCCACGAGCCTTTTATTATATTTTCTCTCCCCTGTCCTGCTGAGGAGGGGAGTGATAGAGCGGCTTGGTGGGCACCTGGCATCCAGCAAAGGTCAGTCCACACACCCCGCGTCAGGAGCTGGGACTCAACCCAGGCAGCCCCAGGCTCCTGCAGTCTGGGGTGGGCTCCATCCTCTGCAGCACCCAGGAGTCAGGAGACACTGGACCTCGGAGAAGAGGGAGCAGCTCAGGGCTCCCTCAGGCCCAGCACCCTTCCCCACGAGATGCACAGGGAGCTGGAGCCCCATCCTCTCTGTGTCCCCTGGCAGGAGCCCTGGGCACTCCCTCCTCAGGCAGCGCCACTTCACGGAGCCACTGCACCCCCCGAGCAGCTGTGGGGTCCATCCACACCAAGCACCACTGCAGGGCCGGGAAGAATGCTCAGGCAATGGAAATGCAGCCAGGCACCAGGCGTGGTGACAGGGGTAGGGACAGCAATGTCTGCCAGTACCCGCTGGGACCGGCCACATGCTGCTTGAGTCCACAGGGAAGCCCAGAGGGAGCTGTACAGGACCTGAGTGGGGAAATAGGATCCCCTTCCCAGCATCTCCCCTAGCACAGTGCCAGGAGCAGCAGGACAAGCTGCCTCGACGGGACACAACCCTGCAGACACCCCAGCATGGAGGTGGTGTACTCCTCTCCCAGGAAGATGCGTGTGGCCTGGGCTGTCCACAGGAGCCCATGCAAGGGGCTGTGCACAGCTTTCTGCCAGCAGCCATGCCACTGGCTCCCACCACTCCCACATTGCTGGCTCGGTGGCCCTGACATGGCGCGGGGCTGCCAGACACCACCTCCTGTTCCCAGCACACTTACTCCCGCTTTCCTCCCCACAGCACAGCTGTGTGCAGGGACACGAGGTGCCTGCACAGTGCAAGGGGTGCAGGGGCAGCCCCAGGACGAGGAGGGGCACGGCACAGTGCCAGGCACAGCAAGCATCTTGCTCCCTGCAGCAGCTTTGCTGTGAGTCATCCTGGCAACCCACACAGCACCCAGGCAGCACCTGGGTCCTCTCCTGCATCAGTGCAAGGCCATGCAGGAGTAATGCATTAACACCAGAAGTCCTGGGTGCCTCCCTCCACACCTCCCTGCACCTATTGCCCCGGCCTTGCAGCGGGACCGGGAGGTGGCACAGGGGACGGTGGCCCCAGCCCTGGGCTCCCTGGGGCTCCCATGCACCGTGACTTGCTGTTGCCCCTCTCCGCAACCACCTGCACCTCGCTGGCCCCTAAGCAGCCACTATTGAGCACCAGGGCTGGCGTGACAGGGGCCATTGGCTGCCAAATAAGGTGGGGAGGGAAATGGTTTGGGGTATGGTGAAAGGCAGGTCCTACCTTCCCATTTTGGCTGCGTGGATCCAAGCCCCGTGGCTGGCATCGGAGCAGACACTGACAGTCCCTCCAGGTAGCATGGGCGGGCGGCTGTACAGTGCCACACGTGTGCTGCATGCCCCAGCATCCCTTCTCACACCATGCATGTGCCTGCATGCCCCAGCATCCCTTCTCCATCTGGGATGCACCCCTGGACCTGAAAGCCAGCGCACACAGTCCCCTCTGCCCCCCCAAGCCCCCCGTGTCAAGGTACACGATAGGGACACCGGTAACCAGGCATCAGTCCAGGGCTAATCTGTGAGCCCCACAGGGCCAAGGCATACCCTGGCTGGCCAGGGAAGGAGGAAGGCAGGCAGGGTACCTGGAAAGCAGGGATTTGGATTGAAGCCACCCCAGAAAGCCAGCGCCTCACTTGGCACAGACAGAGGCACCCAGCCCGCAGGCGGGCAGGGACACAGAGCCCTGTCTGGGTCATCTGCCAACCCACACAGCATCGATGGGGCCACTCACTCCCTGGGGCTGGGGGTTAGGGGCTCTGGCAGTGACAATGGGGGTAGTAAAGGGGGAGGTACCTCATGTTCAGTGCAGGGCACCCCATGACCCAGCAAAATGATCCAGGGGCTGGAGTGACTGATCTGCAAGGAGCCACATGCAACTATATCTGTCTTGCTTGGCTGAGCGATGACTAAGGGAAGGACAGGAGAGCAGTCTACACACCGCCAGGCAGAGGAGGAATTATTTAGGCTGGAACGCAGGGGCTGGAAGGAGATGGGTGCAGGGAAGGTGGAGGCTGGGTGGGATGCTCTGGCAGCACTCCCCCTCTCCAGTGGAGGGACACCAGGTACCAGGCTGGGGAGAAACAGCACAAGAGCTGGGGGACTGGGAGCTGCCAGCTCATTTTTGGGGAGAAAATACTTCCAGCCAAGGGGGTGTCCTGCCCTGGCCCCAACCCCATGGCCAGGCACTGGCTCAGAGACCTGCCCTTAGCACTGCAGGACAGCCAGCATCTCCTATACATGGAAAACCACCCGGCAGCTGCCTGCACAGGGCAGACCCCCAGGCATGCACAGCCCCATCCCTGCCCTGCCACAACACACAGGCAGCGCACAGCTGGGTATGTGCAGGATCTATTTCTGCTCATCTCGGGGCCGTGCTGCTTCCACACTGGGGCCAGCCCCGTGCCTGCAGATGGGCTGCATCACACTGCTCCAGGCCAGTAGTGGGGCCAGCTGCTGGGGGACAGACGGGCGCTGGCCTTGCAAGAATTCACCTCGGTGCCCATGAGATGAATTTTTAACGGCGGGGAGAGGAAGGTGGAAAAAATGACCCCACTGTGCAGCATCTCTCCTGAGCCCCAGCCCAGCAGTGCTCTCACGTAAGCACCCAGTGCACAACAAAAATCAAAGGCAGGAGGAGATGCTGAGACCCAGCAGCTTAGCATCCTCTGGGGCCAATCCCTTCTCCCAGGAAGGAAGGGAACCTCACCACATGAGCTGTTCCTGCAGCCAACAGGTACCAAACCTAACTCCCTGGGTCACCTCATGCTTTAGGGGCTTATGGCAGGATGGAGAAGAGCAAGTCAAGCACACAGAGCCATGACTCCTACTGATACTTCAGCTGGGCCACCCTGCCTCATTGACCTGCAGGTTGCAACTCTTCTCCCCGCTCCACAAAGATTTTTGCAGCGTAACTGGGGCACAAACATCCCAACCCAGCTGGTACATGAAGTCATGAGAGCCTGCAGCCTGCTCTGCGCATGGGGAGCAGAGCCAAGGAACCTGCGTGCCCTCTGGACCTTCCAGCCCAGGAGGATGTTTGCAAGGAGAGCATCATTTCTAACCCAGAAAGCCCCCAAAACTTGCAGCCAGGAGTGCCTCAAAGGTCTCTGGCTCACTTTAACGGTGCAGAATTGAAATGTGTGTGTTACAGTCAGGGAGTGGGGATGAGGCTGGGCATGAGCCCCATCAGTCAAACATTTATAGGTTATGAGAGCAGGACCACAGTCCAGGATGGTGCAGGAAAGGAAATTAGGGAAGGGGATATAACCCAGCACCCACCACTGTGATTTCATGCTCATGTGTTCAACAGGGCTTGTCAAATAATCCTGGCTTCTTTATTTGATGACTTTATAAATCTGGCTGCTAAAACACCACCGCAGACATACCAAGCTGCTGTCAGGTCATCCCTTCAGCACCCTGAGCAATGTCAGGGGAGCGCCACAAGGCTAGTGACCCGCCAGGACCCAGCCCTGGGGACTACCACTCATCACACCAGCTCCCACGGGCAATGACACCTCTGTCACTGCCTGGTCCCCTCTGAGCTGACCTGGGCAGCACACCATGCCTGGCAGGTCCTTGGGCTGGCAGCGAGGTGGGATTCAGAGGCCACAGCATCACCCCAGCTTCATCTCCCACCTCCTCATCCTCAAAGCAACCTGACATCCTCTTCTGAAACCCTCGGCATGGCATGGCAACAGCTGTACTGGCACAGCAATGGCTGTACTGGCATGGCAACATGGCTGCTGGAGGAGAGACAAAAATGTCAGGCAGATTCCCCCTCACCCTGGCCGTTCCTCTGCTTTCTGGAGCAACAAAGCCACCTCATCTCCCCTGGGTACCTCCAACTGGCTGGGCACAACAGGCCCTGCCAGCCTTGTCTCCTCCTCTCCCCATCATCCAGCATTGCATGAGACGAGTTGGTGGGTCTCACAGGTCCTGGCATCCAGGGAGCCGCGCTGGCACACGGATTTTCCTTGCAGGTCCCCCGCATGGGGAGACCCATACCCTCCCTTACCGCTCCCAGAGCGAACACCTTGTTTTAGGGACATAAATTTGGGAGACCGAGGAAAATGGTCCCTCTGGTTTTTGGCTGCCAAATGCTTTTTTCCCCTGCAGCCAGTCCCTCCATCTGCCAGAGCAGGCCTCCCTGTGGCAGGGAGGAAAGGCGCTGGCATCCCTGGGCAGAGGGAGAAATTAGGGCTGCCCTCCTCACCCCATTTGGCCAGGGGGATGTCACCCTGACAGTGGGCAGGGAGAGCAGCCAGAGCATCCCCCTCTGCTGGGGAAGGGGATCTGGTGGGGGCATCGGAAGTTATACAACACTGCACCAAGCAGACAAGGCTGTGAGTGCGGCGGGGGCACGCACAAGCCCCCGGAGTGAATTCCCTGACATGGCAAACATCTCCCAAAGCTCCCTTGACGCCCACCTGCACACGCAGGCAGGAGCCCACGCGCCAGCGCATGCCTGCCTCTAAAGGAAAAGCCTCACCAGAGCCAGTACTGAATTAGTGAATTGCCTCATTCATTCACCCTCTCCGGAAGCTCTGCCTGTACATACGTGCAGGGAGGCATGTGCAGCAGATGTGTGTGCCCACTCCTACACCCTCCAGGAATCCGTCCCCAGCCACCTTCTTCACCACCTGCTCCGAAATGCAGTCTGCACCCACACATGTCCCTCCATGGGAGCCCCACGCTCTGCAGGTGGGGAACCCTGGGTGGAGCCAGTTTTGCATGCGACCTACTTCATGGCATGGTGAGGTGACCCCATACTTGCACCCACACTCCCTGGGGGAGGAAAGCCCCCCTGCTACTTTTTGGTCCCAAATCCAGAGATTCCCATGCAGGAGATGCCCCCTTAGCATGCACATAAGCACTCCCAGACATGTTTGCCCCCACAGCTTAGAGGAGACACTTCTACAGGGGATGCTGCTGTAGCAAAAACCCCCTCACCATGGCCAGTCAGATCCCTCCATCCCAAAAAGCTTGAGCAGGACCTGGCAGGGGCCATGCAGGGCACAGCACATGCATGGCATGCAATGTGTGAATGCCCAGTACCACATCCACGTGAGATGTGCATGGACAGAAACCTCCATTTCTAAGCTGGAAGGTCTGGCCTGGGGTTGTCACCTGGCAAACACTCCCCCAGGATGCACAGGCTCACAGCACACACCTGCATGCAACCCTGGGCAGATGCAACATGTGCCCACATGTGTGTGCACACACCTGGCACACCCCACAGTACACAGCCCTGCAGACCCCATTTGGGGGTTCGGTGCACACAGGGCACGCACAGCCATGGCCAGGCAGCAGCAGGGCAGAGCAATGCCTGCAGCCTGCCTGCTCGTTCCCTGGCATGACCCTGCTCTGCCAGTGTGTCCTTACGTAACTCCATCCGAGCATGGGACAAGCCACTGCACCAAGCAGGGAGATGGAGTAGATTTAGCTAATTTCTTTTCCTAGAATAACTTCTTTAAGGCCCATGAGGTACCCAAGAAAACATCCCATCTCCACCCCCCAACCCAGCAACACCAAGCTGCAGTGCAGTGATAGCAGCCAGCATGGCGAGTGCAGCATCGTGCCCCAGCCAGGGCCCCTTTCCCAACCTGGCAGGCAGGTCATAGATCCTGGCATCCAGGATGGTCAGCGGCTGCAGCTCCGGTCACGGGCATCATGACACATCCCCAGTCCTATTCTCCCTCCCCTTGTACCAAGAGGAAACACTGATGTACCTGCAGGCACCTTGGGACCTGCGGGATGGCCACCCAGCTCAGTTCCCCCCTCTAATCACTGCCGCAGACGCGTGCTGAGGTCTACGTTGAACAAGGAGTATTTCTTGCAGCTAGGACCGCAACTCAGAGAGCAGCATCAGTGCTGGCATTGGCGTGACCTAGGGACGTGGGCACCAGACGACACGCCTCGAGGAAGCAAAAGCATCAGTGCCCACAGCCCAGAGCCTGCACCCTGTCCCCACCCATCCCCTCGCTGGCTGCTCTTCCCATTTGACTTTGAATATTCTTATTTTTTCTTCAACCTTATCTAGAATTTGAGACCAGACACAAAGGCTTGTATGTGCCCAGATCACTTTTCCTCCTTCACAAACACTGGTCATTCAATACCGCTCCAGCCTGAGCAATGCTTTAAAGATGGTGGTTTGCCAGAAAGGGGCCCTGCCACTGTCGCAGCATGCGGCAGCTCAGCCCCTCTCCTCAAGCCCAGCACATTGAATGCTCTGAGTTTTTGTTCCCCTCCAGCAGCAGCCATTTCTCCCTCCCACTCCCCACCCTCCTTCGGGCTCTACATTCAGTGCCACTGCCCTTATTGAACACTGAAGCAAAGGGGTAAATTAGTTTGGGGCTGTATTTTCTTAAGCATTAATTCTTCCAGCCCTTTCTCATGCAGAGACACTGCTGCTCTCCTCATTTGCTCCCTAATTACATGGTGCTGTAACTTTCCCCTCTTTGCTTGCTCTCTTCCAACAAATTGGAGGGTGGCATTTGCCAAGTCTCTCTTTCACCTTAACCCACTGCCATCCCCAACCAGGCTCGGACGTATTTGCTTTATGATGGTCCAGCCAGAGACAACCAAGACAACCACAAACAGTTTTATCTTGGTGCCTTGCAGCAGCTCTGGGCACCACATGACAGGCTGAATCCTCTCTGCCCAGCACCGTGGGCAACAGGACATGGCTTTGGGAATTAGAACCCCAATGCTCCAGATGTGGCCCCACAGCTGAACAGCTGTGCATTGCCTCCATACACCTTCACATCCCCAGCACATCCTAACTCTGATGAGCAATTAGCCCCTCCAGAGCCCCGCAGGGCTCACAGGGCTGCTGGAAAGCATTGGTGGGTGCTGGGGAATAGCCAAACCCCTGCCCTGTCCATTGGTCTGGGTTGAGAGGAGAGCTCGGGGCTTGCTCTGCTTTCAGGGTGTCCTCTCAAGAGAGTGTTAGAGGGGGCTGCGGCAAACACAGATCTGAGCCCAAGTGCTGCCACCAGACCTGTGCGATGCAGGTGATGAGTAGGAGCCCCATTTTATCCTGAGCAGGCATGGGAGGAGCAGGACAGCAGGTCAGTAGATGCCTTCGAGGTCACCTGGACAAGACCAATCTCCTTTCCCCAAGGAGTAGGGTAATGCATCCAGCAAAAACCCATGCACAGAACAGCCACCACAGACATCTCTGCCAGGCAGAACCAGAGGAATGTGCCCAGATACCATGGCAATGAGCACCCAGGGAGACCAGATTAAACAGGAAGCTCCAAGGACACCACAGTGTGACAGATGCACTCCTCCTGTTTGAACTAACTGAACTTTGGTCCAGGCAGATGCTCAGTAAGTAGGCCTAACCAAAGTTAATCCTATTGTGTGAGGCTCAGTGAGAACCCATCACCAAAACCACAAAACCAGTTTGGCTGGAGACTGGGCTGATAAGCAGCCAAAACTACACAAACACAGCAGAAAATCTGACTACAAATCAACCACTTTACACTATAAATATCTGCAGCCATCAGGGCCCGTTGAGCTCTCCCTCCATAGCAGCTGGCTGCGCGGTGATCTCCCCTTGAGTAGGGACACCTCTCAAGGTTACCCCTCGAGGCTGAGAGATCCCTTACCTGACACCAGACATCGATGGGTTGGTAAGTGACTTTTTTTGCATGCATGTAACATTCAAGATGCCTATAGCAAGCTTACACGATAATCTTTGTATCCCATACTAACTTTAAGTGTAGTAAATAGATTATTGACCGCAAATCCATTTGTACTTATTAAATATTTTACATACCTAAATTAACTGATTATAACTCAATAAACTAACTACCAGATCAGATCTGAGTGATCTCTGACTTCTCCCGCAACACATGGAAACTCCAAGGACTGTCCTCTGGGCCAGAGACACATGAGAAAGCTGCTTGACTTGCACATGGTGACCCATAACACACTGCTCTGAGAACTACTGGCCACTTGAGACACCCCCCACCATCATGCCCCATCTCCCCACACTCTGCCTCTGAGCAAGAAACAGGCACAGAGGAAAAACATCCTTGCTCCAGCCTCCAGCTGGGGCACCAGATGCTCAGCTGGTCCCTGCCAGCATCCCCTCCCAGTTCAGCCTCAATACTGGCTGGTGTCTCAGGCTCCTGATGAAAAGCTCCAGCCAGGCCTGTTCCCTGCCAGCCAGGTTTTCATGCTGGCAGCAGCCAGCAGTGACTTGGAGATCCACAGTGCTAGTCCTGTGGTGGCTCAGTGCTATACAGCAGGGCCAAGGGCTGGCAAGCACAAAGTCCCACAAGAATGAGCTGAGACAGCCAGGGCCAGGCAGCCCCAAACATCTCTGCTGCTCAAACCCAGCTCCACAGGCTGCAGAGGGCAGGGGATGCCCTTCAGAAACACAGGTCAGCAAGTCACAGTTCTGCCAGCCACTGGCTCCTCTTTGCATGCTCTCCTGGCCAAGCCCTAAGCATCGCCCCAGCTCACAAAGACAAGATTGGGGCATCTCAGCATCCTCCAGCACTCCAGAGGGGGTGCTTGGAAATCTCCCTCCCTTCTCTTCTCCTGTACAGGGGATCTTTATGGCTTTACCCACCCACCATCCATGATCCCCCAGACCAAGGAGATGGGATGCTCAGGAAGCAGCAAAATTGGAGGGATTAGTAGTTATGGGCTATGGGTAGAGAGAGAAGCAACCTGGCACTGCTGCGGCACCAGCAGAGTCTTCTGTCCCCAGCATAAGATCATCTGCATCCCTCTGAGCACCACCTGCCATCGGGCCAGGGCAGTCACGGGGAAGGTGGTTTGGGATGCAACGAAGAAAAGGCAAGATCAGAATAAAGGCAAGCCAACCTGTTCTTTCAGAAAACTCTCCTTGCCATACAACCCCCGGGTCTTTTTTTTTTTTTAAGAGGTCACAGATTTAGTAGCATCACAGGGATATTAAGCTTCCTACAGCAGTCAACTGGGTAGCACTTTGTATCCTGATGAACCCATCGGATCTTGCCATCATCAGCTCATTTAGCAAATTAAGGATTAGATGCCAGGCAGATCTGCAAGAGGAAAAGCATCAAATAGACACACTCCCAATAAATGCAGCAGGGTTTGTCTCCAGCCTAGACACTATCCACCTCCAGCTGTAACCCTCAGGGCCAGCATCCCTGTGAGGAACACCCATGGATGCCCCCTGCCCTGAAAAGCAGGGACTCAGGATGTGTTTCAAGGCCAAAATCCCCTAAGTGACAGGGTGGCTGGAGAGACTAGAAGAGCTCAGTACACTTGGCACCCAAATGCAAACTAGAAATAACTTGGTTAAAATGTAACTCGGAGAGCGCCATCCCTAGGAGAAACTATCAAGCACTACAGGACTCCTTTGCTGAGGAAAGCAGAGCAAAGACTGGAAGCTGAAACAGAGCCAAGCCAAACTTCAGCGCATGTCCTCCACATGCGGATGGGTCCCCAGGGGCGACCGATGCTATTCAAGCTCCCCAGCACAGCTAGCCTCCCTTCCAGGGGGGCACATGAGGTCACAGATGGGTAGCAAGGAGGATGCCAGGGCCGCAGAGATGCTGCTGGCTCTCAGCTACCATCACCCTGTCTCACTGGGGAGCATCTCAACCATAGTCCAGCCACTTCAGATTCAAGTCCCATGCCTGCCGCTTGATTCCCATGGCAATCTGGGACAACTCACTGCGCTCCAGCATCTGCAAGCCAGAGTGGGGACACCACCTCTCCTCTTTCACCTGCTCAGACAGGGGGTTTGCAGAGACTGCTCCCATGAGAGGCTTTCCCAGCCTTGCTCTGCCCCCAAAAAGCGCTGCCGCATCCCCCACACTGCCCATTCCTTCCCACTCATTCTTGCCCTCAGGTTTTGGCTACTCCAGCAGAGTCTGAACACAGGTGGGGGCAGGAGGGGACTGGAGGCCCAAGTCCTCCCACACACCACTGCCATGCAGAGCTGCTTGCATCTCCCCCACACACCTGATGTGGGCAGCAGGAGAGCCCCGGCATGCTCATCCAAGGAGGTTTGCAAAGGTCAGCCCAGGAGGAGGTCTCCAGCAAGGGCTACATACCAGCACCAGCTGGGAACCACTTGAGAATAGACACAGGAAGGAAAGAAAAAAAAATATAACCCAGCTGGCAGCACAGACACTGCCAGGAGAGGAAGCAGCAGGTTGAGACAAGGACACAGCTCATTATGCCACCCCCACAGGTGCAGAGCACCAAGCAGAGCAGCCAGCTCAGCTACTGCCGAAAGCATACTAGCAGGGGGAGGCAGCAGCCAGCATCCTCAGCCCTGACAGGGGAGGGAAAAAAATCAACCACCATCATTAGTGCTAATAGCAGCTTCCATCCCCTTCCTTCCACATGCCCTCAGGCCAGGCAGGCTCTGGTGAGACACAGTGCCATGAGGACATGGGAAATGCTGCTGGAACAAGCTCTTCCAGCATTGTCACTGTCCTTGGAGGTTTTCAAGGCCAGCCTGGATAGAGCCCCGAGCAGCCTGCTCTGACCTCATGGCTGACCCTGCTTTGAGCATGAGGACTAGAGACCTCCTAGAGACCCTTCCCATCTGGATTATCCCATGCTCAGAGCTGGGCAGGCCTAAGCCCACCACATGCTGGGGCTACCAACAAAGTCGGGATAACTGGGAGCTGGTGAGAGCCACTCTGGTTCAGTGGTTTCCTCAGGGGACACACCAGGGGCTGGATGAGCCCTGAGGAACAAGGTCCCCATGCCCTCAGGACAGGGCTTGCCTGCACAGACAGCAGGAACTAAAACCCAGACCTGACCTGGAAGGCAACCCCTATCAGTATCTCCTCAGAGATGCATCAACTCAGACCACAGCCAGGACAACAGCAGGCAGGGAACAGGGCATTAATCCAACAGAAAACCCTGGACATGGATTTTTTTTTTCTTGCAGCCCTTTCCTCATCCTGCAGCTCAGAGTGCTGGAAAAGGCAGGCAGCATCTCCAAGGATGAGAGAGACAGCACCAAATGCGTGGGCACTGCTCTCGTCATGGAGAACAGTACAAACCCTGCTGCTGCCAAGTCCAGCGTCCTCAGATGCATCTCCTGAGCTCACCCAGCCACAGTTGCCAGAGACTTCCCCATGCCACATTGAGTGGAAGAGTCTGAGCAGGATGGGGGGAGCACCGCAGCAAGGAGCCAGCACTCTCCTGCACACAGGATCACACCCTCACTCCTGCCCCATCTGCTCAGCCACGGGGAGATCCAGCTTGGAGGTGGTGGCTGCAGCAACTGGGGAAAGGTCTCCTTTGCAGCAGTATGGCACCCACCAGGAATGTGCTTCACAGATGGCACTTGGGTAGGAAGTTGCAGAGCTTGGTGGCCTTGTCTACTGCTCCAACCTTCAAACACCAAGTAATGATGCTTTAACAGAAAAGCAGCCCCACCACTCCAGGCTGCAGTCCCTAACCTCCCCATCCTCTCTGGGACAGAGACCCACAGCTGAGGCCTCAGGAAGAGTTGAAGCTCCAGGGGAGCACACCATACCCACAACATGCTCCTCACTCCTGTAGCCTGGGGATTTCCCACACCAGGAGCACCATCACTGGGCTCACCAACCCTCAGTGGATTTTTCTTTTCAGGAATTTGCTTAATTGCCTTTTGATCCCAGACAAGTTTTTCACATCTTCCCACCATATCCCCACCCAAGGCCACCATTTCCACAGGTTAATCCCAAACCGCTTCAAAAAATGTGCTCACACTCTGAGGCACCACTGCCTCTTCCCACATGTGATGCCCCACATGCCCTTTACAGTAAGGGAGCTCAAGCAATCATTCCCTGCTTGCATTCCCCCAGCCACAC
This sequence comes from Calonectris borealis, assembly GCF_964195595.1. Lineage (NCBI taxonomy): Eukaryota > Metazoa > Chordata > Aves > Procellariiformes > Procellariidae > Calonectris > Calonectris borealis. The sequence goes on along the minus strand of NC_134351.1, from coordinate 25,463,584 downwards.
ATGATTTTATTATTCCCTATCATGCCTCCCTCAGTCATCTCTTCCCCCAGACAGAAGAGAGCCAGTTTATGTAATTGTTCTTTGTATGGAAACTGCTTCATACCTTTAATTATTCCTGCCACCCCTCTCTGCACTTTCCCAGCATGTCTTTAAAAGGGTGTCAGATTGTGCTGGCAGACAGGCTGTGAAGGAGGAGCAGTTTTGGTTAAGACCTCAGCCTATGAAAGGATGAGGAAACTGATGCTGTGACCAAACTACAGGGGAAAGACAAGCCATGAACCTAGAAGTTACCTTAAAGTGCCCCATTCAAACACCTCCTCCATAAGAGGAAGCATACAGAGGTTACAAAAGCACCCTCTAATCATGACAAACGTGATATTAACAGCCTCAACCGTTCACATCACCTCTCAGCTTCACCCATGAGCTGTAGCACCCGCAAGACCAGCTGCTTCCCCCTTGGTCTCCGGGACAGGCCGCGCGACACCCCGATAACATCACAGCCTTCCAGACAATTCCCTGGGCGATCCCGCCGCTATAAACAGCCAGCTCGGAGCGGCGGGGCGGGCGCCCGACCAATGAGAGCGCCCTGAGGGGGCGGTACCGGCTTGAACTTTCCAATGGGCGGTGGCGGTAGGAAGGTGGGGCGGGCCAATGAGCGCGGCGCGGCGCGGCGATAGGCACCCTCCCGGCCCAACGGGGCGGGACTCCCCTGACGTAGCGGCCGGGGGGCGGGAGCGGGAGCGGGAGCGGGAGCGGGAGCGGGAGCGGGGTTGGCTCGGCTCGGCTCGGCTCGGCTCAGCGAGCGCGCGGCGCCCTGGGACAGCGCGAGCGGTGAGTGCCGGGGGCGGTGGCTCTGCCCCACTGCGCTGCCCCACACCACTGCCACACAGTCTGTCGCCGGCACTGGCGTCCCGGTGGGGACGGGGGTTCGGCCCCTCCGCCCCCTGCGGTGACAGCGTGGGGCTGGGGGGGGGTCAGTCCCTCTGCCCTATGGGATGACAGGGTGTCGCTATGAGGCGGGGGGGGACAGTCCCTCTGCCCTATAGGGTGACAGGGTGTCGCTATGAGGCGGGGGGGGACAGTCCCTCTGCCCTATAGGGTGGCGGGGTGTCGCTATGGGGCTGGGGGGATTAATCTCTCTGCCCTACGGGGTGACAGGGTGTCCCTATGGGGCTGAGAAGGGAGGTTAGCCCCTCTGCACCCATGGGGTGACAGGGTGTCCCGATGGGGGAGGTTAAACCTCTGCCTTATGGAGTGACGGGGTGTCCCTATGGGGCTAGTGAGGGGTCTGCCCATGGGGTGACAGGGTTTCGCTGTGGGGCTGGGAAGGGGAGGTTAGCCCCTCTGCCCCTTTGTAGGTGAGGAACGGAGACTAGCCCCGTTGACCCCATGGAGTGACAGGGCGTCCCTATGGGGCTGAAGGCAGGGGAGGAAGGGGTTGGCGCCTCTGCCCCCGTGGGGTGACAGGGTTTCCTGGTGGGGCTGGGGGGCAGGGTTAACTGCTCTGCCCTACCTAGTGACAGGGTGTCCCCATGGGTCTGAAGGGGGTGGGAGGAAGGGGTTAATCCCCCTGCCCCATAACAGTAACAGTGCATCCAAGTGGGGCTGGGAGAAAGGGGTTAAACCTCCCCCTCCATGGGGCTGTAGTACATCCCTATGGGGCTGGAGAGGGTGGTGAGGTGAGAGTTAACCCCTCTCTCCCCTCCCGCTTTGGAGGGAGTAATGTGCCCTGTTAGAGCTGTGTGGTGTGGCCAGGAAGGGGTTGAACACCCCCCTCCCCCCGTTGGAGGTACCAGTGTATCCCAGTGGGGCTGAACCGGATGGTGAGGAAATAGGTAACACCACCCCCCCAGGTAACAGTAATGGGGTCAGAGGGGCCAGCAAGGAGGGGGTTAACCCCTGTCCCCAATCGAGGTGCCAGTGTTCCCCAGGAGGGCTGGCGGTGGGGAGGAAAGGGTTAACCCGGTTTCCCCTTGGGGCCGACAGTGCTGTCCCAGTGGGGCTGGAGGGGTGGCCCCAGGCAGGGGCCAGCGCCCCAGTGGGGCTGTTGGTGGGGAGGGGGAGGCGGGCGGTGCGTGTGGGGGCCTGGGGAGGGGATGATTCATTGTGGGTAGTCATGACATTGCTGCCTGGTTTCCTGCGGCTGCCAGCCAGCACGGGCACGGGTGGCTCTGCCTGCCCCGGCGTGCAGAGATCCCCTCCAGCTCCCTGACCAAACCCGGGATACGCTGCCATGCCGGCCATCCTGCTCTTCTGGAGCCGCGCCGAGAGGTATGCACCCACCCCAGCTTGCTGACCCCAATGCTCGACACTCGGCAAGCCACTGGACCCCAACCCCTGGGGACATAGTGGGTTGGGGGCTGTCACCTGCCTGGTGTTTTGCTTGCCGAGGGTGGGATGCAGGAGCCGCCCAGTGATGTCCTGGCCACGGCTGCCCTGTTTCAGCAGTGGGCATCCAGAGAGGATGTTCTCTGCGGCCCTCAAGTTACAGTGACGGACGGGGGGGACGCAGTGGCATTGGATTTCCTTGGCATGCCTGAAGGTGACTTCTCAGAAGTAGGTTTTGCACTGCCGAGCAGGGAGGAGGCACCATCCCGGTGCCCCGCTGTGCCGGTGGGAGAGCTAGGAGCCCGCAGCCAGCGGGCAGCTCCAGTCGCTGGGTGGGAGTGCGGCAGTCAGACCCCTTCTTCTGGGGGATTGGTGCTGGCACCCGGGGAGGGGGACACAGGGACCCCCGCACATCCGAAGAGGAAAGCCGGGGAGGTGCAAATTGGTTAACACAAGTTTTTCTGCCTGGCGCATCACTGCCACCCTACTTTTCTTCCTCCCCAATTCGCCTTGCGGGTGCACAACCCTGGGCGTGACAAGTAATTTCTGGGGACCCCAGGGGCTCCTCACTCTTGCTACTTGGCAGCAGTGGGGGCTGCGTGGGGGATGTGATGGTAACGGGGCAGCCAGGGGCCAGGCACCTTGCTGCAGCGGGGAGGATGCGGGAGCTGACGGCAGAAATGTCTTAATCCAGCGGCTTAGCGAGCCCACCGCGCCTCGCCACCCCAGAAAGCAACGAGAAACCAATTAGAAGGAAAATTACAGCTCAGCGAGTGATTCCATTGAAGGGTCCCCCCGCGCGTAGCGAGAGAGGAGGACCAGGCGCCGCTGGGAAGCGCACAAAGGATGGCAGCTCCCCACACCGCATTGATGCCTGCTCGCCCGCAGCCGAAGCCGTTTCGGAGCTGTCCTGGGAGTGGAGGTTGGAGCCAGCTGCAGCCACTGGACTGGCGAGGAGTTGCCTTTTCGGTGTGCTGGAGGAGCCAGAGGGGGAGGCTTGCCACGAGAGCATTGCTTGGTGGCGGCAACATCCTCGGCACGAGCCGGCACCTTCCTCTCCTCCGTCCCCCTGCTACCCTCCGGTGCCTCCCGTCCAGGCACACAGCACCTGCCGGTGCCTCTGGACAACCGTAATGTTTAAAATAAAACTAGAGCCTTTAAAAATGACGGCTTGGACTCTAAATGCGTTCGTAAAGTTTCAGTAAGTGGGTTTCCGCTTCTTGCCCTTGTGCCCTCGTTACCGAGGAGCAATGCGCAATGGCCCGAGGTGCTGATCGGTGCCCATCTCCAGTGTGTGGTGTCCCGCGGTGATCTTGCACTCCAAGATGGAAAAAAATCTCCCCAGTGCCACTGTCTGCGTGGGTTTGTTCCCTTATGTGACTGCCGAGCAGAGGGATTATGTCAAATGATCGCTATTCAGCTGGCACGCTCATCCAGAGGTTGCACGGGCTGATGTCATGTGCGGGGTTGGAACAAAGATTTAATTTTTTATTTAATTCTTGTGGTTGCAAGAGGAGGATAGAGGCTGGGCTGTCTCGGCAGGGCCAGCCCCGGCTGGGGGATGCTTGTGGTTTTCTCCACAGCTGGGCGGCTGCAGCTTGTCCTAAGGTGTCCCAGTTAGGAGGGTGAATGCAGAAATCGCTTGCCCACCTGAAACCCGCCCTGCAGCACCTTCCCCGCCGCTCCCGAGGGGGTTAAATGGGAAGGCAGGAGAGGATGACTGAGCAGAAGGGGGAGAGGAGCATAGTGGTAGCAAGGCGCAGCTGATCCCCAGGAGGTAGGAGGGATGGAAGGAGGCTCTTCTGAGAAAGAGTTGTGTTTTACCACCGCACATGTGAGCGTCACCTCTGGAGTGTGCCTTAACCCACCAGGTCACCTGCCGGCGTCTGGTCCTCACCAGCACAGTAAACTGCGGCACGGGGCTGCGTTTCGGCAGAGAAATTCCCCCTTCCCTGAGCCCAGCCAGACAAAGGGCTCCCTGGCCAGAAGAGCATCCTCCAGCGGGCATCCCCACCCCAGCCAAAGACCCCTTGATGGTCAAGACCGGAGATCTTGAGGGGGGCGACAGCGTTTTGCTGGGGCAAGACATACTTTTGTGGGAAGCGCCGTGGCGTTTCGGATGGGCAGTGTGGTCCTGGTGGTGCCATCAGATTGGGCTGCACGGGGTTGGAGCCGGGCGCTGCAATCCCCGAGGGGAAAAATTGAAGATGTGCGACCTCTGCGTCTCTTGAGCAGGGGTGCAACGGGGTTGTCTTCAGCACTGCCTTGCTTGTCCTTGCTGCAGGAGGGTTGGCATCATCCAGACAGGGGCCAAATCCTGGTCCAGGTCCTGGTCCTGGTCGCGGGGAGCCCCTGCCCCACACCGGAGGCTGCTGCGGGGTAGGGAGGCGCTGGGGTGACCTTTGGCGGGAGGATCGGCAGGTTACCTCTCAGACCCCCCCCGGTCACTCGCCCCGGGGTCTCCTGCAGCCCCCCAGCCCCATGGGGAGGGCAGATGGGGAGGCGGAGGCGGGCAGGGGGTAGAGCATCCCCTAGCGCCTGTGTGGGCTGGGTGGTGATGGCAGCTCTGTGCACAGGAGCTGGCGGGCTCCTGCCGGGAAGCTGGTACGGAAACGTGCTGGCATGGGAGATGCTGTCAGATGCTCTTTATGCCCCCAGGGACCTTCTCCTGTCTCTTATGTGCCCCCCCGGGCTGCCTCGCATGTCTGCGGATGCTCCCATCTCCCCTTGCTGTGTCCTTCAGAGGTCCCTGTGCCCGTCAGCCCTTCTGCATTGGGTGCCTTAGCCCTCCTCCCCACCTACAGCAAAGTACCTGCTCTGCAGCTGGGGCAAAAAAGAGCAGAAGTTGGTGGTTTGGATCGAGGGGGCCAATTTCCAAGCCCCTGTAGCAGCTACCCAGCTGTAGAGGGGTTATTGCTGAAGGCATGACCCAAGGCAAGCCTTGGATGCTTGGGATGGATGCTAGGGGCTCAGTGCAGCACTGTGGATGTGCACCTCCGGGGGTGCCCAGCCACCCTCATCTGAGCCGCTGTAGTTGGGGGGGTCCCTCCGTGACCTCCACTGGGAGCTTATGGATAGAGTAAGGATGGGGGGGGGAACATCTGGTAACTTGTATGATGGTGAAGGAAAGAGCCAAGGCTCACACCTGATGCAGAAATCTGTCTGCTGGAGGGGCTCGACCAGCTGGGGCTGCCCAGGGGTGTTTGGAGCAAGGATGGGGTGAGAGGATGAAACCTGGACCATAGTGGGGAGCAGGACGTGAGCACGAGGACTTAGCAGAGAGCAGTGAGTCTGCTGGGGACGACACCTGGAGAAGAGCAGGGCCAGGAGCAAGCACCAAGCCATGCTGCGTGAGGCAGGGCACGGCAGGCCAGGTTTGGGAGGGACAGGAGTTCACCATCAGAAAACCAAAGGGCAAGAAGCAGCAGGAAGCGTTGTTGGAGGAGTGTGGGGCTTGCTCAGTCTCTGCTCGGAGGAGCTGCTCTCCTGTCTCCTCCAGCTGCTCTCTGGGTTTCCGTGACCCCGCTGGTGTTTGCTGCTCCAGCAGCGTGCCTGGGGGATGAATTAATCGCCTGTCCTTTTCCTTCCTTGGGTTACAGCCACCAGGTTTTCCATGCCTTAGTATAGGCATGGCCCTGGCCTCAGCCCCTGTGTGATGGACAGAGCGAGCCCCGGGAGCCAGTCGCCTGTGCCAACCTCCGAGCCTCGTGCCAGGCTACGGCACTTCACCGCCTCTTCTCCTGCTTCATATTTCTGGCTTACTGCAAGATGTAGTTGAAGGCTCTCAGGGAGTGCAAGTCAGGCTAGAAAGTGCTTTTTTTTAAAAAACAAACAAACAAACAAAAATGCCTCCCACCATCACAAGATGTTTCTGTCTAACGGCTTCGTTCTCTCTTCACTAAATACAAATTACGGCTCTGACATGCCCAGAGGTGCTTATCTCCAGCTGAATGCCAATTGCTTTCAGGAACAAAATATTTGAAGTACCTTTAAGGTGAAGGCGGCAGCATGGTCCCTGCCACCGCTTTCAGCCTCCAAAAGCCTGCTGTCATCACCCCGCCTCGAGTCCCAGGTCCCAGGCTGGGAGAGAGCTAGGGGGGACAGGCTGGCAGCTATATTTAGACACGGCTCAGCCCTCCTGGCTCGGCGGGGGGGGGACGGGTCCGGGACACGATCCTCGCCTGACGTTAGCGGTGGCGTGGTCCATATAATAATGCTGTGCCCCGGCTCGGGCTCTCCCTCTCCCTGTCAGCCTGAGATGAGTCTCCCCATCCCCGCTGTGGGGCTCAGGGAGGTAAAACCAGAGCCTGGGCACGTCCTGGCACTGGGGCACTGACCTCTGGCGGAAAGCGTGGACTTGAGCCGGCTCTGGTGCTGTTGGCTGGTGGGATGCAGGGAGTGGCGGCTCTGCGATAAGTACGCGCCAGTCCGATCCCCGGCTGCCCGAGTGCGATATTCGCTTTACAAAGAGCTGTCTTTCTGCTTTCAGGAATAAGTATTCAGCTCCCAGCAGCGTCACCGTCATGGGGAAGGACTATTACAAGATTTTGGGCATCCAGTCTGGTGCCAATGAGGATGAAATCAAGAAAGCCTACCGGAAAATGGCCCTGAAGTATCACCCCGATAAGAATAAAGACCCCAACGCCGAGGAAAAGTTCAAGGAGGTCGCGGAGGCTTACGACGTCCTGAGTGACCCCAAGAAACGAGCCATTTATGACCAGTATGGGGAGGAAGGTAAGGGGACGAGCGCTGCCACTCGAAGGCAGGGGTGCTGGGTCCAAATAGGCTTTTATAGGTGAGGGAGTGTTTTCACACCCTCAGCGTGGCCGAGTTGTCCTCGTGATTCATGCCTTCCTCCGAAATGGGGCTGATAGCTGCAGAATCAGGGAGAGCAAAGGCTCTGCCGATGCCAGAAATCGCCTCTCAACCCACTCCTCCCCGGGCTGCTCCATTTTTCCAACCTGCCACCCTGCTTCCCAGGATGGCTGGGCTCTCCCTGCCCTCTGCCCCAAAGCCCGGCAGCTGGCTGAAACGGTGGAAGCGGAAGGAGCTCACCTCCTGGGTCATACCTGGGGTAATTCGTTAGCAACCTTTTAATTAACCTAAATTTCCCAGTGGAGAAGTATTGCTTTTGCCTGCATTTCCCCCCGCATTTGGGCGCTGGTCCCGCTGTCCTCCCTGGTACAGGCTGACCTACAGGATTCAAAGCTTTTCCCAATTTAAGTAATAGGTCCTTGTTTTGAAACCAAGTGGCTGCTGTTCTCTGGGAGTTGGCACAGAGGAGGAGAGCCACTCCACCGCAGGCGGCCTTATTAGTCGAAGATGGAAGAGCGCAACCCCATTCGAGGAGAGCGCCGAATAGCATCTGCATTAATCAGCCCAGGACTTGGGTGCTTAAAAGAGCAGGAGGTCTGGTGGGAACAGGCTGCTGGGTGGAAGACACAGCTCTTCTTGTGGGGCCAGCAGGCAGGTGTATCCCCTAACGAGCCACCAGCAGAATTAACTAGCAGTGGGTTAATTCTCGACCCATTAGTTATGTCAGGGCTATGATGGATGCACCCGAGCCACGTTATTTGCTGCAGTGTAAAATGAGAAGAGGTTGTCTCAAGTGGGAAACCAGCCTTTCCCTGGAGGTGCCGCCAAAATTGGACCCTGCTTGGGCTGGCATCATGGGATTAAAGGTGAAACCTCCTGGCTGTACAGTCTGTTAGGGATGGGGGCTCGCCGGGGATTTGGCGAAATCCCCATTGCCAAAGGCAGCTAAAATAAGAGCAAGTTAAGGAGGGAGGGAAGAGCAGCCCCCTCCTCACAGCGGGATGGGGAGTACCGGCAAAAACAAACCCCATCGGCATTTTGGGGAACCAGCGCTGGTCACACGCAGAAAGCCAGGGCAGAAATGAGACGAAAGACGTGAAAAGGTTTTGTGGCTGGAGAGCGGGGGATGGAGATGCCGCTGAGCTGGCCAGACCCATCATGGGACAGGGACTGCCGTCCACCTCCCAGGTGGTGACTTCCAGACCAGTCATGGTCTATGGCCCCACACACCTTTCATTTCCCATCAGATGCCTTTTTTTGGAGCAATATGGCCTGTGGATTGGCATTTCAAGGGGCTTCTGGGTCCCACATGCTGGGGTGGGTGAGGTGAAGTGAAAGGTCCCCCACTCCAGGATAGAAACTTCATTGATCAGAAAAGATCCCCAAACTTGCCCGCTCTGTGCTTGTCCCCCTCCTATCTCCTGCTGCGGGGGGCTGGCTTGAGGGACAGCCCGTCAGAAATAGCCCTTCACTGTCACTGGTGTGCCCTGAAAATAGTCCTTGAGCTAGGCTTGGCTTAACCCTTCCCAGGCCCTCCTGGTCAAAAATAGCCTTGCAGAGCATGTGTGACCTCTTTGGAGGCCACTTGTCATGTGCCTTGGCTGCTTGGGACTTTGGGGGGGGGTGATTGCAGTGATGTAAGGCCCTGCCCGAGGTCTGACAGGGGAGTCAGATCTCAGTCATCGCCTGAGGGACAGGATGCCATCCAGAGGGACCTGGACAAGCTCGAGAAGTGGGCCCGTGTGAACCTCATGAGGTTCAACAAGGCCAAGTGCAGGGTCCTGCACCTGGGTCAGGGCAACCCCTGGTATCAATACAGGCTGGGGGATGAAGGGATTGAGAGCAGCCCTGCTGAGAAGGACTTGGGGGTACTGGTGGATGAAAAGCTGGACATGAGCCAGCAATGTGCGCTCGCAGCCCAGAAGGCCAACCGTATCCTGGGCTGCATCAAAAGAAGCGTGGCCAGCAGATCGAGGGAGGTGATTCTGCCCCTCTACTCTGCTCTGGTGAGACCCCACCTGGAGTACTGCGTCCAGCTCTGGAGCCCTCAGCACAAGACAGATATGGACCTGTTGGAGCGGGTCCAGAGGAGGGCCACAAAAATGATCAGGGGGATGGAACGCCTCTCCTATGAAGAAAGGCTGAGAGAGTTGGGGTTATTCAGCCTGGAGAAGAGAAGGCTTCGGGGAGACCTTATTGCAACCTTTCAGTACTTAAAGGGGGCTTCTAAGAAAGATGGCGGCAAACTTTTTAGCAGGGTCTGTTGTGACAGGACAAGGGGGAATGGTTTTAAACTAAAAGAGGGTAGATTCAGACTAGATATAAGGAAGAATTTTTTTACAATGAGTGTGGTGAAACACTGGAACAGGTTGCCCAGAGAGGTGGTAGATGCCCCATCCCTGGAAACATTCAAGGTCAGGTTGGACGGGGCTCTGAGCAACCTGATCTAGTTGAAGATGTCCCTGCCCATGGCAGGGGGGTTGGACTAGATGACCTTTAAAGGTCCCTTCCAACCCAAACTATTCTATGATTCTATGAGTTTCCCATGGGAATGGTTGCCAAAAGATCCAAACCTTGAACTTACCTGACATTTTATACAGTCTGTAAAGAGAGCGCTGTATCCCTCCCGCTGTGTGCTGACCTGGAGGTCTGCTGACCTCCACCTGCTCTACCACCAAGAGTCATGGTCGCTCGCTGAGCTCAAAGCCTTTTCTCACATGCTGGACGTGATGCTCCTGGACCACGGCCATCGGTGCAGCCCAAAAGACAGAGCTATTTGGGCAGAAGGGAGCCTGCCCATGGGGAAAAATGGAGATGGGCTGGTCAGGAAATGTTTTAAATGAAAAGGCCATGAATTGGGTGGAGAGAACCAAGCAAGTGCTCAGTTGGGGTAGCGGGGACAAATCCTGAATGGCTTTTGAGCTTGCTGGGTGTAGGGGCAGGACTGTGTGTCGTGGGTTGGGGTGGTGCCTTCCTGGCCCACGGTCTCCACAGGTGGCTGGGCTGGAGGGGGTGACCTGCACCCCCAGGAGCTGCTGGAAGGGCTGCCTGGAGCCAGCAGAGACCATGCTCCCGTGTGGAAAGTATGGTCCCAGCACGGCATCTGCCCGCAGGGAGCATTAATGTCTCGTCTTCCCCCTTCTCTTCCAGGTCTCAAAACTGGAAGTGGCTCTTCAGGTGGCTCAGGGAACACTTTCCACTACACCTTCCACGGAGACCCCCATGCCACCTTCGCATCCTTCTTTGGAGGCTCCAACCCTTTTGATATCTTCTTCGCTAGCAGCCGCTCCCGGGTATTCAATGGCTTTGACCAGGAAGATATGGATATCGATGACGATGACGACCCTTTCAGTGCCTTCAGCCGGTTTGGCTTCAACGGCATTAACGGGGTTCACCGGCGGCACCAGGAGTCCCTGCACATGCGGAGAAAGGTCCAAGACCCACCCGTCATCCATGAGCTCAAGGTGTCCCTGGAAGAGATCTACCACGGCTCCACCAAGAGGATGAAGATCACCCGCAGAAGGCTCAACGCTGATGGCCGGACCATGCGGACTGAGGACAAGATCCTAAACATTGTCATCAAACGGGGTTGGAAGGAGGGAACCAAAATCACATTCCCCAAAGAAGGGGATGCCACCCCAGACAACATCCCTGCTGACATCATCTTCATCCTCAAGGACAAGCCTCACTCGCACTTCAAGAGGGATGGGACAAACATGGTCTACACCGCAAACATCAGTCTTAAAGAGGTGGGTATCGGTGGGAAATCCCATGGGGTGGGAGGTGGCACTGGGTCGTGGCACGTGGAGCCAAGAAGGGAGTCAGTCCTTGTCCTGCGCTGATGAGGAAGGACCAGGTAGGTCGTGAGAGACACGAGCAAAGACCTCTGCAGAAAGGAGCTGCAGAGACCAATTCGTGCTTGGTTTTGGAGATGCTCAACCTCTGTGCCGGGTGTAGGACATGGGTGCTGCAGTCCCTGCTGAACACACCTTGCTTCTTGAGCCAATACAGGTGGTATTTACCCATTTTCTCCCTTCCCCATATGTCTTGTTCTTCTATTTTAGTGTATTCACATGTGGAAGAGAGCCCAGATCCTCTGTAGGAACAAGGGAAACCCCAAGTTTGCTGGCATGAGTCTGGTCCCTGCTTGTTCTCGTAGACGAGCCTGTTGTGGCTTAGGTACTGTCTGGGATAGTGCCAGGTACCTCTCCCCACGGACAGAGAGCAGGGTCACGTGGAGAAAGGTGGTACCTCGCCTTCGCTGAGCAATGCTTTAGCCAAAACCAGCTGTTTTCTTTGGTTCTGGCTTTCCTAGATAAAGAACCAAATAAACGAAATATTCAGGAAGTGAGCAAAACCCAACCACCGCTGGTTGTGAATGGCATGTGCCGTTCACCGCTGCTGCTGTATAACTACCTTTTAATAAATCCCAGCTGGCAGCTGCATTTAACATTGACGTTTTTGGCAGCTGCCATTTGCTGTTCCTTTCAGACTGTAGACGCTGTCTGTCTTCTTAATGAGCTGATTTTTTTTTCTGAAGACAGATTTATGTTCTCAAATGCATTTAATAGAAATAAGCTCAATGGGCCAGACCTGGGGTAGGGAAACATGAGCTTGTTAGTGTGCCAGCGAGTCAGGAGAGCTTTGTGATGGCTCTGCGTCCCAGCTGGGGCTGTGACTGGGTGTACTGGAGGCAAGGGGCAGCCACATGGGTCAGACAGATCTGGGTGCTCCTGGAGCAAACACATCTCAAGTTAACCTGCAGACTCAGGAGTTGAACTTCCTTCATGGTGCAAAGTGCAGAGGTTTATTCCTGTGGTGGCTGGATCCCCTGGCCACTCCAGAAATACTCAGGAGAGGCTGCCTTATTTATGGAGTCATGCATGCCATATCTCAGATATTTCCTTCTGTGCATTCCCCCGTCTGTAAAATTAACCCCAAGCTGGCTGTCCTGATGTCCAGACCATGTTAGCCCAGGTTCACGCACTGCTCAGGCTGGAGGGACTCTCGCCCGGAGTTGCCCTTTGAGCAGCAAGCAGAGAAACCTGCTCCGGCCCTGCGCGCTATTGCACCAGAAGTGCTGGTGCTGGGCCCAGGGAAGCACTGGCTCTGCCGTGCTGAGCGGTTCCCCAGCCGCCTCACACCCACAGGGCGCCTGTGATCTCCATCCAGCTGCCCGTGAGCAAGGCGTGCGTGCTGGCATTTGGTTTGCACAATGCAGTCACAAAGAGAGACTGGTGGAAATTTCTGGTCTGGGCAAATTCCTCGTCTCTGAGCTGAACTGTCTGGTCTCTGTCCTCCCCCACCACAAATCCAACGTGCTGGGCGTCCTCAGGGAGCTGCTGGCCTGGCTGCCATTGCCAGCCTGCTGCTTGCCAGAGCAGGGTGATACTTTGCTGCTTTTATCTTCCATGAGAAGCAGCTGCCTAAGTGCTCTGGAGCATGAGCAGATGCCGGGAGCTTCCCAACTCCATATGCCACCATCTCGGTACGTGACGGAGCGCCTTGCAGTACAGCCTCTTCATCACCTGAGCCTACAGCTGTAGCCTTGGGTGCTCTCCTTGCACCCTTCCTCCTTGCGAGTCTGCCTTTTTTAGCCTGAGCTTTAGTCTTTTCTGCTGCCGCAAGAGCAGCACAGCACGGTACTGGCAGGCAGAGCTGGCAGGCGGTGGGTGCTGTGACCTGACTCGTGGCCATGCTGGAGACCCCTTGCCAGCACCCTGCTGCCACGGGGAGCAACATGCCCAGTGCTCAGGCTGGGGGCAGTCAGGAGAGCATCCTCCTCCTCCATCCCACAGACCCCTCCGCAGAGCAACCCGGGGAGGCAATGCCCTCCCAGCGCTTGCATCCTGGCCCTGCTGGGTGCCACGTCCCCCCAGCCAGGGTGGCATGGGGTGGTTGCTGCCCAGTGGGCTTCACTGCCCAGCTGCTGCAGAAGCCAGAGGTGTAAGAGGGCTCCCCCAGAGACTCGTGGGCTGCAGGGAAGTGTCTCTTCCTAAAATTACAGGTGTGCGTCACAGTGGGAGGTTGAGAGAGGGAGGAGTGACACCGCTCTGCCAGCAGCTGCCTCTCCTGGGAGGCAGATCTTCAGGCAGTACTTCCAGCAGGGGCTTGTGCCTGCCCGGCTGCCTGCCTAATGCCTGCCCTCGGCAGCTGCCCGCTTTGCATCCTTTACCTGGCATCACCTTCCTCAAAGCATCCACGCGTCAGTGCCTGGCTGAGATGCGACTGGTGGTGACATTTCCCCCTCCCCCAGCTTTGCTGCAAGCGGAGGAGGACCCGTCGCTGACCTAAACAAAGCTCAGCTCTCACAGCACAGTGCAGAGCTCAGCTATCAAACCCATGGTGATTTAATACCTAGGGATAAACCAAGCCTCTTTCTAGGATGCAGGGCAGCTCCCGCAGTTACTGGTGTTACTTCAGCAACCAGTTTCCCAAATGCCAATGAAGTTGGGCAAGAAGAATGAAAAACAGGAACATACGGCAGAGGAGCGATCACCTCTGGTTCTTGCGTCTTGGCTTTAGGAAGGAAACATTAAGATCCCATCTGCCTTCACTGTTACCACCTGCTCCTGCTTGCATCCCTCTGCTTGCCCTGTCCACATGCTCCCATAGGGAGTTCCCGCTCTCCTTCCCATTTTATGGCTGGAGATGTCCTTTCCCTGGCACACGTGGACCCGTGCAGCCCTCCATGGTGCATGATGGTGGGCACCAACAAGCAGGAGGGCTCCAGCATCCTTGGGTGAGTGTGGGGCAGAAATGCATTGACATGGGGAGATCGTCCTTCACTTCCCCCCCAACCTGCTGGAGATCCAGCCAAGCACTTGCTGCTCGCATGGAGCTGGCAATGGGCATCCTCCTGCAGCCAGAAAAGCTCTTCCTGGGAGAAGACCCCATACAGAGGAGCTGTGCAAGGAGATGGCCCCAGCTCTCCTGTTCTCCACTCACTGGAGCCCAAGACCTGGCTCCAGCACGGGTCCCACTGCGATCGCTCTGGTGCAAAGCCCTGGCTCAGCTGCAGAAGCTGCAACCATCGGCCCTGAGCCAGTGACCAGCATGAGAAGAAGAGATGTTTCTCCTGGTGCCTGTTGCTGCTCTGCCACCAGAGGCTTTTCCTGGGGAGGGGGAAAATCACATCCTCCTCCCCTTCCTTTGAGGGGTGTTTGGTGGGGGGGAGAACGGGAGGGCTGGGACCCCAGGACCCAGCTTGGAGGGCCGGGCAGGGACGAGCCTGTGCCAGCCCCCCCCGCCCCCCCCCCCCCCCCGAAGCATCTCTTCGCAATCCTCTCCCTCAGCCTTTCTCCCTTGCCGAAAGCCTGGAGACGATCCTGCCCACGTGTACGCCAGAGCTGTCTGAGTTATTTAAGGACACAAGGATTTTCTTGCTGCATTCACGTGGCTCGTTATTGCAGGCCGGCTTGCGGCTGCCGCGGCACCCACCGCCCCGGCTGCTGCCGGGGGCTGGGGTACAACGGGGTGGCACCCACGAAACCGGCTCTTGGCTTTGCAACGGGGACCGGCGACGGGGACCAGCCCCTCCGGGACCTCAGCTTCCAGGAAAGCTCGGTGCTGTGCCGCGGCTGCACCGCTGTCCCGCGCCGGTATAACCCTTTGGGGGCTGTTGGGGGGGGACACGGGACGCGGGCTGTGCTGCCGAGCTCCGGAGGGCGACAGCTGATGAACCGCGGCGGCATCCGATGATCTCAGCTGCCCGAGGTTGGGCAGCGAGGCAGGGGAAGAGGCGGGGCTAAATTTAGCCTGTCCTGTTGCTGCGAGTGGCCGGGCGCTTGCTGGCGGTGCCTCCCGGGGAGCCCAGGAGATGGGGAAGGGGATCTTTTCCCCCCGTGAGGCTGGGACACCTGTCTCCTGGGGCACCCCTCTCCTGCACGGCTCCTGCAGCCCAGTTTGGCCGGCACCAGTACAGACCTGGGCTTGCACTGGTGAGCATCAACCGCGCTGCTCATGGGCGTCATCCAAACGGAGCCGGGCGGTTTAACCCGGGGAGCAGCCGGTGGGGACGGGGTGCGGCGGCGCAGCTGGCGGGGATGCTTTTGGGTGGCAGTCCCGTCTGACGGCGTGTCCCCTCTTCTTCCCACAGGCCTTATGCGGCTGCACCGTGAACGTTCCCACCATCGACGGGCGGGTGATCCCGCTGCCCTGCAACGACATCATCAAGCCGGGGACAGTGAAGAGACTGCGTGGGGAGGGGCTGCCCTTCCCCAAGGCCCCCAGCCAGCGAGGAGACTTGATCGTGGAGTTCAAAATCCGCTTCCCGGACAGAATAGCTCCCCAGACGAGACAGATCCTCAAGCAGCACCTCCCATGCTCCTAGAGCCCGGGGACTCTCCTCCAAGCAGCAATACTCCAAACACATGTGCCACAGCATCTGGCCTGCAAGAAGCAGAGGTGCTAGAGCACTTTCAAATGCAAACCACCCCCCCACACACACACACCACTTTCCTTTCCCAAAATTCCCATCCAACCCCCCCCCCCCCATCCCTCTTGGCCCGTTTTCTACTCCGGCAGCAGGGAGGCTCCTGCCCTGCCCATCACAGCTCTCCTGGCTGTCAAACTTTTTATTTTTCCCCAGAGGTCCAGCTTTTCCGCCTTGCACAAGCAAGCAGCATAGGCCCTTTGCCCGGGGAGGTGCATCACATTCTGGGTTTTTATGTCACCTGCTTTTCAGGCCACTTTTCCCATGAGAGGCTGGATTTGTCAGGGTTTGGCACAGTGTAAATAGAACTCCACAGGATCTCACATCCCCACTGTTAGTTTTCTCTTCCCCTCTTTGATACTTGCTGCTCTTCGGGGTCCCAGCTGAAACTGTCCCACGCACGTAGGGCAGAGGGATCGCTCCTGCCCCCGGTGGCCCCCACCCGGAGCTGGACTGTTTCTAACCTGGGACCATGGTACCAAGTCCAACCACAGTCTGCTCTCCTGTGCCAAGCCTACAACTGAGCCTCAGCTGTGCCAAACGACAGAGTGCAGAGCACTTGGGGACGGTCCTGTCCAGCCTCCTGCCCCTGCCCAGGGCTGGGACTGTCCCTGGTGCCCGTGGGCAGCTGGGCAGCACCTGCCTGCACCCGCTTCCTGCAGAGCCCCAGCCAGCAGGAGGACGGGGGAAAGCCCAGGGTGGAGCTTTCTTGTTCAAATGTGTTGGATTTGCATTGCTGCTTTTTTTTAATATACATATATAGAGAGCTCGTTAGATAAACTCCATAAGGGTTTTTCTCTGCCTGTTTTGGGGTTCCTGGAGTGGCGCAGTGTGTGGGTGTGTGTGCACGCGCATGCGTACGTACATACCACAAGCCTGGGTGCAAAAGCAGAGCCAAGCATGAGCAGAGCTATGGTTTTCACTAGTGTTTGCATTCAACCTTCGGGATTTTACTAGGAAGAGAAATGCATGTGTATATATTTTTCTACAGGGACAATTCATTCAGGAGGTATTTCTGGGCATTAGGGTGGAGCTGGGAGGCGCATAAGGCAATCTGGCTTTGTTTTTAAATGCTGTAATTTTTTAAAACCTTTGGATTTCCATCAGGAGAATTTTTATAGTCCTTACCTTTCTTGGCCCACTCTGCCTCGTGCCAGTTTTTTTCCCGGGAAGGGCTCCTATGGAGTGGGAGGCATGTTTGACCTGGCTTTGTATGGCTCCTCTTCCACTACAGCACCACTGAGAAAACCTTTGCCAAAATATTCCCCCCTGCCAGGAATCCTTTTTTCTAAAGAGGAATCACTGACTTGAAACAGGGGGTCCTTTGGGGTGGGGGGGAGGGGCATGAGCGTGGGGCATCCATTGGGGCTAGGTGTACAGCTGTACATTGTATCATACGCGGCAGGGAGGCCAGATGGTGCCATGGCTCTGGCATGGGGCGAGGACACCTGTTAGGCACTGCTTAATTTATTGCCTGGTTTGACCAGCAAGGGTATGCCGCTGGTTTCCCTCCACTGGTCCCTGTGGAGTTTGACATAGACAAACCTGGTGGACACTGCTGGAGCAAGAAGACAGGTCAGCGTGCAGATGCAAGCTGCTTTGTTTTTCTCAGTTTCAATGAGACTTGAATGTTTTATAGTGTTTTTTTGTAATTTTTTTTTTTGTAATGTCAGTATTGAGAGAAAAAATATTTTTAAAAAATATACCTCCTTGGGGTGTGTTGTGCTGGGAGATGCTGGGGCTGTGCTTGCCCTGGCCTGGGTGCAGGCAGCAGGGCCAGGGAAGGGGCTCGGCCCCCACCGGCACTGGGGGAACCCTGTCAGGGCTCTGCATCCCCTTGGGGCTCCCGGGACGTGGCTGACACAGGCAGCAGGAGTGGGGGGCCAGCCAAGGAGGGTCTGTGAGTGGTGGGGTGGTACAGCCGGGGATGGGACAGTGAAGGGGGGCTCCTTGCTGGTGGAGGCTGCCCAAGGGGGCTGGAAAGACTCTGGTGCCCAGCTCTTCTCAGAGGGGCCCTGGGGCTGGGCAAGAGGCAGTGGCACACGTTGCACCCAGGGACATTCCCACTGATACCAGGAAAAATGTTTGCCCATAAGGCGCCAAGCAGGAGCAGCCACAAGGGCAGGCGATGTGAGCAAAAACCCATGGGCACTGTGCCTTGGGAGGGGCCCGGGCAGAGGCTGCCAAACCCCAAATGGGGGACATGGCTCACTGCCCCCCCTCCCAGGCAGGAGCTTGGGGCCATGAAATCACCCCGCAACAAGCTAACCCTGAAGCCCACACAGCAGACAGGGCTGGGAGCAGCTAATGGGCTGGGCAGACTGGGGGGCAGAGCCAGCACAGCCCCCCTCCAGCCATGGGGTCTGACAATGCTGCCAGGGATGCCCATAGGGCAGGGGATGGCCATGGGGAGGGGATGCCCTTGGAGCAGGAACACCCATGGGGAAGGGATGCTCATGGGGCAGGGGATACCTGTAGTGGAGGGATGCCCGTGGTGTGGGTTAGCCATGGGGAGGGGATGCTCATGGGAATGGGACAGGGATGCCCAAGGGGAGGGGATGCTCCTGGGGCCAGGGATACCCATGGGGCAAGGATGTCCATAGAGATGGCCTGTAGGATGGCCTAGACTAGGATAGGGGACATGCTGAGCATGGCCACTGCCTGCCCTCTGCTGGCAGGAGCGCCCTGCTGAGCCCGGAAAGTTTTGGGGTGCTGCAGGGCCCCAATCTCTTGGGTCAGGGACCAGCCTCTAACACCAATGCCTTGGCCGGGGTGGGGGGGCATCCTGCACGCACCATAGCTGGGCTACACATGGTCCTCTGTGGGGCCTGGCTGTAGGGCTGGGGGGACATGGCTCTGGGGCCACATGGGGAACCCGGGGGGGCACAAGGAGATCCCGACCATGGCAGCGATGAAAGGGCTGCCCCTCAACTGCCCACCTCGCTAATCCTGCTCCATCCAGGGCAAGCCCCAGCTGACAGCACCTTCCTCCCACCAGTACCTTTGGAGCTGCCCAGTCCCCCCAGCAAGGTGCTGGGCAGGGGAGGAGTGTGCTGCGGGAAGGCTCTTGCCCATGCAGCTACCAGGGGTCTCTGCTGCAGGGGTGGCCCTCCCTGCTTGGCTCTCCTGGCCCCCAGGAGTCTGCCTATGAGAGGGACAGGCCATCCTCAACCCCGCTGCCATAGGAGACGATGGCCAGCATTTTCACTGCAGCACAGAACAGAGGTGGCATAAGGACAGGGCAAGAGTGGTGCTGGCAGGCAGACGGCTCTGAAGTAGGACAGAGCACCTGAGCAGAGGCTACCCACCCTCCCCAGGGGCTTACATGGCCTCCTACCACAGCAGGAGGTTGTGCTATTTAAACACAGTGTTCCCAATTTCAGTGTTTTTCTCCTCATTGCCATGCACAAGCCCCCCTCTCATGGATAGTCCCATCCTTCTGCCATTTTGAGATGAGAATCACCGCACCTGTCTCCCCTCTCCCCTTAAATCTAGCCAGGTTGATGGAGCCCTCCTAGATCTGCCAGGCTTTGAGGCCGAAACTCCCACGGCCCAGGCCCCACACAACTCCTGCCGCAGGGGAGGTTGCCCTCTCCAGCATGGCTCAGCCCCAAAGGCCTGGGGCACCCTTCTGCTACACAATCTACATTTAAGCCTCTTTGCAGAAATCTTCAGTTCCTGCACCACCCCAAAAGCCAACAGCACGCAGCCACTCTGTGCGTCCTATGGCCATTGCCTCAAACAGGCTCTCCCCTTCGGTTCAGGGCTGGGCTGTATCCAGCCTGCCACACCACTCCTGTGTGCATGATGGGACGAGACCCAGGGCTTCTCTCATATAAAACACTGAAGTACAGCAGTAGCGCATTTTTCAGTTCAGAGAAGGGAAAATGAACCATGGAGCAAGGCAGCAACCTGTAAGTGGAAAGGAAGGATAAGAACCATGATCAGAACCCAACTACTGAGTATGAGGCACAAGGGGCAGGATGGCAGCAGAGAGCCAAGCCTGTCATTAGAAACCCAAAGGGATGCATGAAACATTGCAGGGGAAGGGGGAAATCTCTCCACAGAGCCTCTCCACAGTGCTGCTGCAGTATCAGAAGAGGAAGCTCCCCTCTTCCCTAATCATAGTGGGGTCATGCTGCACCACAAACTCCAGAGACAGCCCAAGAGCCCCCTTGTGCCTGCCTTCAGGCAGGGCAGATGAAACAGGGATTGCTGGAGAAATCCTTTGCTGCAGAGGAGCCAAAGCAGCAGGAGACCCGACAACTCAGGGCCAGCATTGGAGAAGCAAGAGATACCTGCTACCAGGCTCTCTTACTTGGTACTTCCTGCCAAACTAGGGCAGGGGAGAGAGACTGCCAAACCAATTTCTTCTGTTAACTTGGGCTAAGAGGCATAAGAATGAAGAGCAATCTCGAACACACCAGGAAAGTGTGCATACAGATGGGTTCCACCAGACTGAGGAGTGCTCAGATAGCACATGAGACACGGGGTTTACAGAGACAGCACAAGCTACACTGCACCAGTCCCACACAAAAGAATTGCCAGGGCCTGGCTAGAGTTTTGTGGGATTTTTATTAATTCTTTTTATTATTTTTGTGGGATATTTTTTATACAGGCTAGCATTGTACTCTTTGCTAAAGCTGCTGATTCTGCCACATAAACTAGAACAGAAATTTCTCAGAAATTAAGTCGGTTCCCCTCCTTGTTAATTCACTGTCTGCCTCCCAACTGAACACTGGTCTGGATTTGTGTTTGCAGAAAACATTCCCTGTACAAAGTCTGATGTGCAGCTACACTGTTCTGACTGAAGAATGAAGAAGCCGAGAGTCCATTGAACATTGGATTTTTCCCTGTACAACGTAGCCTGATTTGGAGTTTGGTCCACAGAGGACAGCGAGTTAACCGTAGAGATCATCGTCATTGTCTTCACTGTACACGTTGGCCCCGCTGCTGCCTCCTGTGCCTTGGCTTGGACCGGCGCCACCCTGGTTACCTGATGGGAACCTGCGTGCAGTGGTGCAGAAGGGGAGAGAAGAGATGCTGTTCAAAAGCCTCCTCACAGCTCAGCACGGCACCAGGGTGTTGGTGTGGAGGGAGGGGATCAAGTAGGACAGGCAGGAGAAATGGGATGCAGCCTTACAGCAGGTCATGCAAAAGGCTTATATGGCTGCTGGATGTCACTTGTGTTAAAAGAAAAAAGGGTTGATGGACTTCAGGAGCACTAACAGAGCAGCTACAACCGACCTGCAGCACAGCCTACACCTGCCACATGCACACGCAGTGGAAGAGGGAATTTGTTACCCAGAATCCAGCAGAAAGCTGCCTCGATGCTCCGTTCTGAGGCTGGCTGAGCCACGCTGCCCTCCCCCCACTCCCCCACGGTTACCTGAAGCTGCCAAAGCCACGGCTCTGCTGTAGAGTCTGTGCAAACATCTCGTATTTCCTGATGTCATTGTCACTGACAGAGCGTCGAGCAAAGCGCATGGCCTCCTCAAAGTGATCCCTGCGTATCTCGGGAACTGGGTCATCCTCCTCCACTTCCTGCAGTGGGACAGAGGGCCCAGGTGAGCTGCGTGCCTGAGCTCCGCGGCCTGACAGCTGCCCACAGCCTCCCTCCAGGCCAGGATGCTCCAACGCCCACCAAAGTAGGGGCTGGAGAGGGACACTGTGGCAGACTGTCACGGCTGCAGCAGGGGCCTTCTGAGCAATGCTGACAATGAGGCACCCCAGGAGGGCCTCGCCCTCCCACAAGATGAGAACAAAGTGCTCCAGCTCCACGCTCTGTGCTGAGAGCCCACTCATCCCCATCCGAGGATTATGGAGAGGAATGCATCCCACCTCACCCATGGGCAGAGGTGGGCTGCCCGTCTCATGAGCGGGGAAAGCTCAGAGTGCCCCACTCACCATGGCAGAAGGGTTGGTCTGCCTCTCGCGTTCTCGCCTGATCTCACTCTCAATGGACTCACGGATGGCCAGTTTGCAGGCACGCTGGCAAATTTCTGTCAGGTCGGCCCCCGAAAAACCATTGGTCATCTTAGCTAGGAAATCCAGGTCGACATCCTAGTGAAAAAAAAAACAAACAAACCAAGAGAGGCCTGTCCTTTACACCTTACACCCTCAGGTGACAAAGAGGTGTCTTTAGATCCCATGATATCAAGGGGCTGCCTTAACTTTGGCCAATTTTGAAAAGATGAGCTGTTAAGGTTCTTGTTTTTGGGAAAAGTTAACCACATACAACGGCAGGCCACACTCCCCACACACCCAGCAAGACCCTGTGAAGCAGCCGTAAATCATAGAATGGTTTGGGTTGGAAGGGACCTTAAAGATCATCTAGTTCCAACCCTCCTGCCATGGGCAGGGATCAGGTTGCTCAAAGCCCCATCCAACCTGGCCTCGAACACTTCCAGGGAGGGGGCATCCACAGCTTCTCTGGGCAATCTGTTCCAGTGCCTCACCACCCTCACAGTAAAGAATTTCTTCCTAGTATCTAATCTAAATCTACCCTCTTTCAGTTTAAAACTGTTACCCCTCGTCCTATCACTACACTCCCTGATAAAGAGTCCCTCCCCATCTTTCCTGTAGGCCCCCCTTTAAGTACTGGAAGGCCGCTATAAGGTCTCCCCAGAGCCTTCTCTTCTCTAGGCTAAACAACCCCAACTCTCTCAGCCTGTCCTCATAGGGGAGGTGCTCCAGCCCCCTGATCATCTTCGTGGCCCTCCTCTGGACCTGCTCCAACAGGTCCATGTCTGTCTTATGCTGGGGGCCCCAGAGCTGAACACAGTACTCCAGGTGGGGTCTCACAAGAGTGGAGTAGAGGGGGAGAATGCCTCTGCACTGTTCACCCTCAAGAAGAAGCAGGTTGACTTGTGGATTTAGGATATGATTTGCTCAGGTCTCAGCATTAGGAGTCAAACGAAACACTGTCAGACTGGAAATGGAGATGGGACACAGGCAGACCAAGACAACCAACCTCCTCCTCCTTCCCCTCAACTGAGGGAGTAGTACTGCAACCTCCTTTGAAGCTTTCCTTCCCAACAGCACCTAAAAAGGTAAGCTTGGCATAAAATAGCTTGAGCCCTCACTTGACATCTGCTTTTCTCTGATTAACTATCAGTTGCATTATTGCCTGCTCCCCAGGCAAGGGACATAGCTCTTGCCTATGATAGAGTTCAGCAACAATTAACTGCAATGGTTCCTCTTCAATTTCCATTTCCCACTCCCGTTTTTCTACATTTACTTTTCTTTCAGAGTACAAGAATCTTTTCCATCTTGCCATAACAGGCTTTCCTGTTCCCACACCACGGGCAGAACTCCACTATGTGATAAAGACCTGCTGTGCTTACACACCAACACCTAGCTTCGTTGATACCTAGGTCTCAGAGCTCAAGCCTCCCCCTACCTCTTCATTTCCATCCTTCAGGGACTGAAGTTTTCCCAGCTCTGTACTGCATGGAGCAGTCACCAGCCCTCTGCTCTATCCCCAGCTTGTGAGGAGCATGTGCAGCACACAGCAAACCCAAGTCAGACACAGTCAGGGCGCAGAGCCTACCTTGGCAACTGGTGATTTCCTCAGGTTGGCCTTAAGAATAGCAACCCGGGACTTCTCGTCAGGCAGGGGGATGTAGATGAGTTGATCCAGGCGGCCGGGGCGCAAGATGGCTGGGTCAATGATGTCTGGCCTGTTGGTGGCACCAATGATGAAGACGTTTTTCTTGGTGGACATGCCGTCCATCTCTGTCAGGATCTGGTTGATGACACGGTCTGCAGCACCACCACCATCTCCGATATTCCCACCTCGAGCCTTTGCAATAGAGTCCAGCTCATCAAAGAAGAGCACACAAGGGGCTGCTTGGCGGGCCTGCAAAAAGCAAACGGGAACAATTACTCCATGTTAATACCACCAGGCAAGAAGCACGCTGATTTCACACTAAGCCTACCCTACAATTAAAGCAGCTCAGAGGAGTACCAGAGCACTACTGCTGCAAGGAGAGCTTGAAGGAGCTGCTCTGGAACAGTCTCCTGCCACACAAACCCTCAATTAAATTCTCCTGAACAACAAGCTGTATTTCCCCAAAGCTAGGAGCATTGTGAACCAAGCAGAAGGGTGGTAACTCCAATGCCTAGAGGGAAAGCTGGAGCCAATTTGCCTGGACCAGAACTCTCCCTGCAAGATCTGGGGACGTCAATTGGTTATTTAAGCACTCAAGTATCAGTAGGCGAGATATATCAAATGGAAGGGGGAAATCCAATCACTGTCTTCAGCTACCTAATGGGTAGTTATAGGGAAAAGGGAGACAGATCCTTTTTCGAGGTGTGCAGTGAAAGGATGAAAGACCACAGGCACAAATGGCTGCAAAGAAAATTCCAGTTAGAAATAAGGAAAAAAAAAAATTTCTTCACAATGAGAGAGCTCAAACACTAGCACAAGGCCCAGGGAGGTCAGGTATTCTCCATCCTTAGCACATATTCAGAACACGAGGCCCTGAGCAACCTGATTGAATTTCCAAGTTATCTTCCTGCTCTGGACAAACAGCTGGACCAGATGGCCTCTGAGGTTCCCTCTCAACCTAAATTTTTCTCTCTTGCTCTCCTTCCAACTTTGCTCTTTCAGCACCTTCCCTGACCACAGGAGTGAGGATTCCCAAGATAATCCATGCAGATACCTCCTGGGACAGGAGGTCACACTATCTACAGGGGAACTGGGTAGTAGGAGCGAGCTCCTTTCTAAGCCATACGTATTGCAGGACAAGAATAGAATAGAATATTTCAGTTGGAAGGGACCTACAATGATCATCTAGTCCAACTGCAGAAGAAGAAGAACCCGTAGCATGTTTTGAAAATCTGTAGAAGGTGATGGCTAATGAGGTGTCAAAGTAAGTTTTCAGGGATGCAGAGAATATCTATGCCATCCTAATGCTAGCCTCACTGCTAAGACACTGGGGCATTTATCATCCTGTAACAACAGATACAAATTGCAGCAGGAGAAAACCATTTTAAATAGCTATGTTGCCAAAGAGAATTAATTCCCTAACATCAGGAAAGCAGCCTCTGCTCTCAGTGCAAGTGGGGAAAACACAAAACACACAAACAAGAACCAGGCCAGTAAGACAAGCGCAGTGGAGACAATGTTTTGGGGGCATCTCAGCACAAACATAGCACAAGGAATAGAAGATACACTTACCTTGTCAAAGATCTCGCGCACGTTAGCTTCAGACTCGCCAAACCACATGGTGAGCAATTCTGGCCCCTTGATGGAAATGAAGTTTGCCTGGCATTCATTAGCAATGGCTTTGGCCAGCAGTGTCTTACCACAACCGGGTGGCCCATAGAACAGAACCCCTTTCGATGGGGTCATGCCAAATTTGAGGAACTTGTCTGGGTGCTCCACAGGATACTGAAGGAGAACAAAACAAACAAACACGCACCTCTCATGATGAGTCAGAACAGGTCTGTACCTTAGAATCACGGAATGGTTTGGGTTGGAAGGGACCTTCAAAGATCTAGTCCAACCTCCCTGCCATGGGCAGGGACATCTTTCACTAGATCAGTTTTGTTTCTGCTCCTACCAGAAACACTACCCGAGATTTCTGGTGGGTTAAACACAAGATTCTGCCTGCTCAGTGCCACTGGAGTTTTTAAATGGGCACTGGTTTGAAAAGCACCACAGCTAAATTGCAAAGCTGCCTTAAACAGTCTATTTCCACCTATGAACTAAGTACCAGTTCAGGTAGTTTTCCAGCACACTTAACCCCAGCTTCCCTCTGCCCTGCAGAAGCAAAAGGGAACAGCTCATTATCTAACCTATTTGCTCTGTCCTCCAGAGACAGGCAAGGTGTCTGATGTGAGCATTTATCCTCCGCAACAAGGTCAGATAGGTGATGATTTTAACACCAGAAAATTAGACTGAAAAGTAGATTCTTTTATTCACAGACAGGCTGTTTCTACAGTGCCAACTGAAAGCAGGGACATATCAAACCCAAACCACCCCAATTCAGGCAGGCACCAGAAGTTTCCACAGACCATTCATGACTTTGTTCCAGCCTCTCCTTTCATAGAAGGCTTCACAATTACTTCTCACCTGTCCCTACGCTAATGCTGATGGAAAGCCCTTCAGAGGCTCTCTGTATGAGAATCTTCATCTGCTTTCTGGCATATAAAGCCACCACGTAACAGGATTCTCAGCAGTGGTCCCACTAGCTGGTCTCCACTTAAGAGAAGTAGAACTGCTGCTGTTTCTGTATGTAGCAAAACACCCACCCAAGATGTCACTGTAGACTCAGCTAAGGAAAGCCTGATGCTGCTTCCCAGCACCTTCCTCACCCTAAGTTCACTAAGATGGAACAGTATGGTATTTTCAGTCCATTACAAGAAAATACCATAAAAACTCTGCATTTACCCTGTTCACAGCCCAAACAGGAACGTGAAGAGGTTCTGGATTTTATTATTATTTTTCAAGCTGACTAGGCAAAAATCTGTTGGAAACCCTTACCTGTACAAGTTCCTGGAGTTCTCTCTTTACATCTTCTAGACCACCAATATCTTCCCAGGTAACTTGTGGCACCTCCACCACAGTCTCCCGAAGAGCAGAAGGGTTGCTCTGGCTCAGAGCCCACTATCATTAGAAGAAACAGCATTATATGAATTCTAACACGTTATGTTCACACGCTTCGGATAAGCAATTAGACATTGCACCCAAAAGAAAGAGGGGCACTCTTGCATTACCCTGAAGTCATCCATGGTCACAGCCAGCGAGTTCATCACTTCAGCATCGATGGTTTCATCTTCTAGGTCTATGAGATCCATCTTCTTTCTGATAGCTTGAAGAGCAGCTTCTGAGCAAAGAGCAGCCAAGTCAGCACCAACATGGCCATGGGTCTCGTTTGCCACCTGAAAACAGAGCACTGACTATGACTCAGGGATACAAGCAAGCGCTCTGCAAGGGCAATGGATGCTCTGGTCACTCACTCAGAGGTGCAACAAAACTCTGGCGGACAGGAACATCAGTGCTCTGCTGCAAATTCAAGACAAGTGCTATCACATATTTAACAAAGACACTGCTGTTCCACCTCCTACTTGAGATCAAAGCTGCAACTGGAATTCAGATGGTGTGCAGAAAGATAACCCTGAGGGCTGCAGTTCTTCATTCAGGACAGAGATTACAGTAACCATCCAGTATCACCACAATGTTCACCCAGCTCTGTGAGTGCTGTTTCAGGCTTGCTTTATTTTTAAAGAGAATGCCACAGCAAACAAACCCAGGAGGACAGTGGCAAGGCTCTTCTAGACTGGACTGATATACATTTGTTTCACTTAGCCATGCCATTCTTCACTAGCAAGCGAGGATTTTTGGTCACTGGTAAACTAGTTAGAAGGAAGCCCAGAGATCACACATTCGCCCAGTTTCACGCTGTCCTAAATGAGCAACTACGTTTACACGATCAAGCCATAACAACTCTTCCACTACAAAACAGAGCATCAGGAATGTCTGTCTGCAGAGACAAGCTTTCCTAATAGCACGCTACTCACCTGTTCCAGATCCACATCATCAGCAAGTTTCATATTTTTTGTGTGGATCTGCAGGATCTCCAGGCGCCCGGTGGCATCTGGGATACCGATATCTACCTCTCTGTCAAAACGACCTGGAGAGTACAAAACATATGTTGAGCTGCTGATTCTGCGAACTAAAGGAGCTGCAGTTGCTGCCTTCCTCTGACAGAGGAACATGATGACAAGCCACAAACACATACAATTTCAGAAAATGCCAGAGCTTTGGGTTTCTCTGCAGCATCTATCAGCACAGTAGCAGAGTCAGATCAGAGAAGGAGGAAAGGCTTTAGCCATTTAGGGAAAGTGAGACTACTATATTAACTAGAGTTCAAGATTATATAAACACAGAGGATTTCTGTTTTTTCCGAGCCTCATTTATAGGAAAATATGCTTCCCCTAACCAACACACCATGAGATATTTTTGTTTATTCCTACCTTTGTGTCCTCAGCACAGGAGTCCACAAATACTGAAAGATTTAATTTTTCAGAACTTTCATAGGAGTACCCAAGTGGTGAAAAACATGAACTGCCCCAATATCTGGGGAGGCAGGAAACCTACGTATTACTGCAATATTAACTAAGGTATGTACACCTATCATTTTCCTCTAGCCATAGCTGTGCATTCAAACGCCTCACTACACATTTAAGAGGCCATTTTTTCCTGCAAACTTGACTGGTTTGCTATTATAGACTTTACCAACTGGTCATACAATAGACATTCATTCACACTGCAAAGTTTCGAAAACCTGAAACTCAGAAACTACCAGACTTCTCATCAATAAAAGTAAGAGAAATTGGACAATTCAGAGCCTTCTGCAACCTGAGGCATGAACAACCCCTTAAGCATTTAGTCCTGAAATAGCCTCACCTAATTGATGAAGTGTAAAATCATGCTACCCTCTAAGTATTTTGTTATTTCTACGAGTTCTAACCTAATAAAGCACAGAAAATTATACCAAAGGCTGGAAGCCTAGAAATGAATTTCAAACAAGTAGCTGGAGACAAGTCAATAGTTTATGTAACACACAGAAGATGTCTAATATTAATTTCTGCTCAATCTTTCCAAGGCCCCTGAAGCATAGCCCATAACAAAGTATCTGATACACAAAAAAAAAAAAAGATGGCAATCGTGGTTACCAAATCGCCTGAGTGCTGGGTCAATGCTGTTAGGTCTGTTGGTAGCTGCCATAACGATCACGTGTGCTCTCTGTTTCAGTCCATCCATAAGAGTCAACAGCTGAGACACTATGCGACGTTCCACCTCTCCATGTGTCTATGGAGAGAGAAAGTAATGATTAGACCAAAAGTTCTACAACACAGCACAGGAGCTAGTACTGCACCAGAGCAGACAGATACAACAGACGCGAGCTGTTAAGAAACATCGTGAACTATATCGGATTCTTCTGATATCCAACTTCTGACGTCCAATTGAATTCAAGAATTAAGTTAAATACTGCTTTACCCTGTAGTCAAATGCAGAGATTCACACCAGCTGCTACCAAAAAAGATGTACTCCTTTACCTTCTACAGGCTTCCTTTACCTTCTCTCTCTTAGGAGCAATGGCATCCAGTTCATCAATGAAAATGATGGCAGGAGCGTTCTTCTCTGCTTCTTCAAAGGCTTTCCTCAGGTTACTCTCAGACTCACCAGCCAGCTTGCTCATGATCTCAGGACCTGAAAAAATAACAGCACTGTGGTACCCAGAAGAGAGGCAGCTAGCCCCAAGGCATGCAGCTGAATTTTTTTAGTACAATGTTCACATGGGAGTATCTATATTTCAAGCCAAAGCAAATACTATCAACCAAGTTCATTAAATTTGCAGCTGAACAGGCAAGAACAGCATGCAGAATTACTTTCTATCGTTATTCTAGTGTTTTCAGTTTACTCTAACAGAATGCAGCACTAGTCAATGAGCTACCTTTAGCTGCCTCTTTCCTTACCCTATTTCACACTTGGTGAGCTTCTCTGTGATGTGCCACCACACACAGTTAATGCCAGTCCTAGCTTGCAAGAGAAGCAATCAAATTATATGGTGATGAATTATCAGGGTAGGGAAGGAAAAAGCTGTAAGATACTGAAGCTGTCTTTAGCTTGCATTACACAGGTATACATTTACCTCTGTAAGATCCTATAAATGAGTACAAAAAAAACCAAAACAACACACCACACCAAAAAAAACAACACCCCAAAATCCCCAAAACCCCAAACCCATCTCCTCTCAAAGAATAAATAAATAAAAAAAAAAATGTGTAAGCACATCAATCCCAGAAGGAAGGACAGCATTCCCCTGAGATCTCCTACAATTGCTGAACACTAGTGCAGGCTCACAGATTTATTCTGTTTTTACAGATTTTTCCATCATGCTGGTGGGAGTGGTAATGAGGAGAAAAGTATGCTTCTAAGAGATCCAAGAAAAAGAAACCTGACCCTCAGGAGTGCAAAGCTGCTAGCTGACTGAAGTGCACCAGCTGCAGAGCCACTGGTGCAGGCAGGTACTAAGAGTGTTTCATTACAAGTAACTCACCTATTCATACCAGCTCTGTTTACAACACTGCCTGCAGCTCCAGGCTTGGGACTAGCAGACAGAGAATGCATCACTAATTCTGAAAATGTTATTTTTATTATGCAGTAGAAGTACAAGTGTCTAAAGAAACGTCTGGCTCATTAGCATGCAGTAACACCTTCCACACACTTAGGAAGTATATGACAAGGGCGACACATGGTTAAAAACAGTCCATTTACATCTGATATCTTGAGATACAAAGCAAGTCACTTCCCTACCACTGCTCACTGCTATGCTGTGCTATACACTCCCTTGCTTTCACCTTCATGGGTCTAAGTGATTGAAATCAGAAAAGAAATGCAGCACTCCTTAAGTACAAATGTTCAGTTATTCCAGCATTGACTGTAAAATGGGACAGAAAAACAGTGAGGAAAATTCAGAATCTGGTCCTTACTGGACATAAACCAGTATCCATCTCAACTGCTACAGGTGAAGAGTGATCTGTCACTTGTAGCTAAGTCCCAAGGTACTCATGATAGCTTTCAGGATGGTTCCTCCCAATTGATGTTATGTGAAACAGAACAGGTCTTGTGCTTTACTTGAGGGAAAAAAAGAAATCCACAGCAGACCAGCTTCTTTTCTGAATGGAACATGCTGGCAGCAACAGAAACAAGTGTCCTGCACCCATATACATAGAATAATCTCACCACTTCACTCCCAGCTCTGCCCTCACCAACATAAATGAACACTCAGCCAGACAGACTCCAAGTCCCTGCATCGCAAAGCTGTCTTTCCAACCACCCTGCTACAAAACAATCAAGCTTAAGGGAAGTACTACTACAGACACTTCCACAGAAATGGCCTCTACGTGTCCCCAGAGGCACGCTTCAAAGAGGTAAGGAGGGATGTCAGGGAGACAACATGGCTCTACAAGCCCTATTAATACCATTCATTATCATGAGATGGATGAATGAGCACACAGCAGATCTGGGGCCAAAGCAGCCACAAAACTTACCATTGATAAGGAAGAAGAAAGCCCCCGTTTCGTTGGCCACCGCTCGGGCAATCAGTGTTTTACCAGTGCCAGGAGGACCATACAGCAGGATCCCACGTGGAGGCTGAGTACAAAGGCAAGGGACTTAGGTATTCAGATACTAGCTCACCGCCTAAGTAGCTTCGCAGTGAAGCTGTAAGCATTTGATAAAGCCAGTCTGAAATTGTGATGCAAACTCATGCAACAGCTGCCATCCCAGCATTGCTATCAACACCCTTACTACTTTGCATGACACACAAACAAAAACCTTGCCAGTAACTGACAGTGCTGATTCAAAGCATCCTCCTGCTTTGCAATTTGCCAGTACTTTAATCTGTGTCCAAAACATGTAAGGAAATACTTTCCTAACACCAGCATTAAAAAAACCCCACAAATTACTTATTCCCCTCCCAATACCTCATAAACCTCCAACATAAAGAGTCAGCTGCAAGGGCAAGCCCACTCATCCACCTGGTGCACGCAGGGACTTACCTTCACCCCTATGGCCTTGAAGAGCGCAGGGTGTCGGAGGGGAAGTTCCACCATCTCTTTGATTTGAGCCAGCTGCTTCCGGCAGCCACCAATGTCATCATAGCCCACTTCATTCAGTGACTCTTCTTCATCCTACCCGGAAGGAAATACATTAAACATTTGAGTGAAAACAATAGTTCAACAATCCCTCCTGGTCTACAGAACCCAGGAATCCAGGTTTTTGCTCGTTGCAATTTTTTGCTGTCTTGAGATTCTCACTTTCAAGTCTTCCTGGTGTCTTCTACAATTGTTTCTTAGCTCTCTCTTCCCAGACATGCAAAGGGAAATGCCTGCACATACCTAGACCTCACTGAAGCCCACCCTCTTGAATGACAGCCTCTGCTGCCAGGACCCCTACAGACTCTAGCGCAAAACAAGATTCTGCTCACCTCTCGTTTGATGGGCTCTCCTTCACAATGGATCACTGTGTCCGGAGCCACTATGCAGTAAGGACTTGGATCTGTCTCCACCACTTTGAACTCCACTGCACGCATCCCTCCACGCACCAAGAAGATGTCACCTGTAAAACCCCACATTTCAGTAGCCTGCTGCAACAGATGTCTGCAAAATGTCAACCTTTGTACCACCAGCAGCCCCAGAGGACAAGGAAGTGGGTTACATAGGCATACACTGCTGGCATTTTTAACACTGCCCTGCATTTTAAACTGAAGAGCTGCATGTACTATGACTACCCAAGCACCATTTAGATCTGTAGCAGTTGAAGTTCTCAAATTTCATCCAGAAACAAACAGCAAACAAAACCAGCAAACAATAGAAAAGAATACTCTGCCTAAATACAAAACACAAAGGCAAGTAATCACATTTCTTTTCCATTCAGTTTCAATTTAACATTTCTAAAACAGGCAAAAAGCCCTAACTTAATAAAAATTCATTTTGAAGTTATTATATAACTAGTTGTTACTAGTTATAACTGGTTGTCTCCAGAAGCAGAATAATATATAATACTGCACTGACTCCTGGCTAAACTGGGCTACAGAAGCTGGATAACTTCAACTTGTGTTTATACTGTATTAGGACCTATTTGTTCCAGCAGAAGTGCTACTAGCACAACTCTAAAAGTATATTTGTTTTTTTATGCACTCTCCCAGTTATTAATTAAATTACTTTGAAAAAGTGAATTTAGTCAGGGTGCCAGCTAGTATAGCCAACCAATTGATTAATATGCAGGCAACTCCCCAATCCCATCAAGTGGTAGCAACTCAGGAGAAAATCTTATTAAACTGAGTTCTACCTGAGCCTTTTCTGATGCTCTCCCATCCCATGTAGCAAAAAAAAAAAAAGCAGAACTATCAAGCTGCTCTGCCTGCCAGCAACAGATATCACCCTTTCTTCTGAAGATTAGGAAAAAATTAAATCAGCACCATCAAAATCTCACTCTACAGATGTCAGTCTAATGCTTCGTGGAGATCTGTGCAAGATTCTAGAAATTCTCTTTATTCAGTCTCAGGACTAGCTCACACTCACTGCCATCAGGACTTCAATAACAGGTGCTATTACCTTTCCTGATGGGTCTGTATGCTTCCAGGAAGTACGGCTTGAGATAGACCTCAAACAGATTCCCCGTGATCCCTTCTACTGTGTCATCAATTGGCAGCACATGGATACGTTTGCCGTATTTCACATCTGGGCAAGGCTGGATGCTGCAACAGAAGAAAACTCCAGTTAGCCATATCATCCTGGACTTACACCCGAGTCTGGAAAAGGCAGTGATGTCCCTTCCTAGGCCAGTACAAATGCCAGAAAGGACCCTCCAAAGCGCTGGTGAGACTTCCCACCTGCATAAGAATGCTGACAAGGCAAAAATCATGCCCATCAGAGAGCTAGTCTTCACAACACACGCTTTCCTTCACTCCTCTCAGCCCTATCCAAAACTGCTGGGGAGTTTCATACTTTCTTCCTACCCCCTGCTCTTCCGTAGCCCCCCTTGCCATCCCCAAGGCACATTCACAAGTTACTAATGCAGCCTAAAGACCTGCGAGAGTCATGAGCTAACTTTTGTTTCAACAAGGAGCTACTGCTGAAACAACTGTAAGGGAAAGGGAGCTGGGGGAAACTCTTTGTTCCTTCCTCTCTCTCATAACTTACTACAGAGAATAGAGCTCCTGTTGCTGATAACCCTGATTCTGAGCAAAGGCTCTCACAGTATCAACCAGGGGTAGCCAAGTGTCTGTCAATCCCCCTTTGTGGAGACTGACATTTAGGTTAAAGTCCTAAGGCCCTTTCCCCCTTTTTAAATAAACATTTCAGCTATTATTTTTCAGTGTAGGCCAACAGCCTACTGTAGCGACAGCTCAGAGTATCAAGCTGTGGCAGCTACTGAGCTGAGCATGCGACTTTTCATATGCTACTTTGTTCGAGACTCTTAATAGATTCTTTTACCACATGCTTTACAGAGAGGATATAGCAGAAGGGTAAAGGAAAAGACAGACTGCGCCAGAATGAAAACAGTTGACAGACTACAAGCAGGAAGCGATTAGTGCATGAATCTGGATTTTGGCAGAAACCAGACCACAGAAAGTAACACAAAAAGTACTTAAAGGTCAGCAAGAAAAACTTTGAAAGCAAGAGGTGTGAAAATTCTCTGATCCTTGCAACAAAGCTAAGACAATCGGTAACACATCTGGAAGGCTGAGAACCACTACAGACACAGTCCCAGCAGAGAAGGGGAGAGCACAGGCTGAACTGTCACACTAGAAATTACTCCAACAGTAACCTCACATCAGATTAAAGTAAGGATTCACCTTTATTTTAAATCCGCAGACTGGCTCAAAGCACTGTTCTGTTCCAGCTACAGTCATGTTTAAAACTTGCATTTTCTAGTGGTAGAGAGATGGGTGGAACAGACTCGTTCCTCTCCTCTACAAAGTTCATATGAAACACATTTTGCATTTAAAGATTATTCCAGATATCACTCCAGGAAGTCTAGTGTCAGAAACCAGGCTCCAATTTTCCCAGAACATGCACGATATTCTAGATTAGGAAGATGCTCAGGAGGAAGAGCCGTCAGCCCTCACACATTTAAGCCTGCAAATTATCATTTTTATGTTTAAGAAATGCTCATGTGTTTTTCCCCCCACTCCCATCATAGAATAGAACCTGCCTCCTGTAAGCCAAGATGTATACTTCAATGCTTTCCCACTACCTTCTGCAAGCGTTGCACAAAATTCCTGCAACACTGTTAAAGCATTCCTAATTTTAAAATTATTTTATAACAAAAATTGGAATATAAACAACCTTCGGGGATTTTTAATCTTGCTATTTGACTGCTTCATGTTTTTGTCACTCATTTCTAGCAAGTTTTAACTTCTGTTTGTCATAGGGCAGCTCAGTGCTTGAGCTAACCATACTATGAGATCAATTACAATGTTGCTTACTGCTTTCCACAGTTAACTTTGTAGACATTAAAAATTTAGACAGGAAAAACTTGTGAATTCATCTGACTGTAAATTTGGGAAGAAGACTGTGACAACAGTGGGGTAATTGAACTACTTAATTTAATGACAGGACCTGGGCTCGTGAAGGTCCTGAAGAGACTTCAAGAATCTTTAGCATCATTTTTTAGTATTAATCTGAATATGCATACAGCCAGAAACACATGCAAAAGTAAACCAAGATCCCTGATGCAAGACACACACTTGAAAACATTTCTGTGATCTCCTCTGGAAGACGTAAGAATACTTCCTGCAGACCCTGTCTTTGCTACAGACTGAATCAATTCAGAGCCAGCACACAAATTCTTTAGGCAACCCAGGGATATGCAACAGTTAGCAAACTAGTCTTCACCTGATCACATCACCCAGGCGCACTCTCAGGTTGTTGCGAACAACCCTATTCATGCGAATCTTCTCATCTGAGCAGGTATCATCTGACAGAACAATGCAGACCGCTTCTCTCCTCTTCTTTCCTTTTAGCAGAACAGTGTCTCCTCTGAACAGTTGCAATTCGTCCATTTTTGCCTGTAAACAATAACAGCATTAGAACAAGCTTTTGACAAAACAAGAATTCAAGCATTTGAATTACTTGACTTTGGAGAATTACATCTTGGAAGCAATATACTAGATCTACAAAGACAGAGGCTCCCACTACACCGGTCAAGAGCTAATCCTGAAGCCAGACTAAGGGCACAAGCTCAACTGAATCCTAAAAGCTGAGAATCAAAATATATTTTATCATGGAAGAGTGTTAGAAAACAAGACAACCCACCTCCCTCACTTGTAACTGCTGCAGCTTCTGACACAAATACTTACTCGATTCATGTTGCGAAATTATATTTCAAGTTAATAGACAGCAACAGCTTGCATATTACCAGATTAAATGCTTTTCTTTTATAGATGACACACCTGGGACAGTGACACAACACTGTTGTCTTCATTGATGGCTTCATCAACAATTAACCGATTGGGCCTGTTCTTCTGCTTCAGAATAGCAGTCGATAAGTCATCCGCTTTAGAACTGGCAAAGAAAACAGAAGTTAATGAGTCCAAATGATATTGCTCCCCCCTTTCCAGCCACCCCCCTGTTTTGGTCTCCATTTTCTACAGGTTTCTTTGTTTTCTTGTCTTTTAGAAACTATACTTGTTCATAAGACAAAGGAGAATATTATTCCTAGGCACCAGTTTCAGGAGTTCAAAGCAGAATGTTTTCTGTCACTAAATATAACTACTTTACTAGCCTCAAATGGAAATAGCTATGAAGCTATCTATGAAAAGAAGTGATCAGTGAGATGTTGCTGACTGTAAGATGTTTTGCCTAAAAGAATTAGTCAGACTCATCTGAAATCACATGTAACCACTGCCACCGAAACAAAAGTTCAAGTCTATTTGGTGTCAAATCCCAGATAAATAGGGGAATTAAAGGACAATGCTGCAGCTCCCCTGACAGGAAGAGTTGTAAGAGTTTAGCCTGTCAAGGCCTATTAGTTAAACCTAGCAAGCCAGTAGAAATATTCAAGTGCTCATGAAAAATGGGGTTTTCTTTTTTTTTTTTTTTTTTTTTTTTTTTTAGGATATAAGCACCTTTCCGTAATACCTTCACAGGAGTCACTGCAGCTCTAGCCCACTACGCCACAAGAAATATGACAGATAATTCATTTGCCTTGACAAAATGGAGCACAAACAGCAAGGAAATGGAAGAAAAGCAGATTAAGTTATTTCCTTCAAAATCTAATACAGCAAATAATTCACTTTACGAAAGAAATATGAACTTGAACCAACTGATTCCCAAGGAGCTCTTGGAAGTTGTACATTAGCCAGCCACAACAGCAGCAGACTGTTGTAACTTCCCTTGGTGGGCATCTGACTACTCTTCTCAAAGTAGTCCAGATGTGCCAGTGACTAAGGTCAGAACAGAAAACTTTGCACAGTTTGGTTTGATTCTCACCAAAAAGAAAAAATAAAGTCTTCCTTTGTCCTAAGCAAGCAGCAAGCACCAGCAAAGAGTAGGAAGCTTTGTGGACAACTGTGTTGGCCGTACACTTTGGCTCCATTTCACTGTTTTAGAGACAAAATAACCAGAAGAAATCAAACCTTGAGCAGAAGTGGCAGAGCAAGCAGCTACACAGCACGAATGCAGACCGTGGCAGCAGTGCATCATTTGGCATGCTCACTGCATTTTTAAAAGTACATCAGAGAGAGGTGACATACCTACAGTGTGATGTTACCCAAGGTCCCCCCATCCCTCAAGACAGGGGTTTTTCCAAGATAGACTATGTGATATTGGCTCCTTTCTTTGACACGTAAAAGGGGGAACACCACCAAGCAAGCAAGCCTATGAGGGCAGCCAGCTTGTTTCCAAAAGGTTTTCAAGCTTTGCATAAGCCCTGGTAGCATAGGAAACATGTTGGAAATGAGAGGCAACGTTATTTTAAGTGAACAAAAGGAGGAGTTGTAAAACATGTCTTTCCAGGACTGCTAGCACTGGGAAAGTCACCTTTTTCCTCTCTTCATTAAAGAGCGCAAGAGGTAAGAAATCGACATCCATCCCTTTCAATGACCATGTGAGATGTTACAGATCCATTCTCTAAACCCAAAAAGACACAAGAAAGGCTGCTGGATACATCCAGGAAGGAGCTCATGAATTCCATCTTCAACCTAAAATGTGGTCTTGGTAGAGTCCTAAAAGGTCTGGGATTTCCAGGAAAACTGAGAGCGCAATAAGAAAACTGAAACCAATACATCATCAGGCCAGACAGGATCTTGTGGTTAAAATGGTGGATAAAAACAACCTACTTGTAAGGACCTTGCCTCAGCATTAGTTCCTGGACACTGGAAATTAATTTAGCAGGTAGATTTTAAAACTTGAGCTAAGGGACACCAGAAAGAAACAATTTAGCCTGTTCAAAGTGTAAATGTAAATCATACCCCTCTGCACATGAGATGTGGATCCAAAGGCCTTTTGATAAGAAACTGCTGCCAGACTTTGGCTACATAAACTGTCACTGAAACTGAGTGGCTGTCCCTCAGAATGCAGAGATTGCTATGCAGCCTAAAAATGGTCTGGGATACGAGATAAAAATAAATGGAAGAGGAACTGGGCAGCAAGTGGAAGCTTTTGGACCAAAACTTTCAATAAACCAAAAGCTGTATAAATCTGGAAAAAAAGTTCAGATAACCTTCCGACACAGAGCAGTAATGGAACAGCACAGCAAGAGTTCCACTTAGTTCTGCTGAATGTGAGAAAAAAAGTTTTAGTACTGAAGAACTGAATCTGCAGTTTCCCAAGTAAGAAGTGAGAGCTGGATCAATGTTGTCAGTACATTACTGCACTTAAAGCAATTGAAAAGCTTGGAGGCATTAAAAATGGAATAAAGGTCTCCAAGAAACAGCATGCAGACATCTAAATGCATGGGGTCAGCTTCAGTTATCTGACCTGACAATTCTGCAGACAAAGAAACAAAGGTGTTAAGAAATTATATGACAGCTACACAGGAGAGTGATGTTATTTCTCCTACAGACAAGGGTAAGGACTTTGACAGACAAGGGTAAGGACTTTGACAGACAAGGGTAAGGACTTTGACAGACAAGCACTACCCATCTTCCAGTAGCAATTTAGAATATTATTATCACCATTTGCCCTCATTGCATCTCTCCTGAGGGTTCCTCATGCTGTAACCGAGATGACAGAGCAAAATATGTCTGTGCACCTCAACCACGCTCAGACAATCCCCAACATCTACGCATCAGGGAAGGAGAGCCTGAACTGAAAATACTAAGCAGGAAAGCCTAAGGCATGGGTTGGGGTTCTCTCCTGCCAACTTTCCTGGTAAAATTCAGCAAAGGGCAGGACAGACAGCTAACCTAGGTAATTTTTAAAGCTCCTCAATGAGTTTCCCATCAGAGAGAGCCTGGTGCAAATCCTCTAGATCATCTCCCCTACTCACCCCTTTTGTCAGCTCCCTCGCACACTTTCCCTCTCGCTCCTTTCTTTCAGTAACTCAACAAAGAGATAAACAGAACACAAAATG
The DNA here is from genome assembly GCF_964195595.1 of Calonectris borealis. Classification (NCBI taxonomy): domain Eukaryota; kingdom Metazoa; phylum Chordata; class Aves; order Procellariiformes; family Procellariidae; genus Calonectris; species Calonectris borealis. Next base: position 25,424,906 of record NC_134351.1, on the reverse strand, counting down.
TAGCTATAGAGCTGTTTTGGAATTAAAAGGAAATTCAAAGCCTGCATCAAGCCTGCCCCTAGACAGAGGCCAGAAGCGAGGACATAATGGCACAGCTAATGGTGAGGACATAATGGCACAGCTAATGGTCAAACTTGCATATAAAGCGCAAGACATCAATAAAATTGAAACAAATATGTACTAGCCCTAAAGACCAACAATAATGGGTTCCCAGTTTCCATCCTTAGCCCCCTTTTCTCTCTCAGTAAAGCAGTCCAATAGCCCCATTTGACACAGGGAAGAGGTGGGGGGGAGATTTTTTACAACTTACATCACTTCATCCGTTTTTCTCTGTCAGAGCTCCCCTTGTTCAGCATGTGATAACGCCCAGAGGCTATGCATTGTGGTGGACAGTATGAAGAGTGAGAGCAGAAAATAATTACTGATTACTGATTCTTCTGAAAATGACTACCAATCTCCGAAGCTCCACATAAAGTAGGGAACTAAGTTGTTCCTGCAAGTCCATGCTAAATATACAACAAAAAGTCACCGACTCAAAATGATTCCAGCTTCAGAAAGGAAAGTGAAAACAGTCATGCCTTCTGTATGCTGGTGTGCCTTTTTATCAATACCCTCATGAACTCCTGAGATACAACACGTCAGTGGTTTCTTACCACCCTGAACCTGAACATCCATGTTACAGACTGAACTACTTTCCCCAGGTAAGTATTAAAAAAAAAAAAAAATCCATAAAACATTTTATTCACTGAAGCAAATGAGTGAAATATCTGATGATTGCAGCCACTTACTGGAACAGCACATGACAACCAAGCAGTGAGTTCATACCCATGCTCAAGATGCCAAGTTCTTAAATACTGTTTCAGACAGGTATGTACACGAAAATGAGAATCTCTTCAGAAACCACACTCTATTAGCTCTTGCAATGCTACTCTCTGTGCTAAAGCTCAATTCAGCAAGATGGCTGCCAACAGCATTGACCCAAAAATTGCAACTAAAAAGTAACTGTTTTCCAGTTGCAGAGTAACTTTTGTTGATTCCTATGTGGTGAGAACAACTTTGCAAAAGTAGAAATTTCTTTTTAAAGACACTGTTCACCTCGCTCAGACTCAAAATATGCCTTTGAGACCATCACTTCCATCACAAGCTCTACCACGGACACTAAATTCTTGGCACACTTTGCTGGAACTGACTTAGTAGGACCAAGTAGGTCTAAATTGCAGGAGTTGCAAAAGAAAAGAAGATAAACCACGGACACTAAAGAGACTGAAAGCGCCTCTGGTGAGGTCGAGTCACTTAAAGTATTCTAGGATTTGTGAAATTATCTTTAAGTTCTATTTTTACTCCTTTCAAGGGGCAATGAAGTGGCTTGCACACGTGGGCTGGGAGCTGAGAGACCAGTATTACTCAACTAATTTTTGAGGAGCACAAAAGATGACCCTCAGCCTGGAACTGAAAACAGAGCAAGGCAAGACACCAGAGACAAAAATATAGCCGATTGCCTCAGCTGCCACAGAGGCCTGCCCGGCACAACATATCTGCATCTTCTAATGCCAAGTCACTTCTAGCCCCGACCCGAGGGCCGCTGCGGGCCTGCGGGGAGGCCGGGACATGCCTCTCCCCCCTCGCTGCCCCGCCAGCCGCTCCGCCGCTTTCCCCGGCGCTCCGGGGCCTGGAGGACAAAGCCCTCCCTGGCTAAGGCCTAGCCCAGGCGGGACGGCCCCGGGCGGGGGCACAGCCAGGGCCCAGCAGGAGGCCCGGCCTGGCCAGGCCTCACCCCCCCCATGACTCGACACTTCTCGGGGAGGCCCGGGCGGAGGGGTGGGGAGGGAGAGGAGCGGCGGCGCGCAGGGACGTCCTGCGGGCACACGCCTAGCCGGGCGCGCGCGAGGAGCGGCCCATCCCCCTCCCGGCCCCGCCCCCACCTCCTCTGAGCCCGCATGACACAGCGGGATCGGGGGCCGGATCGGGCCCGCTGCCGGGCCGGGCCCGGCCCGGGCAGCGCCGCGCCGCGCGGAGGCGAAGCAAGAAGAGGTAGGCCGAGCCAGGCCCAGCACCGCCGCGGCCGGGCCTAGGCCGCGGCCTGCCGGCAGTCGGCCCACACTCACTCAGATCCTGAGGCCATGGCGCTGGGGGGGAAAGGGGCGAGGGGAGGCGGCCGGCAGCGGCTCTTCAAGGCAGGCGACGGCGGGTCTCGGGCAGGCTCGCGACGGCGGCGGATCAGAGCGCTTCGCGTTGACTGAACCTCAGAGCCGACTCATCGGAAGGGGAAGCTCCGCCCCGCGCTGCCTCGCCTGCTTAGCAACAGCGTGCGCTGACCAATCAGAAATTCCGCTCGGCCAGCGCCTCAGCCAATCGGGGAGGCGGAAGCGAGGAGACGAAGGAAAAAAAAGAACGAGCGCTCTCCCTCCTCCGCCCCGCCCCTCTCCTTTCCCTTCCCAATCGACACGAGCCAAGCACAACACCCGTCAGCCAATCGCAGCACCGCCCCTGCCGTGGCTGTTCTACAGGGCAACACGGGTCAGGCAGCCAATGGCAAAAATCCACCAATGGGAAAATCCAGGCGGAAAGTCCCACCACGACGGCCATCCGGGCTAGCCTCGCCTCGCGATTGGCTAGCGCCCGAGGAAAGGGAAACACGCGGGGAGGATTGCAACCAATCAGGAGGGGCGGGAGGCGGGTGCTCGGGGAGCAGCCGGAGTGCGCTGAGCGCGCCTGGGCTCAGCCGGCGGGGCCGCACGCATGGGCGCGGGCAGCGGGGCGGGTTTGGCCCCGTCGGGGGCGGTCCCGGGGCGGCCTCGGTGAGGCTTTGGGGGGACGTGCTCCAGAGGCTTCATTTCCCCCCGCGTGAAAGGGTGTGTGCGGGGGCTCGGCCCTTCCTCTCCACCCAAAGGTACTCGCGGGGCTCCTTTCCCCGATTTTTTTTTTTTGGCAGGTTTTCTTTTCCCTGATTGATTTTTTTTGGCAGGGCTGGACTGCCCCATCAGGCCCCACCGCAGGACTCACGCTCCCAACTGCTCATCCCAGCACAGACCCAGCCCCATCAGGGGTTTGAAGCTCTAGCTCCCCTTGAACCACCCGAAACAGCCCTCCCACGGTTCTTCCACCACTGCCAGCCACCCCTCCATGACCCACTGCCCTCCAAGCACCGCTTCCCAGTCCGTTTGGGCACTCGCATCCCCACATCCCCGCCTGGGTGGCATTTCCTTAGGGCCAGAAACATTGCTGGAGCCAAGTGGCATTGCACCCGCAGCCCTGGCCCTGCTCACATCAGGGGGAATCAGATGTGTCCGATGCCTGTTCTCAACCATCTGGTGCTGGCAGGCACTCCCTTGTTTTCTCCTAGGTGCTTATGAATAATTTAATTATCTGGTGCTCTGTTCCAAGGAGCCAACTAGTACTTAATCCCTGCCTCCTCTCTTCTGCTCTCTTTTTTTATAAAGCCCGGGCAGTAAGGTGGGACTGAAGAAGAGCAGCTGTGGGGCTCTCCCAGCCCAGAGGAGTCTGGCTCTGCTGAATTTAACCTCTCCCAGCAAGACGTTGTCCCCCAACATCTGGGTTTTCAATCCCCTCTGTTCATCCCTCGGTCTCCAAGATATTTTTTCTGAAGGAACTGCAGGGCAAAGCCCACTCAAGGCCCCTCTGGTATTCAGAGGAGGCCGCAGCAGCTCCTACCTCACGCTTCTCCTGAGCTTTGTCAGGTCCTGTTTCCTCTCCCTCAACTCACCCTTTGCCTTGCAGTTCCCAACCATTTCTTCCCTCTTGTGGGAGGCAAGGCTTGCCAAAAGCTTGGCTAATGTGGTTGTGGGACCTTCCTCACCCAAAATTAGCTGCACCAAACACCAGGTAGGAGCTCCTTCACCCCTGCTCACTGTCACACAAAGGGGCCCAGAGCCATGTAGTGCGGTTGGCACAGACCCCACCCAGGGACGCAGGGGACACACAGGCACGGGTCTCAACACTGCCACCTTCCCTGGCTAGTGCAGGGTGGTAGAAGTCAGATCTAGAGCTGCGTGCTTCAGCCAAAACCACTTCTCTGGGCTCCAAACTACGGTGACCGAGTAAAGCGCCAGTATACAAAGCACAAGCAGGACAGACGATCTGACAAACCCTTTGCCTTATGAGACTGTCTGGCTCTGACACCAGCTCCCTGGAGCAGGGAGTGCAGAGCTGACCCCGCTGTGTACAGCAGCACAGCCGATGCCAACTTCAAAGGAATGAGGATATCTCTGCCCTTGATCTCCCACGAACCCAGGGCATAGCCCACAGGCTCACAGCAGCTCCAGGCAGCGTCAAGGCCATGACTGCAAAGGTTCACTCTGGAAAAAGGACACAGTAAAACTTAAACTAAATAAAAGCCTCAGCTCTATTAGAAAAGGAGATCTATTCTGTTTCAGTTCTTTGGGAATCCAGCTTTATCCAAGAGTAATTTTGAGTCTTGGAGGAGTCCTTAAAGGCCTCATGCCAGCCTGGTGCAGGGAGACTTCAGCAGGTGGGGATGGGGAGACTGACTGGGTTAGCTCGAGGGGTCCCGGCTTGTAGTCCCGAGGTAATCCTGTATGCTTCTGGCAAGAGATTCACTGTGTGGGAAGGCTGCCTGCTTCAGACACGAAACCAGGTACAAAGGGAAGGACCTGAAAGAGAAGAGAGCGTTGCAGCATTAAGGACTGCAGCATTCCCTTGCTGTGGTTTGACTAGGAAGTTCACTCTCCATGCGCTGCACAGAGCCCCCAGCTCTGCCCCCAGCTTCTGTCCTCCCATTCGCCATCACAGAACCAGGCTTTGGCTCCATGTCAGCTCTTTTGTGCCCTGGGGAGTCCTGCAGAGCCACAGCCTGTGGTCTCTCAGAGCAGACATGGGGGGAAGCTCCTCAGGCACATTTGAGCTGCGGGTGCAGGCTAGCAGGAGCTGAGCTAAACTGTCCACACAGTTTGAAACATGGGCTACGCTGCTGGAGCTCTCTTGTGTGGCCAGCTGAGATCCCACTCATCCCTCTGCACACCTTCCCTGCCCTTCCTGCTGCCCATCCTCCCCAGCGGGGCTCTGGGAGAACTTCTGCCAGTGAGCAGCCGCCTCCTGCTTTCGGTTCAGTTTCCACAGGGCCTGTACCAGGTAGGAGGCAGCAGCTGGGTCACCTGCAAGACACGGGAGATTCAGCCCTTAGCAGGGGAGGAACAGGTCCCCAGCGCTGCTGTGGATTGCAGGGTGTTGCAAAAGAAGCTTAGAAGCCAGATGAGGGAGCTGAGCGTGAGGAGAGGTGGTGTAATGGGGAGGAGACCATCCCAGCTGTGTCACAGGCTCTAATTAACCCTGGGGCTGGCAGCCAAGGCAGATGGCATCAGCCCTGTGGCACAGCCAGCCACGCCTCTATTTGGACACAGGTTGGAGTTTTCCTTGCAGGCAGGTCTGCACCCTCGAAGGGAGGGAGCCTCGGTCAGGACTGGAACCAGCAGGTTTGGCAGATCCTGGCAAAGCTCACACCCCTACAGTGTGTCAGCACTGCTGGAGCACTGAACAGGGAAGGCTGGCCCAAGTGCCTAGGGGTCACCCCTGGGAGCAGCACTAGCCATGCCTGGGCTGTGCTCAGGATACTGTCCTGGTTCCGGCTGGGACAGAGTTAACTTTCTTCCCAGTAGCTTAGGGGGTGTGCTGTGTTTTGGGTTTGGTATGAGAGGAGCGTTGATGGCCCACTGATGCTTTGGTTGTTGCTGGGTGGTGCTTGCGCCAGGGAGTTTTTGTTTCTCTTTTCGGCCTCCCATGCCCTGCCAAGTGCAGGGGAAGCTGGGGGGCAGGGGAGGGGGAGCACAGCCGGGGCAGTTGACCCAGCTGGCCAATGGGATATTCTATACCATGTGACATCATGCTCAGTATAAAAACCAGGGGTGTGGGGGGGCTCGCCCCCTGTTCGTGACATGCGGTCGGCGGTCGGTGAGCAGTTGCATTGTGTATTGCCTGCTTTGTATATTCTGTTATTGTTGTTCTCATTGTTACTATTACTGTTCTACTTAATTTTATTTCCATTATTAAACTGTTTTTATCTCAACCAGGGAGTTTTCCTACTTGTGCCCTCCCGATTGTCTCCCCCATCCCACCGGAGGAGGGGGGTGAGTGAGCGGCTGCGTGGGGTTTATTTGCTGGCTGGGGTTAAACCACGACAGATACATACAGCTCCCCGCTCTGCTCCCCTCTCCCCTGACAGGCCTCTGTACTTGGCCTCTGGACTGCTAGGTACAGACATACCACTTCCTGGGATAAAGCAAGACTCCATTTCTCCAGCGCCTCTGTTCTGGGAAAGCAGACCCTCTCCAGGAGAAAGCTGGCTATACCAGGCTTGGGTTTGGGCAGGAAGAAGAGAAACTTGTCTCAGGACACAGGTTGTGGGCAGGGTTCTGATATACTCCTCTGACAATAGTTTTGATCTGCTTCTCCAGGGCAGTGAGTTGACCAGGCCCCAGAGAAGTATCTCAAGTATGTAACATTGCTAGTAGCCCTACTGTAGTCCTTGGCATTCAAATAAGCGTGGTCTAAAACATGAGACCTTTCTGCTGAAGACAGCAAAGCAACCCAGGAAAAATTTGTGGAAATCCTCTCTGTTCCTGTTATGGATTTACGCACACCGGCCACCATAATCAGCGGGATTCTAGGGTCAGACCCTGTTAATGTAAGGTCCGAGTAAAGGTTTCCAATTCCTCTTTTATTAGTTCTCAGGTTACAGCTCGAGCTGGGTGCCTCTGGAGAGGGACCCCTACCCCAGATTGCACCTCTCAATTATACCCATACCACCCAGCACCCGATCCCCAAGTCCAATCACTTAATTCTGGTCGGTAGTCTCTTGATTTCTTACTAGTTTTCTTTGTTGCTGGGCTGGCCTTCTTCTGAAGTTACTTCATTCTCTTGGAATTGTTTCCTTGGTCCTTATCTTCTTCATTCTGCTTGCATCTGCCAGATTCAGCTAGTTCTGTGTTAGCAGCATTAGTTTTATCAAAAAAGTTTACTCTCGGTCAGCTCTTGCGGCCTAAGGCTTCAACTACTTTAGCTACTAGTGCTAAGCTACTAATGCTAAATGAGACTATTCAGAGAGAAGAATACAGTTAATCAAACTCCTTCTATAACAGTCCTCCCTTTGTTTTTTTCAGGCATCCCTGCCCATCTATAGTTGGTCTTGTATGAGGACTCTTTGATACCCTTATACAAGATTTCATAAGCATATTCTGTAAACAATCCCAAATACAAGTAAAAGCACAGCAGGCTACCAGAAGCATAATAACCACAGGTAAAAGACTTTTTAGCAATGAAATAAATAAACTACTAAACCATGATGATAATCCCCATCCAGAGAACAAGTTTTGTAACCACTTTCAGGGGGTCGTATGCACTTTGGGCTCCTTTGCGGGTAGTTAGGTTGGCCACGTGATGGGCCAACGACACAAAGGAATTGTGTTCCTTATAACTAAGAGTGGGGAGTATTAGTAAAAGCAGTAAAGAAAGGTATTGTACTAACACAGTTTTGAGAATAACTCTCACAGAATGGGATTGTTGATGCATGGTTGAGCCCATTTTGGCGATGGTTTGCCCGCTGTTTTCAACCAAATGTATAAAAAAAAAGAACCAAAACACCCATACAACGAAGGTTTAATACCAGAACTAGGGTAATCCACTCTACTCCTATCTTAAGAAGGTACAGAAGATAATCTTAATCCAATAATAAAACCTTGGGTCTCATGGCTAACTCTTCTTCTTACACCAACTGGGCGGTTAGTGCCACCTGCATGCACGGCACCAGTTTATGTATCCGGCTGCAAATTTTCTGGTTATATTTCCAAAGCCCCAACCTCGATGATGGTTTTCCCAATGACCCTTATAAAAGTTATTAATACACCACCCAGGATGACATGGGCCACAATTATTGTAGGATAATGTCATGGTTTAACCCAGCAGGCAGCCAAATACCATGCAGCCGCTCGCTCACCCCCCCCCCCCCCGCCACAGTGGGACAGGGAGAGAATCAGAAGGGTAAGAGTAAGAAAAACTTGTGGGTTGAGATAAAGACAGTTTAACAGAACAGAAAAGGGAAAATAATAATAATAATAATAATAATAATAATAGAATATACAAAATGAGTGATGCACAATGCAAATGCTCACCACCCGCGCTGATTGATAACCAAGTAGCGATCGCTACTTCCTGGAACACGCCTACCATTCATATACTGAGCATGACAGCACATGGTATGGAATATCCCGTTGGCCAGCTGGGCTGGCTGTCCTGCCTGTGCTCCCTCCCAACGCTTGTTTTGTTTTTTTTTTTAAGCTGAATGTCCTTGACTTGTAGGATACTTAGCAACAACTGAAAACATCAGTGTGTTATCAACATTCTTCTCATACTGAATCCAAAACACAGCACTAAGAAGAAATTTAACTCTGTGCCAGCCGAAACCAGGGCAGTATCCACCCCTTATTCTATACCATCTACATCATGCTTAGCTTTCACAGTTTCTAATACATTCCAATTTATCACCACCACCTTTCCTGTCTATATATATATATTTATATATACACACAGATATCATTCCCTTAGTCTATGGGCCATCCCTCTAAAATGTCCATTGAGTTCATTTAGGCCATGACTTTGGGCTCCATCAGTCATAACAGTCCTTCAGGGCAGGAGAGATGGTGTGTGGTGTTGGATTGTTGCATCCTGAAGCCAGTTCTGGTTCCATTATTGCTGTGCTCGTCTGGTTCTACCATCGTTGCACTTTGCTTAGTTTCATCGGAGTTCATTCTTCATTAATCTGGGTGATTTTTACTGCTATACCATTGATAACAACCACAGAAATAATGATATACAATATCATATAGCAATTATCATCATACAATTCAGTTCATTGGCTATTTTCACCCACATAAAATCCCCTTGAGGTACACACTGGACTTCCCCATTCCTTCACATTACCCACCAAGTGCACCCAGGTCCTTGAGAAAAAGCAATCCCACGGATGGGTTTTCCCTTGCCAGAGGCAGGAGTAACCCAGACTGTCTTCCCCAGCATATTTCTCATATGCACGACAGGGATTTTATCCCCCTCTACAGTACGTAAGGGTTTTGATTGGGCAGGGCCAGCTCGAGTGACAGATCCCCTAGTGTTGACTAACCAGGTGGCTTTTGCTAAATGTGTATCCCAATGCTTGAATGTCCCACCACCCATTGCCCTCAGTGTTGTCTTTAGCAGTCCATTGTATCGTTCGATTTTCCCAGAGGCTGGTGCATGGTAGGGGATGTGATATACCCACTCAATGCCGTGCTCTTTGGCCCAGGTGTCTATGAGGGTGTTTCGGAAATGAGTCCCGTTGTCTGACTCAATTCTTTCTGGGGTGCCATGTCGCCATAGGACTTGTTTCCAAGGCCCAGGATGGTGTTCCTGGCGGTGGCATGGGGCACGGGATATGTTTCCAGCCATCCTGTGGTTACTTCCACCATGGTGAGCACATACCGCTTGCTGTGGCGGGTTTGTGAGACTGTGATATAATCAATCTGCCAGGCCTCCCCATATTTATATTTCAACCATCGTCCTCCATACCAAAGAGGCTTTACTCGCTTGGCTTGCTTGATTGCAGCGCATGTTTCACATTCATGGATAACCTGTGCAACAGCGTCCATGGTCAAGTCCACCCCTCGATCACGAGCCCATCTATATGTTGCATCTCTTCCTTGATGGTCTGAGGTGTCATGGGCCCACCAGGCTATAAACAGTTTACCCTTATGTTGCCGGTCCAGATCCACCTGAGCTACTTCGATCTTAGCAGCCTGGTCCACCTGCTGGTTGTTTTGGTGTTCTTCAGTGGCCCGACTCTTGGGTACGTGAGCATCTACGTGACGTACTTTTACAACCAGGTTCTCTACCCAGGCAGCAATATCTTGCCACAATGCGGCAGCCCAGATGGGTTTACCTCTGCGCTGCCAGTTGTTCTGCTTCCACTGCTGCAACCACCCCCACAGGGCATTTGCCACCATCCATGAGTCAGTATAGAGATAAAGTACTGGCCATTTTCCTCGTTCAGCAATGTCCAAGGCCAGCTGGATGGCTTTCACCTCTGCAAACTGGCTCGACTCACCTTCTCCTTCAGCAGTGTCTGCGACTTGGCGTATAGGACTCCATACAGCAGACTTCCACCTCCGATGCTTTCCCACAAGGCGACAGGACCCATCAGTGAACAGGGCATATTGCTTCTCATTTTCTGGTAGTTTATTATACAGTGGGGCCTCTTCAGCACACGTCACCTCCTCCTCTGTGGATATGCCAAAATCTTTGCCTTCTGGCCAGTTTGTGATCACTTCCAAGATTCCTGGGTGACTGGGTTTTCCTATTTGGGCCCGTTGTGTGATCAGTGCGACCCACTTACTCCACGTAGCATCGGTTGCATGATGTGTAGAGGGGACCCTCCCTTTGAACATCCAGCCCAGCACCGGCAGTCGGGGTGCCAGGAGGAGCTGTGCTTCAGTACCAACCACTTCTGAAGCAGCTTGAACCCCTTCATATGCTGCCAATATCTCTTTCTCAGTTGGAGTGTAGCAGGCCTCGGATCCTCTGTATCCCCGACTCCAGAACCCTAAGGGTCGACCTCGAGTCTCCCCTGGTGCTTTCTGCCAGAGGCTCCAGGTAGGGCCATTCTCCCCGGCTGCGGTGTAGAGCACATTCTTTACATCTTGTCCTGCCCGGACTGGCCCAAGGGCTACTGCCTGAACTATCTCCTGTTTAATTTGTTCAAAGGCTTCTTGTTGCTCAGGGCCCCATTTGAAATCATTCTTTTTCCTGTTCACTTGATAGAGAGGGCTTATGATCTGACTGTAATCTGGAATATGCATTCTCCAAAAGCCCACAACGCCTAAGAAAGCTTGTGTTTCCTTTTTGCTAGTTGGTGGGGACATGGCTGTTATTTTGTTGATCACATCCATTGGGATCTGATGACGTCCATCTTGCCATTTTATTCCTAAAAACTGGATCTCCTGTGCAGGTCCCTTGACCTTACTTTGTTTTATGGCAAAGCCGGCCTTCAGAAGGATTTGGACTATTCTCTCCCCTTTCTCAAAAACTTCTTCTGCTGTGTTACCCCACACGATGATGTCGTCAATGTATTGCAGGTGTTCTGGAGCCTCACCCTGTTCCAGAGCAGTCTGGATCAGTCCATGGCAAATGGTAGGGCTGTGTTTCCACCCCTGGGGCAGTCGGTTCCAGGTGTACTGGACGCCCCTCCAAGTGAAAGCAAACTGTGGCCTGCACTCTGCCGCCAAAGGGATTGAGAAGAACGCATTAGCAATATCAGTGGTGGCGTACCACTTGGCTGCCTTTGACTCCAGTTGATATTGGAGTTCCAGCATGTCCGGCACGGCAGCACTCAGTGGCGGCGTGACTTCGTTCAGGCCACGGTAGTCTACTGTTAGTCTCCACTCTCCATTGGACTTTCGCACTGGCCATATGGGACTGTTAAAGGGTGAGCGAGTCTTGCTGATCACTGCTTGGCTCTCCAGTCGACAAATCAGCTCATGGATGGTAATCAGGGAGTCTCGGTTGGTGCGGTATTGTCGCCGATGCACTGTTGTGGTAGCGATTGGTACCTGTTGTTCCTCGACCCTCAGCAACCCCACAACAGAAGGGTCCTCTGAGAGACCGGGCAAGGTAGACAGCTGTTTAGTTTCCTCCGTCTCCAGGGCAGCTATACCAAAAGCCCACCGGTACCCTTTTGGGTCCTTGAAATACCCTCTCCTGAGGTAGTCTATGCCAAGGATGCACGGAGCCTCTGGGCCAGTCACAATGGGGTGCTTCTGCCACTCATTCCCGGTTAGGCTCACTTCGGCCTCCAATACAGTTAACTCTTGGGATCCCCCTGTCACTGCAGAAATACAAATGGGTTCTGCCCCTTTGTAGCTTGATGGCATCAGGGTACACTGTGCACCAGTGTCTACGAGACCCTTATACTCCTGTGGGTCTGATGTGCCAGGCCATCGAATCCACACAGTCCAGTAAACCCGGTTGTCCCTTTCCTTCACCTGGCCGGAGGCAGGGCCCCTCTAGTTCTGGTCATAGTATCCGCTTCTCACTTCTTGCAAACGCGAGTCAAGAATTCCTTCATTACAATCCAAAGTAAGATCAGCCCTTCTACTCTGTCTGGGGAACTGTTCACTGGAAACTGGACCGTCATTTTTCCTTGCAACTCACGTACCCATGCCTCTAGGGTCGAGGCAGGTTTTCCATCCCACTGCCTCATGTCCTCTCTGTGGTCACGCAGGTAAAACCACAGGGTGCCCCGGGGTGTGTACCTTCTGTATCCACTCTCTTGGGCAGAAAAACGCTGACTCCTAATGGCTGAGATACTGGTCCGTACAGGTGGAGAATAGGACATATCCTCTTTGGATTGCTGGAACTCCCGGGACAGTTTGTCCACAGCCGAGACAAGGGAGGAGGAGACAGTTTCTTCGAAATCCCGGAGTGTGATGTTGCATCCCCCTCCCCTTCTCCTGGGCCACTTGTTGATGTCAGAAATTCCCATGAAACCTCGGCCTTGGTGTACTGAGTCTGACGGTTGAGCGCTCCTTGGCCATATCAGAAACTCTGCATGGCTGAGGCTGGGAACGTACTCCCACTGCCTGGCCCAGGCGCCATCATATCTGAGTTGTAGCTCAGTTGTAACACCGAAACCTTCAGAATTTTAGTCACTACCGCCTTGGACTGTGGCCAGGATGGAAATTTACAGATGACTGAAGTCAATCATCTTCCGCACCTATAAATGGTGGTCCTAAGTGAGACCCTTTGAGCTCTCCTGGACCACAGTGGGTTGCACCCAGCATCTCCCTCTGAATGAAACGCTCCTCAGAGTTTGCAAACTCTCGAGTTTGTGATATTCGGAAGACCATCGCCAGCTGGCACGGGACCTGGGCTGCAACGCTCCTTGAGGCTCAACCCTTCGCCCGCTGAGAAATGCCAAGACATTTGATGTGAGTATTTCACTGAATTCAAGGGGGATTTTTAACAGGTATATCTTTGTATATTTATCCATCTTTGCATCCGTGTGTGTGTGTCTATGTATTGATGAAAGTACCTGCTAGCAAATATAGTCTGCTAAAATCTTATGATCTATCTTAAGATTGCAAATGAACCTTAGACTGCTGCTAAATGCACATAATCCCTTAGACATATACTGTTGACCAAGTCTGGGACTAGGGGTAGATCTAGCTGGGTGTACTCTGAACCTCGTGACTCAACGGGAGGGTCTCCCTTAACCTTTTCTTTCTCGGCCTCTGTATAAATCATCCCAACTCAGTTCTAACACAATACCCTGGCTTCGGCTGGGATAGAGGTAATTTTCTTACTAATAGCTGGTATAGTGCTGTGTTTTGGATTTAGTGTGAGAATAATATTGATAACACGCTAATGTTTTAGTTGCTGCTAAGTAGTGTTTACATTAGCCAAGGACTTCTCAGTTTCCCATGCTCTTTTCCTTTGTATGCTTCATCTGTGTTGTAAGTGATAGAGTGAACCTTGCCTTCGAACTCTGCTAAGTTGCGCTTTTATAAATTTCTATTAAAATCTCTTTCTGCTAATACCGTCAACAGTGATTCTTTGAGCGGCCTCTAAACCACTCATTTGCAACACAGAGTCTGCTAAACACATCATCCGCCATTGGTGCTTCTTCCTCTTTCCAGCACAGTACTGCCAACGAACTGGCATACGACACTGGTGCGCTCCGTACCAACTTCCGCCACATGGGTCGCATGCACTGGACTTCATCTGGATCTTTGGGCGTTTGGTCGTTGTCCAGGTCACTATAAACCACCTCCAGCATGGCTAATTCTCTCAGGTACTGGATACCTCTCTCCATAGTGGTCCATTTGCCTGGGCGATATATAACATCTTCCTTGAAGGGATACCTTTCCTTCTCGCCTGACAGCAGTCGCCTCCAGAGGCTGAGGACTTGTGTCCCTTTTCCAATTGCTTTGTCAATGCCCCCTTCCCTAGAAAGGGATCCCAGCTGTTTGGCTTCCTTCCCCTCTAATTCCAGGCTACTGGCCCCATTATCCCAGCATCGGAGCAGGCAGGTAACAATATGCTCGCCTGGACGACGGCTGAAATCTTTCCGCATATCTCACAACTCACCCAGGGATAGGGATCGGGCGGTTTCCGTCTCGTTTATGAGTTCTTCCTCTTCCTCCTCCCCTCCTCGTGATGGCCCTGCTTTTCCATCATCCCTTTGTAAACGACCTGACTTTCGCTTACAAGATTTCTTCTTCTGTACAGGGGCGACAGATATCAGCAAGGGTTGGTCCTCTGGTTCAGCTGTAGTACCCGTCACGGGGGTTGGAGTAGCCGCAGTGTCCGTCGCGGGGGTTGGAGTAGCCGCAGTGCCCGTCGTTTTGTCATCAGATCCGGAGACCTTCTCTCCCCCTTGAGGGTTCTGAATAGTGTTGAACAGGGCTCGGTAGGCATGGGCCAGGCCCCAGCACGTTGCACTAATCTGGGTCTCTCTGGAATTGCCAGGGTGACAGCATACATTTTCCAAATATTTTACTAGTTTTTCAGGATTCTGCACTTGTTCAGGGGTGAAGTTCCAAAACATTGGAGGTGCCCACTGTCCTAGGTACTTGCCCATACTATCCCACACACCCTGCCACTCAAAACTATCCAGGCTCGGGGCGGATCTCTGGGTGGTATTCTTAAATAGTTGTTTAACCTTAAACAAGGCCTGAAACACATTCAGGAGACATAGCAATAGGAACACGCTGGTTTGAACATCCCAAGGATATTCAAAATCCTCAAGAGCTATTGTAATCAGCCTGGAGGAGAAGCTGTCTCCCCCGTAAATTGGGTCTCCGAGGAGAAGGGGTAATAAGTGTAATTATTAATAGTTTCCAAAAGATAGCTCCCAAAGAACAGGAATGACGGCAGTGCTGAATACAGGCTCCTGACCAATAATTTTATCATAACATAAACCAGTGTCACACAGTATAGCAAAGCGATGACCTTAATCCATTTCCCAGAGATGATAAACCCCACATAAATACTGATAATCAGTAGTATGTACAGCCAGTAAGGTGCTATATACCACAACTCCAAGAACAGATCCAACAACTCTGAGAGCGAATAAACCAACATTGTGACCAGCGACTACTAAATGGATATAATGAATGCTTATAACAAATTTGTTTTAACCCATTCGGGTCAGATGTGTCGTTATCTCAACCCTTCGTTCCCCACGTTGGGCGCCAAAAAGGACTGTTGTGGTTTAACCTGGCAGACAGCCAAATACCACACAGCCGCTCGCTCACTCCCCCCACCCCCCGCAGTGGGATGGGGAGAGAATCGGAAGGGTAAGAGTGAGCAAAACTTGTGGTTTGAGATAAAGACAGTTTAATAGAACAGAAAAGGGAAAAAAAAAAAATAATAGAATATACAAAATGAGTGATGCACAATGCAATTGCTCACCACCCGCGCTGACCGATAACCAAGTAGTGATCGCTACTTCCTGGATCACGCCTACCATTCATATACTGAGCATGACGTCACATGGTATGGAATACCCTGTTGGCCAGCTGGGCTAGCTGTCCTGGCTGTGCTCCCTCCCAATGCTTGTTTTTGGTTTTTTTTTTTTTTTAAGCTGAATGTCCTTGACTAGCAGGGTACTTAGCAACAACTGAAAACATCAGTGTGTTATCAACATTCTTCTCATACTAAATCCAAAACACAGCACTAGGAAGAAATTTAACTCTATCCCAGCCGAAACCAGGACAGATAACCAAAGCCAACTGTGCTGATGCCATCTCAAACCTTCCCCTCTTGGAACTGAGTCTG
Source organism: Calonectris borealis (assembly GCF_964195595.1). NCBI lineage: Eukaryota > Metazoa > Chordata > Aves > Procellariiformes > Procellariidae > Calonectris > Calonectris borealis. The sequence continues at coordinate 25,409,069 of NC_134351.1, read as the reverse complement.
GAGTGATTGCCACTCTATAAGGATGGTGAATACACTAAATAGGACACTGTCCTTGATTTACAGTCTCTGATGGTCCACTTGGCTAAGCAGCGGGTGACTCCCTGGTCCAGGTTGCTCTAGAAAGAAAACAGAAATGACATGGTTCTGGGATTCCTTCAGCCTTTGTAAGCTCAAACAGTCCCGGTTTCAATCTCCAAGGTAGGATTGATGGAGTCCCACGGGGTCGATGGTGGTCCATCTAACTGATGTTCTTTGGGCAGTCGTTTAACATGGGAGTGGTGAATCCAGTTATCCTTTTCTGCAACCTTTACAGCAAAGTAAGAAGTTAATAACACAATATACGGACCCTCCCATTTAGGGTCCAACTTTGTTTTGTGAGAGTGGACTTTTATCATTACTGTATCTCCGGACCGGATATCATGTACTTGCATTCCAGCTGGTACAGGTTGAAACCATCTGGCTTGTGCCCTATTTTCTTGTAGATGTTTTTGTATTCCCAATACAAATTTGTTAACTCGTTCACCTCCATCTAAGAGGCTGGTCCTAGCAGGGACAAAGGTCCCAGGTACAGCTAAGTACCTGCCAAACACTGTTTCTGCTGGTGATAACCCTAGAGGTTGGCGAGGGGTATTTCTAATATCCCATAGCACTATTCCTAAAACTTCAGGTCATTTCAAACCTACCTGACTACAAGTTCAAGCAATTTTATTTTTAAGAGTCCTATTCGTTCTTTCCACCTGTCCTGAGGACTGTGGATGATATGGAACATGTAGCTGTCGCTGTATTCCTAAACTTTTATAGATATTGTTTAGTATTCCCACTGAAAAATGAGAACCCCTATCGGATTCTATGGTTTCAGGTATTCCGTATCTAGGAATGATTTCCTGCAAGAGTGCTTTGACCACTCCTGCAGTATCAGCTTTCCTGGTGGGAAAAGCTTCTACCCATCCTGAGAGTTGAGCCCTGATTACCAGCAGGTGCTTAAGTCTGCTCACGGGAGGCATGTCAGCATGATCAATTTGCAGTCTTTGGAATGGGAAATATGCCCATGGTAGTCCTCCAATCTCCTGTTTGGGGTTTGCATCAGAAAACTTCCAACATGTGGGACAAGAACTCACAATCCTTTTTACTGCCATATGTATTCCAGGGGCTGCCCACATTTTCTCAATCTGGTTAACAACTGCTATCATCCTTCCATCTGTTTTATCATGAAACCACCTAGCCAAAGTCATTAAATATTTTCTTGGTAAAATGGGTTTGCCCCCAATAGTCCAAATTCCAGTTTCATCTTTCACAGCCTCCCAACTTTCCCATCAAGTCCGTTCTTCCTGAGTAACCTCTGCATATATTTGGGCTGGATTATTGATATCTGGCCAATCATCAGCAGAGGGAGTTGTTATGGCTGTACACTCATGTATAGGTTGGCGGGCAACAGCTTTAGCTGCTTTATCTGCCAATTCATTATTTCTTTCAATTTCGCTGGCCCAACGAGGTAAGGAACCCTTGTTCTTTCCATAGCATCTGTTGCATGACACACTCCAAAAGCATATTTAGAATCAGTATAAATAGTTACCCGCTGATTACATCCCCACCAGGCTGCTTTTGCTAATGCAGTTAATTCAGCCCCTTGGGCACTCACTGAGGGTTGTAGAGGTTCTGCTTCAAGTACCTCTAAGTTTCTCACCACTGCATGGCCCGTGTGTCATTTTCCATTCACATAGTACAAAGATCCATCAGTGAAAAGGGTTAGATCTGAGTTCTCTAGAGGTTGATCCTGCAGATCTTCCCGTAGGCAGCTGGAGTGAAACACTACCTTAGCACAATCATGATGCGGCTCACCATTGGAGGGAACAGGCAGTAAAGTTGCTGGATTCAAAACATTACATCTTTTTAAAGTAATATTATCCGCATTTAAAATTGTTAATTCATAGCAATGCGCTCTTTGTGGGGACAACGCTTGTGTAGTATGCTGCTTAAGAATCAGTTCTACTTCATGCGGGACATACACGGTTGTTGGGTGACCCAGGACTAATGGTCTGCTTCTTTCTATGATAGTCGCTGTTGCTGCTATCGCTTTAACACAGGAATTATTCCCTGCCGCTACAGGATCCAGTTGAGTTGAGTAATAAGCCACAGGGCGGCGGTGTGGACCTAGCTTTTGAGTGAGGACTCCGCTGGCTACTCCTTTGTTCTCATGCACAAATAGTTCAAAGAGCTTGGAGTAATCCGGCAATCCCAATATCGGAGCAGAAGCTAAAGCTCCTTTTATAGCTTGGAAAGCCTTTTCTTTCTCTGGACCCCAACGTATAGGTTCCACTTCCTCTGCCTTGGTAGCTTCTGTCAATGGCTTACTTAACTCCCCTAGCCCCAGTATCCAGGGTCTGCAGTATCCTACTGCGCCTAAAAATCCTTGCAATTGTTTTCTTTGTTACGGGTCGAGGTATTTCTACAATAGCCTGGACCCGTTCTGGGTCTGCTAATCTTTGTCCTTCTTTTAATATGAATCCTAAATATTTTACTTCCTGCTGACACAGCTGAAGCTTAGAAAGAGATGCACGGTGACCTTTTTCTGCTAAAGCAGTACATAGACAAATAGTATCTTTCAAGCAATCTTCATATGTCTTACTGGCAAGTAACAAATCATCTACATATTGTACAAGTATAGAACCTCCAGGTAATATAATATCTTTTAAATTTTCTCCTTGCCACCCCAGCATGTGATCCTTAAAATAGCTGTGGATGTCAGAGGTGGTTTGGTCCACAATGAACTGGCAGCAAGTGTGTTTATTAAAATTCTGGAGAGTCATTCCCCCATACGTCAACAAAGCCTGTCGCAATCTTCCCCAGTAGTCGCTGGGGTGTTCCCCTGGCCTCTGTCTACATTCCTATACTTTAGTTCAATTTACTCTTATCTCCTCGCAAGCTCTAATCGCATTTATCAGATTTCTAACACCACCACCCCCCCCCCCCCCCCCCCCGTTCGGCAATTATCTCTATCTGTTTGATTATTATAATCCCAATTAGGATCAACCTGAGTCTAGGCAGTCCGATTTCCTCCTGCCTGTAGGGTTAATTCAACATTCTTTTTAATTATCTTATCTTTCTCATCTGGACGGAACAAGTCTCTCAATAACAGGTTATCATCAGCCCAGGATGGATTATATCCCAAAAAAATGTTAGAAAATAATGATGCACATCGACCCGCATCTTCCCTTAACCTGGGCATTTGATTTCCCCACATGACCAAATCCCTGGGGTTCCAGGGGTGATGGGTGTATACATGTAACACTGGAGGTGGGGGAGGAACATTTCACACACACACACCCCCCGGCGCATTGCAAGAGGATTAGAAACCATAGGGCAAAGCCCAGCAGCAGCAGTGGGGACAGCAGAGGCAACTGGGGGAGAATCAACAAGCGATACAGAGGGAGGAGTATAGGGTGGTGCAGAGACCGGCTCTGCAGGCGCCTTGGTTAAATTACTCACAACTGCTGCAGCTAAAGTTCTTCCTCGAGGTTTTCATACTCCTTTTCAACCATCCTCTTTATGACGGTCATATGCCAAATTATCCCATACATACCAATAATCCAGTTGCTGAGGCTTTTCATTTTTCAAAATTTTCCAGAGCGTAGCCAATTTCTTTAATTCGAAGGATCCTTTGTGGGGCCATACCCCCGCTCCTGTAAGTGCTGGCCAGTCTTCCTTATATAGTGTTACCATCCTTTCGTTTTTTTTTTTTTTTTTTTAGATAGACCTTTAATACCATCTATTTTCATCCAGTTTTCTAAAACCTTGGCTAAGGGCATCCCCTTCTCTACACCGGGTTTATTTATCATTCTAAAATTTTACATCTTATGCTAATCAGGCCGCGCAATTCTCCCAGTTTTGCGTCTTATGCCGATCAGGCCGCGCAATCCTCCTTTAATGCACTATTTTACCAGAATTTAAATTTTTGAAGTGGGAATTTAAGACTCACCAGGTTCGGTGCCTCCCAACACAGCCAGGCCCCGCACAGGTCCCAGCTGCTCAGCATCCTACCTGTCGGTTCAACGCCAGACCCATAAAGCTGGACTTGCAAGAGAGCGCCAAGAAACCTGCAGGTGGGAGGACAGAGGAGCTTTGGTACCACCCCTGGGCTGGGAAGTCAGCTGCAAGTTGTCAGGCCAGATGCCGCGCCACGCTGCGCCCTGCTCTGGCCCACACCAGCCATTGCTGCCTGTTCAGGAGGCCCCTTCTCCCAGCAAGGCTTCATCACCTGCTGAATTGCGCTATAGCCTCCTTGCTCTCGCCCAGCTTGGCCCATGCCCAGCCCTTGGTGCAGGTATCCAGCTGCTCTCCATGCAAGGCAGCACAGACTCTCCTTCTGGGACAGGAGTCCACCCACCAGCCCTGCCCTGTGTTGGTGCATTCCCCCCCACCTTCCTGGGCTGCTCCACAATCTCAGAAACTCCCATTAAACCTTGGCCTTGGGGTAATGAGTCAGGCCATGAAGCGCCCCTTTACCATATCAGGAACTCTTGCGTAGCTGAGGATGGGGAATGTACTGATTGTACCAGAAACTTCCGCTGCCTGGCCCAAGTGGAGAATGAGAGCGGGGATAATTGTCATCCCCTGATACCCTTATCTGAGTTGTAGCTCAAGTGGAACGATGATACTATTGTTACTGAAACCTTGAGAGTTTTGACGGATGACTAAAGTCAATCATCTTGCCACCCTATAAACAGCGGTCCCAAGTGAGGCCCTTGGAGCCCTCCTGAACCACAGCGGGCTGCGCCCAGCATCTCCCTCTGAATGAAACGCTCCTCAGAGTTTGCAAACTCTCAAGTTTGCGATATTTGGAGGGGACCGTCGCCAGCTGGCACGGGACCTGGGCTGCAACACTCCTTGAGGCTCAACCCTTCACTCATTGAGAAATGCCAAGACATTTGATGTGAGTATTTCACTGAATTCAAGGGGGATTTTTAACAGGTATATCTTTGTATATTTATCTATCTTTGTATGCGTGTGCGTGTGAATTGATGGAAGTACCTGCTAGCAAATATAGTCTGCTAAAATCTTATGATCTATCTTAAGATTGTAAATGAACCTTAGACTGCTGCTAAACACACATAATCCCTTAGACATATACCATTGACCAAGTCTGGGACTAGGGGTAGATCTAGCTGGGTCTACTCTGAACCTCGTGACTCAACGGGAGGGTCTCCTTACCCTTTTCGTATTAGACATAAACTGTTGCCCAAGTCTGAGACTAAGATTGGATCCAGCTGGGTCTTCTCTGAACCTCGTGACTCAACGGGAGGGTGTCCCTTAACCTTTTCATCCTCGGCCTCTGTATAAATCATTCCAACTCAATTCTAACACGATGTCCTGGTTTCGGCTGGGATAGAGTTAATTTTCTTGCTAGTAGCTGGTATAGTGCTGTGTTTTGGATTTAGTATGAGAAGAATGTTGATAACACACTGATGTTTTCTTTGTTGCTAAGTAGTGCTTACGCTAGTCAAGGACTTTTCAGCTTCCCATGCTCTTTTCCTTTGTATGCTTCATCCGTGTAGTAAGTGATAGAGTGAACCTTGCCATAGATCTCTGCTAAGTCGCACTTTCATAAATTTCTATTAAAATCACTTTCTGCTAATACCTTCAACAGTAATTCTTTGAGCAGCCTCTAAACCACTCATTCACGACATGCCCCTGGCGATGGGCACTCCGGCTGCTCCAGCCTCTCCTCCGCTCGTAACATCCGTGGGATCAGGTCAGTCATCCGGCTGATGACCTCCTCGCACACGGTTATAGCATCCTGGTGCCTCCCGGCCTGCTCCAAGGCGGATGCTGCTTCCAGGGACACCTCAGGGATCTTGGGCAGAGCTGAGCCACCATCTAGGGGCACCTGGGGAGCAAGAGTGATGGCAGTGCTCAGACGCAGAACTGCAGAGCACCCAGCCAAGCAGAATGACCCTGTGCTTACTGGGAACCCAGAGATGCTGCCCAGCAAAGCTCAGACCCACTCCCACAGACATGGGAGCCTGTCAGAGGAGGCAGAAGCTGTGAAGCACTAACAGCTCAGCAGAGTCAAGAAGGCAAATCCCTACTCTTGAAGTGAAGGACATCCAAAACCAGGCCAACAGCTGCTCCCCACAGGGAAGGGGAAGCTATTTCTCCAGACAGTAGTGGCAAGCGGTCTCTGGTGTGAATCTGAAGGTAGGTAGACATGCCACAGGTCAGAGGTGCCAACCCCCACCTTGTTTCTTTCACATCTCAAACTAGACACTGAAACCTGGAGTCCAGGGGTGAAGTCTGGGCCCAGGCCTTGGGATGGAGATCCAAACCTCATCTACAAAGTCACCAAGGGAGCTCTTCACCAAGATACCTACCTGCTGCTGCAGCCCCTCCTGAAGCAGAGCCAGAAAATCCAGGTAATGTTCCACTGCATCAGCCACCCTGCAACAGGGACAGGACATGTGGTGAAAGGAGCAGGGGGACCCCAAGAAGTACCAGCAGCCAGGTGGAACCTGAATTGCCAGCCTGCACCACACTCGCTCTGGTCATGATAGCCATGACTTTAGCCAAAGGCAGCCCTCCTCAGGCTGGTTTTTGAGCTTCTCTCTCTGCAGCAACCCTTTGCGCTCAGACAAAACCCCTTCCCAGATTTTGCAGCCTCCTTGCCCAAGGAGGCTGGGTCCACAAGGGCAACTTCTGCTCAAGACGTAGCCTTCCTGCAGCAGCCTAGGACCACGCAGAGGCAGCGCGGACATCAGCCTGAGCCTCCCCATTCCGCTCTAGGCTGCATTTCCCCTCTCCCCACTGACAGGGGGAGGCCCAGCCATTACCATTCACTGAGCGCAGCAGACAAGGCAGGTGTAGGGCCAGGACCCTCTTGGAACAGAATACTCCCACAGCATCCTGGAGGAGGGAGAGGGCCCAGCCTCCAGCTCCTGCAGCCCTAGGACAGACTCAGAGTTGTTATGCTTGTTATCAGAGTTGTGTTATGTAACACCATACTTGCCGTATGCACTCCCTGTGGTGCTGTTTATCACCTCTGGGAGTTGGATTAAAGATACTGCTTTGCTGTACTGTGTAACACCGGCTTATGGTATGATAAAATTATTGGTCGGGACACTGTACTCAGCACTGCCATCATCCTCGTACTTCAGGAGCCATCTCTCAGAAACTATTAATAATTACACTTTTTACCTCTTCTCCTCAGAGAGACAGTCTATGGGGGAGACAGCTTCTCCTCCAGGCTGATTACAATAGCTCTTGAGGATTTTGAATATCCTTGGGATGTTCAAACCAGCGTGTTCCTATTGCTATGTCTCCTGAATGTGTTTCAGGCCTTGTTTAAGGTTAAACAACTATTTAAGAATACCACCCAGAGATCTGCCCCGAGCCTGGATAGTTTTGAGTGGCAGGGTGTGTGGGATAGTATGGGCAAGTACCTAGGACAGTGGGCACCTCCAATGTTTTGGAACTTCACCCCTGAACAAGTGCAGAATCCTGAAAAACTAGTAAAATATTTGGAAAATGTATGCTGTCACCCTGGCAATTCCAGAGAGACCCAGATTAGTGCAACGTGCTGGGGCCTGGCCCATGCCTACCGAGCCCTGTTCAACACTATTCAGAACCCTCAAGGGGGAGAGAAGGTCTCCGGATCTGATGACAAAACGACGGGCACTGCGGCTACTCCAACCCCCGGGACAGGCACTGTGGCTACTCCAACCCCGGCGACAGGCACTGTGGCTACTCCAACCCCTGCAACAGTCACTGTGGCTACTCCAACCCCGGCGACAGGCACTGCAGCTAAACCAGAGGACCAACCCGTGCCGGTATCAGTCGCCCCTATACAAAAGAAGAAATATTGGAAGTGAAAGTCAGGTCGTTTAGAAAGGGATGAAGAAGCTCCTCCTAAGAGGGAGCAGGAGGAAGAAGCATACTGTCTGGCCAGCGAGGAGGCAGACTACTCTAAAGCAGGGCCATCACGAGAACAGGAGGAGGAAGAGGAAGAATTCCCCGCTCTCCCCCAAGGAAGAACTCGGCGGCTGGGTTCCTCCTCTTCCTCAGAAGGAGAGGAAGAACTCATAAATGAGACAGTGACCACCCGATCCCTATCCCTGAGTGAGCTGCGAGATATGCGAAAAGACTTCAGTCGTCGTCCAGGCGAGCACATTGTCACCTGGCTGCTCCGATGCTGGGATAATGGGGCCAGTAGCCTGGAATTAGAGGGTAGGGAAGCCAAGCAGCTGGGATACCTTTCTAGGGAAGGGGGCATTGACAAAGCGATTGGACAAGGGACACAAGTCCTCAGCCTCTGGAGGCGACTGCTGTCAGGCGTGAAGGAAAGGTATCCCTTCAAGGAAGATGTTATATGCCACCCAGGCAAGTGGACCACCATGGAGAGAGGTATCCAGTACCTGAGGGAATTAGCCGTGCTGGAGGTGATTTATGATGACCTGAACAACAAGCAGTTATCCAAAGATCCAGATGAAGTCAAGTGAACCCGACCCATATGGCGGACGTTTGTGTGGAGCGCACTATCGTCGCATGCAAACTCATTGGCAGTAATGACCTGGAAAGATGGAGAGGAACAAACGGTGTATGAATTGGCTGGCCAACTCTGGCAATATGAAGAAAGTCTCTCTTCCTCCCTCGTCTTGGCTGTGGAGAAACTGGTCCAGCAACTCAAAGAGGATATGTCCTACTCCCCACCTGCACGGGCCGGTATCTCAGCCATTAGGAGTAAGCGTCCCTCTGCTCAAGAGAGGAGATATCGTGGGTACACACCCCGGGGCACCCTGTGGTTTTACCTGCGTGTCGTGGTTTAACCCCATCCGGCAACTGAGCACCACACAGCCACTCACTCACTCCCCCCACAATGGGATGGGGGAGAGAATCAGAAGGGTAAAAGTGAGAAAACACGTGGGTTCAGATAAAGACCGTTTAATAGGGACAGCAAAAGCCGCACGCGCAAGCAAAGCAAAACAAGGAATTCATTCACTCCTTCCCATCGGCAGGCAGGTGTTCAGCCATCTCCAGGAAAGCAGGGCTCCATCACGCCTAATGGTTACTTGGGAAGACAAACGCCATCACGCCGAACATCCCCCCCTTCTTCTTCTTCGCCCAGCCTTATATGCTGAGCATGACGTCATATGGTATGGAATAGCCCATTGGCCAGCTGGGCCAGCCATCCCGGCCACGCTCCCTCCCAGCCCCCTGCGCACCCGGCAGGGCACGGGAAGATGAAAAGTCCTTGACTAGCGTAAACATTACTTAGCAACAACCAAAACATCAGTGTGCCATCAACATTATTCTCATACTACATCCAAAACACAGCACTACACCAGTAAATAGGAAGAAAATCAACTCCATCCCAGCCGAAACCAGGACACTGCCTGACCATGGAGACGACATGAGGAAATGGGATGGAAAATCTACCTCGAACCTAGACGCATGGGTACGTGAGTTGCAAGGAAAAACAACCACAAAAGGGGGTTCTTCCAGGAAAACTGCTGCTCCAGTCTCCAGTGAGCAGTTCCCCAGACAGACTAGAAGGGCTAATTTTACCCCTGATCTTATAAGAAGTGGGTAGCAAATACAATGACCAGGACTAGAGGGGACCTGCCTCCGGCCAGGTGGAGGAAAGGGACAACCGGGTTTACTGGACTGTGTGGATTCGATGGCCTGGCACATCATAGCCACAAGAGTATAAGGCTCTCGTAGACACCGGTGCACAGTGTACCCTGATGCCGTCAAGCTACGAAGGGGCAGAACCCATTTGTATTTCTGCAGTGACAGGGGGATCCCAAGAGTTAACTGTATTGGAGGCCGAAGTGAGCCTAACCGGGAATGAGTGGCAGAAGGACCCCATTGTGACTGGCCCAGAGGCTCCGTGCATCCTTGGCATAGACTACCTCTGGAGAGGGTATTTCAAGGACCCAAAAGGGTACCGGTGGGCTTTTGGTATAGCTGCCCTGGAGACGGAGGAAACTAAACAGCTGTCTACCTTGCCCGGTCTCTCGGAGGACCCTTCTGTTATAGGGTTGCTGAGGGTCGAAGAACAACAGGTGCCGATCGCTACCACAATGGTGCACCGGCAGAAATATTGCACCAACCGAGACTCCCTGCTTCCCATCCATAAGCTGATTCCTTGACTGGAGAGCCAAGAAGTGATCAGCAAGACTCGCTCACCCTTTAACAGTCCCATATGGCCAGTGCAAAAGTCCAATGGAGAGTGGAGACTAACAGTAGACTACCGTGGCCTCAACGAAGTCACACCGCCACTGAGTGCTGCCGTGCCGGACATGCTAGAACTCCAATATGAACTGGAGTCAAAGGCAGCCAAGTGGTACGCCACAATCGATATCGCTAATGCGTTTTTCTCAATCCCTTTGGCAGCAGAGTGCAGGCCACAGTTTGCTTTCACTTGGAGGGGCGTCCAGTACACCTGGAACCGACTGCCCCAGGGGTGGAAACACAGCCCTACCATTTGCCATGGACTGATCCACACTGCACTGGAACAGGGTGAGGCTCCCGAACACCTGCAGTACATTGATGACATCATTGTGTGGGGCAACACAGCAGAAGAAGTTTCTGAGAAAGGGGAGAGAATAGTCCAAATCCTTCTGAAGGCCGGTTTTGCCATAAAACAAAGTAAGGTCAAGGGACCTGCACAGGAGATCCAGTTTTTAGGAATAAAATGGCAAGATGAACGTCGTCAGATCCCAATGGATGTGATCAATAAAATAACAGCCATGTCCCCACCAACTAGCAAAAAGGAAACACAAGCTTTCTTAGGCGTTGTGGGCTTTTGGAGAATGCATATTCCAGATTACAGCGTGATTGTAAGCCCTCTCTATCAAGTGACCAGGAAGAAGAACGACTTCAAATGGGGCCCTGAGCAACAACAAGCCTTTGAACAAATTAAACGGGAGATAGTTCAGGCAGTAGCCCTTGGGCCAGTCCGGGCAGGACAAGATGTAAAGAATGTGCTCTACACCGCAGCCGGGGAGAATGGTCCTACCTGGAGCCTCTGGCAGAAAGCACCAGGGGAGACTCGAGGTCGACTCTTAGGGTTTTGGAGTCGGGGATACAGAGGATCCGAGGCCTGCTATACTCCAACTGAGAAGGAGATATTGGCAGCATATGATGGGGTTCAAGCTGCTTCGGAAGTGGTTGGTACTGAAGCACAGCTCCTCCTGGCACCCCGACTGCCGGTGCTGGGCTGGATGTTCAAAGGGAGGGTCCCCTCTACACATCATGCAACCGATGCTACGTGGAGTAAGTGGGTCGTGCTGATCACACAACGGGCCCGAATAGGAAACCCCAGTCGCCCAGGAATCTTGGAAGTGATCAAGAACTGGCCAGAAGGCAAAGATTTTGGAATATCCCCAGAGGAGGAGGTGATGTGTGCTGAAGACGCCCCACTGTATAATAAACTACCAGAAAGCGAGAAGCAATATGCCCTGTTCACTGATGGGTCCTGTCGCCTTGTGGGAAAGCATCGGAGATGGAAGGCTGTGGTATGGAGTCCTACACGCCAAGTTGCAGAAACTGCTGAAGGAGAAGGTGAATCAAGTCAGTTTGCAGAGGTGAAAGCCATCCAGCTGGCCTTGGACATTGCTGAACGAGAAAAATGGCCAGTACTTTATCTCTATACTGACTCATGGATGGTGGCAAATGCCCTGTGGGGGTGGTTACAGCAGTGGAAGCAGAACAACTGGCAGCGCAGAGGTAAACCCATCTGGGCTGCCGCACTTTGGCAAGATATTGCTGCCCGGGTAGAAAACCTGGCTGTAAAAGTACGTCACATAAATGTTCACGTACCCAAGAGTCGGGCCACTGAAGAACATCAAAACAACCAGCAGGTGGACCAGGCTGCTAAGATTGAAGTGGCTCAGGTGGATCTGGACTGGCAACATAAGGGTGAATTATTTATAGCCTGGTGGGCCCATGACACCTCAGGCCATCAAGGAAGAGATGCAACATACAGATGGGCTCATGATCGAGGGGTGGACTTGACCATGGACGCTATTGCACAGGTTATCCATGAATGTGAAACGTGCGCTGCAAGCAAGCAAGCCAAGCGAGTAAAGCCTCTTTGGTATGGAGGACGATGGTTGAAATATAAATATGGGGAGGCCTGGCAGATTGATTATATCACACTCCCACAAACCCGCCACAGCAAGCTCTATGTGCTCACCATGGTGGAAGCAACTCACCGGATGGCTGGAAACATCCCGTGCCCCATGCCACCGCCAGGAACACCATCCTGGGCCTTGAAAAGCAAGTCCTATGGCGACATGGCACCCCAGAAAGAATTGAGTCAGACAACGGGACTCATTTCCGAAACACCCTCATAGACACCTGGGCCAAAGAGCACGGCATTGAGTGGGTATATCACATCCCCTACCATGCACCAGCATCCGGAAAAATCGAACGATACAACGGACTGCTAAAGACTACGCTGAGAGCAATGGGTGGTGGGACATTCAAGCATTGGGACACACATTTAGCAAAAGCCACCTGGTTAGTCAACACCAGGGGATCTGCCAATCGAGCTGGCCCTGCCCAATCAAAACCCTTACGTACTGTAGATGGAGATAAAGTCCCTGTCGTGCACATAAGAAATATGCTGGGGAAGACAGTCTGGGTTACTCCTGCCTCTGGCAAGGGAAAACCCATCCGTGGGATTGCTTTTGCTCAAGGACCTGGGTGCACTTGGTGGGTAATGCGAAAGGATGGGGAAGTCTGATGTGTACCTCAAGGGGATTTGATTTTGGGTGAAAATAGCCAATGAACTGAATTGTATGATGTTAATTTTTATATGATATTGTATGGCATCACTACTTTGGTTGCTATATGCCAAATCAGCAGTATTACAGTAAAAATCACCCAGATTAATGAAGAATGAATTTTGACGAAAACCAAGCCAAGTGCAGCAATGACAGAACCGGACAAGCGCAGCGGTGATGGAACCAGAACTGGCTTCAGCATGCAACAATCCAACACCACACACCATCTCTCCTGCCCTGAAGGACTCTTGTGACAGATGGAGCCCGAAGTCATGGACTAAATGAACTCAATGGACATTTGTGGACATTTTACAGGGGTGGTCTATAGACTAAGGGAATGATATCTGTGTATTATATCAAAGGATGGGAAGTGGCGGGGTGGTTAATGAGGTTGTATTTGATTGTGTGGGACCTGAGCATGATGCAAATAGTATGGAATAAGGGGTGGATACTGTCCTGGTTTCAGCTGGGATAGAGCTAATTTTCTTCATAGTAGCTAGTATGGGGCTATGTTTTGGATTCGTGCTGAAAACAGTGTTAATAATATAGAGATGTTTTCGTTATTGCTGAGCAGTGCTTACACAGAGTCAAGGCCTTTTCCGTTTCTCATGCTCTACCGACTGAGAAGGCTGGAGATACACAAGAAGCTGGGACGGGGCGCAGCCAGGACAGCTGACCCAAACTGGCCAACAGGATATTCCATACCATATGTCATCATGCTAAGTATTTAAACTAGGGGAAAGCTGGGCAGGGGGCTGCTGCTCAGGGACCGGCTGGGCATCGGTTTGTTGGTTGGAGGTGAGCAATTGTTTTTCATTTGCATCACTTGTCTGTCTTGGGTTTTATTTCTCTCTCTTTTTGTTATCTTCCTTTTCATTAATTATTATTATTATTTTATTTTATTTCAGTTATTAAACTGTTTATATCTCAACCCAGAAGTGTTCTCATTTTTACTCTTCCGATTCTCTCCCCCATCCCACTGCAGGGGGGGGTGAGCAAGCGGCTGTGTGGTGTTTAGTTGCCTGCCAGATTAAACCACGACACAGGCAGAGGAACCCTGTGACAGTGCAGAGAAAGGCTTAGCTGGGGAAAAAGCAGAGAAGCTCTTTGAATACTGAATGGCAAAGTTGAGACCCAGAGGCTCAGCCCAGGCCCTCTTCCAAAGGAAGAGCCCAGAGAACCCCAAGGGCCCATTTGCTTGGGAAGAACAATCAGGATAAGGGCAGGGAGAGGGGGCCCTGGGACAGGAGAGCAGTAAGAGGCCATGCCAAGATGAGTTCCTCCTCCACAAAAACCTTGCAGGAAGGCTGCTGCAATGCACAGGATCTCCTTCAAGTCCTCGGCGCTCTGTACAAGGGGCATGGAGGCCCCCTTGGCAGGCACTCACCATGCCTTGAGCAGGGAGAGGAGTTCATTCTCCCTACTGCTGCAGCAAGCTCTCCCCGGATCCTGTTAATACACAGAGGAAAGAGAGCAGGGAATGCTGAAGGGAAGCAGGAAACACTGATCCCAGGGCACGGGGAAACAGAGGTCCCACCAAACCCTTTGACAGTGCTCTCTGCGCTGGGGAGCAATGTCCTACCACCCTCTCACTTCAGCTACAACCCACTCGCTGCAGTGATTCCTGCCTGGCCCGGGGCAGCACCTCCCCACCTCAGAGTGAGGTGCACCTCGAGGGGTTCCTGGCAAGGCAGATCCAAGTGCTGTCAGAGGACATTCAAAAAGGTGGGACCCCTCAGCAGCCTTCATGCAACCTGGCCCTCCCAATCAGCAGTGAAGGTTCTTCTACGTCCCACTGCTCACATCTTACTCCCTACAGAGGCTGCAAAAGTCCACTTGCAGCCCCCTTCCAGCCTGCCCAGGTCACCTGTCTGGCACCTTGAGGTCCAGGGCCCTGGCAGGCAGGAGATATTCTGGGACCCATTAATGCACTCAGGGCGTTAGGCTATGCTGGGACACCAGGGAGAGGATTACTCATGCTAACTGGGAAGCACTGATGGGTTCAGGTCTCCAAATGCCACAGCAACATTTTGCAGAGTGGGTTTTATGACAAGCACGGTATTTATGCCAGCTCTGCCTCCTTTAGCAAGCCCGTGGGTATTTATATCCGCACAGATATAGCTAGGGCACACACTGTGACTACTTGGAAGCTCCCAGTGACAGCAAGAAAGGAAAATACAAGCCCCTCTCAGCCAACAGGCTAAACAGGGCTCCTGGCACCAGCAAGTAATTCAGACACTCTCCCTTCAAGGCAGAGCACACAAGCTGGTTCATGCCCACCCAAACAACTCACCCCACACATGGCTTGGGTGCAAAACACCTGACTTGCCCAGAAAAGCCTTCAAGTGCCACCTATGGAGTGAATCAGGCTACAAGACTAGCAGGAGAAGAGGGATAGCTGGCTTAAGGATCTCCCAAGACTAAGAGAAGACAGCTAATGCACACTCCAGAGTTGTAGGGATGGTACCAGCAGGCAGATACTCCAGTGCAAGTAACCAGGAGCTGCGCAGCATCCACCTGTGCCCAGCTACCTCAGCGTTGCTCAGGAGCCTGAAGAGGCCAGCAATGCTTCCCACGCGGCTGGCTGCCAGCCACCACGCTCCTTGCAGGCCGCCCAGTAAGTGCAAAGGTGCCTGCAGCTCCTCCGCGGTTACCTCCTGCAGCACCTTCTGCCACAGCTCCTCAGTGCTAAGATCCTGCCCGCAGGCCCCACAAGCCTCCAGAACTGAAAAAATAAACAAATAAAGAAACAAACCAAAACAAAAAAAACAGCCATGAGACAACAGGTTGGTACCCTGTAGCAGACGCCCTCCCAAGAGTGAGGGAAAACCTCAGGCAAGCACAGGCTCCTCTTAGCGAGGGAAGGAATGGGGTTACAGGGCTTGCCCGGCCTCAGCAGCATGGAAACCAAGCTCTCAGACAGTGGAGTTAATGGCGTCACGTGCAGGAGACAACACACAGTTCAGAGCTATGACTCCAGCTCTGCCAAGTCCTCCTGAGGTCACTTGCCCAGGAGCAAGCATGTGCTAACACTGCAGATCCCCCTCTGACTTGCAGCCTATTTCAGTGAGTTTTCTTTGAAGCCAGCACATCATAATTAAAGAAAACACTCATTTTATACTGTCACTAAAACTTTGCTAGAGACTCGGCATCTTACGCCTTGAAAACTCTCATTTCCCTTAAAACCTTCAGCCTATCACTGCAGGCTGCAGCAGGCAGACAGCCACACAGCTGCACATCATCCCTGGCTGCAAGCCACCCCACCTCCTGCCCTTCCCAGCAGAGCCAGGCTTCCTTGCTCACAGCCCCCCCTCCTCCAGCCCGTCACTGCACATCTCCAAAGCACAGAGAACGCTCTCCTTGCCCTGAGGAGCTCCCCTACAGAGAACTCTCTCTTTACCCCTGAGGAGCCCCTGGCATATTCCTTCTGCTTCTCCTTCGATGGCAGTCAGATGCTCCCATAGTAAAAAGCAGGGAGTTGTAGAGGACGGTAAGCTCCAGAGGCAGGGCGGGGAGGGCAGCCGGCAGCCCTGTGATCACAGCCAACCCAACAAGAAATTGAGCTGGCTAGGAAAAACCCTACAACCATCCATGCTAAGGTGTCATCACCCAACTTTGTGACAACAGAAGTTTCCTGTGAAGTATTTTTGCTGCTGTTGCGGTGACATTTAACAGCTTGGGAACTGCACTACCCAGAGTGACAGCAGATGTCACCTCTCCAGAGGCTGACACTGCTTTAGACATCCATTCCTCACCTATCCAGGTGCTGCAGTCCTCCAGGACTGAGACCTTTCAGCTCTCCCAAAAGAGCATCAATAGCCTACCCTCTTCCAGTACACATCTACCCTTTTGCACAGGTTTCCCACACTGTGTCTCCCTAAGTGTGTCTTTCTCCCTCTCCCTTACATCAGGCTTCCTCTATAACATAGTTAGAATCATAAAATCATAGAATCATTAAGGTTGGAAAAGACCTCTAAGATCATCAAGTCCAACCATCAACCCAACACCACCATGCCCACTAAACCATGTCCCTAAGCGCCTCATCTACACGTCTTTTAAATACTTCCAGGGATGGGGACTCAACCACTTCCCTGGGCAGCCTGTTCCAAGGCCTGACTACTCTTTCAGTGAAGAATTTTTTCCTAATGTCCAATCTAAACCTCCCTTGGCGCAACTTGAAGCCATTTCCTCTCGTCCTATCGCTAGTTACTTGGCAGAAGAGACCAACACCCACCTCACTACAACCTCCCTTCAGGTAGTTGTAGAGCACGATGAGGTCTCCCTTGAGCCTCCTCTTCTCCAGACTAAACAGTCCCAGTTCCCTCAGCTGCTCCTCATAAGACTTGTGCTCTAGACCCTTCACCAGCTTCGTTGCCCTTCTCTGGACATGCTCCAGCACCTCAATGTCCTTCTTGTAGTGAGGGGCCCAAAACTGAACACAGGATTCGAGGTGCGGCCTCACCAGTGCCGAGTACAGGGGCACGATCACCTCCCTACTCCTGCTGGCCACACTATTTCTGATACAGGCCAGGATGCCATTGGCCTTCTTGGCCACCTGAGCACACTGCCGGCTCATGTTCAGCTGGCTGTCAACCAGCACCCCCAGGTCCTTTTCCTCTGGGCAGCTTTCCAGCCACTCTTCCCCAAGCCTGTAGCATTGCATGGGGTTGTTGTGACTCAAGTGCAGGACCTTACACTTGGCCTTGTTGAACCTCATACAGTTGGCCTCGGCCCATCGATCCAGACTGTCCAGGTCCCTCTGCAGAGCCTTCCTACCCTCGAGCAGATCAACACTCCCGCCCAACTTGGTGTCGTCTGCAAATTTACTGAGGGAGCACTCGATCCCCTCGTCCAGATCCTTGATGAAGATATTGAACAGGACCGGCCCCAGTACTGAGCCCTGGGGAACACCGCTCGTGACCGGCCGCCAACTGGATTTAACTCCATTCACCACAACTCTCCGGGCTCGGCCGTCCAGCCAGTTCTTTACCCAGCAAAGAGTACACCTGTCTAAGCCGTGAGCCGCCAGCTTCTCTAGGAGAATGCCGTGGGAGACAGTGTCAAAGGCTTTACTCAAGTCCAGGTAGACCACATCCACAGCCTTTCCCTCATCCACTAGGCGGGTCACCTGGTCATAGAAGGAGATCAGGTTGGTCAAGCAGGACCTGCCTTCCATGAACCCGTGCTGGCTGGGCCTGATCCCCTAGTTGTCCCGGCCACGCCTTGTGAGCGCCCTCAAGACGAACCGCTCCATGATCTTCCCCGGCACCGAGGTCAGGCTGACGGGCCTGTGGTTCCCCGGATCCTCCTTGCGGCCCTTCTTGTAGATGGGCGTCACATTGGCAAGCCTCCAGTCGTCTGGGACTTCCCCTGTTAACCAGGACTGCTGGTAAATGATGGAGAGCAGCTCGGCAAGCTCCTCCGCCAGCTCCCTCAGTACCCTTGGGTGGATCCCATCCAGCCCCATAGACTTGTGAGCATCCAGGTGGCGTAGCAGGTCGTTAACTGCTTCCTCTTGGATTATGGGGGGTTTATCCTGCTTGCTGTCCCTGTCTTCCAGCTCAGGGGGCTGAGTACCCTGAGGATAACTGCTCTGACTATTAAAGACTGAGGCAAAGAAGGCATTAAGTACCTCAGCCTTTTCCTCATCCTCAGTGGCAATGTTCCCCCCCCCCGCATCCAATAAAGGATGGAGATTCTCCTTGGCTCTCTTTTTGTCCTTAATATACTTGTAAAAGCATTTTTTGTTGTCTCTCACGACAGTGGCCAGGTTGAGTTCTAGCTGGGCTGTTGCCTTTCTAATTTCCTCTCTGCACGACCTAACGAGATCCCTGTACTCTTCTTGAGTTGCCTGCCCCTTCTTCCAAAGGTGATAAACTCTCCTTTTTTTCCTGAGTCCCAGCCAGAGCTCCCCATTCAGCCAGGCCGGTCGTCTTCCCCACCCGTTCTTCTTACAGCACATGGGGACAGCCTGCTCCTGCGCCTTTAAGACTTCCTTCTTGAAGAACGTCCAGCCTTCCTGGACCCCTTTGCCCTTCAGGACTGTCTCCCAAGGGACCCTCTCGACCAGTGTCCTGAGCAGGCCAAAGTCCGCCCGCCGGAAGTCCATGGTAGCAGTTTTGCTGGCCCCCCTCCTTACTTCACCAAGTATGGAGTATTCTATCATTTCATGGTCGCTAAGCCCAAGAGGGCCTCCGACCACCACATCTCCCACCAGTCCTTCTCTGTTTGTGAACAGCAGGTCAAGCGAGGCACCTCCCCTAGTGGGCTCCCTTACCAGCTGTGTCAGGAAGTTATCTTCCACACACTCCAGGAACCTCCTCGACTGTTTCCTCTCTGCCGTGTGGTATTTCCAGCAGACGTCCGGAAAGTTGAAGTCCCCCACGAGAACAAGGGCTAGCGACTGTGAGACTTCTGCCAGCCTCTGGTAGAATATTTCGTCTGCCTCCTCGTCCTGGTTAGGTGGTCTATAACAGACTCCCAGCAGGATATCTGCCTTGTTGGCCTTCCCCCTCATCCTTACTTACAGGCACTCGACCTTATCATCACTACCATCGAGCTCTAGACAGTCGAAGCACTCCCTAACATACAGGGCTACTCCACCGCCTCTCCCTTCTGAAGAGCTTACAGCCATCCATTGCAGCACTCCAGTTGTGAGACTCATCCCACCATGTTTCCGTGATGGCGACTAAGTCATAGCTACCCCGCTGCACAATGGCTTCCAGCTCCTCCTGTTTGCCGCCCATGCTGCGTGCATTGGTGTAGATGCACTTGAGCTGGGCTACCGATTTCTCCCCCGACATTGGCGTGCCGCCCCTAGGCTCTTCTCTAGTGAGCCTGGTTTTATCCCCTTCCCCCTTCGAACCTAGTTTAAAGCCCTCTCGATGAGCCCCGCCAACTCATACGCGAGAATCCTTTTCCCCCTGTGAGACAGCTGAACTCCATCTGTCCCCAGCAGGCCCGGTGCTGTGTAAACCTCCTGTCGTGGTTTAACCTGGCAGGCAGCCAAATACCACGCAGCCGCTCGCTCACACCCCCCGCCCCCCCAGTGGGACGGGGAGAGAATCGCAAGGGTATTCTCAGGAATACTGTCCAGAGATCAACCCTCAGGAATAAGAAAAGAGGGAGGGCAAGCAGCGGTGCCTCATCGGGGCGGGCAGAGCGGCGAGTCTCGGGGGCGGCTACAGACATGGTGGCTACTCAAAATCCCACGACAGGCACTGCGGCTACTCCAACCCCCACGACAACCCCTGTGGCTACTCAAACCCCAGCAACAGTCACCGTAGCTTCTCCAACCCCTGTGACAGGCACTGCAGCCACTCAAGCTCCAGCAACAGTCACTACAGTTACTCCAACCCCCATGACAAGCACTGCAGCTACCCAAACCCCAGCAATAGGCACTACAGCTGAACCAGAGGACCAACCCTTGCTGGTATCCGTTGCCCCACGTTGGGCGCCAAAAAGGACTGTCGTGGTTTAACCTGGCAGGTATCCAAATACCACGCAGCCGCTCGCTCACACCCCCCGCCCCCCCAGTGGGACGGGGAGAGAATCGGAAGGGTAAGAGCGAGAAAAACTCGTGGGTTGAGATAAAGACAGTTTAATAGAACAGAAAAGGGAAAATAATGATAATAAATAATGATAGAATAAACAAAATGAGTGATGCACAATGCAATTGCTCACCACCCGCGCTGACCGATAACCAAGTAGCGATCGGCACTTCCTGGATCACGCCTACCCTTCATATACTGAGCATGACGTCCCATGGTATGGAATACCCCATTGGCCAGCTGGGCTGGCTGTCCTGATTATGTTCCCTCCCATCTTGTGTACCTAGCTCAGTCAGTAGGCACGGGAGCTGTCCTTGGACTAGGAGGGCACTTAGCAACAACTGAAAACATCAGTGTGTTATCAACATTCTCCTCATACTAAATCCAAAACACAGCACTAGGAAGAAATTTAACCCTATCCCAGCCGAAACCGGGACACTCCCCATGATCAAAGAAGCCAAAATTCCGCCGATGGCACCAGCCCCTAAGCCACATGTTGATCCGATGAGTTTTCCTGTTCCCTTCGGTATTCCTCCCTGCCACTAAAGGGATCGAGGAAAACACTACCTGTGTTCCTGATCCTTCCACCAGTCGCCCCAGTGCCCTGAAGTCCCTTTTGATCCCTTCGGGACTTCTCTCTGCCAGCCTGTATAACCAATAGCAGGTAGTAATCGGAGGCCTGTATGAGACTAGGGAGCTTCCTAGTAATATCCTTAACCCGGGCCCCAGGGAGGCAGCAGACTTCCCTGTGGGATGGGTCTGGCCAGCATATTGGGCCCTCCGTCCCCCTCAGAAGGGAATCACCTATGACAATTACCCTCCTTTTTTTCTTAGCAGAGGCAGTCATAATGCGTGGGGCTGACTGCCTCGCCTCAGGCAACCCCGTGGATGGGCCTTCATCTGCGTCCTCGTTTGTCTGGCCCTCAAGTTCCAGGGCCCCATATCTGTTGTGTAGGGGCAACTGGGAAGGTTGAGGTGAGGGAGGCCGGGCGGGGATTCGCCTGGCGCCCCGAGCAGGGACCTGTGTCCATTCCCCCCTGACTCCTACGTCCCCTCCTTCTGCCTGGCGGCAAGAGGGCAGGGGATCCTCTGCTTCTTGTGGAGCCTCCATCTGCTGCCCTTGCCTCAGGGATGGTAGGGTGCGGCTCCACCAATCTATCTCCCTCTCACACTCCCTGATACTCCTTAAACTCTCCACTTCCTCTTTCAGCTCTGCCACCAGGCTGAGCAGATCATCCACCTGGTCGCAGCGCACACAGGCATTGCCTCTGCTGCCCTCCTGTACAAGGGACAGGCTCAGGCACTCCCTGCAGCCGGAGACCTGGACAGCTGTATGTTTCTGTGGGGGCTCAGTCTGGGTCGCCACGTTTCTCCTGGCGATGGCTTTCGGCCGAGTGGAAACCATGGCTAGGTCCTCTTCTGGGAGGGCGATGACCACTAGTTGAGTTAGCCTCTGGAGCCTGGAGCGGGGCTGCGCCCTGCCCGCTCGCCTTCCCTGCACGCCTTGCCTGCGCAAACTGCCGCGCCGCGCTCCAGGTCGCTCGCGCTCCCTGGGGGCTGCTCTTGTATCTGAGGGGGTTTGGCCGCCGTCCCTCCTGTCCCCGCCCACGCTGAGTCAGAGCTGCCGCTCGTCAGGAGCTCGCTCCTCTGGCTCGGGGGAGGGGGTGGGGGCTGGGGCACCCTCTCGCTCCCTGCGCTTTTGCCTTTTGTGGCAGGGAGCCCCTTCCCCAGCTTCTCAGGAAAGGTTGCCTCATTTTTTTCCAGAAACCCCAAAGCTCAGCCACATCCCCCTGCAAGATTAGGTCGAGGCTGGGCCTTAATCCCTTTGCAGGCCCAGTTCAGCTTAGGAACGTTTCATCCCCCTCCCTTCAAAAGTTTGTTTCCAGCACTGGGACACTGGAGCTGCAGCCCAGTAAACATCAGTGCCTGGGAAGCAGTACTTCCCCACCACGCGCTTCGGGTCCACGGGAAGGAGAGGGCAAGGCACGGGGCAGGGCAACCCAAACCAGCACCTGGCGCGGTGACCGGGCTGCCACTCACCCTGCATCCTCAGGAGCAGCTCCCCGAAGCCGCCTCACTGCTGTCACACCGCTGCTCCGCCGGGCCCTGAGCACTGCGCTGCCTGCAAGAGAGACACTCACCTGCCGGCCTGGCGAGGTGGCCGGCCCAGGCTACGGCACCCCTTCCCCTCCCGGCCCCGCGACGGCGGGCAGGCTGCGGCCTAGCCCCAGGCGGCAGCGTTCCCATGACGGGCAGGCTGCGGCCTAGCCCCAGGCGGTGGCGTTCCCATGGCAACCAGCAGGCAGCGCGGCCCCGGGATGGGCAGACCCGAGGCTCAGGGAACGGGGAAGGAGGGGAGAGGGGACCCGTCGCACCCACCAGCGCCCGGCCAGGGCCTGGCTCTCAGCAGCCCAGGCTCGCAGGCAGCCTGGCTCCAGGGCTCAAGTCAGACCTAGGAGGAGAGGGCAGCGCTCCCCAACCCCGCTCCCTGCACGCCAACACCGCTGCTTCCCGAGGGGAAGGGGAGACACGCACACTAAGAACGTGACCATGCCTTGGCATAAATAAGTGGCCTGAAGTGTTGAGGGAAGAATAGACAGAGATGGGATGGAGAAATGGGTGTGGGAACTGATGCTAATTGCTGGGAACTGAGATGCACCAAGCCCTGACCTCCCCGAAGCAGTGCCATCCCTTGGGATGGCTGCGCAGGCAGCGCCAGCCCCACGGATCAGAGGGGGGAGATACTCCAAACAGCCGCAACCTTTTGCAGCGGTGGTGGCTTTTAGTCACCATTTTCCAGGTGGTACAAACTGGACACAATTCCACCCCTGCCCCATGCCAGGACCACAGGACACACCATCCTGCCACCAGCCTGAGGCCAGGGAAGTTTCCCAGCAGAGCTCTCCCCCTGCACAGAGGGACAGGGCGCTGGGCAGGAGCCACTTGGTTTGGACCAGCGGGCACCTTCCTCTGGACACTCCTTGGGGTTTTAAATCAGCAAACACAGCCACGTCTGCTCTAGTATCAGCAGCATGTCCTGCTTCTAAGGTTGCCAAGCCTTGGACAAACATTAACTCTGACATCCCTGGCACACTCAGAAGAATGGCAGCCAAACGATCAGCTTGAGGGCAGCTGGTGAAGGCTGGCAAAGACTAAAAAAGTCAATGAAAGAAAGCAAGAGCATCTCCAGACATTGGAAAACTTGTCATCTTGAATCTGAATTCTTTGGTGTAGTAGCCAGTCTGCCTTGGCTGAGCAGCTAGCACTCCTTGGCATCTCTGCAGTGACAAGAATGTACTTGCAGTTTTGTTACTCTTTTTTGTTGTTTTGCAGTTTTGCAAGTAACAAACCCAGCTGAAATGAGCTGAAGCTGCACCCTTAGACCCCTATAAGAGGACTCAGGGAACAAGGTTACTGCATTTCTGGAGAGGAGACTGAGGCATGCATAGGCAGAATGATTTGTCTGAAGTCCCCCAAGGGAGCTTCAGCTTTCGACCTGGGCTCAAATCTACTAAAGCAGGAAGTGGCTAAGAAAAGTCCTAATTTTAACTTTAAAAGTCAGAATTTATATTCTGCAGTGGGGACTCAACACCAACTAGTAAGTCTCTGGCGAGATAAGTGTGCGTGTTTTTATGGCACTGCAGCTCTGCTGTCCCCTCTGCTCTGCCCCGGCCTCCCGGGGCCATGAGCCTACAGTCCCAGCAGGAAGGCAGAGGGGTGATATGGAGGGCTGAGGAGAGGATGCCCACGCGCTGGCTGAGTGCTCCAACCACGAACAATGGGCATGGGAAGGCTCAGCAGCATGACGGCAGCCGTTGAAAGAGGAACTAGTCCCAGAGATGGGAGCGAACGAAGCCCAGGGGCCTGGGTGGCAGCTGCAGGGATGTCAGGGGCCGGTACTACAGCATTAGCGACCATAGGGATTTCTGCCAGCACAAATACAGTCAGGCAGCAAGCTCCTGACCAGGTTACGAGGTTACAACAAGACCTATTTGGGCCCCAGCCTTGGAGGTTAGCAACATGTGTTATCTAGACTAACCCTCTGACGTTAAATGAAAATTCACTGGGTAGCTGCTACCTCCATTCCTTTCCTCCTCTCCACACCGATGCACCCCTCACCCATCAGCATGGCCCTCTCAGCACCGAGAACCATCTGGCCACCAAGGAGTCACAGTATACAGCAAATAACCTATTTTTAAGGGTGGGACTGCTTAAGCCCATCTAATTGTGGGCTGATGCGTTCCTGCCCCCCACAGCTCTCCGCTGCATGCTGCTACTCCTTGCCTTGCACCAGCACTGGTGTGTGTGCAACCAGGCAGTGAGGCAGCCCAGGGAGTCATGCCAGCTACAAACCAGTCCCTGGTTGTGTTGGGTGAAATTAAGCAGGACATGCCCATGGGGCATGGGATATGCAAGGCTAAGGTGGGAGAGCACAGCCAGCAGGTCAGGAGGTGGCCACGCAATGGAAACCCCAAATTAGAGCATTTTAAGCCTCCCTGAAATTGCACCCTAACATCTGAGCGAGCATTACTCTCCCACAGGGGCAAAATACAAAACTAAACCTGCCCTCAAGAGCCATTTTCCATAGCTACTGGGCACTTGGGCATAAAAGTAAGAACTGAAATGATCAGCGAGGTAACAAAACACTTTCCCTGGGACTCTCCAGGGCAGAGGAGAGGAAGAGCCTGGAGTTACGCTAGCAGTCTGCAGTGAGGAACTCAAACAGGGGCAGTCATGGTGCATGAGTTAAAAACCAAATGGGACCAGAACAAAAATCAAAGCAGGAATCCCAGGCAAGCAGTCCTCAGCTCTTTCCAGAGGGGAAAGAGACAAAAGGTTTCATAGCACCAAGTAATGCCACACAGTGGTTCAGGGCAGTAAGGAATCCCAGCTCCCATCAAAACTGCAGGGGGAATTTATCTGGGATGTGGCCAGGCACCACGGCCACTGTCCTCTACCTCTGCCCATAAAGAAAGAAATATGATGTCTCCTGACTGCAAGCAGTCAAGGGCGGGTTTGGGGTAGCTCACATGCAGCACAAAGTCCCATGCAGAAAAACAAGGTCAAGAGGGAGATAAGCACCAAATATGGAATCACAGATGCCATCAGCTGCAGTGCCTGGGGTCACTTCAAGGTGACATAACCCTCAGCACATACACAGATACCAGTGGGTTAAGCCACCTCCCAGAAGAGTTGTCGCTTTCAAGCAGCTGTTCCCAGGCACCAGAGCTCACACCAAGGCCACTCTTGCAGTTGGGACAGCTACTCCAGACTCCCCTTTCCTCCTGACCAGACCCAATATGGGGATGAGTCAATGCTCTGTCACTACATCGTGCTGCAACTCAACCGTTCCCAATCAACAGCTAGCATCTGGCAGCACATGCTCAGGAAGAGATTGGGAGCCCTGGTTGCTACAGCCCAGCCCACGGGGGCACCAACGGGCCGAGACCATGAGTGGAGAGTTTCTTGGTCATGGACACAGTTCTCCCTGCTACCACCCCCTCAACAAGCTAGCCTGCTTTAGGCTGTACGAGGCAGCCCAGCCTGCTCCCCCCTGCCCTTTGCAGGGCTGAGGAAGACCAGGAAAATGGGAGTGAGTGTAGGGCAGGAGGGGCCTCACTACAGAGCAACCAACTGACTTTACAGAGGAGCAGCTGCCACCAAGACCCCAGGAACCATCTGCATGCGTAACCATGTGCACTTTGATTCCAGCGTGAAAACTGAGCACGCAAAGAGAAGTGGCTGCAGGACCTTCCCTCTCCTCCCTCCCTCCCCTCCCCTCCTCAGCAGGCCCCTTCCTGTGAGTCACTGTCTCTGCACAGGCAAGGTGACACCTTGCTGGCCACTGAAGCTGACCAGCTGCACAGTGGGGACAGTTGTCAGGAAAGTAGCAGCAAGACTCCTGGTTAGTGTTTCTCCAGAGGAGCACTTCAGGACTCTTGCTTCTTGGCCTCCTGCAGCAGACTCCTCCCGCTGCCAACAAACGCCCAGCAAGAGCTCTAACCTCAACTGCTGAGAAACACCATTGCAATGAGCGGGGAACAGCTGGCTCTGGTCCTTTTGTGCAGCGCTGAGGCAGGGAGCTGGTGATAATCCCTGACTGCTGTCAGCAGACACTTGTTGCTGGTGGCTCGTGTATCCCTCATGGCCCCAGGGAGGCAGGGAGACAACCACAGCCTCAGCCGATGAGCAGGTCAGGTTCCCCACATCTCCAACGCTACCTGAGCTGAAGCTGGCCGAACCAGGTGCTGATGGCACAGTCCACACGCATCACCAGGGAGATCCCCAGCAGGAGGCACATGCTGCTCACCACGAAGCCCAGCGACTCAAAGAGGAACCTGCAGGCACAACAGACGTGGTAAGGATATCACGGCCAGCATGTCCGCAAGGACAGGCTGCTACCCTCAGTCCCAGCAGACTGATTTTCCCGACAGTGAGAGGCTGCAGCCAGCTCTGAGGCCATGTAGCAGAGCAAGCAGGAAGCAGCGATGAGGGTGCAGCCCCCCACCATACGCAGGGGATGGAAGCGGGCCCAGGACTGGGTGCACACAGCCTGTGCCTCCCACAGGTAGAGCTGGAAGCAACCAATGAGGCTTCCCAGCCTGGACTCCAGCTCCGGAGGCACCAGCGTCACCCCCTGCACCTGGGCCAAGAGCTGAGTGTGCTCCTCCACGGCACTGGAGAAGAGCTCCTGCAGGCGCTGGAGCTGCTCTGCTGGCAGGTCATGAGACATCAGCGAGCAGGAGTGCAGGAAGTGGTCCACCTACAGGAGAGGGGACACAGGGTCAGACAGTGGCACTGAGACCACTGGGAACGGGATTCATGGCCATCTTCCTCACTCAGCCCCTTCAGAATGGAAACAGCCCCAATATGCCAACCCCTGCCAGGACAGACCCATCCCCAGCAGCATCACCTGGGGCTGGTCACCCAAATACAGGATGTGACTGGCAGGAAACACAATCCTTCTGCCAAAGTGACATCCCTCTCAAGTGACATATCCATCCCAACAGCCACACTGACTCCTCTCAGTCACCCGGTTCTTCACCTGCAGGTGCACCTCTGTTAACGTCATGCATCACTAAGAGCTTTTGTGCAGAGTCTTTGGTAACAATAAGGCAAATGTCCCCCAGAAGTTCAAGTCATTACTAGCTATTAATCTGAACCCAATGTCAACTTTTACATTGTCTGAGGACAGACATCAAATTAAAGAGCTTATAGTGGATCAAATCAAACTGCACCCTTTTCTTGAATACAGGCATATTAATCCACTGTACCATAGGCTAAGGAGAGCTCATTCTGCCTCTGTTGCGAATGAGTGATTTAGAGGCCGCTTAAAGAATCACCATCAAAGATATTAGCAGAAAGTGAATTTAATAGAGATTTATAAAGGTGCGACCTAACAGAATTCGATGGCAAGGTTCACTCTATTACTTATTACATGGGTGAAACATATAAAGGAAAATCATCTAAGGGTTTATATTTCAGGGACAGTCTAGGTTTCATTCACAATTTAGCAACACTTAATTATCAACTAATCATTTACAAACTTTAGTAATGCTTAATCATTAACTAATTCAATATTTGCAAAGTGAGTTAGTAAGTCTACTACAATCACAACTTAATTACAGATTATGCTTACTATCAGTTCACACACAGAGAAACATATATATATAAAAAAATATACAGAAGGTACCTGTTAAAAATTCCCCTCGATTTCAGTGAAGAAATATTCACGTCGAATGTCTAGGCATTCCCTCCCAACGAGCAAAAGGGTTGCGCTTTGAAGGGGGCTCACCCAGGACCCAGCGGTCTTCCGAATATTGCAGGCCTGAAAGATCGCAAGCTCTGAGAGGCATCCCACTCAGAGGGAGATGCTGGGTGCAGCCCACTGCGGTCCAGGAGAGCTCAAAGGGCCTCACTTAGGACCACTGTTTATAGGTTCACAAGATGGTTGGCTTTAGTCATCTGTAAATTTCCATCCTGGCCACAGTCCCAGGTGGTAATTACTAAAAAATTCTCAAGGTTTCAGTGTTGTTCTACTGGACACCTGGGCCAGACAGTAGGAGTATGTTCCCAGCCTCAGCTATGCAGAGTTTCTGATACAGTCAAGGAGCGCTCAACTGCCAGACTCAATACACCAAGGCCGAGGTTTCATGGAAATTTCTGAGATCAACAAGCGGCCCAGATCAACAAGTGGCCCAGGGAAGAAAGGGGGGTTATGAATGCACCACCACAGCCTCTTACTTCAAGAGGACAAGAGCAGAGGCAGCTATGATCTCAAAGTCGTAAAAAAAGTCTTACGAGGGCATTACCAGGGCAGGGCACCTGTGAAAACATTCAGCTGCTCAGCAGCGTAGATCTGCTCAAGCCCCGAAACACACTGATACCTTCACATGGCTTCCAGTTGCCTCAGAGCGCAGGCAGAATCAGCCTGCCCCAGCCCACGAATGGCAAACATATGCACCAGCTCTCTCCCAGGCCTGCACGACCTCCCTGGTATGCCAAAGTTTCTTCAAAACCAATGTGATCAAGCCAGAAACCTCCTCAGACAACTGAGTGAAAATATTTAAACAGGCAGGACTGGATAATGCTAATTCCTAATAGATGATGATCGATATCCTCAGTGACTAATGGACAGTAAAGTACATTATCATCTTTAAATGACAAAGCACTCTGCTTCTCTATAGATACACAGCAGAGAGGCTGAACACTTCTGCCTTCCCATCAGCAATCATATGAGGGGAACAGAGGGTCCAATATGCCGGACAGACCCTCCTCTTAGGGAAGTCTGCTGCCTCCCTGGGGCCCAGGTTAAAGACATCACTAGGAAACTTCCTAGCCTGGTACGGCCCTCGGACTATTACCCATTATTGCTCTTCCATGTGGGTGGCGATGAAGCCGCAACACGTAGTCCAAGGGCAATCAAAAGAGACTTCAGGGCCTTGGGATAGTTGGTGAGGGAATCTGGAGCACAGGTAATTTTTTCCTCTATCCTTCCAGTTGCGGTCAGCGACACTGGAAGAAACAGACGGACCCAGTCTATTAATACATGGCTCCGTGGCTGGTGTCACTGCCACAATTTCGGGTTTTTCAATAATGGGATGGTCTACACGGCACCAGGCTTGCTGGTGTCGGATGGGATTCACCTTTCTCAAAGGGGGAAGAGGACTTTGCTCACGAGCTAGCGGGGCTGATTGACAGAGCTTTAAACTAGACTTGAAGGGGGAGGGGAATAATATCAGGCTCGCCCGTGACAAGCTGTGGGACAACACACCAAGGTTAGAGGGACAGGGTGCTAGCAAGGGCCCTCAGCCTGTTGCTCTGAGACATGCTGGGTACACTGGAGCACACTTGAAGTCTTACGGAGATGAGCCAGGGGCTCCTGAGGTAATAGGAGCCAACAGGGAAAAACCAGTGAAATACCTCAAAGGAATTAAGGTGTGTTCCTCTAAGAAGGCGACACGGCCAACAGCCCAGCTGAAGTGCCTCTACACCAATGCACGCAGCATGGGCAACAAACAGGAGGAGTTGGAAGCCACTGTGCTGCTAGAAAGCTACGACCTGGTTGTCATTACTGAAACTTGGTGGGACAAATCCCATGACTGGAGTGCGGCTATCGATGGCTACAGGCTATTCAGAAGGGACAGGTGAGGAAGGAGGGGCAGAGGGGTTGCCCTCTATGTCAAGAAATGAATAGATTGTGAAGAGCTGTCTCTGAAGAATAGCCACGAGCAGGTTGAAAGCTAATGGGTAAGAATTAGAGACCGAGGCAGCAAAGGGAACCTTGTGGTTGGTGTTTGCTGCAGGCCGCCTGATCAAGGGGAGCCTATTGACAAAGCCTTCTTACTCCAGCTACAGGAGGCATTGCGCTCGCAGGCTCTCATCCTGCTGGGGGACTTCAACCACCCCGACATCTGCTGGAAAAGTAGCACGGCGAGCTGTAGGCAATCCAGGAGACTCCTGGAGTGCACTGAGGATAACTTCTTAAGCCAGGTAATAGACAGCCCTACCAGAGGGGATGTGATACTGGACCTGATGGTCACCAACGCAAATGAGCTAATCGGTGACGTCAAGATTGGAGGCAGCCTGGGCTGCAGTGATCATGCACTGGTGGAGTTCGCAGTCCTGAGGGATATGGGTCAGGCGAAGAGTAAAGTCAGGACCCTGAATTTTAGGAAAGCAAACTTCCAGCTGTTCAAGGAGTTAGTCAATAGGACCCCCTGGGAAACTGCCCTCGGGGACAAGGGAGCAGAACAGAGCTGGCAGATTTTTAAGGACGCTTTCCATAGAGCGCAAGAGCTCTCGATCCCCAGGTGTAAGAAATCAGGAAAGGAAGGCAAGAGACCAGCATGGATGAGTAGAGACCTGCTGGTCAAACTAAAGGGCAAGAAGGAAATGCACAGGCAGTGGAAGCAGGGACAGGTATCCTGGGAAGAGTATAGGGACGCTGCCCGGTTGTGTAGGGATGGGGTCAGGAAGGCCAAGGTGCAGCTGGAGCTGAACTTGGCAAGGGACGCAAAGGATAATAAGAAGGGCTCCTATAGGTATGTCATCCAGAAAAGGAAGGTCAAAGAAAGTATACCCCCCTGATGAACACGACTGGCAAACTGGTAACAACAGACGAGGAGAAGGCTGAGGTACTCAACAACATTTTTGCTTCAGTCTTCACTGGCAACCTCTCTTCCCACAGTAGTGGTCAACGGCTCAATGTCCAGATGGAGATCGGTGACAAGTGGTGTCCCTCAGGGGTCTGTATTGGGACCGGTACTGTTTATTATCTTCATCAATGACATAGACAGTGGGATCGAGTGCACCCTCAGCAAGTTTGCAGACGACACCAAGCTGAGTGGTGCAGTCGACATGCCTGAGGGATGGGATGCCATCCAGAGGGACCTGGACAAGCTCGAGAAGTGGGCCCATGTGAACCTCATGAGGATCAACAAGGCCAAATGCAGGGTCCTGCACCTGGGTTGGGGCAATCCCCAGTATCAATACAGGCTGGGGGATGAAGGGATTGAGAGCAGCCCTGCCGAGAAGGACTTGGGGGTACTGGTGGATGAAAAGCTGGACATGAGCCAGCAATGTGCACTCACAGCCCAAAAAGCCAACCGTACCCTGGGCTGCATCAAAAGAAGCGTGGCCAGCAGGTCGAGGGAGGTGATTCTGCCCCTCTACTCTGCTCTGGTGAGACCCCACCTGGAGTACTGCATCCAGCTCTGGAGCCCTCAGCACAGGAAAGACATGGACCTGTTGGAGCGGGTCCAGAGGAGGGCCACAAAAATGATCAGGGGGATGGAACACCTCTCCTATGAGGAAAGGCTGAGAGAGTTGGGGTTATTCAGCCTGGAGAAGAGAAGGCATCGGGGAGACCTTATTGCGGCCTTTCAGTACTTAAAGGGGGCTTCTAAGAAAGAAGGGGACAGACTTTTTAGCAGGGGCCTATTGCGACAGGACAAGGGGGAATGGTTTTAAACTAAAAGAGGGTAGATTCAGAGTAGATATAAGGAAGAAATTTTTTACAATGAGGGTGGTGAAACACTGGCACAGGTTGCCCAGAGAGGTGGTAGATGCCCCATCCCTGGAAACATTCAAGGTCAGGCTGGACGGGACTCTGAGCAACCTGATCTAGTTGAAGATGTCCCTGCCCACGGCAGGGGGGTTGGACTAGGTGACCTTTAAAGGTCCCTTCCAATCCAAATGTCGTGGTTTAACCCCAGCCAGCAAAAATAAACCCCACGCAGCCACTCGATCACCCTCCCACCTCCG
The DNA here is from genome assembly GCF_964195595.1 of Calonectris borealis. Taxonomy (NCBI): domain Eukaryota; kingdom Metazoa; phylum Chordata; class Aves; order Procellariiformes; family Procellariidae; genus Calonectris; species Calonectris borealis. The sequence continues at coordinate 25,376,971 of NC_134351.1, read as the reverse complement.
ATGGGATGGGGGAGAGAATCAGGAGGGCACAAGTAGGAAAACTTCCAGGTTGAGATAAAAACAGTTTAATAATTGAAATAAAACGAAGAAGAACAGTAATAATAACAATGAAAACAACAACAATAACAGAATATACAAAGCAGGCGATGCACAATGCAACTGCTCACCAACTGCCGACCGCGTGTCACGAACAGGGGGCGAGCCCCCCCCCACACCTGGATTTTATACTGAGCATGATGTCACATGGTATAGAATACCTCATTGGCCAGCTGGGTCCACCACCCCGGCTGTGCTCCCCACCGCACCCCTGTGCAAGCACCACCCAGCAACAGCCAAAGCATCAATGGGCCATCAACGTTCCTCTCATACCAAACCCAAAACACAGCACACCCCCCAAGCTACTGGGAAGAAAGTTAACTCTGTCCCAGCCGGAACCAGGACAGAATCCACCCCTTATTCTATACCATCTACATCATGCCCAGGTCTCACATTTTCCAATACATTCTAAATAATCATCACCACTTTTCCTGCCTTTTGATATATATACACACAGAGATATCATTCCCTTAGTCCATGGGCCATCCCTCTAAAACGTCCGTTGAGTTCATTTAGTCCATGACTTTGGGCTCCATCTGTCATAACAGACTTTCAGGGCAGGAGAGATGGTGTGTGGTGTTGGACTGTTGCATGCGGAGGCCAGTTCTGGGCACTCATCCGGTTCTATCATCGTTGCACTTTGCTCAATTTCATCGGAGTTCATTCTACATTAATCTGGGTGATTCTTACTGTAATACTGTTAATATGCCATATAGTAAACATAGAAGTGATGACATACAGTATTATATAGTAACTAACATCATACAATCCAGTTCATTGCCTATTTTCACCCAAAATCAATCCCCTTGAGGTACACATTGGACTTCCCCATCCTTTCGCATTACCCACCAAGTGCACCCAGGTCCTTGAGCAAAAGCAATCCCATGAATGGGTTTTCCCTTGCCAGAGGCAGGAGTAACCCAGACTGTCTTCCCCAGCATATTTCTTATGTGCACGACAGGGACTTTATCCCCCTCTACAGTACGTAAGGGTTTTGATTGGGCAGGGCCAGCTCAATTGACAGATCCCCTAGTGTTGACTAACCAGGTGGCTTTTGCTAAATGTGTATCCCAATGCTTGAATGTCCCACCACCCATTGCTCTCAGTGTTGTCTTCAGCAGCCCGTTGTATCGTTTGATTTTCCCGGAGGCTGGTGCATGGTAGGGGACGTGATATACCCACTCAATGCCATGCTCTTTGGCCCAGGTGTCTATGAGGGTTTATCGGAAATGAGTCCCGTTGTCTGACTCAATTCTTTCTGGGGTGCCATGTCGCCATAGGACTTGCTTTTCAAGGCCCAGGATGGTGTTCCTGGCGGTGGCATGGGGCACAGGATATGTTTCCAGCCATCCTGTGGTTGCTTCCACCATGGTGAGAACATAGCGCTTGCCTTGTTGGGTTTGTGGGAGCATGATATAATCCATGTGCCAAGCCTCCCCATATTTATATTTCAACCATCGTCCCCCATACCAAAGAGGCTTTACTCGCTTGGCTTGCTTGATTGCAGCGCACGTTTCACATTCATGGATAACCTGTGCAATAGCGTCCATGGTCAAGTCCACCCCTCGATCATGAGCCCATCTGTATGTTGCATCTCTTCCCTGATGGCCTGAGGTGTCATGGGCCCACCAGGCTATAAATAATTCACCCTTATGTTGCCAGTCCAGATCCACCTGAGCCACTTCAATCTTAGCAGCCTGGTCCACCTGCTGGTTGTTTTGGTGTTCTTCAGTGGCCCGACTCTTGGGTACGTGAGCATCTACGTGACGTACTTTTACAGCCAGGTTTTCTACCCGGGCAGCAATATCTTGCCACAGTGCAGCAGCCCAGATGGGTTTACCTCTGCGCTGCCAGTTGGTCTGCTTCCACTGCTGCAACCACCCCCACAGAGCATTTGTCACCATCCACGAGTCAGTATAGAGATAGAGTACTGGCCATTTTTCTCGTTCAGCAATGTCCAAGGCCAGCTGGATGGCTTTCACCTCTGCAAACTGGCTCGATTCACCTTCTCCTTCAGCAGTTTCTGCAACTTGGCGTATAGGACTCCATACAGCAGCTTTCCACCTCTGATGCTTTCCCACAAGGCGACAGGACCCATCAGTGAACAGGGCATATTGCTTCTCGCTTTCTGGTAGTTTATTATACAGTGGGGCTTCTTCAGCACGTGTCACCTCCTCCTCTGGGGATATTCCAAAATCTTTGCCTTCTGGTCAGTTCGTGATCACCTCCAAGATTCCTGGGCGACTGGGGTTTCCTATTCGGGCCCGTTGTGTGATCAGTGCGACCCACTTACTCCACATAGCATCGGTTGCATGATGTGTAGAAGGGACCCTCCCTTTGAACATCCAGCCCAGCACCGGCAGTCGGGGTGCCAGGAGGAGCTGTGCTTCAGTACCAACCACTTCCGAAGCAGCTCGAATCCCTTCATATGCTGCCAATATCTCCTTCTCAGTTGGAGTGTAGCGGGCCGCGGATCCTCTGTATCCCCGACTCCAGAACCCTAAGGGTCGACCTCGAGTCTCCCCTGGTGCTTTCTGCCAGAGGCTCCAGGTAGGGCCATTCTCCCCGGCTGCGGTGTAGAGCACATTCTTCACATCTTGTCCTGCCCGGACTGGCCCAAGGGCTACTGCCTGAACTATCTCCTGTTTAATTTGTTCAAAGGCTTGTCGTTGCTCAGGGCCCCATCTGAAGTCATTCTTCTTCCTGGTCACGTGATAGAGGGGGCTTACGATCTGACTGTAATTAGGAATATGCATTCTCCAAAAACGCACAACGCCTAAGAAAGCTTGTGTTTCCCTTTTGCTAGTTGGTGGGGACATGGCTGTTATTTTGTTGATCACATCCATTGGGATCTGACGACGTCCATCTTGCCATTTTATTCCTAAAAACTGGATCTCCTGTGCAGGTCCCTTGACCTTACTTTGTTTTATGGCAAAACCGGCTTTCAGAAGGATTTGGACTATTCTCTCCCCTTTCTCAAAAACTTCTTCTGCTGTTACCCCACACGATGATGTCATCAATGTATTGCAGGTGTTCTGGAGCCTCACCCTGTTCCAGTGCGGTGTGGATTAGTCCATGGCAAATGGTAGGGCTGTGTTTCCACCCCTGGGGCAGTCGGTTCCAGGTGTACTGGACGCCCCTCCGAGTGAAAGCAAACTGTGGCCTGCACTCTGCTGCCAAAGGGATGGAGAAGAAGGCATTAGCAATGTCAATTGCGGTGTACCACTTGGCTGCCTTTGACTCCAGTTCGTATTGAAGTTCTAGCATGTCCGGCACGGCAGCACTCAGTGGCGGCGTGACTTCGTTCAGGCCACGATAGTCTACTGTTAGTGTCCACTCTCCATTGGACTTTCGCACTGGCCATATGGGACTGTTAAAGGGTGAGCGAGTCTTGCTGATCACTCCTTGGCTCTCCAGTTGACGAATCAGCTTATGGATGGGAAGCAGGGAGTCTCGGTTGGTGCGGTATTGCCGCCGGTGCACTGTTGTGGAAGCGATTGGTACCTGCTGTTCTTCAACCCTCAGCCACCCCACAACAGAAGGATCCTCCGAGAGACCAGGCAAGGTAGACAGCTGTTTAATTTCCTCCGTCTCCAGGGCAGCTATACCAAAAGCCCACCGATACCCTTTTGGGTCCTTGACATACCCTCTCCTGAGGTAGTCTATGCCAAGGATGCACGGAGCCTCTGGGCCAGTCACAATGGGGTGCTTCTGCCACTCATTCCCGGTTAGGCTCACTTCGGCCTCCAATACAGTTAACTCTTGGGATCCCCCTGTCACTCCAGAAATACAAATGGGTTCTGCCCCTTTATAGCCTGATGGCATCAGGGTACACTGTGCACTGGTGTCTACGAGAGCCTTATACTCCTGTGGGTCTGATGTGCCAGGCCATCGAATCCACACAGTCCAGTAAACCCAGTTGTCCCTTTCCTCCACCTGGCTGGAGGCAGGGCCCCTCTAGTCCTGGTCATTGTATTCGCTACCCACTTCTTGTAAGTATGAATCAGAAGTCCCTTTATTAAGGTCGGAAGTGGAATCAGCGCTTCTACTCTGTCTGGGGAGCTGCTCCCTGGAGACTGGAGCAGCAGTTTTCCTGGAAGAACCCCCTTTTGGGGTTGTTTTTCTTTTCCACTTGTGTACCCATGCCTGTAGGGCTGAGGTAGATTTTCCATCCCACTTCCTCATGTCCTCTCCGTGGTCACGCAGGTAAAACCACAGGGTGCCCCAGGGTGTGTACCCACGATATCTCCTCTCTTGAGCAGAGGGATGCTTGCTCCTAATGGCTGAGACACTGGCCTGTGCAGGTGGGGAGTAGGACATATCCTCTTTGAGTTGCTGGACCTCCTGGGACAGTTTCCCCACAGGCCAGCCAATTCATCCACTGTTTGTTCCTCTCCATCTTTCCAGGTCATTATTGCCAATGAGTTTGCATGTGACGCTGGTGCACTCCGTACAAACTTCCGCCACATGGGTCGGGTGCATTTGACCTCATCTGGGTCTTTGGATAACTGCTCGTTGTTCAGGTCATCATAAATCACTTCCAGCACGGCTAATTCCCTCAGGTACTGGATACCTCTCTCCATGGTGGTCCACTTGCCTGGGTGGCATATAACATCTTCCTTGAAGGGATACCTTTCCTTCACGCCTGACAGGAGTCGCCTCCAGAGGCTGAGGACTTGTGCCCCTTGTCCAATCACTTTGTCAATTTCCCCTTCCCTAGAAAGGGATCCCAGCTGCTTGGCTTCCCTACCCTCTAATTCCAGGCTACTGGCCCCATTATCCCAGCATCGGAGCAGCCAGGTGACAATGTGCTCGCCTGGACGACGGCTGAAGTCTTTTCGCATATCTCGCAGCTCACTCAGAGATAGAGATCGGGTGGTTACCATCTAATTTACGGGTTCTGCCTCCTCCTCCTCCTGTTCTCGTGATGGCCCTGGTTCATTTTCATCCCTTACTAAACGAGGTGGTTTTCTCGTGCATTTTCTTCTTGTGTATAGGGGCGACTGATACCGGCATGGGTTGGTTCTCTGTCGCAGGGGGCAGAGTGGCCCCCCACCGGCCCCCCCCCCCCCCCCCCCCCCCCCCCCGTGCCTGCCGTGGGGGGTGGGGTAGCCTCAGGGCCTGTTGCTTTGTCATCAGCTGTAGAGACGTTTCCTTCCCCTTTGCGGTTCTGAGTGGTGTTAAGCAGGGCTCGGTAGGCGTGGGCCAGGCCCCAGCACATGGCAGTGATTTGTGTCTCCCTAGAATGGCCAGGGTGACAGCATACTTCTTCCAAATGTTCTACTAATTTTTCAGGGTTCTGCACTTGTTCAGGGGTAAAGTTCCAGGACACTGGCGGTGCCCACCGTCCCAGGCATTTGCCCATGCTATCCCACTCACCCTGCCACTCATAACTATCCAGCATTGGGGCAGATCTCTGGATGACATTCTTGAATTGCTTACTAACCTTGGATAAAACCACAACAATATTCCCAAGGAGTACCAATAGATGTATCTTAACTACCCAGGAATGTTCAAGGTACTGGCAAGTTATTTTAACAAAGGATACGACATCGTAGAGGAAGGTAGCGAGGGTGCCATTCTCTATTTCCTCCATAAAAAATCTCTCAGAGGAAAAGGTATAATTGCTAGTGGTCTCCATGAGGTGGTACCCGAAATACAGTAACAGCTTCATTACAAATCCCAAATACCAAATAACCCCCAATGCCAGCGTTTTAGTAACAAATCTCCCAGGCAAAACATCATTAATCACGGCAGAGCACAGCAGACTACAAAACCCAACGCCAATCTTTAACAGGTACAGTAAAAACAAGAGCATGGTGCAGAACAAATTAATATCTTAACAGATATAAATTCCTTAATATGTTCTAATTAATCTGTCGTTATCTCAACCCTTCGCTGTCCCACGTTGGGCGCCAAAAATGGACTCTCTTGGTTTAACCCCAGCCAGCAAATAAACCACACACAGCCGCTCGCTCACCCCCCACCTCCAGTGGGATGGGGGAGAGAATCGGGAGGGCACAAGTAGGAAAACTCCCGGGTTGAGATAAAAACAGTTTAATAATTGAAATAGAACTAAGTAGAACAGTAATAACAACAAGGAGAACAACAACAATAACAGAATATACAAAGCAGGCGATGCACAATGCAACTGCTCGCCGACCGCATGTCAGGAACGGGGGGCGAGCCCCCCCCCCACACCTTGTTTTTATACTGAGCATGATGTCACATGGTATAGAATACCCCATTGGCCACCTGTGTCCACCACCACCCAGCAACAGCCAAAGCATCAATGGGCCATCAACGCTCCTTTCATACCAAACCCAAAACACAGCACACCCCCCAAGCTACTGGGAAGAAAGTTAACTCTGTCCCAGCCGGAACCAGGACACCAAACTATTCTATGATGCTATATCCTCTCCACCTCCTCACTTACTTGCACCAATGGTGTCCTATTGGCACATCATGGGTTGTTTCCAGGCAACTGGGCCCAAAACAGGCCCTGGTCTGGTTTGGTTTCTTCCTTGAGAACCCCAGGGGTACAGCAGGGAGCTGGAGGAGTTATTCTTGTGCTTCTAGCAATCCAGGGGTCCCTCAAAGGCAGGCAGGCAGGCACTTAGCTGAGACACATGCCTTGTAACACGTGGCAAATCTGGTTCTGTAACATGCTAAGAGCCACAACTTACAGTCCTCACGTCCTCCATAGAGGCTCTGGCTTGCCCTGGCGCATGGCCTGCTCCATTGCTTGGGCTTCTTTTACACCTGGTATAGTCACTCTCATTCAAATTTTGTCATTCAGCTGTTGGGGTTCTGTATTTCGTTGCGCTTGGTGTAAACTGTTCCTTCTCTATCCCACTTTACTGTCACCTGTTACATGGTGTTTCTTTTATTTAGTCCTTCGTTACTGTTTTCCTTCTGTCACTGATCTAGAATAGCTTTTTAGCTAACACTGTTTCTCCTCCAAAACTGAAGCAGCATCAAAATACCCATTTGTATTCTTGAATCTCCATTAACAAAACTTGCCCCTAGTCATCTTCAGCCTTGAAGATGAAACAGCCTCCCCAATAACCAAATCCACCTCTGACCATCTATGAGTAATTCTCATCCTGAAGCGAATGCCGCCTTCCAGGCCAGTATTTTCCACACCACAGCACTCACCACCAAGTACTAAACAGGTATCTCCTGTTTCTCTTTTGGGAAAACGATGCTGCCTTTTACTGGAGCAAACACTGCAAGGAGGTAACTCTTCAAAATAAGTTCCCCAGGAAGATAACACCATATCACTGCCCCACCTCCACCAAACAGAAGAGGTATGTGCTTAAAAAGCCATTCCTTCTCCTCTCTAGTTCAATGGGGAGGCCTACCGTAGGCCCTACCTGCTTGGTGTTGATGTGATAGACCAATAGCTGCTGCAAGGCTGCAGACACAGCTTCGCCATCCCCGGAGAAAAGCTCAGCCATCACCTCCCCGATGTTACTGTAGGGGATGGGCACACCCAGCAGCAGGGCCACAGTGGGCACCAGGTTCACCTGGGGAATGGCCTCAGGCTCCTGGAGAGACAGGGGAGGAATCGGAAATTCAGAAAGAACACAGCAACGTGGCTTTTCACTCGGGCTAGAGGACAGTGGGGGAGGCATCCCTGTTCAGAGGAGAATCTGGGAAAGCCAGGAGGAGGAAAAACAGAGGGGAAGGCAGAGGCACAGCTCAGCCCTCCCTGAGTGCCCTGCGGTGGGGAGGATGACTGCTGGGAACTGCAGACCCTTAGGTCTGGCCTCGGCTGTCTAACAGCTCACCTGGCCCCACTCACAGCTGGAGGGGCCTGAACATGGGTCCCAAACACTTCAGTCACCTGCATCCTGTGTTAGCCTTTCCACTGTTCTCTTGGGAAAGGTGACAGACTCCCAGGCCCTCTCAATCTAAACAACAGTTACTCTCTGTAACCCCAGGACGCAGTTTTCGTCCCGGATACCACTTCAGGCAGTGGCAGCTAAGGATCAGCTTCTTCTCACCTCAGGAGGGCCAGTGCCAAATAGGGGTGTTTTGCTGTACACAAACAGCGCTGCATTCACTTCCTTCTCACTGTCGCTGCCATGGTCTCCGGTCTCTGTCATGCCATGGTCCCCAGCCACCAGAAGAAAGGTGTCATTCCCCAGGTGATCCACCAAGGATCTGTCACTGGGATAAGGAAGGTCAACCCTTACCTGGGCTCCTGCCCAGGTAGCACAGATGGGAGAGGACATGTCCCCACCAAGCCTGCCTGCACCACAGAGGTGAAGCCCACAAAAGGATCTGAGCAAAACTAAGTGCTGATGCAGAGCTGTAACAACTGAGCCAGGGACCAGGGCAATGGACGCTTCAAAACTGAACTGAAAATTCAGAGCCCTGAGACAGAGTGGACTGATCTTGCCTAAGGCCCCTGTGAACAGTAGCTGGTCCCTCAAGGCCTTCAGGGATCTCGACAAAATGCAGTTCAGAAGAAAGGTTCCCAACAGGAACAAATTTCAGGCTGCTTCTATTTGGGACTTGTCTATTGCATCATGTTGTGTGAGCAATCTCCTACTTTTAAGGAAAAAAGAGGGAATTTGTCCCTGAAGGATGCGATAAGTATGACACAATGTATACTGCACTCTCAGATGCAGCAGGGCAAGTTACTCACTCCTTCCAGCAGCAAAAATTAAAGCAGTCCTAAGAGTCAAAAGCCACAGCATTTGGAGCTGAGGTACGGCTGTGTGATCAGGATTTCTGAATCCCATTCTGCCCTCCGACACAAAGGCACAACTCATGGATCTGCAGCACAGTAAATGCAGCATTCCCTAGCCAAGGTCCTCCAAGGGACACCGTTTCCCACAGCATTCTCCTGGAGAAACTAGCTGCTCATGGCTTGGATAGGCGTACTCTTCACTGGGTAAAAAACTGGCTGGATGGCTGGGCCCAAAGAGTTGTGGTGAATGCAGTTAAATCCAGTTGGTGGCCAGTCACAAGTGGTGTTCCCCAGGGCTCACTACTGGAGCCAGTTCTGTTTAATATCTTTATCAGTGATCTGGACGAGGGGATTGAGCGCACCCTCAGGAAGTTTGCAGACGACACCAAGCTGGGCGGGAGTGTTGATCTGCTCGAGGGTAGGAAGGCTCTGCAGAGGGACCTGGACAGGCTGGATCGATGGGCCGAGGCCAACTGTATGAGATTCAACAAGGCCAAGTGCCGGGTCCTGCACTTGGGTCATAACAACCCCATGCAACGCTACAGGCTTGGGGAAGAGTGGCTGGAAAGCTGCCCAGAGGAAAAGGACCTGGGGGTGTGTCCTAGTTTCGGCAGGGATAGGCTTAAATTTCTTCCTAGTGCTGTGTTTTGGATTTAGTATGAGGAGAATGTTGATAACACACTGATGTTTTCAGTTGTTGCTAAGTGCCCTCCTAGTCCAAGGACAGCTCCCGTGCCTACTGACTGAGCTAGGTACACAAGATGGGAGGGAACATAATCAGGACAGCCAGCCCAGCTGGCCAATGGGGTATTCCATACCATGTGACGTCATGCTCAGTATATGAAGGGTAGGCGTGATCCAGGAAGTGCCGATCGCTACTTGGTTATCGGTCAGCGCGGGTGGTGAGCAATTGCATTGTGCATCACTCATTTTGTTTATTCTATCATTATTTATTATCATTATTCTCCCTTTTCTGTTCTATTAAACTGTCTTTATCTCAACCCACAAGTTTTTCTCACTCTTACCCTTCCGATTCTCTCCCCGTCCCACTGGGGGGGCGGGGGGAGTGAGTGAGCGGCTGCGTGGTATTTGGCTGCCTGCCAGGTTAAACCACGACAGTCCTTTTTGGCGCCCAACGTGGGGCTCGAAGGGTTGAGATAACGATAGATCTGACCAAAGTGCGTTAAGGCAAAATTGTTATAAGCATCCATTATATTGATTGGTCACAATGTTGATGTATTGGCTGTCAAAGTTGTGGGGCTGGCTCTCAATGCTGGGTCATGTAATACCTTGCTTGCAGTATATGTTCCCTTTTGTGCTGTTTATCATTATTCGGAACTGGGCCAAGATTATCATTTTGTTGCTGTTTTATGAGGTGATAAAATCGTTGGTCGTAAGTCTAATTTGGTATCTGTATTCGGCACTGCCGTCATTTCTGTACCTCGGGAACCACCTCTTAGAAATTATTGGTAATTGCACTTGCTTCTCCTCGGAGAATGAATTTAAGGGGGAGACGGGATGGGACACTCTCTCCCACTTGTTCATCTTCCCTTCCATATCTTCAGAAACTCCTTTTTCTTCTATCCTCTTCATGAAGACGTCCACAATATTCCCTGAGAATTTTGAATATCCTTGGGATGCTCAAACAAGCATGTTCATATTGCTATGTCTCCTGAATGTGGTTCAGGCCTTGTTTAGGGTTAAACAACTATTCAGGAATACTGTCCAGAGATCAACCCTCAGGAACAAGAAAAGAGGGAGGGCAAGCAGCGGTGCCTCATCGGGGCGGGCGGAGCGGCGAGTCTCGGGGGCGGCTACAGACACGGTGGCTACTCAAAACCCCACGACAGGCACTGCGGCTACTCCAACCCCCATGACAACCCCTGTGGCTACTCAAACCCCGGCAACAGTCACCGTAGCTTCTCCAACCCCTGCGACAAGCACTGCAGCCACTCAAGCTCCGGCAACAGGCACTACAATTACTCCAACCCCCATGACAAGCACTGCAGCTACCCAAACCCCAGCAATAGGCACTACAGCTGAACCAGAGGACCAACCCTTGCTGGTATCCGTTGCCCCTGTACAGAAGAGGAAATCTTGGAAGCAGAGATCAGGTCGTTTAGAAAGGGATGATGAAAGAGCAGGGACATCACGAGGAGAGGAGGAGGAAGAGGAAGAACTCATAAACGAGACGGAAACCACCCGATCCCTATCCCTGAGTGAGCTGCGAGATATGCGGAAAGATTTCAGCCGTCGTCCAGGCGAGCACATTGTCACCTGGCTGCTCCGATGCTGGGATAATGGGGTCAGTAGCCTGGAATTAGAGGGGAAGGAGGCCAAACAGCTGGGATCCCTTGCTAGGGAAGGGGGCATTGACAAAGCAATTGGAAAAGGGGCACAGGTCCTCAGCCTCTGGAGGCGACTGCTGTCAGGCGAGAAGGAAAGGTATCCCTTCAAGGAAGATGTTATATATCGCCTAGGCAAATGGACCACTATGGAGAGAGGTATCCAGTACCTGAGAGAACTAGGCGTGCTGGAGGTGGTTTATAGTGACCTGGACGACGTCCGAACACCCAAAGATCCAGATGACGTCCAGTGCACGCGACCCATGTGGCGGAAGTTGGTACGGAGCGCACCAGCATCGTATGCCAGTTCGTTGGCAGTACTGTGCTGGAAAGAGGAAGAAGCACCAACGGTGGATGAGGTGGTTAACAGACTTCGGGATTTCGAAGAATCTATCTCCTCCTCCCTTGTCTCGGCTGTAGAGAAACTATCCCGAGAGGTCCAGCAACTCAAAGACAATAGGTCCTATTCTCCACCTGTACGGACCAGTATCTCAGCCATTAGGAGTCAGCGTTTTTCTCCTCAAGAGAGAGGATATCGAAAGTACACACCATGGGGCACCCTGTGGTTTTACCTGCGTGACCACGGAGAGGACATGAGGCAGTGGGATGGAAAACCTACCTTGACCCTAGAGGCACGTGTACGTGAGTTGCAAGGAAAAACAATCACACAAGGGGGTTCTCCCAGGAAAAATGCTGCTCCAGTTTTCAGGAAAACCCTGTCTCACGACGGCCCAGTTTCCAGTGAACAGTTCCCCAGACAGAGTAGAAGGGCTGATCTTACTTTGGACTGTAATGAAGGAATTCTTGACTCACGTTTGCAAGAAGTGAGAAGCGGATACTATGACCAGAACTAGAGGGGCCCTGCCTCCGGCCAGGTGGAGGAAAGGGACAACCGGGTTTACTGGACTGTGTGGATTCGATGGCCTGGCACATCAGACCCACAGGAGTATAAGGGTCTCGTAGACACTGGTGCACAGTGCACCCTAATGCCATCAAGCTATAAAGGGGCAGAACCCATTTGAATTTCTGGAGTGACAGGGGGATCCCAAGAGTTAACTGTATTGGAGGCCGAAGTGAGCCTAACCGGGAATGAGTGGCAGAAGCACCCCATTGTGACTGGCCCAGAGGCTCCGTGCATCCTTGGCATAGACTACCTCAGGAGAGGGTATTTCAAGGACCCAAAAGGGTATCGGTGGGCTTTTGGTATAGCTGCCCTGGAGACGGAGGAAATTAAACAGCTGTCCACCTTGCCTGGTCTCTCAGAGGACCCTTCTGTTGTGGGGTTGTTGAGGGTTGAAGAACAACAAGTACCAATCGCTACCACAACAGTGCATCGGCGACAATACCGCACCAACCGAGACTCCCTGATTACCATCCATGAGCTGATTCGTCGACTGGAGAGCCAAGGAGTGATCAGCAAGACTCGCTCACCCTTCAACAGTCCCATATGGCCAGTGCGAAAGTCTAATGGAGAGTGGAGACTAACAGTAGACTATCGTGGCCTGAACGAAGTCACGCCGCCACTGAGTGCTGCCGTGCCGGACATGCTAGAACTTCAATACGAACTGGAGTCAAAGGCAGCCAAGTGGTACGCCACAACTGACATTGCTAATGCATTCTTCTCCATCCCTTTGGCAGCAGAGTGCAGGCCACAGTTTGCTTTCACTTGGAGGGGCGTCCAGTACACCTGGAACCGCCTGCCCCAGGGGTGGAAACAGCCCTACCATCTGCCATGGACTAATTCACACTGCACTGGAACAGGGTGAGGCTCCAGAACACCTGCAATACATTGATGACATCATCGTGTGGGGCAACACAGCAGAAGAAGTTTTTGAGAAAGGGGAGAGAATAATTCAAATCCTTCTGAAAGCCGATTTTGCCATAAAACAAAGTAAGGTCAAGGGACCTGCACAGGAGATCCAGTTTTTAGGAATAAAATGGCAAGATGGACATCATCAGATCCCAATGGATGTGATCAACAAAATAACAGCCATGTCCCCACCAACTAGCAAAAGGGAAACACAAGCTTTCTTAGGCGTTGTGGGCTTTTGGAGAATGCATATTCCAGATTACAGCCCGATCGTAAGCCCTCTCTATCACATGACCAGGAAGAAGAACGACTTCAGATGGGGCCCTGAGCAACGACAAGCCTTTGAACAAATTAAACAGGAGATAGTTCATGCAGTAGCCCTTGGGCCAGTCCAGGCAGGACAAGATGTGAAGAATGTGCTCTACACCGCAGCCGGGGAGAATGGCCCTACCTGGAGCCTCTGGCAGAAAGCACCAGGGGAGACTCGAGGTCGACCCTTAGGGTTCTGGAGTCGGGGATACAGAGGATCCGAGGCCCGCTACACTCCAACTGAGAAGGAGATATTGGCAGCATATGAAGGGGTTCGAGCTGCTTCGGAAGTGGTTGGTACTGAAGCACAGCTCCTCCTGGCACCCCGACTGCCGGTGCTGGGCTGGATGTTCAAAGGGAGGGTCCCCTCTACACATCATGCAACCGATGCTATGTGGAGTAAGTGGGTCGCACTGATCACACAACGGGCCCGAATAGGAAACCCCAGTCGCCCAGGAATCTTGGAGGTGATCAAGAACTGGCCAGAAGGCAAAGATTTTGGAATATCCCCAGAGGAGGAGGTGACACGTGCTGAAGAAGCCCCACTGTATAATAAACTACCAGAAAGCGAGAAGCAATATGCCCTGTTCACTGATGGGTCCTGTCGCCTTGTGGGAAAGCATCGGAGGTGGAAAGCTGCTGTATGGAGTCCTATACGCCAAGTCGCAGACACTGCTGAAGGAGAAGGTGAATCGAGCCAGTTTGCAGAGGTGAAAGCCATCCAGCTGGCCTTGGACATTGCTGAACGAGAAAAATGGCCACTACTCTATCTCTATACTGACTCATGGATGGTGGCAAATGCCCTGTGGGGGTGGTTGCAGCAGTGGAAGCAGAACAACTGGCAGCGCAGAGGTAAACCCATCTGGGCTGCCGCATTGTGGCAAGATATTGCTGCCCGAGTAGAGAAGCTGGTTGTAAAAGTACGTCACGTAGATGCTCACGTACCCAAGAGTCGGGCCACTGAAGAACATCAAAACAACCAGCAGGTGGACCAGGCTGCTAAGATTGAAGTGGCCCAGGTGGATTTGGACTGGCAACATAAGGGTGAATTATTTATAGCTCGGTGGGCCCATGATGCCTCAGGCCATCAAGGAAGAGATGCAACATATAGATGGGCTCGTGATCGAGGGGTGGACTTAACCATGGACGCTATTGCACAGGTTATCCATGAATGTGAAACGTGCGCTGCAATCAAACAAGCCAAGCGAGTAAAGCCTCTTTGGTATGGAGGACGATGGTTGAAATACAAATATGGGGAGGCCTGGCAGATTGATTATATCACACTCCCACAAACCCGGCACAGCAAGCGCTATGTGCTCACCATGGTGGAAGCAACCACCGGATGGCTAGAAACATACCCTGTGCCTCATGCCGCTGCCCGGAACACCATCCTGGGCCTTGAAAAGCAAGTCCTATGGCGACATGGCACCCCAGAAAGAATTGAGTCAGACAACGGGACTCATTTCCGAAACACCCTCATAGACACCTGGGCCAAAGAGCACGGCATTGAGTGGGTATATCACATCCCCTACCATGCACCAGCCTCTGGGAAAATCGAACGATACAACGGGCTGCTAAAGACAACACTGAGGGCAATGGGTGGTGGGACATTCAAGCATTGGGACACACATTTAGCAAAAGCCACCTGGTTAGTCAACACTAGGGGGTCTGTTAATCGAGCTGGCCCTGCCCAATCAAGACTCTTACGTACTGTAGATGGAGATAAAGTCCCTGTCGTGCACATAAGAAATATGCTGGGGAAGACAGTCTGGGTTACTCCTGCCTCTGGCAAGGGAAAACCCATCCGTGGGATTGCTTTTGCTCAAGGACCTGGGTGCACTTGGTGGGTGATGCGAAAGAATGGGCAAGTCCGGTGTGTACCTCAAGGGGATTTGATTTTGGGTGAAAATAGCCAATGAACTGAATTTTATAATGTCAATTGTTATATGATATTGTATATCATTATTTCTATGGTTGCTATCAATGGTATAGCAGTGAAAATCACCCAGATTAATGAAGAATGAACTAACTCCGATGAAACCGAGCAAAGTGCAACGATGATAGAACTGGACGAGCGCAGCAGTACCGAAATGAGAACTGGCTTCAGGATGCAACAGCCCAACACCACACACCATCCTTCTGGCCCTGAAAGACTGTTATGACAGATGGAGCCCAAAGTTGTGGACTAAAAGAACTCAATGGACATTTATATATATTTATGTGTATATATATATGTATATGTATTATATGTATATATGTATGTATATGTATTATATATGTATATATATAAAAAAGATAGTGGTGATTAATTGAAAGGTATCGAAAAATGTGAGACCTAAGCATAACGTAAATGGTATGGAATAAGGGGTGGATACTGTCCTAGTTTCGGCAGGGATAGGGTTAAATTTCTTCCTAGTGCTGTTTTTTGGATTTAGTATGAGGAGAATGTTGATAACACACTGATGTTTTCAGTTGTTGCTAAGTGCCCTCCTAGTCCAAGGACAGCTCCCGTGCCTACTGACTGAGCTAGGTACACAAGATGGGAGGGAACATAATCAGGACAGCCAGCCCAGCTGGCCAATGGGGTATTCCATACCATGTGACGTCATGCTCAGTATATGAAGGGTAGGCGTGATCCAGGAAGTGCCGATCGCTACTTGGTTATCGGTCAGCGCGGGTGGTGAGCAATTGCATTGTGCATCACTCATTTTGTATATTCTATCATTATTTATTATCATTATTCTCCCTTTTCTGTTCTATTAAACTGTCTTTATCTCAACCCACGAGTTTTTCTCACTCTTACCCTTCCGATTCTCTCCCCGTCCCACTGGGGGGGCGGGGGGTGTGAGTGAGCGGCTGCGTGGTATTTGGCTGCCTGCCAGGTTAAACCATGACAGGGTGTTGGTCGACAGCCGGCTGAACATGAGCCGGCAGTGTGCCCAGGTGGCCAAGAAGGCCAATGGCATCCTGGCCTGTATCAGAAATAGTGTGGCCAGCAGGAGTAGGGAGGTGATCGTGCCCCTGTACTCGGCACTGGTGAGGCCGCACCTCGAATACTGTGTTCAGTTTTGGGCCCCTCACTACAAGAAGTACATTGAGGTGCTGGAGCATGTCCAGAGAAGGGCAACGAAGCTGGTGAAGGGTCTGGAGAACAAGTCTTATGAGGAGCAGCTGAGGGAACTGGGACTGTTTAGTCTAGAGAAGAGGAGGCTGAGGGGAGACCTTATCACGCTCTGCAACTACCTGAAAGGAGGTTGTAGTGAGGTGGGTGTTGGTCTCTTCTCCCAAGTAACAAGCGATAGGACAAGAGGAAATGGCTTCAAGTTGCGCCAAGGGAGGTTTAGATTGGACATTAGGAGAAACTTCTTTACTGAAAGAGTGGTCAGGCCTTGGAACAGGCTGCCCAGGGAAGTGGTTGAGTCACCAGCCCTGGAAGTATTTAAAAGACATGTAGACGTGGCACTTAGGGACATGGTTCAGTGGTGGACTTGGTAGCGCTAGGTTAACGGTTGGACTTGATGATCTTAAAGGTCTTTTCCAACCTAAACGATTCTATGATTCTAAGTGCTTTTCAAATATTAGCCAAACCTCCGTTTGACAATCTCCATTTTAAAGATTGAGAGAGTGAGGCTCAGCTGTACTCTAGCTGCACCATCACCTGACGGTTTGGTTGAGAACCAAGGCTCCAAGACCTGAAGACAGCCTTACCTCTGAAACCAAACCCGGTTCTTTACCATTCCCCCATGAACATGTCTACGTGACTGAGACTGCCCCGTAGCTGGGGTTTCAGCTGCTGCTGGCCAAAGCCGTTCTCCATGGTAACAGGCACAGTAAGTGTTCCCTGTTGCCCTCTGCATCTGTAAATGCCTTGGGAAGACCCCACCAGCCTGGCTGAAGGAAGAGGCCAGCTGGCACCCCCCCACCATCGCAATAATCACCTGAGCATCTCATTCATCTGGGTGAGCTTCTTAGCCATTTCGGGATGATCAGGTCCATGTTTGTGCCCAGTGGTCCATGCCAAGGAAGTGAGCAATCAGCACGTCCCATTCACCGCTGTCCACTGCAGAACAAGAGCAGCCTTGTCACATACTAGCCTGGTATTCAGGCACGGGCTCTACTCCGGGATCCTCCTGCCAGAGCTTTCTGGTTGCCTCTGGAAACTGCCATTTCTTCCCCTCCTACCATCTGCCCAGGCAGCCACACAGTTAAAGTTAAGCGTGAAGAAAGAGCTGTTCCTCCTGCTCCATCCTGGCAGTGTATTTCTAGGACAGATGTAGAAGTCTAACCTGTAGCCTCGTCCCATCAAGCTGCACTCTCTCCCAAATGAAGGAAAGGTATTTACAGAAGCAGTTTACAGGCCCCGAAAGCTGGCTTATCTGTGGAAATCCAGCTAGAGCACTGTAATCCCCGGGCAGCAGTGTGTGACTGCCCAGTGCCACTCCATAACAGAAAAAACTCTTCAGCCCTACCCCAAACTTGCAGTAGGACCTCCGCATCACGTAAAGGGTTATCCAGGCCCTGGGGAAAGAGCTGCTTACCAGTTGGATAGAGATGATGCAGTATCCCATCGTCCACAGTGTGAAGATCCTTCATGTTAAAAGAAGGGAAGAAATACGAGCGGAAAAACTTCTTCAGTGTCGTGGTTTAACCCCAGCCGGCAACTAAGCACCACACAGCCGCTCGCTCACTCCCCCCAGCGGGATGGGGGAAGAGAATCGGAAGAGTAAAAGTGAGAAAACTCATGGGTTGAGATAAAAACAGTTTACTAATTGAAATAAAATATAATAATAATAATAATAATAATAATAATAATAATAATAATAATAATACTGTAATGAAAAGGAAAATAACAAAGAGAGAGAAATAAACCCCAAGAAAGACAAGTGATACAAATGAAAACAATTGCTCACCACCAACCAACCGATGCCCAGCCAGTCCCCAAGCAGCAGCCCCCCCCACCAATCTCCCCCCTAGTTTTATTGCTGAGCATGATGTCATATGGTATGGAATATCCCTTTGGTCAGTTGGGGTCAGCTGTCCCGGATGTGTCCCCTCCTAACTTCTTGTGCACCCCCAGCCTACTCGCTGGTGGGGTGGTGTGAGAAGCAGAAAAGGCCTTGACTCTGTGTAAGCACTGCTCAGCAGTAACGAAAACATCCCTGTGTTATCAACACTGTTTTCAGCACAAATCCAAAACATAGCCCCTTACCAGCTACTGTGAAGAAAATTAACTCTATCCCAGCCAAAACCAGCACATTCGGGAAGAGTCCTTCCCAAGTGTCATCACCCATGAAGACCACTCTCCTTCCTGAGGCAGCAAGGAAGGAATTAACGAGAGCAGGGAGCCCACCCGAGTCATGCCATTACCCACACTAGTGCAAAGAGTCTGGGCAGATCCAGGTCATGGTCTGGAGCACTGGCTCCTCTCCAACCCACACTCAAAAGCAACCTAAAATTAAAATCACCATTTGGTTGTAAATGAGTTTGAATACAGGGAGTGGCCAGCCCTGTTTCTAAGCCTACAAGTGCCCCCCACACTAAAACCACCAGCACGACCTCATTACTTATCGTTGACCTCTGACACGTCACCCCAGCAGAAAGACCTGGTTGAACAGGCCAAAAAGCAGACATGTACCCATTCATACTACTGCAGCACTTAGGAAGGTGCAGCGCAAAGCAGACAAACTCTCGCCAAAGGCCCCGCAACCCCACTGTAAAACACAAGATGGTAGATGGCTGCTGACAGACAGGGGCTGAGCAGAAGCCATGAGTCCTGGACTCTGACTTTAAACACAACACTGGTGGGTTTTCATATGCAGAAAAGAGAAGGCAAAAACATGATGCGCTGCATGGTGGCAGTGGGGGGATCGGCTTGGAAGCGGTAGAGGCGGGCATGGCAGGGCTGGGAGATTGTGAGGTGGTGCAGGAAACTCATCTTGTTCTCATAGGGCAGTAGGCTGACCTTGGCTGGGTTAAACCAGGCAAACTCAAAACGGAGGGCATCGATGATGACAAGCACGGCCTTGGAAAAGCGCTGGGGCGCCCAACAGGAGCCCAGTGGGAGGCTCTGCCTCTCCCACAGTGGCGGCATGAGTGGGTCTGAGCAGGATCTGCTGTTGGCAAGCTCAATCCGAGTGAGCAGGAAGCCACTCATGAAGAGCCTGATACCAGCAAAAAAGAGAAAGCAGACCCAGACTAGGAAGACCAGCACTGGCCACCGCTGCATCCTAGGAGGAAGGACAGGTAAGCTCAGGCCCCTATGGCTCTACCTGGGCCAAGTACCTGCCCCCCGCCCCACCGCCAGTACCCATCCCTGACCACTGCCCTGCACCCCAACACCCCTCACACCCACCTGTCCCGATACTCCCCAGACCCACCCAGCCACTACCCTGTGACTTGACTTTACCCATTATCTCCCCATACCCTGGTAACGGCCCTGCGCACAGCACCTCCTTGTACACCCCACCACACCGCGCACCGATCCCCCTCCTACTTCCCAGCACTGCCCAGCTGCTCTCTGGCACCCCAGCCTCTCTCATGCACCCCCAGCCACCACGTAGCACCCTGACCCCCGGCTCCCGGGCCGCTACCTTACACCCGAGCCCCCCTTGTACCCCCAGCATCCTTTGTACCCCACAGACACCGCCTGGCACCCTGACTCCCCTCCTGCCCCCCAGCACCTCAGCTTCCCACACAGCCCCTCAACCCCCGCGGCCCCCCAGCGCCTTCCCCCCCCCGCCCTTCTCACATCCCTCGCCCCTTGTGCCCCCTCAGCACCCCCCACCCCCCGGCCCCGCCGCCCCTCTCCTCGGAAGCGCCGCGCGCGGCGGCCGCCCAAGAGCCGCGGCGCGGGGAGTGGCAGCGCCCCCCGGCGGCCGGGTGCCGCCCGGCTCCCCCACCTCCCTCGGGGTGGTGGGGGGCCCCGAGCACCCCCAGCTCAAGCGAGACGTTGCTTTAATTAATTAATTAATTGCCACAGTCGTTCCCCTCCCCGCGTTGCACGCTACAAGGAGCACGCTCTAGGGAACCGCCCCTGCACACTCCAGGGGCAGTGGCACTGTTGCGAGGCACCAGTGGGTGGGACAGGGAGCCCGCAGCCCCGGAGAGGGATCCCCCAGAGTGGGGTCCCCAGGCTCCTCTTGCAGATCATCGCGCCTTCCTGCAGGTCAGCAGGAGCTCCTGGCAGAAGCCTGATTAGGAGGGATGGTCCCCCCTCAGTGGCACATGGCAGGTTGTGCTCCTGAGTGCCAGGGGATGTGCTGCAGCACCAGTACCATTTATTACATTATTTAAATCCAAATACAAAATAAGGACCAAGGGAAGAAGAAGAGTGTCTGACCGGGGAGGGCAGCAGGACAGGACTGCCTGCAACCTGGCAGGCCCCAGGCAAGGGTCCAGGATCTTTCTGGCTCCGCTAGCTGGAGTTGGCCTGTTCTGTCTTAAGCACCTCCATGGTGGGAGGCTGGGGGTCCTCACGGGCTGGAGTCATCTCATCCTGGGTCTTCACAGCTTGCGGCTTTGTCAGCATAGTGTAGGTGCCCAGGGCCTGGAAGGAACGAGAGAGCCATGGGGGAGGAGAGGGGAAACTGCACGCTCCGGGGCTGTGGCAGGAGAAGACACTGTGTTGGAACAGGCAATTCCACTGTGTCGCAAGTCAAGCAAGCGGGGCAGAAGACCAGCTTGGCTGAACAGGAAACTCCTCATGGAGCTCAAGAGGAAAAAGAAAGGGTATGATCTCTGGAAGCAAGGTCAGGCTTTGCAGGAAGATTACAGAGCCGTGGTTTGCATATGCAGGGAGAAGACACGAAAGTCCAAGGCTCAATTAGAGTTGAAACTGGCCAGCGTTGTGTCAGACAACAAGAAAGGCTTTTTTAAGTACGTTAATAGCAAGAGGTCTAAAGAAAACATTGGACCGATATTTGTTGAAGATGGTCACCTGACTAATAGGGATGAAGAAAAAGCAGAGGCATTCAATGTGTTTTTTGCCTCAGTCTTTAATAATACTGATAGACCTTGGGCTGCCCAGTCCTCTGAGTCAGAGGACCACGACTGCGAGAACAGTGACTTTCCATTTGTGGATGCTGAAATTGTAAGGGACCAGCTGTATCAGCTGAATGTTCATAAGTCCATGGGGCCTGATGGGATTCATCCCAGAGTACTAAAGGAGTGTCCTGGTTTCAGGTGGGATAGAGTTAATTTTCTTCCTAGTAGCTGGTATAGTGCTGTGTTTTGGATTTAGGATGAGAATAATGTTGATAACACACTGATGTTTTAGTTGTTGCTAAGTAGCGCTTACTCTACTCAAGGACTTTTCAGCTTCCCATGCTCTGCCAGGTGCACAAGAAGCTGGGAGGGAGCATAGCCAGGACAGTTGACCCAACTGGCCAAAGGGGTATTCCATACCATATGACGTCATGCTCAGCATATAAAGCTGGGGGAAGAAGAAGGAAGGGGGGATGTTCGGAGTGATGGCGTTTGTCTTCCCAAGTAACTGTTATGCGTGATGGAGCCCTGCTTTTCTGGAGATGGCTGAACACCTGCCTGCCAATGGGAAGTAGTGAATGAATTCCTTGTTTTGCTTTGCTTGTGTGCGTGGCTTTTGCTTTACCTATTAAACTGTCTTTATCTCAACCCATGAGTTTTCTCACTCTTACCCTTCCGATTCTCTCCCCCATCCCACTGGAGGGGGAGTGAGCGAGCAGCTGTGTGGGGCTTAGATGCCAGCTGGGGTTAAACCACGACAGTCCTTTTTGGTGCCCAATGTGGGGCACGAAGGGTTCAAGATAATGACAGGTTTGATTGGAATGTGCTAGATGAATTTATAGCTGTTATTGCTGTTTAGCTATTAATTGGCAGGCTCCTGTGCTTGCCATGGGACTTGCTTGCCTTACTGTATATTAGAGTCTAGTGCTCGTTAGTGGCTGCTTTTTGCTTTTGCTGCTTGCTGTACTGCTGGACTGCTTATCATCTTACTCTTCAGTATATAAAGCTGTGGGAAGAAGAAGGAAGGGGAGATGTTCGGAGTTATGGCGTTTATCTTCCCAAGTAACCGTTACACGTGATAGAGCCCTGCTTTCCTGGAGATGGCTGAACACCTGCCTGCCAATGGGGAAGTAGTGAATGAATTCCTTGTTTTGCTTTGCTTGTGTGCGCGGCTTTTGCTTTACCTATTAAACTGTCTTTATCTCAACCCACGAGTTTTCTCACTTTTGCTCTTCCGATTCTCTCCCCCATCCCACCAGGGGGGAGTGAGTGAGCAGCTGTGTGGTGCTTAGTTGCTGGCTGGGGTTAAACCACGACAAGGAGCTAGTGGATGTTATGGCAGGAACCCTCTCGATCATCTACCAAAGGTCTGGGGAGGTCCCTGCTGACTGGAAACTATCCAATGTTATTCCAATTTACAAGAAGGGTGTGAGGGAAGACCCAGGAAACTACAGACCTGTTAGTCTAACCTCAGGACCTGGAAAAATTATGGAGAAGATCATACTGGGTGCTACTGAAAGGCATTTAAAGGACAACGCAATCATCAGGCACAGTGAACATGGGTTCACAAAGGGAAAGTCGTAGAATCACAGAATAGTTTGGATTGGAAGGGACCTTTAAAGGTCATCTAGTCCAACCCCCCTGCCGTGGGCAGGGACATCTTCAACTAGATCAGGTTGCTCAGAGCCCTGTCCAACCTGACCTTGAATGTTCCCAGGGATGGGGCATCTACCATCTCTCTGGGCAACCTGTGCCAGTGTTTCACCACACTCATTGTAAAAAATTTCTTCCTTATATCTAGCCTAAATCTACCCTCTTTTAGTTTAAAACCATTCCCCTTTGTCCTGTCGCAACAGGCCCCTGCTAAAAAGTTTGCCACCATCATTCTTATAAGCCCCCTTTAAATACTGATAGGCCGCAATAAGGTCTCCCCACTTCTCGAGCTTGTCCAGGTCCCTCTGGATGGCATCCCATCCCTCAGGCGCGTTGATCGCACCACTCAGCTTGGTGTCATCTGCAAACTTGCTGAGGGTGCACTCGATCCCACTGTCTACGTCACTGATGAAGATACAGACCCCTGAGGGACACCACTCATCACCAATCTCCATCTGGACATTGAGCCGTTGACCACTACCCTCTGGATGCAACCATCCAACCAATTCCTCACCCACCGGACAGTCCACCCATCAAATCCATATCTCTCCAATTTAGAGAGAAGGATGTTGTGGGGGACCGTGTCAAAGGCCTTACAGAGGTCCAGATAGACGACATCGGTAGCCCTTCCCATGTCCACTGATGTAGTCACTCCATCATAGAAGGCCACTAGGTTGGTCAGGCAAGACTTGCCCTTGGTGAAGTCATGCTGGCTGTCTCGAATCACCTCCCTGTCCTCCATGTGCCTTAGCATAGCTTCCAGGAGGATCTGTTCCATGATCTTCCCAGGCACAGAGGTGAGACTGACTGGCCTGTAGTTCCCCAGGTCGTCCTTTCTTCCCTTTTTAAAAATGAGTGCAATGTTTCCCCTTTTCCAGTCAGCGTGAACTTCACCGGACTGCCACGACTTCTCAAATATGATGGATAGTGGCTTAGCAACTTCATCCGCCAGTTCCTTCAGGACCCACGGATGGATCTCATCGGGTCCCATGGACTTGTGCACCTTCAGGTTCCTTAGATGGTCTCGAACCTGGTCTTCTCCTACAGTGGGCGGCTCTTCATTCTCCCAGTCCCTGCCTTTGCCTTCTGTGGCTTGGGCAGTGAGGCTCAAGCACTTGCCGGTGAAGACCGAGGCAAAAAAGTCATTGAGTACCTCCGCCTTCGCCATATCCTGGGTAACCAGGTCTCCCTTTTCATTCCGGAGAGGGCCCACATTTTCCCTAGTCTTCCTTTTATCCCCAATGTACCTATAGAAGCTTTTCTTGTTGCCCTTGACGTCCCTGGCCAGATTTAATTCTATCAGGGCTTTAGCTTTCCTAACCTGATCCCTGGCTGCTCAGACAATTTCTCTGTATTCCTCCCAGGCTACCTGTCCTTGCTTCCACCCTCTGTAGGCTTCCTTTTTGTGTTTGAGTGTGTCCAGGAGCTCCTTGTTCATCCATGCAGGCCTCCTGGCGATTTTGCCCAATTTCCTCTTTGTTGGGATGCATCGCTCCTGAGCTTGGAGGAGGTGATCCTTGAATATTAACCAGCTTTCTCGGGCCTCTCTTCCCTCCAGGGCTTTGTCCCATGGCACTCTACCAAGCAGATCCCTGAAGAGGCCAAAGTCTGCTCTCCTGAAGTCCAGGGTAGTGAGCTTGCTGTGCACCCTCCTCGGTGCCCTAAGGATCTTGAACCCCACCATTTCATGGTCACTGCAGCCAAGGCTGCCCTTGAGCTTCACATTCCCCACCAGCCCCTCCTTGTTGGTGAGAACAAGGTCCAGCATAGCACCTCTCCTCGTTGGCTCCTCTACCACTTGGAGAAGGAAGTTATCATCGACGCATCCCAGGAACCTCTCGGAGTGCTCATGCCCTGTCGTGTTGTCCCTCCAACAGATATCGGGGTGGTTGAAGTCCCCCATGAGGACCAGGGCTTGTGAACGTGAGGCTGCTCCTATCTGTCTATAGAGGGCCTCATCTGCTCGGTCCTCCTGGTCAGGTGGCCTGTAGCACACCCCCACCGTAATGTCACCTGTCCCTGCCCTCCCTTTAATCCTGACCCATAAGCTCTCGGTCAGCTCCTCATCCATCCCCAGGCAGAGCTCCATGCACTCCAGCTGGTCATTGACATAGAGGGCGACACCCCCTCCTCATCTCCCCTGCCTGTCCTTCCTAAAGAGCCTGTATCCTTCCATTCCAACACTCCAATCATAGGAGCCATCCCACCACGTCTCCATGATGCCAATAAGATCGTAGCCCTGCAGGCGTGCGCACGTCTCTAATGCCTCTTGTTTATTCCCCATGCTACGTGCGTTTGCATAGAGGCATTTAAGTTGAGCCCCCAATGAAGCTGTCTTACTGGCTGGGGTTCCTTTGTGCTGCTCTTCAGGCGCTCTCCTGCTGACCTGTGATCCTTAGTCCTGTCTAACTAATTTGATATCCTTCTATGATAAGGTCACCCGCCTAGTGGATGAAGGGAAGGCGGTGGATGTAGTTTTTCTGGATTTTAGTAAGGCTTTTGATACTGTCCCTCACAGCATCCTTCTGGACAAGTTGTCCAACTGTGGGATGAGCGGGTTCACGGCGCGCTGGGTGAAGAACCGGCTGAATGACAGGGCTCAAAGGGTTGTAGTGAATGGGGCTACATCTGGCTGGCGACTGGTCACCAGCGGTGCTCCTCAGGGTTCAATTCCAGGGCCAGTTCTGTTCAACATATTTATCAATGATCTGGAGGCAGGAGTTGAATGCACCATTAGCAAGTTTGCTGATGATACCAAACTGGGAGGTGCTGTTGACTCTCTTGAGGGACAAGAGGCCTTGCAGAAGGATCTAGATAGATTGGAGCATTGGGCTATGATTAATGGGATGAAATTTAACAAGTCCAAATGCCGGATTCTGCACCTGGGACAGAGTAACGCCAGGCACAAGTATAAATTGGGAGAGGAGTGGCTGGAGAGCAGCCCTGCAGAAAGGGATCTGGGGATGGTGGTTGACAGCAGGCTCAATATGAGTCAGCAGTGTGCCCTGGCAGCCGAGAGGGCAAACTGCATCCTGGGGTGCATCAAAGACAGCATAACCAGCCGGTCAAAAGAGGTGATTATCCCGCTGTTTTCAGCATTAGCGCGGCCTCACCTTGAGTATTGTGTGCGGTTCTGGGCCCCACAATTTAAGAAGGATGTTAAGATATTTGAATGTGTCCAGAGGGCAACAAAGCTGGTGAAAGGGCTGGAAGGCATGTCCTATGAGGAGTGGGTAAGGACTTTGGGCTTGTCTAGTTTGGAGAAAAGGAGGCTGAGGGGTGACCTCCTTGCTCTCTACAGCTTCCTGAGGAGGGGAAGTGGAGAGGGAGGTGCTGATCTCTTCTCCCTGGTATCCAGGGACAGGACGCGTGGTAATGGTTCAAAGCTGCGCCAGGGGAGGTTTAGACTGGATATTAGGAAGCATTTCTTTACCGAGAGGGTGGTCAAACACTGGAACAGGCTTCCTAGAGAGGTGGTCGATGCCCCATGCCTGTCAGTGTTTAAGAGGCATTTGGACAACGCCCTTAACAACATGCTTTAACTTTTGGTCAGCCCTGAAGTGGTCAGGCAGTTGGACTAGATGATTGTTGTAGGTCCCTTCCAACTGAAATATTCTATTCTATTCTAAGACTGGACGTGCAGTAGGAATGGGACAGGGAAGGCAGGGCCACAAGACGGTGGCTTCAGGAGCTGACTTGAACCTCTGCTCCATGTTCAGCCCCATTCGGGGCACAGGGATGGACAGGGAAGAGGCAAACTTCCACCCCAAAGAGACAGTGAGAAAGTCAGCGCTTGCCTCGTATTTTTGCCAACTTATTCTGGCACAGAGAGAAGGGTCCTGGCTCCTCCAGCCACAAGCCAGCTCAGGCCGGTCCCTGAGCCAGGGACTGCCGCAGCGGGGACCCTCCTGTTTTAAAAAGGATGCTGTGAAGCAGCTTTCCCAGCCCACAGTTTGTATTTTGGACCCACCCACCAGGCCAAATTCCTCCTCATCTCCCCTTTTCCACCACAACCACCCCCTCCACAAGGGCCAGGCCCCGCCGGGCTGCCACCTTCACTTCCCTCAGGCAAGAGACGGGGTCCCTCTGACCACACTGACCTGTGCGACCATGTTGGTGACATCACCAGTGTTGGTGGGCAGCAGGACGGTGTTGGAGTCTTTGGCAAGCTTGGAGAAGACGCTCACGTACTGCTCTGCTACAGAGAGAGAGGCAGCAGCGTTGCCGTGCTGGGGAGAGAGGGCCAAGGCTCAGCAGCGAAGAGGCAAGTCACGTACCACCAAGAGCTCATCTGTGCCCCTACCCCCAGCCCACCCTGGGCTGGTAGCAGCCCCTAAGAAAACAAAACTCCTCGCTGCTGCTGAAGACACCAGGGAACATCTGAGAGAAAGCCAGGTGCCACCCCGGCCTTGGTTTCATCTCCCCCGGTGCTAGCACCAAAGCTGTGGCTGCCCCAAGGAGCCATCGCTCACCCGCTGTGCCAGAGCAGCCGCCAGGAGCTGAATAGCTTCAGCCTTGGCCCTGGCCTTGACCAGCATGGCACTGGCTTCTCCTGCAACGAACCACAGCAAAATGCACATCAGAACTGCAACAAAGTGCTTCTAAGGAGCAAATCAAGACAACCTCAAGGAGCAAATCAAGACAACCTCATGCACGCAAAGCCTCCTCTTCTGCAACAACAGCACAGTGATACTCCTGCAACACACCTCCTGCTGCCCCAGGCTGCGGGGCAGCAACACGAGCTGGAGCTCAGCCCAAGGGCGCCAGCAAGGAAGGATCAGCATGGCTGAGGAAGCCTGGCCCACAGACAGTGATGCAGTCTGCTCCTCGGGAGCATCACCCCTCAGCGCAGAGGGCTACAGATCCTCCAGGCCCCACATGTTCTAGCCCAAGGCACTACCAGCAGCTTTGTTGATTTGTTTGGCCTTCTCAGCTTCTGACGCCAGGATCTGGGCCTGTTTCTGCCCCTCAGCCACGTTGATAGCCGATTCCCGCGTCCCCTCCGACTCCAGCACTGTCGCCCGCTTCCGTCGCTCTGCCTCCACCTGCAAACACAGGTCAGATGCCAGCCTGCCACGGCCATGCTGAGGAAATCCCATCCGTGGGGCAAGCGCAGCAAGGACACGCTCCTATGTCCTGCTTGGGCAAGCATGGCTTAGCAGAGGATAAGAACACAGCTACAAAACACCAAGCGATCCCTGGTGAGGGCTGGTTCTGCTTCTCACGCTGCACAGCCCTCCCCAGCCCGGTCCACACCTAACCGGCCACTTCCCCCTCCTCCCCGGAGATCTGGCACTCCTCTTTTCTCAAGGGGAAACCTTCAGCTCTGGGATTTTCCTCCTACAGAGCCCAGTAGGGATTTTAAAGGGAGCTGGCGGGGCTTGTGTGTACCAGGCAGGAGCCACCACTGCCGAAATAAGGATGGGAATTATTTATTCAATAGCTGTACGTTTGCAGCCAAAGTGTCAACAGGCTTCCCTCACCGCAGGAGGGCCCAGTGCTGCCAGCTCTGGACGGAGAACAACCGTGCTGCGTGGAAGGGGAGATTTCCCTCTCGTTCCAGACCGCCTGCCCAGAGAACCAAACCTGCATCTGCATGGATTCCTTCACGCGTGGGGGCACATGGATGTCCTTGATCTCGTAGCGCAGGCACCGGATGCCCCAGCAGTCTGAGGCCTGATTGATGGCATCCACAATGTTGGCGTTGAGGGACTCCCGCTCCTGGGAGGCACAAAAGAAACGACAGAGAGCAAAGAAGAGGCACTTAGCACGAGACATGGGGCAGAAGGGAGACCTCCCCTCACGGGCCAAGGTCAGCCAGAAAACCCCAACTCCACAGGCGTAACGCAGGGCCACATCTCTTGAAGGGGTTACCTTCTCCTAGGGAGGGCAGTGCCCAAAACTGAAATTGCTGAGATACAAACATCATCCAGGAATGCCAACAGCTCCCGCTTCTGCCCAACAAATGCAGCATGAGGGTTACAGCCCCCCTGAACCAGGTCAGCCAGGACACTCATCACTGGGCCCGAGCAAAGAGTCACCGAGTCAAGAGAAACACAGCCGGACCAGCCAGGTCTGGGCATGCACCACCCATCACCCTTTCCGACTAACACAGGGCAGGGGAAAAAATAGCTCCTGTTAAAAAAAATAACCGAAACAAGACCCATCTTCAAGGATTCACTAGTAGGTCAACTGAAACAGAAGCCCTCTAAGCAAAGAGCATTTTGCTGTTAAGTGTATCAGCCTGGCCATGCAGACCCCCCGGCGTTTCGAGAAATGCTGCTAGATGCTGGCAGCTCCGTGATCCACCTCCCCAGCTCACCCGGAAGACTCTGTCGAGGGAGAGTTTGCCAAGTTCAGATCTCATGGTGGTCTGGGCCAGCTGGGTCACTGCATACTCAGGATCTTCCACCCCATAGCTGGCCTGGAGAGCAGAAGCAAAAAACAGAGTCGATGGCAGTGCCGAGAGGGACCCCGAACGAATCAGGATGGGCAAACGCTAAGACGAGAAACCTGCCACAGACACCCCTGCCAAAGAAAAGCGGGGTCCAGAGCTGAGATCTGCCTTCCCCTCCTCCTCCCATTCCCTCGGGAGGGAACAGGGTGCTCAGCCCACCCTCCTCGCAGAGCACAGCAAGCTGGGCAGAGCCTGAAGCACGCGTCGCGGAGAGAAGTGAGCCAGCAGAGCCAGGCGAGCGGTGGCTGAGGGCCTGCCAAGGCAGCCAGCTGGGCAACGCAGCATACGCAGACCGTGCTGGGCGCAGCCAGAGACGCTAGGAGGCTGCCAGTTTGACTCATGCTGAGTGTCAGCACAGCAGGGACAGTACCTTGTAGGGGTCCATAACCCGCAGATAGAGCACGCCGTCAATCTGCAGGGTGAC
Source organism: Calonectris borealis (assembly GCF_964195595.1). Taxonomy (NCBI): domain Eukaryota; kingdom Metazoa; phylum Chordata; class Aves; order Procellariiformes; family Procellariidae; genus Calonectris; species Calonectris borealis. The sequence goes on along the minus strand of NC_134351.1, from coordinate 25,347,193 downwards.
ATTATCTGCCAGGAGAGAACGACACGTTCTGTTTAGTGAAGCAGCAAAGTAAAGCCATGGCAACCCCCTCTCTCCCGACAGAATTAGCAGAGCTGGGCAGGGTCATCCCTTTCCTTCCTGGTGTCAACAGCGTGGCATGGAAGAGGGATCAGCTGAAACAGACCTCCTTATGCAAAGGGCTTTATAAAAAGGACCCTGACGTTCCCTACAAAATGCCTCATTTTGACATTTTAATACACAAGAAATCTCAGGTCTCCAGATCAAAACATTTCATACTGTAGTTATTTTAAAAAATAAAATATTTAAGAGGAAAAAAAAAATAAAAAGCTTAATACTAAAATTTTAACAGAGCTGTCCATTAACCTGATCTGAAATCTTTTTTACAGAAACACAGGGGAGATTTTTCCTGGTTCAAGACAGGAAAACATCTGAAATCTGAAAAATGGATTCCTGCCCAGGTGCGTTCAACCCAGCAAGAAGGGGCAGCCACAGCCCGCAGAGAGCAGACAGGACCTCCTGGGGTTCTCCCACTCGCAACACCACAAGGACAGTCAAGCCCGGGTGACCAGGGACAGGGCTGAGTATGAAGTCTGGGACATTTCCACTCTTCCCCGCGCTGTCCCTTGCTCACCCTGGATGCAGTGGAAGGAAAAGGGCAGGATGCAGAAGCTGTTCCTTACCTAGGGTGACAGCTGACTGCTCTGGGATGTTAATGACGATTTCTTTGAGACTCTGCACATAACGAATCCGATCCAACAGAGGGATGAGGAAGTTCAAACCCTGGGAAAAGGGTGGGATTAGACTGCTGAGCCCTCTAATCTGGGGTTTCACCCCCCCTAGAGAACTCAGCCAGACTAGAGAGGGCTGTGCAAACAAAGCTCAAGTACGCTACACGCTGTAGATGCTACAGGCAGAGCAAATGTGCTTCCCACACATAGGAAATTTAGGTTTCTCAGTGCTTTTAACACTCCACCAAAGGAAATTAGTCTACAAGCAGCCAAAAGGATCACAATCTGGAAGAATAAGCACACCATCCCCCGAATCCTCGCGCAAAGGACGCGCCTCGCTACAATTTTAGGAACCTGCTGAATCCAGAAGGGAAGAAAAGCAGCTCCTTACAGGCTCAAGGATTCGGTGGAACTTGCCCATCCTCTCCACCACCCAAGCCTCCTGCTGTGGCACAAAGAGCACCCCGATATTCACGGGCAGGCTGGAGTTCAAGCAGTGCGGTGCTGGGGCCAGCCACGCTGAACGCTTCAGCTGTTGGGAGTGCTGGAGAAAGGAAAAGGAACAGGATGGAGACTGGCTGCTGGCACCTTGCCCCTTGCACGTGACAACCCTCCTCCTCCAGGCCCTGCTCTCCCATCTGGGATTGATGCTCCTGGCCCCGATACACCAGGACAGGAAACATCACTGACACCCTGAATAAGCACACACCGTGAGGGGACATGGGCTGTCCCCACAGGGATGAGACCTAGGCCCCAGGATCAGTTCAAGTGTCAGGGCCTTCCCTGCAGGTGTAGGGGGGGCTCACCCCAGTGTTGGAGCTTTCTCCACATCTTCCCTTCCCTCACATCCCTGCGTGGGGGGAGGAATAAAGCCCCTCTGACACTGTAAGGGAAAGGAAGGTGTGGGGTGGGGTCTCTCCTGCCCCACTCAGCCCCCTGTAACCTGGTCAGACTCCTTCCTCCCATCCCTCTCCACCTCCCACCTCAGTCCCAGGTCCCCCTCACCAGCCTGTCCCTCCCCAGCTGTGGCTGCCCTCCGGCTCCCCCCAAGGACCCTCCTCCCCACAGCCACAGCCCCTCACTCCCCCCAGCTCTCCTCACTACCTCCCATGCCCAGCTCCCCACAGCCTCCTCGCTAACCACTATGCCCCCCCCGCACCATAACCCACCCCCCAGGCCTCCACAGCCCCTCACATCCATTTCTCCTACACTCATTTCCTCCCCAGCCCCACATCCCCTCACATCCATTTCTCCTACACTCATTTCCTCCCCAGCCCCACATCCCCCAACCCATCCCCCCCCTAGTCCACCTCACCACTCCTCATACCAGGTTGCCCCCAGTCCCCCAACACCACTCCCCCAACCAAACTCCCACCCAGCCCCCTCAGTACCCCCATACCCATTTGCCCCCAGGCCTCCTCTGCGCACCCCAATACCCCTATCCCTACCCAGCTCCCCCCAGCCGAGCGCCCATGAGCCTCTTCCATCCCACCCTCCACCCATCTCCCCAGGGCTTCCTCAGAGCCTCAACACCAACCCCTCCCGGCCCCGGCCCCGGCCCCGGCCCCCCAAGGCCTCCCCCAGCCCCACCTGCAACAGGCCGAGGCCGGGCCCGGCCCGGCACCCCGCCCGCGCCAGCATCGCGCCGCCGCCACCGCTCCCCCCGCCGCCCCGGAAGGCCACTCGGGACGCCCCGCCTCTCCCGGGTGAGCCTCCCGGGGCACCCCGTCCTGCCGTGGCGGCCGCTGCCCCTGGTTCCGCCGTCCCCGGGAGCAGCGAGACGCGGGCTCGGTTTCCAAACAGGCGTTTATTAAATTAAAAACAAACACGAAAAGTACCGGTACAGCCTCGCCGGGCAGCTGCCAGCCTCCCCGCCCCAGCTGGGCCACGGCGAGCGGGTCCCGGGGCCGTGGGGCGAGGGGGAACCCCAGTGTCCTGGGGGGAGTGGGACTCCGGGCCCCGGTGCTGTGGGACGGGGGGACCCCGGTGCCGGGGGGGAGCACGACCCCCGGACCCTGGTGTCATGGGGCAAGAGGTACCCCAGGACCCGGTGCCGTGGGGGGAGCAGGCCCCCACTGTGTGTGTGTGGGGGGGGGGGGTGAGTGGGACCCCGGCCCCCCCAGCCCAGCAGGGCCAGAGCCTCTCGGCCTCCCCATGGCAGTGGAGAGCGGGGCCTCACCCCCCCAAGTGTGGCAGAGGCCTGTCCTGTCCCATCCCCATGCCCCAGTTCTGCCAGCCGGAGCTCTGGGGAGAGCGACGTGAACACAGGGTGGGCTTCGGTTAAAATGACGGCTGTCCCAGTGAGCCCCTGGTCCCAGGGTCGTGCCCACCCCAGCGAGGTTGCAGCCTGGCAGTCCTCCCTGCATGAGCCTAGCAGAGACCCCAGGTCATGGGGATTACACAGATGGGGTACATGCAAGCTCATTTTTCCTTTGTCTCCTGCCCCTCTCACCTCTCTGACCCACCCGGGGCTCCTGAGGCTGCAGCAGGGACGGGCACTGCTCCAGATCACCCCCAAACACCTTCCTGAAGGTCCAGCCTGACTTCCATTTGATGCCCTCTGCTGCTTCCCCTCTTCCCAGGGACTAAGCCAGGGCTCCTACCCATCCTCCAGCACCTGATCATGCTGCCAGCAGACCCCTGCCCAAAGCCATCTCCTGGATGGGATTCACCCCACACACGCGCAGACGGTGCAAGGCTCTGATTTTTTTGGCAATCTCCACCTTCTCTCAGATCCACAGCACATATGGGCTCCGGAGGCTCCTGCCAGGAGGACTGTCCCTGTGCTCCTGCAGAGAGCCCCAGGTCCCCATTCATGGGACAGCCACATCTCTTAGCCCCAGGAGCCATGGCAACAGCCAGTTCCCTGCCAGCCACAGATTTCTTGGGGTCTGGCTTGCCCTAAAGGGGTGGGAGGGCAAGTCCAGGCCTCCCCAAGCTGACTGAAGTGGGGCTGGCCCCACAGAGCTGGTGCCCAGCAAGTCTCAGCCTCTCCCGGGGCTTTTAACACAGCCCCGTCCTGGGAGCTGCATCCTGGTCGAGAGGTGGGTCACCCTCTCCTTCCACAGCCCGAGGTGTCCCCGTCCCTGGTCACCCTCACAGCCCCCACAGCCCTGCTGCAACCCGGGCAGCCCCGCGCTGCTGAGCGCAGCCTCCCCGCTGCCAGGGGCCTCATCCAGCACCGAGAGGGTGGGGGGAAGAACAGCACAGCACCTCCGATCCTCCGCACAAGCCTCCTCTGCACTCCCAGCGACAATAAATACTAATAAATACAAATTCTTCCGCATGTTCTGCTCTCAACCCCGGGACCAGTGTGGGCAGCCTCACCCAGAGCCCCCAGCCCAACTCTTCACTCCCCCCCGGCTCCAGCCACATCTCCGAGCTGGGAGCAGTGCTGGCAGAAGGCTTGGGCATGCCCCTGGAGCGCTGGGGCTGCTCCCCAGCCCCTGACCCTCCTGGTGAAGCCCCCTCGGTGATCTCAGCCCTGCCGCAGGGCACGGGCACGGCGTCTGTGCTGCTCAGGAGGACGGGGGCACACAGGGAGGGCGATACTTCAAGGTGGTGCTTGCTCACTGGCCCTTTACTCATCTCTCCCCGAGGTGCTGGGCTGGAGGCTCCCCAGTGGCCCTGGGGCATGGAGAAGGTCAGGCTCGGGGCGAGTAGCAGGGGTTCCTCGGCATCTCCGTAAAGGATTTCAGTTCATAGGGGATCCCCGAGTCAACCTCGATTGACTTGCGGGAGAAAAGCAGCCGGATGTCGTCGTGAAGGTAGATCTTCCCCGACTTGGAGCTGTGAAACCTGAGTGGAGACAAGAGCAGGGTGGAGGGACCTCAGGCTCCCAGGCAAGGGCAGGACAGCCTCGGCGGGAGGCACGACCCCCTCGCCTACTTTGGCCCCTGGTCAAGGTGGCCATGCTCTGGTTGCCTTCAGAGGGACAGAGACTGCTGCCCCTCAGGCAGGGCGGCAGCTCTGACCTCCCCGAAAAATCAGCTGGTCCCTGCTCCTCCCCAGGGCTGGGGGTCAGGCTGCCATCCTCCCACTCTGGCAGGAGGGCCTACAGGTTTGGGGGAGGCAGGGACACATGGGAGAGGAGCCCAGGGGTGACCCTGGGGCAGGCGCCCATCCCTCCCGGCGTGCCCTACCTTAGGTGCATCAGGTAGCAGAGGACGCTGCGGGATGGGCTGGTGCCCGGTGGGTTGCTGGGGGCCACAGTGGCCCTTTCCTCCTCCCCCACGGGCACCAGGAAGATGCGGTGGCGTAGGAAGGTCATGTGGTTGGCCGGCATGTCCTGGAAGTTGTACGTCACCAAGAACATCTTCACCACAGTCTTGTTGGGGTTAAATAAGGTCTGGGGGTAAAGGGGTAGGGGGTGAGACTGGGAAGGGCACAGGAATGGATCCATAGGGCAGGGCTGGGGCATCTGGGGGCAGCACCAGTGGGCCCAAGGGCCCAGAAAGACCCACACCAGCCCCAGAGGGCTTAGCCTGAGGCCCACAGGTCAGTCCTTTCCATGCACCTCCACTCCCGTGCTCCCATCCCATCCCCATTGCACGTACACGCTCTCCTGCCAAGACCCTTGTCCCTCCCCACCAACCTCTTCCTTCCCTGCATCTCCCATCACCTTGTCTCCCTGCCAGCACCCCGGGGACCCTGTGCTCCCCTCCGCTGTACTTTCTTGGCAGCCACGTACCCCCTCTGCACAGAGCTTTCTGGCTGCTGCCCCTGCCAAACAACATAATGGAGTGTATCCACCTTGGGGAGCAACTGGAGCCCACCCGGCCCCCTCCCCATGGCACTGCCAGAGGCCAGGGGATGACTCACCACTTGGATGGTTCCAGCTTTGGGGACACTGTAACCCTTCTTTCCCAAGGCCTCCAAGTCAATCACTCCCTGGGGCAAAAGAAAGCACGTGAGAGAGGGAGAAAGCCCATGGAGAGCCCAGCTGGGACCTGGCACGGGGCCACAAGCCCCTCTTGCTAGGAATGCCTGGCACAAGGTGGCAAGACAACGCCCAGCTCAGTCCCTCTCCAAACGGAAGGATGAACAAGCAGCAACGCAAAGGTGACAGCGAAGCAGCAGCCATGAGATGGCTGGGCAGCAGCCTGCCTGTTTATACACCTGCAAGGGTTCCTGCTTCTTTCCCTCTTCGCTTTGTGGGTTAAATATTGCTCCCAGCACAGCTAGTGGTCTCCTCAGGTAGGTGGTTGCTTGAGCTGCACTCTCCGGAGAGGGGCAGCCCCCGAGGATGCGCAGTGCCTGGGTACAGCCCCCACTCACCTCCCCCAAGGGCCCAGCCCTCCCTCGTCTGCATACCAGGAAAGGCGAGGGCGCGCTATGTTCGGAGATGTCGAAGTAGGTGACATCAACAGGCAGGATGGCATGCTGGGGGCAGTAGGAGCCACTGGCACCGATCTCTGCTGTGAACCCCTCGATCCTCCCCGACGGCGCAAAGCGCCCTTTCAGGATGGACTCCTGAGAGAGGAGGGAAGCGTTAGGGACCTTCAAACACCAGTCCTGCCCCTCACCTCTAAGCTGCAGGTGAGATCACCCCCATCTCCACCGCAGCCCCGGCTGCTTGCTCCAAGACAGACCCATCCTGAATTGGTGGGCTGAAACCAGCCATCTAACACAGAGAAGCAGCAAGAGCACCTCGGCTCAGCCACTCAGCTCCACGGCGGCCATCTCAGCAGAGTCTGGGATCCTAGTGTGTCACCCAAAGATCTGCTGGCCAAGCCGTTCTGCTGGTGGATGGTGGCTGCACGAATGGCCACTGCATGCCAGGCCCCTGGGGACAATCAGCCCAGCCCCACGCTGGGGCTCCCGTCGGGCTCAGCCTCTCACGCCCGTCGCCAGCCCAGCCCAGAGCCCGCAGGACCCACCTCCCTCCCTGGCAGGTGGGTGCCGTTACCTCAAAGTTGCCCAGCAGAGCATGGCTGATGGTGGTGGTGGCCCAGGGCGCTGTGGAGGACCTGGTACCCCTCCGGAGGCTGCTCCAGAGATGTCGCCTTTGAGAGAGGAGAGAAGATAAGTGTCAGACCGGAGAGCATGCAGCCCTTGGGCTGCCCGTGTCCCTGGGGGTGTGGATCCCTCTCCAGGTCCCCCGATCCCTTTCTTTGGTGGAGGTTGAACCCACTTTCCTACCCCCCAGGGGCAGAAGAAACCTCCCTCCGCCCCACAGCCTGGGGTCTTGTGGAGGAGAGATGCCTGGGGCAGGGAAGGGAAGAGGATTTGTCCCAACCTGACCCTCCCATGGGGCTGCAGGGTGCTGGGGTGGCTGGGCACCCCGGGCCCCCACGGCTGGCCCTCGGGGCTGCCGAGACACTCACGATTTGAGGTGCAGCCTGCTCTTCAGCCTCCTCCCAAATGCAGTGCAATCCACGGAGCTCTGGAGGGGGCACGAAATCGAGAACTGTGTTAGGGCAGCAACTGGGGACTGTGCACCCCCAGGAGGTGCCATCGCCCCTTGCCCTGCCCCACAGCCCCATGAGGGTCCCAGCAGATTGGACAGGCCGTCAGTGGCCTCCGCGGGGGCAGCTGGCAGGGCAGCGCGAGGGCTGGGGTGGGGACGTGGGGCTGCCAAAACTGAGACTTTACTCTCCCAAAGTGGCTCTGCTGGGGAACGGGGTGTTGGTACCCAGCCTGAGGGTACAGTGCGCAGCTCCCACCCTGCAAAGCAGGTCTCAGGGCCAGCCCCAGTGAGCAAGACACTCCCAGACAGAGCCATGCACCAACACCCCCTTGCACCTCCCAGGGAAGAGAAGTCCCATCCCCAGGCGATTCATGCAAAGTCCTTGGTAATGCCGCCGGGCAGAGGGGCATGCTGCCCACCCCTGTCCACAGCCAGGCTCCTACAGCTGTAGGGCGGGGGGTTAAAGCCAGGGCCACACTGCAGCTTCCTTTTAAAGATGTCCCCTTTTCAGGGGGGACACCTTCCCTTCTGTAAGCCACACAAAAGGATGATGGAGCTGGCTGGCATGACCGGGCAGGAAAACCAAGGGAAGCTGCTGGAGGGCTTCACTCTGCAAGGGCAGTGCTGGGGGCAGCCAGGCTGGGGGACAGTCACTAAAAAGGGTATGTGGGCAGGGATGGAGCTGTGCCCCATGGACAGTGCATCCTGGCTCCAAGCAGCAAGAAGCCAGGGTAGCTCTGCCATCGGTCCCTGCAGGTCCCTGCACCATGGGATGCCCCAGGGAAGGAGAGGAGCGTGCCAGCTCTGGTGTGAGCCTGCTGCAGCCTCAGCCGGCAGGACACGGTGAAAGCAGGGAGCTGGTCAGGAGGGGCTGGTAAGCAGGGAGGAATCGCAGACAGCTCCTGAGCTGCCAGGGTGGTTGCAAACCTCCAGAGTCTGCCCCATTTCTGAGAGCTTGTGGCACCCTGGGGACATGCCACGGGCACCCCAGAACTGCAGAAAAGCCAGTGGCATCTCTGCACACAGCACTGGGGCTCCCACTTCCTGGCCCAGAGCATGTCCAGTCCTGCTCCCTGCCACCAAAACCCTTGCCCAGCAGGCAGAGTGCCCTGATGGATATCACGGCCAGGGACCCAAGCCATCCCACCCCTCTGCCTTCTTCTCCCCCAGGCAGGCAGAGGACAGCCACTCTTCCCAAGCCTGCCGATAAGTCTGGCTTAACGTGAAGCTGTGAGACACTGACTGTGGCACCATGCCACATGTCCAACTCTTGCTGTCACGGAGAGGTCATGTCCCATTCGAACAAGGCTCTCCAGGCCAGAGAGCTGGTTGCAAGCAGCAGAACCAGTGACTACAAGGTGTCAAGAGCCGGTGACAACCTACAGACAGTGTGTCCCAGGGCTGGCTGTCAGCCGCTGCCCTGCTCACACCAGTGCTGTGGCACTGGGACAGAACAGGGTGCTGTGCCACGATGGACCACGTGCCCACGAGGACCACGTTTTGCCCACGAGGACAGCCCTGAGCTCTGGGTGTCCCCGGGCCATTCCCTGCCTCCCCCCGTGAGCGATGCTCACCTTGGCCGTGGGAAGCAGGTGATTCCAGAAAGGTGCCCCCTTGGCATCGGTGCTGCGGCAGGCCGTGGGCACCGGATGGCATGGCAGGGTCCTCTTCTTCCTCACTGGTGGGGACAGGCTCTCGTCCTCAGAGCAGGAGTCGGACACAACCTCGCCAGCAGGCAGCAGCTTCCTTTTGGCCGGGCAGCTGCTGCCACCGAGCCAGCTGCTCCCACAGGGCGTCTTCTCCAGGGAGCTCAGGTTGCTGGGCTCGGGGCTGAGCACTGTCTGCGGAGCTGGGGGCTCCTTGCACCTGTTGGCCACCATTGGCCATTCCTCTTCTCTGCTAGCCCTGCTGCTGTGAGCCAGGCTGCTCCCTGGCTTCTCTCTCTTCCCACCAGAGTCCAACTGGGGAGTTTGTGCAATATTGTGCAAATCAAGGTAAAGTAGGTTGCGGCCACTTGCCCGCTCCCTGCTATCCCCGTAGTCTGTGGGCTGATTCCCTGGCGAGACAGGGCAACCGTCTCTTGTGTGCAAAGTACTGCAAGCAATGTGCCAGGAGGAGACATCCTGCGACTTGTCCTCTCTGCTGGCCTTGGGGCTGTGGCTAGGGCTGCCCTCGCACCGGTGCTCCACCACCCGCAGCCCGCTGTGGGAGAAGTGCTGGGCAGAGCCACACAGGGATAGTTCTTCCACCAGCAGACCGTCCTCAAAGGTATCGTCATTGTCCAGGGTAGCCTGCCCACGGCCCCCGTTGCACTTGCTGTCCACCCCCCCGCCACCCCAGTGAGTTCGTTTGGGATCTCGCCCCCCCTCCGGAGTTCGCTGCTCGGGGTAACCCCTCTTGACAGCTGGCTGGCTGCCTGCCCGCTGCTCCGTGCTCTCGGAGGAGCTGGAGAGATGGGAGAAGATGGAGACCTGGTAAACCTTCTGGCGCTTGATCTCTGTCTCGTTGTAGCCCATGAGGATGCCGCGGTGGGTGCAGGTGCAGCGCTGCGAGGAAGGCTCCAAGGGCGCCTCTCCACTGAGCTGGGACAGGCTGAGGTCCGTGCCGCGCTCTGGGGGCAGGGACGTCTTTGCGTGGATGTGCCGCATGGAGCCTTACTTGCCTGGACTTTGAGTGGAGCCAGAGTCAGAACAGCCCATGCAACAGCAGAAGAGGGACCGTAAAGTGCCACAGGTCACAGTGTGAGGACAGGGGGTGGGAGCTGGACCCTCCCTCGCTCAGGATGTCCGGGTGAGCCCTCTGCTATGGGGTGCACTGCAGTGCAGCATCTGGAAAGAGAGAGCAGGAAGACGGAGATCAGCCCAGGATCCCCATCCTCGTCCAGCCTTTTGGACGCAAAGGACCTGCCAGGATGTGGGCAGCTCCCCATACAGCCCCACTCGAACCTTCCTCTCCGGGGATGGGAAGAGGAACCAGGCTGGTGTGGCTCTCCAGGGAACCCTGTGGGCATCACCCACCTGCAGGATCAGCACTTCCTTCCCGGCCTGGGCATGGAGAGGAGGCTGGGCTGGAGGCTACTAGGGACAAGTCTGGACAAGTGGGGAGAAGGGGGCCTGCCCTCTGCCAGGGACTTGACATGCTTGTGCTGTTCTGGAGTGCAGGAGTCAGGCAGATCAGACCAGTCCCAGGGGCTCAGGCCTGTAATCACCCCTTTGGGCAACAGCAACAAGATCTCCCAGTGCTTGCCAAGAAGACCTGCCCCGGCCGCATGTGCTGAATGAGGCAGGGCTGGTGCCCTACGCTGCCAGCCCCATGGTGGGGACGGGAACCTGACCTAATGTCACAGTTAGCTCTGCCGGCTTGGACCAGAGACTTCTACCACCTCAATTAGCAGCTGGGTGGTACCAGGGGCTGCAGAGCCCACCATGGGCTCCTGCACCATCCACCCACTCCTGTACCATCCATATATCACCCACTCCTGCCTGCCCCGAGGGCCTGACCTCCTTGCTGCATGGGGCTTCACTTTTGATTTTCAGCCCAGATTCAGAGCTGTGAGAATCCTGGCCACGAGTTTTTCTGGCATGATAAATACTGAAATGGCTGTGAGAGCCGAGGAGATGCAGGAAAAGCCACTGGCAGGCTGAGGAGCTCCAGAGCCTGACAAACAGCCTGTGCCTGGCAGCTCTGCCCTTTGCCTGTCCCCGCAGCTCTGCCTGCTCCTGCGGAGCAAAGGCTTAGGGGCAGGCGTGCAATAGGGGAAGTGGTTCTCCAAGTGGGTCAAGGCCATCTGGAGAGCGAGGCTGCGCATGGTATTTTGACCCCCGCCGTGATGGGGATGGGAAGGTGGCAGGTCAGGGTGGTTGAGCCCAGGGATTTCGTTTAAAAGGAGTGATGAAAGGTATAACCATGCACCAGCACATGATGGGGGCTGACTGGCTGGAAAGCGGCTTGGCAGAAAAGGCTCTGGGGGTCCTGGTGGACACCAAGTTAACCATGAGCCAGCAATGTGCCCTTGCCACAAAGAAGGCCAACGGTATCCTGGGCTGCATTAGACAAAGTGTTGCCAGCAGGTCAAGGGAGGTGATCCTTCCCCTCTACTCAGCACTAGTGAGGCCACACCTGAGAGTGTGCAGCAAAGGGCCACTAAGATAATTAAGGGATTGAAGCATCTCTCCTATGAGGAAAGGCTGGGAGAGCTGGGACTGTTCAGACTGGAGATCTGAAGGCTCAGGGGGGGAACTTATCGATGTATATAAATACCTGAAGGGAGGGTGCAAAGAAGATGGAGCCGAGCTCTTTCCAGTGGTGTCCAGTGACAGGACCAGAGGCAATAGGCACAAACTGGAACACAGGAGGTTCTGTCTGAACATCAGGAAACACTTTTTTTACTGTGAGGATGACCAAGCACTGGAACAGGTTGCCTGGAGAGGTTGTGGAGTCTCCATCCTTGGAGATATTCAAAAGCCACCTGGACACGGTCCTGGGCAATGGCTCTAGGCGGCCCTACTTGAGCAGGGGGGTTGGACAAGATGACCTCCAGAGGTCCCTTCCAACCTCAACCCCTCTGTGATTCTGTGTAACCCACCACGCTGCAGCCTGTCCTGGCTGTCCCCCCACACTCACCCCTCTGCAGCAGAACCCCACTCCACTCTGGATTAACTTCCCAGTCCCGCAGCAGGTGGTCGTTGGCACAACTAGCTGAAGACACCTGCCAGCCAGGCAACCCCCAGAAACGGTGTGGCTGCCATGGAACGGCTCCCACCATCACGGTGTACCTCCGAACCTCTGCACCGTCCTCTCCAGCTCTTCAGTCTGCACAGCGGCTCTGAGGGGAAGGAAAGGGGGGGACACAGGTCTGGAGTGATTCAGATGCTTACCAGAAGAAGGGCAGGAGGGTACTGCCTGCCTGCGGGGTTGCATAGGCAGAGAAGGCAGCATTGAGGCTTAGCCTCTCCCAACCCCAAAGGCCACATACATCTAGGCCATCTCAGGCAGTGTTATCACCTTGATTTCCATTTAAACCACAAATACTTTAAGCTAGGCTATGAACTCTCTCATACCTCGCTCATATTTTACTCCCCTTTTGCATGCCTTCCTGTATGAAAACCTGTGCATACGAACAGATCCCTGCTACTTTTTGGTGACCATTGCATGGCTTGCTTTCCAAGACACTGCAGATCACCAGTAACCTCTGGGCCTCCAGCTAGCTGCTGGTCTCATGTCCACCTCCTGCCCCTTTCACCCACAGCACAGGACGCTTTCTGGCCTTGCAGACAAGGAGAAGAGCTTGCAATTGCTTTCTTCCAATAAGAGATGCCCAGCAGGGAAGGCAGAAACTGGGAGCCTGACAGCCCTGAGCCATGATGGCCCCCCACCAGCTTCCCCCAGTGCAAGGACAGCAGTCCTTTCATGTGCACAGCACTCACCTGCTCAGAGGTGCCCTTGATGTATGAAGGAGATTTGCAGATGCAACGCAGCTCCCCTGCGATCATAATCCACCAGCACCGCAGCTTCAATGCCTGGAAGGGGACAAGGAGAGTCAGCCCGGGCAGCAGCTCATGGTGCAACACCTTCAGAGTGGACAAGAGCCCTCAGGCACCTCCACCCTCAGCTCATCTGTCACAGGGGCAGCCCGTAAGCTTTGCTGGCCCAGGAACCTCCAGGTGAAGGAGGAAACGCTGCCCATCCCTGGGGACCATGCCCTCCCCACCTCCCTCCCCATGCAGCCCTCGGCTGGGGGCTCACTGCAGTGGCCGTCCAGAGGAAAGCCTCCATCTGTCCTGCTGGGCATCCCAACCACGAGTGCTGCTCTGAATCTGGAAACAGCAGTGCCAGGCAGATGAACAAACTCCCTGAAGGGATGCTCAGAGGCACCAAACACCCAAGTGCACCCCCTTTCTGGCACCCTGCAAGTTCTGCATCCTGTCATCTTGCAGGTGGGAAGCCAGCTTCAGCAGGTCACTCACTGTGCTTGCCACCTGACCTTGCCTGCCCCAGGAAACAGGCTGTTCTTTCATTCCATTTCCAATAAGATTTGTAATTGACAGGCACTCATGGCCAGTCCCTGAGAGCCGGCCAGCTCAAAAGCCACTGCCAGCAGTGCCAGGGAAGGGCACCGCCAGCAACCAGCCAGAACAGAGATGCAACATGCCAGCTCCCAAGGAGCACTCGCAGCAGGACAAATCAATGCCATAGCATAACAAACCTCTGGTCCAAAGCCTCAACAAAAGCTCTTTGTAAAGATCAGCTCCTCCTTGGCACCCCACATGGGGCCTACACGAAGGCAGGTAGAAAAGCAGGTGAACACCTGCAGCTGTGGACAGATGCTGAGGTGGTAACACGCTGTGCTCTGCCTGCCTGGAAGTGGAGAGCTCTTCTGCCAGGCTGCTGCTTCCCTCCTCCATCCCTGGGGGAGATTTGTACCACGACTTGCATAGCACAGTCAACCACTGGGAAGCAAAATCAGCAACCAGAGGCAAGAGTCAGCATGGTGCGGCAGGAGAAAGCCACATCCTTCCTGCGCGTGTCCATGCTGGGACAAATATGCAGTTTCCTTTATTTCTCCTTCCCACGTCCCTCTGCAGTCACAGCCCTTCCCAAATCCTCATGCAGGCCGGCTGAGCCCTTTGCTCCCCAGCGGCAGCTGCCTTTCAGGAGATGGGTCTATCAGGAGAGGCTGACATGCTGACACCACAAATCCATCCCAGCCGAGACCTCAACACCAGTCACCAGGTGATGCCAGCACTAGCCAATAGTGCACACACCTAGCACAAGGGGCTGCACCTCATTTTGCCAACCCAGATACTGTCGCCCGAAGCATTGTGCTGGGAAATGCCAGGATTCTCCAGCCCACCCCAAAAGTGTCTCCAAGTACACCTTGGGACCTCTTGTACATCCTCCCGGAGGACTGTCTGGCAGCCTGGGATGGGGAGCAGCTGGAGCACAGCACTGCTCCTCACGCTCTTGCAAGGCACCGTGGTCAGGGGAGGTTCCCTTCCCCCTTCCCCTAGCCTTTGGGGTTTCTCTTGGCTGTGTTTAGCTCTGCCTCCCAGGGCAGCTCCTCCCCACTGAGAACCCAGCCAGCTCACAGCAGGGCTCAGCCTCTTACAGCACCCAGCAGGAGCCCACCGTCCCCCTACAGAGCCAGAGAACAACATGGGGACCAGGGACTCCTGCACCCACAGCAGGGATGGGGAGACAGCACCTGGTCACCTCTAACTTCTCCTCCCCCTGAGCCGGGCATCTCTGGAGCCCTGCTTCTGGCCACCTGGATGGGACAGAGCCAGGTCCAGGTCCAGGTCCTCACCAGCTCAGCTGAGCAGCACAGGTACCATCCCCTGGACACAGCACGTGGGGCTCCATGTGCCCAAGCCAAGGATTCGGTCCCTCCTAAGACCAAATGATTGTGATTTTGTCGGTGTTTCAGCCTGTGCTGGTGCTCTAAGATAGGACTTAAAGGGCTTTGCCTGTGGGGGGAAGCCCAGCAAGAGCTCCTCCTGCTCTCTGCCCTGCTCCTGCCAAGCTCCCAGGCCCCCTTGATGGTCAGAGGGCAGGAGGGGGACTGTGGTTTTGCCAGGGTCTCCCAGCACCTGGGTCCAGAGCTATGCCAGGCACAGCTTTCCTCTCTTCCTCCAGCCCAGCGATGCCTGGGGAAGGGCGCTACACTTCAATGGCCACGATACACCCGGTGCCAAAGGACCTACAGGGAGGGAGCATGTCCCAGGTGCTGGGGCAGAGACACTGCGTTCCCTGGGGACACTGAGCCACCAGAACCTGATGTGGGATGACACAGCCAGGCCTGGGGGGGGGTGTCGGGGACTTGGCTTACCTGCTGGTTTCATTCCTATTAGCACATCCAGGGGGGACCCAGGATTAACAGACCGTGGTCTCAATCTGGTGGCGACAAAGCAGGATGGCAGGTGAGGAAGGGTTCCTGGCTGGGCGATGCAGCAGCTGTACCACATGCCGGGCTGCAGCCTGCAAAAGGATCTGTTGCTGTTTTAACTGTACTGTACCAGCCAGAAATGAAGCAGTATGGGTGTGGGGGCAGCTCTGCCAGCCAGGGGGGCATCTGCCAAGGGGCAGGACCGGCAGAGCCCTTGGAAAGGGGAGCCTGGCAGGGCTGGCAGCATGGCACTGCTGCAAGGAGAGCAAGAGCTGTACCCAAAGGGGCCACGCTCGCCCAGCGGGGATCCATGCAGCTTCCCAGAGCAGCACTGCCAGCCAGTCAAGGGGACACACAGATGGGGAACAAGAAACTTTGGTCTGGGCGTTGCTGCCTGGGGCAGAGTGCCATGCCTGGGGGCTAGCAGGGCCAAGAGGGGTCCTTGCACCATTTAGACCACAAAAAACCCCAAGACAACCCCAAACTGGCTTTTGCTGCCTTCCTCCCTCCTGCTCCCTCTCCTGGGAAGTGCTAAGGAGACCTTCACAGCCTCACTGGGGGTGAAGCAGGAACCACACAGCCAGGAAAAAGAGGGGCTGTCATTACAATAATCATCCTCAGTACAATCAGAGCACAGGGCAAGAGAAGAGGCAATGGAAACTGCTGGAAACGGACTGCCTGGAGGATAAGTCACAGCTCTATCGGTCCTATCTGAACCCAAGGAGAAGGAAGGAAATCTAACCAGTGGAAGTGCAAACCCACAAGTTCCCTGGCACAGGCTAAGAGCAGAGCTTGAGAAGCGCCTGCAGGCAGAAAGTTTCCATCACATCCCTGAAGGATGGCGGCCCCAGCAGCGATGCTGCCACCAGAGAAGGGTTTCTCCACAGCCTGAGAGATCAGGTGTACCACCATCAGGAGAGAGACAGACGCGTGAGGCTAGGGACCACTTCTGCACCGTCCCTAGGAGAGGTGGCAATCCTGGAGAGAAGCCAGTTAGAGAGATGCTACAGGAGCAAACTGTGCCTGAAGGGAAAGACGACCAGTGTGGACGTGACTCTGGCACTCCCCTGGGATTCAGGTCAGGGAGGAAGGAGCCCACACTTGGTGGAAACAAGGGAGAGGGAAGGAGGGAGGATGCAGAGGGAGGGAGCAAGTGCTGCTCTTGGGGGTCCTCAGGAGGCCTCCTGCTGTGCCAGATTTATACAGCTGCAGAGCCTTGCTCAGTGCTGGCCCCTGTGCTGATAACCGGGAGGAAGCCTGAGCCCAGAAGGGAAGGATGGGGCGAGAGGCAGTGCCCATGTTAGGAGTGTGAGCTCCTAGAAACCACCAGAGACAGCTTCTACAGACAGACCCAACATCTCCCTCTACCCTGCAGCACCCGTGTCCGGGAGGCGCTGCTACTGCCCTTCCTCCCATCCTGCAGGAGGGGACACTGACCGGGTGCAGAAGCCCCCAGGGACAGAGCGGCCCTCCCTGCAGGGTGCCTTGCTGGGGCTCCAGGCTGCAGCAGGCTCCTGAGTGCCTGGCTGCCCTGTGGCTCCCCAGGGGCTGAGGTCTGTCCAGCGGCATGTGGTGCCTCCCCAGGCCCACGCGCAGGTGCCGTAGGAGGCAACGTGGGGACTGAGCCCTTCCACTCGGCTGACCCGAGATAACACAATGAAATCTCTCCCGGGAGCTTGGGGAGCCGGAGTAGAGCTCCCGGCCCTGGGGGCTTACCCCTGCTCCGTCTGATGTCCCGTGTCTTGGCATGGATCACTTCCACACACCTTGCCTGGGTGCCTCGCATGCAGGCAGCGACGCTGACAATAGCCTGTGGCTGGGAAGGGGGGCTCACAGGGTCTGCAGGCAGATCCTACTATGCAAAGGCCACCTGTATACGGCTTTCCCCCATGTCCAACCCCCCCCGCCAGCCTCCCCTCCATGCACAGCTACCCCTCTCCCCAGGAAAGCACAGTCAAAGAATGAAAAGCAGCTTAAAATACGGCAGGACAATCAGGCAGCTCTCCAAAGCTGGTAGCACCCCCTGCCCACCCAGCCCAGCAGGCTCAAACCTCAGCAATACAGCCCACGGCTGCCCAGCTCCAGCATTCGACTGGGAGCCCAGGAAACCTGCAGCAGGCAGGGCAGGGAAATCCCATGCAGCAGCCACTCACAGGGAGGACAGCCCAGGTTGAGGACAGACCTTTGTTTCTGCCCGTCTCGCTCGCTGCCAGAGGAGGAAGAGAGGAGGGGGACAGCGAACAATGATAACACCCCAAGGAGGGATGTCACAGCCACGTTAATCACTTGGAATTCCAGCCAGCGCAGACCCGGGCAATGCAAATATGGGCAGCAAATGGAGATGCTCAAAGCTCTGAAATAATTGGATCCTTTCACAAGAGCTGAGCCCAGAATCCAGCACAGGAATTCAGTCCCTGCTGGAAGTCGAGAGATCAAATACATGGAGAGGCAGGCGCAGCACAAGCAATCCTCAGCCACCGCCTTATCCGGCTCCGCAGCCCCTAGCACTGCTCTAATCTCAGGTGCCTTCTCAGCGGGAGCTACGGCGAGGGAGGACTGCAGCGGAGAGCCCGAGCCCCCAGCAGAGCCGAGCTGAGGACTGGCCCCTTCCCATCCAACTTATTCCACTTGTGGCAAGGTGCAGAAATGCTGCCAATGTGAAAGAGGGTTTAGCGGAGGAAACCAGCGGCCTCAAAGCCCTGCTCGACTGGAGGAACAGCCCACGGAAAGGAGACTCCCGAAGCTGCCAGCCGGTCTCCGCAGCCCCGCGAGGGAGATGCCTGGCCCGGCAGGCTTGCCAGCTCACATCACGTTCCCAGTGAGACACACACACGGCACATGTAGGCTCCTGCTCTGCGCCTCAACGGCAATGAAAAGGCACGGAGGCTTCTGCCAGAAAACAAAGAGGCGGCGGCAGAGCTGGGGGTGGGGAAAACTCTCCACTGCCCAAGAGGATCCCTGCAGAGGCAGCAGGATGCTGCTGGGCTCCACCGCGACTACTCACCCCTGCGAGCCTGAGGTGGCACCCACTCGCCCGGCGCAGGGAGTCCAGAGGGTGGGCCAGCCCCCGCTCCCCTCCCCAAGGCAGCATGGGGTGGGAAGTGCTGGAGGACGCAAGCCAGGCCCAGGACAACAGCTGTCCACAAGGGGAAAATTCCTCCGGGCTGGCTTTGCTTCATAAAAAGCTGCGTCTTTTCACCTCGCGGTAGCTGCCGCGCGCCACCGCTCCCGGGGGGGAAGGCGCAGCCGGCACTGCGCCTGCAAGCTTTACCGCCAGGGGAATTTGCGGAGCCCAACGGCATTGACCTTGCAGCAGCACAGCGGCCACGGCAGTCACCCCGGGGCAACAAAGAAAGCGCCCACAGCTTCACCACAGTGAAAGCAAGCCCCTGGCCGCCCAGGCACAGGGACGCGTTGGCTGGCTCCCTTCCAGTCCTCCCATCACTCTCCGGGGCGCAGTGGCCCAAGGAATGGGGACCTCAGCCACTGGATGACCACATGGACTGGCTGCTCCATTCCAGACCTCTCTGCCAACTGCAACCGATGGAAAATTTTCCACCGTTAGGGATTACAAAGTCACGTGCGCATGCAGCCAGTCACAGGATGGCCGTGAGAAGCCAAATGGGTCCTGGCGGAGGGGCAGGGACCACTTCTGCTCTGCACTTGCCTGGGGTCTCCAGCCGTGACCAGGGCACCAACGCGCTGCCATGTTTCAAGTTCAATAAGGACATTTGTCCAAGGGAGGCATCCCCCAGGTCCAAGCAGGACTAGACCCTCACCATACTAAGTGATGCATAGATGTTAGCATTAACAGTCCTTTTTATCTGATGTCCCAAGAGGAAGAATGATGCCCTGGGGTTCGTGTCTGCATCAGAAGCCCTGCGAACCCTATCCTGATCTGTTTAACTCAACCCCAATGGAAAGGCAATTGCTTACTGTTAGCTCCCATCCTGTCAGCTCCCTGTCCCAGGCCGTGCGCCACAGGAAGCATGATCTAACCGTGCGGTGTGAACAGCCTAGCCCGCTCTCCATCACTACAAGCAGGGTACAGAAACATGAGCCCCTGAAAAGGGGCTCTTGGGGGGGCTGATGCTTTGCGAGTCGGGAGAAGACAGCACAGCAATCAGCAGGTGATAGGACCCTTTTTGCTCCCACCTCTGCTGTCTCCTCTCTTCTCCCTCCAGCCACCACCACATACCATCCACATCTTCCCTCCTTACCGAGCCAGCTCCTTCTGTACCCCAATGCCCTGTAGCCATCCACACTGCCTGATCCTGGATGCACAATCCTTCACCTTCCCCACATCCTTCACATGGCAGCCAGGCTCTGCATCCCCTAAAGCGTGCTCCTCTTCACTGAGAGAGAAACACCCTGCTGGCATTAGGAAAAGGGTGTCACAGCTGTCACCTGAACACTCATACTGTTGCCTGCAATGGAGGCAAACACATGAGCGCACAAGACCCTTTGAAGGGTGTCATGGTTTAATCCCAGCCAGCAACTAAACACCACGCAGCCACTCGCTCACCCCCCTCCTCCGGTAGGATGGGGGAGAGAATCGGGAGGGCACAAGTAGGAAAACTCACGGGTTGAGATAAAAACAGTTTAATAATTGAAATAAACCAAAGTAGAACAGTAATAATAACAATGATAACAACAATAATAGAATATACAAAGCAGGCGATGCACAATGCAACTGCTCACCGACCGCCGACCGCGTGTCGTGAACGGGGGGGGCGAGCCCCCCCCCCCCCAGTTTTTATACCGAGCATGACGTCACATGGTATAGAATACCCCATTGGCCAGCTGGGTCAACCGCCCCGGCTGTGCTCCCCCCTCCCGGTGCAAGCACCACCCAGCAACAACCAAAGCATCAATGGGCCATCAACGCTCCTCTCATACCAAACCCAAAACACAGCACACCCCCAAGCTACTGGGAAGAAAGTTAATTCTGTCCCAGCTGGAACCAGGACAAAGGGAAACAAGGGGGTAGGAGGGACTGGTGTGTCAGACTGCAGGCATACCCATACGCAGGGCAGTGGGAGGAACAGCCCAGCAGCCCAGCTCCTATTTCACCCCGTGGAACCAGCAAACAACCTGATCCACACACCCCAAACCACCCGCGGGATCCTGCTGACAGCAGAGCCCTCTGCCCAGTGCATCCACCACCCCCTCTGCAGGGGCTGGGCTCCTGAAGGGCTGCCAGGGCTCCAAGCAATGCACACGGCCGGGGATGCCCTCGAGATGGAAGGGGGCACCCACCTGGCCCCCAGATGTTGCATCGAGATGGTGGCATCAAGGAAGCCAAGGCTCGACTGGTGCTTCATGTCAGGCGGAGGCCGGAGAGGACCTGCCCTTGGGGCTATCTGGCAGGTGCAGCCTGCAGGGACTACACAGCACTGGGGCACCAGCATATCAGCATCCTCCATCTTCACACAAGCGATAGTGAACAGGGACGGGCTCAAGATGCAGCTGCGTCCCCAGACAACCCTCCTGCGCAGGACACAAGCCCCCACATCAGTCCCTGCAAGACACCAAGGCCCCTGTGCAAACTCTGCTTGCTGCCGCTGCTGCAGCCTGTGTTTTGCTGTGCTGCTTCCACAGGAACACGCAAAGCTCAGAGATCTCAGAAACCAGCTTAACCACGGCAACCGGGTCCAAAACACCTTCAACCCTGGTGGCAGCCGTGCTGCTGGGGACACAGATGTCCCCCCAGATCTAACCTTCCTTGGAAGACGGAGCCTGCAAGAGACCCGAGAGCTCTCCACAGACTACCAGGAACCAGCTCGTCCCCCGCCACGCAGTGATTTACCCGTGCAACTGGGAACAGACCCCAGGGGCCTCTTGGCTCAGACCACCAGACCCTGCTGCTCTTGATGTGCGCGAGTGTTGTAACAGGGATATCCAAGTAACGCAACAGTGCCCAGAGCGGTATTGAGTAACGAGCAGACTGCCGGGGGAAGGGAGAGCGCACAGTGCTCTGACCGAGACAGCAGCCTAGCATTAATGAGCCCAAGGGAAAAGCTGAGAGGAGCAACTTGAGAAGGGATCTGGGGACAAACACAAGCTCATGGGAATGTCCTAGACCTTGAAAACCCACATAAAAGCATCTGGGGAGCCTGGACATCCTCCCAGCCTCTGCTGGATGGGGAGGCAGACGTAGCTACCGCTGTGGGTCAGCTCTGCCCAGGCGCCATGGCTACATGCAGCCCCCTTTGCTCTGGTTCGTTACTCTTGCAGACAGGATGGGGCAAACACTAAAAACCTGTTGAGCACTTACACACCGGACATGGGCTTCTGCAGCATCAGGCACCAGGGTCAAAGCTCAGAGACTCAATAAATCGCAGAGTGAAGTTGTTTCTGAAGACAAGGCTGATTAGGCTGCCAGCAGCCAGCCTTGCAGAAGGACAGGATCAGGAAAAGAGCAGCCATGAGAATAAAAGGCTGACAAAGAAACAGAAAATACTGGGAGCAAGTAATTCTTTCCAGACAGTCCTTTGGGCTCATCTCAGCCTCCACCTGCTTGGGATGGTCAGGCAGCTGGAGCCTTTAAAAAGGCTACTGGTGACTTGCCCCGCAATCGCCACTGTCTCTGGGACAGACACTACAGGAAAGATAAACCTGGAGCCCTTCTAGCCGGAGGGCTGGTGGCCAATGTCCTCCCCAGCCTCCTGACAATGCGAGCACCCCCCTACAGATCACAGCTCTGCACTGCTAGCAGAGCAGGGCGGATGGTTTATCGCCCTGTGCTTTACTGCCAATGGGCTTTTTGTGCTCACGCAGGGAGGGAATAACGCGGTCCTCTGGAGAGATGGCTAAGATAGGTGGGGGCAAAGCAATGAGCCGGGCAATGCTAAGGCAGTGCCTCCGTCCCCCGGCACTGCTAATACCGTACGGATGAGAGACAAACCAAGCCAGGAGAAGGGGATGGACACAGCAACCCCCCAAGCCCTCCATTCACCTACAAGCCAGTCAGTCCAACAGGCCATGAGCTGCTGCATTGCCAAGTGCCCCGAGAACTGCAGAACAACGCGTGTAGGAAGGGACCTCAGGGGGTTTTGGTCCAATCCTGCTCAGAGCAGGGCCAACCTCGAGCAGGTTGCTCAGGGCCTGCTCCTGGAGGTCTCCAAATGTGGAGACTGCCCCCCCTTCTCTAGGCCCTGCTCCAGAGTCTAACTGCCCTTGTGGGGAAATACTTTTCCTAATATCTAATTGGAATTTCCCTTGTGTGCCGTTGTCTCTCATCCTCTCCCTGGGCACTTCCCAGGAGAGCCTGGCTCCAGCTTCTCTCCAAACCTGCATCAGACAGCTGCCGGCAGTGGTGAGAGCCCCCTTCGCTGCCTTCCCTTTCCCAGGCTGTACAAACCCACTGTTCTCAGCCTCTGCCCCTGACATGCTGCAGCACACCAGCAGCCCCACAGCAGGGCCAGAGCTCCAGGGCATCTCTGGAGAGTGCTGGAGCCCATTAGTCTCCATCCTGCCCAGCCAAGGGTGCCACCAGGGAGAACAGGAGGTACCTGTGGCCAGCCCCGAGCAGCAGACACCTGCACACCTTGGGGATGTTGAAAAAAAGAGAATCACTACAACACTGAGACCAGTGGGGGCTGTTTTCATTCAAGTATTTGATCCTTGCTCTGGTTGATAGCAATACCAAGTACCTACTCTGGTGCCTGCTGCAACATACCTAAGTTATCCTGAGCCAGGAGTCCAAGTACCTGCTCCAAGAAGTTTGGTCCTAAATACAGAGAGCTTTGGATTCACTGCTGTGGCACCGATACCAGGCCTACCTCCATCATGCCCACGGGGGACCTGTCCTCGGGAGCAACGAGCAGGACCATCAGGAGTCAAACTCAGCAGAGACCAGCTGGGCTAGATGGAAACTCAACAGCCCAGAGCAGGTTCCTGGATGAAGGAAGCAGCCATCCATGATCCCCCCAAGCACCCCCCGGGATCTGCAGCAGAGCCCAGATCACACAAGGGATTTCAGAGCCAACAATCAACCGTGCCCACAGATCTCCGCATCATCCCTGTCCCAGCTCTTTCCCCACGCTGCGTTCCCTCAATCCAGAGCTATCTGTTTATCCCTCTCTGCTCCAGCAGGGATCATTCATTTTTCCATCCTCTCCCTGCTCTCTCAGAGCAGAGGGGAAGGTTACTGGACAGGATCCGACCAGGACAGAGACCTGCTCAGCTTGCCCAGGGCTGGCTGGACACCCCACTGCCTCCTGGGGACAAGGATCCACCCCATGCACGGGAGGCTGGGATACCTGGTCACCACACTGCTCCCTTGTGGTGTTCGTCTTCAGTCCCTCCTGAGAAAGCCTCAGTACCGAGGATGCCCCAGTCCCCTCCAGGACAGCAACGTACCCACGGCTGGAGGAGACGCAGGCAGAGAACGAGTTCGGCACGTGGCCAAGATGGATCCTGGCCCATTCCCACTGCTCTGCTGCCCAAGTCACAGGCACTGCCTCCACCTGCTAAGCCCTGCAGCTTTCCCAGCTCTCCTCCAGCACTCTCACCCCATTGCCCAGGGGACCCAGCACGGGCTGCTAGGCCCTTGGGCTCCCTTAAAGCCCAGCCCTGGGAGAGCACCTGCCCTCTGCTTCCCGCTGACTCATTCCCCTGTGATACACCCCCTCCTCCTGCCTGACTCACCCATTTCTGCCACAGCCATGTGCATGCATGCGCACATGTGTGTGTGAGTGTGTGTGTGCAACCTGGCTGCAGTCATCAGGGCAATGCCACAAACTCTGCAAGGCAGCAAACCGGGCAGGGAGCCTGGCCGGGCTGTGCCAAAGCCCTTGTCTCCCGCAGCACCCAGCAGCAGGAGGGGCAGAGATGACGCCGCTGGCTCAAGTCCATGGTGGGGAGACGGGGTAGAAAGGCAGGCTGGGAGCGCTGCTGTGTGCCAGCACTGCCGAGATAAGGAGCGATGCTGGGGGAGGGCTTCCTTCAGGCTCTGAGGCTGCCTTCCAGGCAAACCCATTCGCTTTATCAGCCCTCTGGCAGCCTGACCCCCACCGCTGGCTGTGGGAGGGTTACCCAGTGCTACCGCAGCTCAGATCCACAGGCGAGCTGTCTGCCAACTAACCTGCCTTTGGGTACAGCCAAACATACCCCTCCAGGCTGCCCCCGGCTGTGCCTCTTCCCAATTTGACTCTCCACGGTGGAGAGTTTCCTGGAAGCCAGGAAGGGATTTCTTCTAAGAATGGCTATGGTCACTCGGCATCAGCTAGTGCCACTGCCCTTGTAGGGCCCACAGGCTTGGCCAGTTCCTGAATGTGGACAGTACAAGCTACACACATGATGCTACATATACGTGTCCTCTGCAGGCTGCTTCTCAGACTAGCAATTACCCTAATGCTAGGGGCTGAAGCTCAAACAGGCTTTGCCCCATGTCCTTTCCCTTCACCTTCCCCCCAGCATCACCCCTTTCCAAGGGCTCTCCAGCTAAACTCAGCCTCCTTCTTGGAGGGGACCAGAGCAGACAGAGGTGATAAGAGGAAGATCACACACCATGGCTGTGCTGGAGCCCAGCGAGAGCTGTGGTGCAAGCCTCCCAGCCAGCGAGTGGCTCTGCGTACCAGAGTACATCCATCTGTGTCAAGGAGCGCGCAAGAGCGCCATCGTGCACAGACAACGCCGGTCTGCACAGCATGCCCGGGCGCAGACCTGCGCCTCTCCCTGCAGCAGCCTCGTGGCTGGAGGATCCATTTCCTGTTGACTACGGGAGAAAATTACTGGGATCAGACACAGGCTCTTCTCTCACCCTTTCCTCTCCACATCCCATGGGTCAGTGTCATGCTGACAAGGGGCTCTGGTCCTTTCCATCCAGGAGTGCTTGGCCAGCTGCAGCGTTTTTGCCTATAGCCACATGCAGGTTACTCAGGACAAGCCTTGCTGGTGCTGCAATAGGACAAGTCGGTCGAGCATCACATCCCCAGCAGGGACACACAGCCCCAGCTGGGTCAGGAGGCCCTGCCACCCAGGAATTAAGGCCAGACTAAACCATCCTTTGACCAGGGAGGGAGGGATAATGTTTTGGGCTGGGATGTCACGTATTTAATAGGATTTTCTGCCAAAGCTCAGGACTGTATGTCAGAGCTGCTGGTTTTCCCTGGATTTTTACACTCCTGATCCTCACCATGTACGCACAGAGCCTTTCTCCCTTCTCAGGGCAAAGAAAACCAAGACGTGAGTCACATGGGGTCCTGTGGGTACCAGCAGCTTCCCCTGCACGTCACCCCTCCTCTCATCAGGGTGCTTCAGTCCCCGGGGTCCCTTCTAGGGAGGCAGGGTGGGAGATCCATAGTGCTCACCGCATGTCATCAGCAAGGTCAAAGGCAGAGCCAACACTGTGGTCACGGTGTCACCGAGGTCACAGCACTGGGCAAGCATCTGAACGAAACTCAGCAGCCACCAGCAGGACAGGCCCAGCAATTAAATGCACATGCTTAAATCAGCCTGTCACCACTGAAAAGATGGGCTTCCCTACAAGCTCTGGGAGCCCCTGAGAGAGCAGCGATAACCTACATGAGCTCTTGGACAAGGCCGGCTCCCTGCTGTAGCCCCCAGGCAAAGGGGAAGCTGAAGGATGTGCCCTACATCCAGTTAGAGCAGCCGGGGACTGCTCCGATTTGAGCCAGACAGTGATGATTTCCTGCCAGCCCCCCATTTGTGACTAACAGAGGGGTAACACCCCATCTGCAACAACCTCCTCCAGCCAGGCTGGGGGGAAGAGCAGAGAGGAGACAGCTAAGTTGCTCTTGCTTCTGATGCCTCTCCCACACCAAGGGGATCCCTTGCAACTGCCTTGTGTTCCCCTTCTGCAGCCCAGGTGGCTAAGAAGAGTGGCAGAGCATCCCTCCAAAGTACAGTGACAAGATCTTGCTGCCTTCAAATAGCACGTTTCAGGTCGGCAAGCTGGGAACTGTCATCAGAGAGGTGCCAGTTTATTCACCCACCTTTACATCAGTGGCATGCTTCTGCAGCAGAGGTGATGCCAGAAGGCAGGATGAGAAGAGAGGATTTGGGGCAACAACAGATGGAGAAGTTCAGGCTTTCTCAATGTGGGTGCTAAGCAGCAAGAAGTACACAAAGTTGACGCTTTTGCTGAAACAGTTCCTGGTTACAAGAGCAGACACACAGAGCATGACTCTGAGAACGGGCCATCTACCAAGGTGAACAGAGGATGTTACGGTTTCTGGGAGCCCTGACCCAAGCCTTCCATTTCTAGGTTCTCCTTCTCACAGCGGCTCTGTGCTCCCTACAGTTCTCCCTTCGTGGTGCTTGAAAAAGTAGAGCAGCCTCAAGGCTGCTAACTTAGGTGGTGGCTGCGGTGACCCAGTGGGAGTCCTGGTGCCCAGGACTCATGGAGTATTCCCTGGGACCAGCTTTCATCTCCTAGACAGAGCCCAATGAAGCATCAGCCCTTTGTTCCAAAAATCACATTCAAGGTCATCTAATCCAACGTAAGGACCAGATGTGGAAATTCTTTAAATAAAAGCTTAGATGGGGGAGCATGCCCATGCCAGGGGATGGAGCTGAATGGCCAAGTACCTGCTAACCCAGCCTGAAAGTTTTAAGGACTAAACTGCCTTTTCTGGTTGGTAAAACATATCCAAGTTTGCTAAAATTGGAAAGCCCAATGTGTGGTTCGCAGCTGGCACTCACCCTTCCTGCAAGCTGGAAACCCCTATTGTCTCGGCAGCCCTGATCAGCCCCCCGTCGTCGGCAAGGGGATGCTCTTGTTGACTCAGCACATCCTGCAGCCCTCCGTACGAGTCCTGGGTGGGCTGGCTGGCTGGCTCACACCATCCAAAGCTCAGGATGGAAACTAGCTGTGTCCTCTTTCCACCTTGCTGTGGGAAGGGAAACAGAGGTTTCTGCCATCCATCCCTTCCCTAGCTCCTTTTGCTGGCCCCTCTGGTGCTGTGCCCCATGAGGCACCCTGAGCAGACAACACTAAGCAGAGGGGCCAGGAAAGCAGCTAGACTTGGGCTTTCCTGCTTAACTACACATGAAAAATCCAGTTTTAGCCTGGGCAGGCATTGAAAAGCCAACTTCCCTCTTCCGTCAAGGCAAAATGTGCCTGCAGGCACCCAGGACTGTCTCCTCTTCTGCATTTTGGAGAGATCCTCCCTTACAGGCATTGCCTTTTACTCTCTGCAGTTTTCACTCTGGTCTTAAAGCTCCCCATGAAGTTGCTCTCACTGACTTTCACAATCACTTTTCTCTCTGCCTCACTTGCAACAGGGACCTCAACTGCTGCTGCCTCCCAGCAAAAGGGTCTCCATGACCTTTGTAATTCAACACACTGGGAAAGGCTCAATCCATCCCCTCTATTCCTATCCATCTGAACACAGACCTTAAAAGCCCTCTTTGTTCCTGCTACAAACCCTACCCCACGACCATGGCTTAACCCTTGGGGCACTGCCTCAAATAAAAAGTGCTTCATAGAAGCAAGGCAGGTTACAACATCCATGGGAAGGTGGACCCACCCTCTACTTACGAAAGAGCTGTGCTGACAATCTGCTGGTGGCTTGCAGGAGGCATTGGATACACACAAGGGAGGGGGGGAAGATGTCTTTGACCGTCCTCATCCTCAGTACAAACTACTACCAAGCTACGTGGGGACCCTGTGCCCCACACTGCTGCAGCGACATGGGCATGGGTAGGGTTTGCAACTCTTTAGTCTCCTGGTCTCACTCTGCCTGCCCTCAGTTCAGCAAGTTTATTATAAAACATGCTCCATGCAGGCAGATTCAGGGCCGCAAGGAAGGAAGAGGGGTAAGGAAGGAAGCAGGTGGGAACGGGGACTCCCCTCACCACTCCTTCAAGGACTCCTCTGCTCCTGCCCCCAGGTACAGCCATTGCTCCATGCCCAGATGCAAAGCAGAGACAGCGAGGGATACCACACTGTTACCACCACAGCCTGCGCGTAGGCGAGAGTGCGGCAACAGCACTCCTGACTCTTGCCTTGTCTGAGATAAGCTCAGACCCACATCCCGAGCAGCAGCCCATAAGTCACGCATTGGAGGAAGCAGGGCCATGGGACTGTCCATAATCACACACCCTGCACGTGGGGATGCAGAGGGGATGGAAGGCGCAGCCAGCCCTCCCTGCCCTAGCAGGATCCCTGGCACAGGAGAAGGCAGTATGGAGCAGGGCTGCTTTGCGGCACCCAAAAATGCCAGCTCTGCAGCTGGGATGGAGCAGGGCTGCCCTGCAGCACCCCGAAATGCCAGCTCCACGGCAGACAGAGCAGGCTTGCACTGCTGCACCCCGAAACGCCACCTTGCAGCACCCTAAAATGACATTTCCTACCAGCTGCTGCAACTTTCCCTCTGCCCCTTACCGGTCCCGCCCCTCCCGGTTCCCCAGGCCACAGGGAAACTGAGCGACAGTGTGCTGTCCCTGCCCCGGGGAAGCGGAGCGGGTGAGCAGCCCCCAGCACCAGAAAGAGTGTGGGGAGTAGGGCAAGGGCAGTACTGCCACCTCTGAAAACCTCAGCGATGGGGAGATGGTGTCTTTATCTCTCCCCATCTGTTTATCTCTCCCCTCTCTGTTTTCACCACACCCCTCCAAAAGCACAGCAGTGCTCACCCACACCAGCATCCTTTAAAATCCCTAGGTCTAGTGCAGTAGCAAATCACCACCCATCTACCTTGTAGGCAGAGAAGCTAACAATAAAGATTTGTTCATTCAGGCTCCAGTTCAGCCATCTCACTAATGTTATTAAAGTTACCATTTCTTTACTGCATTTCTCAAGATCGCAATGAGGTTAAGAGCCCGACATTGTCCAGTTCAGCTGGGCCACTGAATGGGAAAGCAGAGCTCATGCCACAGGAAGATGCACAGCTGTCATGCACTGCTCATCTGCAAATCTCCTGGCATCTTTCCCCAGGCTCATGTCTCTTGGTTGCCTCACTCCACCTTTCTGGGGACTCTCTCAAAACAGACCCTTTCACCCTTCCTCAGGGAAGGGTGTTCAGGTGGTATTTACTGTTGTTGTCATACAAAGTATAATATTATTGCCAATATCCTTGCCCCAACTCTATCTCCCAGGACAACATAACAGTAGATTAAATTCGTTATCCCCTATCACTTTATGGCACAATCTTTTAATTTCTCTCTTAACACACATCTGAGATGTATCGAGTTTCAGGCAGGCTCACTACAAAGGAAATTCCCTGCTCTTTCCTTACAAGGATTTGTACAAGCAATACCTTTTCTTTTTGGTAGCAAAAAAGCCCAAACCAAACCAAGTAAAAAAACAAAACCAAAACCAACAAAACAAAACACACAAAAAAACACTTGGAGATTCACTTAAAGACAGAATTTGACTTTTCTTTCCAGACCACCACTTTGGTCAGACCTTTCCCAAGCTCTGGAGGGCAGTATTCTCACTACTGCTCACACTGGTGCAGCTCCATCAGCAACATTTGGAGTTGTGTAGTAAGGAAGCTTTCAAGGGTGAGATGCCTTTTCGTTCCCAAAAGCAACCAGCACATGAACACAGGCATTTCCTGGTAAACTGCTCCTCCTTGCTTCCAGCCTCTGCTACAGGACTGGCCTCTGATAGCAGCCTTCCTACCAGAAGCACCACTGCATTTTGTTCAGTTACTCTAACAGTAAGATATTGTAGGGAAACAGAATTAAACAGAGCTGTAATCTATAATAAATCATTCCTACTGAGCTGCCAGGGAGATAGCTGCACAGGAGAAAGAGGGGAGCTATTTCAGATCTGAAGTCTGTCTCCTCAACAAATCTAAGCCATGAAACAGACCTTCCATTACAGGGAACAGGCACAGCAGCAAGAGGAGCAACTTTCAGGGTGGCAGCTTGATGCCACTGATTTCTGTGTTCTCTCTATCCAGATTTATCACATGGCCAGCACAGATCATTGCAAATACCTTTAAGATCCCAGACTGTCAGCCCAGGGGAGAGGTCAGCAGCCCAGCCCCAGACAAAAAGCCTGAGAATATTCTAGTTCCTCAAAAACTGCTCATATTTTTAGCTGTTACTGGCTCCTAGAAGATGAATTGAAAGCAAAGCTCAGACCTGGTACTTGATGCCACAACTGCTTTATTTTTCTGGCAGCCACAGCAGAGAGCACCTTGAGAATTACCCTCTTTGTCCACCACTGGCCAAGCTATGCTAATCTCATCAGCAATGCAAACACTGTTATAGAAAGGACTGGAGTGACTGTGCTAACCTGTCTATGTGTGCTGGTTTTGGCTGGGATAGAGTTAATTTTCTTCATACTAGCTAGCATGGGGCTATGTTTTGGATTTGTGCTGGAAACACTGGTGATAACACAGGGATGTTTTAGTTACTGCTGAGCAGTGCTTACACAGAGTCAAGGCCTTTTCTGCTTCTCACACCACCCCACCAGTGAGTAGGCTGGGGGTGCACAAGAAGCTGGGAGGGGACACAGCCGGGACAGCTGACCCCAACTGACCAAAGGGATATTCCATACCATATGACATCATGCTCAGCAATAAAACTAGGGGGGAGGTTGGCAGGAGCGCTGCTGCTTGGGGACTGGCTGGGCATCGGTCGGTTGGTGGTGAGCAATTGTTTTCATTTGCATCACTTGTCTTTCTTGGGGTTTATTTCTCTCTCTTTGTTATTTTCCTTTTCAGTACAATTTTTTTATTATTATTATTTTCATTATTATTATTATTTTATTTCAATTATTAAACTGTTTTTATCTCAACCCACGAGTTTTCTCACTTTTACCCTTCCAATTCTCTTCCCCCCATCCCGCTGGGGGGAGTGAGCAAGCAGCTGTGTGGTGTTTGGCTGCCTGCCGGGTTAAACCACGACAGTCCTTTTTGGCGCCCAACGTGGGGCTTGAAGGGTTTGAGATAATAACAGATTGACCAGAGCATATTAGAAAGGATTTATATCCTTTAACAGTTGCGAGTCATGATATTGATTCATCTGTTCTCGATATTAGTTTATCTGATCTGCACCATGCTCTTGTTTTTGCTGTACCTGTTAAAAGATTGGTGTTGGGTTTTGCAGTGTGCTGTGCTCTGCAGTGATTAATGATGTTTTGCCTGGGAGATTTGTTACTAAAACGCTGGCATTGGGGGTTATTTGGGATTTGGGATTTGTAATGAAGCCGTGACTGTACTTTGGGTACCACCTCATGGAGACCATTAGCAATTATACCTCTTCCTCTGAGAGGTTTTTTATGGAGGAAATACAGAATGGCACCTTCGCTACCTTCTATGATGTTTTCTCCCTTGTTACAATAACTTATCAGTATCTTGAACATCCTTGGGTAGTTAAGACACATCTATTGGTATTTCTTAGGAATATTGCTTCGGTTTTGTCTAAGCAATTTAGGAATATGACCCAGGCTCTGCGAGAGTATGGTCATGGGTGGCACGGCTTGTGGGAGAATACGGGCAGGTATCTAGAGAACTTCTCACCTCCAATGGTCTGGAACTTTATTCCCGAACAACTGCAGGATCCTGATGAAGTGATAGAATGTTTGAAAAAAAAAATGCTGTGGCTATTCCACAGAGGCACAACTTACCGCACTGTGCTGGGCCCTGGCCAGCATCTACCAAACACTGCTCAATATTACGCAGCACCCTCAAGGAGAAGAGAGGGTCTCTGGATCTGAAAACATGCCAACAGACACTATGGCTAAACCAGACACTATATCAGTCACCCCTATAACTAAAAAGAAACAATGGAAGAGGAAGTCAGCTCGTTTAGTAAGGGATGAAGAACCTTCTCCTAAGAGGGAGCAGGAGAAAGAATCAGAAGAGGCAGCCTGTTCTGCAACAGAGCAGTCACAAGAACAGGAGGAGGAAGGGACTGAAATCATAAATGAGACAGAAACCACCCAATCCCTATCCCTAAGTGAGCTGCGAGATATGCGAAAAGATTTTAGCCGTCAAACAGGCGAGCTAATTCTCAGCTGGTTACTCCAATGCTGGGATATTGGGGCCAGTAGTCAGGAATTAGAGAGTAAGGAAGCCTGGCAGCTGGGATCCCTTGCTAAGGATAAGGCCATTGACAAAGGGATTGGAAAAAGGGCAGGAGTCCTCAATCTTTGGTGGCAACTCCTGTCAAGTGTGAAGGACAGGTATCCCTTCAAGGAAGATCTTGCAAATTCCTGAAGCAAATGGACCACCATTGAGGGAGGTATCCAGTACCTGAGGGAATTAGCTGTGGTGGAGGTGACCTATAACAACCTGGATGACAACCAGGTATCCAAAGACCCAGATGAAATCCGGTGCATGCGGTCCATGTGGCGAAAGTTTGTACGAAATGCACCGACGTCATATGCCAACACCCTGGTGATAATGAGCTGGACAGATACGGAGGCACCAACTATAGATGGACAGGCCAGACAACTCCAAGAATATGAAGATAATCATCTCGCTTCCTCCATGTGCGCCTGCGTCTCGGCTGTGAAGCAACTGACCCAAAAATTGTCCGAGCAATCTGAGAAGGATAGGTCTTCCTCATGCACTCCAACCAAGGCCTCAGCTATTATGAGTCAGCCTTTTTCTAATCAAGGGAAAGGGTACCAGTGGCACACACCACGTGCAACCCTGTGGTCCTTCCTGCGTGACCAGGGGGAGGACATGAGGAAGTGGGATGGTGAACCTACCTGGAGACTAGAAGCTTGGGTACAGGAAGTACAAGGAAATACAACAGTCAAAAAGCATGCATCCAGGAAAATTACGGCTCCAGTGTCTGCTGGGCAGAGTAGAAGGGCTGATCGTACTTTTCACCCTGATGAAGGGACTTCTGTTCTGCAGTTACAAAAATCAAGTAATGAAGACTCTGACCAGGAATAGAGGGGCCCTGCCTCCAGCCAGGTGGAGGAAAGGGACAACCGGGTTTACTGGACTGTGTGGATTCGATGGCCTGGCACATCAGACCCACAGGAGTATAAGGCTCTCGTAGACAACGGTGCACAGTGTACCCTGATGCCATCAGGCTATAAAGGGGCAGAACCCATTTGTATTTCTGGAGTGACAGGGGAATCCCAAGAGTTAACTGTATTGGAGGCCGAAGTGAGCCTAACCGGGAATGAGTGGCAGAAGCACCCCATTGTGACTGGCCCAGAGGCTCCGTGCATCCTTGGCATAGACTACCTCAGGAGAGGGTATTTCAAGGACCCAAAAGGGTATAGGTGGGCTTTTGGTATAGCTGCCTTGAGTAAGGAGAAGATTAAACAGCTGTCTACCTTGCCTGGTCTCTCGGAGGACCCTTCTGTTGTGGGGCTGCTGAGGGTTGAAGAACAGCAGGTACCAATTGCTACCATAACAGTGCACTGGCGACAATATTGCCCCAAACGAGACTCCCTGGTTCCCATCCATAAGCTGATTCATCGAATGCAGAGTCAAGGAGTGATCAGTAAGACTCACTCACCCTTTAACAGTCCCATATGGCCAGTGCAAAAATCTAACAGAGAGTGGAGACTAACAGTGGACTATCGAGGCCTGAACGAAGTCACACTGCTGCTGAGTGCTGCCGTACCAGACATGCTAGAACTCCAATATGAACTGGAGTCAAAGGCTGCCAAATGGTATGCAACAACTGATATCGCTAATGCGTTCTTCTCAATCCCTTTGGCAGCAGAGTGCAGGCCACAGTTTGCTTTCACTTGGAGGGGTGTCCAGTACACCTGGAACCGACTGCCCCAGGGGTGGAAACACAGCCCTACCATTTGCCATGGACTGATCCACACTGCACTGGAACAGGGTGAAGCTCCTGAACACCTGCAGTATATTGATGACATCATTGTATGGGGCAACACAGCACAGGAAGTGTTTGACAAGGGGAGAAGAATAATCCAGATGCTTTTGAAAGCTGGTTTTGCCATAAAACAAAGTAAGGTCAAGGGACCTGCACAGGAGATCCAATTTTTAGGAATAAAATGGCAAGATGGGCGTCGACATATCCCAATGGATGTGATCAATAAAATAACAGCCATGTCCCCACCAACTAGCAAAAAGGAAACACAAGCTTTCTTAGGTGTTGTGGGCTTTTGGAGAATGCATATTCCAAATTACAGCCTGATTGTAAGCCCTCTCTATCACGTGACCAGGAAGAAGAATGACTTCAAATGGGGCCCTGAGCAATGACAAGCCTTTGAACAAATTAAACGGGAGATAGTTCAGGCAGTAGCCCTTGGGCTAGTCCGGGCAGGACAGATGTAAAAAATATGCTCTACACCGCAGCCGGGGAGAATGGCCCTACCTGGAGCCTCTGGCAGAAAGCACCAGGGGAGACTCAAGGTCGACCCTTAGGGTTCTGGAGCCGGGGATATAGGGGATCGGAAGCCCGTTACACTCCAACTGAAAAAGAAATATTAGCAGCATATGAAGGAATTCGAGACGCTTCAGAAGCGGTTGGTACTGAAGCACAGCTCCTTTTGGCACCTCGTTCACCTGTGCTGGGCTGGATGTTCAAAGGGAGGGTCCCCTCTACACATCATGCAACCGATGCTATGTGGAGTAAGTGGGTCGCACTGATCACACAACGGGCCCGAATAGGAAACCCCAGTCACCCAGGAATCTTGGAAGTGATCACGAACTGGCCAGAAGGCAAAGGTTTTGGCATATCCCCAGAGGAGGAGGTGACGCATGTTGAAGAGGCCCCACTGTATAAAAAACTACCAGAAAATGAGAAGCAATATGCCCTGTTCACTGATGGGTCCTGTCGCCTTGTGGGAAAACATCGGAGATGGAAAGCTGCGGTATGGAGTCCTATACGCCAAGTTGCAGACACTGCTGAAGGAGAAGGTGAATCGAGCCCGTTTGCAGAAGTGAAAGCCATCCAACTGGTTTTGGATATTGCTGAACGAGAAAAATGGCCAGTACTTTATCTCTATACTGACTCATGGATGGTGGCAAATGCCCTGTGGGGGTGGTTGCAGCAGTGGAAGCAGAACAACTGGCAGCGCAGAGGTAAACCCATCTGGGCTGCCGCATTGTGGCAAGATATTGCTGCCCGGGTAGAGAACTTTTGGTTGTAAAAGTACGTCATGTAGATGCTCACATACCCATGAGTTGGGCCACTGAGGAACATCGAAACAATGAGCAGGTGGACCAGGCTGCTAAGATTGAGGTGCTACCTGCTACGCCACCTGGACACTCAAAAGTCTATGGGGCCGGATGGGATCTACCCGAGGGTACTGAGGGAGCTGGCGGAGGAGCTTGCCAAACCACTCTCCAACATTTACCAGCAGTCCTGGTTAACAGGGGAGGTCCCGGACGACTGGAGGCTTGCCAATGTGACGCCCACCTACAAGAAGGGCCGGAAGGAGGATCTGGGGAACTACAGGCCAGTCAGCCTGACCTCGGTGCCGGGGAAGATTATGGAGTGGTTCGTCTTGAGGGCACTCACAAGGCATGTCCGGGACAACCAGGGGATCAGGCCCAGCCAGCACGGGTTCATGGAAGGCAGGTCCTGCTTGACCAACCTGATCTCCTTCTATGACCAGGTGACCCGCCTAGTGGATGAGGGAAAGGCTGTGGATGTGGTCTACCTGGACTTGAGTAAAGCCTTTGACACTGTCTCCCACGGCATTCTCCTAGAGAAACTGGTGGCTCACGGCTTAGACAGGTACACTCTTCGCTGGGTAAAAAACTGGCTGGACGGCCGAGCCCAGAGAGTTGTGGTGAATGGAGTTAAATCCAGTTGGCGGCCGGTCACGAGCGGTGTTCCCCAGGGCTCAGTTTTGGGGCCGGTCTTGTTCAATATCTTTATCAACAATCTGGATGAGGGGATCAAGTGCTCCCTCAGTAAGTTTGCAGATGACACCAAGTTGGGCGGGAGTGTTGATCTGCTCGAGGGTAGGAAGGCTCTGCAGAGGGACCTGGACAGTCTGGATCGATGGGCCGAGGCCAACTGTATGAGATTCAACAAGGCCAAGTGCCAGGGCCTTCACTTGGGTCACAACAACCCCATGCAACGCTACAGGCTTGGGGAAGAGTGGCTGGAAAGCTGCCCAGAGGAAAAGGACCTGGGGGTGCTGGTTGACAGCCAGCTGAACATGAGCCGGCAGTGTGCCCAGGTGGCCAAGAAGGCCAATAGCATCCTGGCCTGTATCAGAAATAGCGTGGCCAGCAGGACCAGGGAGGTGATCGTGCCCCTGTACTCGGCACTGGTGAGGCCGCACCTCGAATACTGTGTTCAGTTTTGGGCCCCTCACTACAAGAAGGACATTGAGGTGCTGGAGCGTGTCCAGAGAAGGGCAACGAAGCTGGTGAAGGGTCTGGAGAACAAGTCTTATGAGGAGCGGCTGAGGGAACTGGGACTGTTTAGCCT
The DNA here is from genome assembly GCF_964195595.1 of Calonectris borealis. Classification (NCBI taxonomy): domain Eukaryota; kingdom Metazoa; phylum Chordata; class Aves; order Procellariiformes; family Procellariidae; genus Calonectris; species Calonectris borealis. Next base: position 25,310,862 of record NC_134351.1, on the reverse strand, counting down.
AGAGAAGAGGAGGCTGAGGGGAGACCTCATCGCGCTCTACAACTACCTGAAAGGAGGTTGTAGCAAGGTGGGTGTTGGTCTCTTCTCCCAAGTAACTAGCAATAAGACGAGAGGAAATGGCCTCAAGTTGCGCCAAGGGAGGTTTAGATTGGACATTAGGAAAAATTTCTTTACTGAAAGAGTGGTCAGGCCTTGGAACAGGCTGCCCAGGGAAGTGGTTGAGTCACCATCCCTGGAAGTATTTAGAAGTCATGTAGATGTGGCGCTTAGGGACATGGTTTAGTGGGCATGGTGGTGTTGGGTTGACGGTTGGACTCGATGATCTTAGAGGTCTTTTCCAACCTTAATGATTCTATGATTCTATGATTCTAAGTGGCTCAGGTGGATCTGGACTAGCAACATAAGGGTGAACTGTTTATAGCTCGGTGGGCCCATGACACCTCAGGCCATCAAGGAAGAGACGCAACATATAGATGGGCTCGTGATCGAGGGGTGGACTTGACCATGGACGCTATTGCACAGGTTATCCATGAATGTGAAACGTGTGCTGCAATCAAGCAAGCCAAGTGAGTAAAGCCTCTCTGGTATGGAGGATGATGGTTGAAATATAAATATGGGGAGGCCTGGCAGATTGATTATATCACACTACCACGAACCCGCCATGGCAAGCACCATGTGCTTACAATGGTGGAAGCGACTACTGGATGGTTGGAAACATACCCTGTGACCCATGCCACTGCCCGGAATACTATCTTGGGCCTCGAAAAGTTTTATGGTGACATGGCACCCCAGAAAGAATTGAATCAAACAACGGGACTCATTTCCAAAACACCCTCATAGACACCTGGGCCAAAGAGCACGGCATTGAGTGGGTATATCACATCTGCTACCATGCACCAGCCTCCGGGAAAATTGAAGAATACAATGGACTGCTAAAGACTACACTGAGAGCAATGGGTGCTGGGACGTTCAAGCATTGGGATACACATTTAGCAGAAGCCACCTGGCTAGTTAACACTAGAGGATCTGCCAGTCAACCTGGACCTGCCCAATCAAAACCCCTGCACACTGTGGAAGGAGATAAGATCCCCGTAGTACATATAAGGAACTTGTTGGGAAAAACAGTCTGGGTTATTCCTTCCTCAGGAAAGGGTAAACCTATTCATGGGATTGTTTTTGCTCAAGGACCTGGGTGCACTTGGTGGGTAATGCAGAAGGATGGGGGAGTCCAACGTGTACCTCAAGGTGATTTAATCCTGGGTGAAAATAATCCATGATTTGAGTTTTATGATGGCAGTATTACATGATGCTGTATGTCACCACTTCTGTGACTGCCATATATCAAAGGTATTAGAGCAGGAACCTCTCGCTGCTAGCCAAGTTAGAGGCAAGAGGAGCAATTCATTGCAATGTTAATACTTAAGGCCTAGTCCAAAGGGACCAGGGGTGGAGATTGTAATGGATATACCTTTAAATTGTTGTAACCCGGGACTTGAGTTGCATGTTATAGGAATTACTGTAGCAGGAACCACCCGAACCAATGGAGGACAAGCCTTACAAGAAGCAGTGCAAGTGCAGCAGTGACCCGACCTGAGCTGGCTTTGGTGCCAAATAACTCCACGCAACACACCACCTCTCCTGTCCTGAGTGACCACCATAAGAGATGGAGCCCAAAGTCATGGACTAAATGAACTCAATGGACATTTTGTGGACATTTATGAACATTTTATGGACATTTTACAAGGGTGGTCCATAGACTAAGGGAATGATATCTGTGTATTATATCAAAGGATGGGAAGGGGGGTGGTGGTTAATGAGGATGTATTAGATAGTGTGGGACCTGAGCATGACGTAAATGGTATGGAATAAGGGGTGGAGAATGTGCTGGTTTTGGCTGGGATAGAGTTAATTTTCTTCATACTAGCTAGTATGGGGCTATGTTTTGGATTTGTGCTGGAAACACTGGTGATAACACAGGGATGTTTTAGTTACTGCTGAGCAGTGCTTACACAGAGTCAAGGCCTTTTCTGCTTCTCACACCACCCCACCAGCGAGTAGGCTGGGGGTGCACAAGAAGCTGGGATGGGACACAGCCGGGACAGCTGACCCCAACTGACCAAAGTGATATTCCATACCATATGACATCATGCTCAGCAATAAAACTAGGGGGAAGGTTGGCAGGGGGGCCGCTGCTTGGGGACTGGCTGGGCATCGGTCGGTTGGTGGTGAGCAATTGTTTTCATTTGCATCACTTGTCTTTCTTGGGGTTTATTTCTCTCTCTTTGTTATTTTCATTTTCAGTACAATTTATTATTATTATTATTATTATTATTATTATTATTATTATTATTATTATATTTCAATTATTAAACTGTCTTTATCTCAACCCACAAGTTTTCTCACTTTTACCCTTCCGATTCTCTCCCCCCATCCCGCTGGGGGGAGTGAGCAAGCGGCTGTGTGGTGCTTAGTTGCCGGCTGGGGTTAAACCACGACACTATGCCATACCCTCTCTGCACAGCTACAGCACTGCTGACTGACAGAAAGAAAACCCTAGTGCACAGAGTCCAGGCGATTTCCCCAGGTCTGAGTTGAGCAAAGAGTTGGCTCCTGCAAGCTATTCTTTATGCATCTTCCAGACAGGGAGATCTGTACAGCACCGCTTGTCTCGATTGTCTTCTCACAATTTAGGAAGCACAGGTAGAAATACCCACCAAGTCAAAGTTTCCTCTTGGTCCCAATGATCCATCATCTCTCTGCTGAAATCCCCAGCACTCTTTCAGCAGCAGCAGCATTAAGGTTGCTCCTGATGTCCAAAGGACACTGGCCATTTTTTTTTTTTAGAGTGACACTGCTCAAGATGATGGCCCCATCTGACTACTAGCAGGTATGCATGTCACGGACTTGCCTAAGGCGATGGCAGCAGCAAAGCACAGCACGTAACCCACACAGTACTTTCTGAATGTCAACGCCGCAGCTCAGCCAGGAGGAAATCTCCCTTGGCTGCCTCTCCCTAAATGCTTATTCCAGCACTGCCTGTCCTAACTCCTCCCCAAATCGGGAGCCCAGTATGTGACCCCACTGCCTTTGGGCTTTTCTGATCCTTTGTGCTGTGCTTAAAAATGTGTAGTATGAGCAGGCAAGACAGAAAAAGAGGGAGCAGCACTTCAAAGATGACACTGTTATAACTCATCAGGTCACAGCACCCCGGAGCTCGAATCTTAGACAAGGATCTCGGTATGCGAGGTGCTGTATAAATGGAAAAAGAGAAAACACCCTCTGCCCTATAAACTGGCAATCCACACCCCAACACACACATACCCCAGAGCCTTATCTGCTGGGCTCTGCATCCACTCCATGATATTTCATAGCACATCTTGGGGCCTCAGTCCAGAGGAAAGATCAGAAACAATAGGCTGTGAAAGTGGGGTCAGAGGGAACTACTGTTTGGCTCAATGGATTCTGACCATACTCTGCCAGCATCCGCACCCATAATATATTGTAACACCAATTCTCGCACCAAGTACTGATGGTCATGTACATGAAGAGCGGTGCTCGAGCTGTTGATCTGAAATTGCCTTCAACGTCAGGTACCAGTGTCCCAGCTTCCTCCATGGGAAGGAAGCTTCAGCTGCCAGCGTGGAGCAAGCTGTTCCCCTCTGAAAAGGGAAGGAACCTGTCGGAAGCCAGAGGGAGGAAGCGCACCACTGTCCGCCGCAGGTGGCTTTCCCAAAGACTCCGCTTTCCAGCTTCCACCTCCTTGTTTGCTCTCCCTTGGGAACACCAGGGTCTGGAGTCCAGGGGACATTTTACAAACAAGTCTAGGCCATCTGGGAGTTTTAAGATGACTGGAACTGTAGCACTTGACAGAGTTGGGCAGCCTGTACAGATCTTAAAATCACCCTAAATTGGACATAGACACTATGGCAGATTAGAAATGGTGAAATGGTTTTCAGAGGAATTTCTGAGGCTTTGTACCCTAGTTCAGAGCTGGAAGGAGGGGTCACAGCTCAGGCAAGGATCATGACATTTGTGAACACAGGGCCCTTTGGGCAGCTCACAGACTTCCCCCTCCAGTTTTGCCTGAACATCCTAGTCCCAGATGAACTCTGGCCACAGGCACCATAGCAGTGTGCGCCACCCCATAGCAACCCCACACATCTGACCTGCACAAGTTCAGACCATCCTCCGAAAGTGGGGCAGGCTCCTTTCCCTCTGGTTCTGGGCTGGGCGCAGAGCTGCAGGCAGGGCATTGTAGCTCACTGCGAGCACTGACCTTTGAAAGGTTTAATGAGAGAGGTTTACAGCTCACACGGCCATCCATGTTGAGATGGGCAAGCTATGCTTGCTGCCAGCCAGTCCCTTCCCCCTGGCTCACATCCAGGGCTTTAGGCACACCATGGATGACAGGTCAGGTCTCAGTCACGCTCACATTATGGCCAGGCTGGAGCCAGCTTCCTGACCCGTTCTCTCTGCACAGCGAGCAGCACAATGTTCCCTGCTTCCTTCAGCAACAGGAGCCAGCCCTCTACCAGCATCTGGCAAGGAGTCTGCCCAAAGGCAGACAGAAATGTTTAACTCCTCCTTTACCTGCCCCAGAGGATGGCCTCAGACCTTATCAGAGGGCTCACTAGAGCATCTGCTCTCCATCAGAGTACAGATACCCCGGAGCAAGGCAAACTGGATGTGTGAGGTGGACAGCACAGTACAGGGCCAGGCATCATTGGAAGATGCAGGCATGGCTGGACCCACTTACATTGATTAACTGAGGACAAGCAAGGGCAGCAGAATGACTCGCTCTCCTCCATGGTTCAGTGAGAGGGCTTAGGAGACTGGTTTCTTTCTGGCTGGGCCTGCTCTGCAACTCAAGGCTTCAAACAGAACAGGTCTGCAAACAGGAGCTGCCTGCCCATTCCCCAGTGAGGGGCGAAATTGAGGAAGAGCTGGACAAAATACCCTTGGCCACCCACCCTGAGGCTGCCCAGGGAGAACAGCTCTGGACGCCAAATTGTCACGCAGGAGCCCAGAGGTGCCGAGCCCACAGCATGACTGGGACAGGGCTGCATCAAGGGCTGTGGCAGGCTGCGCGTTTGCCCTGGCTGCTCCTCCACCACATGCTGCGGAAAGCGCAGCGCTGCGATGCTGCCGGCGGCGAGTTGCCATAGCAATCCCCCCAAGCATGCCCTGCTGCCTCCCTCCTTTGTCTCTGCTCCCCCAAGCCTTGCTGTCCCCTCCCTGCTACCCCACGCATCAAATCTGGTGTACAACACCCAAAAGCCTCAACATGCTCCCAAAGGGCTGTTCATCACCCCGAGGAAGGAAAGGGGGCAGAGGTGGAAGCCCACCCCCACAAGCTGTCATCCCCACCTGCTTCGTGGGCAAGGTACCTACTCTGGACCCGGGTGCATCGCACCCCACCGTGCCTGGTCCTGAGGTGCGACACAGGAGAGCCAGGCAGCCAGACCTGGGGCACAGAGGCCCCTCTAGCTGCACCCCATGTTGTGCTGTGACAGGCAGGGATGCTTCAACATTGCCGCCTGTCCCACGCTGCCTGCTCCATGTGGTGACATGCAGCCCCCTGCCCAGCCCGCCTCCAGCACAACTGGCTGCCTGCACATCAGAAAGCCCCATGAGCTCTTTCTACCTTGTGGCAGCACCAGGTTTGATGGAAACTGAGGTCCCAGACTCCTCTTGCTGCAGCCTAGCAGGCATCTCCTAAGACAGTAAGTCTCTGCTCTCCAGTCCCAGCCCATTTCCACTTAGGCAGTTCTGTTCTGCTGTACTGAACCTTGCTGTGGCTTGAACTGGAGACAAGATCCTGCTTCACTTCCTGTCCTAAAAACTGCTGTCTACCGTTGCTATGTGCCGCTAAACAGTTACCCAACCCGGCGTGTAAGCAGAGCTCCTCTCCCTTTCACCTCTCCTACACAGGCACAAGATGCAAGGGGAAGAGAAAGGACCCTGCTGAACCACACTCAGGTGTGATATCTGCCAATATCTTTCAATGAATGAATTTAACAACTTAACAGAATGGATAAAAAAGAACTTGTAAAAGCCCTGCTTCCCTCCCCACTGCTCCTCCCTCTTCTGCCCTTCCCCAGATCCAGTAGGGCCCACCACAACCAGTTACATCACTTGAGGGTTTTAGCAGAAGCTAGCGAAGCCTCGGTCCTGATACAGGATGAGTCACGGAGCACAGGAGGCCGTGCAGAGCCATGTCTTGCCTCAACACGAAACTTAGCAAAGCTCAGTGCTAACCTCAGCACTGCTAAATACGTGACAAAAATCACCTGAGAAGGTGGAAACCAAAAAGTACAGAGAGGCTTGGGTGTACAAACAAGGGAGAGGCCAGGAAGCCTCACCCTGGGCTGTGCTGGGCTAGAGGATGGTGGTGGCAGATGCCAAGCAGCCATCCAGCCGTACAGAGAAGGCTAGAGCTGGGCTCTCATCTTGCTCGGCTGTGGGCTTTGGAGTATTTCCACACCCAGAGGCTTCGCAGAAGGCTGCTTTCTACACCATATGCACCCATCCGAGACAACAGGAACTCACTGCTGCAAACAGGAGGGATGCTACATTTTTGGCAGGGAAAGGCTGGAAAGCTGCAGCCCGCTTCCCACTGCGCAATGCGTGGGCACCCACAAAGCAAGGTCCAAAGGGTGCTTGGCGCTAGGGCTAAAAAAAGGGGTCACACATTGTGCTGGTTTTGGCTGGGATAGAGTTAATTTTCTTCATACTAGCTAGCATGGGGCTATGTTTTGGATTTGTGCTGGAAACAGTGTTGATAACACAGGGATGTTTTCGTTATTGCTGAGCAGTGCTTACACAGAGTCAAGGCCTTTTCTGCTTCTCACACCACCCCACCAGCGAGTAGGCTGGGGGTGCACAAGGAGTTGGGAGGGGATACAGCTGGGACAGCTGACCCCAACTGGCCAAAGGGATATTCCATACCATATGACATCATGCTCAGCAATAAAACTAGGGGGGAGATTGCGGGGGGGGGGGGTGGGGGGGGGGCTGCTGCTCGGGGACTGGCTGGGCATCGGTCAGTTGGTGGTGAGCAATTGTTTTCATTTTCATCACTTGTCTTTCTTGGGTTTTATTTCTCTCTCTCTTATTTTCCTTTTCATTACTATTTTCATTATTACTATTTATTTTCATTATTACTATTTATTTTCATTATTATTTTATTTCAATTAGTAAACTGTTTTTATCTCAACCCACGAGTTTTCTCACTTTTACCCTTCCAATTCTCTTCCCCCCATCCTGCTGGGCGGGGGGATTGAGCAAGCAGCTGTGTAGTGCTTAGTTGCCAGCCAGGGTTAAACCACGACATACATACAGCCGATATGGAAAGGATTTGGCTTAGACACTTTAGGTAAGCGAAGAATTCAAAGTTCTTCCTAATCCCATGGACACTATGCCCCTGCAAAACCTTTGCACATGAGGATACAGGACTCTTGCATAGCTCTTAGCAGGGAGCCGCAGGATCGCACACAAATAGGAGCTCAGAGGGACACCAGCAATGTTCGGAGGCCTAAAATTAGCCCCAGCAGATGATCCTCTGCTCCATTCTTGGGAGCAACGAGAACCGAACAAGGATCCAGCTGTCCCAACACTCCCATGAACAGGATCTTTGAATGCCTGACCTACTTGCAACAGAGATGGTAGGGTAAAGAGGGGATTTCTCATGTAACTCCAGTGACAGTACTCATGAGGAACCCAGAGCCCCATCTCTGAAGAGGGAACAGCATTTCCTTGGGGTTTCCAGTGGAAAGAAGACCTACTCCTAGATCAGCTGGTAAGACCAAGGGGCAATGGCAGCCCACACATGGTAAGAGCAGGCTGAAGGACATTAGGCTGACCACTTTCTGTTGAAGATATAACCCCCACTTTGCCAGGTCTTTGAGTTTGCCAGCAGAGCATCACATCCCATTCCTGACAGAGGCAAGTCTATCCAAGGGTCTGCAAGCTGTACCGGCTTCCAGATTACTGCCAGCTGCACTAAACTGAACTAACACAGGGATGTTTTCGTTATTGCTGAGCAGTGCTTACACACTGGGTTAGGCGATATCCAAATCGGAGAAGAGAGGTTCATGCTATGACCAGGTAATGGGAAAAGCTGCTGCATTACACATATACAGGAGATTTGCTGTCCCTGGAGGTATCAAGCTATTTGGTCAGCAAGGGGAAAAAAAAAAAGTGGATCCAACACGGTGAACCTTGTGTTAAAATGCCTCTTGTCAAAAGGCAGGAGAGCCCTGAGAGGATGCTGTGAGCTTGGTGGACTGGGATCTGCAAGCAGCTCCAACAGAACAGAGGACAAACCTTTTTTCTGGTCTTAGCCACATAATATGTCTCTTTTCCATCATTAAGGGAGATGTAAGATCCCAGCATGGAGCAGGTATTAGTGATTGCCACAACTCAGCCGGGTAAAGGGGCTGCTCTGCTGCTGTCCCATTGTGTGGTTGGGAGTTCGCAACGCACAGCAGAGCGCTGACATGAGCGAAGGACTTCTTCCTTCTTTCCTTTTAACTTTCCAGGTAAATCTACCCCTGCCTCACTCACTGTGGGTACCACTTCAGCATCAGGCTGAAGGATGAGATGGCCTGAGGCCCAGTCTCCAACTGTCTCTGGACTGGCCCCAAACTTCCCTGGCAGACACTTCAGAGGAAGAGCCACGCAGCCTGGGCAGCCACACATCCTAAGCAGTGGCTTCCCCATGTAACTTCTCCTGGCCAGATCATACCTGAGCTCTGAGGTGAGAGAAGGGCTCGGTCTGCCCCCTCAGAGGCACAGTTCTGATGAGGGCTCCCTTCCCCATGAGAGCACACCGTGCAGGCAGGGCAGGCACTGCTGGATCCCAGGCAGGCATGCAGGCATCCAGGCACAGGGACGGGGTGGGAAACCTACAGCCGTCTCAGCCTGCTCCAGGCTGGTTACCTCGGAGCAGTGAGGGCCTGACCTTCGCATTTCTTGACAGGGGCAATACAAAGACTACCAGTCCTCCTGAAACACTTCACTGTCACTCTAAGCCTCATACACCATGGCCAAGGGCCTCCTTGAGCTACAAAATCCTGGGAAAATGCAGGCAGAGCTCAACTGGTTCTGACAGAAAGCAGGATCATGTCTGCCACGAGCTCTGGGTGAAGTCTCAGCTCTGTTTGTTCAGGTGAAGGACAGTGAGCAGCAGAGACCAGCAGCTGGGAAACACTCCTGTTCAATACTGCTGGTGCACAGAAGGATGAGTGTAGCAAGCAGCACAGGCAGCAAGTTCTCAAGGGCTTAAAACACACTGCCCTTGAGCTCCCGACGACTGCGCGCAGGGTTCAACGATCTTAACAGCACCAGTCGTACACATCCAGGCTGCCTTCACCACACTGCCAGCAAGATAGGAGGCAGGAACATCCAGCAAGCCTGGGCTGTGGGAGCATCTCACCCGGGTGACACCTACTCCACAGAGCTGTCCCTACGGGCCAAGGGGAGGAGAGGACAGGGTTCCCCAGCTTCTTCACACAGCCCTGGTGAAGGACGAGAAACCAGTAATGATTGAATGGGTGCTAACCTTGGTGTAGGGCTGAAGCAGATGGGAAAGGCAGCTCTCAGCTCTCAGCACCCGCAGCGTGGTCTTGGGGTTGCTTGTTCCGGCTGTGTTGGGCCACCTGGAAAGACAAGCACACAGATACATGTTCAGCTCAGCTGGGAAATACCCTGCCCACACAAGACAACCTTCCAAATGCTGGGCAGGCAGTAATTGCTCATCCAAGCAAAGCAAATTTGTGGCATATGGACAGAACCGAGGGACCCCGAGCACCCCAGCACCTCGAAGATCCCGCCATGTCTTTTACCAGTGCTGAGGCCGCTCCTCTGACTACAGCCCGCCCTCCCTCCTGGGGTTCCAGTTATCACCCTGGTTTCCTGCGTGACTCTGGGTGGGTGCACGGTTGGTTCCCCAGAGAGGGCTGCTATGGTTGCTGCCACTGCCCCCTTCCCCAGATTTCAGTGGGAAGTAAAGTCCTTTCTGCACCCTCAGCTTTGTTCTTCTCCACCCACCGCAGCTATACATTGCTCCACCACACAGGCTTTCCCAGTACCTGAGTGGGTGCGCTGGCATATGGTCTAGCTGCAAAAACAGGCTCTGGCTGTGGTCTCCACAGGCCATCCACTAAACCACCCCGCAGGAACACAGAGCCAAGGCAAGAAGGGCCAAACTCCGCTGCTGGGGAGACACTGCTCCCAACAACCCAAACAGACCAAGCCAAATCCAATGCTGTAGCGTTTCCCAGGCTACAGCAAAGGGGGAAAATGACAACTGCTTAATAGAAATCTCCGAGAGGTCTGCCAAAACCATCACAAAGATGTTGTTTAGGACTCCTCCCCGGGCTCCCAGTGCTGTAATTACAGACTACTGGAGATCTCACTGTGTGGGGGCTAGGTCCTTGTGCCCAGCAGGTCCTGAAAACCGGGACGATATCAGCCTCCCCAAAACCAGGTCTGACATTCCCCCAGCCACAGGCACGATCAGCAAAAGCTGCTTAGGGGCAGCCCCCGCTCCCCAGCTTGCCCTCCTGCACGGGCTACCACCCCATGGTACCACCGGCAGCACAAGACAGCTCTGACCAGAGCTGCAGCAGCAGCATGCAGAGTGCTGCAGGTGGCTGATCAGCCACACCACCGGTCCCCCAGAAGCACAGCCTTTACATCGTGATGCAGGGAGGCACCCCCCACACTAGCTTACTGGTGCACTGGTCCTTGAAACAATCTTGAAGGCACCCAGAATGTTTCTGCTTAATGTCACCTGCACCTACACAGCTAGCAGGTCAACCTGCATTGGTATCCCAGGAGAGGTCCCACCTGGAAGATCTACCAGCTGCGCCTGCTAGTCACCAGGGCTATGTTTTTGGAGAGCTTACAAGCAGAACAAGCTCCAGTAAGTGTAGCATGTGTATATGTAAATATACATATATTTAAAACCCTCCACCAATTCCCTGCTCTACCACACTACCTTTCAGAGAAGGCTCTCAAAAGGCTCTAAGCCTGAGCAGTGATAAGAATTGCTTCAGACATGGCTGAAGTACTGCCACCCACATACTGCTGCAGCACAGGAAGTGACGGTGATGCATCCGACAGGGACAGGTTGAAAACACTCCCCAGGAAGAATGCAATTACCCCAAATGGACTGAGGCCAGGAGATATGGATTATCACCTCAGCTCTTGCATAAAGGGCTTTGCATCTTTGTTCACTTCCAACAAGAAGAATCACAGGGTTGATATCAGCCCTGGCCTGGGACATGGATTCGTTACTAAAAAGCACTTCCAGCTGAATCACTAACTGCACTTTTTGCAGCACACAGGACTCCTTTGGAGGCTTCCCATCCAAGTATCATTCTACCATCACGCTGCATAGCTGGGGGGGTTGTCCAGGCCACAACACAGGAGAGTACAACTGTGAACCACTGGCCAGTCCTGAAAAACCTCTCTGAAATGCAGAGCATGTGAGCTCAGCTGCTCTTCATTCAGGATTCACAACCAGCTGAGGACACTGACAGAAACAGGAGGAAAACATGTTAATTGACAGCTGGGCATTCACGAGGCCAAGCAAGTGAGACTACGAAAGAGAGGAGCAAAGGAAGGATGAAGATTTGCAAGGAAACTTCCCAGGTAAAGAAAATAATTTTTAAAGCAAACCTCAAAATTTGTGAGACCAAGTTCTCTGGAAGTTACGGTCACCTGGCTCACTTGCTCACGAGCAAAAGCAAAATGGAAAAACAAAGGAAGAGAGCTGGGCAGAAAACAGGTTCCAGGGAGCAGAGCTGCCAGGCGCTGCAGACAGAAGGAAGGATCAGAAACATGCACCAGGATGCAGGGACTCACACAACCCGCTGGAGGAAGGAGGTCCCTGGGAGTGATGTGTGGTGGAGAGGCATCAGGGAAAACCCTCCCACAGAAGACTCCCACTGCCAAGTAATCCGCAACAACACCCTCCACAAGCCATCTGTTAACATACAAATGGCTCCCTTCAGGATTTCTCCTGTGTTGCCCTTCACACCTGTCCTGCTTCAAACCTGACTCATTAATTCCTCCAGCCATGGAAGCCTCCGATAATTTGATTACAGCTCCATTGACAGCATGCTGAGGATACCACTTTTCTAACAAATACGGCTTCACTTTTTCCTTTCACATCTGTGGTTGCGTACCTACCAATGATTCGTTTTCTTGTTCTGCATCCAGGAAGCATCCTAGCCCACAGGCGCTGTGCATTTCCACACAGCACACAGTGGTACCTACCAAATCTAAAAGGGGACAAGCATGGGCAGGCCGAGAGCAGTAAGGGCAGGTAAAGAACTGGGGAAGAGTTGAGAGACATTGACTTTCAAGAGTTGGATCAATAACTATCATAGAATCATTTAGGTTGGAAAAGACCCTTAAGATCATCGAGTCCAACTGTTAACGTAACACTACCAAGTCCACCACTAAACCGTGTCCCTAAGCACCACATCTACAAGTCTTTTAAATACCTCCAGGGATGGTGACTCAACCACTTCCCTGGGCAGCCTGTTCCAATGCTTGACCACTTTCAGTAAAGAAATTTTTCCTTATATCCAATCTAAACCTCCCTTGGCACAACTTGAGGCCATTTACTCTCATCCTATTGCTTGTTACTTGGGAGAAGAGACCAACACCCACCTCGCTACAACCTCCTTTCAGGTAGTTGCAGAGGGCGATGAGGTCTCCCCTGAGCCTCCTCTTCTCCAGGCTAAACAGTCCCAGTTCCCTCAGCCGCTCCTCATAAGACTTGTGCTCTAGACCCTTCACCAGCTTCATTGCCCTTCTCTGGACACGCTCCAGCACCTTCATGTCCTTCTTGTAGTAAGGGGCCCAAAACTGAACACAGGTGCATATTCGAGGTGCGGCCTCACCAGTGCCGAGTACAGGGGCACGATCACCTCCCTACTCCTGCTGGCCACACTATTTCTGATACAGGCCAGGATGCTATTGGCCTTCTTGGCCACCTGGGCACACTGCCGGCTCGTATTCAGCTAGCTGTCAACCAACACCCCCAGGTCCTTTTCCTCTGGGCAGCTTTCCAGCCACTCTTCCCCAAGTGCAGGACCCGGCACTTGGCCTCGTTGAATCTCATACAGTTGGCCTCGGCCCATCGATCCAGCCTGTCCAGGTCCCTCTGACCCTTCCTACCCTCGAGCAGATCAACACTCCCGCCCAGCTTGGTGTCATCTGCAAACTTCCTGAGGGTGCGCTCAATCCCCTCATCCAGATCATTGATAAAGATATTAAACAGAACTGGCTCCAATACTGAGCCCTGGGGAACACCACTTGTGACCGGTCACCAACTGGATTTAGCTCCGTTCACCACAACTCTTTGGGCCCAGCCATCCAGCCAGTTTTTTACCCAGCAAAGAGTGCACCCGTCCAAGCCATGAGCAGCCAGTTTCTCCAGGAGAATGCTGTGGGAAACGGTGTCAAAGGCTTTACTGAAGTCCAGGTAGACAACATCCACAGCCTTTCCCTCATCCACTAAGCAGGTCACCTTGTCATAGAAAGAGATCGGGTTAGTCAAGCAGGACCTGCCTTTCATGAACCCTTGCTGACTGGGCCTGATCACGTGGTTGTCCTGTACGTGCCACGTGATGGCACTCAAGATGATCTTCTCCATAACCTTTCCCGGCACCAAGGTCAGGCTGACAGGCCTGTAGTTCTCCAAATCCTCCTTCCGGCCCTTCTTGTAGATGGGCGTCACATTTGCTAAACTCCAGTCAACTGGGACCTCCCCGGTTAGCCAGGACTGCTGATAAATGATTGAAAGTGGCTTGGTGAGCACTTCTGCCAGCTCCTTCAGTACCCTTGGGTGGATCCCATCCGGCCCCATAGACCTGTGTGTGTCTAAGTGGTGTAGCAGTTCGCTAACCATTTCCCCTTGGATTATGGGGGCTTCATTCTGCTCCCCATCCCTGGGTATCCCAAGAAGAACTGGTCTTACTATTAAAGACTGAGGCAAAGAAGGCATTAAGTACCTCAGCCTTTTCCTCATCCTTTGTCACTATGTTTCCCCCCACATCCAATAAAGGATGGAGATTCTCCTTAGCTGTCCTTTTGTTGCTATCTCCTTGATCCACCCTCAGACTCCGAAGCAGTGGGGAAGGTCTGGGTGTCTCTGCCCTCTGCTGCTCAGCACAGCTGTGCAGAAACCTGCCAGGGCAAGCAGCTGGTAGCAGACAGCAAGGAGAAAGACCAGCAGTGCAGATGTACTTCTCTGCCCTCAGAGGTCCATTGAACTCATGGAGGGAACTTCCTTTCTTCCTCCTGCTCTGCATGCTCAGAAGACTTGAAACTGCTGAGGGAACAGGGGCTGGGAAAGCTCAGCACCACAGCAGAGGGAGGGTGTATGGACTGGGCACTTCATCTGCCTTGGAGGAAGCCTCCGGGAGTGAAACAGCAACCCTACCAGTAAAATTAAAACAATATGTTATTCCTTAAAGTCCATTTCTGCAAAGAGGGCAGACATGAAGAACAGAGCATTAAGAGCTGCTCTGCCCAGCTTGCTGCAAAGGCAGGGGAGCAGGTGAGCCCCTCAGCGAGCCACACTTCGAACAGCAGGGTCCCCAAAGTCAGTGCAGGGTGAGCCCCCCAGCTTTCCTTCTGGCAGTGGGTAAGAAGCCTCTCACGTGGGGAACAGAAACAAGGTGAGTGGTAGAGCTGAAACAGCCCCAGCCCTGCCCCACTTGCAGGCCGGACCTCGGGCCACATGCCCAGCTTCCCGAGGACAGCTAGCTCTATGGCTGGGGCAACAGGAGGGCTCTGTGGTCTCTTCACATCCTGGTCACCCCGGGGTCCATGGGAAGGGATGCGTTCAGGGCCCACAAGAGTCAGCAGGAACCCGGCAAAACGTCACGGGAGCAGCCGCCGCAGATGAAGCGAAGGCAGGTGCTGCCTCCTCTGCAAGAGACACCGCAGTGGCAACGTCCAGTCTGATCCAAACCCTGTACCTACCTCCTTGCCCACCCAGCTCCCACCGCTGCCCTGCCCTCAGCTCAGGCAGAGCTGCCAGAAGGCTGCAGATCCCAGCCTGCCAAGATACACAAACCAGCAGCTGGGCTGTGCGGAGGGAGCTGCATGCTGGGACATGTAGTCCCTACCAGGGCCCCACAGCTCACACCAAGACCTGCACGATGTGAATTGCTGCTATGAAATAAGGTAGCAGCAAGGCTTTACAGGATGACTTAATTCTCCAGGTCCTTAACCCCTTTCTAAAGCAGAGCCAAAAGCAGCTCTAGTACTGTCACATTGGGAGTTTTCTCCTGTTTCACCTGCAAGACCTTGTTCACCTTCTGCATGTGTTACCAAGTTCGTTGAGACTCTCCTTTGTGTCAGGGTTCAATCCTTCTACACTCTCCACAAGGTCCCAACTTCCCCTCTTTGCTAAGGCTAATGGAGAGAATTCAGACAGATGAGGACAGGGCCATAACCAGATCTTCGCTTGCGCGATGCTTTTCAAAAAGGCACTGAGTGGAAGTGACTTTTAAAATACTCTAAGACGCAGCATGGCATTCCTCTACCATACACTTTCCACAGCAGCACCAAACTCCATGCTCCTTCCTTAAAAAATAAAAAGTCTGGAAACACTGGAGATAAGTCTGTGCCCCTTGTACACGTCACCAGACAGGTCACATTCACAGGTGGGTTGCGAGCAAGCCCACAGCCCCAGCTCCCATCACACAGCCATCCCCTCTGTCTTCCCTAACGCACAGAAACTCTGCGCACGCTTTCTAAATGTAACATCTGGGACTGCCAAGAGTACGCTGCGCACTGCCCATATGATTTCTGTAGAAATCGGGCGCCTCAGCCACAGCAAAATGCTTGAAAACCCCAACAGGTCTGTAGCTGCTCATTTTGGGTGAGTAAATGTCCCCCCGAACCGTCCTTCCGCCCGTGGTGGCTGTCACCAGAGGGCAGCAGGCCTCTCGCCGCGGATGCTGGGGATTCACATCCGCTCCAGCACTGTTTTCGCAGCACCGCGCTAAAGGCTGTGATTTACCCACGGGGTAGGTGCCGGCCAAGCAGGCGCTGGATGAGCCGTGTCTCCCGCTCCCCACCTCGGCAGGCTGCGCAGCAGGGTCACGGCGCGGCAGCTCCGGGCCTCCGGCACGGCCCCACCAGCAGGGACAAGAACAACCAGTGAGTCCCAGCTGGGGCTGGGTTTGAGCTGATGCCCTGGAGGAGGAAGAGGCCCCATCCTGTCCGCAGAGCCGTGGACAAGCTGTCCCTGCCCATGTCATGGAGGAGAGGACGTGGCCTCGGTGGGCGAGACCGGGGACAGCACAGCCTCCCTGAGCTGCCGGGGGCCTTGGCACGGGGCTGGGAGCCAGGATGGGGGGCATCCCTCAAGCACAGCCTGCACCGCCCTAGCCACAGCGCACCCCTCCTGGGCAGCAGCCCTGTTCACAGCCCCGCCGTGTCCCCCCCAAACTCCCCTCAGACCTGCCTCTGCCAGACCTTCCTGCCACAGCCCTCCGGAAGCCACAGCCCCCCCCGGGCACCGAAACCCCCCAGCAGAGGGGGGAAGGGGGGCACAGCCCCCCCTGCCACAGCTCCCCCCCCAAGCCCTTCTCTGGTCACACCGCCGCCTGCCGCATGCTGCCGCCCCCCCCCGGCGCTTCCTGCCACAGCTTCCCACGGTCCCAGGCCCCCATGCCGGTCCCAGCACGCCTGGCCACAGCCCCCCCGGTTCTGCCCGGTCACGGCCCCCCTCGCCCGCAGTCCCCCCAGCCCCCCCCCGGTCAGGGCCTCCGGGCTGTGGGACCCCCTCACTGCAGCTGCCCCCAAACCTTCTGGAACCGGGGGGGGGGGGCGACGGGGTGCATTAACCCTTCCCGCGCCAGGCAGGCGGTCCGGCCTCCTCGCCGGACCCACCAGCGCCCGCGCCGCCGCCGCCGCCCCGACTGCTGCGCGGCTCCGGCCGTTCCTTCCGTGTGCCGGCAGGGACGCGCCCCCCTTGCCCACCTCCCCCGCGCTGATTGGTGCGCTGGGCGGGGCACGGCGAGAGGCGAAGCGAGCGGTGGGGCCGCGCGGCCAATGGGTGGGCGGGGAGGTGGTGACGCGCCCCCGGCCCGCCCCCTCCACGTGCGGGTGTGTGATGACAGCGGGGAAGGGGCGGTCTCAGGCGAAGCGTCTTCTCATTGGCCGCCGGCGGCAGGGGCGAGGCCTGACTCAGCGCTGGGGGGGGCTGCCATCGCCGTCACCCTTCGCCTCTGCCCCGCGGCCAGGATGACCTTTAACCTCTGACCCGACACCGGCCCGCGCGGACAGCGCTGGGCCCGGACACGGGCCCACGGGCGCAGCGTGTCCCGGCCCCGCAGACATGGCCCTCTCGGATCTACCGGCACAGCGTGTCCCACCCCACAGACACCACCCCCCCAGCCCCACGGGCATAGCCCCCCCCGACCCCATGGGCGCGGCGTGTCCCACCCCACGGACACACCCACGGGTGCGGTATGTCCCAGCCCCACGGACACAGCCCTCCTCAGCCCCATGGGCATGGCATCCCCCAGGTAGGACCACCAGGGTGTCCCCTGCCCCCACGTGGTGCCGGTGCCCCATGGGACCAGCCTGCCATCAACCCACACAGCCGGGCTGGGAAATGGCAGTGCTGGGCTGTGCTGGAGCTGGCGGGTGGCACAGGAACTGCGGGGGCAACTGTCCCCGGGAAATGGTTGCTCAGAAATATTTAAGCACCGAGCAACTGTGGGGCACCGGGGGCTCCGCCACCCACCAGCAGGGACCCAGGCCAGACCCACTCCCCCAAGGGGCAGCAGCCTGGAGCTCACCAGCCTGACCGCGGGCCATTCGGGTCAGGGAAAAGACTCCTTGACTTCAGCAAGTTTGGGTGAAACTCCACAAAAACCAGCCCCCCCCCAGCCGATTCACCTCTCTCTTCAGTGAGCCACAGCTGCAACGCCGCTCTAAAAATAGCGGGGACCGGTACCGTCAAATGATAAATATAACCAAGATCTCATCTTCTGACAGTGCTAGCGTGCAGCGAGCTGGATGCGAACCGGCAGTGCACTGGCTGCCGAGCCCAACGCCCCGCTCGGCTTGCTGCAAGTCCAGGGACATTATTTTCAGAGGCGCTGTCATGGACAAAGCTGCGCTGGGCACTCTCCAGGGATAGCTGTGTGCAGGGAGGCAGCAGGACAGCCAGTCATTTCCTGCCCTTGGCCTACACATGCTTTTCTGGAGGGAGAAGTAGCAGCTTGATGCACTGCTATGTGGCTGTGGAGCGGCTGCCAACACGGGACCTCGTCTCTTCCTGGGGCCTCAGCCTGTTGTTGTAGGGGATTTCTCATTAAATATCCCCTGGCTGGTCCCAGATTAATATATGGAGCATTTTAATTTCTGAGTGTGATTATGGGAACACGTGATCCTCCAGTGCTCCTGGTGGTTTAGGAGCCACTTCCTTAAAATGTGCATGTGCAGGTGCCGGTTTCAGGGAGGAAGAGCCCTGGAGATTCAGTTCCCCCATGCCCCTGCTTGTCCCTCACAGCACAGGTTTCCTACACGCTCCCAGGGCAATATTTAGCTTTTCTGCCTTTTGGCCCCATGTGTCAGCTCTGCTGAGCTGGCGAGAAGCTCTGGTGTCCAACCGGGACAGGAGCAGAGGCCGTGGAAACCAGAGATGGGCTGAAAACGGCTCGGTCCCTATCGCATGGCCACTTGTACGGGCTGTGTTTTCCAGCTTAAACTGGCTGAAATGAGTTCAGGGCTAACAAATGGTTGATGAACCATTATTGGCCTGAACGGGAACTGAACTGGAACAACTTCAGTTGCAGCTGAACCCGCCGTGGAGCTGAATCCAAAAGATTTGCTGGTTCAGCTTCTTGGCTGCAGGGAAACATGGGCTCCTTTGTCCTTGACAAGAATAATACATTTCTGTTTATTGTGTGGGCAGCGAAGGATTAATAATATCCCAAGTTATTTACCTCCCACTTTTGAGTGCTGAGGGTTTGCGAGCGATGTCCCTGCTGAGCACACTGTCCCTTAGCAACCTCCCCTGATTATTAAAACATGTTCTCATTCCAGAAACAGGATTAAGGAGCAGGACATAAAAGCTCCTTTTAATAGGCTGGGTGGGGTGAGGGTGCTACTGCTCCTCCCGGGCACAGGGCAGGACCTCAACCATGGCCATTTGATGGGGAATGGTAACGCAGGCAGAAGACGGTGGCAGTTCGGCAAGTGGCTGGAAAACCTCCAGAGGCTCGGAGGGGATGGGGCTAGGGGGAAAGTTACTGCACGAGCCGTACCGCCCACCCAGGACTTGCCAGGAGTGGGTTTCATCCCCTCTCTGCAAACTCTGGGGACCTGCAAAGGACTTCACAAGGGTCCATGAAGGCAAGCATGGAGGTTTAAACACATTATGCAGGGCTCTGCACCATGGCTGGCCACCTTCCAGAGGCTCACCTGCTGGGAGGGCTGGGAGGAGGGTGTTTCCCCAGGAAGATGAGGTGTCCCAGGCAGTGCGCAGTGGAACGACATCCTTCCATAATGAGCTCTGCTGCCTGCAGGGCATCCCTTTGAAGTATGTGCTGGCAAGGTGACTGGGTGCCGGTGAGTTCATCACTGGGTTAGCTCCCTCCTGGAGCTGCCAGCGCTGCCCTGACTGGCCAGCTCACAGGCTGGGGCCACTCAGCCTGTTTGCCAAGCTGGCTGCTCCCGCCGGAGAGTCTGTTGAGTGCAGAGCTCCAGCAGGCTGAGGAGCTGACACCAGCAAGGCTCCTGCCATAGTTTTAATTTAATTTAATAGTTTTCATTATGGAAGGGTGATGTCCCCATGCACACACTCATTTTGCAATCACAAAAGTGCTTTGAAAAGTATGCACATCATCTCCCAGAGCTGATGGGGCAAGATGTGCCTCCGTAGGGGTGATGCCACCCCTGCATCGCTCGCATGCTGCCTGCACTGGCAGGCTGGCCCATGCTATGCATGCCCAATCCAAGTCCGCATCGGTAAAGCAATAAAGGACTTGAGTGCAGAAACGAGCCTGGAAAGACCTGGATCCCTGCCAGGGAGAGATTGCAGGGAATTTTAAAAGGCCCTTGGAGGAAGCTGGTGGGAATCAGCTGTCATGTTGCTCAGGGGCCCCTTGCAAGCCGTGCTGGGCTGGCAGGGCATGGAGCAGTGGTGGGGCTGGACCAGGCACCCCGTGGTGACTCATGACCTCATCCCAGCTGGCAGAAGAGAAGAAGAAAGCCCAAGGGGCAGGTGTGCAAGAGGAGTGTTGGGTGTCACTTCCCCTCTTAATGGAGTGCCGCGCAGGCATCTCTTCGTCGGGCTGCTGCAAAAGGGCTTTGGCTTTTCTCTCTCTTGCAGCCTCAGCCCTCTGCATGCTACAGAAAGACCTTGGCTCTTGCAGCGCTGCCTCCCGGGGTTCTTCATGCTTCTCGTCCTCCCTGCATTTAGCAATGAGAGGAAAGAGAAATCAAACCCTGCCTCTCTTCCCCCATCGCTATCACAAGGAGGGGATGCACCCCAGCACCCATGGTACTGTGCCGGAGCCAGGGGATGTCCCTGGGGGAGTGTGAGCTGGTGCTGCAGGACCTTCCCCCCACTGGAACTTGTTTCCAGCAATGTGCTCGGTTTACCTGTTTGACCGAAACGGCTGTAAAACTGGAGGTATGAATCATGCTTGGAGAGTTTCCTGCCGGAGGATTCAGAACCTTACTGGAAAAGGGGGGGTAGACAGCACTACTGAGGAAAGATGGATCTGATATCGCTTTAGCAAGCAATGGTGGTAGGGTCAGGCTGGGCTGCTCTCTTCCTCCCAAACCCCACATGACCCTCATAGCTCCAGTATTGCCTCTCTCCCATCAGCTGTCTCCCAGCACCTTGCAGAGAAGGGCAGCATCGTGACCCCCATGGGACCGTTGGGGGACTTAGGCACTGAGGAGCAAAGGGACCTTCCAGGCTATGCAGCGGAAAGCAGGTCATTAATCTGATGCTTTAGCCACTGCACTTCACTGCTGCTTCGTGTCGGAAATGCACATGGGGCTTCCTAGAGCCAAACAGGGGTCTTGGCTGAAGGCAACACTCAAGAGATTCATCCTGCAGCTGCTGTCCCAGAGCAGTTTGGCAGATGATGTAACGAGGGGTGACGGCTGCAGGTTGCAGCTTGGCAGGCTCAGAGTGCCCAGCAGGAAGAATTTCTGCAAGGGAGATGCGCAGCCTCAGGCAGGTACCCAGAGGAGGGATCTCCAGCCTTGGGGGTTTGCAGTACAAAGCCACAGCAGATCTGATGTCGTGTTGGTTACATCCTGCTCTGAGCAGGAGGTCAGGCTGGGGATGTCCCTGCCAGTGGTGCTTGGGGGAGTGCCCAGCTGCCACCCCATACCCAATGCTGGAACAACACCTGGGGACAGTATGTGCCAGCTCAGCACCAGGGACATAATCCCCGCTCACCCCTCGCTGTTGGGGCACACAAACTCCCCACCTGCAGCTCCACAGACACCTTGTCCCTTCACACCAGGCCCTGAGTCTCCGAGCAGGCAGCGGCACGCACAGCCAAGAGCCTGGCCCCACACCTGCCCCCAGCCCTGCCTCCCTGCCAGCCCCTCTCCACTGCCACCACCTGCAGGTGCTTCCACTAGTGCTGTCCCAGTCTGACCAGTCTGCTGCTGCAGCACAGTGAGGCG
Organism: Calonectris borealis; assembly: GCF_964195595.1. Classification (NCBI taxonomy): domain Eukaryota; kingdom Metazoa; phylum Chordata; class Aves; order Procellariiformes; family Procellariidae; genus Calonectris; species Calonectris borealis. The sequence continues at coordinate 25,289,163 of NC_134351.1, read as the reverse complement.
ACATGATCTTTCTGCTGCCACTTCACCCCTTGGGGTCACCCCTCTCCCCGGCCAATTTGACTTCACTTAACAGCCCTCTGCCTGACCTGCAGCTGGAGAGTTGGGAGACGGGCTGTGGGTTTAGGATGGCACCAGGGATGGGCTCCAGAGAGGGTGCCATTGGTCCGGGTGGGCCCCAGGGAGAAATGTGCCCTGCCCCAGTGTCAGGCGCGGGAATGGGTCACTCCCTCATTCTCCCATGCCTGAGTTTCTCCTGCTGCAGCTTCCCTGCAGAAATATTTCCTTTCCTTTGTACCTGCCTTGAAAAAAAAGAAAAAAAAAAAAGGGAGGAACTGATAAACTCTGTTTGCTGACCCAGATAGCATCAGTCCCAAGCAGCCGGACAATGTGGGCTGTGCCAGGGCTGGTGCATGCCAGGGCTGCCCGGAGCCATGCAGTCACATCTCAGGCCTGCTGCCACCTGCGCAGCTGCGCCAGCAGCCTCCGCCGACACCAAGTGTGCGAGCGAACGTCCCCTTGACATGCCTTGATGGGATGGCAGAGGCTAGGGCCACCCAGAAATGCCTCCCACCGCTGCAGGCTGCCCCGGGGCCTGAGGCTGCCTGCTCACTCCCAGCATGGCTGTGGGTGCCTGCCTGCATTTTGGCATTTCTCCCTGACCATGCTCGGCGTTCGGGGCTGAGCCCTTCCACTGAGCTCTGCGACTCAGAGCACTCGCAGGGAACCTGCACCCCACACAGCCCCGGCACCCTGGGGTGCTGCATCTGGCTGTACCCCCTCTTCCACCACCTGGGCACTACCTAAGGCTGAGAGCTGGGCATCCCCGACCTTTCCCATCATGGTAGGACCCCGCTCTCCAGGCACTGCAGCTTTGTCTTAAAACCAATTTTTTTGGGTAGGGGCTGCTCCCAGCTTCTGTAGGAAACTCTGGTGGAAAGATGCCTCACTGAACAGTTGATCTTCCCCTCTGTGCATCTTAAGCACATCTGCATCTGCATCTATAGAGGAAACAAGGCCAGAAGGAGCCCATGAAGCAGAGGGGCAGATTTGAAGGAGGGGCTGCACTAGCTGCCAGCATTATCAGGCAGGGCTGGGCAGCACGAGCAAGCTGCTGCACTGCCAGTGTGCCTGTTTGCATCCAGAAAAAAACCCATCTGAGCACCCACCTGCACACAACTGCTCTCCATGCCCAGATGTGCAAACACACCTGGGACCACAGACATGGCACGAGCATCTCTACACTCGGGGGGTAGCAGGTAGCAGAGAGGATAAACCTTCCCACCCTGAATCACAGCCACTCGCGGCCTTTCACCTGTGCTTGCACTGGGCTGGGACCTTCCCTGTGGTTTCTGGCGTGCTGCTCCCAGGTGGGATGGGAGCTGCCAGGTCTGGCTGTGCCACTAGTTTGCTGGCTGGAGAAATGCCCACTCTGGCCATTATTTCTGTCTTAGCTTCTCCCACTCATAGGGACGTCTGGGAACAAACCGCTCTCGCTGGGCCCCTTCAGCTCCTGGTGTCCGTCTCTGCCCCCCATGCCTGCCCTTCATTTCAGCGAATGCACTCAATCCCTCGCCAGGCTCTCGGGAGGACTGAGAATTAAACGATGCAAAAATCCCCGCCAGCTGCCCACACAGGGCTCCCCAGATGAGTCTCGCTGGCTCTGCGCAGGCGGGTGAGCAAGCAAACAAGGTCACAGCCACGGAGGAGGCAGGCATGTTGGCCCCTGGCTCCGAGCACCACGGCTGTCCCTATCCCAGGGAAGCATCTGCTGGGGTGCAGATCCCCGGTGCCATGCTAGAAAGGCGCAAGGGTGGCTGGGGGCTCAGCAAAACCCTCTCGCCTGCGGGCTTTGCACTACACTGGTGGAGGATGCCACAGCAACGCTGGCAGTGAAAGGAATGGATGGGAAGTGTTTTCGGGCTCCCTGCAGCAATTTGCAGCCCAGAGGACCTGCCTCTGTGTCTTTCACGCTTAGATCCACAAAAAAAAGCCCCACTAGCAAATCTGGTTTGATTTTAGTTCAGAGGGGAAAAAAATACACCCCAAATGTGACCTAGTGCCGATAAATATCACCTGCTGATGCAGCTTATGCCATTGAGTCCTTTGGCCACCATATCCATGCTATGGAGGCAAAAGGGTGCTCTTAATGGCACAAACAGGGTAGCTTTCAACAGCAAAGCTCTCCAGTGTGAAAGCCCAAGGGCCAGGTCAGGAAGAGATCACAGCTATCTCGTTCTGGGTGCAGGTGGCTATGCTGTGGTGGGAGGCACTTGGCTACCCGTCCCCAGGCTGTGCTATCTGAACATGCTCTACAGGGACGAGTTATTTCCAAAGCTGGTTTCTTGCCCCGACAGGGCTGGCTCTGGAGTTTCATCTCCGCCAGCTGCAGCTGGAATAAACACACAGGGGGGCACGGGGGGGTATGTATCTCTCATAAAAGTGCTACTCCGCAGCCGTGCATCCACTTTGCTGCTAAATAGGTAAGGGAAAGAAAGAGGATAATGTTCATGAATTAAAGTTGCAGCCCTTTCCTCCTCCATTACTAATTCCCATTCAGATTTAATCAGGCAAAGAGTGTATTTCAGTCCTTGCAGTCTGAGTTATTGCAGCAACAACACGCTCCAGAGGGGCTGTACTTCAGCGGCTGTTGTGCAAGCTCACAATAAAAAGACAAACCTGTCTCTGAGAGGTTGTGATCTGAAGCACAGCAGGAGGTAGAGACAATGCCAAGGGGCACCGGGGAGAAATGAAAAGAAGTCAGCCAATGCCGCACAGATCTGAGCATGCTAGCTGAGCTAACCAGTCAGCTCACATTTTGGGAGCGTTGCAAGATGAATGTGGAGGGATGCTGAAGACCTTAGAGATGAAGACAAGTGGACAGTGAAGAACTGGGAGAGCTGGATGACAAACACAGCAGGTTCATGTCCTTTCTCTTTAGGACTGTGTCAGTCAGATGGGTCCAACATTCGGCTGGGAAAAGGGCCTTTGCTGCACAGTTCAAAATGGCTTTGATGGGAGCTTTGATGAGACTCCTTCTTACGAGGGAGTAGGGAAAGATCAGCCGTGTTCTGCTGAAAGGCTCTGCAAGACCTTGGTGTGGAGATAGACCTGGTTTGAAGATGACATATCGGTTATGGCCTGAAAAACTGGCAGGATAATGATTTTATACCCCATGATGGAAGAACTTGATGAATGTGAAGAGCTTTGTTCTGGCCAGGTTGAGCTTGAGGCCATAGGATGCATCTGTGAGGAGAAAATTGTGGCAGACTGAGGTTAATTTTGGACAAAGAAAGTTAGGTCTGGGACAGAGAGGCAGATCTGCAAGTCCCCAGCGTGGAGCTGTATGAGCCGGTGCCCATATTTAAAGCGTTGGATTCATCTCATTTGACATTTTCCTTCTTCTGAGCTAAGGACCCCAGGCTCCCTTTACAGTCAGTAGAGAAAAAGAGGTACTTTTGGGTATCTAACCTAGTTCAAATATGTATTTGAGGGTGAAGGGAACTGTTCCCAAGAAGTGTTTCCATTGATTATAAAGAGGGACACAGTGGGAAGAGCTCAGAGACAGACACCCATGCTGCGGACATCTGCATTTGCCCTGCTAAATCCTGACCCAGAGGGAATCTCACAGAAAGCCCAGGGGGATGCCTGTTCTGAAGGACACTCCGAGGAAATGACCAGCGAGGACACAGGACACAGAATCCGAAGGAAAATGGGATCTCAAGGAGAAAAACGGGGTCAATGACCCAGTGGTGACAAATCAGGGAGGACAAAGTATCTGCTTTTACCCTCTAACACTGCATTGGGACAGCAGCAGGACCAAGAAGGGGCTAGAAAATGTCCTTGGGAGCTTTGCAGGAGAGTGGAGCAGTTGTATAGGTTTGCACAAACTCAGTGTCAGGAGAAACTGACCCTTCCTGCTTTTGCTTTGTAGCCAAGGCACTGGCACATCCCACCTCTGCGAAACAGCTAAAGCTGCCTGTGTGGCCATATGAACACACAAAAATGTAGAAATGATGAGGCTGAGAGCATTCAGTGCCGATGGCCTTGGAGGAAAGTGCAAGGATGAGTTTTGAGAAACCCCTGCGTGCAAAGGGAAAGTATCTTTGGCTCGGTTTGCTTCTGCAAGAGACCTGCCAGATTCCAGCCATGCTACCTGCTCGACTTTTGGCCGGAGACCCCATCATGCATCACAACCCCATTTTCCCTGCTGTTGGAAAGGGCTCATGGTTTAGCTGATGGTCCAACAGACACCTAAAGCACTAGAAAAGCTCTGCTCTTCCTTCCAGAAAGCTGAGACAGGGTAGAGATGCTGGTCTCTCGATCCCCACATGCAGATTTAATTAGTACTAAAGCTTACTACCTAAGGAGCGCTCATGCTGCCTTCGCAGCATCCTACAGTTAGAGATTTTGGTCTGTACAAACTCACTCTGTCAGTGCTAAACTGACAAGGCCACAGGGAGAAACCCTCCCTAAATAACACCAAAACTGGGCAGTTTTCTGGTAAATCCTCAGATTACAAGCAACCCCCAAGAAACACATTAGGTTTGACCTATGGCTCTGCAGCTTTCTACAAGGCTCCTCGGTACTTTCAGCCTCTGCACTAAAACCTCCAGATCCTGCAGGGAAACACACACTTTATTGCTACTGGATGCTGTCTTAGCAGATCTTTGCACACAAAAGCAGGACTTGGGCTGCTTGGTAGTTTCATGGGAGACCTCTAGAGAAACTTGGCTGCCTTAGAGTGGATTCAGATATGGATGCTTTTCTTCTACATCTGCCATGGATGCTACAGGCTGTAATAAGCCTGAGGAATTGGGCTTTTCCCTGTGGATGTGTCAGCCAATGCTTGGCTTTAAGGGGCTTCTGAATGCAGAAGACAGCACCAGTGTCACCAGATGGGAACAGGGGGTGATAGTTGGCTGGATGAGAGCTGCAGACTAGAGGGGAATTGCTGGGTAGGGGAAGAGGCAGATGATGGATAAAAGATCCTGTGATAGAAGCAAAAAATCTCTTTACCCTGTATCTTTGTGAGCTGTCAGCAGTTTTGTATGTGTGTACACAAATATCCCATGGGGGATAAATAGCTAGCAATTAAGGATCAAAAGACAGGGCAAAATTATGGTATCTGCCTAAAATTTCCTGCTGACCTTTTCTAGATTTGTGCAGTTGCCAGTACTCAACATTTTTCCAAGCAGAATTTTCTATGTTAATGTGTGCAACTCTGAACATGAAAGTAAACAGCATCTGGAAGCAAACAACTTGTAACGAGTGCCATTAAGAATTTCAATCGTCAAACCACAAAATTATCCCTAGCACATGTAAATGACTCTGCCAATCTGTTTCTTTCCTACCCACTAAGCATAACAATGACACTGGGTTCATTTTCCCAGTTTGGGGTCTTACTGCTCACACCTCAGCTCTATGAGCAGGCTTGCATCAGCATCTCCCCAAATGGCAGGAGGACCTCTGACTACCATAGGCAATATCCAAGCCACCCAGGCAATACCCATCCTACAGGCAGGCCACGTACAGTGGAGCCATTCCCCAAGATCTGCCAGTATTTAGTCTCCCACTGGCAAGGGAAGCAGCCTTGCTAATGACTAGAAGTCCTGAAAGCATCAAATAATTAAGAGCCAGGCTCCCTAGGGAAGAGGAATGGCATATGCAAGCAGTTACCTAATCACAGTCTAATTACCCAACTGGAATTTGGCCAGGATGCTGGGACTAAGAGCAGTACCCTAAGGAAAGGGTTGTAGGGTCTCTGGTGAGTGCATGCATGCACTTGGGATCTTGGCTTTATAGACTTAGTGGAAAGTGTAAAGGGGGCAGAAAGCATGCCTGGTTGTCCTGGTTTCGGCTGGGATAGGGTTAAATTTCTTCCTAGTGCTGTGTTTTGGATTTAGTATGAGGAGAATGTTGATAACACACTGATGTTTTCAGTTGTTGCTAAGTGCCCTCCTAGTCCAAGGACAGCTCCCATGCTTACTGACTGAGCTAGGTACACAAGATGGGAGGGAACATAATCAGGACAGCCAGCCCAGCTGGCTAATGGGGTATTCCATACCATGTGACGTCATGCTCAGTATATGAAGGGTAGGCGTGATCCAGGAAGTACCGATCGCTACTTGGTTATCGGTCAGCGCGGGTGGTGAGCAATTGCATTGTGCATCACTCATTTTGTATATTTTATCATTATCATTATTATTTTCCCTTTTTCTGTTCTATTAAACTGTCTTTATCCCAACCTACGAGTTTTTCTCACCCTTACCCTTCCAATTCTCTCCCCGTCCCGCTGGGGGTGGGGGGAGTGAGTGAGCGGCTGCGTGGTATTTGGCTGCCTGCCAGGTTAAACCACGACAGTCCTTTTTGGCGCCCAACGTGGGGCACGAAGGGTTGAGATAACGACACATCTGACCCGAACGGGTTAAAACAAATTTGTTATAAGCATTCATTATATCAGTTTAGTACTCGATGTTCACAATGTTGATTTATTTGCTCTCAGAGTTTTTGGATCTGTTCTTGCAGTTTTGGTATGTAGCACCTTACTGGCTGTCTATACTGCTGATTATCAGTTTTTATGTGGGATTGGTCATCTCTGGGAAATGGATTAAGGTCATTGCTTTGCTATACTGTGTGACCTGGCTTTATGTTATGATAAAATTATTGGTCACGAGCCTGTACTCAGCACTGCCATCATTCCTGTTCTTTGGGAGCTATCTTTTGGAAACTATTAATAATTACACTTCTTAGGTCTTCACCTCAGAGGATGAATTTAGTGGGGAGACAGGATGGGACACTTTCTCCCACTTGTTCACCTTCCCCTCCATATCTTCAGAAACTCCTTTTTCTTCTAACCTCTTCATGAAGACGTCCACAATATTCCCTGAGAATTTTGAATATCCTTGGGATGTTCAAACAAGCATGATCATATTGCTATGTCTCCTGAATGTGGTTCAGGCCTTGTATAGAGTTAAACAACTATTCAGGAATACTGTCCAGAGATCAACCCCAGCAACAGATACAGTGACTACTCAAACCCCCACGACAGGCACTGTAGCTACTTCAACCCCCACAACAACCACTACGGCTACTCAGACCCCGGCAACAGTCACTACAGTTACTCCAACCCCCGCAACAGGCACTGCAGCTACTCAAACTCCGCCAACAGTCACTGCAGTTACTCCAACCAGTGCGACAAGCATTGCAGCCACTCAAACCCCGGCAACAGTCACTACAAATACTCCAACCCCCGCGACAGGCACTGCAGCTACCCAAACCCTCGCGACGGGTACTACAGCTGAACCAGAGGACCAACTGTCGCTGGTATCCATCGCCCCTGTACAGAAGAAGAAATCTTTGAAGCGGAAGTCAGGTCGTGTAGAAAAGGATGATGGAAAAGCAGGCACATCACGAGGAGGGGAGGAGGAAGAGGAAGAACTCATAAATGAGACGGAAACCACCCGATCCTTATCCCTGAATGAGTTGCGAGATATGCGGAAAGATTTCGGCCGTCGTCCAGGCGAGCATATTGTTACCTGGCTGCTCCAATGCTGGGATAATGGGGCCAGTAGCCTGGAATTAGAGAGGAAGGAGGCCAAACAGCTGGGATCCCTTGCTAGGGAAGCAGGTATTGACAAAGCAATCGGAAAAGGGACACAGGTCCTCAGCCTCTGGAGGCGACTGCTGTCAGGCGTGAAGGAAAGGTATCCCTTCAAGGAAGATGTTATATATCGCCTAGGCAAATGGACCACTATGGAGAGAGGTATCCAGTACCTGAGAGAACTAGGCGTGCTGGAGGTGGTTTATAGTGACCTGGATGACGCCCGAACACCCAAAGATCCAGATGACGTCCAGTGCACCCGACCCATGTGGCGGAAGTTGGTACGGAGCGCACCAGCATCGTATGCCAGTTCGTTGGCAGTACTGTGCTGGAAAGAGGAAGAAGCACCAACGGTGGATGAGGTGGTTAGCAGACTTCGGGATTTTGAAGAAACTATCTCCTCCTCCCTTGTCTCGGCTGTGGAGAAACTGTCCCGGGAGGTCCAGCAACTCAAAGATGATATGTCCTATTCTCCACCTGTACGGACCAGTATCTCAGCCATTAGGAGTCAGCGTTTTTCTCCTCAAGAGAGAGGATATAGAAAGTACACACCATGGGGCACCCTGTGGTTTTACCTGCGTGACCACGGAGAGGACATGAGAAAGTGGGATGGAAAACCTACCTTCATCCTAGAGGCACGTGTACGTGAGTTGCAAGGAAAAACAATGACACAAGGGGGTTCTCCCAGGAAAAATGCTGCTCCAGTTTTCAGGAAAAACCTGTCTCACGACGGTCCAGTTTCCAGTGAACAGTTCCCCAGACAGAGTAGAAGGGCTGATCTTACTTTGGATTGTAATGAAGAAATTCTTGACTCACGTTTGCAAGAAGTGAGAGATGGATACTATGACCAGAACTAGAGGGGCCCTGCCTCCGGCCAGGTGGAGGAAAGGGACAACCGGGTTTACTGGACTGTGTGGATTCGATGGCCTGGCACATCAGACCCACAGGAGTATAAGGCTCTAGTAGACACCGGTGCACAGTGTACCCTGATGCCATCAAACTATAAAGGGACAGAACCCATTTGTATTTCTGGAGTGACAGGGGGATCCCAAGAGTTAACTGTATTGGAGGCCGAAGTGAGCCTGACCGGGAATGAGTGGCAGAAGCACCCCATTGTGACTGGCCCAGAGGCTTCGTGCATCCTTGGCATAGACTACCTCAGGAGAGGGTATTTCAAGGACCCAAAAGGGTATCGGTGGGCTTTTGGTATAGCGGCCCTGGAGACGGAGGAAATTAAACAGCTGTCTACCTTGCCTGGTCTCTCAGAGGACCCTTCTGTTGTGGGGTTGTTGAGGGTTGAAGAACAACAAGTACCAATCGCTACCACAACAGTGCATCGGCGACAATATCGCACCAACCGAGACTCCCTGATTACCATCCATGAGCTGATTCGTCGACTGGAGAGCCAAGGAGTGATCAGCAAGACTCGCTCACCCTTCAACAGTCCCATATGGCCAGTGCGAAAGTCTAATGGAGAGTGGAGGCTAACAGTAGACTACCGTGGCCTGAACGAAGTCCCGCCGCCACTGAGTGCTGCCGTGCCGGACATGCTAGAACTCCAGTACGAACTGGAGTCAAAGGCAGCCAAGTGGTACGCCACAATTGCTATCGCTAATGCGTTCTTCTCCATCCCTTTGGCGGCAGAGTGCAGGCCACAGTTTGCTTTCACTTGGAGGGGCGTCCAGTACACCTGGAACCGACTGCCCCAGGGGTGGAAACACAGCCCTACCATTTGCCATGGACTGATCCACACCGCATTGGAACAGGGTGAGGCTCCAGAACACCTGCAGTACATTGATGACATCATCGTATGGGGCAACACAGCAGAAGAAGTTTTTGAGAAAGGGAAGAAAATAATTCAAATCCTTCTGAAATCTGGTTTTGCCATAAAACAAAGTAAGGTTAAGGGACCTGCACAGGAGATCCAGTTTTTAGGAATAAAATGGCAAGATGGACGTCGTCAGATCCCAACAGATGTGATCAATAAAATAACAGCCATGTCCCCACCAACTAGCAAAAAGGAAACACAAGCTTTCTTAGGCGTTGTGGGTTTTTGGAGAATGCATATTCCAAATTACAGTCAGATCGTAAGCCCTCTCTATCAAGTGACCAGGAAGAAGAACGACTTCAAATGGGGCCCTGAGCAACGACAAGCCTTTGAGCAAATTAAACAGGAGATAGTTCAGGCAGTAGCCCTTGGGCCAGTCCGGGCAGGACAAGATGTAAAGAATGTGCTCTACACCGCAGCCGGGGAGAATGGCCCTACCTGGAGCCTCTGGCAGAAAGCACCAGGGGAGACTCGAGGTTGACCCTTAGGGTTCTGGAGTCGGGGATACAGAGGATCCGAGGCCCGCTACACTCCAACTGAGAAGGAGATATTGGCAGCATATGAAGGGATTCGAGCTGCTTTGGAAGTGGTTGGTACTGAAGCACAGCTCCTCCTGGCACCCCGACTGCTGGTGCTGGGCTGGATGTTCAAGGGGAGGGTCCCCTCTACACATCATGCAACTGATGCTATGTGGAGTAAGTGGGTCGTGCTGATCACACAACGGGCCCGAATAGGAAACCCCAGTCGCCCAGGAATCTTGGAGGTGATCACGAACTGGCCAGAAGGCAAAGATTTTGGAATATCCCCAGAGGAGGAGGTGACACGTGCTGAAGAAGCCCCACTGTATAATAAACTACCAGAAAATGAGAAGCAATATGCCCTGTTCACTGATGGGTCCTGTCGCCTTGTGGGAAAGCATCGGAGATAGAAAGCTGCGGTATGGAGTCCTATACGCCAAGTTGCAGAAACTGCTGAAGGAGAAGGTGAATCGAGCCAGTTTGCAGAGGTGAAAGCCATCCAGCTGGCCTTGGACATTGCTGAACGAGAAAAATGGCCAGTACTTTATCTCTATACTGACTCATGGATGGTGGCAAATGCCCTGTGAGGGTGGCTGCAGCAGTGGAAGCAGAACAACTGGCAGCGCAGAGGTAAACCCATCTGGGCTGCCGCATTGTGGCAAGATATTGCTGCCCGGGTAGAGAACCTGACTGTAAAAGTACGTCATGTAGATGCTCACGTGCCCAAGAGTCGGGCCACTGAGGTACATCAAAACAACCAGCAGGTGGACCAGGCTGCTAAAATTGAAGTGGCCCAGGTGGATCTGGACTGGCAACATAAGGGTGAATTATTTATAGCTCGGTGGGCCCATGACGCGTCAGGCCATCAGGGAAGAGATGCAACATATAGATGGGCTCGTGATCGAGGGGTGGACTTAACCATGGACGCTATTGCACAGGTTATCCTCGAATGTGAAACGTGCGCTGCAATCAAACAAGCCAAGCGAGTAAAGCCTCTTTGGTATGGGGGACGATGGTTGAAATATAAATATGGGGAGGCCTGGCAGATTGATTATATCACACTCCCACAAACCCGACACGGTAAGCGCTATGTGCTCACCATGGTGGAAGCAACCACCGGATGGCTAGAAACATACCCTGTGCCCCATGCCACTGCCCGGAACACCATCCTGGGCCTTGAAAAGCAAGTCCTATGGCGACATGGCACCCCAGAAAGAATTGAGTCAGACAACGGGACTCACTTCCGAAACACTCTCATACACACCTGGGCCAAAGAGCATGGCATTGAGTGGGTCTATCACATCCCCTACCATGCACCAGCCTCTGGGAAAATCGAATGATACAATGGACTGCTAAAGACTACGCTGAGAGCAATGGGTGGTGGGACATTCAAACACTGGGACACACATTTAGCAAAGGCCACCTGGTTAGTCAATACCAGGGGATCTGCCAATCGAGCTGGCCCTGCCCAATCAAGACTCTTACGTACTGTAGATGGAGATAAAGTCCCTGTCGTGCACATAAGGAATATGCTGGGGAAGACAGTCTGGGTTACTCCTGCCTCTGGCAAGGGAAAACCCATCCGTGGGATTGCTTTTGCTCAAGGACCTGGGTACACTTGGTGGGTGATGCGAAAGGATGGGGAGGTCCGGTGTGTACCTCAAGGGGATTTGATTTTGGGTGAAAATAGCCAATGAACTGAATTTTGATGTCAACTGTTACATGATATTGTATGTCATTATTTCTATGATATAGCAGTGGTATAGCAGTGAAAATCACCCAGATTAGTGAAGAATGAACTAACTCCGATGAAACCGAGCGAAGTGCAACGATGATAGAACTGGACGAGCGCAGCAGTACCGAAATGAGAACTGGCTTCAGGATGCAATGGCCCAACACTGCACACCATCTCTTCGGCCCTGAAAGATTGTTATAACAGATGGAGCCCAAAGTCATGGACTAAATGAACTCAGTGGACATTTTAGAGGGATAGTCCATAGACCGAGGGAATGATATGTGTGCATGCATATATATATATGTGTGTATATATAAAGAAAGATAGTGGTGGTGAATTGAAATGTATTAAAAAAGATGTGAGACCTAAGCACGACGTAAATGGTATGGAATAAGGGGTGGATACTGTCCTGGTTTCGGCTGGGATACGGTTAAATTTCTTTCTAGTGCTGTGTTTTGGATTTAGTATGAGGAGAATGTTGATAACACACTGATGTTTTCAGTTGTTGCTAAGTGCCCTCCTAGTCCAAGGACAGCTCCCATGCTTACTGACTGAGCTAGGTACACAAGATGGGAGGGAACATAATCAGGACAGCCAGCCCAGCTGGCCAATGGGGTATTCCATACCATGTGACGTCATGCTCAGTATATGAAGGGTAGGCGTGATCCAGGAAGTAGCGATCGCTACTTGGTTATCTGTCAGCGCGGGTGGTGAGCAATTGCATTGTGCATCACTCATTTTGTATATTCTATCATTATTTATTATCATTATTTTCCCTTTTTCTGTTCTATTAAACTGTCTTTATCCCAACCTACGAGTTTTTCTCACCCTTACCCTTCCGATTCTCTCCCCGTCCCGCTGGGGGTGGGGGGAGTGAGTGAGCGGCTGCGTGGTATTTGGCTGCCTGCCAGGTTAAACCACAACACTGGTACTGCCCAAAAATGCTCTGGGCTAAGCAAATGACATTTCAGGTAGGTTGCTTCTTCATGGCTTCTTATTTCCAGACATTAGAGATCCACCTCTGCTTCCTGGCAGGTCTTAGACCCCCTCTCATTAATTGCAAGGGCAGGGTTTGGTCCAGATGGGTGGACCTCGACTTAACCTTCTGCTGGGCATCCCTGTCACGATCCTATCAGCTCATACTGATGGATGTCACTACAGGCTGTGTGGTTTCGGTGATCATGTTGTCCCCTAAGCAGGGTTCATTACCCGGTGTGCAATAAGCCAATCTCATGTGATGTAGTGGATACAGTTTGTTACAGTACCTATTATTTATAAATTTATAAATGAATATCTTGTCCAAAGAATTTAGCAAAATTAACCCAGATAATTCAGGGGAAAACAGAGGATGTCCACTTTGTATGAACGCTTATGTGAGGCGGCATCCTGAGTGGCAAAAGAAATGTGGAATCAATTTAGCCCCGACTGATCCTCTGGTGCTGGCGTTAGAAAAAGATAAGTGAGAGAAGGAAAAAGGGAAAGTGTTATGAAGGTGTTGTTTGGCATGTAGCATTGGACAGAGCAGAATGAGCAGGAGGAGGATTTAGAAAAGAAATGTAAACTGATGATGAATGATGCAAATGGAATGTGTATGTTAGCAGGAAGTGCTAATGGGAAAGAAAAAAAAAAAAGAATTGTTGTGAGTGATGTGAAAAAGGAAAGGAATGTGTTAAGGACTGTGGGGAGGCTGAAGATGTGCAAACATGAAATAAGCCAGGGGTCAGAGGAGAATCCCTCGGCCTTTTATGAAAGATTATGTGAAACTGCTCATAGATGGATGGATTTAGAGGATGAGGCTAATAGATGTATGGGACAATTGGCCTCTGATATTAGAAAGAAACTGCAGCGAGTAGATGGAGCTGGGGAAATGTCTGCATCACAATTAATTGAAATAGAGTACAAGGTATGAGAAGGAAAAAAAAAAGAAAAAGATTAAAACTTAAAGAAAAACTTAAAGAAAAACAGAAAGGAATAAAATTACAAGCCGCATTGCTAGCAGCTGCAATCGCTGAAAATTCAGGCAGAGAGAGGAGGAAGCGGATGGAACAGAGTAGGGCAAGGACAGAATCTCTCAAACCGTCTCCCTTTGGGCCCTAACCAGTGTGCTTTTTGTAAAAAATGAATGTCCTGGAGGGAAAAACTGTTTGTTGAATCTATGGAGAAAGGGGGGCAAGAGACAGTTGTTAACCTGATTATGTTGGGAACCTCTGACTCTGAATGAAGAGGATTGGGGGAAAGTATTAAGATCTCCCCAGCTGAGCCCCTGGTTCCAGTAAAGCTGGGAGATGAAGTAGTTGATTTCTTAGTGGACACTGGAGCAAAATATTCTGTTATAAATACATGTAAAGGACCACTGAGTAAATTTAATGTATCTATTGTTGGGGTCATGGGAAAGAAAGAAGTAAGGCCTTTTTTGAAGCCTTTAAAATGTAAAATTGGAGGAAAAACATTGATGCATGAATTTTTATACATACCGGAATGTACCATGCCTCTCCTAGGACAGGATTTGTTAAATAAATTGGGAGCACAAATTAACTTTAAAAAAGGAAAAATCCAAGTTCATTTTCCTGAAGCTAATGCCTGGCAGGCTCAAGTTTATTTATTACAGACAAACACAGAAGAATCTGAAGAAATTAAAGATGCAGTTTACCCTTTTGTTTGGGCAACAGAGAAACCGGGAAGAGCGAAAAATGTGGAACTGGTAAAAGTTGAATTGAAAACAGGAGTTCGACCGGTAAGAAAGAAACAATATCCTATCAGTATAGAAGCCAGACTCCTAGTCATTTGTTACAATACCAAGCTCTGTTAGTGGAACAAGATGACATCATTTTGAAAGTAAGTGCAATTTTAAATCCTGCTTCTTTATTGCCAAGTGAAAAAGAGAGCGATCCTAATCATGATTGTTTACAAGTTATCAAACAGGTATATGCGAGCAGGCCAGACCGGAAAGATGTCCCGCTCCAGATTCCAGATGAAGAATTATTTACTGATGGAAGCAGCTTTGTTCTGAAAGGAGAAAGGAGGGCTGGTTATGCCATGGTAACTTTAACCAAAGATCGAGAAGTAAGAGCATTACCTCCAAACACATCCGCCCAGAAGGCAGAGATAATAGCTTTGACAAGAGCTTTAGAAGTGGCTGAAGGGAAAAGAGTTAATATTTATACAGACTCTAAATATGCCTTTGGAGTTGTACATGCTCATGGTGCGATATGGAAAGAGCGAGGACTTTTGTCTGCCAGTGGCTCACCTATAAAATATGGAGCAGAGATTTTAAATTTATTGGAAGCAGCACAAAAACCCAAAAAAGTTGCTGTGATTCATTGTAAGGCGCATCAAAGGGGAAACTCAAAAGTGATACAAGGAAATAGAAAAGCAGATGAAGCTGCCAAGCGTGTGGCACTAAATACCACAATCTATGTTTTAGTTCCATCAAAAGAAATTCAAATAGAATCCCCAAATTATAACGAAAAAGAAAATAAATTGGCTGAGCTGTTACAGTGTAAAAAGAATGATCAAGGATGATGGATTACTTCACATGGACAATGTATAGTAACTCCCGAAATCATGAAGAAATTGATGGTCACAACCCATGCTGAGACACATATGGGAGCAGAAGCAATGGTCGAGTCGGTAAAACGATATGCAATAGGGACTAAAATGTTATTGATTGCTAAAAGTGTGAGTAATAAATGTGAGATTTGTCTTAGGAACAATCCGAAAATACAAATCCGATCCCCTCCTGGAGAGGTAAGGAAAGGCATACCTCCCGGTGAGTATTGGCAAATAGATTTTTCAGAATTACCAAGGTGCAACCAATACCGATATATACTGGTATTGGTAGATACTTTCTCTGGGTGGCCAGAAGCTTTCCCGTGTCGAACCAAGAAAGCAAAGGAGGTAACAAAACATTTATTAAAAGAAATTATTCCGAGATTTGGAGTCCTTTTAGGGATGTCCTCTGATAGAGGCCCACATTTTGTAGCGGAGGTTATTAAGAACATGAGTAAGATACTAGGAATAAAGTGGGATTTACATACCCCTTGGAGACCACAATCTAGTGGACAGGTAGAAAGAATGAACCAAACATTAAAAAGACAGATTTCTAAAGTATGTCAGGAAGCTGAGTTGAAGTGGATTGAGGCTTTACCACTTGCTTTGTTAAGAATTAGGGTAACTCCGAGAGCTAGAGAGAAAGTAAGTCCATTTGAAATTCTGTATGGCAAACCTTACAGTATCCACTAACAGGAAGGTCTGAACAAATGCACATAGTAGGAGAAAAAGTGTTAACTGAATCTCTCTTGTCTTTGAGTAAAATGACGAGTTCTTTACACAAATATGTTCTTTTGAGGACAGCTTTACCTCGTGAAATTCCAGTACATTCATTCCGTTCAGGAGACCAAGTTTACCTCTGAACGTGGAAGGACGACCCCCTTGGAGAAAAGTGGAAGGGACCCTTCCAAGTGTTACTGACAACCAGCATGGCTGTAAAATTAGAAGGAATAGATTCCTGGATTCATTACACTAGAATAAAGAAAGTGCCTCCTATACTGTGGACATCTATACCTAAGGGACCATTGAAATTAACTTTAAGGCGTACCTGATGAGTCACTTGAGAAGCTGCTGAATTATTTGTAACATTTAAAATTTCATTTTAAAAGGGAAATCAAATTAATTGGGAAATTGTAAATTTAAGGGCAGAAAATGTGGAGCCTGTTGATATCAGCTATGACGATCAGTAAAGCTGAACCCCAATTTTTACTGCCAAAATGGGATAACAATCAAAATATCTGGGAACTTTTAGCCCAAGAAGTAACCAACATGTCTTCTTTTTGTATTGCAGTGGAGAATTCAGTAGGAGGAATGTACAGTTCTTGCCTTGTAGGAATACCATAAAAAGGATTACCTGTGCTTTAGTTAAAGATATAAATTATACCTCCCAGGCACTTTCAGCTATTGGCATGGAAATGACTCAAATAAGAGAAGCCACTCTTGAGAACAGGGCTGCAATTGATTATTTACTTCTAAGACATAATCATGGTTGTGAGGAATTCAAGGGTATGTGTTTTTTTAACCTGAGTGATAATTCGTAGTTAGTTGAGAAAAAATTCAGCAATTAAAGAACTTGGCATCTGGATTTAAGGAACGAGAAGGATTAGATCTTTCTTGGTTGTTCTCATGGCTTCCCAATTTAAATTGGCTCAGACAGATGTTCATATTTGCAATACTGATCGTCATCCTAGTTATAATTACTTGTTGTATGATACAATGTATGTCTTTTTGTAGACCAAATGTTTATAGGTGAATTATGTGAGACTCATGATGCTTAACATCATAAGTTTCAAAGGGGGGAATTGATGTAGTGGATACAGTTTGTTACAGTACCTATTATTTTATACTGTTTGTTTAAGATTTGTTGCTTAAAAGTTAGGTAACTAGCAGGTGTTGTGTTTGTAGGTATGTAGATAAATTGTGTATCTTGGAAGCATTGTTAGACTCCAGTGAGCAGTAACCACGGAAACGGAACAACCTTATAAGGAAAGAAAGGAACAATGAAGAGACATGAGATTCTTTGGTTGAAATGATGCAGATGGTTAGGAACGCTTTGTGAATAGACAGATCTGACACATAGTAGATAAAAAGGCCTTGAAACTTAGTATTCTGTGTAAATTAGATAGGGAGGCTAACCTTGTATTTTGAGTAGAATAGATATGAGGGTAGTGCTAGTTAGTGTTAATGAGAGATGTGCTAATTAAGCCAGGAGCTAAAACTGAGCATGCATGAAGACTGAGTTCAACTAAAGGACACTCTGAGGAATACTATCGATGACCACCAGAGGACCCTGAAAGACCACCAGAGAACCCCCAAAAACTCTAATGTGCATGTGTCTAGGATGATGTAATATTATAATTAGTTCTCGGGGATTTAATGAATATGTATATGAGAAAATTAGAATATGTATAAGAATTATGAATATAAGCAGAAAAGTGATTAGACCCGGTGTGCTTGATTTGTGGCAAGTCCACCGAGCACCCAGGCCTGAATAAAACAATATCTCTCCTGAGTGTGTGAATTGATTACTTGCATGCTGGGCACGAATCTGCTTTTCGGACAACAGTTTTTGGCGACCCAGATGGGACTGCTGTGAAGCCTTGCCCCATCCTTGGTGCATCTAATCCCTCAGATAAACAATGTCAACGTAACCTAAAAGCTAACTCAAACATATGGACTACAATCAGATGTGAGAAACTACACAAATTGGCACAGGGAATGGCATCTCAGCAGACTGGAAAGTTAATTTCCCTGTAGGTGATGGGACCCATCAGAGCAGCTAGACCTGAGCTGTTCTCCAACCCCTCCTACACCACCCTAATTTCTGCTGCTGCTCCTGACCTGATCTCAGTGGTGTTACTCTGTCACTGCCTTTTTCTCCAGGATTGTTTGGCTTCTGTGGCCCTTTCCTCTGTGAGAATCACCAGTTACTTGCTTAAGATAAGACCTGGCAAACTCGTGCCAGCATCAGGCTGTTAAAGGCGCTGCCTGCAGCCATGCTCTGGTTGTAGGCTCTGAGAGATGCTTCAGCTAAGCCATTCTCAGGCAGATGGGAAATGATGAGGAAGAAGGGAAGCAAGGAGGGAAATGACAGCCCTGGGGTAATGCAGGCACTGTTCAGGGTGGAGATGGGGGCTGGAGGTGTTGGTGGCCCCTGCTCCTTCCCTTTAGGTGGGTTTGGACAAGTCTCCCAGGTGAGGTGAGGGATGGCTGTTGTATCATGGTGTATTGCAAAGGGTACCAGGCATTATGGCGAGGCTCAGGGCTGCCTGCCCCAGTGCCCCACAAAAGAAATCCCCATGGGGCTGGCACTAGTAATCTAGTAACCGGGGATTTCTCACTCCTCAGCTTTCACAGCTTGCTGCCAAAGCAAACCTCAACCGTGGCAGTGATACCAAACACAAAGGAACAGTGAAGAGACATATGATTCTTTGGTTGAAATGATGTAGATGGGTTAGGAATGCTTTATGAATAGATAGGCCGGACATTCAGTAGATAAAAAGGCCTTGAAACTTTGTATTCTGCGTAAAATAGATGAGGAAGCTAACCTTATATCTTGAGTAGAATAGATAAGGGGGTTGTGCCAGCCTAAGCTAGTTTGTGCTAATGAGAATTGTGCTAATTAAGCCAAGGGTTAAAACTGAGCATGCATGAAGACTGAGTTCAACTAAAGGACACTGTGAGGAAGACTATCGACGACCACCAGAGGACCCTGAAAGACCACCAGAAGACCCTGAAAGACCACCAATGAACACAAGGGCGCTGCGTCAGACTTTTGCATATGTTAATGAATTCCGGGAAATAACATGAATATTTAGATTATGTCTCGGAAATGTAATGAATATGTATACTCTAACTGTATGTAACTTCTATGGTTGAGTGATTTGGTGCGCACACTAGGTGGAGCGATCCCCTGTGCGCCCGGCACCGCATTAAAGAATGCCTGTCTGCTTTCTAAAACTCCAAAACGAGTCTTAGAGAGTTCTTGTTTTGCCGACTTACGGTAACAGCAGGATCCTTGGAGACCCCTTATCACAGCCCCAATGTTTAAACAACCGTATCTGTGCCAGGCTATTTCTCTCCAACCTTTGCTGATTTTCCTAAGCAATTTTATGTAACCAGCTGGGTTGGATTTCCATTAGCATAGAGCAAAGGCTTATTGCCCTTTTTTGTTGTTTTATGATAGAAAAGAATGTTGGAAGAGCAGTATTTTCCTCCTTTTTTTGTGTATTTCTTTTTATCCTCAACTCTCAGGAGAGTCTCAAAGAGCTCGTGAATGGTGTCTGTTCTGGTTGCAACATAAAATGATAATACCCATGCCAAAAAACAGAGGAAATCTGGGATTGTTAGCTACAGTTTTGAATTCTGCTTTTGTATTAGCTTTTTATCAAATTATTTCATTCAAAGATACAGCAAACAGTATAGAGAAATAGTCCTTAAATGATAGAGAATCCCTAAATAGTCCCTCATCCTGTTCAGACAGATGTTATTCAAGGAGTTCCTGGGGAAGATTTCAAAAGGATCCTCTATTTTGTTATTCTTTCAAAACCCACCCTCTCAGACTTACCACCAGGGATACAAGGTGAAGTTCAGCAACACACAGGTATCGGTAATAAAGAGTTATAGTCCATAAAAACAACAGCTTTCAGGCTGTAATGCTACATCTTCTGCGACTTATCTTCACCTGCAGCTTGCTCTGTTATTAAGGAAACTGTGCCCCGCAGCTGCCAGGCAGGCTATATTGTGGACACAAATATGTAAAATCTGGAGAGTCCTTAATTTTTATTTTTGTTGTTTAAAAAAGGGGTTTTGAGGGAGGAAGGGGAAAAATTACAATCTGGACAGTGAGATGCTTCCTAATTATTAGTTATTGCTTGTGTTAAAATGCAACACTCAGCACCAGAGTGCTAGACATTGCATGTGATGCAGTAGGTACAGTCTGTTACAGTACCTCTTATTCCATACTGCTCGTTTCTTTAATTCTAAACAATGCAGACTTGTTGCTTAGGAGTTAGGTAACTAGCAGGTATTGTGTTTGCAGGTGTGTAGCATTGTTAGACCCTAGTAATGATTAACCTTGAAATTAAGAACCATAAGTGAACGAGGTCCAGGCATGGCTCAGAGGCAAACCTCGACCTTATAAGGAAATAAAGGAACGGGTTCATGAAGAGTTCACTACCCTGCCGACCACCAGAGACCACTCGAGACCCTCAAGAAGACCCTAAAGACTTTAGTGCGCATGTGTCTAGGATGATGTAATATTATAATTAGTTCTCTGAGATTTAATGAATATGTAAAAGAGAATCTTAAAATATGTATATGAGAAGCATGGATATAAACAGAAAAGTGATTAGACCAGGTGTGCTTGATTTGTGGCAAGTCCACCGAGCACCCAGGCCTGAATAAAACAATATCTCTCCTGAGCGTGTGGAATTGGTTACTTGCACGCCAGGCACGAATCCGCTTTTCGGACAACAGTTTTTGGCGACCCAGATGGGACTGCTGTGAAGCCTTGCCCGGATCGACTTGCCGGCTCTTGGTGGGGAGACCCTGCTCTCTGGACTCCAGCGCGCACCGAGTTTTTGATCGGGGACTCCGTGAGTATTCTCCCCAACCAGAGCAGGTGAGCGACTCAACGGTGCAACGCTAAGGTAAATGAGATATTGTTCTGGGGTATAAAATTGTGCATGCATTTGGTAAGGAATTGTGGCCAAAGGTAAAAAGGTATATTCATATACGTTTGACAGTGGCGACTGGAGTATATGAAATCATGGTTAAGAATGTTCTTTTTGGGCAAAAATATGGGAACTCAATAGTCTAAAGTAACACCTTGCTCTCCCCTTGGATGCATCATAAAATATTGGGGAAAATTTGGGGGAGATCCTTTGAGAAAGGAGAAATTAATTAAGTATTGTACTAAATGGTGGCCAATGTATAAATTAGAAGATGAGGTAAAATGGCCATACTATCTTGTAACTTAAGTTATTTTGTTGACAACCAGGGCAAATGGGATGAGGTCCCTTATGTGGACTTGTTCTTTCCCTTGAGAAATGATCATGAGATTCGGAAGAAATGTAAACTTTTAGACTCAGATTCTAATGTGATGATGATGATGATGGAGGACAAGGAACCAAAAACGCATTGTTGTTCTGCTTGTAGTATAGGAAAACAGTGTTTAAAACTAGGAGAAGAGGAAGAAGATATACAGATGTTGGTGGCACTGAGTAAAAATGAAAGTTTTGAAACTGAAACAAGGGGAAGTAAGACATTTAGTCCAATAGCTGGCAGAACTAGGACCCAACAGGGGTCTGTCTTATTAGCACCCCTTCGTCAGGCTGTGGGCCTAAGGAGGGAACCAGTGGTTGTGAAAATACCTTTTACTACTTCTGATTTGATGAATTGGAAAGAATTGGCAGGATCATATAGGGAAAATCCTGAAAAGGTGTATAGATCTTTTAAGACAATTATTAAAAATCATAATCCAGATTGGCAAGATATTCAAATTCTTTTAAATAATTTGTTAACTCCTGAAGAAAAGAGGGTTGTATTGGAAAAAAACTAATATGGAAAATGAAGAAAAAAAAAAGATAGGAAACAGAAAGCTGCTATTTTTGCGGCTGCTTTTGTGAATGCCCAAGGATCTGCTGGAGGTAGGGGCAGAGGATATTTGAGAGGTAAAAGCAAAGGGTACTTAAGGGGCAGAGGTAGAAGATGTGGAAATACATTTAAACAGTCTACTCTGTTAGGGATCAATCAATGTGCTGTATGTAACAAACAAGGACACTGGAAAAATGAGTGTCCAGAGAATAAGAAAGTTGCTGTGATTCAGCCACAGCAAATTCCACCTGAAGCTGATCTACTTATGATGGGAGAGGATTCTGAATGATGGGGACTGGGGGCAGAAAATTATATTCTCCCAGCTGAGCCCCTGGTTCCAGTAAAGCTGGGAAATAAAGTAGTTGATTTTTTAGTGGACACTGGAGCAAAATATTCTGTTATAAATACATGTAAAGGACCAATGAGTAAATTTAATGTACCTATTGTTGGGGTCACGGGAAAGAAAGAGGTAAGGCCTTTTTTGAAACCTTTAAAATGTAAAATTGGAGGAAAAACATTGATGCATGAATTTTTATATATATGGGAATGCACCATGCCTCTCTTAGGACGGGATTTATTGAATAAATTGGGAGCACAAATTAACTTTAAAAAAGGAAGAATCCAAGTTCATTTTCCTGAAGCTAATGCCTGGCAAGCCCAAGTTTATTTATTACAGACAAACACAGATGAATCTGAAGAAATTCCAGAAGAGATTAAAGATGCAGTTTACCCTTTTGTTTGGGCAACAGAGAAACCAGGAAGAGCGAAAAATGTGGAACCGGTAAAAGTTGAATTGAAAACAGGAGTTCGACCGGTAAGAAAGAAACAATATCCTATTAGTATAGAAGCCAGAAAAGGTTTGGAACCAATAATAAATAATTTTCTTAAATATGGACTTTTAAGAGAATGTCAATCTGATTATAATACTCCTATCCTTCCAGTGAAAAAGCCACATAACCAAGGATATAGGCTGGTTCAAGATCTAAGAGCGATAAACCAGTTAGTGGTGGACATTCATCCAGTAGTCCCTAATCCATATACGCTGCTAACAACTATCAGTGAATCAAATGCACATTTCTCAGTTTTAGATTTGAAAGATGCTTTCTTCTGTATACCTCTGGAAGAAAACAGTCAAAAATTTTTGCTTTTGAATGGGAAGATCCGTCGACTTGGGAGGAGGACTCAGCTCTGCTGGACCGTGCTGCCAGAAGGGTTTAAAAATAGCCCAACCATCTTTGGAGCAGCTCTGAATAAGGAACTGGAACAGTGGTCCGGTAAGGAAGACCAAGTCACCCTCCTTCAGTACGTTGATGACATCCTATTGGGAGCAGATACTATTGAGATCTGCAAAGAGAAGACTGTTAGCCTCCTAAACTTATTGGGAATGGCTGGGTACAGGGTGTCAGAAAAGAAAGCACAAATTGCAAAACAAACTGTAATTTATTTGGGATTTGAGATTTCCCAAGGAAAACGAAGATTGGAAAATAATAGAAAAAAGGCCATTTGCAAGATGGCACCCCCTCAATCTACAATATCAAGCTCTGTTAGTGGAACAAGATGACATCATTTTGAAGTAAGTGCAATTTTAAATCCTGCTTCTTTAATTCCAAGTGAAAAAGAGAGTGATCTTAATCATGATTGTTTACAAGTTATCAAGCCATCATCTACCAGCAGTCCTGGTTAACTGGGGAGGTCCCGGACGACTGGAGGCTTGCCAATGTGACGCCCATCTACAAGAAGGGCCGGAAGGAGGATCCGGGGAACTACAGGCCAGTCAGCCTGACCTCGGTGCCGGGGAAGATTATGGAGTGGTTCGTCTTGAGGGCACTCACAAGGCATGTCCGGGACAACCAGGGGATCAGGCCCAGCCAGCACGGGTTCATGGAAGGCAGGTCCTGCTTGACCAACCTGATCTCCTTCTATGACCAGGTGACCCGCCTAGTGGATGAGGGAAAGGCTGTGGATGTGGTCTACCTGGACTTGAGTAAAGCCTTTGACACTGTCTCCCACGGCATTCTCCTAGAGAAACTGGTGGCTCACGGCTTAGACAGGTACACTCTTCGCTGGGTAAAAAACTGGCTGGACGGCCGAGCCCAGAGAGTTGTGGTGAATGGAGTTAAATCCAGTTGGCGGCCGGTCACGAGCGGTGTTCCCCAGGGCTCAGTTTTGGGGCCGGTCTTGTTCAATATCTTTATCAACAATCTGGATGAGGGGATCAAGTGCTCCCTCAGTAAGTTTGCAGATGACACCAAGTTGGGCGGGAGTGTTGATCTGCTCGAGGGTAGGAAGGCTCTGCAGAGGGACCTGAACAGTCTGGATCGATGGGCCGAGGCCAACTGTATGAGATTCAACAAGGCCAAGTGCCAGGGCCTTCACTTGGGTCACAACAACCCCATGCAACGCTACAGGCTTGGGGAAGAGTGGCTGGAAAGCTGCCCAGAGGAAAAGGACCTGGGGGTGCTGGTTGACAGCCAGCTGAACATGAGCCGGCAGTGTGCCCAGGTGGCCAAGAAGGCCAATAGCATCCTGGCCTGTATCAGAAATAGCGTGGCCAGCAGGACCAGGGAGGTGATCGTGCCCCTGTACTCGGCACTGGTGAGGCCGCACCTCGAATACTGTGTTCAGTTTTGGGCCCCTCACTACAAGAAGGACATTGAGGTGCTGGAGCGTGTCCAGAGAAGGGCAACGAAGCTGGTGAAGGGTCTGGAGAACAAGTCTTATGAGGAGCGGCTGAGGGAACTGGGGTTGTTTAGCCTGGAGAAGAGGAGGCTGAGGGGAGACCTCATCGCGCTCTACAACTACCTGAAAGGAGGGTGTAGCGAGGTGGGTGTTGGTCTCTTCTCCCAAGTAACTAGCAATAAGACGAGAGGAAATGGCCTCAAGTTGCGCCAAGGGAGGTTTAGATTGGACATTAGGAAAAATTTCTTTACTGAAAGAGTGGTCAGGCCTTGGAACAGGCTGCCCAGGGAAGTGGTTGAGTCACCATCCCTGGAAGTATTTAGAAGTCATGTAGATGTGGCGCTTAGGGACATGGTTTAGTGGGCATGGTGGTGTTGGGTTGACGGTTGGACTCGATGATCTTAGAGGTCTTTTCCAACCTTAATGATTCTATGATTCTATGATTCTAAGTGGCTCAGGTGGATCTGGACTAGCAACATAAGGGTGAACTGTTTATAGCTCGGTGGGCCCATGACACCTCAGGCCATCAAGGAAGAGACGCAACATATAGATGGGCTCGTGATCGAGGGGTGGACTTGACCATGGACGCTATTGCACAGGTTATCCATGAATGTGAAACGTGTGCTGCAATCAAGCAAGCCAAGTGAGTAAAGCCTCTCTGGTATGGAGGATGATGGTTGAAATATAAATATGGGGAGGCCTGGCAGATTGATTATATCACACTACCACGAACCCGCCATGGCAAGCACCATGTGCTTACAATGGTGGAAGCGACTACTGGATGGTTGGAAACATACCCTGTGACCCATGCCACTGCCCGGAATACTATCTTGGGCCTCGAAAAGTTTTATGGTGACATGGCACCCCAGAAAGAATTGAATCAAACAACGGGACTCATTTCCAAAACACCCTCATAGACACCTGGGCCAAAGAGCACGGCATTGAGTGGGTATATCACATCTGCTACCATGCACCAGCCTCCGGGAAAATTGAAGAATACAATGGACTGCTAAAGACTACACTGAGAGCAATGGGTGCTGGGACGTTCAAGCATTGGGATACACATTTAGCAGAAGCCACCTGGCTAGTTAACACTAGAGGATCTGCCAGTCAACCTGGACCTGCCCAATCAAAACCCCTGCACACTGTGGAAGGAGATAAGATCCCCGTAGTACATATAAGGAACTTGTTGGGAAAAACAGTCTGGGTTATTCCTTCCTCAGGAAAGGGTAAACCTATTCATGGGATTGTTTTTGCTCAAGGACCTGGGTGCACTTGGTGGGTAATGCAGAAGGATGGGGGAGTCCAACGTGTACCTCAAGGTGATTTAATCCTGGGTGAAAATAATCCATGATTTGAGTTTTATGATGGCAGTATTACATGATGCTGTATGTCACCACTTCTGTGACTGCCATATATCAAAGGTATTAGAGCAGGAACCTCTCGCTGCTAGCCAAGTTAGAGGCAAGAGGAGCAATTCATTGCAATGTTAATACTTAAGGCCTAGTCCAAAGGGACCAGGGGTGGAGATTGTAATGGATATACCTTTAAATTGTTGTAACCCGGGACTTGAGTTGCATGTTATAGGAATTACTGTAGCAGGAACCACCCGAACCAATGGAGGACAAGCCTTACAAGAAGCAGTGCAAGTGCAGCAGTGACCCGACCTGAGCTGGCTTTGGTGCCAAATAACTCCACGCAACACACCACCTCTCCTGTCCTGAGTGACCACCATAAGAGATGGAGCCCAAAGTCATGGACTAAATGAACTCAATGGACATTTTGTGGACATTTATGAACATTTTATGGACATTTTACAAGGGTGGTCCATAGACTAAGGGAATGATATCTGTGTATTATATCAAAGGATGGGAAGGGGGGTGGTGGTTAATGAGGATGTATTAGATAGTGTGGGACCTGAGCATGACGTAAATGGTATGGAATAAGGGGTGGAGAATGTGCTGGTTTTGGCTGGGATAGAGTTAATTTTCTTCATACTAGCTAGTATGGGGCTATGTTTTGGATTTGTGCTGGAAACACTGGTGATAACACAGGGATGTTTTAGTTACTGCTGAGCAGTGCTTACACAGAGTCAAGGCCTTTTCTGCTTCTCACACCACCCCACCAGCGAGTAGGCTGGGGGTGCACAAGAAGCTGGGATGGGACACAGCCGGGACAGCTGACCCCAACTGACCAAAGTGATATTCCATACCATATGACATCATGCTCAGCAATAAAACTAGGGGGAAGGTTGGCAGGGGGGCCGCTGCTTGGGGACTGGCTGGGCATCGGTCGGTTGGTGGTGAGCAATTGTTTTCATTTGCATCACTTGTCTTTCTTGGGGTTTATTTCTCTCTCTTTGTTATTTTCATTTTCAGTACAATTTATTATTATTATTATTATTATTATTATTATTATTATTATTATTATTATTATATTTCAATTATTAAACTGTCTTTATCTCAACCCACAAGTTTTCTCACTTTTACCCTTCCGATTCTCTCCCCCCATCCCGCTGGGGGGAGTGAGCAAGCGGCTGTGTGGTGCTTAGTTGCCGGCTGGGGTTAAACCACGACACTATGCCATACCCTCTCTGCACAGCTACAGCACTGCTGACTGACAGAAAGAAAACCCTAGTGCACAGAGTCCAGGCGATTTCCCCAGGTCTGAGTTGAGCAAAGAGTTGGCTCCTGCAAGCTATTCTTTATGCATCTTCCAGACAGGGAGATCTGTACAGCACCGCTTGTCTCGATTGTCTTCTCACAATTTAGGAAGCACAGGTAGAAATACCCACCAAGTCAAAGTTTCCTCTTGGTCCCAATGATCCATCATCTCTCTGCTGAAATCCCCAGCACTCTTTCAGCAGCAGCAGCATTAAGGTTGCTCCTGATGTCCAAAGGACACTGGCCATTTTTTTTTTTTAGAGTGACACTGCTCAAGATGATGGCCCCATCTGACTACTAGCAGGTATGCATGTCACGGACTTGCCTAAGGCGATGGCAGCAGCAAAGCACAGCACGTAACCCACACAGTACTTTCTGAATGTCAACGCCGCAGCTCAGCCAGGAGGAAATCTCCCTTGGCTGCCTCTCCCTAAATGCTTATTCCAGCACTGCCTGTCCTAACTCCTCCCCAAATCGGGAGCCCAGTATGTGACCCCACTGCCTTTGGGCTTTTCTGATCCTTTGTGCTGTGCTTAAAAATGTGTAGTATGAGCAGGCAAGACAGAAAAAGAGGGAGCAGCACTTCAAAGATGACACTGTTATAACTCATCAGGTCACAGCACCCCGGAGCTCGAATCTTAGACAAGGATCTCGGTATGCGAGGTGCTGTATAAATGGAAAAAGAGAAAACACCCTCTGCCCTATAAACTGGCAATCCACACCCCAACACACACATACCCCAGAGCCTTATCTGCTGGGCTCTGCATCCACTCCATGATATTTCATAGCACATCTTGGGGCCTCAGTCCAGAGGAAAGATCAGAAACAATAGGCTGTGAAAGTGGGGTCAGAGGGAACTACTGTTTGGCTCAATGGATTCTGACCATACTCTGCCAGCATCCGCACCCATAATATATTGTAACACCAATTCTCGCACCAAGTACTGATGGTCATGTACATGAAGAGCGGTGCTCGAGCTGTTGATCTGAAATTGCCTTCAACGTCAGGTACCAGTGTCCCAGCTTCCTCCATGGGAAGGAAGCTTCAGCTGCCAGCGTGGAGCAAGCTGTTCCCCTCTGAAAAGGGAAGGAACCTGTCGGAAGCCAGAGGGAGGAAGCGCACCACTGTCCGCCGCAGGTGGCTTTCCCAAAGACTCCGCTTTCCAGCTTCCACCTCCTTGTTTGCTCTCCCTTGGGAACACCAGGGTCTGGAGTCCAGGGGACATTTTACAAACAAGTCTAGGCCATCTGGGAGTTTTAAGATGACTGGAACTGTAGCACTTGACAGAGTTGGGCAGCCTGTACAGATCTTAAAATCACCCTAAATTGGACATAGACACTATGGCAGATTAGAAATGGTGAAATGGTTTTCAGAGGAATTTCTGAGGCTTTGTACCCTAGTTCAGAGCTGGAAGGAGGGGTCACAGCTCAGGCAAGGATCATGACATTTGTGAACACAGGGCCCTTTGGGCAGCTCACAGACTTCCCCCTCCAGTTTTGCCTGAACATCCTAGTCCCAGATGAACTCTGGCCACAGGCACCATAGCAGTGTG
This sequence comes from Calonectris borealis, assembly GCF_964195595.1. Lineage (NCBI taxonomy): Eukaryota > Metazoa > Chordata > Aves > Procellariiformes > Procellariidae > Calonectris > Calonectris borealis. The sequence goes on along the minus strand of NC_134351.1, from coordinate 25,260,442 downwards.
CGCCACCCCATAGCAACCCCACACATCTGACCTGCACAAGTTCAGACCATCCTCCGAAAGTGGGGCAGGCTCCTTTCCCTCTGGTTCTGGGCTGGGCGCAGAGCTGCAGGCAGGGCATTGTAGCTCACTGCGAGCACTGACCTTTGAAAGGTTTAATGAGAGAGGTTTACAGCTCACACGGCCATCCATGTTGAGATGGGCAAGCTATGCTTGCTGCCAGCCAGTCCCTTCCCCCTGGCTCACATCCAGGGCTTTAGGCACACCATGGATGACAGGTCAGGTCTCAGTCACGCTCACATTATGGCCAGGCTGGAGCCAGCTTCCTGACCCGTTCTCTCTGCACAGCGAGCAGCACAATGTTCCCTGCTTCCTTCAGCAACAGGAGCCAGCCCTCTACCAGCATCTGGCAAGGAGTCTGCCCAAAGGCAGACAGAAATGTTTAACTCCTCCTTTACCTGCCCCAGAGGATGGCCTCAGACCTTATCAGAGGGCTCACTAGAGCATCTGCTCTCCATCAGAGTACAGATACCCCGGAGCAAGGCAAACTGGATGTGTGAGGTGGACGGCACAGTACAGGGCCAGGCATCATTGGAAGATGCAGGCATGGCTGGACCCACTTACATTGATTAACTGAGGACAAGCAAGGGCAGCAGAATGACTCGCTCTCCTCCATGGTTCAGTGAGAGGGCTTAGGAGACTGGTTTCTTTCTGGCTGGGCCTGCTCTGCAACTCAAGGCTTCAAACAGAACAGGTCTGCAAACAGGAGCTGCCTGCCCATTCCCCAGTGAGGGACGAAATTGAGGAAGAGCTGGACAAAATACCCTTGGCCACCCACCCTGAGGCTGCCCAGGGAGAACAGCTCTGGACGCCAAATTGTCACGCAGGAGCCCAGAGGTGCCGAGCCCACAGCATGACTGGGACAGGGCTGCATCAAGGGCTGTGGCAGGCTGCGCGTTTGCCCTGGCTGCTCCTCCACCACATGCTGCGGAAAGCGCAGCGCTGCGATGCTGCCGGCGGCGAGTTGCCATAGCAATCCCCCCAAGCATGCCCTGCTGCCTCCCTCCTTTGTCTCTGCTCCCCCAAGCCTTGCTGTCCCCTCCCTGCTACCCCACGCATCAAATCTGGTGTACAACACCCAAAAGCCTCAACATGCTCCCAAAGGGCTGTTCATCACCCCGAGGAAGGAAAGGGGGCAGAGGTGGAAGCCCACCCCCACAAGCTGTCATCCCCACCTGCTTCGTGGGCAAGGTACCTACTCTGGACCCGGGTGCATCGCACCCCACCGTGCCTGGTCCTGAGGTGCGACACAGGAGAGCCAGGCAGCCAGACCTGGGGCACAGAGGCCCCTCTAGCTGCACCCCATGTTGTGCTGTGACAGGCAGGGATGCTTCAACATTGCCGCCTGTCCCACGCTGCCTGCTCCATGTGGTGACATGCAGCCCCCTGCCCAGCCCGCCTCCAGCACAACTGGCTGCCTGCACATCAGAAAGCCCCATGAGCTCTTTCTACCTTGTGGCAGCACCAGGTTTGATGGAAACTGAGGTCCCAGACTCCTCTTGCTGCAGCCTAGCAGGCATCTCCTAAGACAGTAAGTCTCTGCTCTCCAGTCCCAGCCCATTTCCACTTAGGCAGTTCTGTTCTGCTGTACTGAACCTTGCTGTGGCTTGAACTGGAGACAAGATCCTGCTTCACTTCCTGTCCTAAAAACTGCTGTCTACCGTTGCTATGTGCCGCTAAACAGTTACCCAACCCGGCGTGTAAGCAGAGCTCCTCTCCCTTTCACCTCTCCTACACAGGCACAAGATGCAAGGGGAAGAGAAAGGACCCTGCTGAACCACACTCAGGTGTGATATCTGCCAATATCTTTCAATGAATGAATTTAACAACTTAACAGAATGGATAAAAAAGAACTTGTAAAAGCCCTGCTTCCCTCCCCACTGCTCCTCCCTCTTCTGCCCTTCCCCAGATCCAGTAGGGCCCACCACAACCAGTTACATCACTTGAGGGTTTTAGCAGAAGCTAGCGAAGCCTCGGTCCTGATACAGGATGAGTCACGGAGCACAGGAGGCCGTGCAGAGCCATGTCTTGCCTCAACACGAAACTTAGCAAAGCTCAGTGCTAACCTCAGCACTGCTAAATACGTGACAAAAATCACCTGAGAAGGTGGAAACCAAAAAGTACAGAGAGGCTTGGGTGTACAAACAAGGGAGAGGCCAGGAAGCCTCACCCTGGGCTGTGCTGGGCTAGAGGATGGCGGTGGCAGATGCGATAAGACAAGAGGAAATGGCCTCAAGTTGCGCCAAGGGAGGTTTAGTTTGGACATTAGGAAAAATTTCTTTACTGAAAGAGTGGTCAGGCCTTGGAACAGGCTGCCTAGGGAAGTGGTTGAGTCACCATCCCTGGAAGTATTTAAAAGACGTGTAGATGAGGCCCTTAGGGACATGGTGTAGTGGGCATGGTGGTGTTGGGTTGACGGTTGGACTCGATGATCTTAGAGGTCTTTTCCAACCTTAATGATTCTATGATTCTATGAAACAGGTATATGCCAGCAGGCTGGACCTGAAAGATGTCCCTCTCCAGACTCTGGATGAAGAATTATTTACTGATGGAAGCAGCTTTGTTCTGAAAGGAGAAAGGAGGGCTGGTTATGCCATGGTAACTTTAACCGAAGATCAAGAAGTAAAAGCATTACCTCCAAACACATCCGCCCAGAAGGCAGAGATAAGAGCTTTGACAAGAGCTTTAGATCTGGCTAAAAGTAAAGGAGTTAATATTTATACAGATTCTAAATATGCTTTTGGAGTTGTACATGCTCATGGTGCGATATGGAAAGAGCGAGGACTTTTGTCTGCCAGTGGCTCACCTATAAAATATGGAGCAGAGATTTTAAATTTATTGGAAGCAGCACAAAAACCCAAAAAAGTTGCTGTGATTCATTGTAAGGCGCATCAAAGAGGAAACTCAAAAGTGATACAAGGAAATTGAAAGGCAGATGAAGCTGCCAAGCGTGTGGCGCTAGATACCACAATCTATGTTTTAATTCCATCAAAAGAAATTCAAATAGAATCCCCAAATTACAATGAAAAAGAAAATAAGTTGGCTAAGCTATTACAGTGCAAAAAGAATGATCAAGGATGATGGATTACTTCACATGGACAATGTATAGTAACTCCCGAAATCATGAAGAAATTGATGGTCACAACCCATGCTGAGACACATATGGGAGCAGAAGCAATGGTCGAGTCGGTAAAACGATATGCAATAGGGACTAAAATGTTATTGATTGCTAAAAGTGTGAGTAATAAATGTGAGATTTGTCTTAGGAACAATCCGAAAATACAAATCCGACCCCCTCCTGGAGAGGTAAGGAAAGGCATACCTCCCGGTGAGTATTGGCAAATAGATTTTTCAGAATTACCAAGGTGCAACCAATACCGATATATACTGGTATTGGTAGATACTTTCTCTGGGTGGCCAGAAGCTTTCCCGTGTCGAACCAAGAAAGCAAAGGAGGTAACAAAACATTTATTAAAAGAAATTATTCCGAGATTTGGAGTCCTTTTAGGGATGTCCTCTGATAGAGGCCCACATTTTGTAGCGGAGGTTATTAAGAACATGAGTAAGATACTAGGAATAAAGTGGGATTTACATACCCCTTGGAGACCACAATCTAGTGGACAGGTAGAAAGAATGAACCAAACATTAAAAAGACAGATTTCTAAAGTATGTCAGGAAGCTGAGTTGAAGTGGATTGAGGCTTTACCACTTGCTTTGTTAAGAATTAGGGTAACTCCGAGAGCTAGAGAGAAAGTAAGTCCATTTGAAATTCTGTATGGCAAACCTTACAGTATCCACTAACAGGAAGGTCTGAACAAATGCACATAGTAGGAGAAAAAGTGTTAACTGAATCTCTCTTGTCTTTGAGTAAAATGACGAGTTCTTTACACAAATATGTTCTTTTGAGGACACTTTTACCCCTTGAATTTCTGGTACATTCATTCAGTCCAGGAGACCAAGTCTACCTGCGAACGTGGAAGGACGACCCCCTTGGAGAAAAGTGGAAGGGACCCTTCCAAGTGTTATTAACAACAAACACTGCTGTAAAATTAGAAGAAATAGAATCTTGGATTCATTACACCAGAATAAAGAAAATACCTCCTAGACCGTGGACATCTACACCTAAGGGACCATTGAAATTAACTTTAACGCGTACTTGATGAGTCACCAGAGATGTTGCTGAATTATTTGTGATATTTAAAATATTTATTGTTAGAAGGGAAACCAAATTAATTAGGAAATTGTGGGTTTAGGAGTAGAAAATGTGGAGCCTGTTGATATTAATCATGATGATCAGTAAAGCTGAATCCCAATTTCTATTGCCAAAATGGGATAGAAATTGAAATATCTGAGAATTTTAGCCCGAGAAGTAACCAACATGTCTTCTTTTTGTATTGCAGAACCTAAGTGATAATTCACAGTTAGTTAAGAAGAAAATTCAACAATTAAGGGACTTAGCATCTGGATTTAAGGAACGAGAAGGATAAGATCTTTCTTGGTTATTTTCGTGGCTTCCAAATTTAAATTGGCTCAGACAGTTGTTCTTATTTGCAATACTGCTCGTCATCTTAGTTATAATTACTTGTTGTATGATTCAACGTATGTCTTTTTGTAGACCAAATGCTTATAAGTGAATAGTGTGAGACTCATGATGCTCAACATCATAAGTCTCAAAGGGGGGAATTGATGCAGTAGGTACAGTCTGTTACAGTACCTCTTATTCCATACTGCTCGTTTCTTTAATTCTAAACAATGAAGACTTGTTGCTTAGGAGTTAGGTAACTAGCAGGTATTGTGTTTGCAGGTGTGTAGCATTGTTAGACCCTAGTAATGATTAACCTTGAAATTAAGAACCATAAGTGAACGTGGTCCAGGCATGGCTCAGAGACAAACCTCGACCTTATAAGGAAATAAAGGAACGGGTTCATGAAGAGTTCACTACCCTGCCGACCACCAGAGACCACTCGAGACCCTCAAGAAGACCCTAAAGACTTTAGTGCGCATGTGTCTAGGATGATGTAATATTATAATTAGTTCTCTGAGATTTAATGAATATGTAAAAGAGAATCTTAAAATATGTATGAGAAGCATGGATATAAACAGAAAAGTGATTAGACCAGGTGTGCTTGATTTGTGGCAAGTCCACCGAGCACCCAGGCCTGAATAAAACAATATCTCTCCTGAGCGTGTGGAATTGGTTACTTGCACGCCAGGCACGAATCCGCTTTTCGGACAACACATGGGCATTTAATGAAATGGATAAGCTTCTCTTATCTTTGCATTTTAAATTATCTGGAAAAGAATGTTTCCAAATCCTTTGGAAAAAGGGACTAAAAGGGGAGTCAAAATGTGAAATAGAGAGACTCCTGGGCAAACCTGGGAGGACAGAGTTGCGAAATGCTTGCTTTCTGCACACCCCTCTGAGGAGGCTGATGGCAAAGTGTTCGCAATAGGGCTTTTATTCTACTATCGCAGCTCTGAAAGCTTGATGTGTGTGCCCAGGGGAGAGCGAGACTGCCTGCCTGCCTGCTTTCCCCCTGTTCTTCTCGTAGCAGGAAGGCACAGTACACATGCATGCCACTTGGACTCTGGCGCCTATGGAACAACTTAGCTGGAAGGTTAAACAGCTTGTTTGCATAGGAAATGTCAGTCACTTGGCCACTTCTAGAGGGTTGGTGGCTCTGCTAAACTGCGGGAGGTTGGCCTTTCCCTGCAATGTACTTTATTGCTCTAGGAAGTAATTTTACAAGAGTACCATAAAAATCCTCTGACAAAAAACATGTTGTTCATAAATACAGTGAAATACCCTCCCATATTCTTCACGAGTCTTACTGAGGCATTTTTTGTTTTAATGTAGAAGCCCCCCTTCTCTCCCTGCTGCTCTCAGATAACAGATACACTATGATACGAAATCACACCAGAGGGGAGAAACTCCGGCCAGATGCTCCACAGCAAAGTGAGAGGGATCCAGTATCCCCAAGGGGTAACACTGTTTCCCTTATGCCTGTGATGCTCTTTGCTAGACGGTGACTGAATCTGTGGCTTTTGACTGTGGTCTTGGGATGGTGAAGCAGGTCAAGCAGACAGAAGAGTCCTTTGCGGTCTCACGGTGCTTCTTCCTCAGAGCCCATTGCTTCGGCTATATTTGCCAACAACTTTAACTTTGACAAATAGCTCCTCTTTTATCTCTGACAAATGTTCCTCTTCAATGAATAAAAACTACAAAAGCAAGAAAAAAGCTATCCCCCTAGGCTTCTCTGTTGAAGAATAACCACCTGCACTCCTCAAATGTCTGTTAATGTTTACAGAACAAAAACTGAAGACACAGCTGTAAGGCAGGAAACAAGCCTGTCTGGGGTGAGGGTTTTTGCACCTTGCCAAGCTAAAAGTGACTCCTCTTGGAAAGGCAAAATATCTGATTTCTTTAAAATAAAATAGTTATTCCCTCCCTTTGTAATAAGGAAGCCATGGCTCAGTTTAAATATGAATCCGATCAAAATGGAGTATGGAATAGCAGAATGGGTGTCACACGTTCCTGTTAAATCAGAAGGTGATCATCTCACAGAACCTGTCGTGGTTTAACCCCAGTTGGCAACCAAGCACCACACAGCCACTCGCTCACGCTCCCCCCTGGTGGGATGGGGGAGAGAATCGGAAGGGCAAAAGTAAGAAAACTTGTGGGTTGAGATAAAAACAGTTTAATGATTGAAATAAAATAAAATATAATAATGATGATGATGATGATGATGATGATGATGATGAAGAAAAGGAAAACAACAAAAAGAGAGAGAGAAGCAAAACCCAGGAAAAACAAGTGATGCAACCGCTCACCACCTGATGACCGATGCCCAGCCAGTCCCTGAGCAGTGATTGCTGCCCCCCAACCAACTCCCCTCAGTTTATATACTGAGCATGACGTCATATGGTATGGAATATCCCTTTGGCCAGTTTGGGGCAGCTGTCCTGGCTGTGCCCCCTCCCAGCTTCTTGTGCACCTCCTTGCTGGCAGAGCATGGGAAGCTGAAAAGTCCTTGACTTCCTGTAAACACTACTTAGCAACAACTAAAACATCAGTGTGTTATCACATTATTCTCATGCTAAATAATCCAAAACACAGCACTATACCAGCTACTAGGAGGAAAATTAACTCTATCCCAGCCAAAACCAGGACATAGATCTGTGTAGCTAATCTGAGGCATCAACATCAGGAAATACTGGCCTGATCCTGATGTGACCTGCTGTGTACAATACGTGCCATCCATACTTGAGAAGTGTTAACTCAAACAGAAATCATACAGTCAGAGCCAGTGATCTCTGGACCACTCAGAAAAGATGCCTTTTTTAAGTCTGGCAAAGCAAAATTAGAGAGGGGACGGGGTTGCTGTCTATGGATACATCTCATGGGTAAATATTAGGAAGAGATGTCCTGGTTCCAGCTGGGACAGGGTTAACTTTCTTCCCAGTAGCTTGGGGGGTGTGCTGTGTTTTGGGTTCGGTGTGAAAGGAGCGTTGATGGCCCATTGATGCTTTGGCTGTTGCTGGGTGATGCTTGCACCGGGAGGGGGGAGCACAGCCGGGGTGGTGGACCCAGCTGGCCAATGGGGTATTCTATACCATGTGACATCATGCTCAGTATAAAAACCAGGTGTGTGGGGGGGCTCGCCCCCCGTTCGTGACACGCGGTCGGCGGTCGGTGAGCGGTTGCGTTGTGCATTGCGTGTTTTGTGTATTCTGTTATTGTTGTTGTTCTCATTGTTATTATTACTGTTCTACTTAGTTTTATTTCAATTATTAAACTGTTTTTATCTCAACCCGGGAGCTTTCCTACTTGTGCCCTCCCGATTCTCTCCCCCATCCCACTGGCGGGGGGTGATCGAGCGGCTGCGTGGAGTTTATTTTTTGCTGGCTGGGGTTAAACCACGACAAGAGAGAAACACTATTTAAGCTGAAAGGTGAAGCTGGCAGGAGGATGAAGAACATTAATATGTTGGAGATGGTGGCTGCTGAGTGGTTCCTGTAAAGTACTAGAGCAAACCCCCAACGTGTTTGTGAAAGGGACAGGGCAGGAGGAAAGGGACAGTGTGACTGTAGGGACAGAGCTTCTGACCCCAGAGGTCTCTTCAGTCCTGTGTTCCCACGTCTCTAGCTCCTGACTGCTGGATTGCAGGTATGTGTCAAGGGGAAGATAGTTAAGGATAAAACGTAGCCAAGAATAAATATCACTTAAAGAACAGTATATCTGCTGATCAGAAAGATCACTTGAGTATAAGGCAGAGGCTTTCAGAGCACCTGAACATCCTTCAGCTCATGGATATGTTACAGCACCTGCTTTTGGGGAAGCAGCAATAGTGGCAGTGTCCATGCTGGCCAAGTGAAGGATCACTAGCAGAGAACACCAGTCCCAGCATGCAGCAAGACCAGAGATGATCAGATCCCAGGGAAATATCCCCTGTCGGGGTATATATTTTACACAGACCCTGTGTTGCCAGCTTTGCCACTCACTGCTTGGTCAGACAGAGACCCCATGCTGCACGTGTGTAGCCCTGGGTGTAGCCTGCAGTGTGTTGTCCCAGGCAATCCCACCGTGTTGCTCAAGGACAAAGCGCCTTAATATTGAAACAAGGAAGTTCCTGACAAACTATCTAAGACTCAATTTGGAGTTTTAGAAAGCAGGTATTCTTTATTGCAGCGCCGGACACACAGGGGATCGCTCCACCTAGTGTGTGTGCCAAATCACTTAACCATAGAAGTTATATACAGTTAGAGTATACATATTCATTACATTTCCGAGAAATAATCTAAATATACATGTTATTTCCCGGAATTCATTAACATATGCAGAAGTCTTTGACACATGCACCCTTGTGTTCTTTGGTGGTCTTTCAGGGTCTCCTGGTGGTCATCAATAGTCTTCCTCACAGTGTCCTTTAGTTGAACTCAGTCTTTATGCATGCTCAGTTTTAACTCTTGGCTTAATTAGCACAAGTCTCATTAGCACAAACTAGCACTACCCCCTTATCTATTCTACTCAAGATACAAGGTTAGCCTCCTTATCTATTTTACGCAGAATACAAAGTTTCAAGGCCTTTTTATCTACTGGATGTCCGGCCTGTCTATTCACAAAGCATTCCTAACCATCTGCATAATTTCAACCAAAGAACCATATGTCTCTTCACTGTTCCTTTGTATTTGGTATCAATCCCTATCAATCCCTCCTTTTCTTTTGAGGGTATATAGTTAAAGCTATATCCCTCAATAAATCAAACTCCTTTGAGACTATAGAAGCAGAACTTCACTGTAGTTCTTCTTATATTAGTCTCACCCTCTCATAGCTTTGGTTTCCAGTTATAGAACAACATTTCCAAAAACACTGTATTATTACATATATACAAACAAAAACCAATATAGCAATCGTAAGAATACCTAATAACTGTCTCACCCATTGACTAAGGTCGGGAATCCAGGAGGTTAACCATTTGAATGTTTCCTCAAATCCATATGAAATGTCATCTTTCTGTATTTCATGGAGCAATTTTGTCTGTTTCCAAATTTCTTCTAAATCAGTAGAAATTTTACCACTTTGATCTACGTATATGCAACAGCTTGTGTTTAGCATTGTGCATACTCCTCCTTGAGAGGTTAACATCATGTCCAAAGCCATTCTATTCTGGAGGGTTATTTCTGCCAATTCAGACACTTCTTCCTGCAAGGCCTTTATAGCGTCATAGGTTTCGTTCCCAATTTTCTCAACTATAGCAGATATGTTTACTATAGCTTTCTCTAATTCACCAACTCCTAACCATGGGATAAACCATTGTGCAAAAGAATGAAACCCGGTGGGTCTATCTACTAATGGGTTATTTCTAGCTCTCTTACTTCTTCGAAGAGAAGTTCTTAGCCACTTTTTAGACTCTAATTTCTCAACCACAGTAATGTGTGGTACTACTGCTCCCAAGGTACATATTCCTGACCAATTTGGTGGCAAGGTCTTACGGGCCGTGTTTCCACAAATCCAATACCAACCTCTTCCTTCAGGTACCGGCCATTCAAAAGATTCAAAAGGTCTTAAACCTCCGATATTTATAGTCTTATTACAATCAGAATAATTTCCAACAAAGTCAGTCTTTGTTAGGCACCTGGGGGGTTACACCGTTGTACACATGTACAATATTTTTGTTCTGGAGTTGGGGTCTCAATTATCCATTCCTGTTCTTTCATTTCTCTACTGATATTAAAAGAGGTGTTCATCCATAAAGTGGTCCAAGATATACTAGCTGGTATAGGGATCCCAATTAAGGGAACTCCCTTCTTTGAATGCTCCAGAAAATGAGTGCAGGCCCAACAATCCGACTTATTAGCGATCTGGACTGTTCTTTGTAACAAGTCTATATGTAAGTTTCTCTCCCATGGATTCCCTGACCCCTCATGGAGTAGTCCTATCCGAAAACAACAAAGGAATATCACCCCCCTTAGTTCCTTCATTCCTTATTCTAAAAGATCAGTATATTTACACAAATATATCAATAAAGGATAAAAGCAGTAGCTGAAACACAATACAAAAATACTAAGCCTTGTATACAATCTAATTCAATGTCAAAGTTCCAAGTGCAATTCATTAGACTCGAGAGAGCTTCAGCCTCAATGGTCTTATCTCTTCAGAAGTCCATTCTCCTTGTGGAGCTTTTTTCACACAAGTATAATGTATCCAAGAGTTTATACCCTTCACCTTCACAGTAGTGTAAGTGGTAAGTAGCACCAAATAGGGTCTTTTCCACTTCTCCTTTTAAATGCATTTGGTCTCCTTTTTTTACAACTAAAGTAGTAGGGTATGGTTTCTCATATAATATTTCAAAAGGGCTTACCCCTTCCCTAACTTTAGGAATAATTTGAATTCTCATTAATGCTATGGGCAGCACATCTACCCACCTCATCTGCATTTCTTGACACAGCTTTGAAATCTGTCTCTTTAGAGTCTGATTCATCCTTTCTACTTTTCCACTTGACTGGGGTCTCCAAGGTGTATGTAAATCCTATTGTATTTGTAGAAATTTAGTTACTCCTTGGACTATTTCTGCTATAAAATGAGGCCCATTATTTGAGGATATCCCTTCCAGTATACCAAACCTTGAAATCACTTCTTTGAGTAAAACTCTAACCACTTCTCTAGCCTTGTTGGTACGACACGGGAAAGCTTCAGGCCACCCAGAGAAAGTATCATCTACCAAAACTAAGAAATACTTAAACTGGTTACATTTTGGCAACTCAGAAAAATCTATTTGCCAGTATTCCCCGGGGGAATAACCTTCTTTCACTTTTCCAACTGGAGGTTTCTTTTGAAATTTTGGATTGTTTGCACAACACCATTGACATTGTCGTACAGTTATATCAGCTAATTTTTGCATTTTTGGTCTTATAGCATATCTTTTAACACTTGCTAGTAAAGCGTCTGCTCTCATGTGTGACTCATTATGAGTTTTCTTCATTATCTCTTGTACCATTGGAGCGGTAATTAAAACTTGCCCATCACTAGTTACCCACCAACCTTCCTTTGACTTTGTGCTTTCTAAATATTTAGCAAGTTTATCTTCCTCCTCTGAATATTTCGGGGGGTTCCCACTGAATTTTTCTTGGAGGGATTAATGCTCCTATTAGTTGTCCTGTCATTGCAATCTTTTTAGCTGTTTCATCTGCTTTCCGATTTCTTTTAACTACTTCTGTTTGTACTTTCTGGTGGGCTTTGCAATGTATAATTGCAACTTCTTTTGGCTTTTGGACAGCTTGTAACAATTTCAAAATTTCTGATCCATATTTAATAGGAGTCCCTTGTGAAGACAATAGTCCACGTTCTTTCCAAATGGCTTCATGCACATGGACTACTCCAAATGCATATTTAGAATCTGTATATATTTACTTTCTTGTCTTTAGATAGCTCTAATGCTCGGGTTAGAGCGATGATTTCTGCTTTCTGTGCAGAAGTATTTGGAGGTAATATTCAGGCTTCAATTTCATCCCGCAGGGTTACCACAGCATACCCAGCTTTTCGCTCTCCATTAACCATAAAGCTACTCCCATCTGTAAAGAGTTCAATTTCTGGATCCGTTAGTAGCACATCCTTTAAATTAGGTCAGCTAGAGTATACTTGTTCCATCACATGCAAACAATCATGTTCCATTTCTCCTCTTTCATCTATCGGTATTAAAGTGGTGGGATTCAAAGTTGAAGACATTTTCAAAGTTACATCATCCTGTTCAATCAGTACCACTTGATATTGAACCAATTGACTAGGAGAAATCCAGTGATGCCTCTTTTGTTTGAGGACAGCAACCACTGCATGGGGTACAAAAACTGTAATAGGTTATCCTAAAGTTAATTTCCAAGCTTCTTTAACTAATAGCACCACCACAGCTACTGCTCTCAGGCATGCTGGCCATCCTTTACACACTTCATCCAGCTGTTCGGAAAAATAGGCTACTGGCCTTTTCCAATCTCCCAAAGTCTGGGTCAGGACTCCCAACGCCACATGTTGTCTTTCATGGACGTAGAGTGTAAAGGGTTTTGTCAAGTCCGGTAAACCCAGGGCAGGGGCTCTCATCATCTCAGTTTTAATAGAGTCGGACCCCTTTCTGCATTCTGGTGTCCACTCCAGAGTTTCTCCAGGTTCTTTAATAGCAGCATATCAATCAAACTGAAATTGGGTGTCCACAGCCTGCACCATCTGGCCATTCCTAAAAACCCTCGCAATTCTGTTTTTTGATCGGGGGGGGAGCTATTTGACAAATAGCTGCTTTTCATTCTGCTCTTAATTTTTTTCCTTGAGAAACTAAAAACCCCAAGTACGTTCAGTCCTTGCTCCGAGCAAGATGTCATCCACATATTGCAACAAAGTGATGGAAGGATTCTTACCTTGTCCATCTTCCAGTTCTTTAGCAAGTACATTACCAAACAGTGTCGGGCTATTCTTGAATCCTTGTGGTAACACAGTCCAGCAAAGCTGTATTTTCCTCCTGGTGGTAGGGCTCTCCCATTCAAAGGCAAATATTTTCTGACTTTCTTCTTCTAAGGGAATGCAAAAGAATGCGTCTTTTAAATCCAATACAGTAAAATATACCTTATTCTCAGGAATAGCAGAGAGTGAGGTATATGGATTAGGTACCACAGGATGCATGTCAACAGTAATCTTATTAATTTCTCTCAAATCTTGTACCAGTCGATATTCTTGGGTTCGGGGCTTCTTAACTGGTAAGATGGGAGTATTATATTCTGATTGGCACTCCCGCAACAGACCGAATTGCATAAAAGTGTTGATTAATGATTCCAAGCCCACCCTGACTTCTAATTTCATAGCATATTGTATTTTCCTTACCGGCTGAGCTCCCAGTTTCAACTCTATTTTTACCGGAATGGTGTTCTTGGCTCATCCTGGTTTCTTAGAAGCCCATACTAGGGGTATCACAGCGTCCAGGATTTCTTCTGGGATCCCGGTCCTCTCTTCTCCTTAGTCAGCAGACACAATTGGGCCTTCCATGCAGTCTCCTCAGGCACATGTAGCTGAATAGACTTATCAGAGAACGGTAGTTGAGCCTTTAATTTACACAATAAGTTGCATCCCAATAATGGTAGAGGGCATTCTGGCATATATAGAAATTCATGAGTCAATGTAGTTTTTCCAATTGTACATTCCATAGGTTTTAAAAATGGCCTAAGGGCTCGTTTTCCCATGACCCCAACAATTGGCATGCAAGTTTTACTTTGGGGGTCCTTTTACAACTAGTTACTACAGAGTGTGTTGCTCCACTATCTACTAAGAAATCTATAACTTCATCTCCCAGCTTTCCTGGAACCAGGGGATCAGCTGGGGAGATCTTAATACTTTCCCCTGATCCTCTTCATTCAGAGTCAGAGGTTCCCAACATAATCAGGTTAGCAACTGTCTCTTGCCCCCCTTTCTCCGTAGATTTAACAAACAGTTTTTTTTTTTTTTCTCCGGGATATTCATTTTTCCAATGTCCCTCCTTTTTACAAAAAGCACACTGGTTAGGGCCCAAAGGGACATGGTTCGAGGGATTCTGTCCTCACCCTACCCTGTTCCATCCGCTTCCTCCTCTCTCTCTGCCTGAATTTTCAGCGATTGCAGCTGCTAGCAACGCGGCTTGCAATTTTATTCCTTTCTGTATTTCTTTAAGGTTTTCTCTTTTTTTTCTTTTTTTTTTTCTCATCTCTATTATTGTATACCTTGTACTCTATTATTTCAATTAATTGTGATGCAGACATTTCCCCAGCTCCATCTACTCGCTGCAGTTTCTTTCTAATATCAGAGGCCAATTGTCCCATACATCTATGAGCCTCATCCTCCAGATCTAAATCCGTCCATCTATGAGCAGTTTCACATAATCTTTCATAAAAGGCTGAGGGATTCTCCTCTGACCCCTGGCTTATTTCATGTTTACACATCTTCAGCCTCCCCACAGTCCTTAACACATTCCTTTCCTTTTTCACATCTCTCACAACAATTCTTTTTCTTTCTTTTCCCATTAGCACTTCCTGCTAACATACACATTCCATTTGCATCATTCATCATCAGTTTACATTTCTTTTGCCACTCAGGATGTTGTCTCAGATTAAAGAACATATCAGCATACAATACCTCATCTCATTTTTCTTCCCTCCTTAGAAACAGCATTAATTGCAACAAAGTATTATAGTTCAAAGTTCCATTCATTGGCTGCTTTTCTCCATCTTCTAGTTTATATAATGGCCACCATTGATTACAATACTTAATCAAATCATCTCTTTTTGTGGTCCCTCCAGGGGATCCTGCAATTTGTTTCCAATGTGTTAAAATGCAACCCAAAGGTGATTTTCTTAAAATTCCCCCACCCGTAGACAATCCGTTACCCATTTTACACACGGGAAATCACATAAACAAACAAACTTTTCACATAACACCACCACAAATATTCAATCATTATGACAATAGACAATACCTTTACACAAAACAATCAAAGGGGACTCGAACCCCTGTGTCACTCTCAGCAAACAGACAAATATTTACAATAGTTACCGTAGGCTTATTCGGATTTTACCAAATGGGGACTCTAACCCCGACCACATGGGGACTCTTCTTCAAGATACCTCCACTCTGCTTACCGCCCATTACGATACACACAAAATTCCTACATGAAGAATAACAAAATTCTCTTATCACAATAATAACAACAACAAATCATTATGAATAATAGTATACCGCAGTATACCCCAAAACTAATTTAGAGTGCCAAAATCATAACGAGCAACAGTATACAGATGATTCCATATACTTCCAAACTTATTTAAAAACAAAACCAAAACCAAAATCAAAACCAAAACCAATGTATACCACTGAGGTGCTAGCGCCTCAGTATACGCCGTCCTGCATAGGACCCTCTGCCTACGTCTTATGGAGAGCCTCAAATTGGCCAGTCCCAAAAGTTAAGGAGTTAAAGAACACCTTTATCCAATAGATAGACCTTTGTCTGCTCCTGCGGTGATCCGGATGAGGCGAGGAGTCCCTCCGGAGAAGTCTCCGGGGGTACCCAAGGGAGTCCTTTTTTTCAGCGGGTCCCGCAGGCAAGCAGAGGAAGTCCCATCTGGGGTGCCAATCTGAAACAAGGAAGTTCCTGACAAACTCTCTAAGACTCAATTTGGAGTTTTAGAAAGCGGGTATTCTTTATTGCAGCGCTGGACGCACAGGGGATCGCTCCACCTAGTGTGCGTGCCAAATCACTGTAATTGAAAGGTCAGTTCCCATGGAAGCTGCCCTTTTATGCAGAAGGTTTTTTCCCTGAGATGAAAGGATGCTTCTCGCCTCTCCAGCCTTTTGAACATGGATTTGTAATGTAAAAGCTGGCAGATCTCTTTGTGCTATCTGTCTTAAATGGTTATGTGGTGACAGTATTTATAATCAGGACACCCCTTATCTTTAATACCTCCTTCCTTAAATAATTATCACAACCTCCATTTTGTGGATGGAAAATTGAGGCACAATGACTAAACCCTACCCAAGTGCCTGTGCTATGCAGGGAGGAAAGCTAAATGGCTGCAGAGAGCGATTTGGAGGGCCAAAGTGGAGCCTTCCCGAGCATGCTGGAAGGAAAGACTCAGTACAGGGACTTCAGTGGCATGGTGGCAGGTTGAACAGAGCAATCACAGAGTCTCTGATTCAAGGGGTAATTAAAATTAAGCCACCAGTTAATGCCTAAAATTGCCAGATCACTGTCACTTCCAGATGTCACCAAGGGTCCTTTAGGAAAAGCCAAGATGGGGACACTGGAAAGAAGATGCCCCAAGTTGCAGCCCAAAGTTTGTCTGGTCGTTTGGTGGGGGCTGCTGCCCCTTACTGCCCTGTTCACCTCGCTGTCCTGCAGGTGCAGAAGTCCTATCCATTTCCTGACCTTTAAAATTTCACAGGTATCATCCTGTTTGAGCATTTTGGAGTGTTAAAACCAACATTCTGGTTTACATATAACTGAGAGGATTGCAGGCTGCTTCCCTGCAAGTTTCAGTGCATGTATGTGATGCTCTTCAGCTACTGCACTGATTATCGGCTGCGATCCACTCCTGAGAAAGCTGCATTTCAGGATGCTATTGAAATGGTTCCCGCACACAGGTAAGACACCATGCAGTGTTGTGAAAAAGATCCTGCGATCCCCTAGCTCTTCTGCAAATGTTACATTTTATTAGTAAACAAATGGAGCAGAAATACCAGTGAAAGCTAGTTCAGTAGCCTGTTACAGTCAAATCTGAGGGCTGTTTCCCAATACCAGAATATCAATCAACTGCTTAGTCTATATCCAGCACTCAGTTCCTGCCAAATGTCATGGGGTAAATTAAAAGCTTTTTTTCCTTATCTTTAGAGCTTAGCCCCAAAACAACAGGTCTGAGATGATTTTTTTTTGTCAGTTGCATAACAGAAAAATGGTTTAACAGATCTAAACCCTTTGATTTAAAAAAAAGCCCACGTGGGTTTGCTACACACCAAGTTTCAGCTTGAGCCATTCTCCAGGGGAAGAAATACACAACTCAAAAAAGGGAGAAAAACAAGAAGAGAAGAAGAAAACACAGTTTAGTTAGACTGCAAATATAGCTACAGTATTGCGCTCTTAACAGGGAAACTATAGCAAACAGGCAGGTATAAAACAGCTGGCAAGCTGCAGTGAGTAGAGGATCACCCATTTATTACTTTCCTATCCAACAGCAGGTGAGCTGATACCAATGGTTGGGGTCTGAGTAGCTAGAGAAAATTAACTCTTGCTCTGCAGAGAGTGAAAACTGGGGATCACTTTGGAGTCGGCAGTAATGACCCCTTTCTGAGTTTGCAGGGTACCTCAGTGTGTTCAGAAAGGTGTATAGTTTCAGTGTGTATGAGGGTTACTTCAATGTGCTCGCTGCACTGTATTTTTCCTCTTTAATTCAGTAAAATTCTCCATTAAAAAAAAATACAATGCTGAGGGAGTGTACTGCCTGTGCTACCAGAGCACGCTGTCAGCTGCAGAATTTAGATCCAGTCTGCTACAATAGAATTTGGGGCTTTGCTTGTAGTTAAGTATTTGTGAACCTGGTATTCCCTTTTGTGGATTTATAGAAACAGACCTGGAAAGATTTTTCATGCTTAAGAGGTTGAGGACAGCACAGGAATTTATTTGGTTTATGTGGCAAGGTTTTGGTAGCAGGGGGGCTACAGGGGTGGCTTCTGTGAGAAGATGCCAGAAGCTTCCCCCATGTCCAATAGAGCCAATGCCAGTCGGCTCCAAGACGGACCCACCGCTGGCCAAGGCCGAGCCCATCAGCGATGGTGGTAGAGCCTCTGATGATAACATATTTAAGAAGGGGGAAAAAAAGTTGCTGGGCAACAGCAACTGCAGCCAGAGGAGAAGAGTGAGAATATGTGAGAGAAACAATTCTGCAGACACCAAGGTCAGTGAAGAAGGAGGGGGAGGAGGTGCTCCAGGCGCCAGAGCAGAGATTCCCCTGCAGCCTGTGGTGAAGACCATGGTGAGGCAGGCTGTCCCCCTGCAGCCCACGGAGGACCCCACGCCGGAGCAGGTGGATGCACCCAAAGGAGGCTGTGACTCCGTGGGAAGCCCGCACTGGAGCAGGCTCCTGGCAGGACCTGTGACCTCATGGAGAGAGGAGCCCATGCTGGAGCAGGTCTTCTGGCAGGACTTGTGACCCTGTGGGGGACCCACGCTGGAGCAGTCTGTTCCTGAAGGACTGCACCCCATGGAAAGGACCCATGCTGGAGCAGTTCGTGAAGAACTGCAGCCCATGGGAAGGACCCATGTTGGAGAAGTTCGTGGAGGACTGTCTCCCATGGGAGGGTGTCGTGGTTTAACCACAGCCAGTAAATAAACCCCACGCAGCCGCTCGCTCACCCCCCACCTCCGGTGGGATGGGGGAGAGAATCGGGAGGGCACAAGTAGGAAAACTCCCGGGTTGAGATAAAAACAGTTTAATAATTGAAATAAAACTAAGTAGAACAGTAATAATAACAATGAGAACAACAACAATAACAGAATACACAAAGCAGGCAATGCACAACGCAACCACTCACCGACCGCATGTCACGAACTGGGGGCGAGCCCCCCCACACCTGGTTTTTATACTGAGCATGATGTCACATGGTATAGAATACCCCATTGGCCAGCTGGGTCCACCACCCCGGCTGTGCTCCCCCCTCCCGGTGCAAGCATCACCCAGCAACAGCCAAAGCATCAATGGGCCATCAACGTTCCTCTCATACCAAACCCAAAACACAGCACCCCCCCCCAGCTACTGGGAAGAAAGTTAACTCTGTCCCAGCCGGAACCAGGACAATATCCACCCCTTATTCTATACCATCTACATCATGCCCAGGTCTCACATTTTCCCATACATTCCAATTAGTCATCACCACTTTTCCTGCCTTTTGATATATACACACACAGAGATATCATTCCCTAAGTCCATGGGCCATCCCTCTAAAACGTCCGTTGAGTTCATTTAGTCCATGACTTCGGGTTCCATCTGTCATAACAGTCTTTCAGGGCAGGAGAGATGGTGTGTGGTGTTGGACTGTTGCATGCGGAGGCCAGTTCTGGGCGCTCGTCCGGTTCTATCATCGTTGCACTTTGCTCAGTTTCATCGGAGTTCATCCTACATTAATCTGGGTGATTCTTACTGTAATACTGATGTAGTAGGTACAGTATCTACTATTCCATACTGCTTGCTTCTGTAATTCTACTGTTCGCTTCTGTAATTCTAAACAATGAAGACTTGTTGCTTAGAAGTTAGGTAACTAGCAGGTGTTGTGTTTGCAGGTGTGTAGAATTGTAACTAGTCTAAATTGTGTATCCTGGAAGCATTGTTAGACTCTAGTGAAGAATAACCTTGGAAACTATAAACAAACGTGGTCCAAGCATGGCTCAGGGACAAACTGCGACCCTATAAGGTAAAGAGGAAATAAGTTCATGAAGAGTTCACTACCCTGCCGACCACCAGAGACCACCCGAGACCCTCAAGAAGACCCTAAAGGCTTTAGTGCGCATGTGTTTAAGACGATGTTAGATTATAATTAGTTCTCGGAAATGTAATGAATATGTAAAAGAGAATCTTAAAATATGTATGAGAAGCATGGATATAAACAGAAAGGTGACTAGACCAGGTGTGCTTGATTTGTGGCAAGTCCACCGAGCACCCAGGCCTGAATAAAACAATATCTCTCCTGAGCGTGTGGAATTGGTTACTTGCACGCCGGGCACGAATCCGCTTTTCGGACAACAGTTTTTGGCGACCCAGGTGGGACAGCTGTGAAGCCTTGCCCGGATCGACTCGCCGGCTCTCGGTGGGGAGACCCTGCTCTCTGGACTCCAGCGTGCACCGACCTTTTGATCGGGGACTCCGTGAGTATCCTCCCCGACCAGAGCAGGTGAGCGACTCAACGGTGCAACGCTAAGGTAAATGAGATATTGTTCTGGGGTATAAAACTGTGCATGCATTTGGTAAGGAATTGTGGCCACAGGTAAAGAGGTATATTCATATACATTTGACAGTGACGACTGGAGTATATGAAGTTGTAGGCGCCAGGGGTAAACCGGTATATTCATATGCGTTTGACAGTGACGACTGGAGTATATGAAGTTGTGGTTAAGAACGTTCTTTTTAGGTAAAGGTATGGGAGCTCAACCATCAAAAGTAACACCTTGTTCCCCCTTAGGATGCATCATTAAACATTGGGGAAAATTTGGGGGTGATCCTTTGAGAAAGGATAAATTAATTGAATATTGTACTAAATGGTGGCCAATGTATAAATTAGAAGATGAGGAAAAATGGCCAGAATTGGGAACCTTGCAATATAATACCATTTTACAGTTAATGTTATTTTGTAGAAGACAAGGAAAATGGGATGAGGTACCTTATGTAGATTTGTTTTTTTCTTTGAGAAATGATCATGAAATTCGGAAAAAATGTAAACTTTTAGATTCAGATTCTAATGTGATGATGATGATGATGGAAAATAAGGAACCAAAAGCGCATTGTTGTTCTGCTTGTAGCATAGGAAAACGGTGTTTAAAACTAGGAGAAGAAGAGGAAGATACACAAATGTTAGTACCACCAAGTAAAAATGAAACTTCTGAAACCGAACCAAGAGGAAGCAATACTTTTAGTCCGATAGCTGGCAGGACTAGAACCCAGCAAGGGTCTGTATTGTTAGCACCCCTTCGCCAGGCAGTGGGCCCAAGGGGGGAGCCAGTATTTGTGAAAGTACCATTTACAACTTCTGATTTAATGAATTGGAAAGAGTTAGCAGGATCATACAGAGAGAATCCTGAAAAGGTGTATAGATCTTTTCGAACAATTATTGAAAATCATAATCCAGATTGGCAAGATATTCAAATTCTTTTGAATAATTTGTTTGCTCCTGAAGAAAAGAGGGTAGTATTAGAAAAAGCAAATATGGAAAATGAGAGAATAAATGCAAGAGAAGGTCCTGCTCATTTTATGCCAACTCAAGACCCAAATTGGAATCCTAATAGTAATGACGGGAAATTGATGATTAAAAAGTACCAACAATTAATTTTGTATGGAGTAAAGAATGGAATATCCCGCCCAAAGAATTTGGCGAAATTGACTCAAATAATTCAAGGAAAAACAGAGGACCCATCCACCTTTTATGAACGATTATGTGAGGCAGCTAGGAAATGGACAGACTTAGATCCTGAGAGTGATGAGAATAGAGCAATATTTACTACTTTGTTTGTAGGGCAAGCTGCTCCAGATATTCGAAAGAAATTGCAGAAAGTGGATGGGATTACAGGAATGACTATATCACAGTTAATTGAAATTGCTTATAAGGTGTATAATAATAGGGAAGAGGAGGAAAAGAAAAATCAGGAAAAGGAAAAAATAAAAGACAGGAAACAAAAAGCTGCTATTCTAGCAGCTGCTTTTGTAAATGCCCAAGGATCAGCTGGAGGAAGAGGTAGAAGATATTTGAGAGGTAGAGGTAGAGGGTATTTGAGAGGAAAAGGTAGAGGAGGTAGAGATATGTTTAAACAATATACCCCATTAGGATTTAATCAATGTGCTGTATGTAAGAAACGAGGACACTGGAAGAGTGAATGTCCAGAGAACAAAGAAGTAGTCGTGACTCAGTCACAGCAGATACCACCTGAAGCTGATTTACTTATGATGGGAGGAGATTCTGAATGATGGGGACCGGGGGTAGAAAATGATATTTTCCCAGCTGAGCCCCTGGTTCCAGTAAAGCTGGGAGATGAAGTAGTCGATTTTTTAGTAGATACTGGAGCAAAATATTCTGTTATAAATACACGTAAAGGACCAATGAGTAAATTTGATGTATCTATTGTTGGGGTCACGGGAAAGAAGGAGGTAAGGCCTTTTTTGAAACCTTTAAAATGTAAAATTGGAGGGAAAACATTGATGCATGAATTTTTATATATACGGGAATGCACCATGCCTCTCTTAGGACGGGATTTACTGAATAAATTGGGAGCACAAATTAACTTTAAAAAAGGAAGAATCCAAGTTCATTTTCCTGAAGCTAATGCCTGGCAAGCCCAAGTTTATTTATTACAGACAAACACAGATGAATCTGAAGAAATTCCAGAAGAGATTAAAGATGCAGTTTACCCTTTTGTTTGGGCAACAGAGAAACCGGGAAGAGCAAAAAATGTGGAACTGGTAAAAGTTGAATTGAAAACAGGAGCTCGACCGGTAAGAAAGAAACAATATCCTATTAGTATAGAAGCCAGAAAAGGTTTGGAACCAATAATAAATAATTTTCTTAAATATGGACTTTTAAGAGAATGTCAATCTGATTATAATACTCCTATCCTTCCAGTGAAAAAGCCACATAACCAAGGATATAGGCTGGTTCAAGATCAAAGAGCAATAAACCAGTTAGTGGTGGACATTCATCCAGTAGTCCCTAATCCATATACGCTGCTAACAACTATCAATGAATCAAATGCATATTTCTCTGTGATAGATCTGAAAGATGCTTTCTTTTGTATACCTCTGGAAGAAAACAGTCAAAAGATTTTTGCTTTTGAATGGGAAGATCCGTCGACTTGGGAGGAGGACTCAGCTCTGCTGGACCGTGCTTCCACAAGGGTTTAAAAATAGCCCAACCATCTTTGGAGCAGCTCTGAATAAGCAACTGGAACAGTGGTCCGGTAAGGAAGATCAAATCACCCTCCTTCAATATGTTGATGACATCCTATTGGGAGCAGATACTACTGAGATCTGCAAAGAAAAGACTGTTAGCCTCCTAAATTTTTTGGGAATGGCTGGCTACAGGGTGTCAGAAAAGAAAGCACAAATTGCAAAACAAACTGTAATTTATTTGGGGTTTGAGATTTCCCAAGGACAGCGAAGATTGGGAAATGGTAGAAAAGAAGCCATTTGCAGGATGGCACCCCCTCAATCCAAAAGAGAGTTGAGAGGATTTCTAGGAATGGCTGGATGGTGTCGCCTTTGGATTCCAAATTATGGTTTGATGGCAAAACCACTGTATGAGGCAACCAAAGGCCCTGAATGTCGTGGTTTAACCCCAGCCAGCAAAAATAAACTCCACGCAGCCGCTCGATAACCCTCACCCCGGTGGGATGGGGGAGAGAATCGGGAGGGCATAAGTAGGAAAGCTCCCGGGTTGAGATAAAAACAGTTTAATAATTGAAATAAAACTAAGTAGAACAGTAGTAATAACAATGAGAACAACAAAAATAACAGAATACACAAAACACGCAATGCACAACGCAACCGCTCACCGACCGCGTGTCACGAACGGGGGGTGAGCCCCCCCCCACACCTGGTTTTTATACTGAGCATGATGTCACATGGTATAGAATAACCATAAAAGTGATGACATATAGTACTATGTAATAACTAACATCGTACAATTCAGTTCATTGGCTATTTTCACCCAAAATTAAATCCCCTTGAGGTACACACAGGACCTCCCCATCCTTTCTCATCACCCACCAAGTGCACCCAGGTCCCTGAGCAAAAGCAATCCCACGGATGGGTTTTCCCTTGCCAGAGGCAGGAGCAACGCAGACTGTCTTCCCCAGCATATTTCTCATATGCACGACAGGGACTTTATCCCCCTCTATAGCACGTAAGGGTTTGGATTGGTCAGGGCCAGCTCGAGTGACAGATCCCCTAGTGTTGACTAACCAGGTGGCCTTTGCTAAATGTGTGTCCCAATGCTTGAATGTCCCACCGCCCATTGCCCTCAGTGTTGTCTTTAACAGCCCGTTCTATCGTTCAATTTTTCCGGAGGCTGGTGCATGGTAGGGGATGTGATAGACCCACTCAATGCCGTGCTCTTTGGCCCAGGTGTCTATGAGGGTGTTTCGGAAGTGAGTCCCGTTGTCTGACTCAATTCTTTCTGGGGTGCCATGTCGCCACAGGACTTGCTTTTCAAGGTCCAGGATGGTGTTCCGGGCGGTGGCATGGGGCACAGGATATGTTTCCAGCCATCCTGTGGTTACTTTTACCATGGTGAGCACATAGCGCTTCCCCTGTCGGGTTTGTGGGAGCGTGATATAATCAATCATCTGCCAAGCCTCCCCATATTTATACTTCAACCATCGTCCTCCATACCAAAGAGGCTTTACTCGCTTGGCTTGCTTGATTGCAGCGCACGTTTCACATTCATGGATAACCTGTGCAATAGCGTCCATGGTCAAGTCCACCCCTCGATCACGAGCCCATCTATATGTTGCATCTCTCCCTTGGTGGCCTGAAGTGTCATGGGCCCACCGAGCTATAAATAATTCACCTTTATGTTGCCAGTCCAGATCTACCTGAGCTACTTCGATCTTGGCAGCCTGGTCCACCTGCTGGTTGTTTTGGTGTTCTTCAGTGGCCTGACTCTTGGGTACGTGAGCATCTACGTGACGTACTTTTACAGTCAGGTTCTCTACCCAGGCAGCAATATCTTGCCACAACGCGGCAGTCCAGATGGGTTTACCTCTGTGCTGCCAGTTGTTCTGCTTCCACTGCTGCAACCACACCCACAGGGCATTTGCCACCATCCATGAGTCAGTATAGAGATAGACCACTGGTCTTTTTTCTCGTTCGGCAATGTCCAAGGCCAGCTGGATGGCTTTCACCTCTGCAAACTCACTCGATTCACCTTCTCCTTCAGCAGTTTCTGCAACTTGGCGTATAGGACTCCATACAGCAGCTTTCCATCTCCGATGTTTTCCCACAAGGCGACAGGACCCATCAGTGAACAGGGCATATTGCTTCTCGTTTTCTGGTAGTTTGTTATATGGTGGGGCCTCTTCAGCACGCGTCACCTCCTCCTCTGGGGATATTCCAAAATCTTTGCCTTCTGGCCAGTTCGTGATCACCTCCAAGATTCCTGGGCGACTGGGGTTTCCTATTCGGGCCCGTTGTGTGATCAGCACGACCCACTTACTCCACGTAGCATCAGTTGCATGATGTGTAGAGGGGACCCTCCCTTTGAACATCCAGCCCAGCACCGGCAGTCGGGGTGCCAGGAGGAGCTGTGCTTCAGTACCAACCACTTCCGAAGCAGCTCAAACCCCATCATATGCTGCCAATATCTCCTTCTCAGATGGAGTGTAGCGGGCCTCGGATCCTCTGTATCCCCGACTCCAGAACCCTAAGGGTCGACCTCGAGTCTCCCCTGGTGCTTTCTGCCAGAGGCTCCAGGTAGGGCCGTTCTCCCCGGCTGTGGTGTAGAGCACATTCTTCACATCTTGTCCTGCCCGGACTGGCCCAAGGGCTACTGCCTGAACTATCTCCTGTTTAATTTGTTCAAAGGCTTGTCGTTGCTCAGGGCCCCATCTGAAGTCATTCTTCTTCCTGGTCACGTGATAGAGAGGGCTTACGATATGACTGTAATTTGGAATATGCATTCTCCAAAAACCCACAACGCCTAAGAAAGCTTGCGTTTCCTTTTTGTTAGTTGGTGGAGACATGGCTGTTATTTTATTGATCACATCTGTTGGGATCTGACGACGTCCATCTTGCCATTTTATTCCTAAAAACTGGATCTCCTGTGCAGGTCCCTTGACCTTACTTCGTTTTATTGCAAAGCCGGCCTTCAGAAGGATTTGGACTATTCTCTCTCCTTTCTCAAAAACTTCCTCTGCTGTGTTGCCCCACACGATGATGTCATCAATGTATTGCAGGTGTTCCGGAGCCTCACCCTGTTCCAGTGCGGTGTGGATCAGTCCATGGCAAATGGTAGGGCTGTGTTTCCACCCCTGGGGCAGTCGGTTCCAGGTGTACTGGACGCCCCTCCAAGTGAAAGCAAACTGTGGCCTGCACTCTGCCGCCAAAGGGATGGAGAAGAATGCATTAGCGATATCAATGGTGGCGTACCACTTGGCTGCCTTTGACTCCAGTTCGTATTGAAGTTCCAGCATGTCCGGCACGGCAGCACTCAGTGGCGGCGTGACTTCGTTCAGGCCACGGTAGTCTACTGTTAGCCTCCACTCTCCATTAGACTTTCGCACTGGCCATATGGGACTGTTGAAGGGTGAGCGAGTCTTACTGATCACTCCTTGGCTCTCCAGTTGACGAATCAGCTCATGGATGGGGATCAGGGAGTCTCGGTTGGTGCGGTATTGTCTCCGGTGCACTGTTGTGGTAGCAATTGGTACCTGTTGTTCTTGGACCTTCAACAACCCCGCAACAGAAGAATCCTCTGAGAGACCGGGCAAGGTGGACAGCTGTTTAATTTCCTCCGTCTCCAGGGCAGCTATACCAAAAGCCCACCGGTACCCTTTTGGGTCCTTGAAATACCCTCTCCTGAGGTAGTCTATGCCAAGGATGCACGGAGCCTCTGGGCCAGTCACAATGGGGTGCTTCTGCCACTCATTCCCGGTTAGGCTCACTTTGGCCTCCAATACAGTTAACTCTTGGGATCCCCCTGTCACTCCAGAAATACAGGTGGGTTCTGCCCCTTTATAGCCTGATGGCATCAGGGTACACTGCGCACCGGTGTCTACGAGAGCCTTATATTCTTGTGGATCTGATGTGCCAGGCCATCGAATCCACACAGTCCAGTAAACCCAGTTGTCCCTTTCCTCCACCTGGCTGGAGGCAGGGCCCCTCTAGTCCTGGTCATCATATTCGCTATCCACTTCTTGTAAGTATGAGTCAGAAGTCCCTTTGTTAAGGTCGGAAGTGGAATCAGCCCTTCTACTCTGTCTGGGGAACTCACTGGAGACTGGAGCAGCAGTTTTCCTGGAAGAACCCTCTTTTGTGGTTGTTTTCCCTTGCAACTCATGTACCCGTGCCTGTAGGACTGAGGTAGGTTTTCCATCCCACTTCCTCATGTCCTCTCCGTGGTCACGCAGGTAAAACCACAGGGTGCCCCGGGGCGTGTACCCACGATGTCTCCTCTCTTGAGCAGAGGGACGCTTGCTCCTGATGGCTGAGTTGGCCAGCCAGTTCATCCACTGTTTGTTCCTCTCCATCTCTCCAGGTCATTATTGCCAATGAGTTTGCATGTGACGCTGGTGCACTCCGTACAAACTTCCGCCACATGGGTTGGGTGCATTTGACTTCATCTGGGTCTTTGGATAACTGCTCGTTGTTCAGGTCATCATAAATCACTTCCAGCACGGCTAATTCTCTCAGGTACTGGATACCTCTCTCCATGGTGGTCCACTTGCCTGGGTGGCATATAACATCTTCCTTGAAGGGATACCTTTCCTTCACGCCTGACAGGAGTAGCCTCCAGAGGCTGAGGACTTGTGTCCCTTGTCCAATTGTTTTGTCAATGCCCCCTTCCCTAGAAAGGGATCCCAGCTGCTTGGCTTCCCTACCCTCTAATTCCAGGCTACTGGCCCCGTTATCCCAGCATCGGAGCAGCCAGGTGACAATGTGCTCGCCTGGACGACGGCTGAAGTCTTTTCGCATATCTCGCAGCTCACCCAGAGATAGGGATCGGGTGGTCACCATCTCATTTACGGGTTCTGCCTCCTCCTCCTCCTGTTCTCGTGATGGCCCTGGTTCATCTTCATCCCTTAGTAGACGAGCTGATTTTCTTGTGTATTTTCTTTTTTGTATAGGGGCAACTGATACCGGCATGGGTTGGTTCTCTGTCGCAGGGGGCGGAGTAGCTGCCGTGCCTGCCGTGGGGGGCGTGGGGGGTGAGGGAGCCGCTGTGCTTGCCGTGGGGGGTGGAGTAGCCACAGGGCCTGTTGCTTTGTCATCAGCTGCAGAGACCTTTCCTTCCCCTTGGGGGTTCTGAGTGGTGTTAAACAGGGCTCGGTAGGCGTGGGCCAGGCCCCAGCACATTGCAGTGATTTGTGTCTCCCTAGAATGGCCAGGGTGACAGCATACTTCTTCCAAATATTCTACTAATTTTTCAGGGTTCTGCACTTGCTCAGGAGTAAAGTTCCAGAACACTGGGGGTGCCCATCGTCCTAGGCATTTGCCCATGCTATCCCACTCGCCCTGCCACTCATAACTATCCAGCCTTGGGGCAGATCTCTGGATGACATTCTTAAATTGCTTACTAACCTTGGATAAAACCACAACAATATTCCCAAGGAATACCAATAGATGTATCTTAACTACCCAGGGATGTTCAAGGTACTGGCAAGTTATTTTAACAAAGGAGATGAAGGTAGCGAGGGTGCCATTCTCTATTTCCTCCATAAAAAATCTCTCGGAGGAAAAGGTATAATTGCTAATGGTCTCCATGAGGTGGTACCCAAAATGCAGAAACGGTTTCATTATGAATCCCAAATACCAAATAACCCCCAATGCCAGCGTTTTAGTAACAAATCTCCCAGGCAAAACATCATTAATCACGGCAGAGCACAACAGACTACAAAACCCAACTCCAATTTTTAACAGGTACAGTAAAAACAAGAGCATGGTGCAGAACAAATTAATATGTTACCAGATATAAATTCCTTAATATGCTCTAAATAATCTGTCGTTATCTCAACCCTTCGAGCCCCACGTTGGGCGCCAAAAAGGACTGTCGTGGTTTAACCCCAGCCAGCAAAAATAAACTCCACGCAGCCGCTCGATCACCCCCCCCCGGTGGGATGGGGGAGAGAATCGGGAGGGTACAAGTAGGAAAGCTCCCGGGTTGAGATAAAAACAGTTTAATAATTGAAATAAAACTAAGTAGAACAGTAGTAATAACAATGAGAACAACAACAATAACAGAATACACAAAACACGCAATGCACAACGCAACCGCTCACCGACCGCGTGTCACGAACAGGGGGCGAGCCCCCCCACACACCTGGTTTTTATACTGAGCATGATGTCACATGGTATAGAATACCCCATTGGCCAGCTGGGTCCACCACCCCGGCTGTGCTCCCCCCTCCCGGTGCAAGCATCACCCAGCAACAGCCAAAGCATCAATGGGCCATCAACGCTCCTTTCACACCGAACCCAAAACACAGCACACCCCCTAAGCTACTGGGAAGAAAGTTAACCCTGTCCCAGCTGGAACCAGGACACTGAAGAATTGCTAGAATGGACTCCAGAGTACTGAAAAAGTTTTGATGACATTAAACAGACTTTAATGAAAGCTCCAGCTTTAGGACTTCCAAATCTGACCAAACCCTTTGAGCTATTTGTTCATGAGAAGAGACATGTAGCTATGGGGGTTTTGACTCAACTTTTGGGAGACTGGAAAAGACCAGTGGCTTACTTTTCCAAACAATTAGATAAAGTAAGCTCAGGATGGCCTAGCTGCTTGCAGGCAGTTGCGGCAACAGTTCTCATCATTCAAGAAGCTAGAAAATTGACATTGGGACAGAAAATAACGGTTCACGTCCCGCATGCGGTACTTGCAGTACTGGAACAAAAAGGACATCATTGGCTAACCCCTAGTCGTTTGTTACAATATCAGGCTTTGTTAGTGGAACAAGACGACATCATTTTGAAAGTGAGTACAATTTTAAATCCTGCCTCTTTAATGCCAAGTGAAAAAGAGAGTGATCTTAACCATGATTGTTTACAAGTCATTAAACAGGTATATGCCAGCAGGCCAGATCTGAAAGATGTCCCTCTCCAAACTCCGGATGAAGAATTATTTACTGATGGAAGCAGCTTTGTTGTAAAAGGAGAAAGGAGGGCTGGCTATGCTGTGGTAACTTTAACTGAAGATCGAGAAGTAAAAGCATTACCTCCAAATACATCTGCCCAGAAAGCAGAAATTATAGCCCTGACAAAAGCCTTAAATTTGGCTAAAGGCAAAAGAGTCAACATCTATACAGATTCTAAATATGCTTTTGGAGTTGTGCATGCTCATGGAGCTATATGGAAGGAGCAAGGACTTTTGTCTGCCAGTAGTACCCCTATAAAATATGGAACAGAGATTTTGAATTTATTGGAAGCAGTACAGAAACCTAAAGAAGTTGCGGTGATTCGTTATAAGGCTCATCAAAAAGGGGACTCAAAAGTAATACAAGGAAATCAGAAAGCAGATGAGGCTGCTAAACGTGTAGCATTAAATATGAATTATGATTTATGTTTTAATTCCATCATAAGAAATTCAGGTGGAACCCCCAAATTATAATGAGAAAGAAAATAAATTAGCTATGTTATTACATTGTAAGAAGAATGATCAAGGGTGGTGGATAACTTCACATGGACAATGTATAATAACCCCTGAAATTATGAAGAAATTAATGGTCAAAACCCATGCTGAAACACATATGGGAGCAGAAGCAATGGTGGAATCAGTAAAACGATAAGCGATAGGAACCAAAATGTTATTGATTGCTAAAAGTGTGAGTAATAAATGTGAGATTTGTCTTAGGAACAATCCAAAAATACAAATCCGACCCCCTCCTGGAGAGGTAAGGAAAGGCATACCTCCCGGTGAGTATTGGCAAATAGATTTTTCAGAGTTACCGCGATGTAACCAATACCGATATCTATTGGTATTGGTAGATACCTTCTCTGGATGGCCGGAAGCTTACCCGTGTCGAACCAACAAGGCAAAAGAGGTTGTGAAACATTTGTTGAAAGAAATAATTCCAAGGTTTGGAGTCCCTTTAGGAATATCCTCAGACAGAGGTCCACATTTTGTAGCAGAAGTTGTTAAAAACATGAGTAAGACATTAGGGATTAAGTGGGATCTCCATACCCCTTGGAGACCTCAATCTAGTGGGCAGGTGGAAAGGATGAATCAAACATTGAAAAGACAAATTTCTAAAATATGTCAGGAAGCCAAATTGAAGTGAATCGAAGCCTTACCACTTGCCTTGTTGAGAATTAGGGTGACCCCTAGAGCTAAAGAAAAAGTGAGTCCATTTGAAATTTTATATGGAAAACCTTATAGTGTTAATTTGACAGGATGATCAGAGCAAATGCATGTAATAGGAGAAAAAGTATTGACTGAATATCTTTTATCTTTGAGTAAGGTGTTGAATTCTTTGCATAAGTATGTCCTTTTGAAGACACCTTTACCTCTTGAATTTCCAGTACACTCATTTAGTCCAGGGGATCAAGTTTATTTGCGAACGTGGAAGGACGACCCTCTTGGAGAAAAGTGGAAAGGACCTTTCCAGGTGCTGTTAACAACAAACACTGCTGTGAAACTGGAAGGAATAGATTCTTGGATTCATTATACGAGGATTAAGAAAATTCCACCTGGACTGTGGACATCTGTATTTAAGGAACCATTTAAGTTAACTTTACGGCGTGTTCAATGAGATACTGGAGATGCTGCTAAATTAGTGTAATAATTTGATTTTTGAACAGAATTAAATTAGAGAAATAGGGGAGATGTGGAATGTGTTGTTGTTAATAATAATGATCAGTCAGATTGATTCTCAACTTTTGTTACCAAAATGGGATAGAAATCGAAATATCTGGAAAACTCTGTCCCAGCCAGAACGAGGACATTCCTTTAGCATATAGTCTGCCTGTTTGTTTGCAGGAACATCGTGGCTTGTCCTTTCAAGTGGTCCCTCTTGGTATCTCAGAGAAGCTTTAAGTATATTTTTGACACATTTTCATGACTGATACACTTCTGTGCAGCAAACACAAGGGCAGTAAAACATGCTCTGCTGGACAGGGAAGAAATCAAATCTCTCCTGTCTAGGTCTGAATTTTGGGAAGGTTGGTTGTGTCTTTGAAACACCCAGCTAGGAGACTTTGAGAGAAGGGGCTAAGGGAATTTTAGTAGTTGAATGATAGATAGTTAAAGGATTGAATTAGTAGATAAAGTTTGATACTTTGTTAACTATTGTGCAAATCAACTGTGACTCCTCACAAGGATAGTTCCTGATAAGCTTTGTTAACTATTGTGTGTAAATTAACTGTGACTCCTCACAAGGACAGTTCCTGATAAGAA
This sequence comes from Calonectris borealis, assembly GCF_964195595.1. Lineage (NCBI taxonomy): Eukaryota > Metazoa > Chordata > Aves > Procellariiformes > Procellariidae > Calonectris > Calonectris borealis. The sequence goes on along the minus strand of NC_134351.1, from coordinate 25,228,524 downwards.
CCAAGAACTTGCCTTAAGAGACCAGCTAAAACCGACCCTACGGTTTGGGCAAGAGCCAAGGAACAACTGAGCCTGCGCAAGAACAAAAGGTTACTAGCGGTGACGAAGAGGAACCACTAACCTTCATCCCCACGACCCCCGACGACCACCACCAGGAGGCAGTGCGCAAGCGCAGATGGGAGGGGCTCATGGAAATAACGTCTTGGAATCATTTTAATACGAAGCGGGGACAGGTCATGCATATGTATAGGCGTATTGCGAAACTTTATGTATATACAACACTTCGCTGTATATATTTCTGGCAAGTACTGTGTTGGGGCGCGCATGACTTTGGTGGGATTACCCCCCGTGCTGCCAAGCGCTGAATAAACATACCTACTTTACAATCTTATAGATTGTGGAGTCCGTTTTCCGCAAGTCAACTTGTCCTCTACTCTCCGTGTTGTCCCTCAAGCAGGGTTCATTACCCAATGTGCAATAAGCCAATCTCACACACAGAGACGAGAGATTTGTTTCTTTCATGTCTGCGCAGAGATGGGTGCTAGGTGGTAACTCCACAAAGCTAGCACCCCTCAGTTAACACACGGTAAGCATTTTATACATTCCGAGCAACAGTTATCAGTACTTTTTACATTTACACTTAGTCACCCTTACTTCTATTGGTTCTTGCAATGCCTCGTCTTCACTTAAAGTCACAGTGTCCTTTCTTTTTACTGCGCATATTCAGTGGGGAAGGGGCTTTGTTGGGTAGGGGGCTTTCCTGCCCGGGAGTGGGTTTTTTACCATGCTAATTAGGATAGTTCACCCGTAGTTCAAGTAGTTGTTTCTTTAGTTTTATCAGCGGTTTCTGTTCTCTTAGTGCTTATCTTGGTACTCCCTTATTTGGCCGACTTAGCATGTTTCTTCCCCCAAGGCCATGCCCAGTTAACTCTCTACAGAGGTTGAATAATGTCTTTTGTTTCATTCCTTGCATACCTCCTCATTTATCTCACCAGAGCCTTCCTGGGATTCACCATCCTTGGTGCATCTAATCCCTCAGATAAACAATGACAACGTAACCTAAAAGCTAACTATTTGATTAGACTACATCTGTGTGGACTTTTGTGTTATTCTAAAAATTAATGGAATAGCAATCACATTATATGACACTTCGCTGTTGAGTTTCGATATCAGAAATTATTTGTTTCTCCTTGTATCCTCTGTTTGGAACTAGACGTACATTCTGCAGTGCTATGGTTATTTATAGGTTGGGATGAAGCAGCACTAAAAGCATTAGAGGCCATCAGAGAAAACTACTAGAACCAGGCTCAAGGGAGACCAAAGGAGTGGTCCTTCCTGCAACAGGCAGCAGACCTGTGAAACACCTTATCAGAAGATGGGGATGCAAGGGACTGAGAAAGACTAGACAAGAAGAGAGATGGATTGGGGGTTACTAACTGCACAAACAGGTCAGGCTCAGGAAACCCCCAGAAATGATCGCACTTTGAAGCTGGAAGGGTACTGAGGGAGGACTTAAGGCACAGTAACCATACCTGCTTGTCCTGCTCTTGCTCTTTCCAAAGCATTTGCTTATGGCTTTTGCTATGTGGGGGAGTACGGGGGCTGTTGATGTGAATCAGTGGAGCTACTTACGGTGATAAACCAGAGTCCGTCCCAGGATGGGTGGAGTGTAAATGGAGGGAATGACTCCTGCAAAGACATAGGCAGGATGCTATGTATCCAGTAAGTTCTCTTACCTTGCAGGAGTAAAACAAAAGTGAGAAAAGAAAAAAAAAAAAAGGCAAAGTACCAAAAAAAAAGAAAAAAAAAAGGAAGTACAGCCGTCCCTTTCCTCAGGTACGGACACCTCCGAGCCGGGCTCGGGCAGCGAGAGGGGACCAGGGCCCTGTCCCGGCTTCCCTGCCCTGCGGCCGGCCGGCACCCACGGGAGGTCCCCAGGCCTTTCCAGCCGCACAGGACGTCCCAGGATCCCGGGCCGCCCCAGCCCCCGGGCGGCGAACGCGTCCGTCTCGCTGAAGCCCGTATAAGTTTGTCCAGCTGCGGGTTTCCTTCAGGTTGTCTTAATTTTTTTGGGGAAGTTTCTACCCGCCGCAGCCCCGAGGCCCGGGCGGTTGCCGTGGCGACGGGAAGGGGGCGGCGGCGCCCCCTGTCGGCCACCGCAGGGTGGCGATGGCGGCGCGGCGGGGGGCCCCGCCCCGCCCCGCCCCTTTAGCCGGGCGGCTCCGCCGCCACTTCGCCCGAACTGTGGCAGTGGGGCGGCATGAAGAGGGCCGGGGGCGGTTGGTGGGGCTGCAGCTGCCATGTCGTTGTTGTGCGTGGGAGGTGAGTGTGGGCGGCCGGGCTCCCGCGGGAGCGGCGGGGGGCGTTGGCCCGGCTGGGTCCCCGCGGGGTGGAGCCGGGTGTCGGGAGCACCTCAGGCCGGGCCGGGCGCTGGCTGTCCACGCAACCCTCGCCCCCCTCCCCCCGGGGGTCTCCTGCCTTACCTGTGAGAAGAGGTGTGGGGCGAAGCCGCCGGGTCCCCAAAAGAAAGGCAAAGTTTGCCCGCCCCGAAGCACCTGCCTACAAAGTTAGCTGTCACCTGGGCACTCCGCTTCTGAGCGGAAGTGCAACTAGAAGACTTCATTTGTGTGTGGGGTTTGGTTTTGTTTTGGTTTAAACTACTGATTTCCGTCTCTCGGAAGCGGGGACGGGCATCCTGGTGATCTCCTGTCTGAGCCTACACTCTGTCGAGGGCGGACAAGCCGTGCCGGCCAGCCCGGGTGGGAGCTGCGCTGAGCTGCAGTCGGCCTTGTGCGAGTTTCCACCTGCGCCTGGAGACTAGGGCATGAGTTGTTTGCCCTGAGGGCTGCCGGAGGGTGAGGACGGCTTTTGGAGCGAGGAAAGGGGAGGGAGCAGGTGCGATGTTGAAGAGCAGCAGTCCTGCCTGGTGCCAAAACCCTGAGAGGGAGGAGGAGCTGTTTGACTTTCGTAGTTCACTTGAACGTGAGTTGAAATGCTGCCGCTGAATGAAACTGCTCGCAGGAAGCAGGTTGCTGTCACTAGCTTTAATGCTGCAGTTGTCACTCTCTGTATATTCGCCTATAATATGCATTATTATTTCAGATACGTTACTAATTATCTTTACATCCTGCTATCAAGCCTCGTTCCCTTGCTGAACAGGTTACTGAAAGGCAGTGCTTTTTTGTGCAGGCTGGATTACAGTGCTAACGGCTTGCTCTCTATCTCCGGTTTTCAATTTCTTGCTCTCTTGTGCCAAAAAGAAAAAAAAATCTCTGGAGAAAATCACCTGCCAGGACTCACGCTTCTGGGACATGTCTCCCATCAGCCTTCTGCACTGAACGCTGTAGTCACAGGGTGTCCCTGGACGCCAGCTGTGCCCTGCGGCTTAGAAGTGTAGTTTTAATGTTCTCCACTCCTTTGCCACGTATGATAAAAAAAACTGGCACTGGTGTGCTGCTGACAGTTTAACTCTTCTTTTGCATACATCCGTTGATTTGATAACAGCTCTTCATCCAGCTGTTCATCATCTTTTTGAATCAAAATCCTTGTTTTGATGATGGTGTTATAAAAAGATGCCAGCAGAGTATCTTGTGTGCATTATTTTTGGGGAGAGCGCTGTTCTTGTACAGAGGGTTTTAAAATTTAAGTTTCAGCCCTCTTATTAAACATCTATTGTGTTTAAGGAGTTAGGAGAGGTGTATAAGCATGAAGTTTATCTTAAAAATGGTTTTGATGCAGTTCTGTGTAATCTCTGAAGCGCATGTAGCATCTTTGTTAGACTTGTCTAGTCCATTTCAAAAGCTTTGCAAAATGTCTTCATTGAAGCTGATTCTTATTAGCTCGATAGCTTACATGTTACAGGTGTTTCTTCATTGTTTTGGTGGTTCATCCTCAAAATGTTCTCAGGTTGTCCTTTAAAGAAATCTGGTTTTGATGGCACCTGGAGCTGACTGTGTTAAAGATGTATTTATACCCCATCTACTAAGAGTAGTGAAAGAACACGAGCTGGATGATGTCTTGCTTCTTCAGGGTGTTAATTCTTGGTCTGTAGAGTCTTTGGGACAAAAGTATTTCAGCAGCCTGGAACAATGCACTCTTGTGTTTGGCTTATTCTTTGGTTAGATGTAAAGATCTAAAGAAGAAACTTGAGGTGGCTGGTGACTGTGTGTGATGGACGGTTATTGTGAAAATTATATCTTTCACTTCCAGCTGCTGTGCTAAGACAGTAGAAAATACCAGCAGTAATTTAGATGATACTGAGCAACTTTATTTCAGAAAACATGTTTCATCAAGTTTAATAAATTGACTATATTTTGCATTCTTATAATAGTCATGACTGAAAGAATGAGCTGATGAGATCTCACAATGTCATGGTTTAACCCGGCAGGCAGCCAAATACCACGCAGCCGCTTGCTCACTCCCCCCCCCCCCCCCCCCCCCCCCCCCCCGCCACAGTGGGATGGGGAGAGAATCGGAAGGGTAAGAGCGAGAAAAACTCGTGGGTTGAGATAAAGACAGTTTAATAGAACAGAAAAGGCAGAATAATGATAATAAATAATGATGATAATGATAGAATATACAAAAATGAGTGATGCACAATGCAATTGCTCACCACCCGCGCTGACCGATAACCAAGTAGCGATCGCTACTTCCTGGATCACGCCTACCATTCATATACTGAGCATGACGTCACATGGTATGGAATACCCCATTGGCCAGCTGGGCTGGCTGTCCTGATTATGTTCCCTCCCATCTTGTGTACCTAGCTCAGTCAGTAGGCATGGGAGCTGTCCTTGGACTAGGAGGGCACTTAGCAACAACTGAAAACATCAGTGTGTTATCAACATTCTCCTCATACTAAATCCAAAACACAGCACTAGGAAGAAATTTAACCCTATCCCAGCCGAAACCAGGACACACAAGTATGAACCATTAAACATAAAATGGAAGTATACTGAGGTAGAGCAGTCTGAAAAACAAAACTGATACCAGGAGCTGCGATAAAAGAATAACTTCTGGGGCAAGCAGGAGAAAGCTCTATTAACTGTTACTACTTTTTTTTTTTTTAAAAAAAAGACATTTTCCTTGCATTTTCACTTTCCACTGAAATGAACTGATCTTGCTCAGAAAGCAGTGCAGCTGTTAATAAGAAAGTTGGAAAAGCTGTTTTTTTTTTTTCCCCCCATTAAAAATGGTGCGCATGTAAGACTGCATAATAACATGGGGTTGGATGCTGTAGACCTGAGATTAAAAAAGAAAGACAACAAAAAACCCCGTGAAAGAAATGTAGGCGATTACATGTATAATTGGTGGCTTAATTGGAGAGAAAACTTTAAAGCTTCTTCAGTTGTTAAATAATAGGAATGTTTAAAACCTACCAACTGCATTTGGCTTGTGATGCATGGATGGTCATTCATTTTCCTGTTTCAAACCCTCACTCCTTCAGCTTCGGACACTGTTATTGCAAAAGTTTCAAGAAACAGTGTGGAGCAGTGTGGAGTCTTTGTTTTAAGTATTTAGGGACTACTTGACACCTTCCCCCCCCCCCCCCCCCCGTGATTTTCAGTGGGATGAAGGAAATGTACAGAGGTGCTTCCTGAATTTGAATAGCATCTGCTTTCTTCTTGCTCACTTGGTGTCCTCTCAATTGACTCCTTCAGTTTGTGATATGCCAGGTCAGACTTATTAAAGTTGTTATTAACATACTGTTTTAATATGCAACAAACTGCTGGATTTAATCCAAATGCTGAATGATCCTCGTTTTGAACTGTAACAAACTGAGAGCTAGTTGCAATTTACAACATGTCATATAAAGTCCAAGCAAACAAAACTGGTTTGTTTTTGTTTTTTTTTTCTTTTTTTTTTTTTTCTCCGGGACCTTAATTCAAATATTTGACTTGAAGGCATGTGAAATGCATATGTCTGATGGCAAATGATACTCTTAACTCTTATAAATTTCCTTTGAAACTTTCCTCCTGCATTTTTTTTATGCCTTGTTACTAAATTTTACTCAATGTTTTGAAAAAGACTTTAATCACTCGGTGAAAGCTGTTCTCGGTGCTCTTCCAAGAGAGCTTAAACCAGAGTGATATGCCTAATAACTCTTGCTTTTTCATACAGATAATTCATTGTGTGGTCTTGCAAACAGATTGGGAGCTGCTGTGAGGGTGTGTAGGGTCTTCCCTTGCTCTGCCTTTTTGGTAGGTTAAAGCATACTAGTACCTGGTATTTTCTTAGTGTGGAAGTGTGTGAAAGCAACTTGCTATTCTTGTCTCTTGTTAGATAGAAGGACTTCTGGAGCCTGTAGTTTGAAAGGTTTCTCTTTAGCATTTGAATTTGCTCTTCTTTGCAGTCTTTATTTTCTGACCATACTTCTAAAGTTTCCATAGAAATGAAAATTTGATTTAATATTCTTGTGTTGATCTCATCATCTTTAAATGGAGAACTAAAATCTACTTTATTCCTACTGCCAGCTCGTGCTTATCTGTGCATGCATTAGCCATCTTTGCTAAGGACTTTGCTGGAATAATGTTTTGCTTGTCTACTGTGACCTGTAAAATTTGGCAGATGTTTTCTGCGATACAGATTCCTATTCTATAGGTATATCCTGGGTGTTCAGATTAGATCTCTCTGCATTTAGCAGTATTTCAGATGGATTTTCTTTTCTCTTAGGCCCTCCTTACACTTGCCTAGGCTGCTGTGCATAATGCTTCTTTTATTATTTGCCTTTTCACCAGCTTCTGTGTCCTGCTTGGTTTTGTATAAAGGGCAAATGCCCAATCTAGCAGTGAAAATGTTGAAATATGGCAGGCATTAATACTGGTATTTGGGAAACCGCACTGATCATGACTTGTCTCTCAAGTGGCTAACCATTACTCTGTTTCACTGGCTTTCCACCATATTATGTTATTTTACACTTTAATGAGACTATCCTGCACTAATAAGTCATACATCTCAAAAAATTCTGCATGTTAAATCTGTATAGTTTAGATTAGTCTTTCCAAACCAGTGTTGAATAGTAGGCATCATTTTTTCAGAACTGTAACTCCTTAGACATTGATTGCTGTATTAGTTTTTCCAGACACTTGTCTAGTGTTCTCAGTGATCTGTAGGTACCTGTCCTTCTACAGCATGCCCTGAGTGTCACCTCAAGTGTCATACTTTGCGCTCCTTGGAGCCTGTTTTCTAATCTCTCAGGATGCATTTAAAGCAAATGTCACTGGGCTGCAGACTTCTTCACTGACATGTGAGTGCTTGTTGTCTAGACCTTCTGATTTTTATTATTTGCATCCTGGATGTTTAATGTAATCTTCACTTATCGATGTGTGCTAGAAAGTACCTCATCACACAGGTGTCTTGCCTCTCCCCCAGCATGGGGCAAATGTTTATTGGATGCCTGTCACTTCTTTGCTAATAGCAGTTAAGTCAGTGAGTTGGAAGGGCAATATCCTTGTGAGTGCTTTTTCTCTAATATAATTAAGATTTTTTTGTTTTGTTATATTTAACTCTCTTATTTCCCCCTGCATCCAACTTCCTACACCTAGGGCCAAGCAACCTGTGTTGTTACTGTTTATTTCTTCTATGTTGTACTGTGACTTATAGCTCTTTGCTGCTGTTGGGGTGGGATGGACTAAAACTGTCCTCCTTGTTTGAGGAGTAGTGGCTTTTTGGCCCCATAGAAAACTCTTCATAAATGATTCCTACATCTGATACCACAGTTCGGTTCAAACTTATTCTTAATAATTTTCTAATAACTGTCCTCAGCTTTATGAAATTAACCCCCTCTGAAATGTCCCTTGTGTATTGGTAGGGATTGTCTTTGGACAATCCATGTTGTATTTGATTTGATCGCAAATACTGCAGGTAACTTTTTTTAAATGATTGTTTTATAAAAGTAAATTGTAGTGTCATCCAAAATAGTTCTTCTCCTGTTTAACACTTTTTTAGTTGGAACGCTGTTTACGAGTTTTAAAAAAAACTGAAGAAGTACTGGTAGGCACATGAACTCTCCAGAGTTTCTCCATTTAACTGTCTTTATATGGCTAATACTGTCTTCTGTGATGAGTTCACAGATTTTTGATTAAATACTTTGTTTCACAGTGTATCTTGCTTATAAGGTATTATCCTGAGTGTCTGTGTTTCTAGTTCAGCTAGGAAGAAAACTTCAAGTTTAATCCAGATTAAATAAAAAAAGTAAAACCAAGAAACCTCTGGTTGATAGTTTAATGAAAAGATGCAAGTGAGGTTTACTTGGTGTATCACAAAAAGCTGAGATGCTCACTTCCTTTGCTAGGCTTTCAAAATGTCCTTTTAAGTTATTTTTCCCATTGTTTAACTGAAACTCAAAGTTAATAATTAAACTTCTAACAAATTACACTGAGTACCTATGGATATTGGTGACCTTTTCCTCCTTGTGCAGCGTGGAGTGCAAGAGACCTGCTGTGGCTATGGGGTCAAGTTAGATGATAAGTCCTCAGCTGAGGAATTCTTTTGACTGATGTTGGTTGAACTTCATAAGCACCATGTTATGATGTGGATTCATATCCTGCTGTTGTGGAAAGTAGCAAGGAATTGGAGCATGGTACTGGCAGGTTAGCTGTCTTTCTGACAGATAGGTGAGGGCATCTTAAAAATGAAAGGAAACTCTGCCAGCTAATGGTTGTGACTCAGTTTATGTTCCCTCTACACTGCTCTTGAGTGTCCATATGCTCATCCTTTTTTGTTAGAAAGAACTGTAAGGGAGTTAGGTACCTGCACTCGATATGGAAGCCTGTGTTTGGAGACCTTCAGTTTATGGAAATCCTATACTGAGAGAAAATTAAATGGAGGTGTTGTAAGGTATATATCCTTTGCTCCCTTTGTTTGCAGGATTTACTTTTGATGGCTAGGCTTAAATTTGTAAAGGCCTTAGCATTGCTGAACAGGGTTGTATGGGTTAGAAACTGTGTTAAAGGGATTAAAAAACCCGATTTTGTTCCCTTTTTGCCTGCCTGTATCTGGGGAATGAGGCATTTAGAAACATAAAGAAGGTATGATCTTTCAACAACTTTGTGCTGACCTCAGACCCCTGGTCCTCTTCCTTGCAGTTGAACATCCTTTATGAATGGAAAGTGAATTGGACTGGAATGGCATATCTGATGAGGGATAAGAGGAGGTGTCTTGCCAACAGTTTTAGGCTAGAGATTATCTTGAACAAGTTTTAAAAGAAGTTTGGCTTCCAGCCTTGACTGTGTCCCTTTAAGGAATACTGGTTTTAACCTTTTTACTTAAAGCTCCTGTGACTTAACTTTCTTAATTCTTTACAGCTAAGTGCTCTGCTAAACAGACTCGAGTATTTCCACCATGGAGGCATAATTATTAGGTATAAAATAATTGCAGAATTTCACTTCTGAGCATTGGCACACTCAATACTTACTTTCTCAGCTCAGGCCAATGTAGTAATACTCAGTTTAAGCTACATCATTTAAAAAAAATTACATGTTAATGGACTTCTTGGGTCATCCCTCTGTCCAGATGAAGTCTGCAACATGTATAGCCAACCTGCTGTTGTCTTTGTTGGCCTCTCCTGACAAAAGGAGTTTGGGTCGAGCTAAGTATGGTGGCCCATTAAACCCTTCATTCTTTTAAGCTTTTGTGGCAGTGCAGTGGTGCAGGCCCTGTGGCAGGGATGTAGGCATGCTTGAATAAGGCAAAGTGAACTGATGAAGGGGCTACATCACCTGAAACCTATTCCGGAGGAGGATATAGGCCTGTTGTCCAAGGCCTGGGCTGGGAGATGGTTGGTTGGCTTGGGAACAGACAAGGGTTATTGCTTGAACTTCTTATACAATGTTGTAGCAAATCTGTCCTGCATTGTACTGCTGTGTGGCATTTTTGTGACTTTGTGTCACCAGACATTCTCTCTGTTCATCTGTAGTAGGGCAGCACTTGAGCTGGGGAGCAGGGTAGGTAGTGGTGCTGTGCACAGAGTGCAAACCCCCGGAGTCAGGCACTGATTTGGAGCCTCGTGTGCTGATGAAGGTACATTGTGCTTCTAAACCTTCACGGGACTTTTCCCTGACCACCTCTGTTGGCTTGCCGTAATTTTTGGAGTTGCCATAGATTTATCTTATTTTTTTGTGCCACTGGGTGGCCAGACAGCTTTAGCAACTTAAAGCATGAGGAGCTGTGTGCTTTATTCTATACTGATGATTGGCATCCTGAGTATCACAAGAAGGTTACTGTAAGGCAGTTTTTCAGCAAATCCTTGACCAGATTGTTCAAAGACTGCTGTGCAAAGTGAGTCAGAGTTTTGTGGGTTTTTTTATAATTACTCTAAAATGTGTTTTAAGGATATTTCAAAATAGTTCCATATAGCCAGGTAGTGATGGAAAGGCTAGGCATGAAGAAACTCTGGGTCAAATTTCACTTGAGCTATACTGTAAACTGAAAATTTTTGCTTAGCAAACATAGCAGTTGCCAAGGAATGAAAATATATATGAATATGTAGATATTTAAATTTCTAGAAGGAAACCCTTTTAGAGATGTTTTCCTTTCCTGAGGGCTTGTATAAACCTTGGAACGTGTTTTCAGGAAATGTCCAGGGACTTCAAACTTTCAGTACCTGTGATGATTAACATTTAGTTGTCACACAGTCTTCTGTTGCAACAGCCAGAGTCCTTTGCAAATGAAGTCCCTGTGGAGTGTTATGACTGAAATTACACTGGAAATCTACAAACTGTTATTCTGGAAATCTTTAATAACTTTTTTTTTCCTAAAGGGCCAGGAGTACCAGACACTAATTGAGATGATACCAAGGTAGCTTATCAGCTTTGGGTGAAGAAGGAATTTGCTGAGTAAACTGCTATGCACACTTTAGAAAATTATGTCATTCCTATTTTGTTCACCTTCCCAATATCATGAGTTATTCTTCATCATGAGACTTCTTTAAAAGCAAGCAGGTGGTCTTCTTCAGAAGATCATTTGGCCTATGTGAAAGGCATAATTCATGTGGCTCTTCATTGAGAGTCTGAGGGCCATAAATTACTAGAAAGCTGAGATTGCCTTCATTTTTGGATTTGGGAGTTCCTAACACTACCAAAATCATAATGCCATTTCATAGATTAATAAATTCTTGGCTTTTTTAATGAGATAAATCCTTGTTATTTTCTAGTTCAAACATTCTCCAAACTTGAACTCCTGATTTGAACCTGAACTTGTAGTATGTCACTTGATTTTGGCACGCAACATGGATATGGATTGGCAGGGAAGGCAAAATGGATATGAAACAGTCATTTTATTTCAGCCTTTCCTACCTGGTATAACTTGCTGCATGTGCAAAATTTTATTAGATTTTGACATATCAAATTAAGTAAGTGGAGTCTGTGTATGCTCCATTTTAGTAGCAGATTTTTTTGAGATTAACTGCTTAGAAACTCTATAGTTATAAGGCCAGAATGGATTGTTGTAATTATCTAATATGACCCTCTGTAGGACATAGTGTTTTTTAGTATAACAACCTAGAGTCTTCTAGAAAAAGATCAGATTCTGAATTAAAATTGATGAAGGATTTTCTGCAGGTCTAGGCAGCTTTATGTTGATTATCATCATACGTGACAACTTAGTCTTTTTAGACTGAACTGGTTTTCTAGCTTCAGCATCAGGACAGCAGAAGTTGATGTGCCTTTCCTTAGACTGGAGAAGCTATTATGAAATTTGTACTCCCCGCCCTTCCAGTACTTAAGGATTGGGAAAAATAGAGTTTGGTAATGTCTGTTTACTTGAGTGGAGGTACGTGGCTGTTGTATTATGACTAATCTGACTGTAATGAGAAGTGTTTACATATTTTTCCATGGTTAAAAAGAGATCAAGACATGCCATGACCTATTGGATTGCTGTGTTAAATCAGTATTTTGTTACGCTTTGGCTAGGTGGAGGAGTGTGGTTTAACAGAGCTCTACCAACAAGCCTTTTATTTCTATTGTAAATTTGAGTTTGAAGTTACCATTCTGTATATATCTGACACTTTGGTCAAAGATATAAAAACGTGTTCAGACTTTATTGGAGCAGAGCAGCATGTGACAGAAATCTGAATACATACGAGTTAACCCTGTGCTCACTTGCTGCGTTGTATTTTTTTTCTTCCTAGAGCATCAGGAGAGAGCTGGTGTTGGAGATGAAGTAGGGGGATTTCATGATCCTGAAATGACAAGTGATATATAAACTAAACAGTGAAAAGCACTTTAATTAGTAGCATTGAGTTTGTTTCCAAGATAGTGCAAGCATGTTAGTGTTATAAAGCAAAGTGGGGAGCTTGTGACTAAAGTGGTGGGAATGAGGCTGTTGGTGTAGGACTCACCTTATAGGGTTAGCAGGAACCACAAGGAGTAGGGGTTATGAGGGGAATGGAGATATTGGAGAGGATGTCCTGCTCTGGAAAGAGAGGAATAAAGGTGACTGGGAAAATTCCACTGTGTTAGTGATGCAAAATTGTAAAGCAGCATTAGTGTGGATAAAAGAAAACTAGCTGGGCTAAAATTGCTTTGGGAAGAGCTGCTAAGAGATTTTTGCTGTGATAGCGCAAGAGATCTACCACGCATAGTCAAGGATTTAAATGTGGGTAGAAATCTCGTAATATGGTTAGAGAGAAGTATTTCTGGGTATTGTCACTGTGAGAGACTAACTCCTCACACCAGAGAATGAATGCTGTTGGTAATGGCTGGATACAGAGAGCTGTGTTATCTGGCAGTTTCATCATCAAATAGCGACTGAAGCCATAAGATCAACGGAGTTAACTGTAGACGTGGCTTTAAGAAGCACAGAAGATGCTTCAGGGAAGCTGGACATAAAAGTGAACTTGGTTTGAGTGATCGCAACTTTATCTGTTTAACTTAACCTAGTTTAACATGTAGACCAGCAACTGTCAAGCTTCTAGAGAAACTGAAGAAGCTTTTTGGTGAAGTGAGGAGCTTGGATATGGAGGAGGGCATGAAATTTATTGAAGCTACAGGGGTAAATATTAGCATCTCAAATAACAAGAAGAGCTTCCACCTAGGAAATGACCCCAGAGCTGATGATTCACCTGATCATTGCGTCAGGATATGATGAGCAAACATAGAACCTCTGAGAGGTATAGGCAAAAAATCAGTTTGTAAAGGAAGGTGTATCTTGAGGATCAGGAAGTCCAGGGCTAAGGCAGGGGCTACCAACTCGGCAGACAAGGTGACGTCTTGCAAAGGGTATTAAAACAGATAACAGAAGGTGCTTTGGTCATGTGAAAAAGAGAAACAGCCAATCTCAAAAAGGAAGGAATCGGACTGCTGTGCATAGGGACAGGGAGTTGAGTAAAGATGATCTGGGTATGATCCCTGAACTGTAGGAATTGTTTCTTATAAGGATGATACTGAAAAAGATACACAGATATATGGGGTGGGAGCAAAACTTTAACACCTTGAATTTGAGTCTGGTAATCTGTAGTCCAGAGTGCTAAAACATGCAATGCTTGAAATTTGAACTCTGTTAGCAGAAGTTTAACTACTGCTGCTGTTGTCCGAAAAGCGGATTCGTGCCCGGCGTGCAAGTAACCAATTCCACACGCTCAGGAGAGATATTGTTTTATTCAGGCCTGGGTGCTCGGTGGACTTGCCACAAATCAAGCACACCTGGTCTAGTCACCTTTCTGCTTATATCCATGCTTCTCATATACATATTTTAAGATTCTCTTTTACATATTCATTAAATTCCCGAGAACTAATTATAATATTACATCATCCTAGACACATGCGCACTAAAGTCTTTAGGGTCTTCTTGAGGGTCTCGGGTGGTCTCTGGTGGTCGGCAGGGTAGTGAACTCTTCATGAACCCGTTCCTTTATTTCCTTATAAGGTCGAGGTTTGCCTCTGAGCCATGTCTGGACCTCATTCACTTATGGTTCTTAATTTCAAGGTTAATCATTACTAGGGTCTAACAATGCTACACACCTGCAAACACAATACCTGCTAGTTACCTAACTCCTAAGCAACAAGTCTTCATTGTTTAGAATTACAGAAGCGAGCAGTATGGAATAGTAGATACTGCATCAATCATTGTTTAGAATTACAGAAGCGAGCAGTAGAATTACAGAAGCGAGCAGTATGGAATAGTAGATACTGTACCTACTGCATCAATTCCCCCCTTTGAGACTTATGATGTTAAGCATCGTGAGTCTCACACTATTCACTTGTTAAGCATTTGGTCTGCAAAAAGACATACATTGAATTATACAACAAGTAATTATAACTAAGATGACGATCATTATTGCCAATAAAAAAAAACTGTCTGAGCCAATTTAAATTTGGAAGCTGTTATAAATGATTTTGTCCCAAACAGGATTCCAATTTAAGTTAACAATTTATTAAACGAATAGAGGCAAGCAAACAGCGCTGGGTGTGCCGGGAGTCTCTGCTCCACCAAGACACGCACACCGTACAGTTCCCGCCTTCGGTTTATATCCCATCTGCTAATACATATTCATAACTATTCCACGAATGGTGTATCTTCTTCGGCGCATGCCCTCTTGCTTATCACTATGCAGTTAGCAACAAAACCAGTTTGGTGGCTTTTGCAAGAGGCAAGAACTATACATGCCCTCTTGCTTAGCAACACCTGATTGGTTGCTTTTGCAAGAGGCAGGAACAGAAGTTGAAACTTAGTTTCAAAGATGGGGCTCCTCCACCCAAACAACCAGGATGCAGAGGCGCCACAGACACAATCCCCCCCAGACAGTTCGTCGGGAACAGACCCGATGAACTATACATGCCCTCTTGCTTAGCAACCACTAGCCTGCGACTATACAAGAACAATCAGACATATACAGAGAGGGCCACATTTCACCATGTGGCCCTAGCAGTGTTCTATATTGACACGAATCAAGTGAACATATTTCACAGAAGCCACAAAAATAACCAAGAAAAATCTAATCCTTCTCTTTCTTTGAATCCGGATGCTAAATCCTTTAATTGTTGAATTTTCTTCTCAACTAACTGCAAATTATCACTTAGATTCACACATATTCTTAAATTCTTCACAACCGTGATTATGTCTTAGAAATAAATCAATTGCAGCCCTGTTCTCAAGAGTAGCCTCTCTTATTTGAGTCATTTCTATGCCAATAGCTGAAAGTGCCTGAGAGGTATAATTTATATCTTTAACTAAAGCACAGGTAATTCTTCTTATGGTGTGGTAATTCATAGCTACTCCAACTCCGGGCGCTAGGATAGCTGCAGCTGACATCTCACTTGAACTGTATAAAGTGACTTGTGAGTCACAATCTTCTGATACTTGGTGTACACTCCTTTCAACTTGTTCACTATGTTCTAAGTCTGTCTTATTTATCAGCAACGGAGCCATCTTCCTGATTGAACACGGACCTCCTGTTATATTTGCCGGAATATAAGAATAGGCCAATCGTCCACATAATAAAAATCATCCTAGGGGTAATTTAGTATGAATTTTCACATTTAGAAGAACAATTCACAGACTTAACACAATGTCCGGCCGGAAGTGTTCCTTGTACCTTAACTCTTAACATCCCTCTCTCCTTGGATCTAGTTGTTTTTCCCAGACTATAAATACTATGATAAGTTAACTTGATGTCAAAGCTCTGAAACGTAATGTAGTTTTTTTTATCAGTTCTAGAGAAGTTGGTATTCCTACAAGGCAAGAACTGTACATTCCTCCTACTGAATTCCCCGCTGCAATACAAAAAGAAGACATGTTGGTTACTTCTTGGGCTAAAAGTTCCCAGATATTTTGATTGTTGTGAAATATGTTCATCTGATTCATGTGATGAAGTGTGACCTTCTGTCCTACATACCCTTGTATGACCACAAGCCTAAGTCTAGCAGAGTGGTTAATGTATATAGTATGTATATAGTTCCTGCTTCTTGCAAAAGCCACTTAGTGAACATTCTGGTATAGTAAATGAATTTACTAACTTTTTAGAAAAGGGGGGATTGATAGAGGGAACTAACACTTAAGGGTTAATAGCAGAGCCATTGTCTAGCCTAAGCCATAAATTAACTAACCATTCCTGACTGAGATTTCACCATGGTACATCCTCCCACTTGATAAGAGCGGACAGGCCTTGAGCTGGCTCGTTAGGCCTCCTATGTAACAGCTGTGATGAGATAGTGTCCTATGTAAATCACTAACAATAAACAACTGTGAAGGGATAAGTGTTAAAGGACAAGATAACCCGATGCCCCGCTACATTCCAAGAGTCGAGGAACGGATGAGTTAATTAAATGACCATATATAGACAAATGAAGCCCAGAGTTCAACTAAGGGACACAGTGAAGAAGACTATGAACGACCACCGGAGAGGAAAAGACCCTAACCCTAATTTTACTGCGCATGCTTGGACTATGTAAATGACTCTTGGAACTCATTTTAATACGAAGCGGGGACAGGTCATGCATATGTATAGGCATATTACAAAATTATATGAATATGTAATGTTTTACTGTATATATTTATGATGAGTGCCGCGTTACGGTGTGTGTCCTGGTGGAGCGGAGACTCCCGGCACACTCAGCGCTGTTTGCTTGCCTCTATTCGTTTAATAAATTGTAAACTTAAATTGGAATCCTGTTTGGGACTAAGTCATTTATAACAATTGTTATCCCATTTTGGCAGTGAAAATTGGGGTTCAGCTTTACTGATCGTCATAGCTGATATCAACAGGCTCCACATTTTCTGCCCTTAAATTTACAATTTCCCAATTAATTTGGTTTCTCTTCTAACAATAAATATTTTAGATATCACAAATAATTCGGCAACATCTCTGGTGACTCATCAAGTACACCTTAAAGTTAATTTCAATGGTCCCTTAGGTATAGATGTCCACAGTATGGGAGGTATTTTCTCTATTCTAGTGTAATGAATTCAAGAGTCTATTTCTTCTAATTTTACAGCAGTGTTTGTTGTTAATAACACTTGGAAGGGTCCCTTCCACTTTTCTCCAAGGGGGTCGTCCTTCCACGTTCGGAGGTAAACTTGGTCTCCTGAACGGAATGAATGTACTGGAATTTCACGAGGTAAAGCTGTCCTCAAAAGAACATATTTGTGTAAAGAACTCGTCATTTTACTCAAAGACAAGAGAGATTCAGTTAACACTTTTTCTCCTACTATGTGCATTTGTTCAGACCTTCCTGTTAGTGGATACTGTAAGGTTTACCATACAGAATTTCAAATGGACTTACTTTCTCTCTAGCTCTCGGAGTTACCCTAATTCTTAACAAAGCAAGTGGTAAAGCCTCAATCCACTTCAACTCAGCTTCCTGACATACTTTAGAAATCTGTCTTTTTAATGTTTGGTTCATTCTTTCTACCTGTCCACTAGATTGTGGTCTCCAAGGGGTATGTAAATCCCACTTTATTCCTAGTATCTTACTCATGTTCTTAATAACCTCCGCTACAAAATGTGGGCCTCTATCAGAGGACATCCCTAAAAGGACTCCAAATCTCGGAATAATTTCTTTTAATAAATGTTTTGTTACCTCCTTTGCTTTCTTGGTTCGACACGGGAAAGCTTCTGGCCACCCAGAGAAAGTATCTACCAATACCAGTATATATCGGTATTGGTTGCACCTTGGTAATTCTGAAAAATCTATTTGCCAATACTCACCGGGAGGTATGCCTTTCCTTACCTCTCCAGGAGGGGGTCGGATTTGTATTTTCGGATTGTTCCTAAGACAAATCTCACATTTATTACTCACACTTTTAGCAATCAATAACATTTTAGTCCCTATTGCATATCGTTTTACCGACTCGACCGTTGCTTCTGCTCCCATATGTGTCTCAGCATGGGTTGTGACCATCAATTTCTTCATGATTTCGGGAGTTACTATACATTGTCCATGTGAAGTAATCCATCATCCTTGATCATTCTTTTTGCACTGTAATAGCTTAGCCAACTTATTTTCTTTTTCATTGTAATTTGGGGATTCTATTTGAATTTCTTTTGATGGAACTAAAACATAGATTGTGGTATTTAGCGCCACACGCTTGGCAGCTTCATCTGCTTTTCTATTTCCTTGTATCACTTTTGAGTTTCCCCTTTGATGCGCCTTACAATGAATCACAGCAACTTTTTTGGGTTTTTGTGCTGCTTCCAATAAATTTAAAATCTCTGCTCCATATTTTATAGGTGAGCCACTGGCAGACAAAAGTCCTCGCTCTTTCCATATCGCACCATGAGCATGTACAACTCCAAAGGCATATTTAGAGTCTGTATAAATATTAACTCTTTTCCCTTCAGCCACTTCTAAAGCTCTTGTCAAAGCTATTATCTCTGCCTTCTGGGCGGATGTGTTTGGAGGTAATGCTCTTACTTCTCGATCTTTGGTTAAAGTTACCATGGCATAACCAGCCCTCCTTTCTCCTTTCAGAACAAAGCTGCTTCCATCAGTAAATAATTCTTCATCTGGAATCTGGAGCGGGACATCTTTCCGGTCTGGCCTGCTCGCATATACCTGTTTGATAACTTGTAAACAATCATGATTAGGATCGCTCTCTTTTTCACTTGGCAATAAAGAAGCAGGATTTAAAATTGCACTTACTTTCAAAATGATGTCATCTTGTTCCACTAACAGAGCTTGATATTGTAGATTGAGGAGGTGCCATCTTGCAAATGGCCTTTTTTTCTATCATTTCCCAATCTTCATTGTCCTTGGGAAATCTCAAATCCCAAATAAATTACAGTTTGTTTTGCAATTTGTGCTTTCTTTTCTGACACCCTGTACCCAGCCATTCCCAATAAGTTTAGGAGGCTAACAGTCTTTTCTTTGCAGATCTCAATAGTATCTGCTCCCAATAGGTTGTTATCAACGTACTGAAGGAGGGTGACTTGATCTTCCTTACCGGACCACTGTTCCAATTCCTTGGTCAGGGCTGCTCCAAAGGTGATTGGGCTATTTTTAAACCCTTGTGGCAGTACAGTCCAGCAGAGCTGAGTCCTCCTCCCAAGTCGACGGATCTTCCCATTCAAAGGCAAAAATTTTTTGACTGTTCTCTTCCGGAGCTATACAAAAGAAAGCATCTTTCAAATCTAAAGCAGAGAAATATGCATTTGATTCATTGATAGTTGTTAGCAGCGTATATGGATTAGGGACTACTGGATGAATACCTGTCACTAATTGACTTATTGCTCTTAAATCTTGAACCAGCCTATATCCTTGGTTATGTGGCTTTTTCACTGGAAGAATAGGAGTATTCAGTAATCAGATTGACATTCTCTTAAAAGTCCATATTTAAGAAAATTATTTATTATTGGTTCCAAACCTTTTCTAGCTTCCATACTAATAGGATATTGTTTCTTTCTTACTGGTTGAACTCCTGTTTTCAATTCAACTTTTACTGGTTCCACATTTTTTGCTCTTCCCGGTTTCTCTGTTGCCCAAACAAAAGGGTAAACTGCATCTTTAATTTCTTCTGGTATTTCTTCAGATTCATCTGTGTTTGTCTGTCTGTAATAAAAAAAACTTGGGCTTGCCAGGCTTCAGGAAAATGAACTTGGATTTTTCCTTTTTTAAAGTTAACTTGGGCTCCCAATTTATTCAATAAATCCTGTCCTAGGAGAGGCATGGTGCATTCCGGTATATATAAAAATTCATGCATCAATGTTTTTCCTCCAATTTTACATTTTAAAGGTTTCAAAATAGGCCTTACCTCCTTCTTTCCTGTGACCCCAACAATAGATACATTAAATTTACTCATTGGTCCTTTACATGTATTTATAACATAATATTTTGCTCCAGTGTCTACTAAAAAATCAACTACTTCATCTTCTAATTTATACATTGGCCACCATTTAGTACAATACTCAATTAATTTCTCCTTTCTCAAAGGATCTCCCCCAAATTTTCCCCAATGTTTTATGATGCATCCAAGGGGAGAGCAAGGTGTTACTTTAGACTATTGAGTTCCCATATTTTTGCCCAAAAAGAATGTTCTTAACCATGATTTCATATACTCCAGTCGTCACTGTCAAACGTATATGAATATACCTCTTTACCTTTGACCACAATTCCTTACCAAATGCATGCACAATTTTATACCCCAGAACAATATCTCATTTACCTTAGCGTTGCACCGTTGAGTCGCTCACCTGCTCTGGTCGGGGAGAATACTCACGGAGTCCCCGATCAAAAGGTTGGTGCGTGCTGGAGTCCAGAGAGCAGGGTCTCCCCACCAAGAGCCGGCGAGTCGATCCGGGCAAGGCTTCACAGCAGTCCCATCTGGGTCACCAAAAACTGTTGTCCGAAAAGCGGATTCGTGCCTGGCGTGCAAGTAACCAATTCCACACGCTCAGGAGAGATATTGTTTTATTCAGGCCTGGGTGCTCGGTGGACTTGCCACAAATCAAGCACACCTGGTCTAGTCACCTTTCTGTTTATATCCATGCTTCTCATATACATATTTTAAGATTCTCTTTTACATATTCATTAAATCTCCGAGAACTAATTATAATATTACATCATCTGTCCTGGTTCCAGCTGGGACAGGGTTAACTTTCTTCCCAGTAGCTTGGGGGGGGGGTGTGTGCTGTGTTTTGGGTTCGGTGTGAAAGGAGCGTTGATGGCCCATTGATGCTTTGGCTGTTGCTGGGTGATGCTTGCACCCGGAGGGGGGAGCACAGCCGGGGTGGTGGACCCAGCTGGCCAATGGGGTATTCTATACCATGTGACATCATGCTCAGTATTAAAACCAGGGGTGGGGGGGGGCTCGCCCCCAGTTCGTGACATGCGGTCGGTGAGTGGTTGCATTGTGCATTGCCTGCTTTGTGTATTCTGTTATTGTTGTTGTTCTCATTGTTATTATTACTGTTCTACTTAGTTTTATTTCAATTATTAAACTGTTTTTATCTCAACCCGGGAGCTTTCCTACTTGTGCCCTCCCGATTCTCTCCCCCATCCCACCGGGGGGGGGTGATCGAGCGGCTGCGTGGCGTTTATTTTTGCTGGCTGGGGTTAAACCACGACATCATCCTAGACACATGTGCACTAAAGTCTTTAGGGTCGTCTTGAGGGTCTCGAGTGGTCTCTGGTGGTCGGCAGGGTAGTGAACTCTTCATGAACCCGTTCCTTTCTTTCCTTCTAAGGTCGAGGTTTGTCTCTGAGCCATGTCTGGACCACATTCATTTATGGTTCTTAATTTCAAGGTTAATCATTACTAGGGTCTAACAATGCTACACACCTGCAAACACAATACCTGCTAGTTACCTAACTCCTAAGCAACAAGTCTTCATTGTTTAGAATTACAGAAGTGAGCAGTAGAATTACAGAAGCGAGCAGTATGAAATAGTAGATACTGTACTTGTTGCTTGCTTACAGTGATGCAGTGGTATCACCTAACTGGAGAACAAGGAAGGTGGTTTCTGTGGGTTGGCAGGAAGATAAGGAGATGAGTGATAAATGTGGGTAAGTGATATAGGTGCTTGGAGAACCAGCACTAGAGTTGGTGACCCCAAAGGGCCTTGCCAGTCTTATGATTCTCACAGCACTAACTTCATGATGATGTGAATTACTGCTTTGATAACTACTTACTATAGACAAATTGTATATTAAGGTAAAATTTTGATGTAGTCTTGCTTAGTTATAAAGTTTAATAATAAAAAACCAAACTATATATGGGGGAACTTGCTCATACTCAGTGTTGTTACCTAAGGCTGTTTATTTTACTTAATGATTTTGATTCTAATGGCATTTAGCCTGATGGAATTTCACTTTAATTTTTATAGAGGCCCAAATGCAAGCAAACAGCATGGGTTTCAGGAGAACAGTCTTGGACATAATCCTTATTAATTAGTAACACCTGGTTGTGATTCAGTTCTTTGTGTACATGCTGTGTCAAAACAAAAGTATTGGCAGGTGAATGCTGACATGTTTGGGAGACACAGCTGTTGTCCGAAAAGCGGATTCGTGCCCGGCGTGCAAGTATCCAATTCCACACGCTCAGGAGAGATATTGTTTTATTCAGGCCTGGGTGCTCGGTGGACTTGCCACAAATCAAGCACACCTGGTCTAGTCACCTGTCTGTTTATATCCATGCTTCTCATACATATTTTAAGTTTCCTTGTTACATATTCATTACATTTCCGAGAACTAATTATAATATTACATCATCTTAAACACATGCGCACTAAAACCTTTAGGGTCTTCTTGGGGGTCTCGGGTGGTCTCTGGTGGTCGGCAGGTTAGTGAACTCTTCATGAACTTATTTCCTCTTTTACCTTATAGGGTCGCGATTTGTCCCTAAGCCATGCTTGGACCACGTTTGTTTATAGTTTCCATAGCTCACTACCTCTAAAACACACAGCTTATAATTAATTACTACTCCACACAATTACAAACACACACCTGTTAGTTATCTAACTTCTAAGCAACAAATCTGCATTGTTTAAAATTACAGAAGCGAGCAATATAGAATCCACAACAAACTATCTATCACCATAGTATTCTTAAATTAAAACACATACATCTTGATCTCCTCCAATCAAACACCCACTCACTAGCTTCATCATTCTAGTTTCTTATTAACTGGTCTTTTAACCCAGTTCTGGGTGAGGGCTATACACAGGATGATAACACTTTGAAGATTAATGTTGATTAAGATTAACATTAACAATTCCCCCCTTTGAGACTTATGATGTTAAGCATCATGAGTCTCATAATACTTATTTTCTACAAAAAGATACAAATTGAATCATACAACATGTAATCATAATTAAAATAACGATCAGTACCACAAACAAAAATAATTGTCTAAGCCAATTTAAATTCGGAAGCCACGAGAACAACCAAGAAAAATCTAATCCTTCCCGTTCTTTAAACCCATATGCCAAATCTTTTAATTGTTGAATTTTCTTCTCTACTAACTGTGAATTATCACTCAAATTAAAACAACACATTCCTTTAAATTCTTCACAACCATGATTGTGTCTTAAAAGTAAATAGTCAATTGCAGCCCTATTTTCAAGGGTAGCTTCTCTTATTTGTGTCATTTCTGTACCAATAGCCGAAAGTGCTTGGGAGGTATAATTTATGTCTTTTACTAAAGCACAAGTAATCCGTTTTATGGTGTGATAATTCATAGCTACTCCAACTCCGGGTGCTAGGATAGCTGCAGCTGACATCTCACTTGAACTGTATAAAGTGACTTGCGAGTCACAATTCTCTGATATCTGATGTACACTCCTTTTAGTTCGTGCATCATGTTCTAAGTCCTTTTTGTCTATCAGCAGCGGAGCTATCCTCCCTATTGAACACGGACCTCCGGTCACATTCGCTGGAATATAGGAATATGCTATTCGTCCACACAACAAAAACCATCCAAGGGGTAGTTTAGTATGAGCCCATGCATAACTCTGAAGTTGAGTGGAGTTACATCTCAAAGGAGGTTGTAAACGCGTTAAATTTTCACATTTAAAAGTACAATTTATGAATTTAACACAATGCCCAGCTGGAAGCATTCCTCGCACCTTGACTCTTAACATCCCTCTCTCCTTAAATCTAGTTGTTTTTCCTAAACTATAAATGCTACGATAAGTTAATTTAATATCAAAACTTTGAAACATTGTATAATTCTTCATCAATTCCAATGGGGTTGGTACTCCTACCAAACAAGAACTATACATCCCTCCCACAGAATTCTCGGCTGAAATACAAAAGGAAGACATGTTGGTTACTTCTCGGGCTAAAAGTTCCCAGATATTTCGATTTCTATCCCATTTTGGTAGCAAAAATTGAGAATCAATCTGACTGATCGTTATTATTAACAACAACACATTCCACATCTTCCCTCTCTCTCTGATTTAATTCTGTTCAATAATCAAATTGTTACACTAATTTAGCAGCATCTCCAGTATCTCATTGAACACGCCGCAAAGTTAACTTCAATGGTTCCTTAAAAACAGATGTCCACAGTCCAGGTGGAATTTTCTTAATCCTCGTATAATGAATCCAAGAATCTATTCCTTCCAGTTTCACAGCAGTGTTTGTTGTTAACAGCACCTGGAAAGGTCCTTTCCACTTTTCTCCAAGAGGGTCATCCTTCCACGTTCGCAAATAAACTTGATCTCCTGGATTAAATGAGTGTACTGGAAATTCAAGAGGTAAAGGTGTCTTCAAAAGGACATACTTATGCAAAGAATTCAACACCTTACTCAAAGATAAAAGATATTCAGTTAATACTTTTTCTCCTATTACATGCATTTGTTCTGATCCTCCTGTCAAATTAACACTATAAGGTTTTCCATATAAAATTTCAAATGGACTCACTTTTTCTTTAGCTCTAGGGGTCACCCTAATTCTCAACAAGGCAAGTGGTAAGGCTTCGATCCACTTCAATTGAGCTTCCTGACATATTTTAGAAATTTGTCTTTTCAATGTTTGATTCATCCTTTCCACCTGCCCACTAGATTGAGGTCTCCAAGGGGTATGGAGATCCCACTTAATCCCTAATGTCTTACTCATGTTTTTAACAACCTCTGCTACAAAATGTGGACCTCTATCTGAGGATATTCCTAAAGGGACTCCAAACCTTGGAATTATTTCTTTCAACAAATGTTTTACAACCTCTTTTGCTTTGTTGGTTCGACACGGGAAAGCTTCCGGCCATCCAGAGAAGGTATCTACCAATATCAATAGATATCGGTATTGGTTACATCGCAGTAACTCTGAAAAATCTATTTGCCAATACTCACCGGAAGTTATGCCTCTTTTTACCTCTCCAGGAGGGGGTCGGATTTGTATTTTCGGATTGTTCCTAAGACAAATCTCACATTTATTACTCACACTTTTAGCAATCAATAACATTTTGGTTCCTATCGCATATCGTCTTACTGATTCCACCATTGCCTCTGCTCCCATATGTGTTTCAGCATGGGTTTTGACCATTAATTTCTTCATAATTTCAGGGGTTACTATACATTGTCCATGAGAAGTTATCCACCACCCTTGATCATTCTTCTTACAATGTAATAACATAGCTAATTTATTTTCTTTCTCATTATAATTTGGGGATTCCACCTGAATTTCTTTTGATGGAATTAAAACATAAATCATAGTATTTAATGCTACACGTTTAGCAGCCTCGTCTGCTTTTCGATTTCCTTGTATTACTTTTGAGTCCCCTTTTTGATGAGCTTTACAATGAATCACCGCAACTTCTTTAGGTTTCTGTACTGCTTCCAACAAATTCAAAATCTCGGTTCCGTATTTTATAGGGGTACCGCTAGCAGATAAAAGTCCTCGCTCCTTCCATATTGCTCCATGAGCATGCACAACTCCAAAAGCATATTTAGAATCTGTATAGATGTTAACTCTTTTACCTTTAGCCAAATTTAAGGCTTTTGTGAGGGCTATAATTTCTGCTTTCTGGGCGGATGTATTTGGAGGTAATGCTTTTACTTCTCGATCTTCAGTTAAAGTTACCACGGCATAACCAGCCCTCCTTTCTCCTTTTACAACGAAGCTGCTTCCATCAGTAAATAATTCTTCATCCGGAGTTTGGAGAGGGACATCTTTCAGATCTGGCCTGCTGGCATACACCTGTTCGATAACTTGTAAACAATCATGGTTAAGATCACTCTCTTTTTCACTTGACATTAAAGAGGCAGGATTTAAAATTGTACTCACTTTCAAAATGATGTCGTCTTGTTCCACTAACAAAGCCTGATATTGTAACAAACGACTAGGGGTTAGCCAATGATGTCCTTTTTGTTCCAGTACTGCAAGTACCGCATGCGGGACGTGAACCGTTATTTTCTGTCCCAATGTCAATTTTCTAGCTTCTTGAATGATGAGAACTGTTGCCGCAACTGCCCGCAAGCAGCTAGGCCATCCTGAGCTTACTTTATCTAATTGTTTGGAAAAGTAAGCCACTGGTCTTTTCCAGTCTCCCAAAAGTTGAGTCAAAACCCCCATAGCTACATGTCTCTTCTCATGCACAAATAGCTCAAAGGGTTTGGTCAAATTTGGAAGTCCTAAAGCTGGAGCTTTCATTAAAGTCTGTTTAATGTCATCAAAACTTTTTCGGCACTCTGGAGTCCATTCTAACAATTCTTCAGGGCCTTTGGTTGCCTCATACAGTGGTTTTGCCATCAAACCATAATTTGGAATCCAAAGGCGACACCATCCAGCCATTCCTAAAAATCCTCTCAACTCTCTTTTAGATTGAGGGGGTGCCATCCTGCAAATGGCTTCTTTTCTACCATTTCCCAGTCTTCGCTGTCCTTGGGAAATCTCAAACCCCAAATAAATTACAGTTTGTTTTGCAATTTGTGCTTTCTTCTCTGACACCCTATACCCAGCCATTCCCAAAAAGTTTAGGAGGCTGACAGTCTTTTCTTTGCAGATTTCAATGGTATCTGCTCCCAATAGGATGTCATCAACATATTGAAGGAGGGTGATTTGATCTTCCTTACCGGACCACTGTTCCAGTTCCTTATTCAGAGCTGCTCCAAAGATGGTTGGGCTATTTTTAAACCCTTGTGGCAGCACGGTCCAGCAGAGCTGAGTCCTCCTCCCAGTCGAGGGATCTTCCCATTCAAAGGCAAAAATCTTTTGGCTGTTTTCTTCCAGAGGTATACAAAAGAAAGCGTCTTTCAAATCTATAACAGAGAAATATGCATTTGATTCATTGATAGTTGTTAACAGCGTATATGGATTAGGGACTATTGGATGAATGTCCACCACTAACTGGTTTATTGCTCTTAAATCTTGGACCAGCCTATATCCTTGGTTATGCGGCTTTTTCACTGGAAGGACAGGAGTATTATAATCAGATTGACATTCTCTTAAAAGTCCGTATTTAAGAAAATTATTTATTATTGGTTCCAAACCTTTTCTGGCTTCTATACTAATAGGATATTGTTTCTTTCTTACCGGTCGAGCTCCTGTTTTCAATTCAACTTTTACCGGTTCCACATTTTTCGCTCTTCCTGGTTTCTCTGTTGCCCAAACAAAAGGGTAAACTGCATCTTTAATCTCTTCTGGAATTTCTTCAGATTCATCTGTGTTTGTCTGTAATAAATAAACTTGGGCTTGCCAGGCATTAGCTTCAGGAAAATGAACTTGGATTCTTCCTTTTTTAAAGTTGATTTGTGCTCCCAATTTATTCAATAAATCCCGTCCTAAGAGAGGCATGGTGCATTCCGGTATATATAAAAATTCATGCATCAGCGTTTTCCCTCCAATTTTACATTTTAAAGGTTTCAAAAAAGGCCTTATCTCCTTCTTTCCCGTGACCCCAACAATAGATACATTAAATTTACTCATTGGTCCTTTACATGTATTTATAACAGAATATTTTGCTCCAGTATCTACTAAAAAATCGACTACTTCATCTCCCAGCTTTACTGGAACCAGGGGCTCAGCTGGGAAAATATCATTTTCTACCCCCGGTCCCCGTCATTCAGAATCTCCTCCCATCATAATTAAATCAGCTTCAGGTGGTATCTGCTGTGACTGAGTCACGACTGCGTCTTTGTTCTCTGGACACTCACTCTTCCAGTGTCCCTGTTTCTTGCATACAGCACATTGATTAAATCCTAATGGGGTATATTGTTTAAACATATCTCTACCTCCTCTACCTTTTCCTCTCAAATACCCTCTACCTCTACCTCTCAAATATCTTCTGCCTCTTCCTCCAGCTGATCCTTGGGCATTTACAAAAGCAGCTGCTAAAATAGCAGCTTTTTGTTTCCTATCTTTTATTTTTTCTTTTTCCTGATTTTTCTTTTCCTCCTCTTCCCTATTGTTATACACCTTATAAGCAATTTCAATTAACTGTGATATAGTCATTCCTGTAATCCCATCCACTTTCTGCAATTTCTTTCGAATATCTGGAGCAGCTTGCCCTACAAACAAAGTAGTAAATATTGCTCTGTTCTCATCACTCTCAGGATCTAAATCTGTCCATTTCCTAGCTGCCTCACATAATCGTTCATAAAAGGTGGATGGGTCCTCTGTTTTTCCCTGAATTATTTGAGTCAATTTCGCCAAATTCTTTGGGCGGGATATTCCATTCTTTACTCCATACAAAATTAATTGTTGATACTGTTTAATCATCAATTTCCCATCATTACTATTAGGATTCCAATTTGGGTCTTGAGTTGGCATAAAATGAGCAGGACCTTCTCTTGCATTTATTCTTTCATTTTCCATATTTGCTTTTTCTAATACTACCCTCTTTTCTTCAGGAGTAAACAAATTATTCAAAAGAATTTGAATATCTTTCCAATCTGGATTATGATTTTCAATAATTGTTCGAAAGGATCTATACACCTTTTCTGGATTCTCTCTGTATGATCCTGCTAACTCTTTCCAATTCATTAAATCAGAAGTTGTAAATGGTACTTTCACAAATACTGGCTCCCCCCTTGGGCCCACTGCCTGGCGAAGGGGTGCTAACAATACAGACCCTTGCTGGGTTCTAGTCCTGCCAGCTATCGGACTAAAAGTATTGCTTCCTCTTGCTTCGGTTTCAGAAGTTTCATTTTTACTTGGTGGTACTAACATTTGTGTATCCTCCTCTTCTTCTCCTAGTTTTAAACACCGTTTTCCTATGCTACATGCAGAACAACAATGCGCTTTTGGTTCCTTATTTTCCATCATCATCATCATCACATTAGAATCCGAATCTAAAAGCTTACATTTTTTCCGAATTTCATGATCATTTCTCAAAGAAAAAAACAAATCTACATAAGGTACCTCATCCCATTTTCCTTGTCTTCTACAAAATAACATTAACTGTAAAATGGTATTATATTGCAAGGTTCCCAATTCTGGCCATTTTTCCTCATCTTCCAATTTGTACATTGGCCACCATCTAGTACAATATTCAATTAATTTATCCTTTCTCAAAGGATCACCCCCAAATTTTCCCCAATGTTTAATGATGCATCCTAAGGGGGAACAAGGTGTTACTTTTGATGGTTGAGCTCCCATACCTTTACCAAAAAAGAACGTTCTTAACCACAACTTCATATACTCCAGTCGTCACTGTCAAACGCATATGAATATACCGGTTTACCCCTGGCGCCTACAACTTCATATACTCCAGTCGTCACTGTCAAACGCATATGAATATACCTCTTTACCTGTGGCCACAATTCCTTACCAAATGCATGCACAGTTTTATACTCCAGAACAATATCTCATTTACCTTAGCGTTGCACCGTTGAGTCGCTCACCTGCTCTGGTCGGGGAGAATACTCACGGAGTCCCCGATCAAAAGGTCGGTGCGCGCTGGAGTCCAGAGAGCAGGGTCTCCCCACCGAGAGCTGGCAAGTCGATCCGGGCAAGGCTTCACAGCAGTCCCATCTGGGTCGCCAAAAACTGTTGTCCGAAAAGCGGATTCGTGCCCGGCGTGCAAGTATCCAATTCCACACGCTCAGGAGAGATATTGTTTTATTCAGGCCTGGGTGCTCGGTGGACTTGCCACAAATCAAGCACACCTGGTCTAGTCACCTGTCTGTTTATATCCATGCTTCTCATACATATTTTAAGTTTCCTTGTTACATATTCATTACATTTCCGAGAACTAATTATAATATTACATCATCTTAAACACATGCGCACTAAAACCTTTAGGGTCTTCTTGGGGGTCTCGGGTGGTCTCTGGTGGTCGGCAGGTTAGTGAACTCTTCATGAACTTATTTCCTCTTTTACCTTATAGGGTCGCGATTTGTCCCTAAGCCATGCTTGGACCACGTTTGTTTATAGTTTCCATAGCTCACTACCTCTAAAACACACAGCTTATAATTAATTACTACTCCACACAATTACAAACACACACCTGTTAGTTATCTAACTTCTAAGCAACAAATCTGCATTGTTTAAAATTACAGAAGCGAGCAATATAGAATCCACAACAAACTATCTATCACCATAGTATTCTTAAATTAAAACACATACATCTTGATCTCCTCCAATCAAACACCCACTCACTAGCTTCATCATTCTAGTTTCTTATTAACTGGTCTTTTAACCCAGTTCTGGGTGAGGGCTATACACAGGATGATAACACTTTGAAGATTAATGTTGATTAAGATTAACATTAACAGCTCCTTCAGATACTGTAAAATTGCCATGGGGAGCAGCCATTCAGCTGCTTCTCCCAAATGGAGTTAAAATCAAGTGCTTGCTCGGGTATCAATCTCTAGGCTGAATTTTATAAAATGCATTCTGTCTTTACAAACTTAACTTAAAAAACAAACACCCCCAAACCATCCTTTTCAGCTTCCTTCTGGGGGAATATTTTAAGTGACCAATGTCCCAAGACCTTAAGCAAAAAAAAAAACCCTGCAAAAAAAGTTGGTGCCAATCTAACCATCCTATTTCTAAGATTTGTGTGTGTCCTTCAGGGACCAGTGTTGTCTGAGCAGTTTGTGAATGCTAAGGGTAAAGTCAGGCTGCCAAAGAATTCATCTGCAAACAGTGTTCTGTTAGATCTCCCGTTCCCGTCTGGGAATCTCATCCAGTTACACCATAACTGATATTCTAAATAGTTCTTTTACTCTTTCTTAATGCCCACAATCAGCTTATTTCTATCTCCTAGATATTAAGCTTTACTCTGGTTTGTAAAGCAAGTAAATACTTAAGTGACACAATATTAATATTTTCATTAAAACTCTTTTTCAAACTAGACCAATCCTGCTTCATTATTTGGTGCAGGAAAACACAGGTGGTGTTTTTCCTGGGAGCTTATCACTTGCTGTAGTATGGTGGGATTATTTTATTTTATTTTATTTTTTAAAATAAAAACAAGTAGTTACTGAATCCACTACAAATATGCTGTTTTATTTTTGAGTTTCTCTTTTGGTGAATGTTAGACTTCTGAAGTTGAACAATGATATTTGTTATTACCAGTTTTCAGCTCGATGCCTTTTGGGGCAAGCTTGTGCTCAGTCCTGCTTGACAAGTAGCCGTGTGTAGGAGACCAACTGGAAGCTAACACCAAAGGCTAACTTGTAACCCCCTGGAACAAAGAACTGTCTTCTCAGAAGAGGGCGGACAACGACAGGAGACGAAACTTGATAAAGGAGCAGGGGGTGGAGATCCCCTGAGCCTGTCCGAGAAATGTCTCAAACACTCGCAAGACTGGGTGATGGTGAATCTCAGGAAGGCTCCGGTGAGATAAAGGAATGCAACAAAAGACATTATTCAACCTCTGTAGAGAGTTAACTGGGCATGGCCTTGGGGGAAGAAACATACTAAGTAAGATAAGCACCAAGAAAACAAAGACTGCCAGAAACTACTTGAACCACGGGTGAACTATCCTAATTAGCATAGATAAGAACCCACCCACCAGCAGGAAAAGCCCCCTAACTACGGGTGAACTATCCTAATTAGCATAGTGTAAAAAAAAAAAAAAACCGCACCGCAGCAAGGGGCAGTTCGTAGTGAACGGCGGACATAAAAGGAGAAGGCAAGTGCCATGGGGTGGGAACTTTAGAATGAGCGCTCCTACAGACTAGAGACCCCCGTTGGCTGGACCAACGCTGGAACCCGGACCGGTGATCGATCTCCCTCTCCCTCTCCCTCTCCCTCTCCCTCTCCCTCTCCCTCTCCCTCTCCCTCTCCCTCTCCCTCTCCCTCTCCCTCTCCCTCTCCCTCTCCCTCTCCCTCTCCCTCTCCCTCTCCCTCTCCCTCTCCCTCTCCCTCTCCCTCTCCCTCTCCCTCTCCCTCTCCCTCTCCCTCTCCCTCTCCCTCTCCCTCTCATCCTTTAACTGGTGATGTGTCTTTCATCTTCTCTCATTCTTTTATTCTTTTACCCTTTTCTAGTAAGTAACGCAAGGCGCGGCAAGCAATAAATATTTCTGCTACCAAATTATTTACTGACGAGCCTAGCTTTGGGAAAAAAGTTTTTGTTTACCTACATACCTTGGGTGTTGTGTATACCCTATTTCCAACCAAGAGAATCAGCGAATCTAAATCGCCTCTCCCTCCTTCTTGGCGGGATGTGACACCGTGTTACAGTTGGTTGATTGCTTGCAATCCTGTAACTTAAATCGAAACTACCAGAGAAGATATCGAGGCTGTGCGATCACTTCTGGTGTGGTTAGTCAGCAACTCTTGTTCCAGAGTGCATCTCATTTAAACTAAATCTGAACAGGGAGTGTAGAAACCTGAGTCATTCAAGAGACACTACAGATGATTTCAGTGCTTTTGTTGACTGAGGAGAGAAGCACATGCCAGCCAAAGGAAAAGCACACAAGTTGTCTTATTCTATCTGTAATTCCTGCTTTTTCTTCTTTGTTTGGTACCAGAGTACTTGTGTCTTCTAGCAGCTGTTACCTTGCTGTGGCCAAGCTGTATGATTTGATCTAATAACTTCAGCAAGTTTCTAGTCACTTAAGTGACCTTTACCTGTGCATAAAATGTCTGAGCAGCTGCTGCATGTACTTTGTGTCTTAGAAGAAATTATTCTGTAAAGAGGTGTATCTTATTGTCAAAATAAAAATAAAAGAACTTGTCCACTCATCTGGTTTCTGAATTAGTTTTAAGGTTTGTTTTTTGTGTTGTTTTTTTTTTTTTTTGGGGGGGGGTGGGGGTTGTTATTTGGCTTGGGTTTTTTTTTGCACTGAAGCTTTTATTATAAACTAGTTGAACTATTGGTTTGTCAGCAAAGTACCAACTCGGACTGGCTCCTAGCAGGCTTAATAAATTATCTGTCTGTCTCTTATCCTTGCACCAGAAGGCAGGAAAATGGCTTTCATTATGTATATTTTCTTAGTCTTTGACAGCTGGGGGCATATGCGAGTTGAAGTCTGTTTTGTGTAAAATGAAGTAGTGTGGGTTTTGCTTACTTATTAAATTAAGGCATTTCCACTAATTAATGTATTTATGAACCTCGCAGAACTTGAAAGAAGAGTAATTTATGCTTGGAAGCCTCCTTTTGTCTCTGCCCAGTAGTATCTATATTCCATATCTAAAAATTCTGAAAGATTTAATAGATTTTTTTTTTTATGATAAGGCATAGATTCAGAAGTAGGGATGCTGTCTCTTCTGATCATAAAACAGTGAAAAGTTAAGGAGAAATCTCTAACCTGCAGGGAACTCCTTAAAGCAAAGGCACTGAAGCACAGTCTAACAGAATACATCTTCTGAGAGAGAGTCACTGTCCTGGTTTTGGCTGGGACAGAGTTAACTTTCTTCCCAGTAGCTGGGGGGGGTGCTGTGTTTTGGGTTTGGTATGAGAGGAGTGTTGATGGCCCACTGATGCTTTGGTTGTTGCTGGGTGGTGCTTGCACCAGGGACTTTTCCGGCCTCCCATGCTCTGCCAGGTGCAGGGGAAGCTGGGTGGGGGGAGCATAGCTGGGGCGGTTGACCCAGCTGGCCAATGGGGTATTCTATACCATGTGATGTCATGCTCACTATAAAAACTAGGGTGGTGGTGGTGGGGAGTCTCTCGCGGTTTGTGACATGTGAGCAGTTGCATTGTGCATTGCCTTGATAGGGATTAACGTCAAGATAGGAAGGAACAATGAAGAGATTTACAGTTCTTTGGTTGAAATGATGCAGATGGTTAGGAACACCTTGTGAATAGGCCGACCTGACACATAGTAGATAAAAAGGCCTTGAAACTTAGTATTCTAGATAAGGAGGCCAACCTTGTATCTTGAGTAGAATAGATAAGAGGGTGGTGCTGGTGAGAATTGCACTAATTAAGCCAGGAGCTAGAACTAAGTATGTGTGAAGACTGAGACTTTTGCATATGTTAATGAATTCTGGGAAATGTAATGAATATGTATACTCTAACTGTATATAACTTCTATGGTTAAGTGATTTGGCACGCACACTAGGTGGAGCGATCCCCTGTGCGTCCAGCGCTGCAATAAAGAATACCTGCTTTCTAAAACTCCAAATTGAGTCTTAGAGAGTTTGTCAGGAACTTCTTCGTTTCAGATTGGCGACCCAGATGGGACTTCCTCTGTGCTTGCCTGCGGGACCCGCTGAGAAAAAGGACTCCCTTAGGTACCCCCGGAGACTTCTCCGGAGGGACTCCTTGCCTCATCCGGATCACCGCAGGAGCAGACAAAGGACTATCTGTTTGATAAAGGTGTTCTTTAACTCCTTGACTTTTGGGACTGGCCAATTTGGGCTCTCCATAAGACGTAGGCAGAGGGTCCTACGCAGGACGGCGTATACCAAGGCACTAGCACCTTAGTGGTATACATATACATTGGTTTTGGTTTTGATTCTGAATAAGTTTGGAAGTATATGGAATCATCTGTATACTGTTGCTCGTTATGATTTTGGTACTCTAAATGAGTTTTGGGGTATACTGTGGTATACTATTGTTCATAACGATTTGTTGTTGTTATTGTGATAAGAGAATTTTGTTATTCTTTGTGTAAGAATTTTGTGTGTATCGTAATGGGCGGTAAGCAGAGTGGAGGTATCTTGAAGAAGAGTCCCCATATGGTCGGGGTTAGAGTCCCCATTTGGTAAAATCCGAATAAGCCTACGGTAACTATTGTAAATATTTGTCCGTTTGCTGAGAGTGACACAGGGGTTCGAGTCCCCTTTGATTGTTTTGTGTAAAGGTATTGTCTATTGTCATAATGATTGAATATTTGTGGTGGTGTTATGCGAAAAGTTTGTTTGTTTATGTGATTTCCCGTGTGTAAAATGGGATGAAGTAATGTATGCAGATATGTTTTTCACTTTGCGAAACCATCCGGAACGGCACAAGGAGTGCGGTATAAATTTAGCACCTCAAGACCCTTTTGTATTGGCATTAGAAAAGGAAGGACAGAAGGATCAGGGAAAGTCGAAGTGGTGTTGTTCAGCATGTAGCATTGGGCAGAGATGTTTGGGGACAAAGGAACAAGATAAAGAGGAAGAACTGGAAATGTTGATAGCGCCCCAGGCTAGGTTGCTAGAAAGGGGGGCAGAGGGGGTGTTGACTCATCTCTGAGTGAGAGCGATTCAGAAACTGCTGAGAAAAAGGAAGGCGGAGGTTTTAGCCCTGTGGCAGGGAGGACTCGTAACAAAGGTGGCAGGGGTGCATTACCCATTCAGGCTCCTTTACAGGAGGCTGTGGGACCGGAAGGTCCGGTAGTAGTTAAAGTCCCCTTTACGATTGCAGATTTGAATAATTGGAGACAAGCAGCAGGCAATTATCGAGATAACCCTGAAAAGACAGCCCGAGCTCTTGAGATGTTCTAAAAACTCAAGATCCAGATTGGAGTGATTCAGATGCTGTGATGGGAGAGGTGTTTGACTTCGAATTTCTGGTAGACACGGGTGCCTCTTACTCTGTATTAAACCAAGAATTAATGCCCGTGGATGAGGATTTTGTGACTGTGATAGGGGCTACTGCCCAACAAGAGAAAGCTTTCTTTTTTTACAGCCGCTTAAATATAGGTTAGGAAAACCAAATAGGGATACATAAGTTTTTGCATATGCCAAATTCTCCAAAATCCCTATTGGGGCGAGATTTATTAGAACAATTGGGAGCAGAACTAACATTCAAAAAGGATAAAATGGAATTTAAAGTTAAAGATGAACAATTAATTGAAGTCTTAAGCCTGGCTTTAATACAAACTGAAAAAGCAAAGCAAATACCCCAAGAAATATCCAGGAGTATGGGCCTCCGGGATACCTGGAAAGGCCAAAAATGCAGCACCAATTAAAATAGAATTAAAGCCAGGGGCTGGCCCAGTTAGAATTTAACAGTATCCTTTGAAGTTAGAAGATCGAAAGGGAATAAAAGAAATAATTGATAATTTCTTGCAATTCGGACTACCTGTGGAATGTGAATCAGAGTATAACACTCCTATCTTACCTGTGAAAAAGCCGGATGGCAAAAGTTACAGATTGGTTCAAGATTTGAGAGCAATAAACAAAATTGTAGAAGATTTGCACCCTGTGGTAGCGAATCCTTATACATTGCTAACTAAATTAAAGAATGGTCAGATATGGTTTACCATACTGGATCTAAAGGATGCCTTTTTCTGTCTGACTTTGGCAAAAGAGAGCCAAAAAATATTTGCATTTGAGTGGGAAAATCCTGATACAGGGAGAAAGACCCAATTAACCTGGACAGTGTTACCCCAAGGATTCAAGAATAGTCCTACTATCTTTAGTAATCAATTAGCACGAGAGATTGAAGCTTGGAATCCCCCATCACAAGATGGCACTCTATTACAATATGTAGATGATCTTTTAATTGCTACAGAAACAGAAAAAGAATGTGTGCGTGTCATGGTTTAACCTGGCAGGCAGCCAAATACCACGCAGCTGCTCACTCATTTTTAGCTTTCGAAACGCTCTCTGTCTCTCCTGTCCAAACTAGTTCTGACGAATTTTCTTTCAGTAATTCATACAGTGGTTTTACCAAAAGGAAATGGAAAGCTAAAAATGAAACACGTTGTCAAGAGATCTGCAGCTGTTAATCTTCCCTCAATACAAAAGGCAGATGAGTTAGTTGCAGTAGAGGCCAACCAAACCCAAGTATTTACATGTTGATCTTGGGGAAATGTATCCAGGGCATGTGCCTGTAGTACAAGACTACAAAGCATGACGAGCCAACCTTTGATAAGGGAGGAAAACAGGAGTATCATCTCCTTCCAGTAATACATACGCCGTTGCTCCAGCTCCTTCAGCTAATATTACTCCGGGTTTGATAACCTGATGTGGGGTAATTGCCCATACAGATTGGAGAGCTATGGCTTGCGCTTTTTCAGATTGAACTTCAATTCGATGTTGGATTCACGACACCAATAACACCGTTCCAATGCTATCTCCTCTAGATAAGGCACAGGTATTCGTCGAAGATACCTGAAATACAAGAACTCGAGAATCTGATATCAACAAAGGAAGTAAAGTAAGAGGAGAAGTTGAGGTACAGAACCATACGGCATTCTCAGGGGTTATTATATGAATCTTCACGTCTAGACTAATAGGTCGTGGTCCCACCATACAATCCGTCAGTGTAAGCAATTACATTTCCCCTGTAGTTAATATTTTGGGAGAAATACCATCTGGAAGAATTTCAATCTTCACCATGTTTTGTACTTGAGGTGTTGTAATATGATCATAGGGTGTTTGATTATCAATATTCTGGCTATTTAACAAAAAAACTGCTTTAGTAAGATGTGAACTCCAATGTTATAAAGTTTTAGCACTGGTTAGCTTTTTTAATTGTTCCTTCAACATCCCATTCATTCTTCCAATCAAGCCATTAGCTTGGGGATGGTAGGCAATGTGGAATATCCAATCTATCCCTAGCCCTTGAGCCCAATCTTGGACATTATGTCCACTAAAGTGTGTTCCTTGGTCACTTTGTATTTGGTGAGGAGGTCTGTATTGTTGAATGAGTTGTTCTAATGCTTCAATTGTGTTATGTTGATTAGCATATTTGATAGGTTTAGCAAAAACCAGTCCTGACACTGTATCCACAGCAGTGAATACATATCACCACCCCCTCAACAGGGGCAGGGGCCAAGGTAATTGACCTGCCAGGTATTCAAGGCCCACTGACCCTGTTTTATCTTTCCCCATGGCCTATATAATGACCTTAAATGTAGCTGCGTACAAATAGTACAATTATGTGCATATGCTTTATAAATATGTAATGGCTATTGAAAAGAAAGCATTAGCAAGATCTATCACCACCTTCCAGGGTTGTAAATTTTTGCTGATTTTTTTTCTATAAGAATAACCATGTCTGGTACCGTAACTGCAAGTGGAGGGGGGTGACTTTATTCAGTTCTCTATAATCTACAGTCATTCTCCAAGTGCTGTCTGGTTTTCAGACAGGCCAAATAGGATTATTAAAAGCAGTCATAGTTTCCTTAACGATTCCCACTTGTTGAAGTGCCTGAATGGTTTGAGTAATTTCCTCCTCCCCCCCGGAATATGATATTGTTTTACAGTTACCACCTTGGCAGGCACGGGCAGCACAACAGGATCCTACTTTGGGAATCCATGCAAGACGGTTATAGATCGAATAGCAAATCCCGCTTGCGAAGTCCCGAAGCAGAAGCAACCATTTAAAGTTTCAACTGTTTGTCCTGCCAACACATCAATACCCAAAATATATTCTTTAATTGGGGCAATTAACACTGTCATGGTAAATGGAGTGGCATTTCCTATTGTTAAGGTAACCTTAGCTCTGAGGGCAGGGGTCGGATTTCCCCCCCAGTCCACAGATCTGTGATGTGGTGTCCTGGTTTCGGCTGGGATAGAGTTAATTTTCTTCCTAGTAGCTGGTATAGTGCTGTGTCTTGGACTTAGTATGAGAAGAATGTTGATAACACACTGATGTTTTAGTTGTTGCTAAGTAGTGCTTACGCTACTCAAGGACTTTTCAGCTTCCCATGCTCTGCCAGGTGCACAAGAAGCTGGGAGGGAGCACAGCCAGGACAGCTGCCTCAAACTGGCCAAAGGGATATTCCATACCATATGACGTCATGCTCAGTATATAAACTGGGGGGAGTTGGCTGGGGGGCAGCGATCGCTGCTCGGGGACTGGTGGGGTGTCCGTCAGCGGGTGGTGAGCAGTTGCATCACTTGGTTTTTTCTCCCCCTGGGTTTTGTTCCTCTGTCTCTCTCTTATTGTTTTCCTTTTCATTACAATTTGTTGTTGTTATTATAACTTTATTTTATTTCAAGTATTAAACTGTTCTTATCTCAACCCACAACTTTTCTTACTTCTGCCTTTCCAATTCTCTCCCCCATCCCACTGGGAGGGAGGAGGGTGAGCGAGCGGCTGTGCGGTGCTTAGTTGCTGGCTGGGGTTAAACCATGACAGTCCTTTTTGGCGCCCAACGTGGGGCTCAAAGGGTTGAGATAATGACAGATCTGACCAGAGCGTGTTAAAATAAATTTGTTATAAACATTTAATAGTCACTGATCACAATGTTGTTTTATTTGTTTGCATGGTTGTATTATGTAAACCCTTACTTGCAGTATGTATTCCCTGTGGCGCTGTTTATCACTTCTGGGCGATGGGTCAGGATTATCACTTTGCTGTACTGTGTAACATCAGCTTATGATATGATAATATTATTGGTAAAAAAACCTAATTTGGTATTTGTATTTGGTATTGCTGTCCTCTCTGTACCTCAGGTGCCATCTCTCAGAAATTATTAATAATGACACTCTTCACCTTTTCTCCACAGCGAACCAATCTATGGGGAAGACAGAGGGGGATGCTTTCCCCCATTCTTTCACCTTCCCTTTCTCTTCCAGGCTAGTTACACCAGCTCTTGAGAATTTTGAATATCCTTGGGATGTTCAAGCCAGCATGCTCCTATTGCTATGTCTCCTGAATGTGGTTCAGGTCTTGTTTAGGGTTAAACAATTTAAAAAAATCACCCAGAGATCTGCTCCTAGGCTGGATGGTCATGGGTGGCACGGCATGTGGGAGCCGGCACAGGCAGGACGCAGGAACAACCACAAAACCACGGATGAAATGCAAAGAGTAAGTTTTTTTCGTTACCTCACCAACCAGGGGATCCCCGAAGTAGCACCCAGGCAGAGGCACACTAGCAGTGACACAGGCACCGCGGAGCTCGGTCCATGCTAGAGGATCACCGAACCTGCTATTTTTGCCTGTATATCAGGGATTCGTGCAGGCGTAGTTTACCACTGTGCTTTGATCTTTCCCACAGCAGGGTAGGAATCTCAAGCATGATCGATAGGGTGCCTCTAAGTCTATCACAGGCCTATGTTATCTAAACACAGATGTTCTACTTGTCAAACACACAAGGCTAAACAACAATTAGTATGATATATGTGTTTTTCTACACCCCAGCTGCAAGTCACTTGAGCGTGTTTACAATCTTCCGTTATTTTCCCACATATATATATATGATATATATACACATATATAAAGTGAATATATATAAAATATATATTTATACATATTTTTACACTCCTTTATATATATTTATATAGAGATAAATTTATAGTTAGAAATTAATATATTTTCATGTATGAGCACTTCCTTGTCAAAGAGAATGAGCAGCCACTCAGAGGGTTCTCCAAGATTATGTGGGTATGATGTTTTCAAAAAATGGCAACCAGCTAATCACAGAGCTGTATGAAAACACATGGGGTATGATGCTGTCAGAAATAGCAGCCTCTGTCTATGTGGTGGGAGGGAGCTTCCTGTTCTGACGTACTTCCGGGTAAACTGGAAGGGATGACTGGTCCTGCCAGCCAATCACAGTACAGTCTGTGAAGACATGGGGTAAAACATTTTACAAAATGACTACTCGCCCCTCAAGGGGCAAAAAGAGGTGGAATAAATAGATAAAAGGACCAGAAGAGGAGAGGGACTTCTGGGGCAAGTGGGACATGTGATAGCCACTAGGGGTGGGGCTTCTGCCAGAAGTTGGGGAGTGGTGTTGTCTGTCACTGCTTATCTTGGATAAATGTTGTCCTACTACTGTGGTAGTAGGGTACTTCCCTTTTCCTTGCTGTCAGGAGCAGCAGTTGTTAGTAGTCAGGAATAGGATGCTGAGCATAGTGATTCTGATGCAAGCTTGGCCCCAGGTGTCCCTGGAGGTCTTCTATGGTCAGGCATCCCCAAAGGTAGAATCATGTCTCCCCCCTTCGGGCTGAGGTGGATGAGATTTATGAGGCAGAGAGCATTTTCCAGATTGTTTGGTCTTTACTGGTTGGTGGACTTCTCCGAGCTTTTGCTTGTTGATTGGCGTAGTCACTAGGCAAATATTCTTGTATAAGTTTAGTTCTGCCATTTCTACCAATTCTGTGGTTTTTTTTCATAACACCTGCTTAATTGTGCTTTGTTTAACAGAAGTTACATCCCTACCAACTGTGCAGAGCAACATACTGAAAGTCAAACTGTGGGCCTCTGATATCACCCTAATTATTTGAGTGATATAGGCCAAGACACATTCCACCCCTTGCTCTACACCTCCATAACACCCACTTGTCTAATGATATGTAGTGGGAGGTTACTTGCATCATCAATAACACTCTCTGTGACAGTCTCCAGATCTTTAATTACATGACTATAACAATGATGGTTAATCCTTTGGAGGATTATATTTAGGTACCCCCCAAAACCCAATAGACAGGTACTGTCCATCAAATACT
This sequence comes from Calonectris borealis, assembly GCF_964195595.1. Taxonomy (NCBI): domain Eukaryota; kingdom Metazoa; phylum Chordata; class Aves; order Procellariiformes; family Procellariidae; genus Calonectris; species Calonectris borealis. The sequence goes on along the minus strand of NC_134351.1, from coordinate 25,187,425 downwards.
TTCTTTAGACAGGTTTTTTTACATCTTCCAGTGCAATTACTGGGACATGATAGGTGTGATTACCAATTATAGCCACAGTAGTGGTTTTGCATTCTTGCACAGGCAATGTTCCATCTTCCCACTATACTGGGAGATCTACAGATGCTACACAAAGACTCCCATTCCAATTAATGGTTACAAATTGTTTTTCTCTTAAAACATACAAGGATACAGATATCTTGAGTTCTGCTACTTGCACAAGAGTCAGTCACAGTTGGGGGTTCTTGTGTACAGTATTCAGTTCTTATGGTCCCATTCCTCACATCATCAAATATCTACAGGGACAGTTTCATTCCATTCACTATCTATTCATAGCCATGAGGACATCAGGCCATGTGTCTATAACTGACCAACCATTATGACTGGTAATATGAAGGGGAAATTCAAATTGTAAAACTGCTCAGCAATGGTAATTCGTGACCAAGGAATGATCTGGCCTGGTGGTCAAGGAGGTCTAACTGCAGAACTGGTTAAACCAGCTGGAAGCAGGAATGCCAGAGGCGCAACTCCATGTAAGGGAACAAAGATTCCCTTGCTGATAAGATAAGAAATGCTGCAGTATGGACTTGTAAGGATCATGAGCGAGTGCTCAGGGGGCCACTTTTGGTAAGCGGAACTGGTGCTGCAGGATGAACCAAACAAAATGCCAGGTTAAGGTGCCTGATGCCAACGCTCATATGATTGATGCTGGCACAAGTGTATATAAGGAATCAGCTCATGCCACATCTTTGCAGACTCCTTGCAGAACTGCTTATGGCGGTAGGACTCTGTCCAATGCATTGTTCATTAAATCTCTTCATATTTAAGCACAAATGTGTTTAATTCACCTCAAGAGGTACAATAAAAATTCCCCAACAAATACTACCCCTTGGGTGTACATAGTCCATACAGGTCAGTCTGCCCACCTAATTCTCAGAAGTGTGCTGGCATCTTGGCTATGTAGCTCGCAGCTAAGTATCTCTCCTATTGAGTTATTAGGAAAATGTAACATACGGACTACACTATCCCAATGTTTTCCTTCGCAGATTAACCATCCTTGTTTCATTACAAGTAAAGTGGCCAGTTCCATACTTGGGCAGGTAGCATTTCTACTGGTGTTGGCAGGACACCAGTAGAAATAGCCTTAGACCAGTTTTTCACTAATTCCTGGGTCTGTCTTTCTATTGACTGCAATTGGAGGTCAGACATTTCTAATCAGATAGCAGCTTTGCCTAACCCCTCAAGGTGCTGAGAGGTTAGTTGTCCAACCAGTTGCAGGTGGGATTGGAGGGTTTGGATATCCATGGAGTTTAGGGCAGCACCTGCAAGTCCTACCATTCCTGATATGCCTCTCTCAGTCCCTTTGTGAATGTCATGTTCAGGGAACATGGCATGTTGAATTCCTATAATAAAAGGGATAGATGTGGTACTGTGTCAACATACATTCCTTTCTGTACTGGGTCTCACTGGGAGGGAGTTAATTTTCTTCATAGCAGCCTGTATGGTGCTTTGGATTTGTGGCTAAAACAGTGTTGATAACACACCAATGTTTTGTCTATTGATGAACAGTGCTTGCAAAATGTTAAGGCTTTCTCTTTTTCCCACTCTGCCCTACCCCAGCAAGTAGGCTGGCGGTGGGCAAGAAGTTGGGAGGGGACACAACTGGGACAGCTGACCTGAATTGGCCAAAGGAATATTCCATACCAATAACGTCTGCTCAACAACAACAAAAAAACCTGGGGGGGTGGGGATTGCCTTCCAAGGTAGTCGTTGCTTGGAGACTGGCTGGGCATTGGTCTGCTTGTGGGAGGTGGTGAGTGATTGCCTTTGCATCACTTGTTTTTTTTCTTCTGTCCTTCACTTATTGAACTGTCTTTATCTTGATCCATGAGTTTTCTCACTTTTGCTCTTCTGATTCTCTCTCCCATCCTGCTGGGGCAGCGGGGAGTGAGCAAGTGACTGGGTGGGGGCTTAGTTGCTGGCCAGGGTCAATCTACCACACACTGGAATGCTGCTTGTATAATATCCACTGGAGATTAAATCTGTGACAGTTCAGAAATATTTGCCCAGTACAAAACAATGACTTTAGCTTTATAGATAGATCTCTGATCAAATCAAGGTCTTCCCTAACAGATGGCTTGGTATACCATCTTCACTGTTCACTAGTGAGAGTCCAACAAAATATTAAGATGGGTGTAGAAGACATTTTGCAGAGAGCAGTCTACAGAGAACTCCAATGAAAGAACCATAGAAATGTCTCAATTATTTTGTTATGAAAACTCTCCCATGATCCACATTTTAATTTTGTGGAAGGTGATATTTTTATAGCTTTTTTTCTAGCTAGTCATCAGCTTATCACAATGCAAAAGTACTCTTCTGCCCATAACAGATGACACGTGAGGACTGAACAGGCCCATTGTATACAGTGGATTACCTTGAAATATTATGATAAAGTCCTTTAAATTGTGGATGAAGTCTGCACTCGTTAAAATGTCAATATACTTAATGACCTTTTGCAAATTGTTTTGCAGTCCTTGGAAAAAGAAGATTCTGAAATCACCAGTAGCTATTTTATTAGCATGAGAGCAAATGAAGCAGAAGCTCATATGCTAGATGATAGTGCCACTCAGTACCTAGATGGGCTAGTATTGTGAGCTACACCCCTATTGGCAAGCCTTTGTGATCTGAGCAACACAAGTCAGTGCTCCTACTGCTTTGAATCAGCATGAAACTTCCAAGAACATCAAAGCTACAAGGGGATCTACTGCCAAGCATCATATTTACTTTCCCCCATCTTGAATGAATGAATGCATGCATGTTTGCCATGAAAGTAATGCTAACCATGTCTCCAGACCCGCTTAAGATTCATGACTGAGATTTCTCAAAGAGAAAAATGCAACAAGTATCTAAATGTAACAGCACAGCCTGTATTTAACTTTATTATTTCTGGGTGTTTTGGCACATTGATTTTCCTTATCCCCCATCAGTAGCATTTAGTCTGAGATTAGACATTTACTTTATTGAAGCAGAAACATCTTCTGTCTGCACAGTGTCAAAGACAATGAGAGAAGAATGCAGACAAAGCATTTATAACCCTGCACTAAAAAGTCTGACATGCAGTTAACAATACCTAAAGAGCAGATGAATAGGATGTAAACAGCCACCCAGTCATAACACTGCAAAGGAAGAGCTGAAAAACATCCCCCAAAGGAGAAAGCAGAGAGACATTGGCCTCAGTTTGGGATCTCAAAGTTAAAACCAAAGTCAGAGTGGCTTTTGAGTGTATAATTCTGGTTTTTCATCTACTACAGACCAGTGGCAAATGACTTATGCCCCATGAAATCAAAGGATAGAGTGTGAACAACAGCAGCTAGGTTTGGCTGGCCTATATCAGATGAGCAGACTACAGAAAATGTGAGTTGCCTCAAAGGTTGTTCATCAGCTCAGTTTATTCAGTCAGTAGTAGGAGAAGTATCACCAAAAAAAAAAAAATCAGATTTATTTATTTATTTTACCCTGAGTTGTGACTACTTTGCTCTTCTGGGTCATATACCTCTGCACAGGTTACTGGGGTATAACACAACTGAAGGCCGCCTGAGTCCTAGCCAGTCCTTTCATTAAAGGGAAGAGGCTAAGCCTGTGGCTCTTCTGTAAAGTTTCTGTTAGGCTATGAGCACCTGGAAACAGAACACCAGCTGGTAACACCTATATGAGAGTTATAAAGGATTAGAGCATCAAGTAGCCATTTCATTTTTAAAAGCAGAAACCTCCAACTGCTTTCCCGGTGTTTTACAAGGCAATATGTGTCTGCCATTGGCCAATTACTTGCCAGAGACACTTATGGGTTGGGTAGTTAGTGGGAGGGGCTGCATTTCTCCCAGATGGCCAAAGGGGACATATCCATGTCTGGAAAGGCTGTTTCCCTCTATGGTCTTTGGCTGTAGCAGTTATAGTCATTATAAATTCAGCTGGTATTATCTACAAGGTGTATCTATAAAAAGAAGTGAATCCCTTTGTACCTTATAAAAATTAAATATCTGGATTTGTAGGTAACAGCAGAGGCCTTTGCAACCTCTTCTGCAGTCTGAAAGTCCCTGTGATATGTTTACGTTACTGCAATCTTGCCTATAGACATAAAACTCTACTCAGGACTAACTTTGAAGAGAACTTGTAAGCTTCTGCTAGTGCCAAATCTACCCACTTACTCGCTGAGTCAACATGCTGTTGCAAACACATAGCTTCTGTGTTTTGCACTCTCCGCAGGCACAATTCAGCCTATGAAGTGTTGGCTGCTCTGAAACTCACTTTCTTCACACTGCTCAATGGCAGTAGTGTTCAGAAAGCAAGCTCTAGCTTTCCAACCATAGGCTCAAATGTATAGTTGGCAAAGCAAAAGGTCATTTTCAGTAGGCAGCCCTGCTGAAACTTACCAAGCAACATCATTATTTTTTTTAGTTGCAGTTGTCAGTTTGACTCACAAATCCACTGATTTCAAAGGACCTGATTTAAAACCACCTGCATTTTTGCAATTGAATTCTATGGCTTTGAATTGAGGCTGTATGTGTTTGGTTTGCATGTACAACTGAGCTCATAAATGGAAGGGAGAAAAAGAACAGAAGGGAGAAAAAGAACGGAAGGGAGAAGGAGAGGGGAATGAAGAAAGAATGTAAAAGGAATGGAAATTAATAGAATAGGAGAAAAGAAAATGCTTTTAAAAGCTGAAGGTGGCCTGGGGAAAATCAAAATCCATAGAGAGAAAGCTGAGGGACACTTATAAAGATATGCAGAATACTGAGAAGGCTGAGAGTAAGCAATCCGGAACCAAAATTCACCTTAACTGAACAGGAGAGACCGTTCTCTTCTCTTGTACAACACTGGCAAACAGCTCTAAATCCGTAGCTCATAACCCTGTCTCCTGCTGAAGTGCTGGAAACCAACATCAGATGAATTCAAAATTTTCTCAGCTCTACTTTTTTAAGGCATTTTTGAAGCATAAGATGAAGTCATTAATCCCTGAAAAGTTTTGTTTCTTTGCCTGGTTAAGTGAAATGACAATGAAACATTCTGAAGTCACTTATTAATAAATCCAAATTGAGTTAGAGGAGAAGGGTTTGACTAGGGATTTAAGACCAGTCCTTATTCTCCTTCAAGCCCTCACTTTTTGATCAGTGGAACTGATTGCTTGCTTTTTTTTCCCACTATCTTTTTTTCCCTTAGACATAGCCATGGTATTTGAGTGTTTCACAGATTTGTAAAGTAGATTTCTAAAAAGATTTTTCACCTTAAGTCTAAGAAGATGAAGGTTCCCCCAAGGCTCTCTCACGTCTGTGCACGTGCTTTTTGTAATAAGCAATAAGCTTGTAATGAGCAGTAAGCCATATGGTTATCTTGATCTTCTCTGGGAGAAAGTCCCAAATGAATAATGCAACCACTTAGAAGATGCTGCTTCCTATTGCTCCTTCTATTCTCCGCATTGACCAAGACATTGTCTTACTTGTTGCAGAAGCCTTACTCAGAAGCTTTCTCTCTGGTAATCTGAAGATCAAAACTCTCATCTTGAATTTGACCGGGAGCCAGAGAAGAGAGTGAAGCTCAGAGCTGATGTGTTCTTAGCCTTCTGTGTTACTGCACAGATGGCCTGTTGTGTACTGAACCAGCTGTGAATTTTTTAAAGGGTAGCTGTTCTGTACTTAGGCAAAATAGTTGATGCTATTTAAAATTGACAATCACAAGTGCTGGATCAGTGTAGCTCAGTTTGACTTTGATAGGAAAGGCACAGCTTCTTAACAGACATCAGAGAAGGGCCATTTGACCAAGAAGATAAGAAAAAAAATAGTACTGTGACCCTTTTAACACAAGGGGAGATGTTCTCATAAGGGCATCTTTCAGTGGTTAGGATGGGCAGGGATTCAGCTAGTAAAGAGCCAGCTTTGTGACTTTGGAAAATTATATGTTTTTTAGATCCCTGATAGGTAAATTGAGCATAATAGCAGTCCACTGCCTCATTAGAGCAAAATGGACAGGCTGTATGATGCTTGGATAATGTGGTCTGTATAACACCTAGGAAATAGATGGTGAATTATTTGAAGTGCTTCACTATGTGGGTTGTCTTTGCCAGCAACAGCCATCTGCTCTTTCATGCTGCTGATGATTGCCAGCTGAGTGGTGGACATATTTGAATAGGGTGCAACAGTGATGCGAGCTGGTTGTTGCCAGCATTTTAACTTGGCTGGTTCTTTCATAATCACCTTCTGTGACTTCATGTACTCTATGTCATGAACAGGATGAGGAGAGTTTGCAGAACTGGATCCTTAATTTAGAAAATGCCCCCAACCTTTATAAAACAGTCATTGTGGTATTTTAGAGTGCTCATGCACTGGTTAATATTTTTTAAATTTATCTTATCTTAAAAGAACTCAGCATTTCTAGGAAAAAACACGATAAACAGTACAGCAGGTACTTTGTGAGAATTTATTGTGTCAGATATTTGCTTCTGAATGTAAAGCATCTACTAGTAGATGTAGATAACTGGTAGTTAATCTTTGTGATGGGTGCTATGAGGGACTGAGAGATTAATTTCTTCAGATAAAAACTTCAGTCTCTATAGCCTACACTGGCCAGTCTCCAAAGTACAGGACACATAACCCCACTTGATCAGTGGGCTACACTAGAGAACTTTTCTGCTTTTTCTCAACTGAGTAGCTGCTAAGTTGATTTGACCTGCTGTCCTCAGCAGAACTCCCAGCCTGTTAAATCAGCAGAGCCCCAAACTTGTCTGTTTTTATTACCACTACAGTGGGTATGGCCCCATGCATGGTACTGTTTACTACAGAGCATAGAATGCACTCTAAGTACATTCCCTAGTTTTCCCCAGGATCCTTTGTGTTTACATGTCTTTAGAAATGGGAAAAAACCTCACACACTGGGAAAGACTTAAGGGCAAGAAGGAGGACCCAGGGAACTACAGGTGAGTCAGCCTCACCTTGATCCCTGGGAAGGTGATGAAGCAAATAATCCTGGAAACCATTTCCAGGCACATGAAGGACAAGAAAATCATCAGGAGTAGTCAGCATGGATTCACCAAGGGGAAGTCATGCTTGACCAACTTGATAACCTTCTACGATGAAATGAATAGCCTGGTAGATGAGGGGAGAGCAGTGGATGTCTATCTCAACTTCAGTAAGGCTTTTGATACTGTCTTCCATAAGATCCTCATAGAGAAGCTGATGAAGTATGGGCTGGATGAACAGACAGTGAGGTGGATTGAAAACTGGCTGAATGGTTGGGTCCAGAGGGTGGTGATCAGTAGCACAAAGTCTAGTTGGAGGCCAGTAACTAGCGGTGTACCCCAGGGGTCAATACTGGGTCCAGTCCTGTTCAACATCTTCATTAATGAATCTGGATGATGGGGCAGAGTGTACCCTCAGCGAGTTGGCAGATGACACCAAACTGGGAGGAGTGGCTGATGCACCAGAGGGTCATGCTGCCATCCAGAGGGACCTCAACAGGCTGTAGAAATGGGCTGACAGGAACCTCATGCAGTTCAACAAGGAGAAGTGCCAAGTCCTGCACCTGGGGAGGAACAACCCCAGGTATGATTATATGCTGGGGGCCACCCATCTGGAAAGCAGCTTGGCATAAAAGGACCTAGGGGTCCTTTTGGACACCAAGTTGAACATGAGCCAGCAGTGTGCTCTTGCCTCAAGGAAGGCTAAAGGTACCCTGGGCTGCATTAGGAGGAGTGTTGCCAGCAGGTCAAGGGAGGCACAAACTGAAACACAGGAGGTTCCATCTGAACATCAGGAAACACTTTTTTACTGTGAGGGTGACCGAGCACTGGAACAGGTTGCCCAGGGAGGTTGTGGAGTCTCCATTCTTGGAGATATTCAAAAGCCATCTGGACATGGACCTGGGCAACCGGCTCTAGATGGCCCTGCTTGAGCAGGGGGGTTGGACAAGATGACCTCCAGAGTTCCCTTCCAACCTCAACCATTCTGTTATTCTGTGATTTAGATTGGGGAAACTGGAGGCTTGGTTTGCCAGAAAGAAGAGGTAGTACCAAAACCAAGGGTTCCCAAAAAGTCATCTTGGAAGGAAGAACGGGGCCTGGAAAGAAGATGGTGAAGATCCTGGCTAGAGAAAAGATCCTGGAAGTAGGGGAAGATCCTGGAGATCAGGGAGATGCATGGAGATGAATACCAGGGGACTCCCAGGGACCTTAGCCAGTAATGCCTGATACTGATAACTGCGAGCAGCTGCACAGCACAAACCAACATGATTTTCTTACCAACCTTCCCGGACCAGCAGCGATCTCCCTGCTGGGAAAGGAAGTTGAGACCTACTGAACATAGCGCTTGGGGTGGGGGGAGTGAGTGAGTGTGCGAGATGATCAAGTAGTGTACAGGCTCTAATCTCATCGGTTCTTAAATAAACCCCAGTATCCAGCTCCACTACAGGTTTTAGTTTACTCTGTCTCGCCTATGACAGATGGCTGTACTGGTCAGATCAGAGCTCTGGCTCCTCTAGTGCCCAGAGGGCAGTAGCAGACACCTAGGAAAGTATAAAAAAAGGCAACAAGCATATAGTGATATTTCCCTGGCATAAAACTCTCAGCCTCCAGTGACCTACAATTTGGGACATCAGGGTCTCTTTTAAATTTAAAAAGTTTTTTGAAATTAATGCTTGAAAAATAAAAATCCTACTGGGGATATGACAGAGTTTTAACCCTGTCCACCTCAGGACCACTTAGACTGCAGTAATAATTCCTAGCAGTCTAGTTCAGTTCCTAGAGGACCTTGGTCTCCTTCTGTGGGGATTTGCAGACTACAGCTGTAGCATTAAGGACAACAAGCTGCTCTTAGTGTGGAGTGGAGTTCAGTTGTTAGAAAGAGTATAACAAAAAGTATATTTCAATGAAAACGACAGACTGTTCCAGGTCTGGCTTGAGTGAAAGGGTTGGGCTGAAAGATGGTTCTTTCTCACCTGCCTGGTAACTTATTTGCAAAAAGTGAGGTGGTAGTTTATACATGAATACCTTACAGGGCTCTGGTTTGTGGCTTGGTCAGCAATAAGGGACATGAAGTACATTGGAATGAAAGCCACAATCTAGAGAGCCAAGCTCTTCTTGGAGGTGCACAATGAAAGAATGAGAGGCAATGGGAACAAGCTGCAACACAGGACATCCCAATGAAATAGCAGGAAAAATGTTTCCCCATGAGTGTGGTCAAACACTGGAACAGAGGCTCAGAGATGTTGTGGGATTCCCATCCTTGGAGATGTTCAAAATTCAGCTGTACAAGTTCTTGAGTGTTAGGGCCTGGAGTAGACTCCCCTTCCTCTTAGGAGTTTAGATTCTTGTGCTCAAGGCCAGCTCTCTGATAAAGAGAGAGCTGTTTGAGAAGACTTGGCTGGCCTTGGAGCTCTTCAAGAAAAAGCTGAAAGAAGCCTCAGCAGGGGCTCCCCCCCTTCTCTCTCTTGGGGACAGCTTTAAGCTGAGGCTGCCAGGGGCCTGAGGGTATCTCCCTCTGGGAAGTTTGGCTGTCTGGGCTCAAGGCTAACTTAGTATAGTATAGCTGAGGGCTGCCCCCTTCCCTCTGGCTCCTAGACAGCTCTGCTGGGAGACATCAGCCAAGGCTGACCTCCCTTCCCATGAGAGCTGCTTTTAAGCTGAGGCTCTAGCACTTGACCCTTGCCTGAGCTACAGTTCCAGCTGTGTCTCAGCCATGCCTGTGCCTGGCCATAAGCCCTGTTGATCTGGGTCCTGACTTCTTGGTTTGACCTCAGACCTGCCTCACAACTGTGGACTTGCCCAGCAATCAGTGGACCGTGGCTGATTCTTAGTTACTGTCACTAGACCTGCTCTGCTCTCCTTGTTCAGGTGCTGTGAGACTGTGCCTGGTCAGTGAGGCCACTGCCCCTGCCTGCCTTGCTGTCACCCTCAGCTCCTGGCTCACCTGCCCTTATGGAGCAGTCACTCTTGCGGGGGAGGGGGGAAAAGCCACTCCAGAGCAGAGAATAAGAAGTCAGGGTCCTGGACAACAGGGTCATTGGTCTCCATACAGGAAGTGATCCAATCTAGGGCTAGCCCTGAGAGTCAGGATATTACTACTGCTGAGTGAATGATACCTGTTAGGTAGACAGTGATGAATAGCCACATCTGACTAACAAATAACCTCACTAGATCCCCATGAAAGGGTTCAGGAAACCAGGGGGGAGTGGGTGGGGGGCAGAAGGGAAAGATTTTGCGCTTGGCACCAGGAATGTTTAAGATTAAAGGCTCCTACCCAGCCCGAGGGCCAGGCTCCATGGTGCTCAGCTGAGGGCTTTAGACAGGCTGTACTAACTGTCAGGGAGCAGCAAGGACCAGCTGCTGCACAAAAGAAGCAAAGGCATGAACAAGGCAGAGCTGGGAAGCAGGGCAGCAAATCTGGGTAAGAATCGGGGCCCGACACAGACCAGTGATCACCCAGCAATTCAATAGTGATGAGGCAGGTCCAAAGCCAAGCCAGGAAGCCAAGCCAGTGAGTCTAGGTCAGAATCAAGGAGGTATGACACTGGGAACAGACATAGCTGCTGCACAGCTGCCATGTAGTACAGGCAGGGGCCAGCAGCAAAGCCTCAGCTTAAGCAGTTCCCAAGGGAAAGGAGGGGCAGACCTTGCTTCTAGCTTTTCTTCACAATAGCTCTTATCAGCAAAGGAGCTGACCTTGGACTCAGCCAGCTAGACTCCTGCAAGGGGCATTGTCGTGGTTTAACCTGGCAGGCAGCCAAATACCACGCAGCCGCTCACTCACTCCCCCCCTGCCACAGTGGGACGGGGAGAGAATCGGAAGGGTAAGAGTGAGAAAAACTCATGGGTTGAGATAAAGACAGTTTAATAGAACAGAAAAGGGAAAATGATAATAATAATGATAGAATATACAAAATGAGTGATGCACAATGCAATTGCTCACCACCCGCGCTGACTGATAACCAAGTAGCGATCGCTACTTCCTGGAACACACCTACCATTCATATACTGAGCATGACGTCACATGGTATGGAATACCCCGTTGGCCAGCTGGGCCAGCTGTCCTGGCTATGCTCCCTCCCAATGCTTGGTTTTTTTTTGTTTTGTTTTGGTTTGGTTTGGTTTTTTGTTTTGTTTTGGTTTTTTTTGTTTGTTTGGTTTTTTTTAAGCTGAATGTCCTTGACTAGCAGGGTACTTAGCAACAACTGAAAACATCAGTGTTATCAACATCCTTCTCATACTAAATCCAAAACACAGCACTAGGAAGAAATTTAACTCTACCCCAGCCGAAACCAGGACAGGCATGTACTCTGGACGGTGACAGTTGGTCACGCATGATTTCTTCCTCATAAATCAATGATGACTACTCAGAGTCAGCTTTTGTCCTTAAGATGTTTGGTAAGGGCTTCCGGTATTATAGGCTCCATCACCTTCCCAGGGATCAAGGTGAAGTTCACCAGCCTATAGTTACTTAGGTCCTCCTTGCCTTTGTTTGAAGATAGGAACAACGTTTGCTTTTTTCCAGTCCTCAGGAACCTCCCCTGATCACCATGACCTTTCAGAAATTATAGGGAACAGCCTCACCAGCTTCCACAGTACTTATAGTCCTATGGACTACTTTAGGTACTTTCCCTAACATGATCATCCGCTACTGAGGGTAAGTCTTTCCTTGCTCCAGACTTTCCCCTTGTGTCAGGGGCCTGGGATTACTGAAGGCCAGCTGTCATGGTTTAACCCCAGTAGGCAGCTAAGCCCCACACAGCCACTCACTCACTCCCCCATAGCGGGATGGGGAAGAGAATCAGAAGGGTAAGAGTGAGAAAATTTGTGGGTTGAGATAAAGACAGTTTAATAGGTAAAGCAAAAGCTGCGCGTGCAAACAAAGCAAAACAAGGAATTCATTCACCACTTCCCATCAGCAGGCAGGTGTTCAGCCATCTCCAGGAAAGCAGGGCTCCATCACGCGTAACGGTTACTTGGGAAGACAAATGCCATAACTCCAAACATCCCCCCCTTCCTTCTTCTTTCCCCCCAGCTTTTATTGCTGAGCATGACGTCATATGGTATGGAATACCCCTTTGGTCAGTTGGGGTCAGCTGTCTCGGCTGTGTCCCCTCCCAAATTCTTGTGCACCCCCAGCCTACTTGCTGGTAGAGCAATGTGAGAAACAGAAGGCCTTGACACTGTGTAAGCACTGTTCAGCAATAACTAAAACATGGGTGTTTTATCAACACTGTTTTCATCACAAATCCAAAACACACCACCTTGCAAACTACTATGAAGAAAATTAACTCTATCCCATCCAGAACCAGTACACTAGGCCAGATTTGTTTAACAGCTCATCACCAGAAAGCTCCAGAGAAATGAAGTGGCTAGATTTCACATATAGCCCCATTCCCACTGAGCAATAGCCAGCCACAAGGTTTGGGGGATATGAAATGAACGACACCCTCTCCTCTGCTTCCCTCTCTTCTCATGATGCAGTAAGCAGAGTTCAATAAGGTATGAGGATCTAGGTCTTTCTCTCTTCTCAAATCCAGAACTTCTAAAATGTTAGATAAAAACGGAGCCCTGAATTTCACTTATATTAGGTACTCTTTTGTGCACTTACTTTCCTCTCTCCTGCTTTTGCAAATACTGTCTTGTGATTGTCTGGCTCTCTTGTCAGTATGAAGGACTCCATCTGGTCCCCGTTTCTCAATACTTGTGCAAAGCAACTAGCCTATAACAGTGAAAGATGTCATAACAGGAAGGATTCTTTAGACATTTGTATCCAGGATTGGTTAGGATGGGTGGCATGGTGCTACCAAGTGGGAGCTGGAGCCATTATTCTCGTTCGGAATGAGGCTAGACAAATATTTTTGGGAGGAGGGATAAGTCTTCAAAACCCTGGGGCAGGGGCCAGACAGCACACCTTTTCTCTATTATCTTCAATAATATATGCTGTTAGACAACTTCAAAGAATCACAGGGATATAACCCTCCCCCTCCTTGGAATACTCCTGACGAGTTAGCTGAGTGCCCAGGATGTCCTTAATGGGCAAGGCGCTATACCTCAGGACATGATGTCCATGATAGCAACAGTGGAAGGGAAGTGAAAACTGTTGCAAAATGCATCACCCATATACAATTTACAAAGGGGTACCAAGGTTTGGTCTAATGTCTTCATCAACTTCAGGAATTTCCCAGACTTGCTCGTCACAGCAGTATGGTATTCCCATTTCATGTCTGGGAAGTTGAAATCTCCCATAAGGACAAGGGTTACCGATCCAGAGATTTCTCCTAATTGCCTGTAGAATAACTCATCAGTGCTATCATCCCGGCTGGGCAGTCAATAGTAGACACCCACAACGACATCTGCTTTGTTTTCCATCCCCCTAATCCTCACTCAGAGGCTCTCAACCACATCATCCCTAACTGTAAGGGCTGTACAGCCAAACCTCTCCCTTACATACAGCGCCACTCCTCCACCTCGCCTGCCCTGCCTATCCCTCCGGAAAAACCTATAGCCCTCCATCCCAGCACTCCAGTTGTTTGACTCGTTCCACCAAGTCTCACTAATACCAATGACATCATAGCTCTGGGAACTGACCAACGCTTCCAGTTCGTCCTGTTTGTTTCTCATACTGCGTGTGTTGGTATACAAGCATTTCAGATGTGCTTCTAAGCCCTCAGTGCTCCCTGGAGCAGCATAAATGCTCCCATTAGCATTGCCACACTCAGGGGGTGCCATGCCAACCCTTGGTTTACTTTCAGCTCTCCTGATGGTATCCCCTTCCCCCATCGATTCTAGTTTAAAGCACTCTCAGTAAATCCTGCCAGCTTATGAGCAAAGAAGTGTTTCCCCCATCAGGACAGTTGAATCCCGTCAGGCCCCAGCATACCTTGTGGTTCAAAGACTCTTCCATGGTTTAAAACACCAAAGTTTTGGCGGAGGCACCAGTCCTGGAGCCAGGTATTGATGTCTTGGGCATACCTGTTTCTTCCAAAGTCTCTCCCCATTACTGGGAGGATTGAGGAAAACACTACTTGTGCTCCTGAATCTTTTAGCATTCTTCCCAGGGCCCTGAAATCTCTTTTGATTGACCTTGGACTTCTTGTTGCAACATCATTAGTACCCACATGAAAGAGCAGGAGTGGGTAATAGTCTGAAGGCTGTACTAAGATCATCAGTTGTCTGGTGACATCCCTGATTCGGGCCCCAGGGAGGCAGCAAACTTCTCTGAAAAAAGGGTTGTTGTGGTTTAACCCTAGCCAGAAACTAAACACCACGCAGCTGCTTGCTCACCCCGCTCCTCCAGTAGGATGGGGGAGAGAATCGGGAGGGCACAAGTAGAAAAACTCATGGGTTGAGGTAAAAACAGTTTAATAATGGAAATAAAACAAAGTAGAACAGTAATAATAACAATGATTGATAAAAACAACAACAATAACAGAATATACAAAGCTTGCGATGCACAATGCAACTGCTTACCACCCACCAACCGACAGACGCCCAGCCCGTCCTGAGACGTGAGAACCCCCCTTTCCGGGCCACGCCTCCTAATTATATACTGAGCATGACATCACATGGTATGGAATACCCCATTGGCCAGCTGGGTCAGCCACCCCGGCTATGCTCCCCACCCCCAGCTTCCCATGCACCTGGCAGAGCATGGGAGGCTGAAAAGTCCCTGGTGCAAGCCCACTTGGCAACAACCAAAACATCAATGGGCCATCAACGCTCCTTTCATACCAAACCCAAAACACAGCACACCCCCCAAGCTACTGGGAAGAAAGTTAACTCTGTCCCAGCCAGAACCAGGACAAGGGCCCAGTGTGCAAATGGGTGCCTCCATTCCGCTCAGGAGGGAGTCACCTATGACCATAATTCGCCATTGTTTCTTCTCGGCACTGGTCTTAATGCAGGTCTTGTTGCAAGGGGGTTGGTTGATCTGACCTTGGCGAGAGTACTTGTGATGCAGTAGATACAGTCTGTTACAGTGAGAGAAGGGGTTAAAGGAATTTTAGTAGTTGAATGATTGATAGTAGTTAAAGAATTGAATCAGTAGATTCGATACTGTGTTAACTATTGTGTGTAAATTAACTGTAGCTCCTCACAAGGACAGTTCCTGATAAGAACTAAGAACTTGCCTTAAGAAACCAGCTAAAACCGACCCTGCAGTTTAGACAAGAGCCAAGGAACAACTGAGCCTGCGCAAGAACAGAAGGTTACTAGCGGTGACGAAGAGGAACCACTAACCTTCATCCCCACGACCCCCGACGACCACCACTAGGAGGCAATGCGCAAGCGCAGATGGGAGGGGTTCATGGAAATAACGTCTTGGAACTCATTTTAATACGAAGCGGGGACAGGTCATGCATATGTATAGCCATATTGCGAAACTTTATGTATATGTAACACTTTGCTGTATATATTTATGGTGAATACCGCGTTGGCGCGTGCATGACTTTGGTGGGACTACCCCCCGTGCTGCCCAGCGCTGAATAAACATACCTACTTTACAATCTTATAGATTGTGGAGTCCGTTTTCCGCAAGTCAGTTTTGGCGAGCCAGCCAGGAGGCTCTCTGCTTCACCGCAGGATCGACTGAGGAGCGGACGCCCCTGGGCGCGCCCCGAGCACTTTCCTCAGAGGGGACTCCGCTGCCAGCTGCTCACCGTGGGAGCAAACAACAACCTCCTGAGTCCGCGGAAAGAAAAGGTATGTTTTAGGAGAGGGGCCTGTAAGTCGTACGCGTGGCCGGGGCTGCTGGTAAATAGTCCCCGTATGGGAGGAGGGTACCCTGCACGGTGATGGGGGAATTCGCTGACCGATAGAGCGGCCGCTAGCGATCTTGGGAGTAGATCGAGTGAATCCGAGGTTTCCGCTGCATCCCAGTGTTGGGAACCAGGACGGACCTGCTAATGACTGGTATATAAGAAGCAGGAGAAGGGTAAGCGGACCTCCTCGCAATTGCGGTTGCGTTATTTTTTTAACATTTGCAGCTGCTGAAGGGATAACAACTAGAGTATGAACTGTATGCTTTACCTATGAAACGCCCGGGTATTTTATGTTAGAAGCATTTGTGTGTGTGTGTGTGTTTGAGACGCAGCACAGCTGCGAAGTGAGTGCGGAGTTCTGATCCGCGGTTCCGTGATCTCCGCGAGGAGAGCGGCTGGAGACGAGCGAAGCGAATGATAGGATTATGTTTTTGTCTTTATGTGTGCGTAATGTATGGAAAGATTGAAAGATTGTAAATGCCTCTATATGTTAATGAAGGAGCAAGGCGGAGGGAATCACTTCTTTGGTGGTTTGGGCTCGAACCTTGGGTATATTTAAACGAAGGAGGGAATTGGATAAGAAGGGGGAATGAGCAATTTTATCTGAAAGGAGCATATGTGACTCCCGCAGGACGGAAAGTGGCCTTAGATTGGGAGCAGCCTTCGGATGATTTTAGAAACCCCTGTGTTGGTGGACTAAGAGGAGTGATTCCCTGCTTTGCATGTGGACTTGTTCCTAGGCTATATGAAATTTGGCACCAGGCTTGGGTTTTGTTGAAATGTAAATATTGCGGGGAAAAATGGTGTTGTATATCTAGTAGGCGGAAAGCGGAGTGCCCTAAGTGCCTTCCCCGGACTTCACAGTTCTATAATAGGGAAGAAGTCCAACAAGAATCTGAAATAGTGAAGTTGGTGTGTGGAAAGGAAAAACTAGTCCCGGAAATTTGGGAAGTGTGGGAAAAGGACTGGGAGAAAACCATAAGGAATTGCAAGAAATGATTTGCGTGGAAACTTACTAAAAGTCAAAATAAAGATCAATAGAAGTAGTTACAAAATGGGTAATGCTCAAAGGGGCGTTTTGAAGAAAAGCCCCTTGGGCTGTGTGCTTGCTCATTGGAAAGACATTGTTGGGACTGGAGGGACAGAAAGTAAAAAGACCCTTATCAAGTATTGTAATCAATGGTGGCCGTTGTATAAATTAGAAAGTGAAGCTAAGTGGCCATTTAATGGATCTATAGATTATAATACTCTCTTACAATTGATGCTGTTTTTAAGGAGAGAAGGGAAGTGGGATGAAGTTTCATATGCAGACATGTTTTTCACCCTCTGAAACCATCCGGAGTGGCAAAGGGACTGTGGAATGGCGCCACCACAGGACCCTATGGTACTCGCACTTGAGCGAGAAAATAATAAAGAATTTAAAGGTAAACTGAAGCGGTGTTGCTCGGCATGCAGTATTGGACAAAGGTGTATTAAAGCAAACAAAATTCACCAGGCACCGGAACCAGATCTAACTGACCTGTTTAAGCCTCCCCCTCGACCACAGGAACAGGATGCGGACTCGGACGAAACTTCCACCCCCCCGGACAGCCCTGTATCTTCCCGCACCAGAAAGAAATCTGTCCCAGCAGCCTTACAGGCACCTCTTTGAGAGGCGGTAGGGCCCGAGGGCAGGACGATGCTAATCAAGGTACCTTTTTCCACTACTGATTTAGGGGAATGGAAAAGGGTTGCAAAGGATTACAGGAGTGATCCGGTAGGTGTAACCAAACATTTTCAGTTTATTGTGAAACAGCATAACCCTGATTGGAAGGACATACAGTTATTATTAGACTATATGACTGAGACAGAGAAGCAACTGATTTTAAGAACGGTGCGGAATTTGGCTGATGATCATTATGAGATTACAGGAGGGGATGTTAAGGAATATTTCCCTCTCCAAGATCCAAAGTGGGATGTTAATAGATCTGCAGAGATGGAAAAATTACAGGGGTATCAGGAGTGGATTTCAAAAGGAATGGAGAGGGCTATCCCCAAAACTATAAACTGGTCAGCTTTATATGCAGTTAAGCAAGGTCCCTCCGAGTCCCCATCTGAATTCCTGGATCGATTGAGGGATGCAATGCGCCGTAACACACCGCTGGATCCTGGGTCCGAGGTAGGAATACAACAACTAGTCTCTCTGTTCTTGGGTCAGTCCACAGGGGTCATTAGGCGCAAGCTCCAGAAGCTACGTACTACAGAAAGTAGAAATCTGGAAGTGTTGCTAGATGAAGCATGGAGAGTATTTAGTAACAGAGAAGAAGGATATAGACAAGGGCAAAGGAGAATAATAGTGGCTGTCAGGGAAGAGGAAGAAAGGAGGCCTAGACGAGAACCGTCTCGGTTAGGCAAGGATCAATGTGCGCTGTGCAAGGAATTTGGTCACTGGAAAAGAGAATGTCCAACAAACAAGGAAAAGAAACGAAGCTACCAGACAGGGAAAATAGTAGCCCATGTGAAAGAGGACTGACGGGGACCTGGGGAATCTACCCTAGCGGATCCACTGGTTATAATGAGGCTAGGGAAGGAACAACAAGAAGTGGAATTTTTAGTTGACACAGGGGCAACATACTCGGTTTTGAATCAAGCCTTGATGCTCCTGGAGAACGACTACATCATGGTAAAGGGGGCGACCGGCCAAAGTGAAAAGGCGTATTTTTGTAAACCTTTGAAATATAAACTGGGAAAACAATGGGGTATCCACAAATTCCTGTATATGCCCAACTCCCCAAAGGCCCTTTTGGGAAGAGATTTGTTGGAGCAATTAGGTGCAAAAATTATATTTGAAAAAGGAGAAATTACTCTAGAAGTAAAAGATCAGCAGTCCATCCAGATCCTGGGTTTATTTTTAACCAGTCCTTCCGTAGAAGGAAAGATTAGGGAGGAAATCTTAAACCATGTATATCCTGGGGTATGGGCCACCGATGTACCTGGAAGAGCAAAGAATGCACTACCTGTTGAAGTTAGACTCAAAGAAGGCCGACAACCGGCAAGGATTAAGCAATATCCTCTAAAGAAAGAAGATAGAGAAGGAATCCGGCCAGTGATTGAAAAATTTTTGCAGTTAGGATTATTGGGAGAGTGTGAGTCTGATTTTAACACACCTATATTACCTGTTCGTAAGCCTGACGGATCGTACCGTGTGGTTCAGGATCTACGAGCTGTAAATAAAATAACTGAGGATCTCTACCCCGTAGTGGCGAACCCATATACTCTGTTGACTGTATTAACACCTGAGCTAACTTAGTTTACTGTTCTAGATCTGAAGGATGCCTTCTTTTGCCTCCCTCTCCATGAAGCCAGCCAAAGATGGTTTGCATTCAAATGGGAAAACCCCAAAACTGGTCGCAAGACTCAGCTCACTTGGACGGTGTTGCCACAAGGGTTCAAAAACAGTCCTACCATCTTTGGCAATCAACTCGCAAAAGACTTGGAATCTTGGGAAATCCCGTCTGAAAGAGGGAAACTGTTACAATATGTGGATGATATCCTGATCGCCACCAAAACAGAGGATGATTGTATGATCTGGACGGTGAGTCTACTAAATTTTTTGGGGCTCCAAGGGTACTGGGTGTCTAGGAAGAAGGCCCAAGCAATGCAGCGCAAAGTGATTTATTTGGGCTACGAGATCAGTGCTGGACAAAGAACTTTGGGACAGGCCCGCAAAGAGGCAATATGCCAAACTCGGAGACCTCAGACAGTAAAAGAGTTACGGACTTTCTTGGGAATGACTGGGTGGTGCCGACTGTGGATTTATAATTATGGACTGCTTGTTAAACCATTGTATGCACTAATAGCCACTGAACAGAAACACCTTAAATGGAGCAAGGAGACCGCACAAGCCTTTGAGACACTAAAGAAAGCTTTGATGTCAGCTCCGGCCTTAGGGCTCCCAGACGTGAGTAAGCCGTTTTTCCTCTTTTCCCACGAGAAACAGGGGATTGCTCTGGGGATATTAGCACAAGATCTGGGCCCCTATCGACGAGCGGTCGCCTACTTTTCCAAACAGTTAGATGCAACTGCGAAGGGTTGGCCTGGATGCTTGCGAGCGGTTGCAGCTGTAATACTAAATGTACAAGAAGCCCGAAAATTTACTCTGGGCCAGAAAATGACCGTCTTGGTGTCCCATACAGTATCCGCAGTGCTGGAAGCGAAGGGTGGGCACTGGCTTTCTCCACAAAGGTTCCTGAGATATCAGGCTATACTGGTAGAACAGGATGATGTGGAGATCGTAGTTACTAACATTGTCAACCCAGCTTCTTTCCTCAAGGGAAACACAGGAGAACCAGTGCATCATGACTGCTTGGAGACCATTGAAGCAACATATGCAAGTCGGCCAGATCTAAAAGACAGCCCCATGGAAAGCGGGGAAAACTGGTTCACAGATGGAAGCAGCTATGTCCTAAGTGGTAAAAGACATGCGGGATACGCCATTACCACTAGCCAAGAAATAATAGAGTCAAGACCTTTGCCCATAAATACCTCTGCACAGAAGGCAGAAATAATTGCTCTGACCCGCACCTTGAAATTGGCCCAAGGAAAAATTGTGAACATTTATACAGACTCAAGATATGCCTTCGGAGTTGTGCACGCACATGGAGCAATCTGGAAAGAAAGAGGGTTATTGAGCTCTCAAGGGAAAAATATTAAACATGCAGAGGAAATTTTGAGACTGTTGGAGGCAGTCCAACTTCCTGAGAAAGTGGCGATTATACATATTAAGGCACACCAGAAAGTGATCTCGGAATTGGAAAGAGGAAATGAGCTGGCGGACAGAGAGGCAAAACAGGTAGCCAAAACAGAGATAAAAACGGAAGGGGCTTTAGTCCCTGACGGGCGAATTTCCTTAGAAGGTAAGCCAGAATATACAAAAGAAGATCAGAAACTTATCACGGATCTAGAAGGGTCATATAACGAAGAGGGGTGGGCTTATACCCCACAAGGAAAACTAATTATTCCCTCCTACCTAATATGGCATTTGGTAAGGGAAGAACATAGGAAAAGGCATTGGGGAATGGAGGCTCTATATAAACACCTAATTAGAGAAATTGTGGCCAGAAATTTATATACCACGGTGAGACAGGTAACTCAGCAATGTGATCTTTGCCTCCAGACTAATCCCAAGAATACCCCCAAGCCAAAAATGGGCCGAATTGGGAAAGGCAGTGGGCCCGGGCAACAATGGCAGATTGATTTTACAGAACTTACAAGAAAAGGGGGGTATCGATATTTATTGGTATTAACTGATACCTTTTCAGGATGGCCAGAAGCATTTCCAACTAGAACAGCTAAAGCTCGAGAAGTAGTTAAAGTATTAATACAAGAAATAATACCACGTTTTGTGGTCCCGGCAACAATATCCTCTGACAGAGGACCACATTTTGTCTCGAAGATAGTACAACAAATTAGCCATTATTTGGGCATAGATTGGCAGCTTCATACCCCATATCGTCCCCAGTCGAGTGGCCAAGTAGAGAAAATGAACCACCTAATCAAACAGCAGATTGTGAAATTGGGGCAGGAGGCGAACCTAGCCTGGCCTCAATCTCTTCCTTTAGCTCTCTTGCGTATATGAACTAGACCAAGAGGGAGGGAGGGGCTAAGCCCTTTTGAAATCTTGTATGGACAACCCTATAGGATACAAAGAGGGATATCCATACAAGCTGGAGACGAAATCATGACCTCTTACATTGTTGCTTTAGGTAAACAACTCAATAAAATCAGAAAACACGTAATTGAGACTCGGGGAAGAGGCTTAGATGGACCTGTGCATAATATACAACCTGGAGACTATGTATATATAAAGTCTCTTGCAGAAAAGACTCTGGAGCCACAGTGGGAAGGACCATTCCAAGTACTCCTTACCTCCTTTACAGCAATCAAAATCAAAGAGCAGAGCGCCTGGATCCATCACACCAGAGTCAAGAAAGCCCCTCGATTACCATGGAAATGAACATCAGCTGGACCTTTGAAACTACGCCTCCAACAAAAGGATGGACCTTAATCGTTTGTATAATAGAACTATGGGTAAAAATTGTGTGTGCATGGGAAGGTAACACATTTTTGCAGCTCCATGACAAAATTGCCGGTGCTATGAATTGGACTAATTGTTGGATATGCTCACACTTGCCAAGGAGTTTGGGCAGCGGGCATCCTGTAATCGCTAACAAGTATTTTGAAAAGATACTAGATAAGGAAACACTATATTAGAAATAGGTATAGTAAAAGAATTTACTAACTATTTAGAAAAAGGGGGGACTGAGAGAAGGGGTTAAGGGAATTTTAGTAGTTGAATGATTGATAGTAGTTAAAGAATTGAATCAGTAGATTCGATACTGTGTTAACTATTGTGTGTAAATTAACTGTAGCTCCTCACAAGGACAGTTCCTGATAAGAACTAAGAACTTGCCTTAAGAAACCAGCTAAAACCGACCCTGCAGTTTAGACAAGAGCCAAGGAACAACTGAGCCTGCGCAAGAACAGAAGGTTACTAGCGGTGACGAAGAGGAACCACTAACCTTCATCCCCACGACCCCCGACGACCACCACTAGGAGGCAATGCGCAAGCGCAGATGGGAGGGGTTCATGGAAATAACGTCTTGGAACTCATTTTAATACGAAGCGGGGACAGGTCATGCATATGTATAGCCATATTGCGAAACTTTATGTATATGTAACACTTTGCTGTATATATTTATGGTGAATACCGCGTTGGCGCGTGCATGACTTTGGTGGGACTACCCCCCGTGCTGCCCAGCGCTGAATAAACATACCTACTTTACAATCTTATAGATTGTGGAGTCCGTTTTCCGCAAGTCAACAGTACCTATTATTCCATACTGCTCGTTTCTTTAATTCTAAACAATGAAGACTTGTTGCTTAGAAGTTAGGTATCTAGCAGGTATTGTGTTTGCAGGTGTGTAGCATTGTTAGACCCTAGTAAAGATTAACCTTGAAAATAAGAACCATAAATGAACGTGGTCCAGACATGGCTCAGAGACAAACCTCGACCTTATAAGGAAAGAAAGGAACGGGTTCATGAAGAGTTCACTACCCTGCCGACCACCAGAGACCACTCGAAACCCTCAAGAAGACCCTAAAGACTTTAGTGCGCATGTGTCTAGGATGATGCAATATTATAATTAGTTCTCGGAAATTTAATGAATATGTAAAAGAGAAACTTAAAATATGTATGAGAAGCATGAATATAAACAAAAAGGTGATTAGACCAGGTGTGCTTGATTTGTGGCAAGTCCACCGAGCACCCAGGCCTGAATAAAACAATATCTCTCCTGAGCGTGTGGAATTGGTTACTTGCACACCGGGCACGAATCCGCTTTTCGGACAACACTTGAATAGGTTCCTCCTCGTCTATCTCATCATGCGCTTCATCTACCATACCCAGAGCCTCGTACCTATTCTGTAAATGTAGCTGAGAGGGTAAGAAGGGGTTCCTCTTACAGCTCCATGCAGTAACCTGCTTCCACTCCTCCCTATCCCTCGTAACGCTGCCTTCCTCCTGGCACAAAACAGAACCTGGACCTACCTCAGTAGTGGCCATGCTGAGTTGGCTTGTGTATACCAGAGATGGCAGAGCACAGCTCCATTGGTCGATCTCCTTCTCAGACTCTCGAATGCTCCTTAGTCTACCCACCTCCTCCTGAAGCTCATCCACCAGGCAGAGCAGTTCATCTACCTGGTCACAACTCCCACAGGTGTGCTTGCTATCACCCTCCATCTCTGGGGATATCCACATGCACCCCCCACAGTCTTAAGCCTGTGTGGTTGCATGCTTTGACAGGAGCTCTGTCTGTGTGGCTGTATTGGTTCTACTGGGAGCTAGAAGCTCAGGAGAAGCAGAGGACACAGATTTTTGCCAGCTGGTCACTATGCTGCTACATGCCTACATGCTGGGAATATATACCTGTCCACTGCAATCAGCTGGGCTGATTGTTTTAGCCTGTTTAAATAACCCACACTGCCAGGTTCAGGCTTCGCCCCTTGCTAGCTCATCCAATCAGTGGGTCTGGCTCAGTTGCTTGGTGAACGTCCCCTGTTCAGCCTTAGGCTCTCCTTGTCCTCGTGTATCCCTCAATACACACTTATTATGAGGTGTTCAGGGAAAGAACCAAAGGTGGGGAAAAGGAAGGATTTGGTGGTGGACTGGGGAGGAACAAGTGGGGGAAAACAGAGGGAAAAGGGGATAAAAGGAGCTGGTCAAGTGTAAACAGGCTGCTGGTCAGTACACTTCTCTGGCTATGCCCTGCCCCTGATCAGCGCAGTCTTTCCTGTTGTCGTGGTTTAACCCCAGCCAGCAAATAAACCCCACGCAGCCGCTCGCTCACCCCCCACCTCCGGTGGGATGGGGGAGAGAATCGGGAGGGCACAAGTAGGAAAGCTCCCGGGTTGAGATAAAAACAGTTTAATAATTGAAATAAAATGAAGTAGAACAGAAATAATAATAACAATGAGAACAACAACAATAGCAGAATATACAAAGCAGACGATGCACAATGCAACTACTCACCGACCGCCAACTGCGCGTCACGAACGGGGGGCGAGCCACCACACACACCTGGTTTTTATACTGAGCATGATGTCACATGGTATAGAATACCCCATTGGCCAGCTGGGTCCACCACCCCGGCTGTGCTCCCCCCCACACACACAGCTTCCCCCGCACTTGGCAGGGTATGGGAGGCCGAAAAGAGAAACAAAAATCCCCAGTGCAAGCACCACCCAGCAACAGCCAAAGCATCAATGGGCCATCAACGCTCCTTTCACACCGAACCCAAAACACAGCATACCCACCAAGATACTGGGAAGAAAGTTAATTCTGTCCCAGCCGGAACCAGGACAGTATCCACCCCCTATTCTATACCATCTACGTCATGCCCAGGTCTCACATTTTCCAATACATTCCAATTAGTCATCACCACTTTTCCTGCCTTTTGATATATACACACACAGAGATATCATTCCCTAAGTCCATGGGCCATCCCTCTAAAATGTCCGTTGAGTTCATTTAGTCCATGACTTCGGGTTCCATCTGTCATAACAGTCCTTCAGGGCAGGAGAGATGGTGTGTGGTGTTGGACTGTTGCATGCGGAGGCCAGTTCTGGGCACTCATCCGGTTCTATCATCGTTGCACCTTGCTCAGTTCCATCGGAGTTCATCCTACATTAATCTGGGTGATTCTTACTGTAATACTGTTAATATGGCATATGGTAACCATAAAAGTGATGACATACAGTACTATGTAATAACTAACATCGTACAATTCAGTTCATTGGCTATTTTCACCCAAAATTAAATCCCCTTGAGGTACACACCGGACCTCCCCATCCGTTTGCATTACTCACCAAGTGCACCCAGATCCTTGAGCAAAAGCAATCCCACGGATGGGTTTTCCCTTGCCAGAGGCAGGAGTAACCCAGACTGTCTTCCCCAGCATATTTCTCATATGCACGACAGGGACTTTATCCCCCTCTACAGTAAGTAAGGGTTTGGATTGGGCAGGGCCAGCTCGAGTGACAGATCCCCTGGTGTTGACTAACCAGGTGGCTTTTGCTAAATGTGTGTCCCAATGCTTGAATGTCCCACCACCCATTGCCCTCAGTGTAGTCTTTAGCAGTCCATTGTATCGTTCGATTTTCCCAGAGGCTGGTGCATGGTAGGGGATGTGATAGACCCACTCAATGCCATGCTCTTTGGCCCAGGTGTCTATGAGGGTGTTTCGGAAATGAGTCCCCTTGTCTGACTCAATTCTTTCTGGGGTGCCATGTCGCCATAGGACTTGCTTTTCAAGGCCCAGGATGGTGTTCCTGGCGGTGGCATGGGGCACAGTATATGTTTCCAGCCATCCTGTGGTTGCTTCCACCATGGTGAGCACATGGCGCTTGCCTTGTCGGGTTTGTGGGACTGTGATATAATCAATCTGCCAAGCCTCCCCATATTTATATTTCAGCCATCGTCCCCCATACCAAAGAGGCTTTACTCGCTTGGCTTGCTTGATTGCAGCGCATGTTTCACATTCATGGATAACCTGTGCAATAGTGTCCATGGTCAAGTCCACCCCTTGATCACGAGCCTATCTATATGTTGCACCTCTTCCCTGATGGCCTGAGGTGTCATGGGCCCACCAAGCTATAAATAATTCACCCTTATGTTGCCAGTCCAGACCCACCTGAGCCACTTCAATCTTAGCAGCCTGGTCCACCTACTGGTTGTTTTGGTGCTCTTCACTGGCCCGACTCTTGGGTACGTGAGCATCTACGTGACGTACTTTTACAACCAGGTTCTCTACCCGGGCAGCAATATCTTCCCACAACGTGGCAGCCCAGATGGGTTTACCTCTGCGCTGCCAGTTGTTCTGCTTCCACTGCTGCAACCACCCCCACAGGGCATTTGCCACCATCCATGAGTCAGTACAGAGATAAAGTACTGGCCATTTTTCTCGTTCAGCAATGTCCAAGGCCAGCTGGATGGCTTTCACCTCTGCAAATTGACTCGATTCACCCTCTCCTTCAGCAGTTTCTGCAACTTGGCGTATAGGACTCCATAGAGCAGCTTTCCATCTCCGATGTTTTCTCACAAGATGACAGGACCCATCAGTGAACAGGGCATATTGCTTCTCATTTTCTGGTAGTTTATTATACAGTGGGACCTCTTCAGCACGCGTCACCTCCTCCTCTGGGGATATTCCAAAATCTTTGCCTTCTGGCCAGTTCGTGATCACTTCCAAGATTCCTGGGCGACTGGGGTTTCCTATTTGGGTCTGTTGTGTGATCAGGGCGACCCACTTACTCCACGTAGCATCAGTTGCATGATGTGTAGAGGGGACCCTCCCTTTGAACATCCAGCCCAGCACCGGCAGTCGGGGTGCCAGGAGGAGCTGTGCTTCAGTACCAACCACTTCTGAAGCAGCTCGAACCCCTTCATATGCTGCCAGTATCTCCTTCTCAGTTGGAGTGTAGCAGGCCTCGGATCCTCTGTATCCCCGACTCCAGAACCCTAAGGGTCGACCTCGAGTCTCCCCTGGTGCTTTCTGCCAGAGGCTCCAGGTAGGACCATTCTCCCCGGCTGTGGTGTAGAGCACATTCTTTACATCTTGTCCTGCCCGGACTGGCCCAAGGGCTACTGCCTGAACTATCTCCTGTTTAATTTGTTCAAAGGCTTGTTGTTCCTCAGGGCCCCATCTGAAGTCGTTCTTCTTCCTGGTCACTTGATAGAGAGGGCTTACGATCTGACTGTAATTTGGAATATGCATTCTCCAAAAACCCACAACGCCTAAGAAAGCTTGCATTTCCTTTTTGCTAGTTGGTGGGGTCATGGCTGTTATTTTGTTGATCACATCCGTTGGGATCTGACGACGTCCATCTTGCCATTTTATTCCTAAAAACTGGATATCCCGTGCAGGGCCCTTGACATTACTTCGTTTTATGGCTGTCGTGGTTTAATCTGGCATACCACGCAGCCGCTCACTCACTCCCCCCGCCCCCCCCCAGCGGGATGGGGAGAGAATCGGAATGGTAAGAGTGAGAAAAACTCGTGGGTTGAGATAAAGACAGTTTAATAGAACAGAAAAGGGAAAATAATAATGATAATGATAAAATATACAAAATGAGTGATGCACAATGCAATTGCTCACCACCCGCGCTGACCGATAACCAAGTAGCGATCGGTACTTCCTGGATCACGCCTACCATTCATATACTGAGCATGACGTCACATGGTATGGAATACCCCATTAGCCAGCTGGGCTGGCTGTCCTGATTATGTTCCCTCCCATCTTGTGTACCTAGCTCAGTCAGTAGGCATGGGAGCTGTCCTTGGACTAGGAGGGCACTTTGCAACAACTGAAAACATCAGTGTGTTATCAACATTCTCCTCATACTAAATCCAAAACACAGCACTAGGAAGAAATTTAACCCTATCCCAGCCGAAACCACGACAATGGCAAAACCGGCCTTCAGAAGGATTTGGACTATTCTCTCCCCTTTCTCAAAAACAACTTCTGCTGTGTTTCCCCATACAATGATGTCATCAATGTATTGCAGGTTTTCTGGAGCCTCACCCTGTTCCAGTGCAGTCTGGATCAGTCCATGGCAAATGGTAGGGCTGTGTTTCCACCCCTGGGGCAGTTGGTTCCAGGTGTACTGGACGCCCCTCCAAGTGAAAGCAAAATGTGGCCTGCACTCTGCCGCCAAAGGGATTGAGAAGAACGCATTAGCGATATCAGTTGTGGCGTACCACTTGGCTGCCTTTGACTCCAGTTCGTATTGAAGTTCTAGGACGTCCGGCACGGCAGCACTCAGAGGCGGCGTGACTTCGTTCAGGCCACGATAGTCTCCTGTTAGTCTCCACTCTCCATTGGACTTTTGCACTGGCCATATGGGACTGTTAAAGGGTGAGTGAGTCTTGCTGATCACTCCTTGGCTCTCCAGTCGACGAATCAGCTCATGGATGGGGATCAGGGAGTCTCGGTTGGTGTGGTATTGCCGCCGGTGCACTGTTGTGGTAGCGATTGGTACCTGTTGTTCTTTGACCTTCAACAACCCCGCAACAGAAGGGTCCTCCGAGAGACCGGGCAAGGTGGACAGCTGTTTAATTTCCTCCGTCTCCAGGGCAGCTATACCAAAAGCCCACCGGTACCCTTTTGGGTCCTTGAAATACCCTCTCCTGAGGTAGTCTATGCCAAGGATGCACGGAGCCTCTGGGCCAGTCACAATGGGGTCCTTCTGCCACTCATTCCCGGTTAGGCTCACTTCGGCCTCCAACACAGTTAACTCTTGGGATCCCCCTGTCACTCCAGAAATACAAATGGGTTCTGCCCCTTTATAGCTTGATGGCATCAGGGTACACTGTGCACCTGTTTCTACGAGAGCCTTATACTCCTGTGGGTCTGATGTGCCAGG
The DNA here is from genome assembly GCF_964195595.1 of Calonectris borealis. Lineage (NCBI taxonomy): Eukaryota > Metazoa > Chordata > Aves > Procellariiformes > Procellariidae > Calonectris > Calonectris borealis. Next base: position 25,158,676 of record NC_134351.1, on the reverse strand, counting down.
CCATCGAATCCACACAGTCCAGTAAACCCAGTTGTCCCTTTCCTCCACCTGGCTGGAGGCAGGGCCCCTCAAGTCCTGGTCTTCATATTCGCTACCCACTTCTTGTAAGTATGAATCAGAACTCCCTTTATTAAGGTCGGAAGTGGAACCAGCCTTTCTACTCTGTCTGGGGAGCTGCTCACTAGAGACCAGAGCAGCAGTTTTCCTGGAAGAACCCCCTTTTGGGGTTGTTTTCCCTTGCAACTCATGTACCCATGCCTGTAGGACTGAGGTAGGTTTTCCATCCCACTTCCTCATGTCCTCTCCGTGGTCACGCAGGTAAAACCACAGGGTGCCCCGGGGTGTGTACCCACGATATCTCCTCTCTTGAGCAGAGGGACGCTTGCTCCTAATGGCTGAGACACTGGCCCGTGCAGGTGGGGAGTAGGACATATCCTCTTTGAGTTGCTGGACCTCCTGGGACAGTTTCTCCACAGCAGAGAAACAGGCCCGTAGGGCGGAAGAGAGACTTTCTTCATATTGCCGGAGTTGGCCAACCAATGCATCCACCGTTTGTTCCTCTCCATCTCTCCAGGTCATTATTGCCAATGAGTTTGCATGTGACGCTGGTGCGCTCCGTACAAACTTCCGCCACATGGGTCGGGTGCATTTGACTTCATCTGGGTCTTTGGGTAACTGCTCGTTGTTCAGGTCATCATAAATCACCTCCAGCACAGCTAATTCCCTCAGGTACTGGATACCTCTCTCCATGGTGGTCCCCTTGCCTGGGTGGCATATAACATCTTCCTTGAAGGGATACCTTTCCTTCACACCTGACAGGAGTCGCCTCCAGAGGCTGAGGACTTGTGCCCCTTGTCCAATCACTTTGTCAATGCCCCCTTCCCTAGAGAGGGATCCCAGCTGCTTGGCTTCCCTACCCTCTAATTCCAGGCTACTGGCCCCGTTATCCCAGCATCGGAGCAGCCAGGTGACAATGTGCTCGCCTGGAGGACGACTGAAGTCTTTTCGCATATCTCGCAGCTCACCCAGGGATAGGGATCGGGTGGTTACCATCTCATTTACGGGTTCTGCCTCCTCCTCCTCCTGTTCTCCTGATGGCCCTGGTTCATTTTCATCCCTTACTAAACGAGCTGATTTTCTTGTGTATTTTCTTTTTTGTATAGGGGCGACTGATACCGGCATGGGTTGGTTCTCTGTCGCAGGGGGTGGAGTAGCTGCTGTGCCTGCCGTGGCGGGTGGGGTAGCCTCAGGGCCTGTTGCTTTGTCATCAGCTGTAGAGACATTTCCTTCCCCTTTGCGGTTCTGAGTGGTGTTAAACAGGGCTCGGTAGGTGTGGGCCAGGCCCCAGCACATTGCAGTGATTTGTGTCTCCCTAGAATGGCCAGGGTGACAGCATACTTTTTCCAAATATTCTACTAATTTTTCAGGGTTCTGCACTTGTTCAGGGGTGAAGTTCCAAAACACTGGGGGTGTCCACCGTCCTAGGCATTTGTCCATGCTATCCCACTCGCCCTGCCACTCATAACTATCCAGCCTTGGGGCAGATCTCTGGATGACATTCTTAAATTGCCTACTAGCCTTGGATAAAACCAAAACAATATTCCCAAGGAATACCAATAGATGTATCTTAACTACCCAGGGATGTTCAAGGTACTGGCAAGTTATTTTAACAAAGGCGATGACATCATAGAGAAAGGTAGCGAGGGTGCCATTCTCTATTTCCTCCATAAAAAATCTCTCAGAGGAAGAGGTATAATTGCTAATGGTCTCCATGAGGTGGTACCCGAAATACAGTAACGGCTTCATTACAAATCCCAAATACCAAATAACCCCCAATGCCAGTGTTTTAGTAACAAATCTCCCAGGCAAAACATCATTAATCACGGCAGAGCACAACAGACTACAAAACCCAACTCCAATCTTTAACAGGTACAGCAAAAACAAGAGCATGGTGCAGAACAAATTAATATGTTACCAGATATAAATTCCTTAATATGCTCTAATTAATCTGTTGTTTTCTCAACCCTTCGCTGCCCCATGTTGGGCGTCAAAAAGGACTGTCGTGGTTTAACCCCAGCCAGCAAATAAACCCCACGCAGCCGCTCTCTCTCCCCCCCTCCAGTGGGATGGGGGAGAGAATCGGGAGGGCACAAGTAGGGAAACTCCCGGGTTGAGATAAAAACAGTTTAATAATTGAAATAGAACTAAGTAGAACAGTAATAATAACAATGAGAACAACAACAACAACAACAGAATATACAAAGCAGGCGATGCACAATGCAACTGCTCACTGACCACCGACCGCGTATCACGAACGGGGGGCGAGCCCCCCCCCACCTGGTTTTTATACTGAGCATGATGTCACATGGTATAGAATACCCCATTGGCTAGCTAGGTCCACCACCCACCACCCTGGCTGTGCTCCGCCCCCCCCCCCCCCCCCGTGCAAGCACCACCCAGTAACAGCCAAAGCATCAATGGGCCATCAACGCTCCTTTCACACCAAACCCAAAACACAGCACACACCCCCATGCTACTGGGAAGAAAGTTAACTCTGTCCCAGCCGAAACCAGGACACCTGTCTTCTTATTAAACTCCATTTCTCACTGTTTTCCTGGATGAGGGACTTTCCATGCTGTGTGTATGTGTGTGTATGGAGATCTGAGTGGCAGCAACTGGGGAAGAGGCTTGGGAGCCAGGCTTCAGAGTGGCTACAAGTCTGGGCATGCCCGATACTGGAGAAACCAGAAGGTCTGAGCCAGCTAATGGAGAGACCATTGGGTCTGGGGGTCAGCTACTGGTAAGGCCATAAGTCTGGAGCAGCTAGCAGAGAAACACATTGCATGTTTGTGTGTGTGTCTGTGTGAGGCAACTGGGAGACCAGGGGATCAACCAGGAGACCATCTACTGTATAGACTGAATGTCTAAGGCCAGTTACTAGGGGAATCCATATTGTATATATGTGCATATATGTATATATTTCAGACTAACAGGCCTTCATCCTGATCAGCCAGAGAGGGGAACAGGATGAGGCCATTGGTGCTGCTTGTATTTGCGTGAATGCTGTTTTCTGTCTGTGTTGATCCGTGTAGCCAGCTATGTAAGTAAGCATATATGTATTGTGTGTATGTGTGCCTATTGGGAATGCATGTTCAGTTGAAACCAAGCTGTGATTGAAACCAAGCTGCTATTGAAATCATGCTGCTGAATTATTGTATACTTTAATTAAATATTCCCATGATCTTTAGATCTTTAGATTGTCTATTCAAGTGATTAATTAAAGTATTATCTTTAAATCTTTAGATTGATTATTCAGGTGATTAATTAAGGTATTATCCTTAGACCTTTAGATTGATTAGTCAAGTGATTAACTAAGATTTTTTGAAGACCAGATGTTTGAGAAATATTTAGCTAAGTAGTCAAGTGTTAAAGGGTATATACAATGGAATGTAACTAATCAATAAGAAGCTCAAAGGCTGTGAGACGAACTGTCCGGGACGATGAAGGAACTAGTACCATTAAGAATCAGTTCAATGATTTGGAACCAAGATAATGGATGGTGTGCAGTGCCAAGAGAAAAGGTTCACTAAAAAGACAAGTGATGAAGACTACAAAACGACCACCAGAGGAAGTAAACGACCACCTGAAGGACTAAAATTGCAAGCAAAGGACATTAGATGGCAGTAGAGACCATGGAATAAAATAATTAATGAATCTATGTAAGTAGTCATGTAAAAGGTGTAGTCATGTAAATGATTTCTAAGAACTGTGATGAATATGCAATAGTCTCAAAGATAAAAGCCAAGACTAACGGCACACTAGTTGGGAGCACTTTTGGTGGAGAATTCCCCAGTGCGACCCCGGTGCCGCAATAAACATACCTGCTTTATAACTCTTTGTGAGTTGTAGAGTTTGTTTCCGTGCGTCACAGTCTTGTTACTGGCTGGACCTAGGGACATGGAGCTTCATCAGCCTCAATTCTATCGGGCTACCAGATTTGGCATCTCCTTAACTGTTTTAAATCTTTTTTGTTAGATTACGTGATAAAAGCTTGTCTGCACACCCACAAAGGAGCACAGAGAGGAAAGTGGGGGAGAGCTCAAAGTAGCCTTGCTGGGGAGACTGGGATCCAGGGGCCAGCTACTGGGCAGACTGAGTGTCTGAACCCAGCTGCTGGAGGGTTATACCTTGTACATATGTGTGTATATATATATGCTCACTAGTGGACCTCCATCCTGCTCAGCCAGAGAGGGGAGCAGGATGAGGCTATTCGTGCTGTCTATGTTCATGTGAGTACTCTGAGTGTCTGTCTGTGATCTGTGTGGCCAACTGTGTATATATGTGGTGTATATGTGTGCTCTGTGTGTGTGTGTGTGTGTGTGTCCGTGTGTGCCTGCTGCGAATACATTTTCAGCCTGATTGGACCTGGGGACATGGAATGGCAGCAGCCTTGCTTCTCCCGGACTGTCAGATCTGGCATGATACATTTTCCTCTAACATTTTTAATGAAACGTAGATATATTGAAGTTTAGATAAGAGTAAGTCACAGTTTAGGCAGTATTGGTAATGTTTCTTAATGTAACATCTCATGTTTTAAGAAGGTGATTTAAGACCCGTCTCTTGTGAAGGTTAGTTGCCATGTGATTGTTATTATTATTGTAAGAAGAGATTCCATTGCCACAAGCATAGCCTTATCATTCCTGTACTTCTCAAGTCACAAATACTTAACATTAAATATAACCACATATAAATATATATTTGTAATTATCTATATGCAGTAAGTGGTGTGATATGTATTGTTAACAAAATAACTGCATTTCAGAAGTAAAATATATATGCAGTCAATTCCTTAGCTGGTAAAAATTCTTTGACTTGGCCAGAAGTAAGCTGATTTTCCCTACTGTGGATCTAACCTACAGCTTGAAAAGCAAAGAAAATGCGAAGAGTTGCCAACTGAAATATTGGAAGCTTATGTAAAGTAGTAAATCTAAATTTTATAGTAAGTTTCTTCCTTTCTTAGGTTCCCAGAGGCATAATCTGTAATGGAAAGCAGCATACATATATTTTTGTGTTATAAGTTCCAACTTTTCACTGTGAAATCAATTGTCCACCTTTTAAAAGTTAGCCCAAACCAGGACTTCTTCATAAGCATTTCAGCATGCATTACATACATATTACCAGCCAACTATTACAGAGAGAGATTGGCCTGCATAAGCCAGGGTTTCTGCGCAATCAATGTGCTTGCAGGGATACGGAGAGTGTAAATGTTCAATGTGAAAAAAGCACATGCTTAAAAAAGTTCTGCACTTCATCTCCAATGCTAATAACAACCCTAGTACTTGGAATGAGGAAGCAAAATAGCAAAACACTGCTGGGAGGGGGAGAGTGAGTGAGCGGCTGTGTGGGCGCTTAGCTACTGACTGGGGTCAACTCACCACAACTTCACTAGATAATGTCACTGAAGAAGGGAAGGAAGTGTGCTATCACGTTTTTGAAACCAGCCTATGAACCAGAAGAAAAGAGAGGAGGGGACTATTCCATAACTATACAGCTTGGTCCAGTGCCAGTGTGGGCAAAGACCATGGAGGAAAGCATTTTGTTCCTCCTCTTAGATCTTAACAGAGTTACACTCAGAGAAAACCAGACTCTGGTCATGGAAGCAAAGAGGTTTTATTTATTTATCCTCTCTGCATTATACAGGCTTGCAAGCCCCTTGGCCTCTACCCTTTTCTCCTCCACTCAGAGGAGTCCCGCAGTTGTGCTTTTAGGATCTCCAGCCTCACAGAAGCTTGTCCCAGCTCACTTTGTACTCATTCAGATCTCCAGCCAGGAGCTGTGTCCTGGTTTCAGCTGGGATAGAGTTAATTTTCTTCCTAGTAGCTGGTATAGTGCCGTGTTTTGGATTTAGTATTGAGAAGAATGTTGATAACGCACTGATGTTTTAGTTGTTGCTAAGTAGTGCTTACCCTGGTCAAGGACTTTTCAGCTTCCCATGCTCTGCCAGGTGCACAAGAAGCTGGGAGGGAGCATCGCCAGGACAGCTAGCCCAGCTAGCCAATGGGGTATTCCATACCATATGATGTCATGCTCAGCATATAAAGCTGGGGGAAGAAGAAGGAAGGGGGGGACATTCGGAGTGATGGCGTTTGTCTTCCCAAGTAACTGTTATGCGTGATGGAGCCCTGCTTTCCTGGAGATGGCTGAACACCTGCCTGCCGATGGGAAGTAGTGAATGAATTCCTTGTTTTGCTTTCCTTGTGTGTGTGGCTTTTGCCTATTAAACTGTCTTTATCTCAACCCATGAGTTTTCTCACTTTTACCCTTCTGATTCTCTCCCCCATCCCATTGTGGGAGGAGTGAGCGAGCGGCTGTGTGGTGCTTAGTTGCTGGCTGGGGTTAAACCACGAAGAATGCCTCAGTCCTCCTCCTGATGGCATTGCTGTTGTAACAAGGGGGAGAATACAGGCTGCTCCACTCACCAGAGCTTTTCCCAGTTGACTCCACATGCCTGCCATGAGGTACAGTACCCTTAAAGAAAGAGTAGCACAATTTTTTCCTAGAAACATTTCCTCCTTTCTTCCCACATCTGCCTCTAAGCTCATGGGTACACCATATTCCTGAACTTGTGTATGTCCATGCAATTGTACAAGGACTTACTTTCAAAGAGAGAAGACACACCTCTTCCACACCTCCTTTCCCAGGAGTGACTGTTTCCAAAGATAGGACTGAGACTGTGTTTTTCTTTTGCTCTTTTCATCCAGCTGGAGAGGCATCTTGGCTTCCCTGGCCAAGGAAAGTCTATCAGGTCCTAAGCAATTGCATTTTTAACATTGAAGTGACTAGGACTAGAGATCCTCTACACCTTTGGTTCTTTACATTTGGGTGTAGTTGTTTTGTGTCTCTGTTATGCTAGCTGAATATACTGTATGTCAATCATGTCCCATCTTCTTGCTTCTTCCAAAATGGTCAGTGAACCTGCAATGAAACTTTAAGGTTTTCTCTTCATATCTTGAGCTTCCCTGGAAAACAAGATAAATTCACATTGTAGAATGAAGGATCTCTATTGAAACCCAAGTCCTTTTCAGAGTTGCTCAGAATTGCCAACTCACTTAAATGCTTGCTGTGGAAAAAATGCACTCTGCTCTGTAAAATCTACTTTGTCTTCCCCTTACTATGTGTATTGGATTTTTGTGGCAAGGTGTTGTGGTTTAATCTGGCAGACAGCCAAATACCACGCAGCCGCTCGCTCACTCCCCCCTCCCCCAGTGGGATGGGGAGAGAATCGGAAGGGTAAGAGTGAGAAAAACTCGTGGGTTGAGATAAAGACAGTTTAATAGAACAGAAAAGGGAAAATAATAATGATAACGATAGAATATACAAAATGAGTGATGCACAAAGCAATTGCTCACCACCCGCGCTGACCGATAACCAGGTAGCGATCGCTACTTCCTGGATCACGCCTACCATTCATATACTGAGCATGACGTCACATGGTATGGAATACCTCGTTGGCCAGCTGGGCTAGCTGTCCCGATGATGCTCCCTCCCATCCTCTGCGTGGTAGTATGAGAGCTGTCCTTGGCAGGGTACTTAGCAACAACTGAAAACATCAGTGTGTTATCAACATTCTTCTCATACTAAATCCAAAACACAGCACTAGGAAGAAATTTAACTCTATCCCAGCCGAAACCAGGACACAAGGTTTTGGTAGTGGGGGGGCTGTAGGGGTGGCCTCAGTGAGAAGAGACCAGAGGCTGACCCCATGTTGGACAAAGCCAGTTCCAGCCAGCTCCAAAACATACCTGCCGCTGGCCAAAGCTGAGTCAATCAGTGAAGCTGGTGGCACCTCTGTGATAACATATTTAAGAAAGGGTAAAAAACACTGCACAGCAGCTGTGAGAGAGAGGAGTGGGAAAATGTGAGAGAAATAACCCTGCAGACACCAAGGTCAGTGAAGAAGGACAGGGAGGAGGTGGTGGATATCTAAATTATCTAATGCCCAAAAGGAATGAAGCGGTTTTTTTGTGTTTCTTTCAGGTTACCCCAACTGCAACACCGGCAGTGGAATTAATTCACTCTCACAACTAGCTATCCAAAATCACTGGGCCTTAGACTATCTTGTAGCTTGACAGGGAGGTGTTTGTGTGTTAATAAATACTACCTGTTGTACCTAACAAATCTAAACAAATCGAATACGATGTAAATATCATTCAACAACATGTCCGTGCCTTTCACCAAATAGCCCAAGAGCAATCCCTGCTCGGGGGTCTGTCAGCTGACTGGTTTTAGCTATGGTCTTGGCTGCCTGACCTCAGAGCATGGGCATGGCACATTTTAATGATATTAGCTCTCATTTTAGCTGTAGGAATTGTGCTTTTCTGTATTATATCTTGTATCAAATTGCTGTGTGTATCACTTTATCTAAAACGCTACTGTATACTCATGTCTCAATTGACAAACCCTCTCAGGAGATACAACAACAACATTGGGCTTGATGTAGTCTCACTCCTAAGGTCCCATAAGTGGCCGTAGGTCAAGGGATGGAGTGACAGAGCCACCACAAAGGCGACCCTTAAACATACTGACAAAGACTTATCCGGGAGCCCGAGACATCCCTAATAAGCTCAGCGGGGAGCTGAGACATCCTTGATGGGCGCAGAACAAAGAAATTGTGATAACAAACTGACCTTACAGGAAAACAGAAGTCAGCAACAACTGTTCCAGGAACTGATGTCCTATGCCCACTTATGTATCTACACCAAAAAAAAGAGGTGCCCAGAGAGGTGGTAGATGCCCCATCCCTTGAAACATTCAAGGTCAGGTTGGACGGGGCTCTGAGCAACCTGATCTAGTTGAAGATGTCCCTGCTCATTGCAGGGGGGTTGGACTAGATGACCTTTAAAGGTCCCTTCCAACCCAAACTATTCTATGATTCTATGATTCTAAATCACTATCTACCCAAGATTAACTTCTCTGCGAGAGCTTCTCTGCATGGGGTTCTCTGCACGAGATCTCCTGGACAGACCGGACCCTTGCCAGGGATGCCTGGCTGACTCTGGATTCCGTGACGCGGATCATCTATGAAGAGAGACTTTTCTGTCATTGATTAGCCCCACTCCCGGGACTATATATAGGCGTGCATATAGGTAAATGATCATAAGTATATACTTGCTTTGCTGATGGTAATTTTGTAGTAACTTGTAATATACGCTTGCTTTACTAGTAGCAATTTGTAATAAAGAAATTAATGGAAAGAAAGCCTCCATGTCCTTGTGTATTATGGAATCCTATGAACCCACGGTCACGATCTATACACACCTGTGGATCGGGTAACCCTCATAGATTGTGACTCTTACAGGACCCAAACCACATCTGAGGATACTATGGTTGAGACAGGGACCCAAACCCCAACTACAGTAATCGCGCCAGTAGTGAAAAAGAAACATTTGACACAGAGGTTGAAGAAAGTAAGGTCAAGGGACCTGCACAGGAGATCCAGTTTTTAGGAATAAAATGGCAGGATGGACGTCGTCACATCCCTATGGATGTGATCAATAAGATAACAACTACGTCCCCACCATCTAAGCAAAAAGAAACACAACCTTTCCTAGGTGTTGTGGGATTCTGGAGACAGACATGTCTACGTGATGTACCTTTAGAGCGATGTTTTCTTCCCAGGCAGTGATGTCTTGCCACAATGCAGCAGCCCAGTGTCCTGGTTCTGGCTGGGACAGAGTTAACTTTCTTCCCAGTAGCTTGGGGGGTGTGCTGTGTTTTGGGTTTGGTATGAAAGGAGCGTTGATGGCCCATTGATGTTTTGGTTGTTGCTGGGTGGTGCTTGCACCAGGGACTTTTCAGCCTCCCATGCTCTGCCAGGTGCATGGGAAGCTGGGGGCAGGGAGCATAGCCGGGGCAGTTGACCCACCTGGCCAATGGGGTATTCCATACCATGTGACATCATGCTCAGTATATAATTAGGAGGCGTGGTCCAGGAAGTGGGGGGCTCTGGTGGCTGGGTGTCGGTTGGTGGGTGGTGAGCAGTTGCACTGTGCATCACCTGCTTTGTGTATTCTGTTGTTGTTGTTGTTCTCATTGTTATTATTACTGTTCTACTTTGTTTTATTTCCATTATTAAACTGTTTTTACCTCAACCCGTGAGTTTTTCTACTTGTGCCCTCCCGATTCTCTCCCCCATCCTACCAGAGGAGGGGGGTGAGCGAGTGGCTGCGTGGTGTTTAGTTGCTGGCGGGGGTTAAACCACGACACCCAGATGGGTTTACCTCTGCGCTGCCAGTTGGTCTGCAGTGCTGTAGCCACCATCCATGAGTCAGTACAGAGATAGAGTGCTGGCCACGTTTCTCATTCAGCATTCTCCAGTGGCTCGAACCTCCTCGTATACTGCTAGTATCTCTTTTTCAGTTGTGGTGTAGTGGGCTTCTGATCCTCAATAACCCTGGCTCCAAAACCCTAGAGGTCGACATCAGGTTTCTCCTGGTGTTTTCTGCCAGAGGCTCCGGGTGAGGCCATGCTCCCCGGCAGTGGTGTAGAGCGCATTTTGAACGGTTGGTCCTGTACAGACGGGCCCAAGGGCTACCACATGAACTATTTCCTGTTTGATCTGTTCAAAGGCTTGTCACTGCCTAGGGCCCCAGTCAAAACAGTTCTTCCTTCAGGTCACTCGATGGAGAGGGCTCACAAGCTGACTGTAACCTGGAATATGCATTCTCCAGAATCCCACAACACCTAGGAAAGGTTGTTTAGATGGTGGGGACATAGTTGTTATCTTATTGATCACATCCATAGGGATGTCCATCCTGCCATTTTATTCCTAAAAACTGTATCTCCTGTGCAGGTCCCTTGACCTTACTTTCTTTTATGGCAAAACCAGCTTTCAGAAGAATCTGGATTATTCTTTTCCATTTTACAAACACTTTATCCACTGTGTTGCCCCACACGATGATGTCATCGATATATTGCAGGTGTCCAGTGGATTCGCCCTGTTCCAGTGCAGTCTGGATCCGTCCATGACAAGTGGTAGGACTGTGCTTGCACCCCTAGGGCAGTCGATTCCAGGTGTATTGGACACCCCTCCACGTGAAAGCACACTGTGGCCTGCGTTCTGCTGCGCAAGGAATTGAGAAAAACACATTGGCAATGTCAGTTGTAGCATGCCACTTGGCTGCCTTTGACTCCAGTTCATATTGGAGCTCTAGCGTGTCCAGTACGGCAGTGTTCAATAGTGGTGTGACTGCGTTCAGGCCACGATAGTCCACTGTTAACCTCCACCCTCTGTCAGACTTTCGCACTGGCCATATGGGACTATTAAAGGGTGAGTGAGTCTTGCTGATCACTCCTTGGCTCTCCAGTCGACGAATCAGCTCATGGATGGGGATCAGGGAATCTCGGTTGGTGCGGTATTGTCGCCGGTGCACTGTTGTGGTAGCGATTGGTACCTGTTCTTCTTCGACCCTCAGCAACCCCACAACAGAAGGGTCCTCTGAGAGACCAGGCATGGTGGACAGCTGTTTAATTTCCTCCGTCTCCAGGGCAGCTATACCAAATGCCCACCGGTACCCTTTTGGGTCCTTGAAGTACCCTCTCCTGAAGTAGACTATGCCAAGGGGCCTCCGGGCCAGTCACAATAGGGTGCTTTTGCCACTTGTCCCCTGTTAAGTTCACCTCAGCCTCCAACACGGACAACTGTTGGGATCCCCCTGTCACTGCAGAAATCCAGATGCTCACCACCCACCGACCAATGCCCAGCCAGGCCCCAAGCAGCAATCGCTGCTCCCCAGCCCCCTCCCCTAGTTTATATTCTGAGCATGACGTCATATGGTATGGAATACCCCTTTGGCCAGTTGGGTTAGCTGTCCTGCCTATGCTCCCTCCCAGGTTCTTGTGCACCTGGCAGAGCATGGGAAGCTGAAAAGTCCTTGACTTAGTATAAATGCTGCTTAGCAACAACTAAAACATCAGTGTGTTATCAACATTCTTCTCATACTAAATCCAAAACACAGCACTATACCAGCTACTAGGAATAAAATTAACTCTATCCCAGCCAAAAACAGGACAACCAGTTTAGTCTTTGGAGTGCAGGAAGAGCCTGGAGCAAAAATATCAAAGACAGTGTATAGGAGATCCATATGCCACCAAGCATTGGGCAGACGAGCACTGGGGGTGTTTACCATACAAACTGACCTCAGATGATGGGAGAAGATAATTTAGTTTTCAGTTAATTTTTTTCAGCATTAAATTGGGATATTCTTTTCATATGCATAGGGGTGCACTGACCCTTGCAGTGCCAGACCAGAAGTCCCTTCATCGAAATCAAGGGAGGTGTTCTCAATCCTTCTATGTCTGGGGGGGTGATCGCTGGTTGCCTTCTACCGTCTCAACAGCTGCTGAACTGACAGCTTTCTTGGATGGCACCTTCTTAGCAGCTGTCTTCCCCCTCAGTTTGCATACACGGGCTTCTAACTTAAAGGTGGTCTCACCATCCCACTTCCTCATGTCCTCCCCCTGGTCACGGAGGAAAAAAAAGAGGGTGCCATACAACGTGCTCCCAGGGCTCCCTTTCCATCCAGCCAGGGGAGGCTGACTCCGTGGGGCGCCCCTGACAGCCGAGACTGGCCTGTGGGGACGAGGTGGGAGAGAGATTTTCTTCAAAATGTCAGAGCCGGCAGGACACTCTCTCCACAGCTGGTGTATCAAAGTCTGTCCAGTCCATCACTGCCAGGGTGTTGGAATATGACACCAGTGCATTTTGGATCAACCTCCTCCACATGGCCTGTGTAGACTGGACGTCATCCAGATCTTAGGAGACTTGGTTGTTGTCCAAGTCACTGTAGATGATTTCCTTCACCACTAATTCTCTCAGGAACTGGATGCCTTCCTCAGCAGTAGTCCGCATTTCTTGGTAATTCACAAAATCTTCCTTGAGGGGATCCTTGCCTTCACACTCGACAGGAGCCGCCTCCAGAGGCTGCAGATTGTCACCTCTCTTCCAACTTCTTTGTCAATTCCCTAGTCCCTAGCAAGGAATCCCAGCCACCCAGCTTCCTTCTACCTCTAATTCCTGACTGTTGGCCCCAATATAGCAGCATCAGAGCAACCAGGCAGCAATCTGCTTGCCTGGCTGGCGGCTGTAATTGTTCCACATATCTTCAAGTTCTCCCAAGGATCAGGGACCAGGTAGTTTCCGCCTCTTGGTTGATTTCTCTCACTTCTTCCTCCTGTTTCCTTGCCAAAGGACCAGCTTCCTGATCAGAGCCTTCCTCCTCCTCCTCCTCCTCCTCCTCCCTTACTAATTGATGATATGGACCCATCAACCTCTGTGTGCAGTGCTTCTTTTTCACTACTGGGGCGATTACTGTAGTTGGGGATGGGTCCCTGTCTCAACCATGGCATTCTCAGATGTGGTTTGGGTCCCTGTCTCAACCATGGTCCTCTGATGGTGCTAAATGATAGGTACAGGCCAAGCCCCCAAACAGTGCTAGGAGCTGCTGGGTCTCATTGGGGTAGGCAAGGCACCCTTCTGTCAGGTGGCACATCAATTTACCAGGATTACTTGCCTGTTCAGGTGTAAAATCCCAGGCTATGAGAGGTGATAACCACCCTAGGCACCTGCCCAAATCCTTCCCCACACACTGCCACCCAGAGATCGACCGCCTCGGAGCACATTTCCTTGTCACTTCACCAACAAGTAAGTTTTCTCTTACACCAGTGTTGTGGTTTAACCCCAGTCAGCAGCTAAGCACCACACAGCCGCTCGCTCACTCCCCTAACAGTGGGGTGGGGGAGAGAATCGGAAGGGTAAAAGTGAGAAAACTCGTGGGTTGAGATAAAGACAGTTTAACAGGGAAAGCAAAAGCTGCGCACACAAGCAAAGCAAAATAAGGAATTCATTCACTACTTCCCATCGGCAGGCAGATGTCCAGCCACTTCCTGGGAAGCAGGGCCTTAGCACGCATGCTGGTTGCTTGGGAAGGCAAACTCCATAACCACGAATATCCTGTCCCGCCCCCTTCCTCCTCCTTTCCCTGAGCTTTTATTGCTGAGCATGATATCATATGGTATGGAATAGCCCTTTGGTCAGTTTGGGTCAGATATCTTGGCTATGTCCCCAAACAACCTCTTGCCCACCCCCAGCCTACTTCCTCTGCGGCTGGTGGGGGAGATAAAGCCTTCATGCTGTGCAAGCACTGTTCAGCAATAGCCAAAACATTGGTGTGTTATCAACACTTGTAGCCAGATATGCAAAGCACAGTACGATATGGGTTGCTATGAAGAAAGTTAACTTCATAACTTCACCCCAGCCAGACCCAACACAGAAGCTGATGAAGTATGGGCTGGATGAGCAGACAGTGAGGTGGACTGAAAACTGGCTGAGGAGTGGCTGATATGCCACAGGATTGTGCTGCCATCCAGAGGGACCTTGACAGGCTGCAGAAATGGGCTGACCGGGACCTCGTGCAGTTTAACAAGGGGAAGTGCAAAGTCCTGCACCTGGGGAGGAACAACCCCATACACCAGTACATGCTGGGGAACGACCAGCTGGAAAGCAGCTTTGCAGAAAAGGCCCTGGGGGGCCTTGTGGACACCAAGTTGAACATGAGCCAGCAATGTGTCCTTGCTGCAAAGAAGGCTAACGGTATCCTGGGCTGCATTAGGAGGAGTGTTGCCAGCAGGTCGCGGGAGGTGATCCTTTCCCTCTGTTCAGCACTGGTGAGGCCACACCTGGAGTACTCTGTCCAGTTCTGGGCCACAAAGATGCTTAAGGGACTGGAGCATCTCTCCTATAAGGAAAGGCTGAGAGAGCTGGGACTGTTCGGCCTAGAGAAGAGAAGGCTCAGGGCGGGAATTTCATCAATGTGTACAAATATCTGAAGGGAGGGTCTAAAGAAGACGGAGCCAGGCTCTTTTCAGTGGTGCCCAGTGAGAGGACAAGGGGCAATGGGCACAAACTGAAACACAGTAATTTCTGTCTGAACATCAGGAAACCCTTTTTTACAGTGAGGGTGACCGAGCACTGAAACAGGTTGCCCAGAGAGGTTGTGGAGTCTCCATCCTTGGAGATATTAAAAAGTCATCTGGACATTGTCCTGGGCAGCCTGTTTTATGTGACCCTGCTTGAGCAGGGGGGTTGGACCAGATGACCTCCAGACGTCTTTTCCAACTTCAGTCATTCTGTTATTCTGTGGTTCTCCATGACATTCTTGTGTTTAACGCCTGGATGATAAGTTGCAGGGAGCTTCGTTTATGTCCGATATCCTTGTACTCTGCCTTACTATATTTGCTGCCATCTGACTACTACTTACTACTCTGAGGGTCTGACTACAATTGAGCTTAGAGCAAAATCAGAATAAAAAGTACCCACAACCTGGTAAAGCATTTGAAAGAAGCAAAGATATATTTAAATAGTCGAGCTTCTAGGAGGAGGCTGTTTCTATAGCAGCAGGAGGCACTCTCCATCCCAGTTGTAAATAACAGCTTTCAAATACTTGGAGGTGCAATCATCTTGTTTGTCCTTGCATTAAAAGCCATCTGTTATTAGGCCTCCTTAGATTATCCCAAGGGTGGTCACTGAACAAAGGGATCACTGTACTGGGGAGAGCAGCAGTATAATTGGAAGGAACTGAAGTTTAGAATCACAGCATAAAACTGTATCGGAGGATGGTGCCTCACAGTGCTGACAACTTCTAGTTATTTGTGTTGTTTCCCCATCTTTTTTCCCCAGTGTTTCCCGCCTGTTTTCAGATGTCAAGAGGTTACTCTTGTACAGCCAAAAGGACACAAGCATAAAGGATGTCCAGAAGGTCCTGGGAAAACTGCAACGGTTGAGAAACTCTGGTTCAGGTAATGGAATGGCTAAGTGCCATGTGTATTTAGCAAGAGTTTTCTGCTCCAGTTAACTGTGTGTGTGTAAACTTCTAAAGTGAATGATAATGGGGAGGTGTATGGTGATTATCTACAGCTCTTCAAATGTCTTCCAGTCCTGCAGAATAGCTTCAGTCTCTCCAGGATCACAGATGTGCACTCTTCAGCTTCTTAGATGGAAGACAAAAGGAGGTGGTCTGTGATGCCAAGAACAGCAGCTCGTTTGGATGTGAAATTACAGTCCTCAGCCTGCTGAAATGAGACTCTTTAGAAACTGTCAGCATTGTAGTTAAAAGTAGCGTGTGTTTTTGGAAAACACTATTTTTGCTATTTTGTCAGTGGAAAAACATGTACCCCAATATGGCCAAAACTTTTTTATCTCCCCCCTCAAGCTCCAAAAGGACATAATGTTCAAACCAAGAATACAGGTGACGAGGGAAGAGCTGATGTTAGCCTACAGCGTGCAAATTCAAGTCTGCATTTCCCTTGTTTGGGTTTTTTTTTTTGTTGTTTGTTTGCTTTGTTTTGTTTTGTTTTGTTTTGTTTTTCTGAGCCATTTTGTTGAGGATACTTTATTCTCTGCTGTTGCTTTAGAATTTGTCATTTGAAATCGTGCGGGACAATTTTTTGTGTCTTGGGGGCCTGCACAGCCCCATTCACTGCTGACTGAGAACACTTCCATTTTAAGTTCGTGCAGGGAAGGTCTGCCCACTCCCCCTTCCTATACAGATGTGTAAGTAGCTTATGTGAGATCACACAAGAAACTTGTAGCAGAGACAGGACTTGAACCAGGTCTGTGGAGTCCCAGGTAAAATTCTGGGTCTCTTGTTAATGCAAATTCTGTCTCTGTCATGGCAACTTGTCAGAAGTTTCTGGGGGTACTCTTCTCTGAAAGATTATTTTTCTTGGCAGCTGGGTTGGTGCTGCCTGTTTCTTTTGGAAGTGATGGGAAGTTAATGGTTTAAAAAGAAATAGTAGATCAGGGAACAGGGCCATCAAATAGAGTGTCTTCACCTACAACCTCTACCCAGGTGTGCAGAGCCCTTTGATTATGGATGAAATTTTAGCACTCTTCACTCAGTTTTACAACTGTAGTGCTCCCAGCTCTCGTCATCTGATCATGACTCGGGCTCCGGTCCAGAAAATGTTTGACCTGGTTTGATTTGAGTAGTTTCACATGTCTGATGTGGACTATATACTCTTTAAAGCAGAGCTAGTGCTTTTACTTCCTTTTATGTTCCTCAGTGCACTGGAGGTCACTTTGAAATAACGTGTATTGTTACTGACAGGTTGGCAGATGTATGTGGGTGGATACATACAGTAGAACTGTGCAAAGGTTTTTTTCTTGAACATATAATCCTCCTCTCTCCCCTTGAGGTCTGTGCAGACTCCAGATGTGATTGGTTCTGCAGGCATTAGTGACAGCACTACTACCTCTTCCAGCATTAGTTGTCCCTTTTCCTTATGTATAAGGGGCACCCTTCCTTGTTGAGCTCAACAACCTTGTCTCTAGGGCTATAAATAGTTGCTCTCCTCTTCTTACTCTAAAACTGTAGTAGTTTTAAAGGTGAGAGGATGCAGGTCGAGACCTTTGCACAGAAGCAGACAGATGATGAACACAGCTGAAACGAGCTAAGATCACTTCACTAGCGAGGGAGAGACTTAATGCCCTTTAACCAGGGCTCTTCAAACTCTTGGTTTAACTAGATTTTCCTGTGGGCACCAGTAGCAACAAGGTCCAAGTCTTACCTTCTCATGCCCTGGTGTCTGCTGAAACGAAGAAGTCTCCGAAAAACTCTCTAAGACTCAATTTAGAGTTTTAGAAAGCAGGTATTCTTTATTGCAGCGCTGGACGCACAGGGGATCGCTCCACCTAGTGTGCGTGCCAAATCACGTAACCATAGGGGTTAAATGCAATTAGAGTATACATATTCATTACATTTCCGAGAAATAATCTAAATATTCATGTTATTTCCCGGAATTCATTAACATATGCAAATGTCCCTGACGCATGCGCCCTTGTGCTCTTTGGTGGTCTTTCGGGGTCCTCTGGTGGTCGTCGATAGTCTTCATCGCGGTGCCCTCTGGTTGAACTCAGTCTTCACGCATGCTCCGTTAGTCCCTTGGCTTAGTTTACATGTTTTTCACTTGTAACGAGCTAGCTTATTCCAGTATACCTTCCCTATCAACCCTACAAGGTTAGCTTCTCCATCTAATTAACGTAAAGTACAAAGTTTCAAGGCTCTTTTATCTATTGAATGTCCGGCCTATCTATTCATGAAGCATTCCTAACCCATTTACATCATTCGAACCAAGGAATCTCATGTCTCTTCACTGTTCCTTTCCTTCCTTATAAGGTTGTTCCGTTTCCGTGATTACTGCTTACTGGAGCCTAACAATGCTTTCAAGATACACAATTTATCTACATACCTACAAACACAACACCTGTTAGTTACCTAACTTTAAACAACAAATCTTAACAAACTATATCCACTACATCAATTTGAGACTTATGATATTGCTCCCTATCGCTGCAAAGCAGTTGCTTTTGAATGGTTGGCATAGGCCATTTATAGTATAATTAGCCAGACTCCTTCGTATTCATGTCTTTGACCTCAGAGATTTTTTCTCATGGTTATATGATTTTTTTCCTCAAGTGACTAGGTACTTTTAACTGTCACAGGGTTTCTCAAGCCTGGCTTGAGGCATCTTGAAGGAGTCAAATTTGGGGCAGAGGGGGGAAGGTGGTTCAGCATTTTGCAGTTCCTTTAAGATGGTTCAAATTACAAATTCTAAAATTGTGTATACCTTCTGGAAAAGGTTTGGATTCTGCCTTGGTTTTCAGGCCTTATATTCTTCCAAGAAATCAGGGAAAGCATTTCTGTTGCCTTCTACAGATGCAGAGTTGGTCTCTCCCATAAATAGGAAAGTAACACTTGCAAGTTAACTGTACCAAAGTAGATATTGGTGTCTTGTACTGAAACATGCAGTGAGCATCAGATGTTTCATTTACAAGAATTCTATCAAAGCCATAAAGCTGAAGTTCTCATTGCTGGGAAGGCTGGCAAGGAGTGATTCCAGGAAGTACTTCCAATAGGGAGCATCAGACAAGTCAAAAGCCAGCAGGTTCATGTTGCTCTAACAACATAAGACCTAGCAAATTGATTGCAAAAATATGCCTCAGACCAGCACATCAAAGATCACATTTCTATAATGGAGTGTCCTGGTTCCGGCTGGGACAGAGTTAACTTTCTTCCCAGTAGCTTGGGGGGTGTGCTGTGTTTTGGGTTTGGTATGAGAGGAGCGTTGATGGCCCATTGATGCTTTGGTTGTTGCTGGGTGGTGCTTGCACCCTTTCGGCCTCCCATACCCTGCCAAGTGCAGGGGAAGCTGTGGGGATGGGGGGGAGCATAGCCGGGGTGGTTGACCCATCTGGCCAATGTGGTATTCTATACCATGTGACGTCATGCTCACTATAAAAACCAGGTGTGTGGGGGGGCCCACCCCCATTCATGACACGCGGTCAGCGGTCGGTGAGCAGTTGCATTGTGCATTGCCTGCTTTGTATATTCTTCTATTGTTGTTGTTATCATTGTTGTTATTACTGTTCTGTTGTCCGAAAAGCAGATTCGTGCCCCACGTGCAAGTAACCAATTCCACATGCTCAGGAGAGATATTGTTTTATTCAGGCCTGGGTGCTCGGTGGACTTGCCACAAATCAAGCACACCTGGTCTAGTCACCTTTCTGTTTATATCCATGCTTCTCATACATATTTTAAATTTCTCTTTTACATATTCATTACATTTCCAAGAACTAATTATAATATTACATCATCTTAAACACATGTGCACTAAAGCTTTTAGGGTCTCCTTGAGGGTCTCTGGTGGTCGGCAGGGTAGTGAACTCTTTGTGAACTTACTTCATCCTTTCCTTATAGGGTCGCAATTTTTCCCTGAGCCATGCTTGGACCACGTTTGTTTATAGTTTCCATAGCTAAAATTAATTATCACTAAATCTAACAATACCTCTAAAACACACAGTTTATAATTAATTACTACTCCACACAATTACAAACACACACCTGTTAGTTATCTAACTTCTAAGCAACGAATCTTCATTGTTTAAAATTACAGAAGCGAACAATATAGAATCCACAACAAACTAAACTATCTATCACCATAGTGTTCTTAAATTAAAACATATACATCTTGATCTCCTCCAATCAAACACCCACTCACTAACTTCATCATTCTGATTTCTTATTAACTGGTTTTTAACCCAGTTCTGGGCGAGGGCTATACACAGAACAATAACACTTTGAGAATTATAGTTGATTATAATTAACATTAACAATTCCCCCCTTTGAGACTTATGATGTTAGGCATCATGAGTCTCCTAATACTTATTTTCTAATATTTGGTCTACAAAAAGATACAAATTGAATCATACAACATGTAATCATAACTAAAATAACGATCAATACCACAAACAAAAATAATTGTCTAAGCCAATTTAAATTTGGAAGCCATGAGAATAACCAAGAAAAATCTAATCCTTCCCGTTCTTTAAATCCAAATGCCAAATCTTTTAATTGTTGGATTTTCTTCTCCACTAACTGTAAATTATCACTTAAGTTCTGCAATACAAAAAGAAGACATGTTGGTCACTTCTCGGGCTAAAAGTTCTCAGATATTTCCATTTCTATTCCATTTTGGCAATAGAAATTGGGATTCAGCTTTACTGATCGTCATAATTAATATTAACAAGCTTCACATTTTCTACTCCTAAACCTACAATTTCCTAATTAATTTGGTTTCCTTTCTAAAAATAAATATTTTAAATATCACAAATAATTCAGCAACATCTTTGGTAACTCATCAAGTACGCCTTAAAGTTAATTTCAATGGTTCCTTAGGTATAGATGTCCACAGGTATTTTTTTTTATTCTGGTGTAATGAATCCAAAAGTCTACTCTTTCTAATTTTACAGCAGTGTTTGTTGTTAATAACACTTGGAAGGGTCCTCTTCACTTTTCTCCAAAGGGGTCGTCCTTCCACGTTCGCAGGTAGATTTGGTCTCCTGGACTGAATGAATGTACCAGAAATTCAAGGGGTAAAAGTGTATTCAGTTAACACTTTTTCTTCTATTATGTGCATTTGTTCAAACCTTCCTGTTAGATTGATATTATAAGGTTTACTACACAAAATTTCAAATGGACTTACTTTTTCTCTAGCTTTTGGGGTTACCCTAATTCTTATCAAGGCAAGTGGTAAAGCTTTAATCCATTTTAATTGAGCTTCCTGACATATTTTAGAAATTTGTCTTTTTAATAGTTGGTTACTCACATTCTTAATAACCTCCGCTACAAAATGTGGGCTTCTATTAAAGGACATCTTTAAAGGGACTCCAAATCTTAAAATAATTTCTTTCAACAAGTGTTTTACAACCTCTTTTGCCTTGTTGGTTCAACACGGGAAAGCTTCCGGCCATCCAGAAAAGGTATCTACCAATACCAATAGATACCGGTATTGGTTATATCGCGGTAACTCTGAAAAATCTATTTGCCAATATTCACCGGGAGTTATGCCTCTCTTTACCTCTCCAGGAGGGGGTCGGATTTGTATTTTCGGATTGTTTCTGAGACAAATCTCACATTTATTACTCACACTTTTAGCAATCAATAACATTTTAGTTCCTATCGCATATCGTTTTACTGATTCCACTATTGCCTCTGCTCCCATATGTGTTTCAGCATGGGTTTTGACCATTAATTTTTTCATAATTTCAGGGGTTATTATACATTGTCCATGTGAAGTTATCCACCATCCTTGATCATTCTTCTTACAATGTAATAGCATAGCTAATTTATTTTCTTTCTCATTATAATTTGGGGATTCCACCTGAATTTCTTTTGATGGAATTAAAACATAAATCATAGTATTTAATGCTACACGTTTAGCAGCCTCATCTGCTTTCCAATTTCCTTGTATTACTTTTGAGTCTCCTTTTTGATGAGCCTTATAACGAATCACCGCAACTTCTTTAGGTTTCTGTACTGCTTCCAACAAATTTAAAATCTCTGTTCCATATTTTATAGGGGTACTACTGGCAGACAAAAGTCCTCGCTCCTTCCATATAGCTCCATGAGCATGCACAACTCCAAAAGCATATTTAGAATCTGTATAGATGTTGACTTTTTTACCTTTAGCCAAATTTAAAGCTTTTGTCAGGGCTATAATTTCTGCCTTCTGGGCGGATGTATTTGGAGGTAATGCTTTTACTTCTCGATCTTCAGTTAAAGTTACCATGGCATAGCCAGCCCTCCTTTCTCCTTTTACAACAAAGCTGCTTCCATCAGTAAATAATTCTTCATCCAGAATTTGGAGAGGGACATCTTTCAGATCTGGCCTGCTGGCATATACCTGTTTAATGACTTGTAAACAATCATGGTTAAGATCACTCTCTTTTTCACTTGGCATTAAAGAGGCAGGATTTAAAATTGTACTCACTTTCAAAATGATGTCGTCTTGTTCCACTAACAAAGCCTGATATTGTAACAAACGACTAGGGGTAAGCCACTGATGTCCTCTTTGTTCCAGTACTGCAAGTACTGCATGTG
Source organism: Calonectris borealis (assembly GCF_964195595.1). Classification (NCBI taxonomy): domain Eukaryota; kingdom Metazoa; phylum Chordata; class Aves; order Procellariiformes; family Procellariidae; genus Calonectris; species Calonectris borealis. Next base: position 25,136,180 of record NC_134351.1, on the reverse strand, counting down.
GGATGTGAACCGCTATTTTCTGTCCCAATGTCAATTTTCTAGCTTCTTGAATGATGAGAACCGTTGCCGCAACTGCCCGCAAGCAGCTAGGCCATCCTGAGCTTACTTTTCTATCATTTCCCAATGTTCACTGTCCTTGGGAAATCTCAAACCCCAAATAAATTACAGTTTGTTTTGCAATTTGTGCTTTTTTCTCTGACACCCTATACCCGGCCATTCCCAAAAAGTTTAGGAGGCTAACAGTCTTTTCTTTGCAGATCTCAATAGTATCTGCTCCCAATAGGATGTCATCAACATATTGAAGGAGGGTGATTTGATCTTCCTTACTGGACCACTGTTCCAGTTGCTTATTCAGAGCTGCTCCAAAGATGGTTGGGCTATTTTTAAACCCTTGTGGCAGCACGGTCCAGCAGAGCTGAGTCCTCCTCCCAGTCGACGGATCTTCCCATTCAAAGGCAAAAATCTTTTGACTGTTTTCTTCCAGAGGTATACAAAAGAAAGTATCTTTCAGATCTATAACAGAGAAATATGCATTTGATTCATTGATAGTTGTTAGCAGCGTATATGGATTAGGGACTACTGGATGAATGTCCACCACTAACTGGTTTATTGCTCTTAAATCTTGGACCAGCCTATATCCTTGGTTATGTGGCTTTTTCACTGGAAGGATAGGAGTATTATAATCAGATTGACATTCTCTTAAAAGTCCATATTTAAGAAAATTATTTATTATTGGTTCCAAACCTTTTCTGGCTTCTATACTAATAGGATATTGTTTCTTTCTTACCGGTCGAGCTCCTGTTTTCAATTCAACTTTTACCGGTTCCACATTTTTCGCTCTTCCTGGTTTCTCTGTTGCCCAAACAAAAGGGTAAACTGCATCTTTAATCTCTTCTGGAATTTCTTCAGATTCATCTGTGTTTGTCTGTAATAAATAAACTTGGGCTTGCCAGGCATTAGCTTCAGGAAAATGAACTTGGATTCTTCCTTTTTTAAAGTTAATTTGTGCTCCCAATTTATTCAATAAATCCCGTCCTAAGAGAGGCATGGTGCATTCCCGTATATATAAAAATTCATGCATCAATGTTTTCCCTCCAATTTTACATTTTAAAGGTTTCAAAAAAGGCCTTACCTCCTTCTTTCCCGTGACCCCAACAATAGATACATCAAATTTACTCATTGGTCCTTTACGTGTATTTATAACAGAATATTTTGCTCCAGTATCTACTAAAAAATCGACTACTTCATCTCCCAGCTTTACTGGAACCAGGGGCTCAGCTGGGAAAATATCATTTTCTACCCCCGGTCCCCATCATTCAGAATCTCCTCCCATCATAAGTAAATCAGCTTCAGGTGGTATCTGCTGTGACTGAGTCACGACTGCTTCTTTGTTCTCTGGACATTCACTCTTCCAGTGTCCTCGTTTCTTACATACAGCACATTGATTAAATCCTAATGGGGTATATTGTTTAAACATATCTCTACCTCCTCTACCTTTTCCTCTCAAATACCCTCTACCTCTACCTCTCAAATATCTTCTACCTCTTCCTCCAGCTGATCCTTGGGCATTCACAAAAGCAGCTGCTAGAATAGCAGCTTTTTGTTTCCTGTCTTTTATTTTTTCTTTTTCCTGATTTTTCTTTTCCTCCTCTTCCCTATTATTATACACCTTATAAGCAATTTCAATTAACTGTGATATAGTCATTCCTGTAATCCCATCCACTTTCTGCAATTTCTTTCGAATATCTGGAGCAGCTTGCCCTACAAACAAAGTAGTAAATATTGCTCTATTCTCATCACTCTCAGGATCTAAGTCTGTCCATTTCCTAGCTGCCTCACATAATGGTTCATAAAAGGCGGATGGGTCCTCTGTTTTTCCCTGAATTATTTGAGTCAATTTCGCCAAATTCTTTGGGCGGGATATTCCATTCTTTACTCCATACAAAATTAATTGTTGGTACTGTTTAATCATCAATTTCCCGTCATTACTATTAGGATTCCAATTTGGGTCTTGAGTTGGCATAAAATGAGCAGGACCTTCTCTTGCATTTATTCTCTCATTTTCCATATTTGCTTTTTCTAATACTACCCTCTTTTCTTCAGGAGCAAACAAATTATTCAAAAGAATTTGAATATCTTGCCAATCTGGATTATGATTTTCAATAATTGTTCGAAAAGATCTATACACCTTTTCAGGATTCTCTCTATATGATCCTGCTAACTCCTTCCAATTCATTAAATCAGAAGGGATGAAAATCAACCAGGGCCATCATGAGAACAGGAGGAGGAGGAGGCAGAACCCGTAAATAGAATCATAGAATCATAGAATCATAGAATCATACAGGTTGGAAAAGACCTCTAAGATCATCGTGTCCAACCGTCAACCCAACACCACCATGCCCACTACACCATGTCCCTAAGGGCCTCATCTACACGTCTTTTAAATACTTCCAGGGATGGTGACTCCACCACTTCCCTGGGCAGCCTGTTCCAAGGCCTGACCACTCTTTCAGTAAAGAAATTTTTCCTAATGTTCAATCTAAACCTCCCTTGGCGCAACTTGAGGCCATTTCCTCTTGTCCTATCGCTAGTTACTTGGCAGAAGAGACCAACACCCACCTCGCTACAACCTCCTTTCAGGTAGTTGTAGAGGGCGATGAGGTCTCCCCTCAGCCTCCTCTTCTCCAGGCTAAACAACCCCAGTTCCCTCAGCCGCTCCTCATAAGACTTGTGCTCCAGGCCCTTCACCAGCTTCGTTGCCCTCCTCTGGACACGCTCCAGCACCTCCATGTCCTTCTTGTAGTGAGGGGCCCAAAACTGAACACAATATTCGAGGTGCGGCCTCACCAGTGCCGAGTACAGGGGCACGATCACCTCCCTAGTCCTGCTGGCCACACTATTTCTGATACAGGCCAGGATGCAGTTGGCCTTCTTGGCCACCTGGGCACACTGCCGGCTCATGTTCAGCTGGCTGTCAACCAGCACCCCCAGGTCCTTTTCCTCCGGGCAGCTTTCCAGCCACTCTTCCCCAAGCCTGTAGCGTTGCCTGGGGTTGTTGTGGCCCAAGTGCAGGACCCGGCACTTGGCCTTGTTGAATCTCATACAATTGGCCTCGGCCCATCGATCCAGCCTGTCCAGGTCCCTCTGCAGAGCCTTCCTACCCTCGAGCAGATCAACACTCCCGCCCAACTTGGTGTCGTCTGCAAACTTACTGAGGGAGCACTCGATCCCCTCGTCCAGATCATTGATGAAGATATTGAACAGGACCGGCCCCAGTACTGAGCCCTGGGGAACACCGCTCGTGACCGGCCGCCAACTGGATTTAACTCCGTTCACCACAACTCTCTGGGCCCGGCTGTCCAGCCAGTTTTTTACCCAGCGAAGAGTGTACCTGTCTAGGCCGTGAGCCGCCAGCTTCTTTAGGAGAATGCTGTGGGAGACAGTGTCAAAGGCCTTACTGAAGTCCAAGTAGACCACATCCACTGCCTTTCCCTCATCCACTAGGCGGGTCACCTGGTCATAGAAGGAGATCAGGTTGGTCAAGCAGGACCTGCCTTCCATGAACCCGTGCGGGCTGGGCCTGATCCCCTGGTTGTCCCGGACATGGCTCGTGAGCACCCTCAAAACCAACCGCTCCATGATCTTCCCCGGCACCGAGGTCAGGCTGACCGGTCTGTAGTTCCCCGGATCCTCCCTCCGGCCCTTCTTGTAGATGGGAGTCACATTGGCGAGCCTCCAGTCATCTGGGACCTCCCCAGTTAACCAGGACTGCTGGTAAATGATGGAGAGCGGCTCGGCAAGCTCCTCCGCCAGCTCCCTCAGTACCCTCGGGTGGATCCCATCCGGCCCCATAGACTTGTGAACGTCCAGGTGGCATAGCAGGTCATGAACTTCATCCTCTTGAATTATGGGGGGTTTATCCTGCTCGTCGTCCCTGTCTTCCAGCTCAGGGGGCTGAGTACCCTGAGGATAACCACTCTGACTACTAAAGACTGAGGCAAAGAAGGCGTTGAGTACCTCAGCCTTTTCCTCGTCCTTGGTGGCAACGTTCCCCCCCGCATCCAATAGAGGATGGAGATTCTCCTTGGCTCTCCTTTTGTCATTAACATACTTATAAAAGCATTTTTTGTTGTCTCTCACGACAGTGGCCAGGTTGAGTTCTAGCCGGGCTTTTGCCTTTCTAATTTCCTCTCTGCACGACCTAACGCGATCCCTGTACTCTTCCTGAGTTGCCTGACCCTTCCTCCACAAGTGATAAACTCTCCTTTTTTCCCTGAGTCCCAGCCAGAGCTCCCCGTTCAGCCAGGCCGGTCGCCTTCCCCGCCTGTTCTTCTTTCGACACATGGGGACAGCCCGCTCCTGCGCCTTTAAGACTTCCTTCTTGAAGAACGTCCAGCCTTCCTGGACCCCTTTGCCCTTCAGGACTGTCTCCCAAGGGACCCTCTCGACCAATGTCCTGAGCAGGCCAAAGTCCGCCCGCCGGAAGTCCATGGTAGCGGTTTTGCTGGCCCCCCTCTTTACTTCACCAAGTATCGAAAATTCTACCATTTCATGGTCGCTAAGCCCAAGCCGGCCTCCGACCACCACATCTCCCACCAGCCCTTCTCTGTTCGTGAACAGCAGGTCAAGCGAGGCATCTCCCCTGGTGGGCTCGCTTACCAGCTGCGTCAGGAAGTTATCCTCCACACACTCCAGGAACCTCCTCGACTGTTTCCTCTCTGCCGTGTGGTATTTCCAGCAGACATCCGGAAAGTTGAAGTCCCCCACGAGAACAAGGGCTAGCGACTGGGAGACTTCTGCCAGCCTCTGGTAGAATATTTCGTCTGCCTCCTCTTCCTGGCTAGGTGGTCTATAACAGACCCCCAGCAGGATATCTGCCTTGTTGGCCTTCCCCCTCATCCTTACCCACAAGCACTCGACCTCATCATCACTACCATCGAGCTCTAGACAGTCGAAGCATTCCCTAACATATAGGGCTACTCCACCGCCTCTCCTTCCTCGCCTGTCCCTTCTGAAGAGCTTATAGCCATCCATTGCAGCACTCCAATCGTGCGACTCATCCCACCATGTTTCCGTGATGGCGACTAAGTCATAGCTACTCCGCTGCACAATGGCTTCCAGCTCCTCCTGTTTGCCGCCCATGCTGCGTGCATTGGTATAGATGCACTTGAGCTGGGCTGCCGATTTCTCCCCCGACAATGGCGTGCGGTCCCTAGGCTCTTCTCTAGAGAGCCTGGTTTTATCCCCGTCCCCCTTCGAATCTAGTTTAAAGCCCTCTCGATGAGCCCGGCCAACTCACACACGAGAATCCTTTTCCCCCTGCGAGACAGCTGAACTCCGTCCGTCGCCAGCAGGCCCGGTGCCGTGTAAACCTCCCCGTGGTCAAAGAAGCCAAAATTCTGTCGATGGCACCAGCCCCTGAGCCACGTGTTGATCCGATGAGTTTTCCTGTTCCTTTCGGTGTTCTGCCCTGCCACTAAAGGGATCGAGGAAAAAACTACCTGTGCTCCCGATCCTCCCACCAGTCGCCCCAGCGCCCTGAAGTCCCTTTTGATCCCTTCGGGACTTCTCCCTGCAACCTCCTCACTGCCAGCCTGTATAACCAGTAGTGGGTAGTAATCGGAGGCCTGCACGAGACTAGGGAGTTTCCTAGTAATGTCCTTCACCCGGGCCCCAGGGAGGCAGCAGACTTCCCTGTGGGATGGGTCCGGCCGACAAATTGGGCCCTCCGTCCCCCTCAGAAGGGAATCACCAATGACAATTACCCTCCTTTTTTTCTTAGCGGAGGCAGTCGAAATTTGTGGGGCTGGCTGCCTCGCCTCAGGCAACCCCCTGGATGGGCCTTCATCTTCATCCTCGTTCGTCTGGCCCTCAAGTTCCAGAGCCCCGTATCTGTTGTATAGGGGCAGCTGGGAAGGTTGAGGCGAGGAAGGCCGGCCGGGGGTTCGCCTGGCGCCCCGAGCAGGGACCTGTGTCCATTCCCCTCTGTCGCCTGGGTCTCCTCCTTCTGCCTGGTGGCAAGAGGGCAGGGGTTCCTCCGCTTCTTGCAGAGCCTCCGTGTGCTGCCCTTGCCTCAGGGATGGCAGGGTGCGGCTCCACCAATCTATCTCTCTCTCGCACTCCCTGACGCTCCTTAGCCTCTCCACTTCCTCCTTCAGCTCTGCCACCAGGCTGAGCAGATCATCCACCTGGTCGCAACGCACACAGGCATCGTCTCTGCTGCCCTCCTGTACAAGGGACAGCCTCAGGCACTCCCTGCAGCCGGAGGCCTGGACAGATGTGTGTTTGCGTAGGGGCTCCGTCTGGGTCGCCACATTTCTTCTGGCGATGGCTTTCGGCCGAGTGGATACCATGGCCAGGTCCTCTTCTGGGAGGGCGATGACCACGAGCTGAGCTGGCCTCTGGAGCCTGGAGGGGGGCTGCGCCCTGCTCGCACGCCCTGCCGGCGCGAACTGCCGCGCCACGCCCTTCTGACGCGCCACGCCCTGTTTGCCCGCCCAGGTCGCCGCGCTCCGGGTCGCTCGCACTCCCTGGGGGCTGCTCTTGTACCTGAGGGGGTTCGGCTGCCGTCCCTCCTGGCCCCGCCCACGCTGAGTCAGAGCTGCCGCTCATCAGGAGCTCGCTCCTCCGGCTCGGGGGAGGGGGGCTGGGGCGCCCTCTCGCTCCCCTGCGCTGTTGCCTTCGCGGTTTTCGCCGCGGTTTCGCCGCTTCAGGAAGGGTCCCCCGGCGCGATCCTCCGCTCCGGAGCCCTTCGCCTCGGTGGCTTCGAATGAAACGAAATGGCGGGTGCCCTGGGTTTTAAACTGCCGCTGTCCCTCCTGGCCCCGCCCACGCTGAGTCAGAGCTGCCGCTCATCAGGAGCTCGCTCCTCCGGCTCGGGGGAGGGGGGCTGGGGCACCCTCTCGCTCCCCTGCGCTGTTGCCTTCGCGGTTTTCGCCGCGGTTTCGCCGCTTCAGGAAGGGTCCCCCGGCGCGATCCTCCGCTCCGGAGCCCTTCGCCTCGGTGGCTTCGAATGAGATGGTAACCACCCGATCCCTATCCCTGGGTGAGCTGCGAGATATGCGAAAAGACTTCAGTCGTCGTCCAGGCGAGCACATTGTCACCTGGCTGCTCCAATGCTGGGATAACGGGGCCAGTAGCCTGGAATTAGAGGGTAGGGAAGCCAAGCACAACTTCAATACGAACTGGAGTCAAAGGCAGCCAAGTGGTACGCCACAATTGACATTGCTAATGCATTCTTCTCCATTCCTTTGGCGGCAGAGTGCAGGCCACAGTTTGCTTTCACTTGGAGGGGCGTCCGGTACACCTAGAACCGACTGCCCCAGGGGTGGAAACACAGCCCTACCATTTGCCATGGACTGATCCAGACTGCTCTGGAACCGGGTGAGGCTCCGGAACACCTGCAATGCACTGATGACATCATTGTATGGGGCAACACAGCAGAAGAAGTTTCTGAGAAAGGGGAGAGAATAGTCCAAATCCTTCTGAAGGCCCACTTTGCCATAAAACAAAGTAAGGCCAAGGGACCTGCACAGGAGATCCAGTTTTTAGGAATAAAATGGCAAGATGGACGTCGTCAGATCCCAATGGATGTGACCAATAAAATGACAGCCATGTCCCCACCAACTAGCAAAAAGGAAACACAAGCTTTCTTAGGCGTTGTGGGTTTTTGGAGAATGCATATTCCAAATTACAGTCAGATCATAAGCCCTCTCTATCAAGTGACCAGGAAGAAGAACGAATTCAAATGGGGCCCCGAGGAACAACAAGCCTTTGAAGAAATTAAACGGGAGACAATTCATGCAGTAGCCCTTGGGCCAGTCCGGGCAGGACAAGATGTAAAGAATGTGCTCTACACCGCAGCCGGGGAGAATGGTCCTACCTGGAGCCTCTGGCAGAAAGCACCAGGGGAGACTCGAGGTCGACCCTTAGGGTTCTGGAGTCGGGGATACAGAGGATCCGAAGCCCGCTACACTCCAACTGAGAAGGAGATATTGGCAGCATATGAAGGGGTTCGAGCTGCTTCGGAAGTGGTTGGTACTGAAGCACAGCTCCTCCTGGCACCCCGACTGCCGGTGCTGGGCTGGATGTTCAAAGGGAGGGTCCCCTCTACACATCATGCAACTGATGCTACGTGGAGTAAGTGGGTCGCACTGATCACACAACGGGCCCGAATAGGAAACCCCAGTCGCCCAGGAATCTTGGAAGTGATCACGAACTGGCCAGAAGGCAAAGATTTTGGAATATCCCCAGAGGAGGGGGAGGTGACGCGTGCTGAAGAGGCCCCACTGCCGGAGTGACCAGGGGTTGGAGTGGGAGGCGATCCCGGAGTAATGATGAGTCCCAATATGGGTATGATCAAAATACTGCGCTACTTTTATAAGCCAGCCACACTAACACGCGCACCTACGAATCCTCTATTGGTTTACAGTCAGCAAGCACACGAATCTTAATATACACAGATTGGTCAAAAGCAGGTGTCCACGCGAACGCTTTCCCCGCCTGCATTCCGTTACCTAATCTACTGATAGTTACATTCCTCAGCCTGCTTCCCTATTCTGCTATCGCTTCAGAGACTCTAAAACTACAATTGCTCTTTAGCAACCCTTTGCCTTATACTGTTGTTAACAAATCCTCAGTGCTTGGAATGTTCATAGGATGTCCGTTATTTAATAAAAATCCTTCCACAAATCCCCCTTTTTGTTTTTGAACAATCCAAGCCTGATTTATTACTTTCGATACAGCCTTTTTTATACAACTAAAAGCAATACAAAAGCATACACACAATATTAAGACGATAATCAATATACGCAAGCCTTCTTTTATCAAAGCTATCAGCCATTGCGGCAACCCTCTAAAAATATTCATGAGCCATTCATCTAAAATGCCATGATTTTGTTGTATCATGCTTGCATGGTTTTTTAACCATTGTAATTGTTTATGTATAGACTCACCATGATCGGATAGGTTCATGCAACACATAAACTTTTCTACCCGGAAACCAGGCACGCCCACCAAACAGGTTCTGAAAGGCTCTGTTGCCGTAGCAAGAGACAAACAAAACGCAGATTGACCTGTTTTGTTTGCCCAGGTAACCCACATATTTTCCCTAGGCTCTATGTGATGTATGGACATGGTCACGGGGACTACCATCACTATTACTAATGTTCCAATCACCAGGTTTCGTAGTTGTTTTGCTTTACTTTCCATGCGAACCGCTTTTGACATTTTTCTTTTGTTGCAACCCATTGGTTAAAGGGTACTTTCCAGATCTCTGGCACCAGGTTATGTCACTTACACTCAACACCTAAAATAATAGGCAAGCAAGCTCTTTCAGCAGTTAATCTAGTCCACTGGTTACAGCTGATCTGATATGAAAGTGTGTTAGTTATCTCATGCCCAGTAATCAACAATATTTTAGTCAAATCAATTTCTTTTGATAACAGTGATCACACCATCGATTAGCGTGATTAAGCCGAACCCACCATTTTTTCCCACATTGATAACATTCACATAACACCCAGGGTTTACATCGGTGACAGTCTTCGCATCTGATTTTGCTTTTTTCTATTTCATAGGGAGAGTTCATAACAACGTACAGTCTCGGTCGTTACAATTCCTTTGATACGTCTTCCTCTTCTTGTGAGAGCGCAGGCTTCACCGCTCGGCTAGGCACCCATATTGGTCCCTTATCTGTGGAAACACACATGTATCCCCTCCCATTAAATATTACCGAAACTGGGCCCAGCCACATGCCAGTGATTGGGTCTCGATACATTACTTTTAGTTTTGGAAGCGTTGTATGAGAGTTAAACTTAAGGTTTTGGTGATGTATTATAATCGATGGCTCTTCTCTGTCTCCCATCAGACACAAATAATTTAGAGTAAATAGGACTTTATGCAGTCTCATTTGCGGGTCCTTTTCTTCCTCCTTTTGCTTTGTTAGATAGTCCTTCAATACCTGATGCGTGCGTTCTACAAGGCTCTGCCCCGTCGGTGAGTGTGGGATGCCAGTAATATGCTTGACCCCCCATCTCATCAAAAAGGTTCTCAACTTCTGACTGGTGTAAGCAGGGCCATTGTCTGTTTTCAGTTGTTCTGGCACACCCAACACTGCGAAGCAAGCAAGGAGGTGCTTACACACATGATGAGCCTTCTCACCCGATAAAGCCATGGCCCATATTACTTTAGAGAAGGTATCTATGGTGACATGTACATATTTGAGCCGCCCAAATTCAGCGATATGAGTTACATCAGTCTGCCAGAGCTCTAAAGCCTTGAGACCTTTTGGATTAACACCCAGTCCTATTCCAGGTCCATGATTTCCACACTTGGGACAGGCCTGTATGATAGAGCGAGCTTCGTTTTCTGATAACCCATATTGCCTTCTTAAACCCTTTGAGTTTTGATGAAATATTTCATGACCCTGCCTAGCTTGTAAAAATTTATCTACAGGTGGTACATGACACGCTGGACTGACAAGATTGTCCGCTATCTGATTGCCTTGTCCTAAACCCAACTCCCATTGATGGCTACGGATATGAACGACACAACACGGAGCCGCTCGCTGGGAGATGGTCGATCTTAATTGAATAAACAGTTTCCCTAGCTGAGGATTATTTGTTTCCCTAATCAGTGCGTCTTGAATTCTTGGTATAAGCCCAGCTACATATAGAGAATCAGTCACCACATTCAAAGGATGATCATGCCAATTCCCTAACGCCCATACCACCGCCATTAATTCTAAAGTCTGTAAGGTATCTCCAGCTTGCCCTTGCAAAATCTTTTTGCACCATTGATCTGTTTCCAACCATACGCATGCAGCTTGTCTAGAGCGTTTTCCCGCATCTGTGTATACCGTCAACCCCTCGAGTATCGGGCTATCAACCACTTTAGGTTTTTCTAGCCCCTGATTTCGTTTTAGAATCTGCCACAATTTCCCTTGAGGTTGCTGAGAGTGCACCTTTCCGCTAAATCCTAACAGAGATTCTTGAATGGCCAGCATGTGACGTATCCACCATTCTAAATCTACAGCGTTAACAGGAATACTGATGTCTGCTGGTTCCTGTCCTGTCAGCTCTATAATTCGCGTTCTCCCTTTTCGGATTAATTCCCCTACGGCTTCAGGACGAGTTTGTATACTGAAACGTGGTTGTACCCGTAAGAAAACCCATTCCAAAATTTGAAAAAGGGAGGAATTTGGCAAGTTATCATTATTCTTGTTGTCAATGGCAGTCACGGAGTTCATTCCCTGTTGTCCCTTCATCTCCCCCTTCTTGTTTTGCCATTGACATATAATGGCAAAAGGTGATTCTTCGGTGTTACAGATAAGCAAAGAAAGTGGCAGTTCAAGGATTCTTCTTGCGGTCCAGGCTATAGTAAGTTTGTTTATAATGTGCTGTAAGGCTACGTGATGTTTGTCCGTCATATGAATTTCAGCTGCAGGCTGAGTGCCTCGTAGTAATTCAGTTAGTGGTTTAGTGTCTGCATTGGTAATGCCAGCACAATTGCGAACCCATTGGATGTTGCCTAAGACCGTTTGCACATCAGCCAATGTTTTGAGTGGAGTTTTTAATGCCATTTTTTGAGGACGAATTTTTGCCTGTTCAATGATCCACCCTAGGTATTTCCAAGGTGGAGACCTTTGGATCTTTTCTGGTGCAATTACAAGTCCCTTGTCTGCTAGCATGGTTGTTAATTGTTGTATATGATGCACTTCAAAAGGAACTTGTTGACAACACAAAATATCATCCATATAATGATAGATGATAGTTTCAGGCCATTTTTCTCTTATCGGTTGCAGCGCCCAGGCGACATATAATTGGCACAATGTAGGAGAGTTTTTCATCCCTTGTGGAAGTACCACCCACTCATACCGTTCTGCTGGTGCTGCTTTATTTATCGAGGGTATGGAAAAGGCAAATCTCTGAGTGTCCTGAGGGTGCAGTGGGATTGTGAAAAAGCAGTCCTTTAAGTCAACTATAAGTATGTGCCAATTTTCGGGTAGCATATTAGGTGATGGCATTCCAGGTTGTAAGGCTCCCATAGGCAACATTTGGTCATTTATTTTCCTCAAATCATGTAGTAAACGCCACTTCCCACTTTTCTTAGGGATAACAAAAATAGGAGTATTCCATGGACTGACAGACGGTTTGATATGTCCCTCTATAAGTTGTTCGGATACCAGTTGTTTAGTTATTTGCAATCGCTCTTCAGTCATGGGCCACTGGTCAACCCAAACAGGGTCATTGGAGATCCATGTTAACGGTGGGTTGGGCGATTGCTCCCCAGTGCCCATGACTAAAAATGCTTTGTAGTCAGCATTGCCCCGATCTGACTGAGAACATCATGTCCGATTAATGCTTCCAATCCTCCAGGGAGCGACAAAACATGGACCTTCAGTGTTGCTCTCTGGCCTTCTGGGAAACTCACTTGAACCGGTTTACTACTTATATATGAAGCTGAGTTTCCTCCCACTCCTGCGATTAATGCTTTTGGGGTTTCTATTTCCCACTGCAACGGCCAATTTGCTCGATTTATAATAGTTATGTCGGCCCCAGTGTCCAACATTGCATTTATTCTTATTGAAAGGTTCTCCTGACTCAAAGTCACAGTTTCGAGTGGGCGGTGGTCTAATTTTGTAGTGAAACATACAGCAGGTCCAGTAGAACCAAATCCTTTACACCCACGTTCTTCCCAATCTTGGTTTGATTGACTTAAAGGATTTTTAAAAGCTAATATCTGGGCTATCCGACTGCCTTTTGGGACGAAGAGAGGAGGACTTATTGTATAGGCCATAATATGAATTTGACCAGTATAGTCTGCATCAACGACTCCAGGAATTACGATCAATCCTTTTATTCCTGCAGAAGATCGACCTAAAAGGATTCCACCTATCCTACTACTATCAGCTACTAAAGGCCCTACTGCATTGCTAGGGATTCTGCACACTTCTGTATTGGTTAAAGTGAAATCTATTGCTGTTTCCAGGTCGACCCCCAAACTGCCTTTGGTGGCAGCTGAGTGTTTTTGTAAAAACCCTGATTGCTGCTGTCGTTTTGAGGGGGCATTTGTGTCTGCACGCGGCCTCTCCCCGTGCTCGATTTGTAGTTTCCCGAACAGGCCTTAGTAGCATGAGTACTTTTTTGACACTTATCACACCATACAGTAGCACGACAATTTCGCTTGTTACGCCCCTGTTCCCCACAACGAAAGCAGGTGCCTTTAAAGGGCTGGACTATTCCTGGAGAGTGTTTTTGCCTAACAACAGCTGCCAATGGTTGCACTACTTCTTTGACAGCACTTTGCACCACTGCTGCCATCGACTCATTTTGTTTTTGAACCCCTGCTCTTTCCACCCGAGAAAGCATTTCTTCCACTCCTGCCCCTTTGGGCAGACTGGCTAGAATGGCCTTGGTAGTTTTATTGGCGTTATCAAAGGCCAAAATTCTAAACATTTGTTGTTTATTGTCCTCTCCCAAATCCGGGTGGTTCATTACTGCGTCCCAAAGCCTATCAATAAAGTTGCTATACTTTCCAGTTGCACCTTGCGTCACCGAGCTGAAAGAAGGGGCTGCCGATCCCGGTAAGCTAAGAAACGCATCTAAAGCAAGCTTAGAAGATAGCTGTAACATATTGACAGGAAAAGTCAGTTGGACATTTATATCCGCATAACGTCCCCCACCAATGAGCATTTCAGCTGTGACCCCATATAATGGATCCCCTGGCTGTTGATGTTGGGCAGCAGCATTCACTGCCCTCTGAGACCATGACGATCCCCATAACAAAAACTGTGTAGGTGTCAACAGAAGCCTCATCAGACTTTGGCAATCATGGGGACACATCAAATCAGCAGAAAAAATCCAAATAACGATCTGTCGTGAGGCTTCCGATTTAACACCATACTGCGATATAGTATTTTTGGCTTGTTGTAGAATCTTCCAATCATGTGGTTCCCATTTTCCTTGACCGTTTTCCTGTACCACCGGAAAAGCCATGGGGCCAATGTTGGATGCAACCCCCCACTGTCCGTCCAAAATAGCATCCCGAACAACTCCACTCCATCGGCCGGGACGGGTAGCTGCGGTAGGTCCGGAGAAACAGGGTGTCAAGTTGTCTCTCGAACCTGCGTTTGACCAAGGTTCTCCTTTTTGCTGAGTCTGTGTAGTTAATTCCTTTAGTTGTTGCACAACCTCTTTTAACAGCTGATTAATACTTTCTGTTGAATTTTTCTCTTTTCCGCTAAATGGCGGTGTGGCTGCGCCGGAGGAATCACTGTAGAGAGGAGGGGCAGTGGGAGGAGGGCGGCACCTTTCCCCGCCTTGAATTGGGGGGGTGGGTGGAGCTGGCCACTCCTCCCCCTTCATGCTCGGCGGTTGAACTTCCGCTTTTGTCCCACACTGCTGCTTTGCTTTAGCCCCGGCAACTTCCGGCTTTTCTAGCGAAGACGACATTACGACATTGGGCGTTTTAACCTCAGAGTCCTGCTCAACTTTATCACGCAATTCGGCAACAGTCTTACAGGTGGACCCCGTCATACCCTTCACAGCAGGCAGCCCAAAAAATCACGCGATAGGTCCCGCCTTGGATTCCATGCTCTTAGACTTTTCCGGTATGGGGTCCGGAGCCAGCATCTGAGCAGCCGCACACGGCACCTCCCGTTCAGCTTTCATAGCTTTTAAAGTTTCTAGTACGTCTCCCCACAATTCTCTCACAGACTTAATCTCCTTCTCCAATTTGTCATCACCTTCAATAATCTTCTGCCACATTAGTTTCCCCAGCTCCCGCCATTCAGGCACAGAAAACAACGAGTGAGTGTCTTTAAAATGTCCCAAACGTTGTCCTAACTTAATTAGCTTGATAAGCTGTTTCACCGTTGTCTCGATCCCTCTCTTAGAGAGTATGCCTGCGAGCAACGTAGCAGCTGCCTCACTCTCCATGATAGCAGCTCACCCTCTGGGAGGCAGTTGGCCACTCTGCACCGTTATCTATTCTATTTGAGCGATAGAATAGTACTTCTCCCAGTCGCTTGTTTCCCACTCCCCTTCTCTTGCTGCTCTTACCGCAGTCTCGAAGAATTGTAGCTTGTAACCATCGACCTCTGGGTTACGAGCCCAGCACGTTTCCGCATCCTCTGCTACCAGATGCCGGAGTGACCAGGGGTTGGAGTGGGAGGCGATCCCGGAGTAATGATGAGTCCCAATATGGGTATGATCATTCTCGTTTATTTCAAAATACTGCGCTACTTTTATAAGCCAGCCACACTAACACGCGCACCTACGAATCCTCTATTGGTTTACAGTCAGCAAGCACACGAATCTTAATATACACAGATTGGTCAAAAGCAGGTGTCCACGCGAACGCTTTCCCCGCCTGCATTCCGTTACCTAATCTACTGATAGTTACATTCCTCAGCCTGCTTCCCTATTCCGCTATCGCTTCAGAGACTCTAAAACTACAATTGCTCTTTAGCAACCCTTTGCCTTATACTGTTGTTAACAAATCCTCAGTGCTTGGAATGTTCATAGGATGTCCGTTATTTAATAAAAATCCTTCCACACCCCACCATATAATAAACTGCCAGAAAACGAGAAGCAATATGCCCTGTTCACTGATGGGTCCTGTCGCCTTGTGGGAAAGCATCGGAGGTGGAAGGCTGCTGTATGGAGTCCTATACGCCAAGTTGCAGAAACTGCTGAAGGAGAAGGTGAATCGAGCCAGTTTGCAGAGGTGAAAGCCATCCAGCTGGCTTTGGATATTGCTGAATGAGAAAAATGGCCAGTACTTTATCTCTATACTGACTCATGGATGGTGGCAAATGCCCTGTGGGGGTGGTTGCAGCAATGGAAGCAGAACAACTGGCAGCGCAGAGGTAAACCCATCTGGGCCGCCGCACTGTGGCAAGATATTGCTGCCCGGGTAGAGAACCTGACTGTAAAAGTACGTCATGTAGATGCTCACGTACCCAAGAGTCGGGCCACTGAAGAACATCAAAACAACCAGCAGGTGGACCAGGCTGCTAAGATTGAAGTGGCTCAGGTGGATCTGGACTGGTGAATTATTTATAGCTCAGTGGGCCCCTGACACTTCAGGCCATCAAGGAAGAGACGCAAAATATAGATGGGCCCGTGATCAAGGGGTGGACTTGACCATGGACGCTATTGCACAGGTTATCCATGAATGTGAAACGTGCGCTGCCATCAAGCAAGCCAAGCGAGTAAAGCCTCTCTGGTATGGAGGACGATGGTTGAAATAACAATATGGGGAGGCCTGGCAGATTGATTATATCACAGTCCCACAAACCCGCCCCAGCAAATGCTATGTGCTCACCATGGTGGAAGCAACCACCGGATGGCTGGAAACATATCCTGTGCCCCATGCCACCGCCCGGAACACCTTCCTGGGCCTTGAAAAGCAAGTCCTATGGCAACATGGCACCCCAGAAAGAACTGAATCAGACAATGGGACTCATTTCCAAAGCAACCTCAGAGACACCTGGGCCAAAGAGCATGGCGTCGAGTAGGTATGTCACATCCCCTATCATGCACCAGCCTCTGGGAAAATCGAACGATACAACGGACTGCTAAAGACTACACTGAGAGCAATGGGTGGTGGGACATTCAAGCATTGGGATACACATTTAGCAAAAGCCACCTGGTTAGTCAACACTAGGGGATCTGTCACTCGAGCTGGCCCTGCCCAATCCAAACCCTTACGTACTGTAGAGGGGGGTAAAGTCCCTGTCGTGCACATAAGAAATATGCTGGGGAAGACAGTCTGGGTTACTCCTGCCTCTGGCAAGGGAAAACCCTGTCCTGGTTTTGGCTGGGATAGAGTTAATTTTCTTCCTAGTAGTTGGTATAGTGCTATGTTTTGGATTTGGTGTGAGAATAATGTTGATAACGCACTGGTGTTTTAGTTGTTGCTAAGTAGTGCTTACCCTGGTCAAGGACTTTTCAGCTTCCCATGCTCGGCCAGGTGCACAAGAAGCTGGGAGGGAGCATCGCCAGGACAGCTGACCCAACTGACCAATGGTGTATTCCATACCATATGATGTCATGCTCAGTATATAAAGCTGGGGGAAGAAGAAGGAAGGGGGGACGTTCGGAGTGATGGCGTTTGTCTTCCCAAGTAACCGTTACGCGTGATGGAGCCCTGCTTTCCTGGAGATGGCTGAACACCTGCCTGCCAATGGGGAAGTAGTGAATGAATTCCTTGTTTTGCTTTGCTTGTGTGCGCGGCTTTTGCTTTCCCTATTAAACTGTCTTTACCTCAACCCGTGAGTTTTCTCACTTTTGCCCTTCTGATTCTCTCCCCCATCCCACCGGGGGCGAGTGGGCGGGCGGCTGTGTGGTGCTCGGTTGCTGGCTGGGGTTAAACCACGACAACCCATTCGTGGGATTGCTTTTGCTCAAGGACCTGGGTCCACTTGGTGGGTAATGCGAAAGGATGGGGAAGTCCGGTGTGTACCTCAAGGGGATTTGATTTTGGGTGAAAATAGCCAATGAACTGGATTGTATGATGTTAATTACTATATAATACTGTATGTCATCACTTCTGTGGTTACTATATGTCATATCAACGGTATTGCAGTAAGAATCACCCAGATTAATGAAGAATGAACTCTGATGAAACCGAGCAAAGTGCAACAATGATAGAACCGGACGAGCGCAGCGATAATGGAACCAGAACTGGCCTCAGCATGCAACAGTCCAACACCACACACCATCTCTCCTGCCCTGAAGGACTGTTATGACAGATGGAGCCCAAAGTCATGGACTAAATGAACTCAACGGACATTTTAGAGGGATGGCCCATGGACTAAGGGAATGATATCTGTGTGTGTATATATCAAAAGGCAGGAAAAGTGGTGATGATTAATTGGAATGTATTGGAAAATGTGAGACCTGGGCATTACATAGATGGTATAGAATAAGGGGTGGATACTGTCCTGGTTCCGGCTGGGACAGAGTTAACTTTCTTCCCAGTAGCTTGGGGGGTGTGCTGTGTTTTGGGTTTGGTATGAGAGGGGCGTTGATGGCCCATTGATGCTTTGGTTGTTGCTGGGTGGTGCTTGCACCCTTTCGGCCTCCCATACCCTGCCAAGTGCAGGGGAAGCTGTGGGGGTGGGGGGGAGCATAGCATGGGTAGTTGACCCATCTGGCCAATGGGGTATTCTATACCATGTGACGTCATGCTCAGTATAAAAAACCAGGTGTGGGGGGGGGCTCGCCCCCGTTCGTGATACGCGGTCACCGGTCGGTGAGCAGTTGCATTTTTCATTGCCTGCTTTGTATATTCTGCTATTGTTGTTGTTCTCATTGTTATTATTACTGTTCTACTTTGTTTTATTTCAATTATTAAACTGTTTTTATCTCAGCCCGGGAGTTTTCCTACTTGTGGCCTCCCGATTCTCTCCCCCATCCCACCGGAGGTGGGGGGGTGAGCGAGCGGCTGCATGGGGTTTATTTGCTGGCTGGGGTTAAACCACGACATGGAGTAATTTAAATGTGTAGCAAAAAATCATTAACTGAGTCTCCACGTGTCTTTAGAATGACAGACTGCCCATTGTTTATATAGCTTGCAGGGAAAAAAGCCTGTTTGTCCTTCTCATGAAATGCTTGTTTACAGAGCCTCCAACTTGGAGGTCCCTGTCCTCCATGGTTGCCTTATTCTCTGACAGCATGCACAAATAGCATCTTCCAATTTTATTACTCCTCCTAGGATAAAGGTGGGTGAGGGGTCTAGTGAGCTGTCCTACTTTCAGCTACTCAGTGTTTTCAGTGGGGTTTACCAGTCCTGCTTTGCATTTTATTATTGTTGCCAGATAAACTTCCCTTTGAGTGCAGGGCTTGATCATTTTTTAAAGTATTTATCTTCCCAGGATTGGTAGGAACTATGTGTGTGGGGTGCTATCATTCCTGCATTTGGGTGAGGATTGAAGCATAGGAAGGCTAAGTAACTTTTTTAGGCTTAAAAAGGAAGCTTATGATGGAACTGGAATCTAACTTGCATGTTAGCCACTAGCTCAGACTTCATTATAGATTGGTTTATAGCAGTGTAACTTACATGACCTCAGTCTAGTAAAGGGGAGAAAGAGACTCTGGAAGTCCTGTATTCTTTCTGAAAAGACTAGTTTTGCAGAAAACAAATTTTAAGTCTGTAAGACTTACTAGTCTTTTCTGAGAAGAGAACAGTACCTTATCTATTTCTTTAGGTGTTAGGATGATGGATGCTTCTGATGTCCATTTTCATCCATTTCTGATGGACAAAGAAAAAAATAACCTTCACTAATGACCTGTGGACGTTGGATGTATTTGCTGCAATCATCTGCACTGTGCAATTTTGCCTCTGGGTAAATCCAGAATAACTTGCTCAAGTGGAGGGAGTGACCAGGGGTGTTTATATTTCACAGGTGTGCTTCAGCCACTTCTAGCATCCCACAAATCTGTTGGAAGTGCTATAATATATAAACACACATAAATATCATAAAAATATTAGTTAGGAAACTGAAGATCGCTGTGTTTAGACTGACACATCAGGCTAGTTTTAGACTGTAAAACTAAACTTTAGTAAAGTGATTTGTTAGTAACACACTGTGCTAATGGTCAATTCTTGCACAACATTAATCATCATCATTACACATACAAAACTGTTAGTCTTCAACAATCATATTCCGAGTTACCTGTGAGTGTACAATAGCACAGATTTGATGCTGTATAGTTAGCACTGATGGCTACAGTTTGTGGTGGTTCTTGGTTGCTGAGGTAAAGGTGATCAGGCTTGAGACTTTGTTAACAAGAAGTCAGAACTGAAGTGGCTTTGTCTGTTCTGTCTTGTTTTCCTTGTTTATGCCTGATGTTTTCATGCCATTGCTCTCTCCCAAAAGGGGGGTGGGGGGAAGGAATATGTCAGTTTCCTCTGCTTCCAGCAGTGCTTATCTTTCCCTTCCCTTCCCTTCCCTTCCCTTCCCTTCCCTTCCCTTCCCCACCCTGCCCCTTTCTCTGTCTTGCCAGTCATCCTTCTTGTGCATTCAGCAGGATGTTCTGGCTGTTTGCAGTCCCTTGTGCTTATTTTGTCCTTTGTCTGGAGACTTTTGTTACTTGGATGCCTCCTGCATGCAATTGCACCCATATTTGATGATCACATTGCTCACATACTTAGCTATACTGTTTTGGTACAGTTAGATTTGAGTTCAAACCAAGTTAATATTAATGATATCCCAATTACTATGTTTATAACTGTATTGGGTTTACATGGCAAGGTTTTGGTAGCAGGGGGGCTGCAGGGGTGACTTCTGTGAGAAGAGATCAGGAGCTGCCCCCATGTTGGACAGAGCCAGTTCCAGCTGGCTCCAAGATGGACCCACCACTGGCCAAAGCTGAGCCAATCAATGACGCTGGTGGCGCCTCTGTGATAACATATTCAAGAAAGAGTAAAAAATGCTGTGCAGCAGCTGTGAGAGAGAGGAGTTCGAAAAATGTGAGAGAAACAACCCTGCAGACACCAAGGTCAGAGAAGAAGGAGGGGAAGGAGGTGCTCCAGGTGCCAGAGCAGAGATTCCCCTGCAGCCCGTGGAGAAGACCATGGTGAAGCAGGTGGTCCTCCTGCAGCCCATGGAGGAGACCATGGTGGAGCAGATATCCACACTGCAGCCTGTGGAGGAGCCCATACTAGAGCAAATGGATATGTCCTTTAACGCTATCCCAGCCGAAACCAGGACAGTCCTGAAGGAAACAACAGCCCGTGGAGAGCCCATGCAGGAGCAGGCTCCTGGCAGGAACTGTGGCCCGTGGGGGACCCACGCTGGAGCAGTCTGTTCTTGAAGGACTGTACCCCATGGGAAGGACCCCCGCTGGAGCAGTTCGTGAAGGACTGTATCCTGTGGGAGGGACCCCACACTGGAACAGGGGAACAGTGTGAGGAGGAAGGAGCGGCAGAGACAAAGTGTCATGAACTGACCGCAACCCCCGTTCCCCATCCCCCCATGCCGCTCAGGGTGGGGAAGAGGCAAAAGATTCAGAAGTGAAGTTGAGCCTGGGAAGAAGGGAGGGGTGGGGGGAAGGTGTTTTTAGTTTAGTTTTTTTTCTCTTCTCACGAATGGATGCCCCCTCCCTGGAAGTGTTCAAGGTCAGGTTGGATGGGGCTTTGAGCAACCTGATCTAGTGAAAGATGTCCCTGCCCGTGGCAGGGGGACTTGGAACTAGATGATCTTTGAAGGTCCCTTCCAACCCAAACCATTCTATGATTCTACGATTCCATGACCCATTTTACCAAACAAGTAATGCAGAAAATCTGTGCAGCCCTACAAATAGAACAAAAGTGTCATTTTGCCTATCATCTCCGATCCAGTGGGACTGTAGAGAGGAAAAACTGCTATTTGGAAACCACATTGGAAAAAATTTGTGCAGAGACTGGCAGAGATGTGTTATCTCTCTCATTGATGTATATAAGAAGTACTGTTCATAAAAAACATGGGCTGTCACCGCATGAGATTTTAATGGGCAGACCCATGCAATTGCCTTACACAGCACTCTGAGCTCCTGTACAGGCAAACGTACAATTGACAGAGGACACTCTTCTAAAATATTGTCAGGCATTAATGAAATGTGTAAGGACTTTCCACACACAGCTGAAAGAAGCCTTACCTGAACCCGCCACTGATGTTTGTCCCTCCTTGAAACCAGGAGACTGGGTTTACATTAAGGTATACCATCAAAAACATGCACTTGAGCCTCACTGGAAGGGATCTTTATCAGGTACTGTTAATTGCTAATACTGCAGTAAAGTGCAAGGGCCTGCTCAACTGGATCCATGCTTCCCAGTGTAAAAGGATCACACCACCTTCAGACACAAGGCAGAGTGTATCATCTGTCACAGCAGAGCTGAATGATCTGGATGAACTTCCTTTGATCAAACGTCAACAGAAGTACAATCTATGACCCTGCAAATAGACTTCGATGGGCCTATTGTTATCACCTGAACCTGTTGATTGTAGCTCTGTTTGCTCTGGGATTTTTGCATTTGGGTTTATATTACTGGTCATATACTAACCTGTAAGAATTGTTATATGATAAGACCTTAGGGAATTAATGATGCTAACCCATGGGCAATAATAGAGAACTAGTGGGACTTAGAAGCCCCCCAAGGGATTATCATATTTCTTATTGTTTGTATTCTCTTTTTTGTATTAGTTATTTGTTGGCGCCCTAAAATTTAACCATGCAATGGAAAATATTTTGTTTTTTCCTTGCACTAGTACAAGTTAATAGTTGGAAAAACAATACAGGTATTCAATGGATGCAGGCTATCACCACCGCTGGTAACGAGTCCAACTGCTGGTACTGCATTTATGGTCCCCAGGAGGCAGAAGGCAGCTATAATTGGTAAACTTTTTCCCTTGATGCTATATGGCTGCAAAAGAATATTACTGGCATTCAAGGCCGATTTAACATACCTGCCTATCAGGCACAAGCTATCCCTGTTCACCAACAAACCACAGTTGGACTATGTACCTATAAAATACCAGAACCAAATTCAAATTGTGGCCCTTAATTTATAGGGAATCAAGCTAGCTGTAATGCAACTATATATTACAAATGTACATAAGGACAATATTTTTTCCTAGATCAAAATCGCACAGATCAACATAATGGCACTCATAAAGGATATGGGAAAAATGGCACCCAATCTAATGATATTCAATGTCTGAATTATTGGGAACTAGACATTGAAAATAAAAAGGTAAAAATAAACATCTGAGCACAAATCACCAGGTTAAACTCTAGCAGAGAAATACCTTGGCACCCTTTATGGGCAATAAGAGAAGCTGACCAATTTCAATATTTCTGGAATCACAGTTCCAGTGATTCTAGCAATCTATACCATAAGACTGAAAGAGCTCTTGCACTCACTTGCCAAAATCAATCAAAACCAACCCTCTTTATTCCCTCTTTATTGGTTATGTGGCCCTAATTCTTATAAGGCTTTACCCCCTAAATGGTACAGCACCTGTACTCCAGGAATTTTTATCCCCTGAAACTTTTGGAATTAAAAATCTATCCACTTATAGCATGCATAACCATTGGCCAAACAACTGAGTGAAACGAAATACAAAACATCCTGTACCAAATCCATTTGTTATCCAACAGTCTGGCTTTCACCAGTTTGCACGAGCATTCCTTCCCTGGCTAGGAGTATCAGAATTAGAAAGAGCTATTGTAAATATATCTGCTTTAATAAAAGAGAAGGAAGAAATGCTTGGACTAATGACTATAAATGATTATAAAATCTAGAGGCAAGAACGGATGATGGGACAGCACAGCCCATGCAGTGATTGATCCTGGGCTTCTAGGAGTCACGAGCAGGGTGTCTGCGTCCCTTCTACTGTACTCTAGATCTTTAAGAAAACAATGGTGTGAGACAGAAAGTTTCAAAGGCGGGGGGATGAGGAAGTAGAAATGCTAAGGCCTGAGTGGGCCTCTCGACTGAACTCTCACCTTGTCTCCTGAAACAATAATCACTGTAACCTTCATGATAAATTAGTCCCTGCACTAAAGGAAGCAAGACTCCAGACCGGCCTTGAGCAGTTCTGTGGCCTTGTGTATGTAACAGATATGTATAACTCACACCCTGTTATCTGTCTTCTGCATAGTGTCTCTAAGTGTATATACTGTAAACCTTGTATCCACTTTACAGGGACAGAGTTCACATCAGCAGAGTCCATTTCTCTGCTGCTCTGTGTTCTCCCCTATAGCTATAGTAATAAACTGCTTCTGTTCTGACCTGACCTAAGTTGTATTCCGTTTTTTCCATGACAGTGTCCAAGGTGGGACTGTATTTACGTCCCAAGTCAAAGGACACTTAAGTGCTCACTAAAGTAGTACAAGTACCTGGAGTCAGACTCCCCTGCCCAACCAGTATGCTCTGCAGAACAAGCATTAGAACAAAATTTATACCATAGCTCTAGCCTTTATACTGTCTGTGTTTGAAGATAAGTTCTTAAAGTCTGCTCCAAAGCCCTTAGACAGCAGTGAAAAGGGCGTGGGAGGGACATCACCCCAGCCTCCAAGAAGAAACGGGAGCTACACAGACTGTCAGGGTCCATTTGGATCTCTCAAATTTACATGACGACGTACTCTGTGATTGAAACTTTATTTCATGAGCTCATTGAGAAATACAATAAACAAACACGACAAACAGGGACTCAATCCCCTTTTGCCCAGACTAGTCTATCACGTGAATTCACTTCACCATTCAAGTCATAAGGTTTCATAACTTATAACCTGTAACTCTTAATATCGTGCACCTATGAGCAAAAAAACCCCAAAGAATTAGTTACCTAGCCGACGGTGACAGTGTAGTAAGATTATATGAAGAAGCTGCTGAATCTTGTAAATGTTTAATTAAGATACTATGGGAACCGTTATAACATAGCATTTTGATAAATTGATTTTTTGAACAAGAAAGGAATGGATGGTCATGAACCAGTAGGCATGAACTTGAGATAAATGAAGTGTCTTTCAAACTGTAAAAATTGTGCCAAGTTCCTCAAAGATCATGTCCTAAGTTAACCTATCCTAATTATAGTATGAAAACCACCCCTCCACTGCTGAAATCTCCCCCTACCACATTAATCCCCTTACCCACTGAACATGCGTCGTTAATGTTGAGAATGACAAAGCAAAATGGTGATGAGAAAATTATAATAACCAATCTGTTTGTAGAATGGGCGGTAGTTAGCTGATTTTAAGATATAAATAAGGACTTGTTTTGTATTTTGGTGTGCTAGCTTTGTGGAGTTACCACCTAGCACCCACCTCTGTGGGGACATGAAATAAACAAATATCTCGTCTCTGTGTGTGAGATTGGCTTATTGCACACCAGGTAACGAACCCTGTTTGAGGGACAACAGTTTTGGCAACCCAGGTGGGACTGCCGTTCTAGCCTTGCCCGGATTGTCCTGCCGTTCCGGACGGGAGACGGGACCGGGTAGGACTCCAGCGCGCACCAGCCTTTTGATCGGGGACTCCACCGGTTTCTCTCCACTGACGGGCAACAGGCAACGCAACAGTGCAACGCCACAATACGAGATATTTGCAAGGAGGCAAGGGACTGCAGAGGTAAGTAGCCGCTTTTCAGGATTGCTCTGCATAAGACACGCCTAGAAAAAGGCCCGCAGCTGGAGCTTAAGTAAAGGCTTCTCATGTAGACGCGTGGTAAAATCTTACCTTTACCGACAGTGGGTCGGAGCTGGGTGCGCAGTAAAATCTTGCCTTTACCGACAGGGGGTCGGAGCTGAGTGCGTGGTAAGATTTCACCTTTACCGACAGCGGGTCGGAACTGGGTGAGTGGTAAGATTTTACCTTTGCCGGCAGGGGGTCGGAGACGAGTGTATGAAGCCGAGGAATTCTTGGAAAAATATTACGCCTAATATGGGTGCGGCTGCTTCCACTAAGGTACCCCTATGCTCTCCTTTAGGATGCATCCTGAAAAATTGGAATAAGTTTGGAGGGGAACCCCGAAGAAAAGATAGGTTGATAATTTATTGTACCCAATGGTGGCCAATGTATGAATTGGAAAATGGGGGAAAATGGCCAGAAAATGGATCACTGAATTATGATACCATTTTACAATTAATGTTGTTTTGTAGAAGAATGGAGAAATGGAATGAAGTTATATATATGTTGATTTGTTTTTCACTTTGAGAAATGATCATGAAACCCGTAAGAAATGTAAATTGCTGATGAATGATGCTAATGGGATATATGTGTTAACAGAAAATGTTAATGGAGAAGGAAAGAAAAAGAATTGTTGTGAGAGATGTGAAAAAGGAAAGAAATGTGTTAAGGATTGCGTTATGCGTTATGAACTGACCGCAACCCCTGTTCCCCATCCCCCCATGCTGCTCAGGGTGGGGAAGAGGCAAAAGATTCAGGAGTGAAGTTGAGCCTGGGAAGAAGGGAGGGGCGGGGGGGAAGGTGGTTTTAGTTTAGTTTTTTTTCTCTTCTCACGATCCTACTCTGTTATTCATTGGCAAAAATTAAATTAATCTTTCCCAAGTCAAGTCTGTTTTTCCCGTGATGGTAATTAGTGAGCAATCTCCCTGTCCTTATCTTGACCCACGAGATTTTTCCATCTTATTTTCTCCCCCTGTCCTGCTGTGGAGGGGGAGTGATAGAGCGGCTTAGTGGGCACCTGTCAGCCAGCCAAGGTCAACCCACCATAATAATTTATATTATTATATATAAATGTCTGGTTACGATTCCTCACAATTTTTTTCTCAGCTCATCTCTTGGTGTTGAGCCAAGACAAGCTCCAGAGAGACTGTTAAGAGATGTCACTTGCTGCTTGTCTGCAAAAGAGATTTCAGGGCCCTGGGAAGAATGCTAAAGGATTCGGAGCACAGGTAGTGTTTTCATCAATCTTCCCAGTAATGGGGAGAGACTTTGGCAGAAACAGGCAAGCCCAAGATATCAATACCTGGCTCCAGGACTGGCACCTCCACCAGAACTTTTGTTTTGATAACCATAGAAGACACAAGGTATGCTGGGGCCTGATGAGATCCACCTGTCCTGATGGGGGAAACATTTCTTTGCTCGTAATCTGGCAGGATTTATTGAGAGGGCTTTAAACTAGTACCAGGAGAGCTGAAGGTAAGTCAAGGGTTGGCATGGCACCCCCTGAGGGTGGCAATGCTAATGGGAGCATTTATGCTGCTCCAGGGAGCACTGAGGGCTTAGGAGCACATCTGAAATGCTTGTACACCAACACACGCAGTATGAGAAACAAACAGGACGAACTGGAAGCGTTGGTCAGTTCCCAGAGCTATGATGTCATTGGTATTAGTGAGACTTGGTGGAACGAGTCAAACAACTGGAGTGCTGGGATGGAGGGCTATAGGCTGTTCAGGAGGGATAGGCAGGGCAGGTGAGGTGGAGGAGCGGCGCTGTATGCAAGGGAGAGGTTTGACTGCACAGCCCTTACAGTTAGGGATGATGTGGTTGAGAGTCTCTGGGTGAGGATTAGGGGGATGGAAAACAAAGCAGATGTCGTTGTGGGTGTCTACTATCGACCGCCCAGCCGGGATGATAGCACTGATGAGTTATTCTACAGGCAATTAGGAGAAATCTCTGGATCGGTAACCCTTGTCCTTATGGGAGATTTCAACTTCCCAGACGTGAAATGGGAATACCATACTGCTGTGACAAGCAAGTCTGTGAAATTCCTGAAGTTTGTGGGAGATAATTTCTTGTCACAAGTACTCAGTGAGCCAACTAGGAAAGATGCCCTCCTAGACTTGTTGTTTGTGAATAGAGAAATACTCATGGAAGATGTGATGGTAGGTGGCTGTCTTGGCCACAGCGATCATGAAATGGTTGAGTTGAAAATTCTCGGTGTAATGAGAAAAAAGGACAGCAGAGTTGCTACCCTGGATTTCAAGAGAGCAAACTTTAAGCTACTCAGGGAGCTACTTAGCAGTGTCCCCTCGGAATCTGCTTTTGAGGGCTTAGGGGTCCATGAGCGCTGGTCATTTTTTTAAGAACCACCTTTTAAAAGCACAGGAGCAGGCAACCCCATTGTGTCGAAAGTCAACCAGGGCAGAAGACCAGCTTGGCTGAACAGGGAGCTCCTCATGGAGCTCAAGAGGAAAAAGAAATGGTATGATCTCTGGAAGCAAGGTCAGGCTTTGCAGGAAGATTAGAGAGCTGTGGTTCATACGTGCAGGGAGAAGACACGAAAGGCCAAAGCTCAACTAGAGTTGAAACTGGCCAGTGTTGTGTCAGACAGCAAGAAGGGCTTTTTTAAGTACGTTAATAGCAAGAGGACGTCCAAGGAAAACATTGGACCGATACTTGTTGAAGATGGTCACCTGACTAATAGGGATGAAGAAAAAGCAGAGGCATTCAATGCTTTTTTTGCCTCAGTCTTTAATAATACTGATAGATCTTGGGCTGCCCGGTCCTCTGAGTCGGAGGACCACGACTGCGGGAACAGTGACTTTCCATTTGTGGACACTGAATTTGTAAGGGAGCTGAACGTTCACAAGTCCATGGGGCCTGATGGGATTCATCCCAGAGTACTGAAGGAGCTAGCGGATGTTACGGCAGGACCCCTCTCGATCATCTACCAAAGGTCTTGGGAGTCTGGGGAGGTCCGTGCTGACTGGAACCTAGCCAACGATATTCCAATTTACAAGAAGGGCGTGAGGGAAGACCCAGGAAACTACAGACCTGTGTCCTGGTTTCGGCTGGGATAGAGTTAAATTTCTTCCTAGTGCTGTGTTTTGGATTTAGTATGAGAAGAATGTTGATAACACACTGTCGTGGTTTAACCCCAGCCAGCAAAAATAAACGCCACGCAGCCGCTCGATCACACCCCCCCCGGTGGGATGGGGGAGAGAATCGGGAGGGCACAAGTAGGAAAGCTCCCGGGTTGAGATAAAAACAGTTTAATAATTGAAATAAAACTAAGTAGAACAGTAATAATAACAATGAGAACAACAACAATAACAGAATACACAAAACACGCAATGCACAACACAAGTCCACCCCTCGATCCCGAGCCCATCTATATGTTGCATCTCTCCCTTGGTGGCCTGAAGTGTCATGGGCCCAGCGAGCCATAAATAATTCACCTTTATGTTGCCAGTCCAGATCTACCTGAGCTACTTCGATCTTGGCAGCCTGATCCACCTGCTGGTTGTTTTGGTGCTCTTCACTGGCCCAACTCTTGGGTACGTGAGCATCTACGTGACGTACTTTTACAGACAGGTTCTCTACCCGGGCAGCAATATCTTGCCACAGTGCGGCAGCCCAGATGGGTTTACCTCTGCGCTGCCAGTTCTTCTGCTTCCACTGCTGCAACCACCCCCACAGGGCATTTGCCACCATCCATGAGTCAGTATAGAGATAAAGTACTGGCCATTTTTCTCGTTCGGCAATGTCCAAGGCCAGCTGGATGGCTTTCACCTCTGCAAACTGACTCGATTCACCTTCTCCTTCAGCAGTTTCTGCAACTTGGCGTATAGGACTCCATACCGCAGCCTTCCATCTCCGATGTTTTCCCACAAGGCGACAGAACCCATCAGTGAACAGGGCATATTGCTTCTCGCTTTCTGGTAGTTTGTTATATGGTGGGGCCTCTTCAGTACGCGTCACCTCCTCCTCTGGGGATATTCCAAAATCTTTGCCTTCTGGCCAGTTCGTGATCACCTCCAAGATTCCTGGGCGACTGGGGTTTCCTATTCGGGCCCGTTGTGTGATCAGGGCGACCCACTTACTCCACGTAGCATCGGTTGCATGATGTGTAGAGGGGACGCTCCCTTTGAACATCCAGCCCAGCACCGGCAGTCGGGGTGCCAGGAGGAGCTGTGCTTCAGTACCAACCACTTCCGAAGCAGCTCGAACCCCATCATATGCTGCCAATATCTCCTTCTCAGTTGGAGTGTAGCGGGCCTCGGATCCTCTGTATCCCCGACTCCAGAACCCTAAGGGTCGACCTCGAGTCTCCCCTGGTGCTTTCTGCCAGAGGCTCCAGGTAGGGCCATTCTCCCCGGCTGAGGTGTAGAGCACATTCTTCACATCTTGTCCTGCCCGGACTGGCCCAAGGGCTACTGCATGAACTATCTCCTGTTTAATTTGTTCAAAGGCTTGTCGTTGCTCAGGGCCCCATTTGAAGTCGTTCTTCTTCCTGGTCACGTGATAGAGAGGGCTTACGATATGACTGTAATCTGGAATATGCATTCTCCAAAAACCCACAACGCCTAAGAAAGCTTGTGTTTCCTTTTTGTTAGTTGGTGTAGACACGGCTCTTATTTTATTGATCACATCCGTTGGGATCTGACGACGTCCATCTTGCCATTTTATTCCTAAAAACTGGATCTCCCGTGCAGGTCCCTTGACCTTACTTTGTTTTATTGCAAAGCCGGCCTTCAGAAGGATTTGGACTATTCTCTCCCCTTTCTCGAAAACTTCCTCTGCTGTGTTGCCCCACACGATGATGTCATCAATGTATTGCAGGTGTTCTGGAGCCTCACCCTGTTCCAGTGCAGTGTGGATCAGTCCATGGCAAATGGTAGGGCTGTGTTTCCACCCCTGGGGCAGTCGGTTCCAGGTGTACTGGATGCCCCTCCAAGTGAAAGCAAACTGTGGCCTGCACTCTGCTGCCAAAGGGATGGAGAAGAATGCATTAGCGATATCAGTTGTGGCATACCACTTGGCTGCCTTTGACTCCAGTTCGTATTGAAGTTCTAGCATGTCCGGCATGGCAGTACTCAGTGGCAGCGTGACTTCGTTCAGGCCACGGTAGTCTACTGTTAGTCTCCACTCTCCATTGGACTTTCGCACTGGCCATATGGGACTGTTGAAGGGTGAGCGAGTCTTACTGATCACTCCTTGGCTCTCCAGTCGACGAATCAGCTCATGGATGGGGATCAGGGAGTCTCGGTTGGTGCGGTATTGCCGCTGGTGCACTGTTGTGGTAGCAATTGGTACCTGTTGTTCTTGGACCTTCAACAACCCCGCAACAGAAGGATCCTCTGAGAGACCGGGCAAGGTGGACAGCTGTTTAATTTCCTCCGTCTCCAGGGCAGCTATACCAAAAGCCCACCGGTACCCTTTTGGGTCCTTGAAATACCCTCTCCTGAGGTAGTCTATGCCAAGGATGCACGGAGCCTCTGGGCCAGTCACAATGGGGTGCTTCTGCCACTCGTTCCCGGTTAGGCTCACTTCGGCCTCCAATACAGTTAACTCTTGGGATCCCCCTGTCACTCCAGAAATACAAATGGGTTCTGCCCCTTCGTAGCTTGATGGCATTAGGATACACTGTGCACCGGTGTCTACGAGAGCCTTATACTCCTGTGGGTCTGATGTGCCAGGCCATCGAATCCACACAGTCCAGTAAACCCGGTTGTCCCTTTCCTCCACCTGGCTGGAGGCAGGGCCCCTCTAGTCCTGGTCATCGTATTCGCTACCCACTTCTTGTAAGTATGAATCAGAAGTCCCTTTATTAAGGTCAGAAGTAAAGTCAGGTCTTCTACTCTGTCTGGGGAACTGCTCGCCGGAGACTGGAGCAGCATTTTTCCTGGAAGAACCCCCTTGTGTGATTGTTTTTCCTTGCAACTCACGTACCCGTGCCTGTAGGGTCGAGGTAGATTTCCCATCCCACTTCCTCATGTCCTCTCCGTGGTCACGCAGGTAAAACCACAGTGTGCCCCAGGGTGTGTACCCACGATATCTCCTCTCTTGAGCAGAGGGACGCTTACTCCGAATGGCTGAGATACTGGCCCGTGCAGGTGGGGAGCAGGACATATCCTCTTTGAGTTGCTGGACCTCCTGAGACAGTTTCTCCACAGCAGAGACACAGGCCCGTAGGGAGGAAGAGAGACTTTCTTCATATTGCCAGAGTTGGCCAGCCAGTTCATCCACTGTTTGTTCCTCTCCGTCTCTCCAGGTCATTATTGCCAATGACTTTGCATGTGATGCTGGTGCGCTCCGTACAAACTTCCACCACATGGGTCGGGTGCATCTGACTTCATCTGGACCTTTGGGTAACTGCTCGTTGTT
Organism: Calonectris borealis; assembly: GCF_964195595.1. NCBI lineage: Eukaryota > Metazoa > Chordata > Aves > Procellariiformes > Procellariidae > Calonectris > Calonectris borealis. The sequence continues at coordinate 25,104,615 of NC_134351.1, read as the reverse complement.
CAGGTCATCATAAATCACCTCCAGCACAGCTAATTCCCTCAGGTACTGGATACCCGTGCCTCTAGGGTCAAGGTAGGTTTTCCATCCCACTGCCTCATGTCCTCTCCGTGGTCACGCAGGTAAAACCACAGGGTGCCCCGGGGTGTGTACTTTCTATATCCTCTCTCTTGAGCAGAAAAACGCTGACTCCTAATGGCTGAGATACTGGTCCGTACAGGTGGAGAGTAGGACATATCCTCTTTGAATTACTGGAACTCCCCGGACAGTTTCTCCACAGCCGAGACAAGGGAGGAGGAGACAGTTTCTTCGTATTCCCAGAGTCTGCCAACCACGTCATCCACCGTTGGTGCTTCTTCCTCTTTCCAGCACAATACTGCCAACGAACTGGCATATGACGCTGGTGCGCTCCGTACCAACTTCCGCCACATGGGTCGCATGCACTGGACTTCATCTGGATCTTTGGGTACTTGCTCATTGTCCAGGTCACTATAAACCACCTCCAGCATGGCTAATTCTCTCAGGTACTGGATACCTCTCTCCATGGTGGTCCATTTGCCTGGGCGATATATAACATCTTCCTTGAAGGGATACCTTTCCTTCACGCCTGACAGCAGTCGCCTCCAGAGGCTGAGGACCTGTGTCCCTTTTCCAATTGCTTTGTCAATGCCCCCTTCCCTAGCAAGGGATCCCAGCTGCTTGGCTTCTCTACCCTCTAATTCCAGGCTACTGGCCCCGTTATCCCAGCATCGGAGCAGCCAGGTGACAGTGTGCTCGCCTGGATGACGACTGAAATCTTTCCGCATATCTCGCAACTCACCCAGGGATAGGGATCGGGTGGTTTCCGTCTCGTTTATGAGTTCTTCCTCTTCCTCCTCCCCTCCTCGTGATGGCCCTGCTTTCCATCATCCCTTTCTAAATGACCTGACTTCCGCCTCAAAGATTTCTTCTTCTGTACAGGGGCAACGGATACCAGCAAGGGTTGGTCCTCTGGTTCAGCTGTAGTACCTGTTGCTGGGGTTTGGGTAGCTGCAGTGCCTGTCGCGGGGGTTGGAGTAACTGTAGTGACTGTCGCCAGGGTTTGAGAAGCCACAGTGCCTGTCGCAGGGGTTGGAGTAACTGCAGTGACTGTTGCTGGCATTTGAGTAGCCATAGTGCCTGTCATAGGGGTTGGAGAAGCTACAGTGCCTGTCGCGGGGGTTTGAGTAGCCACAGTGGTTGTCGTGGGGGTTGAAGTAGCCACACAGTATAGCAAAGCGATGACCTTAATCCATTTCCCAGAGATGACCAACCCCACATAAAAACTGATAATCAGCAGTATAGACAGCCAGTAAGGTGCTACATACCAAAACTCCAAGAACAGATCCAACAACTCTGAGAGCAAATAAACCAACATTGTGACCAGCGAGTACTAAACTGATATAATGAATGCTTATAACAACTTTGTTTTAACCCGTTCGGGTCAGATGTGTCGTTATCTCAACCCTTCGAGCCCCACGTTGGGCGCCAAAAAAGGACTGTCGTGGTTTAACCTGGCAGGCAGCCAAATACCACGCAGCCACTCGCTCACTCCCCCCCACACCCCAGTGGGACGGGGAGAGAATCGGAAGGGTAAGAGTGAGAAAAACTCGTGGGTTGAGATAAAGACAGTTTAATAGAACAGAAAAGGGAAAATAATAGTGATAACGATAGAATATACAAAATGAGAGATGCACGATGCAATTGCTCACCACCCGCGCAGACCGATAACCAAGTAGCGATCGCTACTTCCTGGATCACGCCTACCATTCATATACTGAGCATGACGTCACATGGTATGGAATACCTCGTTGGCCAGCTGGGCTAGCTGTCCCGATGATGCTCCCTCCCATCCGCTGTGTGGTAGTATGAGAGCTGTCCTTGGCAGGGTACTTAGCAACAACTGAAAACATCAGTGTGTGTCCTGGTTCCAGCTGGGACAGGGTTAACTTTCTTCCCAGTAGCTTGGGGGGTGTGCTGTGTTTTGGGTTCAGTGTGGAAGGAGCGTTGATGGCCCATTGATGCTTTGGCTGTTGCTGGGTGATGCTTGCACCGGGAGGGGGGAGCACAGCCGGGGTGGTGGACCCAGCTGGCCAATGGGGTATTCTATACCATGTGACATCATGCTCAGTATAAAAACCAGGTGTGTGGGGGGGCTCGCCCCCGTTCATGACACGCAATGCACAACACAACCGCTCACCGACCGCCGACCGCGTGGGAAGCTACTGGGAAGAAAGTTAACCCTGTCCCAGCTGGAACCAGGACACACACTGATGTTTTCAGTTGTTGCTAAGTACCCTGCCAAGGACAGCTCTCATACTACCACACAGCGGATGGGAGGGAGCATCATCGGGACAGCTAGCCCAGCTGGCCAACGAGGTATTCCATACCATGTGACGTCATGCTCAGTATATGAATGGTAGGCGTGATCCAGGAAGTAGCGATCGCTACTTGGTTATCGGTCTGCGCGGGTGGTGAGCAATTGCATCGTGCATCTCTCATTTTGTATATTCTATCGTTATCACTATTATTTTCCCTTTTCTGTTCTATTAAACTGTCTTTATCTCAACCCACGAGTTTTTCTCACTCTTACCCTTCCGATTCTCTCCCCGTCCCACTGGGGTGTGGGGGGGAGTGAGCGAGTGGCTGCGTGGTATTTGGCTGCCTGCCAGGTTAAACCACAACAGTCCTTTTTTGGCGCCCAACGTGGGGCTCGAAGGGTTGAGATAACGACACATCTGACCCGAACGGGTTAAAACAAAGTTGTTATAAGCATTCATTATATCAGTTTAGTACTCGCTGGTCACAATGTTGGTTTATTTGCTCTCAGAGTTGTTGGATCTGTTCTTGGAGTTTTGGTATGTAGCACCTTACTGGCTGTCTATACTGCTGATTATCAGTTTTTATGTGGGGTTGGTCATCTCTGGGAAATGGATTAAGGTCATCGCTTTGCTATACTGTGTGGCTACTTCAACCCCCACGACAACCACTGTGGCTACTCAAACCCCCGCGACAGGCACTGTAGCTTCTCCAACCCCTATGACAGGCACTATGGCTACTCAAATGCCAGCAACAGTCACTGCAGTTACTCCAACCCCTGCGACAGGCACTGTGGCTTCTCAAACCCTGGCGACAGTCACTACAGTTACTCCAACCCCCGCGACAGGCACTGCAGCTACCCAAACCCCAGCAACAGGTACTACAGCTGAACCAGAGGACCAACCCTTGCTGGTATCCGTTGCCCCTGTACAGAAGAAGAAATCTTTGAGGCGGAAGTCAGGTCATTTAGAAAGGGATGATGGAAAGCAGGGCCATCACGAGGAGGGGAGGAGGAAGAGGAAGAACTCATAAACGAGACGGAAACCACCCGATCCCTATCCCTGGGTGAGTTGCGAGATATGCGGAAAGATTTCAGTCGTCGTCCAGGCGAGCACACTGTCACCTGGCTGCTCCGATGCTGGGATAACGGGGCCAGTAGCCTGGAATTAGAGGGTAGGGAAGCCAAGCAGCTGGGATCCCTTGCTAGGGAAGGGGGCATTGACAAAGCAATTGGAAAAGGGACACAGGTCCTCAGCCTCTGGAGGCGACTGCTGTCAGGCGTGAAGGAAAGGTATCCCTTCAAGGAAGATGTTATATATCGCCCAGGCAAATGGACCACCATGGAGAGAGGTATCCAGTACCTGAGAGAATTAGCCATGCTGGAGGTGGTTTATAGTGACCTGGACAATGAGCAAGTACCCAAAGATCCAGATGAAGTCCAGTGCATGCGACCCATGTGGCGGAAGTTGGTACGGAGCGCACCAGCATCGTATGCCAGTTCGTTGGCAGTATTGTGCTGGAAAGAGGAAGAAGCACCAACGGTGGATGACGTGGTTGGCAGACTCTGGGAATACGAAGAAACTGTCTCCTCCTCCCTTGTCTCGGCTGTGGAGAAACTGTCCGGGGAGTTCCAGTAATTCAAAGAGGATATGTCCTACTCTCCACCTGTACGGACCAGTATCTCAGCCATTAGGAGTCAGCGTTTTTCTGCTCAAGAGAGAGGATATAGAAAGTACACACCCCGGGGCACCCTGTGGTTTTACCTGCGTGACCACGGAGAGGACATGAGGCAGTGGGATGGAAAACCTACCTTGACCCTAGAGGCACGGGTATCCAGTACCTGAGGGAATTAGCTGTGCTGGAGGTGATTTATGATGACCTGAACAACGAGCAGTTACCCAAAGGTCCAGATGAAGTCAGATGCACCCGACCCATGTGGTGGAAGTTTGTACGGAGCGCACCAGCATCACATGCAAAGTCATTGGCAATAATGACCTGGAGAGACGGAGAGGAACAAACAGTGGATGAACTGGCTGGCCAACTCTGGCAATATGAAGAAAGTCTCTCTTCCTCCCTACGGGCCTGTGTCTCTGCTGTGGAGAAACTGTCTCAGGAGGTCCAGCAACTCAAAGAGGATATGTCCTGCTCCCCACCTGCACGGGCCAGTATCTCAGCCATTCGGAGTAAGCGTCCCTCTGCTCAAGAGAGGAGATATCGTGGGTACACACCCTGGGGCACACTGTGGTTTTACCTGCGTGACCACGGAGAGGACATGAGGAAGTGGGATGGGAAATCTACCTCGACCCTACAGGCACGGGTACGTGAGTTGCAAGGAAAAACAATCACACAAGGGGGTTCTTCCAGGAAAAATGCTGCTCCAGTCTCCGGCGAGCAGTTCCCCAGACAGAGTAGAAGACCTGACTTTACTTCTGACCTTAATAAAGGGACTTCTGATTCATACTTACAAGAAGTGGGTAGCGAATACGATGACCAGGACTAGAGGGGCCCTGCCTCCAGCCAGGTGGAGGAAAGGGACAACCGGGTTTACTGGACTGTGTGGATTCGATGGCCTGGCACATCAGACCCACAGGAGTATAAGGCTCTCGTAGACACCGGTGCACAGTGTATCCTAATGCCATCAAGCTACGAAGGGGCAGAACCCATTTGTATTTCTGGAGTGACAGGGGGATCCCAAGAGTTAACTGTATTGGAGGCCGAAGTGAGCCTAACCGGGAACGAGTGGCAGAAGCACCCCATTGTGACTGGCCCAGAGGCTCCGTGCATCCTTGGCATAGACTACCTCAGGAGAGGGTATTTCAAGGACCCAAAAGGGTACCGGTGGGCTTTTGGTATAGCTGCCCTGGAGACGGAGGAAATTAAACAGCTGTCCACCTTGCCCGGTCTCTCAGAGGATCCTTCTGTTGCGGGGTTGTTGAAGGTCCAAGAACAACAGGTACCAATTGCTACCACAACAGTGCACCAGCGGCAATACCGCACCAACCGAGACTCCCTGATCCCCATCCATGAGCTGATTCGTCGACTGGAGAGCCAAGGAGTGATCAGTAAGACTCGCTCACCCTTCAACAGTCCCATATGGCCAGTGCGAAAGTCCAATGGAGAGTGGAGACTAACAGTAGACTACCGTGGCCTGAACGAAGTCACGCTGCCACTGAGTACTGCCATGCCGGACATGCTAGAACTTCAATACGAACTGGAGTCAAAGGCAGCCAAGTGGTATGCCACAACTGATATCGCTAATGCATTCTTCTCCATCCCTTTGGCAGCAGAGTGCAGGCCACAGTTTGCTTTCACTTGGAGGGGCATCCAGTACACCTGGAACCGACTGCCCCAGGGGTGGAAACACAGCCCTACCATTTGCCATGGACTGATCCACACTGCACTGGAACAGGGTGAGGCTCCGGAACACCTGCAATACATTGATGACATCATCGTGTGGGGCAACACAGCAGAGGAAGTTTTCGAGAAAGGGGAGAGAATAGTCCAAATCCTTCTGAAGGCCGGCTTTGCAATAAAACAAAGTAAGGTCAAGGGACCTGCACGGGAGATCCAGTTTTTAGGAATAAAATGGCAAGATGGACGTCGTCAGATCCCAACGGATGTGATCAATAAAATAAGAGCCGTGTCTACACCAACTAACAAAAAGGAAACACAAGCTTTCTTAGGCGTTGTGGGTTTTTGGAGAATGCATATTCCAGATTACAGTCATATCGTAAGCCCTCTCTATCACGTGACCAGGAAGAAGAACGACTTCAAATGGGGCCCTGAGCAACGACAAGCCTTTGAACAAATTAAACAGGAGATAGTTCATGCAGTAGCCCTTGGGCCAGTCCGGGCAGGACAAGATGTGAAGAATGTGCTCTACACCTCAGCCGGGGAGAATGGCCCTACCTGGAGCCTCTGGCAGAAAGCACCAGGGGAGACTCGAGGTCGACCCTTAGGGTTCTGGAGTCGGGGATACAGAGGATCCGAGGCCCGCTACACTCCAACTGAGAAGGAGATATTGGCAGCATATGATGGGGTTCGAGCTGCTTCGGAAGTGGTTGGTACTGAAGCACAGCTCCTCCTGGCACCCCGACTGCCGGTGCTGGGCTGGATGTTCAAAGGGAGCGTCCCCTCTACACATCATGCAACCGATGCTACGTGGAGTAAGTGGGTCGCCCTGATCACACAACGGGCCCGAATAGGAAACCCCAGTCGCCCAGGAATCTTGGAGGTGATCACGAACTGGCCAGAAGGCAAAGATTTTGGAATATCCCCAGAGGAGGAGGTGACGCGTACTGAAGAGGCCCCACCATATAACAAACTACCAGAAAGCGAGAAGCAATATGCCCTGTTCACTGATGGGTTCTGTCGCCTTGTGGGAAAACATCGGAGATGGAAGGCTGCGGTATGGAGTCCTATACGCCAAGTTGCAGAAACTGCTGAAGGAGAAGGTGAATCGAGTCAGTTTGCAGAGGTGAAAGCCATCCAGCTGGCCTTGGACATTGCCGAACGAGAAAAATGGCCAGTACTTTATCTCTATACTGACTCATGGATGGTGGCAAATGCCCTGTGGGGGTGGTTGCAGCAGTGGAAGCAGAAGAACTGGCAGCGCAGAGGTAAACCCATCTGGGCTGCCGCACTGTGGCAAGATATTGCTGCCCGGGTAGAGAACCTGTCTGTAAAAGTACGTCACGTAGATGCTCACGTACCCAAGAGTTGGGCCAGTGAAGAGCACCAAAACAACCAGCAGGTGGATCAGGCTGCCAAGATCGAAGTAGCTCAGGTAGATCTGGACTGGCAACATAAAGGTGAATTATTTATGGCTCGCTGGGCCCATGACACTTCAGGCCACCAAGGGAGAGATGCAACATATAGATGGGCTCGGGATCGAGGGGTGGACTTGTGTTGTGCATTGCGTGTTTTGTGTATTCTGTTATTGTTGTTGTTCTCATTGTTATTATTACTGTTCTACTTAGTTTTATTTCAATTATTAAACTGTTTTTATCTCAACCCGGGAGCTTTCCTACTTGTGCCCTCCCGATTCTCTCCCCCATCCCACCGGGGGGGGTGTGATCGAGCGGCTGCGTGGCGTTTATTTTTGCTGGCTGGGGTTAAACCACGACAGTGTGTTATCAACATTCTTCTCATACTAAATCCAAAACACAGCACTAGGAAGAAATTTAACTCTATCCCAGCCGAAACCAGGACACAGGTCTGTAGTTTCCTGGGTCTTCCCTCACACCCTTCTTGTAAATTGGAATATCGTTGGCTAGGTTCCAGTCAGCACGGACCTCCCCAGACTCCCAAGACCTTTGGTAGATGATCGAGAGGGGTCCTGCCGTAACATCCGCTAGCTCCTTCAGTACTCTGGGATGAATCCCATCAGGCCCCATGGACTTGTGAACGTTCAGCTCCCTTACAAATTCAGTGTCCACAAATGGAAAGTCACTGTTCCCGCAGTCGTGGTCCTCCGACTCAGAGGACCGGGCAGCCCAAGATCTATCAGTATTATTAAAGACTGAGGCAAAAAAGCATTGAATGCCTCTGCTTTTTCTTCATCCCTATTAGTCAGGTGACCATCTTCAACAAGTATCGGTCCAATGTTTTCCTTGGACGTCCTCTTGCTATTAACGTACTTAAAAAAGCCCTTCTTGCTGTCTGACACAACACTGGCCAGTTTTCAACTCTAGTTGAGCTTTGGCTCTTTCGTGTCTTCTCCCTGCACGTATGAACCCAAGCTCTCTAATCTTCCTGCAAAGCCTGACCTTGCTTCCAGAGATCATACCATTTCTTTTTCCTCTTGAGCTCCATGAGGAGCTCCCTGTTCAGCCAAGCTGGTCTTCTGCCCTGGTTGACTTTCGACACAATGGGGTTGCCTGCTCCTGTGCTTTTAAAAGGTGGTTCTTAAAA